>NC_086330.1:271169875-272474938 GCF_032445375.1 Bacillus rossius redtenbacheri | reverse complement strand
GAACCGACTCAGCAGCTGGTAGCTTGTTGCGAACCTGGAAACTGTGCCGTCTATCACATGAGACCACACACAATCCTTCCTGCTAGCATCACTGAGGTAGTCGCCTCGTCTGCATGTGCAACACCAAACATGAGCGTGTTGCAACCTGTTGCGACCTGTGATGCTTCTACGCAGACGTCCAAACGGTGTGTGTCTCGTCGTCGCAGTTCATGCAGTGAATCTGTCCCAACTAGCACTGAGCCAAAGCCCAGGCGTAGACGTGGTCACAGACGTCATCGACCATGTCTTGTCGGAGTTGTCAACGTCACAGAAGATGACCAGCTGGAAACCTGTGTTCCTGATCCTGTGGCCTGCGAACCAGTTGGAACCGGAGTCAACGAACCAGTTGGAACCGGAGTCAACGAACCAGTTGGGACCGGAGTCGACGTGTCAGTTCGTGCGGCATTAAAGACTTTGCTTGTGAAAATGCTTGATTCCTTAACCTAATATGTATTTGTGTAATTTTTATAAATAAATGTGTAAAACTTGAACTTGTATGCTTTTTATTTCTACAATTTTTAGATACCTAATAAAAAAATTTTAAATACAGACATTATTTTGACTCATGAGGTATACCAGTAGACCACGGGTATATAAGCGAGGTTCGGACGACTGGACCCGCAGTTCACCTCTGGTCGCGGTGCAGTACGGACGTGCTCTCTCCATTAAGTTTCGTGAGATTTAGTTATGTCGACCGGAATAGAATGTTTACCGACAGCAGCTGGGACCTCGATGACAGCATCGATGATGGAGTCGGAGATCCCGATACCGACTGCAGAGGAGACCACGGCGGCGGTGGAGATCCCGATACCTGCTGCAGAGGAGACAACGATACGTGCTGTTCCATCATCAGCTGAAGTTTCACCATCTGCATTACAGACTTCAATTCATGAAGAGCGTACATTGCGTCAGTGTAAATACTGTGACGCATCATTTACTAGAACTTCAAATGTGCGCAGACATGAAAGAAGCAGCTGTCAGAATAATGCTCAAAGAATACTGTTTCAGTGCAAAAAGTGCAATAAACTAATTTCACGTCTCGATAGCTTACATCGTCATTATAAAAAATGTTCCGAGACGTATAATGAACATGGTTATTGATTTGACTCATGTGTTGTACCGGCTAATGAGACTATATAAGTGAGACCCCAGGTGATATGGACTTCAGTCCGTCTCTGGCTGCGGTGATGAACGGCTCGGATAGTTAGACTTGTATAACATAATGGACCAGTATCTATCTATTCTTGAGAACTCGATGGCATCATTACCAGTATCAACACCAACCTGGATCGAAGGTCTACCATCATCAGTGCAGAGCCCGATGACAACGATGTCTACAGCTACACCTGCTCTCTCAGCACAGCGGGAGATTTCGACGCGTGCAACATCTTCTGCAGAGCAGACCTCAACGGCTTCAGAAGTTAACATGTCAGCAGTGTTACAATGGTTGTCAACAGTTCCAGTGGCATTGATGAAGAAAGGTGCATCCAACGGTGTTCCATCATCCGGCTGCACGTACTGCGAGAAGATCAAAAACTTGAAATTACGTGATTATGTAATACACAATTGTAGTAATAACTCTGAACGCATTAAATATCAGTGCAACAGATGTTTAAGCAAGTTTGTACAATATGGAAGATTAAAACGACACCTCAGGAATTGTGATAGACTGGCTGTACGTTCATCGGAATCAAGCTGTATATTATGTAACAAAACATTGGTAAATATTCAGAGTGCACAACGACACGAAATATATCACTGTCCTTTTAATGAAGTCGATAATACTGCTTTGTGTGAAAATTGTGGTGTACCAATATGTCGACCTGATAAACTGAATAGACATTTAAAGTCATGTAAAGGACTTAGTCCGTATAGTAAGAAGACTGTTTCAGTCGAGAAATCCACAAGGCTTTAGTAATTTGTCTGTGTATTTTTTTTTGTACTTGTAGTAGTGTAGTATGTATGTAATAAAAGTATTTTTTAAAGGAACTTGCTGCGTTTTTATTTTCTCAAACCTGTCACTTTAGTGGTACTTTTTTAAAGTATTAAAGTTGTTTGGTATCATCCTGGGATCAAACCAAGGACCTTAGTCGATCTAATCAATCAGTATATAGATTACAAATTTATTTAATGAATTTTGAACATGGTTTATTGAAATTATTATTTTTTACATAAAATTAAACATTATTGCATCGATCGGGTATCGAACCGAGGACAGGAATCCATCGAATCAATATGTAAGTTAATGAGTGATTTATTTAATGAATTTTGGAACTTTTCCCGAATTTCTAGCTAAATAATTACGGATTTTCAAGATGGCGGCCAAATTTCAAGATGGCGGGCACCTTAGTAATAAATGATTACTGTACTCTAGCGGATAAGAGTTAAACTAACATGGCGTCAGCGTACTCTAGCGGCCGAAAACAAGATGGTGGTCTCCAGCATCGAAGACAAGATGGCGGACATGACGTCATACTAGGTGACGATATATATGCTTTAAAAAAAGTGGTGGGAGTCAGTCTGCTAGCACCCACCATTGAGGAAGGAGCCTGTCGCCATTTTTAATTTTTTTTTGCCCTCACCGGGTTCGAACCGAGGACTCCAAACTCCGTGTCGTAAAAGTATAATTTTTATAAATATTTTATTAAAATTTTATTAAATTAATTTTTTTATATTTTTTTAAAAAAAATTTCATTAAAATCGGATAATAAATAAAAAAGTTAAAGATGGCGACCGTAACGGAAAATTGCAACGGTGACGTCATAATCCATGATGACGTCAGAGGCTTATCGTAGGCTGTAGAAATGGATGCTTAAGCCTACATATGGACATTTCTAGCCGCTGGGATTTTTAAGGACTAAAAACGGGAAAATTTTCCCTCGAAACGGGAATTTTTCTCTCGAAAACGGGAATTTTTGAATTGTGGAATTTTTTGAGATTTTTTGGCGGAATTTTTTTTCACATAAATGGAAATTTTGGCGAATTTTGAGGAATTTTGGGCAAATTTTGCCCAATTTTGGCGGATTTTGAGGATCAAATTCAAGGTCAAGGTCAAAGGTCAAGGTCACAACCATCCAAGATGGCCGCCATGACGTCACAATCCAATATGGCGGACACCGGCACCGGCACCACACCCAGAACCCAGTCCCCGGACATACTTTCCTATACTACTAACATGTGAACTGCAAATATGTAATAATGAATTGCAAATATGTTAATAATGAAAAGCATACAGGTGATGTAAATATCCAATAATGATATTCAATAATGAAATGTATTGTGAAATGTATGAAATCTCATGAAATGAGAACATAAACAATCAAATGCACTGTGATGCATAATAACCAAGTATAAACTAACAATGTGATATGTTAGTAGCATAGCAAAGTAATAATATTGAATTTATTTGTTATTGATAACCGTGCATTGTTATGCAAGAATAGAGATCTAATAATTAATTGTATTTTTTTAACAATGATGTTAATAACTTGGATTGTATATGTTTAGTAAGTTATGAAGTTAAGAATGTTATATTTAATTTTTTTTTCTTGGCATCACATTTCTAACATCAAGTACACAAGTTGTATTGCCTGCAGACACTTGTATTTGCAAGAGTACAAGTACGCACATAGTGATTAAGTTTTTGATTAAAACCCGGTCACCTATACTTAAGCCAGGTGCAAAGGTTACACCAGAATGAGCTAGACATAGTGCGGTTCGCAACGATTGTGTACCTAACAGTGATGGGAATAGACGAGTGCTTCCTTGTGGGAAGTGGTGACCTCGCCCCACACAATCAGCACCGCAGACGCCACGACGCCGTCTCGCACGTTGTCGTGAGGCAGGGTGACTGGATGCCGCCGCAGCAGCAGTTGATGACGTCAACTGCAGTGCCAAACGCCGTGCTGTCTGGTACAGCATCATCGCCCCACTCCAGACCCCGTCGACGCGTGGTGGACCAGGCCAGGTTTATTGGCCGTTTTGAGGACAGGCGCCGTCTCGATGCCGCTGTCCGCTGCAGGAAGGAGGAGTCGCAGCCAAGGATGTCGTCATCACCGCAGGTGGACGCTGATCCACTGCCGTGACGTGACCTGGAGAACGTCCTATTGTTGATTCACGTGTACATTGCACCCCTAGGAATCCCTTTAGTGAATCATACTTACCGTAAGTAAGTCCTCCCGAGTCCCTCTTAACATGAGCGGCTCAAGGCAGAAGCAGTCGGAGAGCACCGACAGTTCCCGCCTTCGGAGATTTTGCGCGGCAAAATCCGTGAACTTAATCGTGCAGGTCTGTTAGCAGAGACGACACGATGCCAAATGATTTGAAAGTGCGCGAATTTCGGTTGAACACCGATAAAAAAAACGAGTAGAGGAGGAGACGTAAATCGCTCTCGAGTTGTTTTTTTTTCGTTTTGTAAGTGCGTTGCTAGGCAACGCAAAGTGTTGTTGTGTATTGTGCGACGAAGAAAGGGAAGTGCCAATCACATTGCACCGTTTTGAACATGTCAAAGAGTACTGTTCAATGTAATTGACAAGGGCGGCAAAATCTGTACTGCAACATGTTATTTGTTTTGCCAGATTAATTATTATTATTTATTATGATTTATTTATTGTTTGCTCTATGTCTAATATGAGATTTATTTTCAGAAACGGTAATTTATTTTATGTATATCTATGAGAAAGTGACTATGGACTTTTTCGGACAATTTGAATTGTGTATTGTTGAGACCCCTCTAGGGAGTAATTGAACTTTAAGACGGTAAACGGTAAAGTTAACGCCGTTATTTTGTAATAGAAATTATTGTTTCAATATTTTTTTATTTAAATTTTACGTGAATTTTTGTAATCCGCGCTATTGTTGCGTGCGGATTTCACGTTTTATTAAGTATTTAAAGTAACTGATTTTGGTTTTCGGCCAATCACGGGCCGCCATTTGAAAGTTAAGTTAACTGGCTTAATTTAAGAAGCTAGAAGAGAGTTCTATAATGGCCAGCTGAGGAAGCTGAAGCTTGTGACGTCTACGATAATAAATCCTACCATTTAGCTAATTAGCGGTAGGCATCCCGAACCGAGGATGAGTAATTATGTAATCTAGGGAGTCTAGAACATAAGTTAGGCTTTATCTAAAAAGATAAAGGGCCTAGGAGTGTAAAAACGTGAGTAATTTAAAGTGCCAAAAATTTGTATCCTCTAAATATGCACATCGTCACGTAACTACCGTTTTTCGTCACATCGTCGTCTAAAACTATTGTAAACATTGATATTTTGAAGTAATTTGACATTATCTACGATATAAATGATATTTTAATACAAATTTAATTAGTTTTACACACGATTACATCAACTCAGAGGTCCTACATATAGAGAGACTCTGAGCTCTACCGACTATATTACGAACCTTACTAGCCGAGGAAATTAATTAAGATTCCTAAAACAACGCATAATAAAACTGTTTAATTTCGACGAACCCCAAATAAAGACTTTTGTTTATGAATTAAATGTGCGCATCATAACTCCTGATGATTGGAATTCATGTGTGACCTGTGATGTCAAGAACCAGTTAGGAATTTGAATATAATAATTAATTAAATAATATTATTAATAAGAGTAAATTTTAAACCCATTTTTCGTTTCAATAAATAATTATATATTTTTAATTGTGAGTGCTATGTTATTTCTAATATCTTTTGTCCTAGTGTATGTCTATGTATATTTGTGCCTTTATTAAATTAATAGCTAACTGTGGCCTACAGAATATCATCACATACCATCGGAGAGCCAAATAAATAATATCGATTTTTACACAGTCTAATACAGCCCAACGTGTTATATTTTACTCTGCATAGAAGTGGGGCCATTCACACAACGGTATATAAAGTGTGACAGAAGTTTCCCCACATTACTAAATATTAGTAAAAAAAAATACAGGAGCAATAGCCGTGAAGCCATTACGCTTTACTACTGTAAGGAACTAAGTTAACTTAAAGGCATATAATTGACTGGAAAATTTTCACACGTGGCAAGAGCCATTGGCAATACAATATTTAGATAACCTAAGTCCGTAGTCTTAAGGGATAATGGGATAGGAGGGACCATAGAACTATGCCGTTGGAGTGTAAATCGTAAGGGGTGGGTTTTTTTTTTGGGGGGGGGGGGTGTTAAAGACACAAAATTTTGGATAATTTTAAAACTCAACGCTTTTTCGATTTGGAGTGTTCCGATCCAAATGGTCGGATAATGGTGGAAAAATGTGAAACGTGTTTAATGTCGAAACTTTGTCTTCTGTTTATCGATATAAAATTAATCTTATTTTTACATGAACCCTCATGGTAATTATGGTATTCATTGTTTTCTTAACAGTTTTTGTGTTCATTTTTGTTCCAGGTCAGACTGTTGATCATATTTCTGAGCATGCTAATAGGACTGGAATTGCAAAGAGAAAACCATTGGAAATGATGGAAACAAATGCAAGAAAACGGGCATGTGTAAAACCACTTTTGCAGTCTGTAAATGTAAAAAGAATTGATGACCTTACAACAAAAGCCAAAATATAGTATGGTGAAGTCAAGAAAATTAAGCGAATGGTAAAGTATTATTCCAAAAAAAAATGGCATTTCAGAAGAGAGTGAAAAATTTGCAGAAATTTTCATCCACTGAAATTTTCAATAATGTGAAGTTGAATCCAGTTGAAAAAAGATTTATAATTTCACAGATAAGATCGAGTGGCATCAAACCAAAAGGTAGGAGGTTCACTAAGGAAGACAAGGTTTTAGCTTTGGCACTTTATAAGAACACTGGTAAAGGGTATAGGTTGCTGTGTAAGTTTTTCAGTTCAGCTTCAAAGAAAGTACTGCTTGATATGCTAAATAAGGTGCCATTCCGGCCAGGAATTAATGAAGTGGTTTTCAACAGTCTGAAAAGCAGTGTTAGTAAGCTTAAACCATCAGAAAAGATTTGTATCCTTACATTTGATGAGATGGCAGTGTCTCCTCAGATTCATTGGGATGAGGCTCTTGATATCGTCATAGGTTTCGAAGATCATGGACATAACAGGAAACCAAAATTTTGTGATCATGCCTTGGTCGTGGTATCACCAAGCGGTGGAAACAGCCAGTCTGTTATACATTTTCAGAAGTTCCTGTTAATGCAGCTGAATTAGCTAGGATTTTGAAGGATGTTATTAGGAAAGTAAAGGAAACTGGTCTAGAAATTGTAGCGACTGTATGTGACCAGGGCCAAGCTAATGTTTCAGCAATAAACAGCTTGAAGAGAGACACAAGGGAATCATTTCTCCGGAGAGGACTGGAGTGTCGTAGCCAGGGATTTATCATTGATGAAATGGAGATCATACCTTTGTTCGATCCTCCACATCTTTTGAAAGGTATACGCAATAACCTTTTAAAGTATGATCATTTTATAGAACATGAAAAAAAGAATATTGCGAAGTGGAAGCATGTAGAGCGGTTGTATGAGGCTGATTTGTGTAGTCATAGTCAGCTTCGATCATGCCCAAAGTTAACTGAACATCACGTAAAAAAATACAAGATCAGCTATTGTGCCCAAGTTTTTAGTCATCATGTTGCTACTGCCATGGGGTGCATTGCTGAAAGTCGTAAGTACTACAAAATTTTACTGGTATGTTTAAATAGGATTAGATGTGATGTAGTGTTACAGTAGCATTTTAGTTAAATAACATTATGTAAATTTTTAATTTAAATCACAGTAGTGGTTGAATGATCTTAATAATTCTAAAAAAAAAAAAAAAAAATGGTTGTCTGTAAAGTCAGTTTACGGACGATAGTTTAACGTGACAACATCATAAAAAACATTGATGAAATGATTGCATACTTTTATGAATAAAATTGAATCATTTTTATTTTAATAATAAAAGAATAAATACTTGAAATTATACTAGTAATCAGATATTTAAAATGCAAAAATAATTAACCTTTATTGCCGAAATTGTTGTTGTAATAAGCAATGAAAACCACATTAACTTTTCACTTCACTTTATAAACAGTCGACGAAACAGTTCACGTGTAGATGACTTGTAATTAATTTTAAAAACTGGCGTTTAGCTATAAAGTTTAAATATAATTATGAACAAGTTTTCATATACATAAACTGTAATCAAATATCTATCATCACTTATATGAATCACCATAATATTTTAGTCAATTGTAACATAACCTATTATTACAGCACTCGCCGACAGATGCTACTTTATTTTAATAAAATTTCGGCTTTAATCTTCAACCCAGACGCTCGTGGTGCGCTGGGGCCGAGATTAAAATTCTTCGAGAATATTTTAAGTTTTTATGTCTTCCAGTGCTCAAAATTATATGCAATTGTGGCCCCGGGCACGAAATTTTATTTATAATTCATTAATAATAACGCCCCTCGAGATAAACAAAGGAAAATATGTATTAACGAGTGCCTGGTTGCCGCGGAAAGCTGATAGATAGCGCGATTCGTTCGGTTCGCGTCCATTACTGTAGATGGCAGCACCGTAGGGGAATAATATTATTTAGTTTTTATAACAAGATTTTATAACAAATACGCGTCTAAAATACATCAAACTTATTTATAATGTGTTACAATATTTTTTAAAACATTGTGCAAAAGATCCCGGGTGTAATGTGTAACTGTAAAACACCATTGTTCGTACAAAAACGTATTTGAAAATTCATCATTACTTTTAAATAACCGTACCGATTGTGCTGAAAATCGGTGGACGATCGTTAAATTTCATAATTGTAATAATTCAAACGACGAAATCATGATTGAAAAGTCAAATCGATGTTTGTTGCAATCGAGTGGAAGAAAGATGTGACAAAGCGTACAATGAGCATAACGGGACACATCGTAGTGGGACAATGTGCGTTACGAGACACTTTTTCGTGCGTGCAGCCGGCGTTCATCGATTTATTAGACGTTGTCACGTCAAAAAATAAAACATTATTGAAACAATAAAAAAATATAAATTTTAATATGTCATTTGACTTGTGGAAGTCACATGACAATGTTTTTGTGTAGCCAACACGTGATGGAAGAATGCATTGTAGAAATATGAGAGTAGAACTTAAGAAGCGCTTCAAAAAAGTCTCATGTTACCATGGATAGGCTAGAGATATAATGGATATACCAAATAAATAAGTCGCGAGCGATTTTTTTATTCCCGTGTACCAAGAACTGCAGCAGTGCCGAGCATCATTTCTGTTACCTACCATATTGTCAAATTATTGGAATGTTGAAATTTAATTTTACTTTAATTTAATTTTTTCTTAAAGTAAGTCATATAGTATTTTTACTGTATTTACTCTGTTTGGCCACTCATAATGCTGAAAAGTACATAAAAATAAATAAACGAGGTAAATATACATTGTTTAACGTGGCTGCAGAAAAATTGGCTTGACATTTATGTACATATAAAAAACAGTACCCTGTTGTAGATGGAAACAAAAACATTTTGGATTGGAAAGTGAATCAAATTTTTGTCTGGCCAATGAAGTTCTTAATGTCAATTATATGAATTTTTTTGTATATTTGTCCACAGCTGTTCCGGGGAAGCCCGTGGTTGATAAAGAAGCGACTGACACTGCTGATTTGCTGTTGTTTTCTGATGAACTTTTCAATAGTTTGAACGGAGTTTGCTTTCGTGACAAAAATGGGAAGCCATTTAGAATTGCAATGACTAAGTCATCACCACATATCAAACTTTGGAACACGTGTCTGCGTGTATTAACCCTTTCTTGCCTATTGGAACTTATTAAACTTGCCATTAAAATCTTACGAGCTATCCTGAAGTGTCCTGCTTCCTGCTGGTACTTATTTGTACCAGTAAACAGTGCATGGAAGCTTCATTTGTGCACGTAGTTGTTTAAACACCCACAAGATAGCATCAACTATCCGTCAGGTCGTGCGCTGGTTATAACTTTATTTCTGATAATTTTTTTTTTCGATTTTTTTCATTTCTCACTAGTATGTGTGTTTTTACATGTGAATAGCTTACAAATATAGTGTGAAAATTGATCTCTTATATATATTATAGTCAATTGACCTTTCTAAATATTTTTTTTAAAAAAATATGAGTGGTACTTATAAGTACCAACAGGAACTGAGTTGGCTTTATTGTTGAATGTGACTTTCTTTCTTAGAGTTCGTTTTGTGTTTGATCTTTCGCTACCTATGGGTGAATATTGCGTGTTCTGACATGTCGAAGATATTTTATACTAACGAAGAAGCATTAGCACTTATATTCGATGAAAATTTTCCTGCTGCTTCAGAATCAGAAGGCACCGATGATGAATTCAGCGAAAAATCTGGTGGTCTTGATCTAAAAGAAAATAATTTCGACAGATTATTCAATGTAGGACTACAGCGTGAAAGTCTAAAAGGTTGTGGTGATGAAAATATTGATGACCAAGCAACATCAGGTATTGTAGTAGATACAGAAAAAGATTGTATTATGATGAAGCATGTTCTTCAGTACCACAAAATTCCAGTACGACAAACATTTTACACAATCAGACAAAACAGGAAGCTGAAAGAAAGTGGAAAAAACACGGCAGTTCTACTTCAAGGCAAGATTACAACCGAGATACAGGTATGGATACAGACCCTAAATATCATTGTATTTTGTGTATTGAAATGTCGAATATTTTTCTAAGTATCGCAGTATACACATAATTATAACAATTAGTAAAATTAATATTTCTGTAACCTACATAACATTTTTCTCTGGAGTGTTTCATTCTATAATTCTTTTATTTTATAAGTTTTATAAATATGGCATACTTTATATAAAAAATACAGGTCAAAAAAATTACTTGCATTCTGTTTCACGCCCTGTCGAACATATTTTCAGCCACTGCCAAACACCTACATATATTTTCTTGGTGATGATTGGTGATTTGATTGAAGAACTGACTTTTCAATCAAACCTGTATGCTCCACAACATGAAAAGAACTTGAACTTGAAGGAAGGTGAGTTACTTTGTTTTCTTGAGATAAATTTCATGATGGGTTATCATAAACTTCCATCGTGGAAGGATTACTGGTCCACTTCTGAAGACTTTCGAGTGCCTCCCATTGCTGAGGCTATGACAAGGGATCGTTTTGAATTGATTCTTCGGTACCTGCATGCTAATGACAAGTCGGTGCCTCAGGTAAACAAAGACAAGATCTAAAAAAAAAAGACCTGTAGTTGAAAAGTTGAATCATAAGTTTCAACAAGTGTATAATGGAACAAGGGAACTTAGAATTGATGAAAGTATGATAATGTTCAAAGGACGTTTCACTTTGAAAAAATATAATCCGATGAAGCCTATCAAACGTGGCTACAAACTGTGGTCAGTGGCTGACCAAAAAGGATATAGGGTAAAGTCTCCTTATCCCAGCCACCCCCCATTAGTCAGCCATTTCCTAATTAATTTGCTTAAAATAAGTATATCTGTGGTAGTATATACTCCATGCACTGGCCGAATGCTCGGACCAGTTTATTTTGTCTATGGGAGAAGCACCATAACACCACCTGAAAAGATATGTTATCTAGGTATGATTTTTTTTTTAAAACACAGTTGTCATTGTCTTTGCAAGATGGAATCCATTGAAGTTTTTTGTTAGTGTACTCCTCCAGCTTTTAAAGGTAACTCAGATGATAATATTATGTTAATGTGTTTTGGAAGTAGTTTATTTGCATAGTAATGTTTTTACTAAATTATTAGAAGAGTAAATTTTAACAAATATTTCGTGAATCTTTTAATTATAACGTGGCTGTGTATAGGGCTCGTTTTGCGAAGATATCTCCAGTAGTCAGCCACAGCGGCCGACTATTGGTGAATTATACCATACACAATATTTTTGGTATTTTTATGGTCTATGGATGCAGAAAAGTTTCTTATTATTTGGTGCACCGTGATATATAGTTTGGTTCCAAATCACCAGTAGTCAGCCACCTAATAGTTTGTCAACTTGTTAATGGCTGAGTAATGGTGTTTATGTCTCCTTAGTTCAGCCACCAGAATGATTTTTAATAAATGTGCAGTTAAAGTGTTTTTGTCTATGTAAGAATAAGAAGTTTTGTACTAAATTTATTTGTTATATTATCATAGCCCACTTAAATAATAATGTGCTTCGTTACAATTTAATATGGTAAATATTGGCTACCTGTTGGACTAACTGAATAGGAATAGTAGCCTACATGACAAGAGGCAGAATAGCCTATCACCGTATGCCTGATGTCCTGCTCTTAGCTAATAGCCTATTTACTGTAGGTAGTCCTATCATTTTATTAAAATATATACAAAATAACGTGATTATTTTATACTTTAAAATTCTATTTTGCAGTGGTTTTGCGACTACCCTACTGTTGCAAAACAACAAAGGACAAGATGGCATTAGGAAAAAGAGTCATTCACAATTACAGCGAGGATGCCCTGGCAGATGCTTTGCGTGCAATCAGGGAACAGAGCATGGGAATTCGACAAGCAAGTCGTGAATTTGGAGTACCAAGAGGTTCATTACAAGATCGTCTTCATGGAAGGGTAAAAGAAGGCCCAAGAAAAATGGGTCCTTCAACTGTGTTGAGTGAAGAAGAAGAAAGAAAATTAGTGCAGTGGTTAGTAAATCTTGCAAAAAGTGGTTTTCCAAGGAAAAAAGAAGAACTGTTAAATTCTGTACAACAAATTATAAAATCAACAAAAAGGGAAACTCCATTTAATGATGACCGCCCTGGGAAGAAATGGTATGCTTCTTTCATGAAGAGACATCCAGAGTTAGTACAGAGAACGCCTGAAAGTTTAACCAAAGGACGTGCAATTATTACAGAGGAATCCATACGAAAGTGGTTTAAAGACTTGGAGCAATACCTAGAAGAGATCAATGCCAAAGACATCTTACAGGATCCAAATAGAATTCTGAATGGTGATGAGACCAGCTTTAGTTTATGTCCTAAGACTGGAAAAGTGATTGCCCCTAAAGGTTGGAAAGATGTCTATGAAGTGAAATTGGCAAATGAAAAAGAGACTATTACTGTCCTTCTAGTTTTTACAGCCAGTGGTAAAACTCTCTTCCCAATGGTGGTGTTCCCTTATGTCAGACCACCACGCGAAGTAATTGACAGTATTCCTGAAAACTGGTTTTTGGGGAGGAGTGAAAGTGGTTGGATGAAAAGTGAAATATTTTTTGAGTATGTGGCAAATGGTGTAAATAAGTGGCTTGAAGATGAAGAAGTGCCCAAACCTGTTATATTGTTTGTTGATGGTCACAAGTCGCATTTAACATTAGAACTGAGCGAGTTTTGTAGTAATAATGGAATAATACTTTATGCTTTACCACCAAACACCACACATCTAATGCAACCAGCCGATGTGAGTGTTTTCAAGCCTCTTAAATCGGAGTGGAAAAAGACAGTGAGAGAATGGCAGTACAAACCAGAAAATGTGAACACTGTCTTAACCAAGTCAACATTTTGCCCATTGTTGGCCACAGTACTTGATAACCCTTCTTTACAGGAGATCATTCAGAATGGCTTTCGTAAATGTGGACTTTACCCCTTTCAGCCAGATTCAGTGGATTATAGTAAATGTGTTCAAAATAAACTTGAAACTCTTAGCAGCAATAACATGGATGCTCCAGTTTCTTTAAACAGAGAACAAGTACATACTGCAGAAATTGTCATTTCATTTTTAAGACCACAACTTTTACAGAAGGGAATAAACACTGATGACATATTAGAAGAGCTCAAAAAAACCAAAAATCTCATTTGCACCACACCAACATGTTCAAGGCCTTTCACCGATGTAATTGACGAGTCAGTGACATCTGATAACTCCCTTTATTTACACACCTTAGATATTGCTGACATGGAAATTATGATGGAGTCAGAACTGCCATTAACGATGGGCGAATCAGCCCATATTGATACTGAAAATGGCAGAGCATTGTGTTCAGCTTCTTCTACAATGGGAGGTATTGAGCAGAGGTATACAGAGGAGAATCAAGTGACTCCAGTGAAAACTTGTGAAGATGAGCATATGCTAGTGGGAAATGAAGTCTCTCCAACCGCACCTCTTGAACACAATGAGCAGACTTTGGCAGAAAATTATGTTGTTCCATTAGTAAATACTGAAGATATTGAGCCCATCTCAGAAGAATTTAAAATTCATCAGATTACGTGTGCTGAATATGCTAGGCACATTCCCGAAATACCTGTCGTTATTTCCGTTGAAAAGGATGGTAGGACAACCCCATCACCTTTCAAGAAACACCTGTTTTACCCTAAACCAATAACGAATATTAAGAAGAAAGTGCCCAAAGAAAAAGCACCGAGTGCTATTTCATCCCAGAAATGGCGAGCATTCATGAAAAGTAAGGAACAAGCCAAGCTAGAAGAAACTGAATCTAAAAGGAAAAGGAAGGCCGAGAGAGAACAAAAAAATTCAAACAAAGGAAAAAAGAAGGAAAAAGTTCCACTTTCCATGGAAAATGATGAAGAGATCAATGTTGATGAACCTGAAAGTGAAAACCAGTGTGTCAATGAGGAACCAAGAGTGCCCCGAATATGGAAATTTGGCAAGTTATTTCCCCATGTACGGCCAATTGGAAAGACTGAAGAGGTAAGACAGAAAGTAGGCTATTATATTAAATATTTATGATAGGCCTATATATTAATTATTATATTTTAAAATATTATTTAATATTTTATTAAATAATATAATACCTATTAACTTTAAAAATTACACTTTTATGTCAGCTTTGGCTTCTTGTTGCTTCCTACTGTAATCTCATGCCATACTACTGATTGATATTAATAATATAATTTAATTTTTGATTTTAATATTCAAATTAATTACAGGTACACATTGATGACTGGTTGCTGATTTCCTTCAATGATGACAAACCTAATGCCAGAAGATTCTTCATTGGAAAAGTGATTCGTGTGAACAGTGAAGGGTATGAAGGGACATTTCTTCGACCGAAGATGACAAGAGATCACTCTGGTTATGTGTATGGCTTCCCAACTGTCATCGATGAATACCCTTTTAAAAAAGGGGACATTGTTGGAAGATTAGAAAACCCTACAGCTTATGGAAGAGGACTGTACAAATTCAACATTAATCACAAATATATACAAACTGTCACATAGGTTAGCTAGTTTTAGCTTTTGCATTGTTCATAAGCTAATATGTATAATGTTTTACTCATTAAATAGTTTAATTGGCCTATACTGGAACAAGTTATCACAAGAATGGCTTGTTTTAGTCTCTACACCCTGGTGGCTGACCTCAGGATACATGCTGGTTGAATACTGGTGATAAGTGGCTGAGTATTGGTGAAATGGCTAATTTAGAAGTTTTTCTTTTTTATAAAATACTCTATTAAAATTATTTTCAAATATAATTTTTTATGTTTTAATATTAACTTAGTAATAAGTAATGCTGTCTACTTAAATGTAAAACTATGTATTTTTGATATTAAAAACATTATCTGAATGCATTACTTCCTCTAACTGGCTGACTACTGGTGCACCTACCCTATACTTACCTTCAAAGTGTATCAGGGCAAAGTGGAAGTGGCAGAGACAGAATTTCAAGATCGTATAGAGAGAAAGAGTGGTTCTGGAATTATCGAAACATGTCTGGGGAAACATCAGAGAATTATATTTTGATAATAATTTTTCTTCGCTTTCACTTCTTGAGAGATTGGCAGCAGAAAAAACACATGCTTGTGAAACAATATGTGCAAACAGGAAAGGACTTCCAAAAAATATCAGCGATGACAAGAAACTTGACAGAGGTGACTCAGATTTCAGGTTCTCTAACACACAATTGGTTTATTACAAATGGAAGGATGCAAAATGTGTACATTTGGTGTCAAACTTTCATGGCTCAGAATCTACCATAGTAAACAGAAAAGACTGCAGTGGCAACAGCACAAATGTAAGGTGTCCAACAGTTGTATCAGACTACAATCAGCACATGGGAGGGGTTGACAATGCTGACAGACTAAGGCAGCTGTATTGTGTAGATCGAAAATCCAGGAAGTGGTGGCACAGACTGTTCTGGGGAATACTAGAAATTGCATTTGTAAATGCATTTGTCATTTACAAGGAACTTTATGAACACGATATTGCAGTTCTGGAATTCAGGAGATCTGTGTCACAAGGCTTGATCACACATCAGGTTCCAAAACCCAAAAGAAAATATACTGAAGTTCGAACACCTTGTAAGAAGAATGAAGCAACTAACATGAAAAGGAGAAAAACTAGTTTCTCTGTCCCCAATAACGTACGAGTAGCTAATCGAGGAATTCACTGGCGAATATTTGTATCTAATCGAGGTCGTTGCGAAGTGTGTAGCTCAAAAAACATTCAGTCTCGACCACATTCCCAGTGCTACCACTGCAAAGTGTTTCTGTGCATGAATGGAAAAAAAAAGTTTTTTTTTTTTTTTTTTTTTTTTTTTTAGAATATCATGACGTACAGGTGTAGACAACAAATATTTGATTACATATAACAATTGAAAAGGATTCAACTACGTGAAATGCAAGAGCTGTTTTTTTGCAAACCCAATATGCTCAAGACAAGAAGTAAAAAAAAATTTACTTATTTTATGTAAATTTTTTAATGACTGTATGTATTTAATGATGTGTAAAATCTATTTGTAAGTGATATATTGGAAAATATTTTTAATAATAAATGTAAACACTAGTATGTGCAAATAATTATAAATTTTTATTCAAGGGAAAAAAATTCTTCGAATGACTAATGGTACTTATTTGTACCACCTTAAAATTTAATAAAAATTATAAAAAAAAATTGTAAAAAATTGGCATAAATAATTGTAAATATTTTATTCAAATTCTGCATAAAAACAAATAAAATTTCAAGTCTTTAATATGTTCAGCAAGAAAGGGTTAACGACGATGGTCTTCCGTGATTCTGCCAACAAACCTTGCAATGTGGTGTCAGTAAAAAACTTTGTGTGCACGTTAGAAGGTCTCCTTGCGATATGGAAAAAATTAAGTGGCAGTGGGAAATTTAAACACATGCCTACACGGTCTTCCAACCAGGATCCCCTTGGAAATTTTTTTTGGGTGCATCAGGTCACATGGTGTGAGGAATGTTAATCCTTCTTGTCAGTCATTTGTATCATCATTCAAGTCCTTGCTGCTAAACAATTTCATGTCTACACATTCAGTTTCTTCAAACTGTGAAGATGATGAAAGTGCAGGAGCATTGGACAACCTTTCGAAATTTCTGGCTCATGACACAAATGTAGAGCAACAACATGACTGTATTCCATTTCAAGATGAAATGCAACTGAACTGTGTGGATCCTAACAGTATTCTTGTTGTGTCATATGTAGCTGGTTTTGATGTGAAACGCATAAAACAGAAACTTCCTTGCAAAACTTGCCTTGGAAACCTGATGGCGATAGTGCCAGAAAACCAGCACAGACTTATAACTACAAGGGAGTATTATGATGTAAATGTTGTTTACAGTATCCTTCATCACATATTACATAACCTATAAATATCGCTGTACAAATATTTTTTTTTCCATTATATCAAATATTTGCCATTACAGAGGAATGGGCAAGTGCATGCAAAGTGTTTTACTCAAGAGATTATCAAACTATGTTAAAAGTTGTTGTAAGCATGAAGATGAGTGAGTGAGTGAGTGGAGATGTGGGGACACATCGGCAGCGAAGGCCATTAGCACCCACAGGTTGTGTTGGGAACGGGACAGAATGACAGAACAACTCTGTCGCGGACAGACGAGAAAAGGACGGTAGACAAGGATAAAAACTGTCCAAACAGTGGAGAAATTGACAATATATATAAAAACAGATAAAATCAAAGATACAGTAAAAACCGAGGTATCCACTGATTATAAACAAGACAGAAAAAGCCTGACATACTGATAAAAACACAGTCGTCACAATGCGTTAAAAAGGCCCACGGTTCGTAAAAAAGGGAGAACAACGCTCGCAGGTGAACTCCCTTCACCAAGCAATTGTCGAAGCGTAGTGAGGAAGTCAAAAGTACCACGGGCCCGGTGATATTGTGGACACTCCAGAAGAATGTGGCGTACAGTCAGGGAAGTGGCGCAGGTATCACACTCTGGCGGGGGCTCTCCACCCAACAGATGCCGGTGAGTGAGGTTGGTGTGTCCAATGCGGAGGTGGGTCATGATCGTGTCTTCCCTGCGGGTAGGACGATCGACCAAGCAATGGCGTCGTGGTACATCGCAGATGGAACGCAGCTTGTTGGTCAGGGGTAGCGATTGCCATTCCCTCTGCCATGCAGTCCAAACGAACGCTCGGGCAGCAAGCAAAGCATCGCACACAGGGACACAAAGGACACAAGGTGGGAGTTTGCAAGCCTCCTTTGCCACTCGATCTGCATCTTCATTGCCAGGTATGCCCACATGCCCTGGTACCCACAGGAACTCTACTCGAGTACCCCTGTGTTCCACATCGCGCAGTTTCTGCCGAATCAGAGAAATGATATGGTGGGAAGTCGAGCGTGACCGAGTGCTGATAGTGCACTCATAGAGACGGAGCACACCAGACACCTACGGTGGATGCCTCTATTAATAAAACACAGGGCTTTGAGAATAACGTAAAGCTCTGCCCAAAAAGATACCTTCCCTGATCACAAATAAAAAAACACCCTACGGATCCCCCCGAGTGGGACCCATCTGTATACACGCAATAAAAGTCACGGAAAGAATTGCATATTACCTCAGTAAAAAACACTCTATAAACAAATGGGGGTGTGCACTCAGGGACGTAGCCAGGGGAGGGGTCCGGGGGGTCCGGACCCCCCCCCCTTCCCGGTTCACGAGAAAGAAGATAAACCCGAAGAAAATACAGAAGATTTGCTTAGGTTACCTACAGAGATAGTGTTTGTGAAGGATTATTGATGTCCATACTGGGCTCCGGTAGTCTCTATCTTCCCATTTTTTACTCAACTTTCCTCGATCTCGGATTTCAAAGAGAGCAGTATTTGGTTCCGACATAATCTATTTTTGATATCAGTTCACGCACTTCTACGGGCAAATTTCCTCAGTCAGTCGCAATCACACGTCTAACATGGACAAGTTCGTGACGCGGACGAAAAGAAAAAGAGTAGCTGACTCTCCTCAGGTAAGTTTGATGTTATAAGATATTATTTTATTTGTTAAACCTATGCACATGTTATAAATCCGAAAGTGTGTTTGTGGGTTTATTGGTTTGTTTGTCCGTCTTTCATGCTTCAACAGAGTGAACCGAGTGACTTTATTTTTGATATGCAGACAGTTTAGTAAAATTTTAAATTGATAACGAACACTTGTGCACTAAAGTTAGAGGTTGGGAAATTTCACTTATTTCTGTATCTAATGTATTTTCTCTCGTTTGATCAATGGTTGCTATCTTTGCTAAAAGCCATTTTAGTCATGACGCGGTTGAATGTGATTTTATTGTTTGTTTGTTTTTGGTCTGTTTATTGGCTTTGATATTCTTATGGCATGGAAGACACTGTGGCCCAATCGTAGAAGAATAAAAAATACAAGTGTTTGAAACTTAGTTAATGACCAAATTATTAAAGGAAAAAAAAAGTGGTTATCATTTCAGTTTTTAGAAATTATTTTCCCACTATGACGAATAAAATTAGTGCTTAGCACGCGGGATGAGTATCTCACACTGTTGAATCTAAACACACTTTTCTGTGTATTGGTTGTAAATGGTTTAATACATGTAGAAAAGTCTTTCAAGAATTAAGGTTTTGTATACCGTTATACAAAAATGTGTACAATTCCTACTTAAACTTTACTGCAATCATTGTTATAAATTATGTTACATTAGCACTTTTCTTACTTTAGGTTAGGCCTTGAATAAATGTGTTTCTTTTCTCATAGTAAATTATTGTAGCCCCTTCTCTTTAAACAGAGTAAACAGAGGACAGAATGAAAAGGACTTTGCATGTTTTTAAAGTCATAATTTATAGAAAGTAATTCTTCATCCATATGCTCTACTTCAACGAAACTTTGTAACATATGGTTTCTGGGCTTTTAAGAGTGAGAAAAAAATTAATGGTTTTATCCTCTTACCCTCCCCAATAAATGAATAAATAAAATAGGTGCTTCCGGTGCCCATTTACACTAACACGATCGTGATAGTATTTAAATAATCTCACCGAAAAACTCAGTTGTATGCAAAAGTGCTTTGTTTTATTGACAGAGAAACAGCGGCGGAAGGATATATAGTAGATGCACTGCTTTCCAAGAACTGTCCAAAACTGTATTTTTAATATGCTGAGTAACTATTATTTTAAGAAATATCTATGTTTAAATATTAGGTTTAGGGCTACATAAGGTCTTACAAAATTTTTTGGTCATTTATAAATTTTTAAAAATCTAAGAAATGTATAATTAGGATTTTTTCACAAAAAATATTAAAAATTTTGATGGATAATTTCAGTCTAATGAAAACGAAGAACAATCCCGGAACATTGCCAGCTGTCATCTCGACCCACCACTTCCTGGACCTGGACCAAGCAAGATTGTCGAGTCTCAACAAGATAGGACCTACATTACACAAGATGCAAATCAACATTATTCCTGCAGTTCCTCTCACACACCTCTTGGACAAGGAGAAAGCAACACCAACAGAGATCCATCGATGCAAGTAAGTTTATCTAAAGTTGATATAGGAGTAATTTCTGAAGATATCTTTCACTCTTCTGCACCAGTAATCAAAATCACTGTAGAAAATTTACACAATGTATTAAAGGAACTTTTTGTCCCAGAATTATCATTCAAGTTTCCTTCGACTCAGTTCAAAAATAAATATCTGAAATTCCAGCACAGTTGGCTTCAAAGATGGGGATGGCTAGCATATTCTAAGGTAAAAGATGGAGCGTATTGTAAATACTGTGTTCTTTTTGCATCAGACTGTGTAGGGAATGATGACTTTTCTGTACGAAATGCCTCATTAGTAGGCCAACCTTTTAGAAAATGGAAGGATGCATTGGAAAAGTTTCAGAATCATTCAAAGACTAATTACCACATGTTAGCAACAGTTTCTGCCGAAAACTTTCTTAAGGTGATGTCAGGGAAACTTCAGGATGTGGCAACTATTTTAAGCAGTAAGAGGATGAAAGAGCGAGAAGAGAATAGGGCTGCTATACTACCTATTATTGAAACAATAATTTTTTGTGGTGAAAATGAGCTACCTCTTCGAGGGGATGATGACAGTGGTCCTATCACTCTTGAAAAGCCCGAAAAAAAAGATGGAAAGTTTAGGGCTCTAATTAGATACCGAGCAAGTATTGATGAAAAACTGAAGAATCATATGCTTCATGGCTCCAGAAATTCGTCCTACTTCAGCCCAGAAATTCAAAATGAAATAATAGGTATTTGTGGCCAGCTTATTCAAGAAAGATTAGCAAAAAATATCAACAATGCTGAATGTTTCTCCATTATTGGGGATGAAACACTGGATGTGTCGGGTCAAGAGCAGTTCTCACTGTGTATCAGATATGTAATGACTGAGGGCCAGCCATCTCTCAGGGAAGATTTTGTAACTTTTTTTCCACTGACAGATCTATCTGCAGAAAATGTGACTACAAAAATTTTGGAGTCATGCCATGGTTTAGGTATTGACCTAGACAAATTAATTGGTCAAGGATATGATGGAGCTTCCACAATGAGTGGTTGTAAAACAGGTGTTCAAACAAGAATCCTCCAACTCTATCCAAAAGCAATGTATGTCCATTGCTCAAGTCATCGCCTGAATTTAGTCCTCTCTGAATCACTTAATGTACCATTGATCTCAAACAGCCTTGGAGTTTTAAAAGAAGTAACCAAGTTCTTTAGGCACAATGCCAATATTCTGCCAGAATCAAAGAAATATAGATTGTTGGCAGTCTGTGAAACAAGATTTGTTGAGCGTCAAATCTCTATTAACACATTTGTTGAGCTTTTTCCTGCAATAGTTCCAAGTCTTCAAGATCTCTCAGAACTGGACCGGTCATTTTCAAGTACCGCTTCAACTCTTCTATCTGCTATGGAGAAAGGAAGCTTCTTAGTGTCAGTGCTAGTTTGTGAATATCTTTTCAGTCTGACATTACCACTTTCAACATACCTCCAAAATCCTCAACATGAACTATCTTCAGCAGTTAAGTTCAGTGAAGACATTGTACAGGTTCTCAAAGACCTCCGCACAGGTGAACAAGATAAAAGTGAATTTCACAAGATCTTCCAGAAATCATTAGCTATCGCTGAAACCGTTTTAGAGTCTCAGATTGATATTCCAAGACAGGCAAAAAAACAAACTAATAGGGACAATATTCCACATGATTCACCCGAAGAGTACTATAGAAGATCAGTCTTCATTCCTGCTGTAGATTCACTCATTGTGAATCTACACCAGAGATTTAGTCAAAACAAAGTGTTCTTGTCTGCCATTGAGATGCTGCTTCCAAAAAACTGTAAACTGGAACATACAACTGAAATTATGGAAAGACTGAAAGTTTATTATGAACACAGAATTTCACAAAGTGCATTTGAAGCAGAGTATATTCTGTGGTGTAAAAAATGGAGTTCAAGTGAGAGAGATCTCTCACCATCTCAGATTATGTCAATTTTAGATGCATGCGACAAAAACTTTTATCCAACTATTCATTATTTACTGTGTGTTTTGGCATCTTTGCCGGTCTCTACCTGCGAAGCAGAGAGATCATTTTCATCACTAAAAAGAATTAAAACTTACTTAAGGAATAAGATGTCAAAAGAGAGATTAACTGGCTTATCATTGATGTCTATACATTATCCTGTACCATTTAAAGCAGATGATGTGTTAAATGTTATGGCACGTAAAGGAAATAGAAGGCTGTTACTGTAAATATTTGTTTTTAATACAACTTGCATGTGTGATTAATGTTTTTAAGGACCTTAATGTGTTCTTATGTATTTATTACTTGTCTGTACTTGATACAAGAATGAAGAACAATATATTTAAACATTAAAAATATTTAATCAAATTAAAGAGTTATTTGTTTATTTAAGTAATTTTTATCTCATTAATTATCAATTCATCTTAATGTGATACTCTAAATTTTAAAATGTTATTATAAAGAGCCAGGCGACATACAAATTAATTGGACCCCCTCCTTCGCAAAATCCTGGCTACGGCCCTGGTGCATGGCTTCGCCCAACATGCCAAGACAAGGTGCACCCGAGGCTCCCGTTGCAACCAGGTTTGTTCATGTTGCACGGAAAGCATCATAACACTCGGGAGCTCTGCGGGTTCCCAAACGGATTGGAATCTCATACACGCGGACATGGCAGCCCGAGGCTTCGATGCGTACAGCTGTACAGAAGGTGGACGCAGAAATTAGTTGTAAAGATGGTGAGTTGGGTCGGGACAGACGCGCACTCCATACACGACAAAAGCAGTAGGTCTCGCCTATACTGCAGTGGAGGTTCACCAGCTTCCGCACACATACTAACGACCGGGCTGGTAGGAAATGCACCGGTGGCGATGCGGATACCAGCATGGTGGACACTCGCCAACTGCTTCAAGGTAGACGGCCGCGCCGAGGAGTATGCCACACAACCGTAATCCAGTTTACTCTGTATTAATGTGCGGTAGAGTCGAAGGAGAGTAACCCTATCCGCACCCCAGTCCCGACTACTTACCAGTTTGAGGAGGTCGAGATCCTTCAAACAACGAGCTTTATGATCATTAAGGTGAGGCAACCAGGTCAATTTCTGGTCAAAAATCAGACCCATAAATTTAACCGTATTAGAGACCGGTAACACTAAGTCATACAGTCGAACCTCCAGAGAAGGAGAGATAGAGCGCTTCCAGGAGAAGTGCAGCACTTGGGTCTTTGATGTAGAAAACCTGTACCCGTTGGATACCATCCAGCCCTCTAGCCGCCATACTGCAAGCTGTATCTAGCATTCAGCCATGGCGAATGTAGCGGAGCGACAGAAGATGGCCAGGTCGTCGACGTACAGCGCACATTGCACCGGGAGTCGAACAGCTGAGGTGATACTGTTGATGGCCACTGCAAAGAGGGTAACGCTAAGTTCGCTGCCCTACGGAACACCGTTCTCCTGTACGAACGGCCGGTAGATGGTAGTACCATTACAAACCTGAAAAAATCGGTTGCACATAAAGTTAGAGATAAAAAAGGGAAGATAGCCCCGGAAGCCCCAGTAATGCATCTGCTGGAGGATTCCAAACCGCCAGGTCGTGTCATTGGCCTTTTCCAGATCAAAAAACACTGCAAGGACGTGCTGTCCATGGAGGAACGAGTCCTGCACCACAGATTCCAAGGCGACAAGATGGTCAACAGAGGATCGGTTACGCCGAAAGCCACACTGAAGCGGTGAGAGGAGCCGCCATGACTCAAGGTAGTAGACGAGGAGGGAGTTAACCATTCTCTCCATGGTCTTTCAGATGCACCTGGTAAGGAAAATGGGGCGGTAGCTAGACGCCTCCTCGCCTTTATCTTTCCCTGGTTTTAAAATGGGCACCAAAAGTGATTTACCACAGTTGGAGGGGAAAGTCCGAGACACCCAGATGCGGTTATATAGTCCTAAGACAGCAGCTTTCCCTTCCGCTGAGAGATTACTTAACATCGCGTAGTGTACACCGTCTGGGCCGGCCGATGACTGCTTGAAGTGTGACAATTACTTCTCCAGTTCGGTAAGTGTGAATGGTAGGTTGTAATATTCTCCTCTGGGGGGACCAAAGTCAACCACAGTACCCTAGCGAAGAGCTGTAAGCGTTTGAAATGCAGGGGTGTACCGTGCGCTACTCGAAACTGCGACAAAAGCATGGCCGAGCTGATTAGCGATGTCCATTTCATCCTGATCCTGATCTCAGACTGATACTTTTGGAGATATAGGTATTTTAAGAGTTTGGAGGTAAAAATATCTATAGTAAAAACCACTGATGTGTTTTACTATTATTATATATTTATAGAAGATACATCAAGACTAGTTTAACCGAAAACTCATAGAGACACACACCTAAGTCTGTATTATATTTTAATATTAATAAAATTATTTTAGGAAACGATTCGAACTATTAGTAAAATATAATTGTATTAGGGGACCCACCCATGTGCTTATACGATTGAGTACTTATCCATAGTACTACGAGCTAGCGCTAGTGTAATAGTGTGTAATGGCAGAATCTACACCGTTTGCGAGGGGAAATAAAATGAAGAGAACACCACCTAGTACTAGTTCATGGGCACAAACGCCACAGACTCCGCAAACCTCAGAGTCGATGGAAACTTCAATTACCAGCAAGAAGAGAACAAGAGCTGACCATGACAGTACTGAATCCACTAAAGGAAAAGAAGACAAAAGAACGAAACTAGCACCAGATAAGGGACAATCAAAGATGACAGCGAGTGAAAAGATTACACAAAATCATGATACTATACTCGAGATTCTGGCTTCAACAAAAACAGATCAGAAAATGAATGAAACAACGAAGAAGGTAATATTAGAGATTTTCTCACGAATGAGAGGTATAATAATAGACCAAGAAATGGAAATCGCCAAACTAAATAGACAAATCGAGTTATTAACTGAAAATAAACTACAACCAACCAGACTATCTTATGCTGACACTTTACAAACAAACACAACACTAATAACAAATACCAAATCAAAGAATACAATTGTAAAAGCAATAGTTGAACCCAAAGAAAAGTCTTCATCTGGTAGTAGTGAGGCAACTAAACATAAATTTGTCAGAACTTTAAAACCCAACACAAGATTCAGATTAATAGAATAAATAAAACAAGTACACAGGCAGTTATTGTAGAATTTCCGAACATGACACAAGCACAAAAGATCCAAGAAATTTTGAAAGAACCATCAGCAGTCGTAAATTTTAAATTACTGGAAAAACGCAACCCGAAGATCATTATATATCAATTACCAGAAGAGGAGACCATTGAAGAAATCCATGACCAAATTTATCATCAAAATTTTTATGATGAGATGGCAGAGGATGAATATAAAAAAAATTGCAAAATAGTCTTCCAGACAAAGCATAAAGAACACAAAAAGAACGTAATCTTTGAGGTCACACCTGAAATTTACCACCGTATTATGGATAAAGGAAGACTATTTTGCGACTATGAATCTTATGTGGTAAAAGAATTCATATCAGTTATGAGGTGCACTAAGTGCCAAAGATATGGCCACTTGGAAAACGGTGCCGGAATAATATTCAGATATGTGCAAAATGCTCAAAGGAAGGTCATCATTTTAAGACATGTGAATCTACAAGGAATAAATGTGCAAACTGTGTAAGAACTAAGAAGAAAGACAACGAATGCAACCACATGGCTTCTGACCTAAAATTCCCTAGCTTTCTCCTTGCAAAGGACAGGCTAAAAAACAATACTAATTATGGACAATAGTTTCAATGACACAAACAATATACGATTCCTTCAAGCTAACCTTCAAAGGTCAAGAGCAGTTACCTTGGACATAATCAATAAAATAATAACAGAAAACATACAAATAGCATTATTACAGGAACCATATCTACATAATGGTAAATTCGTAAACATGGTTCATAAGTGGATAGTTACACAACCGGAGATTCTTGGAAAAAAATCAGTAGTAATTATAACACATAAAGATATACAAATAATTCAACTATTGAACTATCAAATAGGAACAATAGTGGCAATTAAAGCTCTTATTAATACTGAAACGCTTATAGTTAACATATACTTTCCACCCAACGAAGATATTGATCATTTACTGGATATCATAAAACAACTGATTATAAATAGTAATAAAACTCCGATTATTATAGCTGGCGATTTCAATGCAAAATCTAATTTATGGTATTCTAAATCAACAGATGACAGAGGAGAACAGTTGACACATTTAATTAATTAACAAGATTTATACGTCCAGAACAGAGAAGGTGAAATATATACTTATAACAGTATCCATGGAGAAGATAATATAGATATTACTATTACAACTAAAAATATAAAAGAAAATATAAACAACTGGCATGTTGAAGAGAGTATAAGTGATCATAGTATAATTAAATGGTAAATTAATAATGAGGAAGAGATAATAATCCAGGAAAAAAGACTTCATCGGAGGGTCCAAAATTGGGAGAGAATTCAAGAAGAACTAGATTATAACATACATACCATGGATGATAATATCGATGACATCATTAACGACTTCCAGGAAAAAATTATCACAGTATGTTCGCAAAAACCATCTTTTCATAGAAGAAAAAAAGGAAAAGTTTGGTGGTGGAATGAGGACCTTAACAAAATGAAATCAATATTATTAAAAAATAACAGGAAATATAGACATTGCTGTCAATGTATCACTAAAGAAGAATATAAAAAGGAATATAAAGATTATAGAAAACAATATAAGCAAGCAATATTACATTATACTTACACAAAATGGCAAGAATTCATTGGAAGTCAAATAAAGGGAAACATATGGAATATACCTGAAAAGATTGCCAGAAATAAAATGAAGAGGAAAGAACCAATACATCAACTTAAGATTAATAACATAACAACAAATGGTATCCAAGAAACATACACAAAATTAATGGACTATTTATTACCACTTGAAGACGATAATACCGATATTCCCATACATCCTGGCGAAATAGAAATCGAAGAAAATTTTACAGAACATGAACTATGGAAGACAATAAAACATTGTAAAAATAATAAAGCACCTGGCCCAGATAGTATTACAACAGAAGTCTTAAAAAAGATTTATATTAACACCAGCCATATAATTTTACATATAATGAACAAATGCTTGCATGAGGGTAAATTCCCAAAGAACTGGAAATACGCAGATTTGGTTATAATATAAATATAAAGGCAATAACAAACCAAAAATAGAACCCTCTTCTTATCGTCCAATCTGTTAACTGCCTGTACTAGGTAAAATATTAGAGAGACTCATACTAATCAGAATGAACAGAACAATTCAGGACTACTCTCATGGAAATCAATTCGGTTTTCGCCCAAAATTATCTACAGAAAATGCAGCTAATAAACTACTTCAGATTATTAATGAAAAACAAGACAAATATATTACAATAATTTTTCTGGACATAGCTAATGCCTTTTCAACACTTAAATGGAAGCACATTAAAATGGGACTGAACAAAATCAACATATCGACTCAACTTAAAAAACTACTCTGGAACTACATGGAAGATAGATATATACAATTAAAAATAGGTAAACTTTATCTACAAAGAGTTATGAACAGAGGTTGCCCACAAGGATCAGTCCTGGGCCCGATATTTTGGAATATTGTTCTGGACAACTTTTTAAAGGAAGGAATAACCAATCCACTAATACCAGCAATTGCTTTTGCTGATGATTTAGCCTTAATCATATCCGGTAATACAAGAAATGACCTTGAACAAAAATCAGATACCACGCTTTCCCAAGTTTATACATGGATGACCGAACATGATTTAGTGATTTCCACTAAGAAGACCTATGCATTACAGGTTAAAGGAGACCTATAAAAACGGCCACCAACAATCAAATATAATGGCAATAGTATTAAATTTGTAAAAACACATATATACCTGGGACTTATGATAGACAATAAATTAAATTTCCTACCACACATCAAATATATAACCGATAAAGCAAGACAAATTTTTCTACAACTTAAACAAAAAGTTTGGATGATCAAGAACTATAATCTAAAATATAAAAATATAATATATAAAGTCTTCTTTAACAACGTACTACAATACGCGTCCTCAGTATTTAACAATAGACTGGAAAACACACATATTATAAGAACTTTAAGAGCAGCCCAAAGAAGAGTACTGATCCTAACACATAACCTCTGTTCAACGATATCATACGATGCTATAATAACCATATTAAAACTAATACCCATAGACAAATTAATCAAAAATAGAAATTTAATATATAATTTGAGTCAGAATCTAAATCAAGAAATAGAAACATATAAAGCAAGAGCAATAAATGAAAAAATCTGGTACTACATAGACGAAGATCACTTACTCTCTAAGAAACAATTCAAGATATTTTTAGAAAAAAAAAGTATCTCAGAATGGATAAATGAGTTACAAGTGAAAGATGGCAATTATAATATAAAAAACTATATAACAAACTTCACACATTGGTATAATACAAAAGTAAATGTTAATAACTCCATTATCTCCCTTATTACTGGACACGGCCAGCTTCGATATTACTTAAAAAACTACTTAAACAAGATAGAGGATGATACATGCCAGTGTAATGCGGGTGTTCAAGATACTTAACATCTCCTATTTCACTGTACATTATTTCAGGAAGAAAGAAAAGAATTGACTGACAAGCTACAAGAACACTATGAACAATGGCCCCTACAGAACAAGGAATTTTATGATGAAGAAATTTTTCCGCTTATAAATAGATTTATGATAACGGTATATACTATAGTTAAAACCCTAAATGACGATCTGGATGATTAGTTACATACTTTCCAATTAGTGGTATAAATTAATTATTTTATAAGGATTTATGTTTTACAACTTATAATACTACATTGTTATATGAGTAAAGTTACATCAACAATACATAATTGTCAATTTTATACTAACTATTTTATACATGTTTTAATATTTCAATAGGTTTTCTTTTTAAAGTGTTAGTGCTTGTTGTGTATTGTTGCGTATTATTAGCATTGTCAGATTTCATAATTAGTACCATATTGTACAACAATAATAGATAATTGTTAAATCTATATTATTAACTATTTATATGCTACAAGATTTTAATAGACATTTTAAAGTTTTAGTTTGTTGTGTGTTGTTGTGTAATGTCAGTGTAGTTAAAGTTATAATCAGAATTTATATTTCTTAAAAGATTATGTAAGACCAATAATTTTAACTGTTGATGTAACTGTGACAGCGGCTGATCATTAACATAAAATCAGTCACTGCCACGTTTGAGGGGCTGGTCACCAGGCGGTAGCCTCCCAGTGGTTCCCCGTGGAAACCGACCATCTAGTTTCCAGATGATCGGGCCAAATACCGCCTTCCGATCTGGATGAATTGTCCTTCAGACACTCACCCAGATGGGACCTCAGGGGATTTCCAAGCCGATACAATAAATATAACATCTGTATACATATAAATACTATAACTTCTTTTTTTTATGGCAGATATTATGATTTCAATAAGCAAATTAACAATATAAATACTAAACGCAATACATTTAACACCCCGGTAGGGCCATTAGGCTAAGAGGGGTTCCGCGAAATTCTTTCATGTATGTACTAGGATACCATTGATTCGGAGATAGGGAACATGGGTGTTACAATTACGTCCATACAACTTCCGAATAGTAGCCCATATTTGTTGGCTGGAGGAATACACAGTAAGCTGCGAGATATATTCCTGCCAGGAGTTTCGACGGCTCTCTCGGATGGTACGTCAGGCTCGGGCCCTACAGATGCGGAATACTTCCAGGTGTTGTTGTGTTGGTCGAGCCGTAAACCATCGGAGTGCACATCGCCGGGCACGAATGGGATCACGACACTGGTCGTTCCACCAGGGTGTGCGACGCCGACCAATAGGCGAAGATCGAGGAATGGACACTTCTCCCACTGATACCAACATGGTATTAAACTGCTCCACAGCCATGTCCACGTCAGAGTGGAAGGTGGTGGGTACGTGGAGGTTGTCCCAGAATTTTCCCCAATCTGCCCTCTTAATCACTCGAGACGGAAGCTGTGGGGGCTGCCTCATCGAGGTATCCAAAAGGATCGGGTAGTGATCACTACCACAGAGGTCATTGTGGAACGACCACACAAAATGGGTGATGAGTGCAGGGCTACAGAAAGAAAGATATATGCAGGAAAAAGAGCCAGTATGGGAGGTAAAGTGAGTGGCAGAATCGGTGTTTAACTGGACTAGGTTGATACTGGTGAGGATCCTCTCGATTATTTGGCCTCTGCTGTCTCTACGCGAGGAGCCCCACAGTTCATTGTGGGCATTAAAATCGCCGACAACAAATGGTGGTGGTAACTGTGAGAGAAGACCCACGAGATCCGAACGATGGAAGCTGTAAGCGGGAGGTATATATAAGCAGCATACTGTCACGAAAATACCAAGGTAGCAGCGAACTGCCACCGCTTGAAGAGTCGAATGGAGTGTAATAGCCTCGTGAAAGATGGAGTCCCGGGCAATAATACACATGCCACCACACACGTGGCCCACCTGCACGTGGTCCGTGCGGTAAAACGTGTGCCCCCTTATAGAGGGGGAATCAGTGGGACAGAAGTGGGTCTCTCGCAAGCAAGTAAGCACGGGAGCGCGCGAGTTTAAATTTGCAGTTCAGTTAGATTGCAGAAGTACCCCCTGCAATTCCACTGGAGAATAGTCATCAAAAAGAGGGGGAGGTGGGCGGTAACTTATTTTCCTTTCACTTTTCCCCTATGTCTGTGCAACACTGGTTTGTATACGCTCTGATCGTTGTCGTAATCCTCAAGGGTGCTGTCATCCATAACCATCATCCCGTCAGTTAGTGACAGGAGGGGTGGGTTGGTGGGATGGCGAGCGCCGAGTCGCCTCCCATTCACCTGCACAGGTACGGGAAGGGGTGGAGGAAGGCGAATTGTGAGACTTCCTACAGGTGTATGGATGACTATCAGAATGTGCCTTAGCAGGTGGCATTAGCTGTTTGGGAGTGGGACCACACTGTGTGCTAACGGACACGGTTCGAGTCGTCGGAGCTTGCTGAAGGCTAGGTGGAGGCAGAGGCGCATCAGTCTGGGTCGCCACGTCAGCAGTCTGTGTACCCGCATCTCTCATAGGTGGGCAGGAGGCCACAAGCTTGCTATAAGGCACGGATGGCTTAGGTCCACCGTTAAGTGACTGATACCTTCTCCTAGCATCGCCGAAGATCTTGTCTTCAACACGCAACTTCTGGATGCCCTGTTATTCTTGGAAGACAGGGCACTCCTTGGACCACACTGGGTGTCCCAGATTGCAGTTGGCACACCGCAGCGGTTGCGTGCATTGAGGTGAGTTAGGAGAATGCTGTGAATCAGAGCACTTCGGGCATACTGCAGGTTTCTTGTAGTTAGCAGAAGAGTGACCGTATTGTTGGCAGTTGTAGCAGCGAAGCGGAGAGGGAATAAACAGCTTAACCCGGACATTCAAATAACCAACCTTTAAAGTAGCAGGGAGATCACGGATACCAAATGTAACAATCAGTGTTGCGGTAGGAGTCTGGATGCCATTAACTTTCTTATGTACACAGCGCACATGGACAACATACTGGGATTGCAGTTATTGCATAAGCTCACTCTCAGGTACATCAATGACCTTCTTCCTCCTAACTTGGAAGAGGGGTTGTGTCCCCGACTCACTCTGGGCGCGAAGGGAAATTCCAAAAATTATGAAAAGGTATGAAAGGCTACACTATAAAAAATTCCCCATACCAATGCCCAGGGGTAATTACTATTAAAAAAAGATAATTTTCAAAAATTAGCATTTACTATATATAACAATACATGTTACAAAAAAAGGCGATAATAATGGCAGTCTCTTAACCCATTCTCAAAAATAATCATTACAAATTAAATATTATAAAAATATAAATAACGATGACAACATATATATATGTATATAAATATTAACAACGGCCTTACTAATAATTAAATGATCACAACGAAGGTCGTGAGGTGTGGCCACAAAAAAAGTTAAATGCAAGATGGCCTACCTTAATACCAATTATAAAAAAAATATATATATAAAATTCTATATAAAATTGTACATAAAATGTTCTAATACAAAACATGAATTAAACGTATTTCTCAGTTCTCATTAATTGTTCTCTTCCTTGAAATAATTTGTCACTACAAGCTTGCCATTATGTTAACATTCTAGACGTCCGCCGGCTCGCTGACCTTCAATAAACTAGAGAGTCTAATGCCTCGCCGACATACTGTTCCATAAAAATGAATAAATTACGCACTAACATCAGTCCGTGCGTGCGGCAAAACTCCCTCGCATACACTCTATAATACTGCAGAAAGTTATTACAATTAGTAAAGTCCAATTGAAAATACGCTGATTATGCCAATGTCTCAAAACGTTGCTACAATTTTCCAAAACGCCGAATTATTTTAACAATAAACTTTCGTGTTCCACAAAACGGGCAAACGGGCGACCGTTAACAAAAACACGTCATCACATCACCAATGTGTGACATTAAAAACATGGGCCTCTTCTCACAAAAAGGGGGCAAAAGTTCCGTCCAAACTAGAAAAGTTCAGCATGGGCATAAAATCAAATTACGATCTTCACAACAGTTAGTTTATCACCACGAGGGAAAAATTCAATGCGGCCGCCTCTTTTTACCTTGTTCAAAGTGTGCATCGTCGGGCAATCCCTTGCCCTGTCATCCTGCGTGGTGTCTCCATGCTGACCCTGCCCATAACCACCCGCTGCCGCCGGGCTCTTCAGTCCGCGCCGTCACATGCTGCGTTCTCACCACGAGTCCCGTCAATCGTCCTCGCTTCCAGCTGATACCTCCCACTCCCGGCCGGCCGCATCGGTGACATCATCGCCAAACCGCCGGGAGCGCACCAAGTGGAACTCGTGCGAAACACAATCGATATCACGTAACTACCAATCCATAGTTACAAAATAAATCGCTTAGCTTAAAATAAAATATTAACAGTCACAACCATTATTTAAAGAGATGAATTAACATCAAATAAAAAATGAAAACGTAAAAATACGTAAAATATAACTATATAAAACTAAAAGCCAGTAACCTCAATAACGCAAAATTAAATTACAAGGTTAAATGTGGCCCTGACGGCCACAAGGTCAGTACACCATATGATGCCCTTGCACGTATTCAGGGATGTGTGGGGCTTAACCTCAACAAGGAACCGTGTGGTCGCCCCGCAGAACAGCTTCATGACCATCAGTCCACACGACTGGGCGGCATAAGACGTTTCCAGGAGTATGTCCTTTCAGTCTTTAATCTTCCTACAATACTTGACAGGTCCACCAGTGGCACTATCAATAACTCTCTTGAGTTCAAAAGGTGACACCTTTTGTAAGGTGTACCCCTCAAGACCCCTGAGCACGAGAAAACGAGGTGTGGGTAAGTTGACGGTGGAGGTGGACCTGCCCGTTTCAATGTCCGATGTGTCGCTTGAGTCGTTGTTACGCGGTCTCTTAGTTTGGCTGTTAAGGGTGCCACCCTGAGTGCTTTTGGAAGCCATGGTAAAAGTCCTCCCTAATAGGACCGTCGGCGTCAGCCTGCCATTCAGGGGGAGAAATAAAAGCAGCTAGCAGTTAGAATACCCCAAGGTTTGTGCCGTTGGGAGGGGGACCAAACTCCCACAGGCCTAAGCTGTACATAGGAGCAGCTACCCTTCACCGCTATTCACTGTGAATCACTGACCCAGTAGCACATGAGTATGTGCACTGGGGCAAACCAGGGACCAGTTGTACATCCTGGGCGAGGCTGGTTTTATTCCCCTATCTGGGAAAATCTCCCAGGCACCCCACTAAGAGGTCACCCGAGGTGTCATTTCAGGGGACTTGTGGTTGATTACACCGGCCTCCCCTGCACAGCGGTAACACGTCGTCCCAGCGGGTATGGCTGTGCGGGCAAGTCGGCCTCACATACCCCCCTGCCAGGGCGACACCAGTGTACATGTGCATGGATATGGGCTCCGCACCTAAACTTGCCTGCTGGGACAGTAAGAAGGGTTCACTAAACCGTCACTGGCAAAGGCACCACGTATGGTCACACAAGTTGGAGGCAGCACTCAGTTTTGAGGATAAACCCTCATTAGGAAGGAATACATCGCCCTGGCCTGAGACGATGCCGAATAGGAAGGTATGACGGGACCTGGTGGGATGAAAAGGGAGAGTGAGAGAAGAAGAAAAAAGAAGTATGATGTGGGAGTCTGGACAAATTACAGGTCCCGTACGCATCCCTGTGGTCGCCTCTTACAACAAGCACGGGTCGGCTGTGGTGATATTCTAACCCGTACACCACACGGGGAGCATGAAGATGAACTATTGGAAATGTTCACAAGAATAATCAAAAGGACTCATCTTCATTGGTGCCATGCAGTAAACAGAATATTGTGTGGCAAGGAAAAGCCCACTAACAACAGTGATGCCATTCAAAAATATGCTTTCCAAAGACATGAAAAGTTTAAAAGATGTCAAGCCAAATAGCTCTGTGTCAGACAATATATCCCATACAAAAGCTTGCTTGGCTTCATCGCCTGGCCATACCAAGGCTTGGCTCCATCGCCTGGCCATACCAAGGCTTGGCTCCATCGCCTGGCCATACCAAGGCTTGGCTCCATCGCCTGGCCATACCAAGGCTTGGCTTCATCGCCTGGCCATACCAAGGCTTGGCTCCATCGCCTGGCCATACCAAGGCTTGGCTCCATCGCCTGGCCATACCAAGGCTTGGCTTCATCGCCTGGCCATACCAAGGCTTGGCTTCATCGCCTGGCCATACCAAGGCTTGGCTTCATCGCCTGGCCATACCAAGGCTTGGCTTCATCACCTGGCTACTTTATTAATTTTGTGTTGAAGCTGCGTGTAAAGAACAGTAATCAACACAATTATTATTAACACATAAATAATTTTAAGCTACAAGAAAAAGTGTAATGTGTAGAAAATATGAGGTTTTTTATTGTAATGTTTGACACATTTATTATTTATTGCTTTTATGTGTAGTTAGGTAAGTGTTATCCAGCGTACTTTTCAATTATGCTACCGTTTCTTAATTTATTGTAACAACAAATTAGGTACTTGATTTGCAACTTGTTTTAACATTAATATTATCACATTGCTTAAATATTGTAGCTGTAGGTAGGTAGGTAGCTAGCCATTTCTGGTTTGCGAGTATCAAATTATTATTTTTTTTTTGTAATTGGAGAATTTTGTCACGTGATAGGCCAATTTTCAAATGAATTTTCTTAGAAATTATTGCTTAAGATTATGTTATAGTCAAGCCCTATTACATATTAGGATAAGTGATTTATAATAAATTGTAATGTTATTTTTTAAAAAAAATATCATTACTGTAATGATGGAATTAAGTGTTACTAATGTTTATTTATGCCAAAAAACATTTTTGTGATGTGTTATGATTCAATGCCTCTATATAGTATTGATACACTGTTTTCTCCTGTCTAATGTCAAAACCAATGCACCCGATTTGCATAAGACATGAGTGAATCATCAAAAATTAATATGAATAACTTTTGACATTGTACCATCAATGAATACAAAAGTCATTGTACTGCATGCATGTAGGTTATATTGAGTTGCATTATCTTATTTTTTTAAATCTATAATAGGGTATTGATTTGCAATGACATTCATTGTAGTCACAAAATGTCGTCTAATAATAGCAATGTACAAATATTTACCTTTCAAATATGTTTAAAGATACTACTACCATGTGTCAGAGCAACTGGATATTATTGCAATTTTATTATTATTACCAAAATACTTGTAACAAAAGTGTGTTACTTCTGCAATTTGTGCATCATATTTCTATGGTAATTTTTTATTGCATCTTAAAAAAACAGAACCAATAGTAGGTACTCACGGACTGGTACCTGCAGGTAGTAAGTAACACATAGTAGGGGAACAGGGGGCAAGATGGAAATAGGGGGTAAGATGGAAAATCATATTTTCTCTTTTCCTACACCAGATGACACTCATTTTATTTTGTTACTACAAAGATATTACCATTTTCAGAAGGGAAACTTAAAATTAAATGTTGTAGTGGCAACACTGACATCACAGGCACAAATTGTTTTTCGGGCATGTCAACATCTAAGCTTTCGTGGTAAGTAATAAATTGTGTTTACACATTTGTTTTTAACAATACTTCATTTAAAACGTTCAACATATTTACAGTTATAATATTTCTTTTAATTAATAATAATACATCTGAGATTTTGTCCTGCTAAACAATGCATAGATCACAGGTTAAGTGCAAAGGTGTAATTTTAGTTTATGAGGGCAAGATGGAAATGTTGTTTTGGGGGCAACATGGAAAGCTTTCCATCTTGCCCTCTCTTTTGCGCAACATTATTTTTCAGAACACACTGATAGGGAAGCATCTGTCGCCATCTTGGATTGTTATTAACAATAGTTTTAAGGGTATTTTTATCCTTACAAGTCTCACGCAATTTAAAGAAAAGTAATATGTATGTTTTAAAACATTGCTGCAAATTCTGGGTTGATGTTAAAAGTATAAAATGTGACATTAAAATTAAATACTTAAGATGACAGCTAATGTTCCTGATTTCTGCCTATGGCTGAGAAGCTAGATGTTTTATGTCCAAACCAAATTACTAAGTTATTTACGTACCTATCGACTTTGTAACTACTGGACAAGTTAGTGTTCTAATTTATTTTGTCTTTTTCCAGATGGTGCATCACTACAAAAAGAAAAGCAATAGGGGAAGCTGGACTGAAGATGATATGCGGCAATCAATGGAAGAAGCCAAACGATCAAGCATAGCAGAAGCTTCCAGACGATATGGTGTCCCACTTGGTACTTTACACAGACATTTACAGACTGGTACATCAAATAAAGTACTTGGACGATTCAAGCAGGTATTCTCTCCTGATATGGAACAGGAAATAGTGAGACATGCAAAAGAGATGGATATGATGTATTATGGCTTAACCAGAGAATCTCTTCAAGAGTAAGCATTTTTGCTGGCTCTGAAGAACAACATTCCCAACCTCTTTCAAAATGGGAAAGCTGGTAGAGCTTGGCTCGAAGGATTTATGAAAAGGCATCCTGAGTTGTCCTATAGAACTCCAGAATCTACGAGCATAGCTCGGTGTGCAGGGTTCAACAGAGAAATGGTTGATAGGTTTTATGGCAATTTATGGGGTGTTTATGAGAAACATGGCTTTGTTAACCGACCACTGGACATATACAACATGGACGAAACCGGTGTGAAGACATCTTCAAGCAGACCCCCTAAAGTGATTTCCACCAAGGGAAAGAGACAAGTTGGAGTGGTTAGTACTGCTGAAAAAGGAGAACTGACTACAGTTATAGGTTGTTGCAACGCAGCAGGAAATTTTCTACCACCATGTTTCATATTCGGAAAGAGAAAAAGGGTACCAGAAAGAATCTTAGATGGAGGACCAACTGGCAGTGCTGCTTGGTGCACAGATTCTGGCTGGATAAATGCAAGCATCTTTCACGAGTGGTTGAAGTTTTTTGTGGACTGTGTGAGGCCGACTCTTGAGCATCCTTGCCTTTTAATTCTTGATAATCATGCAGCTCACCTAAATTTACACTCCAATGAATGGGCCCATGAAAAGGGAGTCATAATGGTCTCTGTGCCTCCCCATACAACGCATAAGCTCCAGTCATTGGATGTTACCGTTTTCAAGTCTTTCAAAGACACATTTGAAAGGGCTGTAGATACGTTCCAGAAGAATCATCCAGGCCGCAGCATCAACCAATATGACATACCTAATCTAGTAAATAAAGCCTTTAAGAATAGTGCAACTATGAGTTCTGCCACATCAGGATTTAAAAAATGTGGGATATGGCCTATCAACAAACATGTCTTCTCAGAAATAGACTTTGCTCCTTCTGCAGTTCACTTTGAACCTCAAGACCCATTCTTGGCATCTGAACACTCTGCAGTTTTGGTCAATGTGGCAACTGCTCATTCTGCAGTTGACATTGAACCTCAAGACCCTTCATTGGCATCTAGACCCACTGCAGCTCCTACTCATCTTGTCAATTTTTCCAATGAGAATCCAACGACTCAAAGAGATTATCCCAGTGGGTCACACATTGTTTCTCCCATCATTTCCAATGAGGATTCTGCTATCTCTACCAGGTTGTCTTACTCAGCTGGATCTACCAAATCTTATGAGACTACTTCTTTACCTGTGCTCCCTTCCTGTTCTTATAATGCACCTGCTGCTTCTTCAAATAATGTCAATGAACCTTTAGTCGTATGTGACATTTCCTCTAAACCTAATAAGGTTCGCATTCCTAGGCCTTATCCAGATAATGGTAGGGATGATGTTTCACAAAGTTCATATGATCAAAATACTGAGAGTAGTAGTGTGTCAACTACTTTCAATGTATCTCCAAAAGACATTTTGCCAATCCCTAAAGCAAATAGAGCTGCAAGATCACGACGACGTCGTTGCTGTCAGAAATCTGAAATTCTTACAAGCTCCCCATTCAAGAATGAATTGCTACAAAAGCAAAGCAGTCCTAAAACTGTGAAGAGGAGTATATTGTCTGAAACAAGTGCTTCTTCATCAGGAATAGGCCTACGAAAGAAGAGAAAGTCAAATCAAGACCTACATTGGCCTAGGCCTATCACTTTTCCAAAGCCACCTATCGATAATCCAATTCCAGATGAAAGAGTGTCATGCCTTATTTGCAATGAACCCTATAATGACAGTAAACATAAGGAAATGTGGGTTCAATGTAACATATGCCAGCAATGGGCTCATGAAAACTGTACAGATTTTAATTAAAAAAACTGGCTTCTATGTTTGTGACTTTTGTCGTAGTACTTAGTCAAAACTAACATAATGTGAAAACTGGGAAAGTGAAATGTTTTAGTCTAATACATTTAAAATGTTTGTGATATATAGTTTACTGGAGGATAGATATTACCTACGTAACTATTATTCATTTCCATCTTGCCCTGATTGGCTTTCCATTGTGCCCCCTTTATGAGGGCAAGATGGAAACAACGCACATCTTTTTAAAAATTTCTTTTTCATTTACACATTGGATACAAATTAATTCCATAACATGTATTTAGGTAGTAAATGTATCATATTACTCGTAAACATAAAAAACTTTTTTTGTGGTATCTTAAATGTGTTTTTTATTTACATTAATATGTTAACCTTTCCATCTTGCCCCCCCTTCCCCTACAAGCGAACATGCTTGTTCTATCGCAACATTTTGCCAACTAACTAGGCTTCACTTGTTGCCTCGGGATGTCTGCAAAACAACTGGTTTTTCATTGTAAAATGTTAACCTGATTTATTATAAGGTAAGTTGGGGTAACTGGGCCATAGATTTTCAACTTTTTTCATATACTATACTTTTAACACATTATAATTTTACTAAAATGTATAGTTTTCAAAAATCCATGTATGACACATATGTTAGTAATTCTTAGGAAGTCTGATTAAGCTGTGATATTTATTTTTATTATATTTAATATATATATAAATATTTTATATAATTTTTAAATACAGGTGGGCCCAGTTACCCTGATAATGGGGGTAAGTGGACCACCCAAGTCTATTTCTTATAAGAAACTACAGAATCTGTGACTGGGTAACTGGGTCCAATGCTTGCAAATGTACAAATAAAAATAAAAATTTACCCCCATTTAGAAATAATTTTTCAAAGCAATTACCAATGTTGCAAGACTGATTTTTGTGAACATCAGTTATAAATTAATACAAAAACAGTTAAAAAATATAATGTAAAATAAGTAAACTTACTCATACTCAAATAAACAACCTTTTAACTCAGGAACACTAAAAATTCCACGTTTGTTCATAGGGATTGGGGGTCTAATCAATCTTAAAATATCTTCTTCTTCATACCACAAAATGTCCTCCTCTTCTGGCCATCGCCAGTAAGTTAAACCAGCACTCTTCATGTGTTTTATTTGCACTTGGTCTCTATCTAAATCTACAACTTGTCCAGGATATTTTATACCATTATACAATACAATAACATAGTCATCTTTGATAACAGAGATACCGGGCACAACTTTGTCTGATTCACAGTCCGCAATGCTCATACCTGATGAGCCATCATCATCAGAGTCTGAATTCACACTTGAAGGTCTCGCCTTTTTAAACTTACAGAGGCCAGAAGTTGAAGGTAATGGGTTTTCTAAATCTAGTGAAGTCAGTGGCTTAGATACAATCTTTCTTTTCTTTTTCTGATTTTTTTCCTCGCATTGCATCTTCAATTTGCTGCTTCCCTTTTTGTTTTTACTTTCCAGTTTGTCTTTGAGTTTTTTCTTCACAATATTATTCTTTTGTTTAAGGAGCTTTTCTTCTATTTTTGTATTTTTTTTTGCTGTAAAGCCAAATCTTCCGATCTCTTTTCTTCCTGTCTTTTTTCTATGTACTCAGATGCAGTCATAATTTCAGCTCCCGAGCTTACTTTTTTCCTTTTTGGCTTGACAGATTCCTTGCCAGACTCTTCTCGAGTTTTGTTTTTGTGGAAAATTTCGACAATGATGTCTTCAAAACTTCGTTTTACATTTACATTGTTGGGCATCTCAACATCAGAGCTCCTGTCAGATACTCTATGAGCATTAGGCATATTGTTGGCACCTGCCTGGCCATCAGGAGTCTTGTCTGCATCAGGGTGGTCATGAGTACTGTTGTCTGTATCAGTAATCTTGTCGGCATCTGCCTGGGCATCAGGAGTCTTTCCAACATCAGCCGAGTCATAAGGAGTGTGTTCCGTATCCGTGTGGGCATCAGGGATCTTGTCGGCATCTGTCTGGTCATCATGAATTTCGTTGGCATCTGCAACCTTTTTGAGCTGTGCTTTGTTGTAAGCCTGTACTTCACAAGGTTTGAATTTGCACTTTTTATTGCTTCTTGCCTGTTTGGGCCCCCTGTCTCTTCATCATAAATTCCAGATGCTTTAAAGGCATTTGTGATATTCTGTTTGTTAACATCATAAAATGTAGATGTCAAAATATTTACAAATTCCTGTTTAGGAATTTTTTTCCTAGGATTTTGTCTCTGCCACTTGGTCAGCTTCTTATCCCAATTTGATTTCAAACCTTTGAATACTCCAACATCCATGGGCTGAGTGACGTGTGTCGTGTGAGGTGGCAATTTTACGAGCACTACCTGATGTTCCACTGCCTTTAAAATCATAGGGAGACTTACATTGCAGCAGTTGCCGCCTCCCGGGCTAGCAGAGCGCTCCCTTCCCCTCCATCCTTTCCCCCTCTCCACCTTGCCCCAGCCTTCCCCTCCGCACTTCCCCTCCTTTCCCGAGGCTTCCCGTCTTCCCTTCTCCTCGTTTCTCGAACCTTCCCCTCCGCCGCTTTTCTCTATTGTTCTCGAAAGACAGCTCGTCTGTATATAAGGCCGCGAGTTTGCTTAGGCCGGCACTGTCTTCAGTCACTCTCGCTCGTAGGCAGTCCGCTGGGAGGAGGCCGCACTACTCATGCTCATGGTTGATTAGTTATGTTAGAAGCTTCGCTCTAAATCCACTATGGATCTCTGCCTTGTAATTTCCGCGGGCATTAATGGTCTGTTTGCTCAAGTTTAACTTCTTTCTTACGAGCCTTCTGCTCTTGATAGAGTGGTCTAGATGGGTCTTGTACCTAATTTTGTTGGATGCTCCATTTACCACCGACCTTAATTTACATGAGTGTTTGCTTGATTATTTGTTTTGCGCATTGGGCTTCCTCCCTGTCGTAATATTTTTGTCTTTAGCTGGGGTTCGCGATTCCCATTTAAATTTGCCATGAAAACTTATGTTGCGTGTAAACGTAATGCATAATTTAAAGCCTTAATATTTATACTTAATTGTTTGATAACGAATTTGCTCTGCGTGAGACTTTTATATGATTTTTGTCTGCCTGCTAAGGTCTTTTAAATGTACATTAATTAAGAGAATTTTCCTTATGCACAGGACTTAAATACGTGTTACGTCAGGCGCATATTTCATTGCGCAAATTGTTCATGATGCTCTTTTTTCAAGCATCTGTTTTATACTCATGTTTGTAAAAACCACAACGATTAATGGGTGTTGCCTGCACATTTGTTATATCTATTTGTACCTTATCATTTTTGTTTAATGAATAAAATATATTTTTTTTCTACTTTCATGTTTTTTCTAATATAACAACATTTTTACAACTGCTGTTGTATCATACTGGAATGGTACACCATTGGTTCCCACTTAACCAGTTGAAGTTACATCGATCCCACTTACACCCAGCTTCAACGTCTGCGCTACTCTGCTTCGGCAGTTGTTACTTTGTTGTTTGTTCTCTGTTACCATGAGCCGCCCTGGAGTCACATGGATCTATCAGCTGCACCGGGATGAACTTGTCCGGTACTGTGAAGAAAATCAACTGCCTGCCGAGTCGGGCGACACTGTCACGACCTTGCGTGCCAGACTCGTTCGGTTTATGCGTGACAGCAGTGATGTCACACCTGTAAGGGGCGAGGTGGAAGCCTCACTGGAAGTAAGTCCTGCTCCCACTCATTCCTTTTCTCAAAAGTTGTTCTTTTCCTCTTTGAAGTGTATGCCCGCTCTTGACAGCAGTGAGCCTAAGCGTGTTCTTGAATTTTTTCATGAGGCTGAGCGCCTCATTAAGTTGAACCTGGTTCCTTCTGAGGCGTTTATGAAGGCGCTCTTAACTAAGTGTTCTGGTATATTTGTGAATAGGCTAACTGAGAGGCTATTGTGCAAAAGTCGGATTTTCACACATTTAAGTTATCTGTGCTGAGGGGAGTTTGCCCCCCCCCCCCCCCCCCGGGTGTTGGACGCCTGCAAGAGAGACTTAGTCTTTCACTTTCAGCGCCCCGATGAGTCGGTGACTCAGTACATTGATTCGGTACTTTCGTACGCGGATGTGTTGGAACTTGATACCCCCGAGGCGGAATTAGTTCAGCTTGTCTTAGGTAACTTTGCCCCTCGTGTTCTCAGTCTTGCTAGCATGTTAACTCCTCCTTCCACCCTTGATTCTTTACGAGCCTGGGGTAGTGAAATAGAGGCTCGTTTGTTAGCCGTCTCTAAATACGAGACGGAATTTCCATCACGTCGTGACACTGATAGTAAGTGGCAACCTCGCGACTGTAAGTGCGAGGTTCGCTCGTTACCCACATTTCGCTCAGAGGCAAATGATAAGGCATGTCATTCTTATCGCCCCTCAAATCCTAGTCGGGGTGCATTCCGGCAACACACTCAGTCACACAACACTGAACGCATTAGCGCGCCGGCAGCGGGCGCATTCTCTTCGCCTCGTGTAAGTGCTCTCGCCCACCTTGCTGCCGCCTCCGCTCTTAAAGCCACAGGTCATGTACAGTGCGATCAAAGAAATGTACGCACTCGCTGTGCAAACTGTTGCATATTTGGACATATTTCTAAAGACTGCGGTCAGCCATTCATACCGCACAATGACCGGAAATGTTTTTCCTGTAAGGGAACAGGGCATTACCGGGCTAAGTGTCCGGGAAACTCTGTCTGATGGGACGTAAGAGATGTCGTTTCTGTCGGTTTGTTAAAAAATCCTCTGTGCCAGTCTATTTGCATTTTCTTCCAATTCATATTCAGGAGCATTCTTTTCCGGCTCTAGTTGACACTGGCGCCACCCATTCGGTTATTAGCGAAGGTTTTTTGCAGAATTTAATTAAAATGTTTCCTAGTATTGCTTCACATGTGTATTGCAATGATCCAGTTAATATTTGTGTTGCAAATGGTGAATGCATTCGATCTAACAAGTCAGTCACTTTACATTTAAAGATTAAACATTTTTCCTGGAACTGGAAATTCGCTGTCATTTCTGATTTACACCCTGAATTTATTTTGGGTTTAGATTTTTTGGGCAAGACTAAAGCAGTTTTAAATTTTGGTCTTCATGAGCTTTCTTTTGGATTCGCACCTACTGTCAAAATCCCTTTAACTTTGACTCTTCTAAGCCTGTCATTTTTGAATGTCGTGATAGTAACGACTCTCTACAGAAGCAAGCCGTTGCCAACCTTGTGCATAGATTTTCCGATGTCATTTCTCCTAAAATCGGACGCTGCGACATCTTGCCCTACAAGTTTTACTTGAAGGATGAAACTCCGGTTCGCAGTAAATATCACAAGGTTTCCGCTCTTAAACTTCAGGCCATGCATGATATCGTAGATAAGCTCTTGTCTGCTGGCGTTATTTCTCCTTCCACTTCTGATTTTAGCACTCCCACCTTCCTAGTGCGTAAGAAGGATGGGGTTAATTGGCGAATGGTTCACAACTACATTCCCTTGAATCGTAAAATAGCCATGGAGGATGTTTATCCCCTCCCTACTGTAGAAAGTGCCTTGCAGCACTTAGGCAAGGCCAAGGTGTTTTCAATTATTGATTTAAATCAAAGCTTCCATCAATGCCTCCTGGATCCTTCTTGTCGCAAATATACCGCCTTTTCCACCCCGTTTGGCCATTTTGAATTTAATCGCATACCCATGGGGGTTAATTTTGGCAGTCAGGCCATGAGTCGTGTTTTGGACCATGTACTAAAGGACCTTAAGTATAAATTTGTGTTTAATTATGTCGATGATATTATTGTGTATAGCGATACTCTTGACGATCACATTGCCCACTTAACAGAAGTTCTTACTCGTTTACGAGCTGCTCATCTGACTGTTAACCCTAATAAGGTCATTTTGGCAAAAACGTCAGTAAAATTCCTTGGCTATGTCATTTCTCAGGGAACCCTCCTCATGGATCCAGATAAAATTGCACCCATTGTACAGTTTCCTAAGCCTATCAACATTAAGGGAGTTCAGCGTTTTTTAGGCATGCTGGGTTACTTTTCCAGATTTATTCATAATTTTGCTTCTCTAAGTGCTCCTTTAAATCACCTTCGAAAAAAGAATGTAGCTTTTGAGTGGGGTCCTGAACAAGAAAAATCTTTCCAGGCCTTGAAGACTTGTATGGCTTCTCCTCCAGTTCTTATTTTACCCGATTTCAGTAGACGCTTCGCAGTTCAGGTTGACGCCTCTTCTATCGCCCTTGGAGCAGTTTTAGGTCATTTGGAAGAGGGTAAGATCAGACCCATCGCCTTTGCAAGCCGTTCTCTTTCGGAATCTGAGCAGCGCCTGGGTGTGTACGAGAAGGAGGCCCTTGGGTGCCTCTTTGCTCTTGAAAAATTCGAAAATTATTTGGATGCTAACGAGTTTGACCTATTTACCGACAACCAAGCCCTTAGTTGGCTATTTAACCACCCACACCAGCTGGGTAAGTTGGGTCGCTGGATCCTTCGGTTGTCGCGGTTCCGATTTTCCATTCATCACATACCAGGTAGAGAAAACATTATTGCTGATTCTCTTTCCCGTATGTTTTGTACTGATGAGTTTGAGCCTGTTGATGAGGACTATTCTGAGAGAACTGAATTCCTCTCTGTTTGTAAAATTTTTCCAGAGTCATACTTGAATATTAGAGAATGTCAGAGCAATGACCCTTTTTGCCAGGAGATTCGTAGAGATCTTCATCACAAAAGGCCTGTGCCTTATATTGAAGAACAGGGTTTACTTTACTTTACTGGAACTTCAGGTAGAGCTCGCAAGGCAGTCGTTCCAGCCGCCTTAAGGGCCATGGTATTGGCTTATTTTCATTCTTCACTTCTCGGTGGCCATTTGGGTATTGAGAAAACCCAGCGCAGGATTTCCGCGCATTTATTCTGGCCCGAGTTACTGAGCGATGTTCGTAGCTATGTTCGCTCTTGTGTAGACTGTCAAGTATCAAAGCCCCCTCACAACTCCAAGGTAGGGCTCTATGCCGCCGATCCTCCTGTTGCTCCTTGGCACGCTTTACATATCGACATATTTGGGCCTCTTACCCGGTCCAAAAAGGGAAATATCTGTTTACTAGTGGTTCTGGACATTTTTTCGAAATTTGTCATTCTCCTTCCTCTCAAAAACATGAAGGCTGCTACGATCGTTAGAGTTCTTAGAGAACAGGTGTTTAAATTATTTGGTCCCCCTTGTATCATGGTTTCTGACAATGCTCCTTATTTCAGATCTTCTGTTTACAGTGATTTTCTTTTTGAATGGGCTGTGAAACCCATCTATAGCTCTGCTTACTTTCCTCAGGGTAACATGGTCGAACGAGTAAATAAGGTTTTGAAGAGCATCCTTATATCCTTCTATCGTTCTGACCAAACTCTTTGGGATTCCGATTTGGATTATATTAACGTGGGTTTGAACTCTGCTACTCATTCCTCCTCTGGATTTCCTCCCTCTCTTCCCTTCCTTGGGCGTGAGCTCACTCATCCCTTACTTAACCAGTGGGGCCTTCCCCCTCTCGACTCCGCCCTCGATGCCTCGGGCCTTGACAGTGTGCTCGACTCGGTAGCTTGCAATTTACGTAAGGCCCGTCAGGCTGTCGCTGAATCTTATAACAAATCCAGATCCCCTCATGGTTACAAAGTCGGAGACCTTGTTCTCTGTCGCAGCTTCACCCTCCCTTCTTTGGCCAGTAAATTAAATGTGAAACTCTTGCCTCCCTATGAAGGACCTTATAGTGTGCATAGAATTTTGGCCGCTAATACCTTGTTACTTAAGTCATGTAAGTTTAAACATAAGTTTAAGAAGGCTCATGTGAGTCAAGTCAAGGCCTTTGTGAGTTAAAGTATTTTGCTATTGTTACTTGAGAGTGTTTATTAGGCTTGCGTTTAGATAACTGTTTTATTATTAAGTTTTAGTGTTGTTTGTTCGTTGTGTTTGCTGTTGCGGCTCTCCCATTTTTTTTCTCCCTTTTTAGTTTGGCGCGCCATCCTCTTCTCCCCTACCCTCGCTCTGCTGGCCCCGCATCTCTACGATCTTCACCAGCCTGCTTCTTCGCCTCGAGGAGAGACGTCTCTTCGGGTCGTCGTCATCGTCTTCGCCTCCCCCCGCCGGGACGTGTCCCCCTGAGAGCAATCTTCGCTTCGACTTCTTGCCTGATGGCATGGCTCCTTCACGGCGCCCGGATGCAGGCCCCCTGTTGAGGTGCCCTGTTGAGCGCCTGCAGTCTCCAGTTTGAATGCCTTCGCGCTCCTGTGAGCGCTCGGATGCTCCAGAGCCCATCAGAGGTGATCCCTCATCTACGATGATTGCCGCTCTGGATTGCCTGCCTCGGCACTTCGGTCTACGGCGGGTTCCGCTGGAGTCCCACCTAGGCCTGGGTGGTTGAGACTCGCGGATTCCCTGCACCAAGCGACACTGATGGCGTCCTCTGCCCCGCTTCTGGACTCGTCAACGTTTCGGCTCGTGTGCCCATCAAGGATAAGAAGTACAGGCCGTTCTTCTGGTATGTTGGGCAGAAACACTTTTTTAAACCAGTTTAAAAAAATCTCTCCATCCATCCACCCACTTTTTGAAGCTGCATAACCAGTACGGGCATCAGAGTTTGTGTCAATCCAGCTTTCCATTACATTCTTCCCTTTGAAGACACAAAGGAGAGGAAGCTTGTCTCCTGCAGCAGAACAACATGCAAGAACAGTGGTATTTTCACGCCCAGCAGAGCTTATTGTTCTAGTGCACTTTACACCTTTGCCACCTACAACTTTGGTTTTGCTTGGGTCGTGTCCAAACCCTGTTTCATCGCAGTTAAATATCAAGTGTGGTTTGTTGATCAAAACATTCTCTTCAATTGTTTTCTGAAGCAAATCAAACAATCCATTGATTACAAATGGGTTTTCTTGAGACATGCGGACATATTCTACTCCTTGTGGTTTTTTTATTGATAGGTTATGCCTTTTCTTAAAAGCAATGAACCAATCCGGACCTGGCCTACCCTCTTTAAATCTGGTTTTTATGTTGTTTTGTTGAACAAATGATTGCACCATGTCCATGACTTCATCTCTTGACAGTCCAAATCCCCATTTTTCTAACACTCTTAGGCAATCTGCAAGTTGAACCTCATACACATCTGGAATTGAAAGTTTTCCACCACCCCCAAACCCATCTCTCGAAATAGACCCTGAACCTCTCGAACCATGGATGTAGTGACGCAGTGTACTTCTTGGAATGCCATGAAATGTCGCTGCTTCTCTTTGTGTGCGGTTTCCATTCCTCACATCTGCAAGCGCCAACTCTAAAACCTCTCGGGAGTATGAATTTTCTTGGTCTGCACCCTTGGTTGTTCTCCGGTAGTACTTGGATGAGTTGAAAGAAAAAACTCTTTTTTTTTTAATTTTTAAAAGCTTTAAAATAATAAATTTCTCCAACAAAATTCTACCTAAACAGGCCTTCATCTTGATTAACTTAATTGCAACTTATTAAAATAACATAAATAGTAAAGTTACTTATATTAGGTTAGGTTAGTAGCAACTTATTTAATATAAGCATAAGTGGTTCAGTGTGGGGTAACTGGGCCATACATGGACCCAGTTTCCCTGAATGTATGGCCCAGTTACCCCAAATCACTAAATATGATGGGGCAACTGGGTCATAACACTCCACAGACCTATAAAATGCACGATAGGTTAAAACACTACACGGAATGTTATTTTGACATTAACTGAGCTAAAATTTCTTACATTCGATTTTCAAGAGATAAAAAAATACTTACCAAAAATTTTTGAATTCACCTTTGTAGAGACATGTTTTGCGCTCACAAATACAAAAAACATTAGCAGCCATAAAACATTCTTCAATCAAGCTGGAGACCAAATGGCTGTTGTTTTGTATACTTCTGCTTACCAGTGTTGCCACAACAGAGTTCAATTTCCCTCTTATATGTGCAGGGAAAATCTGGGAGGGGATGGCCCAGTTACCCCATGGGCCCAGTTACCCCATGGGCCCAGTTACACCAACTTACCTTAATTGCATTGAAGTGTATTTTGGTAAAAAGTTTTTTTTTGTTTCAAACATTGTATGTGTAAATTTTCGCCTGGTTATCACCAAGAGTAGTGTAAATAAATAGAATTTAATATATACTAGTAACAAAAATTTATATGATTAAATACTCCGTTGTAAATAGCTTCCGCAAATGCAAAAAAGGTGAATATCAATATGAAAAAAACTATTTCATAAAGTTTGTTTACTTAATAAAGTTTTTATAATTCTTATGATTAATTAAATGTAAATTACACTTAGTGTGTATTGTTTACAGAATTTTCTAACACTGAATGGCCAATTTTATTTTTAGTTCAAATATTTATATTCTTATTTTATTATGTTTGTGTAATTTAATGTCTTCAACATATTTGGAAATAAATTATTTTAGGTGTTATGTATTCGTATTTTCATTTAGTTGGAATTATGTTAACATAATCCGCGGTGGATTGTATAAATTTTGGCTTGATTCTGTCCAGTCTTTCTTGCTATTAAAACTCACGACGAGACATCAGGTATAGCATAACATGGTCGTGTCGTAGTAACACTACATATTCTTGCGCGCCAAGTGGGGCACGAGTAGAGGTGACCGGGACACGGATTAGTTTGGTTGTGACAGTTTCCTGCCAGTACTATGTCTCGTCAGCAACCACTGTGTGAGGTCCGTAAGCGACTGGGGCAGGAGCAGGATCATCAGGGGCAGGGTGACAACTCGTCTCAAGAGAGTGAAATGGACACAGCTCCTTCTGTAGATGAGTGTTCACTGATTAGTGTGATGGGTACGGCGGAAGCCAGTGCTGAATTTCACATGGTGGACGTGGCTGTAGGCAGGTCTACGCTGGGTTCGAGTCCCGAGGCCGAGACCCCCGCCATTCTGTTGGGTGTGCAACCATTATATGTACCCACCAGTGTGTACTCTGACGGAGTAGTACACAATGTGTTGTCGGCCACCTATGTGTCTAGAGACAGGCCGAGCAGTGGTTCAGAGCCGAAGTCTATGGGGATGGACAGGATCGAACAGCTACTCATGAGGCTGGCGATCGACATAAGTGCTGTCCGTACCGATTTCAACGGACTTCTGGTCAGTGTTGTGGCTGATTTCGATGTTAGTGTCAGTACCCCTCTTGACAGGGCCCTGATGGATATGAATACGCGTCTGGACGCAGCTACCACGGACATTTATAAAAATGTCAGCGAGCGTCTGAACACTGCCATGACGGACATTGGTGCACGGCTGGACACTGCCATGGGTGGAAGTCTGGACGTGGTTTCCGCATGTCTCAAAGCCGTTTTCGTCAGTGTCACGGACAGTATCAACCGAATTAGGACGGACGTCGTGGACATCACCACACGGTTGGACACGGCCATTACGGACATGGGCGTCCGTCTGTATGGAGTTACTACAAGTATTAGTTACGTCGAGAATGAGGTCGTTGGCGTCACGTCGCGCCTGGATGACGTCACTAAGGAGCTGGACATTGTTGAGGGCCGCATTGAGTCTGCAGCGCAGGAGCGGCAGGACTTACAGCATCGCTGCCTGGCAAACTATGCAGTTCTCCGAGAGGAGACAATGATCGCGTCGCACCTGTAAGTAATTGAAGGATCGGCTGCGACATTGCACAGTAGAGTTGATGTGTTGACCAGCGGCGCCGTGCAAGTACAAGATCGACCAGCTGCGTCGCGGGACTCGGCCATAATCAATGCATCTGATCGCCCACTCCAGGAATTAGAGCAGTGCCTGGCTAACCTTGGTGCCAATGTCACCTAAAGCAGCAGTAACCCAGAGCCGGCTGCGGGAATTAGCGGAACGACTAAGCCTACTGCACCGGACTCTGCGTCAGCGCCGGCAAGCGCGCCACTCAGCACACCATTGTTGAACTCAGCGGCGCTACTTCACCACCCGGCTAGGCACTGGTCGGAGGCGATGCCCAGTTTCTCCGGCAAGGTTGGGGAGAACCCAATACGCTTCCTTAATAAATTGGACGAGTATTCACGGACATTCGGACTGACGGATGCGGACAAGGTAAAATGTCTCAGCACCGCACTGAAGTCCCATGCCAATTATTGGTGGGAGGTTATCATCCCTACCACAACATCCTTCGGGCAGTTCCCTGAGCTGTTTATTCAACAATTTTGGAATCTGCGGATCCAAGGCACCCTAAGAGCGCAGCTGCACTCAGAGCGCTACCATCCCAAGCGAGGCTCATCACTGGAATCTCTCATATCTCAGATATATGAGAAGACGTGATATCTGACCCTCTTTATGAGCGACGAAGAATTTTACGCCACTGTCACGGAACAACTGCTATTACATTACCAGAAACAGCTGGATCGCCGGACTTATTGTGAAGTCGCCGATTGCCGAGAGCAATTGCTGTTGCTAGATCGACTGGAAAGACTGGCCAAGCCCCAGCCAGCACAGGACAGCACAGACAAGGACGCCATTCGCGCCGAAGCAGCAGCCGGTCAATAATTATTGGCAGCAGCGTGATCGGCAAAAGGGCAGCCGCCAGGTACCCGTCAACATTTTGCGCTGTGAAAGTGACGCAGGCTACGGACAACGCAGGCCGGACGATGGAGAACAACAGGGTGGCCGTCAGCGCCGCAGTAGAGGCGGCAAATGGAAAACTAGCTGGTGGTCCTCACAGGCCACGTATAACAGCGACGGAGAGGACAGCTGCAGCGCGCGACAGCAACAGCGGGACGACCGGTGTAGGTAAAGGTCATGCGAGCACGGCCTGGCGGAAACTATAAACGCACGGACGCAGGGGAAGACTAGACTGCAAAAGGACACCGCTCGGAGTGCTCTGCTGCAGCGCGTCTCAAGTGATGGCAGCGCGCAACAATAAGTCACGGCGCAACAGGGAGGAACGTCATCAGAGCAGGGTTACTTTGCCCGCAACGAGCCACTCAACCCAGCTGCTGAAGTCATTCGGACCCAGACCTACAACGCTGGTCAAGGCCAAGGCTGGTCGGCAACAATGGACGTGGGACATCCTGCGCAGCAGGGCCTGCCTATACAGGATAACCTGGTAAACTAGAAACGGTTGAGATGATGTGCCCCGGACCGCGACCCACATTACCGGCAGAGGGGTAGAATTAAGAATTAAGGCATACAGGGGATGGTGATGGCAACTATTTCTGCCTTAGTTATAGGAAGAGCAACAATCATGGTGCAATATGCTACCATACGCAGAATGTGTCCTGAACCATACCGCACACTCATCGACAGGCTTAACCCCCTATGAAGTCCTCTGCCGGGCACGGTCCGAGATAATTGACCCTACCTACCTCCCGAACGTCGACAGTTTACCGAAACAGAACGATTTACCGAGCTGCGAGGAACTGCATGAATTTGTACGAGCGAAGCTGATGTCTGAAGCGGCCGCGAGACAGCGCCTGAAGCCGGCATCACAACCCGCAGGCTTTCAGGTAGGCGACCTTGTACTACGGAAAACAGCACCAGTGAGTAAGAAGTGGGAATTTATTACCAAGAAGCTCTGCCTTCTTTATGCTGGACCGTTTTGTGTCACTCATGTGACAAACGAGAATTGCTACACTCTATCCTTCATCGACACCGGAGAAGTCGTCGGGAGATACAACTTAACACAACTGAGAGCTTACAAGAAGCCAGTTGCTGGGGTAGCTTAACTGCAAGGACCATCTTTAAATGGTGTTAGTGCATTTCCTTAGTGTGTGTGTGTTAAGTGCGAAGGCCATATGTTCCCGCCTTTTAGTATCGTGTAGATGGGTTTTTGACACGTTGAACGACCGTGGCGTGTGTGCCCGTCGTGTTGTAGCGAGTTGAGTGACATGTAATTCCACTCCCGCTGCGTGTCTACTTACAGCGCAGGAGCTGTTTAACCGCCTGTGAGTAGTGTGTTAGGGTCTAACCTGCGAGTCACGAGTGTATCGACGTGTAAGGAAGGTGAAGAAAGAAAATAAAAATGCGATAAAATGGCTGCTTGAGTTTTTTTTATAAAAGTGAGGTAAAAAAGCGCACTTTCAACGCCAGCAAGCATCAACATCGTGTGTAATAAAGTGTTGTGTCTACCTGATATTAGTCTCTGTGTAAGTGCTATGTGCAGCTAGCATGTGTTACCCCTTCTAATATTTTCTTTCTTTTGTTGTGCTGTACTTCAGTTTGTTGCCTATATTTTTTTATTGTTCCAGCCCGGCTTCGTTCGTGTTTTTTTCCTTGTGTTTCTCTCTGTGTAGTGACCTCCGTTTAACCCGGTAGTGAATTACGTGCCGAGCTGTGGCCGGCATGTCTGGGAGGTGGTTAGCCTCAGCTGGTCGCCGCGCGAGGAGAGGTGGGATGGTTCTCCCCTCCCCCTTTCCGCGCACGGGCTGGCTTTCGCCATGGAGAAGTAGGACGGAGGAATTTCATTTTTTTCTCTCCTTCCCCGTCCCCTCTTTATGTTTGTGTTTGCGGGAGCGCGAATATTTGTTTCGTTGTCATGTGACTCCCCTTGACATTTCATTCACTTGAAGTCAATACACAGGTATTTTGTGTTTGTAATTAAAGTCTAGGGTAGCAGTCAGTTTTATTTGTGGGTTATATTATGTAAACTTTAGATAAGGGTTAAATTAGTGATGAGAGATTAATACAGTAAAGTTATGATTTGAGATGGAAACTGTAGGCAGGTAAAGTTATATCTAGCAATGTTTTCTTGTAAGAACTGATTTAACAGATGTATGATCTGTACTCAGTTTCATTAATAATTTGGATGACTGTGGTTAATCTTGATGCATCCATTTGTTTGTCTATACACGACCATGTTCAGAGAAAGGCTATTTTTTTTCTTCTTCTCTTTCTTATTACTGGCAAATTAGGAAAAGGCTTAATGTGACTAGGACATTAAGAACAGAAGAGTAAGCGAGTGAATATTAAATGGGACCTTCGTCATGAACTTGGAGTGAATCTATCCTGGAGTTCGGTGAACATTGGTCGACATGTCCTGCTACTGGATTTTGTAGTGTATCGAGTAGCAGCTTGCAGCAGCAGAGGGCAGTCCTCCCCCCCCCCCCCCCCTTCAGTGTCCATCAGGAGCTGTCGCCACTGTCATACCGTCATTTAAACCCCGATGGAGGTCGCTGCCATCCTTTGCTTTTGTTCGTCGTGTTCTTCCTGGGCTACTGGTTTTCAGCGATTTTTCCACCTTCTCTCAGATAAGTGTTGTGTGGAACTGTGTATGATGCTGTTGAAACTTAAAACTTCCTTGGTGCAACAGTGGACCGTAAGTTTCAATTGCAACAGGAAGCGACAAATGTGTACCGATACACAACCCACATATGTATAAATGGTCAGTAGGGCATATTTAAGGACATATAAACGGTGTTTGAGGGGGCCTAGGCAACAATGGTCCGCGGTGTTTGTAAACATTCGGACGGTGCTGGGAGGCGGCATTTGAAGTGATAGAGTGATGGCGCATGCGCACCAGTGCCAGGCCGCCATCTTTCCCGCCACCCGCCGCCAGGTTGTCAATGTTGATATTTATTTAAAGTATTAAAATTACCGTGGAACTTATATTCACTTTACATTTTACGCATTTTGGACATTATGAACTACAAAACTCCCGTTACGAAATTGATTTGATTATTACTTCAAAACGGGCCAATAGGAGAGGCCATTAATGACGCCCGGCGGATGTATAAAAAAGCTGTCCGGCGTTTTCTATGGGAGTCAGTCCACTGTGCAGATCCCGAGCTCGGGGCGCTCCATGTGGGAAGTTTCGCTACCCGCGATTCCGGGCTGCGGTATCGCGACAATTACGTTGAACTTTCAGTGTTATCGATACTGATAGCTGAACTGGAACGGTATTTATCGAATTTGCCAACGCATCTGCGGTTCGGGAATAACGGTGCGCGTGCCGGAACTTACGCCTCGTGTGAGTGCCCTGGTGACTTAAAGTGTGTGGTGCATCTCAGCACACTCCTTGGGACAGCCGTCACACAGACTGGAGACTGCTGAGCCAGCGCAGCATTCGCAAGGTAAGGTGTGGTCGCCTGAGTCGGCGCCAGCGCATTGTTGGACTGCAAACTGCCCCTCATCTTACATGGTGATTCTCGCTACGAGACGTTTTATGGAAGAGACTGTGCAAGTTAGGAGTAACTGTCCGCGGTTCCCCCAGTCGTCCGGGGGATAGAAATAGCCTACCGACAGAGTTTTAGCCAAGAGCCCCCCCCCCCTTATCAAATGTGTAGATGGCATCTGTGTATTATGCTGGAGATATAAAATAGAGACTGAGTTTTGAATTGGACTATTGTCGAGCCGGGTGCCCAGCATAATGTCCTGAATTTTAAATAAAATTTTGCTAGTCACTTTGACGTCGACCCAAGTGTCGACCCAGATCTCACAGCCCGTTATGCCACGCCAACGCCTTCTTCTGCCCGCGTGTTGTGTGTGCGCCGATTGTGCTGTGCGACGTTTTGTTTCTTGCCATGGTCCTCGAGCGGCTGGCGAGGAATGGGCTAACCTGTGCGCCGCGCAAGTGCCACCTGGGGGCGGTGGAGCTCCAGTTCTTGGGACACCTGGTCAACACAGAGGGGTGCAGGCCTCTCCCGGAGCATCTTGACATGATCGCCACGAAACAAGCCCCCCGAACAAGGAAGCAGCTGCAGCGACTGCTAGGCCTGCTTAACTGGTTAAGGACTTTCATTCCAGATTTTGCCTCAGTCACAGCCCCTATGACAGACTTGTTATCACCCAAGACTAAGTTACGGCGGAGGCCGACCACGCTCTGAACACGGTCAAGCGCCTGTTCAGGGAGTGTCATACACTGGCTCGAATGCGACCGGACAGGCCCCTGTACTTGCAGACAGACACAAGTCAGGTCAGTATGGGGGCCGTCCTGTACCAGCTGGGACCCGATGGCGAGCGACAGGTCATTGAATACGCGAGCGCAAAATTCGGCCCAGCTGCAAAATTCGGCCCAGCTGCACGCCGGTATGATGTAAATGAACAAGAGTGCCGGGGTGTGGGCGGTAGGCCGCTACAGGCACCATCTGGAGGGGAGATCCTTCACATTACGCACAGACAGTCAGTGCCTAAAGTGGCTCGACACAATGCAGGGGAGGAAGTCAAAGTTGACCAGGTGGGCCATGGCATTGGCAAAACTATGACTTTCACGTAGAGCATGTGCCGGGGAAAGCCAACCAATTGGCTGATGAGCTGTCCTGGCACCCCGACCCACACACAGAGTATGAGGACGAGGGTAGCTGGGAGGACCTGGTGCCTCCAGAGGGCCACAAGCGGGCAGACAAGGTGGTCCCCGAGCCAGCTACCCTCTTGACAGTGACACAGCCAGAGCCCTCGCCCGAACCGAGTCCTGCAGACACGCTGGGCGCCCTCTTTCAGACAGTTTGTCAGGCTCAGCTGGGTGACGCAGATACGCAGGCAGCAGTGGCGGAGTGCGGTGAGCGCGTCATGCCGTTTCAGCGCTGTCTGGAAGGGGTGCTACAGACCCGGGTGCCAGGCAACATGGAAAGGTGGTGTACCCAGGTACCAGCAAGGGGGGGGGGGGCTGAGGTTTTACGTTTTTTCCACGACCATACACTCGCAGGACATCCCGGGGCCGAACAGACTCTGGAGGCCTTGAGACAGACGTTCTATTGGCCCAGAGTGACAGGCGATGTCAGGAACTACGTCAGGCAGTGCCACACCTGTCAACAGCAGAAGGTAAGGAGGATGGAGGGGGAGGGGCCCCAGCACCCCCACCAGCCCCAAAAAGCTTTCCAGACTATTGCCCTGGATATAATGGGACCTTACCCCAGGACCTCCAGAGGGAAACATTTTTTAGTAGTGGTGACAGACTTGTTTACCAGGTGGGTGGAGGTTTACCCCACCTCAAATGTTAGGTCCGGCACCTTGGTGTCATTGCTGGAAGGGAAGTGTTTCCTCGTTTTGGGTATCCGGAGGTACTGCTCAATGACAACGAATGTCAGTTTCGAGGTCACAGGTGGGAGGCGGTGTGTGGGAAGTGGGGTGTGAAAAGCATCACACCACCCCCACATACCACCCCAGGACGAACCCGACCGAGAGGCAAAATCAGGAAATCAAAGTGCAGCTTCGCCTCTGGTTGGGTGACGACCACAGCAAATGGGACATACACATTCCGAACTTACTCTACTGTCTACGACGACAAACCAGTGCTGTCACTGGGTACTCTCCCACGGAGCTGGTGCAGGGGCACCTGGCCCTCCCGGGAGAGTACCGGGTAGCATCGGCAGCGACAGAGGGAGAGTGGGGAGAGGAGCTTCGGGAGAAGCTGAAAGCTGTCAGGGAACAGGCCAGGGCGAACCAGGAGAGGTATCTGCAGCAACACACACCGCAGTCTAGCAGGCCCCCGAACATACTATGTCCAGGGGACCTGGTGTACGTCCACCAACACCCACTGTCCTCCAAGGCCAAGAAATTTCATGCCGGACTGGCCCCAAATGGCAAGGACATCGACGGGTCATCCGCCAGTAGGGGCCCACGTCCTACCTGGTACAGACACAAAGTGGCCGACCGGCAAAAATACACCTGGACGACCTGCGTATGGTCGCCGGGGAGACACCACTGCCGCGAGCACCAAACACAGGGGTGGGACAGACCACTTCTCCTACCACTCCAAACAAGCACCACCCGACTGCAGGAACCTGGCGTGTCACAATCACGCCTCACCCCAGCGCGCCGACACGTGCGCAGCCAGATCGGAACAACGTGACGCAGAGAGACACACCCCCAGAGCAGGACGGGGACACAGACAAAGCCCTGACATGGGGGAGCAAGCCCCTACGGTCACGAAGGAGTGGGAGTCACTCCAGAACCCGACCCCACCGGCCACGCGCAGGACAGACGCAACGAGGGGACAGACAGTGCCCGGGGCATGCACGGAATTGGACACGAGAGGAACGAGACTGACGAGGACACGACGTGCGAGAGCACAGACTCCACGGGGATGTACTCGATGTTCCCCGGGTTTGTCACCACACCAGTCTCGAAGGGGAACGACACAGAGGGGGAAACACGGGCCCCACTCTGGCCTTTGAACATGAGCCTTGCAGACGCTAAATTCTTGGTGACAGTTAGGGAACCGGACTCTTAAGAAGAGGAGACGAGGGAGAAGACATGGGCCCCACGCTGGCCATTGGAAATCAGTCTGACAGACTCCACATTCTCTATGACAGTTACAGAACCTGACTCTGAGGGGGAAGAGACGGAGGAGAGATGCTACCCACAGCGAAGGCGACGGAATGCGAGGCATATGGACTGGTCGAATGAAGGGGAACACTGGGAGGAGATACAGGAATTAGAGACAGATGAGCCGACAACCCCCATACAGCGGGAGGTTCCCGCCTCCCCGAGCCAGGAGACGGGCGAAATTTTTCCATCCACCCCCAAGGCTACCCCTTCCCCACCGGCTGGAGTTGCTCCGATGACGGGCTTTCACCCCACACGGACACGGAGAGCCCCCGCATACTTGGGGTATTACGAGTGCTACCAAATGTCGGTGTCACGGCAAGAGGACACGACACCCCGGTTTAGCATACAGCACTGGCTACCCTACTTCGTGTAGAACCAACATACTACACCCCTCCCTAATGAGGGTGCACACTTGTTTCCTTCATCCCCCAGTGCAGTGGCGTGTGAATAAATGAGAGACAATGGCGAGCATAACATTCTCGTGGGAGGGGGGGGGGGGCATTTGACGTCGACCCAAGTGTCGGCCCAAGTGTCGACCCAGCTCTCACAGCCTGTTATGCCACGCCAACGCTTTCTCCTGCCCTGTGTTGCGTGTGTGCCGATTGTGCTGTGCGACATTTTGTTTCTTGACAGGATTTGACATCTATTTTTATTATATATGTTTTATTTTTAAATTTAATGTAAGTATTTTGTTTTAACTTTATTTTAAATATTTCTCCATTTGAAGTTTTATGTATTATATGCTTTTATCTGTTCACCCGGCGCCAAGGCCGTGGCTTCCGCCTGTGACCAATCAGCGCATTCCACGGGCTCGCGGAGATGGGAGAGACGCGGGCGCTCGGGTGCGCCAGGCGGGGGAGGAGAGCAGTCGTTGAAAGTTTTGAAAATTTGAAAGTTTGAAAATGCGTTGCCACCTAGTTGGGCGCCACTTGTCGTCGCGCGAGCTGATCCCCTTATTGGTTGTGTAGGTTCTTGGGCTAGCTCAGTTGGGGGTGGGTTTCGGGCCGCGTGGCAGTTAAGAGGATCTAGCCGGCTAATAATGAAACTACATAGGGTTTCGTGGCACTCACTCTTTTTATTGGCTACTATTTGCACTGGCACGGGGCTATCGCAGTTCCCGCCTACGACCATTCTTAGGTGAGGCCTGACTACACGAGAATCTTCCCTTACACGGCCGCCTATGTGGGAAGTAGTAGGTGCCGGCGTCGCGGCGCTAACCCATGGCGTTTGTCCCAAACCGGCAGGGCTTTGATTTCCTGTCCTATAGCGACTTCAGGCAAGCACTACCTGCGGACACAGTTTCTGAATTGTCCCATTAATATGGCGAGGTCTCGTCCATGACACGAAGGTACTATTTTATCCTAGGCAATGCACGACTATACAAGCGAATAAAGATATATATATATACATACATACGAGAGGGAAAGAAAAATTAAGAAACGCTAATAAAAAAAAACTAAACTATCTACAATAAGGCGACCCCTTGGCAATAGTTGACATACTAATCTCCATAGTTCCGAACTGCCTGACACGACTCGAAAACTGTTGCTGATCTATTCCCCACGTCACTCTGGTTAAGCCCGGAGGTCTCTATGCTCACCCGTTTCACTCGTCTTCGCGAGAGCTCGCGGCCGTCACGTCTCTGCACCGCGGTTCTCCAGACACGACTGCCGACTCTCCTCGCGCCGACCCCCCTCCCCGCGCGCGTCTCGTGCAGCACCTCACGTCCTCGTGGACGGGAACCCGCGACTTGTTCACCCCGTGCATAATAAAATACATGTTATTTACCCTTCTAATTTAAATTATACATGATGGACGATATTATAGTTTTTACAATAAAAATTATGTCCTGCTGAAAGAAAAGAAAATATACATAAAAAACTACGTCGGAGGGACACTGGTTTATTGAAGGTGGCACCACTGGCTCCCGCACACGCCCGCGCACAGAAGAATGCGGTGACGCGCCATAACGGCCTGCAGGAGCTAGGGTGGCCTCTAGGTCGACGTCAAATGCCCCCCCCTCCCACAAGGCCATTATGCGCGTCAATGTCTCTTAGTCGCATCTGCCGTTGCACTCGTTGATCGTGGAGACGGGAGGGTAGGGAGTGTCTTGGCCTCTGGTGTGTATCGTGTGCGGGTGTCTCGCGAAGGGTGGCAGTAAACTCATGACACTGAGTCGGGATCCTGTGTTCGTGTGGTGGCTTGCCTTTGGTAGGTTATTGCACTGAAATTCCCGTAAGTAGGTGGGTACCCGCCGTATCCTCCTAGGTCGGGAGTTTTCCCCAGATTCGCTTCTAAAAAGTGAGGGGCTGAGTGAACGGTTGGGGTCTAATGTCCTGCCCTTTCCCCCCATCCTCGTGGTTGGGATGGCAGACCACCCCGAAGATCCTGGTTCACCTGTCAGGACCCCCATCAGTTCTTCCTCCATCCCCTCTGTGTCCCCCCGTTCTGTCTCTGAGTCTGGTTCGGTGACGGTCATAAAGAACGACGAGTCCGTCAGACTCGTATTGAGGGGATAGAGAGGGGTGTCTGGGTCTTTCCCCTCCTCGTCCTCCCCTTCCGTGTCCGGTTCCGTGATGAACTGGATCACGTTTGTGTCGGCGGTCATTTCGTCTGATTCCCCAAATGTCCTGGCTGGTTCCATTACGCTCTCTTCTGCCCCTCCTGTCTCCGTTCCTTTCATGGCTGCTCCTGTGTCGGCTGCCGGTCGCGTCTCTGTCACGTCTCCTCGTTCTTTCTGTCCCGCCATGTCCTCGTCCCACCTTCCATCCATGTCACGGCTGGCTTGGTTTGCGTCGGTGACTGGTGTAGAGGCAGGTCCCTCTCCCCTGTCCGTGTCCCTTGGAGCTTGTCTCTCCCCCGTGGCTAGGCGCAGTTGGTCTCTGTGAATTTTTGCGGGCCTCCCGCTTGGTGTACGTATTAAGTACGATGTGGCCCCCGCCTGTCACAGAACGGTCCTGGGGCCCGCCCATTTCGGGGCTAGACCTGCACAAAAGTTCTTTGCCCTTGACGACAGAGGATGCTGTCGGACATACACTTGGTCCCCGGGGTTCAGAGTAGGGGGAGGTCTAGTGGACTGTGGTGTCGTCTGCTGTAGATAGGCCTCCTGTCTCCGCCTAGCCCTCTCCTGCATTCTGGTCAGCTCGGTATTGAGACATTCGCCCCACCCGGCTTCTGTGGCTGCCGCCTCTACCCGGCATTCCCTGGCAGCGCCAGGTTCCGCCCCATGACCAGCTCTGCCAGCGAGTAGCCCGTGGCGGCACTCGTACGACGCCTCAGACAGTATAAGAGGTTCGGCAAATGGGTATCCCATTTTGAATGGTACTCTCCCAACCGGAGACGGAGCTGAGCCTTTATCTCTCGGTTGGGTTGGCCCTCGGGTGATACGTCGGCGTCGTGTGGTGGCTCACCCCCCACCTTCTGCAGGCCTGTTTCCAGCGGGCTCCCGTGAACTGACATCCGTTGTCCGATAGGAGCACCGCTGGGTACCCGAAGCGAGGGGCTACCTCTCCGTCGATCAGCGCTATCAACGTTCCCGACCGGACGTTGGAGACCGGATAGGCCTCGACCCATCTGGTGAACAGGTCTGTTAGTACTACAAGGAAGCGCTTGCCTTTGCTGCTGCGGGGATAGGGCCCCATGATATCTAGAGCTAGTGTGTGGAATGGGTGTTGCGGGCGGCGAGGTCGCTGTTGCTCCTCGCCGTCTGTCCTCCGGGCCTTGCGCTGCTGTCAAGTGTGGCAGCGTCGGACGTATTCCCGGACATCGTGTCCCATGCCGGGCCAGTGGAAGGAGACCCTGATTGCCTCCGCGGTTTGTTCGGCCCCGGGGTGGCCGGCTAGCTGGTGGTCATGGAAATAACCCAGTATGGCCGCGCGGGCCCCCTTCGGGGCGTGAGTCCACCAAGCGTCCCCACCTCCCGGCACCCGCGTCTGCAGGACCCCGTCCACGCAGCGCTGGTCCGGTACCACCTGGTTCCCGCACGCCTCCACGGCGGCCTTCGAGACGTCGTCCCCCCGCTGAACCTGCTGCACAGCGCTAATCAGCTGGGAGAGAGTATCCACTGCCTCGGGTTCAGTGACTGGTTCCTCCTGTGTTACCGCGTACAATGCCGCGGGCCCCACCTGGTCTCCCGTGACGGGTGCCCGCCCTGACGGAGGAAGCAGATCGTCCCACGTGCCCTCGTCCTCAAAGATGTTCTCTGGGTTAGGATGTCGTGACAGTTCATCGGCAAGTTGGTTAGTCCTCCCTGGCACGTGTTCCACTGTGAATGCAAAGTTTTGGAGGGTCACAGCCCACCGGGTAAATTTACTCTTCCTCCCTTGCATCGAGTTCAACCATTTTAAGCACTGATTGTCCATCCTAAGAGTAAACTCCCGCCCTTCCAGATGGTGTTGGTACCGCTTGACAGCCCACACCACTGCCAAGCACTCCTGTTCATTCACATTGTAGTTCCGGGCGGCCGGCCCGAATTTGGCGCTGGAATACTCCATCACGCGTCGCTCGCCATTGGGTCCGACCTGGTACAACACGGCCCCCATACCTACTTGACTCGCGTCCGTTTGTAGGTACAGGGGTTCGCCCGGCACCAGCAGTGCGAGGGTGTGACTGTCCTTGAACAAGCGCTTGACAGCAGCCAGGGCGCGGTCAGCCTCCGCGGTCCACCTGTATTTTGTTTTGGGGGATAGCAAGTCCGTCATGGGGGCCGTCACCGCTGCGAAGTCCAGTATGAAGGACCGCAGCCAGTTCAGGAGCCCCATGAGTCTTTGCAGCCTTGGACGCGATCAGGTCCAGGTGCTCCGGGAGAGGGCGGCACCCCTTCTCACTGACGACATGCCCCAGAAATCTGATCTCCGTTGCCCCGATATGGCACTTGTGCGGGGCGCAGGTCAGCCCGTGTCTGGCCAGCCGTTCGAGGACCAATGCCAGGTGATGCGCATGGTCCTCCCACGTCCGTGACCAGACAATCACGTCGTCCAGATAGGCCGTGACGAAGTCGACCATGAACCCATCCAGGACGCGGACCATCATGGTCTGGAACGTCGAGGGGGCGTCCATCAGCCCGAACGGCATGGCTCGGAACTGAAACCTGCGTCCGTCCGGGGCCGTAAACGCGGTCTTAGGACGGTCTTCCTGCCTGACGGGGACTTGCCAATACCCGGACCTTAGATCAAGTGACGTAAATATACGGGCGTCCCCCAAGCCTGCCAATGCGTCTGCAATGTTTATCAGTGGTGGTGGGGCAGGTATGGTGACAGAGTTCACGGGTTTGAAGTTCACACAGAACCTCAAGGTCCCGTCCTTCTTCTTAGCCATGACGATTTGGCTATTGTACGGAGATTCACTAGCTTCTATTACTCCATTCCGGAGCATTTCGGTTATTTGTTCCTGCACTACCTGACGGTCTTTGAGTCCAAACTCACGCGGCTTTACGTATATGGGACTGTGTGGCTTTGTAGGGATGGCATGTTCCGTCACCGTTGTCCGCCGCAGCATGTCTGTGGCCGCGAACACTAACGGTTGCTGTGACAACACGCCCTCGAACAACCCTGTGTAATTTGGTGGCACGTCGTGAATGAGGTCTGCCAGCTGGATCTGTGGTGAGGGAGGAACAGGGCCCGCCCGGCCCACGCCGTACAGCGTTCGGCGCCCCTGACGGTCCACGTGCAACTTACTGTCCTTGATGTCAATGGCAGCGTCCTCCTGGACCAGCCAAGGCAGGCCCAGGATCAACTCCTCCCGCAGTCCACGCATCACCAAGGCGCTAGTCCGACTGGATAAGTCACGAACACCGATGGTTACCTGTGCGCGTCCAGATGTGGACGCGCTTGTCCCCTCCATTGCCAGTTGCACCTCGTCCTCGTGTGGCTACAAGTCCTCGTCCGGCACCAGGTGGGCGGCGACAAAGGAGTGGGTCGCCGCCGTGTCCACCAACGCGTGGACGGGACGGCCGTTCAGGAGCACTGGCACCCCGAGCAGCGCCGCCTGGTCCGCGCCCAGCTGTCCCAGCTGTGCTGGAGGAGCCCCCTGCTCCTCTGGTGGTGACCTGTCCCCTGCTGTTGGACTGCTACTGGCTCCCCTGTCTGCTGTGACGTCCGTGCTGCGGTTCCCGTGGTCCCTCGTGTCTCTTCCGAGCTGCCCAGTGGGGCTGTCACTTTTGGCGGGCGACGTCCCTGTGTTCCTCTTGTCCATGTGGCTGGTGTCATGGCGGGCGTCGTTGGGCTGACTCATCCTCGGGCTCGGTGAGGTCTTTTCTGTCATGTTGTCCGGGTTCGTATCTAGGAGGCAGTGGCTGACTCTGTCCCTGCCCCCTATTGTCTGTTTCCCGGATGGCGTCCTTCCCTTTCCATCTTCCTCCACAACTCCGCCTTGGTTGGACACTCCGCGTGCCAGTGATACTCCGGGCTGCGGCAATACTGACACCTGGGTAAACGGTTGTCACTCGTCCGCTAATTCGTACTCCGCTCCTCTGACCGTGTTCTGGTCCCCCGCGTGGGTCCCCCTGTCGTCCTCTGCCCTTGTGGTGTGGTCCCGCCCCTGTATCGGACCAATGTCATTGCGTCCTCGGGTGCCACAGTCTCTTGTGACATCACTGGTGTCATCCTCGGCTCCCGTCGTGACTCTCTTGCCCAGAGTTCCCTCCTACTTGCTGCCAAGTCCATATCAGTCTCCCGGGCCAGCTCCACGAACTCGGATACCTCTAGGTCCACAGCCCGTCGCAGAAAAAGGCGTAGCGACGGCAACAACTGTTCGCATATTACGGGCATGACCTCGCTCACTGTTCTCTCCGGCCCCACTCGCCGGTGCAACCGCACCTTCCTATAGATAAATGATTCGGCGCTCTCCCCTGTGGCCTGTGGTACACTGTAAAGTTGTCGCTGACACTCGGCTTGTGCCAGTGGTCCATTGAACCACCTCTCTAGTGCTCGCTCGAATTCTCCCCACTCGGATATATAGTCCCCCGTGTCCGTCCACCATTTCGCCGCCCGGCCCCGTAACTGGCCACACACTCTCGTCACCCAGTCCCTTCGTGGCACTCCCCTAAGCCTGTCCACACACGCGGCTACAAACGCACTCGGATCTTCGTGCGGTTCTCCCGCAAACTCCGGTAATGGGCTAGCCACCTCGACCACTCGCATCACTGTACTCGGATGACCATGACCTATGGGCTCTCTAACGCCCTCGTCGCGGTGACCCGGTAAATGACTCCCCCATTGTCTGTCATTACTCTCCCCGCTACTCTTCACGTCCGCTAGTCCCCATGGGCATTCGCACGAAAGGTCCCGTCCGTGTTTCCCCCTGAACGGAAGTCCACACCCCACACACGTGTCCGTCACCCTCGCCTTTGTCTCATCCGGTCCCTCCATTTTTCCGGTCGTCACACGGCTTCACTTGGTTATCCGATCCTTCTCGGCTCGGTCGGCGAACTCGCCTCTCGGCACGCGATTATACGCAGCGCGATACCGCGCGAATTCGAGCCCGGCGTGGGTCGCGCCGCCTTATCTCTCTCCCGCGTGAACCTGATCCCGGCGTGGATGCGTCTCCTTATCTCTTTCCCGCGCCGCTCCTTCCGCCTGCTTCCGCCGCTCCGCCGCGCCAGGCAGCTCCCGCGCCGTTCGCGTGACGCAACTCGCGCTACGTCGCACGCTACTCCAGTCCGTATAATGTCCGTGATGTTCTTTCCGCCCACTTTGTCCGTGTTCTTGGCAACCCGCACTCTTTGCCAAATTACGCCCTTTGAGACAAAATTTCGAAAGTTTGAAAGTTTTGAAAAATTTGAAAGTTTTGAAAAATTTGAAAGTTTTGAAAAATTTGAAAGTTTTGAAAATTTGAAAGTTTGAAAATGCGTTGCCACCTAGTTGGGCGCCACTTGTCGTCGCGCGAGCTGATCCCCTTATTGGTTGTGAAGGTTCTTGGGCTAGCTCAGTTGGGGGTGGGTTTCGGGCCGCGTGGCAGTTAAGAGGATCTAGCCGGCTAATAATGAAACTACATAGGGTTTCGTGGCACTCACTCTTTTTATTGGCTACTATTTGCACTGGCACGGGGCTATCGCAGTTCCCGCCTACGACCGTTCTTAGGCGAGGCCTGACTACACGAGAATCTCCCCTTACACGGCCGCCTATGTGGGAAGTAGTAGGTGCCGGCGTCGCGGCGCTAACCCATGGCGTTTGTCCCAAACCGGCAGGGCTTTGATTTCCTGTCCTATAGCGACTTCAGGCAAGCACTACCTGCAGACACAGTTTCTGAATTGTCCCATTAATATGGCGAGGTCTCGTCCATGACACGAAGGTACTATTTTATCCTAGGCAATTCACGACTATACAAGCGAATAAAGATATATATATACATACATACGAGAGGGAAAGAAAAATTAAGAAACGCTAATAAAAAAAAACTAAACTATCTACAATAAGGCGACCCCTTGGCAATAGTTGACATACTAATCTCCATAGTTCCGAACTGCCTGACACGACTCGAAAACTGTTGCTGATCTATTCCCCACGTCACTCTGGTTAAGCCCGGAGGTCTCTATGCTCACCCGTTTCACTCGTCTTCGCGAGAGCTCGCGGCCGTCACGTCTCTGCACCGCGGTTCTCCAGACACGACTGCCGACTCTCCTCGCGCCGACCCCCCTCCCCGCGCGCGTCTCGTGCAGCACCTCACGTCCTCGTGGACGGGAACCCGCGACTTGTTCACCCCGTGCATAATAAAATACATGTTATTTACCCTTCTAATTTAAATTATACATGATGGACGATATTATAGTTTTTACAATAAAAATTATGTCCTGCTGAAAGAAAAGAAAATATACATAAAAAACTACGTCGGAGGGACACTGGTTTATTGAAGGTGGCACCACTGGCTCCCGCACACGCTGCGCACAGAAGAATGCGGTGACGCGCCATAACGGCCTGCAGGAGCTAGGGTGGCCTCTGGGTCGACGTTATGTTCTTCTCTTAAGTTTTGTGAGTCGCTGAGTATTTTTGTAGACTGGACATTCGCCGTCGCTTGTACTGTGTTTTATGTTTCCTCCTGGACATTGTGTCGTACAGTCAGACAGTCATCTTATTGCACGCAAGCCATAGCGAATACAAGTCTTTGCAGCGTGGGTAATACTCATCACGGGCGGGACGTCCCGTATTTTTCAGTACAATATAAGTGCGCAGAACCGGGCTTCGCCCTATAGAAATAGTCACAGGCGGAAACGCGGCAGCCCCATGTAAAGTGTTCATTTTACTGTGCATAAAGAACCAGGAAACTTCATTCGAGTTGTGCTAATTTTAATTCTGGAGACTAAGTCCCTCGGCCACGCGGCCTACCGAACCCTAAGTAGCCGGCAAAATAGTATCATTTCAGGGACTAGTTGACCAGTCGACGACAACATTGTGCCTGTAGACACTCAGAGAACTTTTGCAATAGTCAGAACCTGCCAGTTTAAATGTAATTCCAATGTGATGTTTATGGTTTGCATTCATTTTCTTACTATTATTAAAATCTCTTGAAAAATCACTCATTGTTATTGTTTTTTTGTACTGCGGGTCAGTCTCCATATTTATATTTTTAATTCATGGCAAACAGGGCAAGGTAGTGTTAGAAACCAAGGTATTTACTTTTCACTCGTGTGTTGACAACTGTCATTTGCCATTCATGCATTCTTGTGTTTGTGAATAAACGAAGTGTTTATTTACTTTTGGGTCCCATCAGGTATAGCATAACATGGTCGTGTCGTAGTAACACTACACTGGTTTTTTTTTTTTTTTTTAGGGAATAGGCGCTTTCGTCCTTACATGTCTGCATTATTTATTTCCTCAATGTGTTACTGAATTATTATTTATTTTTTTTTTTTTACCTTTCTTGCGATTATGTTTGGCTTGTTTTAGAGTTGTCTGATCTCAATGGCAGACCTGCCAACATTCAAAATTAAAAAATCATGAGGTCCTCGATAAAAATTTTCAGGTCCATAAATACAAGTTAGAAATAAAATACAACACATGAGAATCTTTAAATTTAAGTGACATACCTGTACATATTTTACATGGTCTCTGCTTCAAAATTTATTTCAACAAATTATAGGATGAAGATTTAATTTAGTTGAACATAATTTAGCGCTGTCGTGTAGTGATCATGCAGGGCCGCAACTAAAAAAGATGTAAAATAACATTCTGCTCGTGTAACACTATTATCACTGTTCACAGCCAAATTAATTTTTTTATTGGAAGCAATACACTTCACGTGTTAATTGTGTTTTTTTGTAGCGACATGTTTCACAATGTCTCCTCTTCCACTATGCGAGATAGAAAAATCAGCACGGCACATGCTACAAAACGAAAATTTCTTCCTTTACGTGACTCGAGTATTGATGGAAACTCATTACTGTAAGCTTTCGTAAAACTTGTTTTGTAACTTTTACAAACAAAATCTTGGGGCCCCAAAAAATCGTGAGGAGAAACTATTTTGGCGAGAGGGCGTGAGATGGACCTTAAAATCGTGAGCCTCACACCAAAATCGCGAGAGTTGGCAGGTCTGCAATGGTTTTTGGTTGCTTATATTTTAGGGTTGCATTCTTTTCCATTAACACTATTGAAGGCTTCCATGAGCTTCATAGGAAAGTGTCAACAGGTGAAGTACATTCACGTGAACCTTCAACTGCGTGTAACACCATCCTTAAAAATACTAAAAATGATTAAGCTAAGTAAACAGTGTTCAAAAGGGTAATCTAATAAATTATAGCCAAGGATGGATGCAAAGGTTAAATTAGCACGTAATGAAATTAATACATTTCGTTTAATCCTGGGCAAAAGCCTCACGTAAATACTTGTACAAATTCATCATTCTTTCACATACAAAAGTAATACTGAGTATTTTATATACTGATAGCAAGAAAAAGCAGCGGTATAAATGTCACGGCAGAATACGTGAACGCATATCTAAGTTTTCTTTAGGATTAAATACTTGATAGAAACATGATAGAAACTTGATAGATACTTGATGGATAGAAGTTTTACAATTAATATAACGCTTACACACAGGGATAATGAATGTCGTTAACACAGACAAATGCCTCATTAGAGAATACAAAAAAAAACAAATGAACAAGCAGGCGACCGCGGCCTGACCTACACTAGGCGGTATAAAGCTTACTGTAAAGCATGATAAGGCATGATATAAAAAAGAAAACTCACAAATTAATACATTAAATACATTACGTAAAAACCAGAGTGAAGACATGACGGGGAGAAACGTCAAACAAACTATACGTGGTATTAATACAAAAACGAGCAAGGTAAAAAAAAAATGCCAAATAGAATTTAGAAGGTGACGGCCGAAATAAGAATTTATAGTACAGCTATTACCAAGTACCGATTACATGACTGTAAGGGTCACCACCTTACAAAACACTTACGTGCATTCTCCCCGCTGTCACACTCTCTCTCTAAAGCAATTAACTGACTACATGCTTAATTCAGCACCGACTGAGTGCTAACGAACAAGAAGAGCCTTCAAAGCAATACACCTAGTTTTAAGTAAGAAAGAGGGCGCCACGCGCATGCGCGGACACCTCACGAGGGGAAGTCATACACAGCACTAGACGCAGAGAGGGGGGGGAAAGTAGGAAGGGAAGGAGCGCCGAAGTCCGCCGCGCGGCGCGAAGTTCAAATGACGCGCACCGACCACTTCAACTCCCCCACCCTTGACGAACGCAACCGCGAGCCTCGCCAACCAAGTCACAAGGACACGAGCTGGAACAGCAGGTCCGATCACAACACTCTTGAAGTAACTCAAATGTCAAATCAACACAATTAATTCTATGTGTGTACAATAACAAAAGTGTATCTAACTGACGATTTCTTGAAGTGAGTTCAACACATTTCTATGTGTATACAATAACAAACAATGTTTCTAAATAACAATTTCTTGAAGTGAGTTCAACACATTTCTATGTGTATACAATAACAAACAATGTTTCTAAATAACAATTTCTTGAAGTGAGTTCAACACATTTCTATGTGTATACAATAACAAACAATGTTTCTAAATAACAATTTCTTGAAGTGAGTTCATGACTGGCATAATTTTCCGTGTAGGACACCTAGTATGGATTCTCAGTGTATCCACTGAAATAAAGAGTCTTCAGCGTTTCCACTGAAATAAAGACTCTTCAGCGTTTCCACTGAAATAAAGACTCTTCAGCGTTTCCACTGAAATAAAGACTCTTCAGCGTTTCCACTGAAATAAAGACTCTTCAGCGTTGAAGAGAAAGTTTAGAGTACGGGACGTCCCTAATAAATTCAATATCGAACAGCATCTTCGTCATCCCAGAGTAGCAGGAACAGCATGCCTTCACCCAGCGCGAACCCAGGGCAAGAACGGCGGGCGTCCCCACCGCCTGCCCACGCTCGGCGCCTGGCAGGCAGGGCCATCCGAAGCGGCCGCTGCAGAAGAGTCAGTCTACGCACGCGTCACGGCCCCTCACGGGCAGGAGACGGCGGCGACTCCATGCCACCGCTCCTCATCGGTGACGTGACGGCGACCAACGTCCCAGTAAGCAAGTGACCTTACAGACACGACGAACCCGGCGGGCGGCTGCGGTCACGGTATCTCGGGCAGGGCGAGGAGCGTCGGGTGCGCTGCGGCGCGAAGTCCTCTTCTGGGCGTGGCGGGAGCATCGGTGGGAGGAAAGGAAAAAAAGAAAGAGAAGGAAACACGAACAGCCAAACAACAACAAAAAAACTAAGTCTAAAAAAAAGAAAAAAAAATAGTTATTGATGAAATTTCTTTAATTGACCCACATGGGCCTTTTTATATTTTCTAGAACCAGAAGTTTTACGCAATAGGACCGTGTTGTCTCCCAAAAATTTATCAATCACGAATGGCCCAACAAAAGCAGAAATCAATTTTGAATTAACATTATCAGCCAGTTTTGGCAATTTAAAATTCTTTAAGAGAACCAAGTCATTAACAACAAAACCATGTGGTCTCCGCGTAGCATTATAAGAGGCGGCTACAGCCTCGCGGGCCCTCTTAAGATTACAACTCACATCGTCAAGCATGGCCTCCAGGGAATCACTGTCAGAGGCGAGTTCCAGAGGCGGCAGTCCCCAGGAGTTAAGCAAGGGATGGGTCAACTCACGGCCCATGAAGGGAATGGAAGGGGGAAACCCTGTCGCCATATGGACAGCAGAATTAAACGCCACGTTGATGAATTCAAGGTCACTGTCCCACAATGACTGATCATCCCTGTAATAAGCAGTAAGAGTGGCTTTAAACACCTTGTTTACACGTTCAGACTGATTACCCTGGGGGCAATAGGGACTACTGTAAATGGGTTTAATAGCCCATTCAAAACACATATCCTTAAATAATACAGACCGGAAGTAACGGGCATTATCACAGGTTATCATAGCAGGAGCACCAAAATATTTCCACACTTGCTCTCTTAAGGCTTTAACAATACTAATCGCCTTCATATTTTTTAAGGGGAGTAACAACACAAATTTGGAAAAGATATCCAGAACCACTAGAATGCAAATATTTCCCTTTTTGGAGCGTGTAAGGGGCCCAAAAATATCCATATGCAGAACGTGCCATGGAGCAACTGGGGGATCTGCACAATACAGGCCAACCTTGGCACATTGCGGGGGTTTAGAAACCTGACAGTCAACACAGGACCTCACGTGGTGACGCACGTCTGCTCGTAGTTCGGGCCAAGCCAGATGCGCGCTGATGCGGCGGAACATTTTTTCGATACCCAAGTGAGCACCCAACAATGAGTCATGAAAGTACTTAAGAACCATCGGACGAAGGGAGGCAGGGACCACTGCCTTCCTCTGCTTGCCTGACTTCCCTGTGTAATAAATTACACCTTGTTCCTCTACGTAGGGCGTAACAGTGCCATGATGCAAATCCCTGCGTATGTGAACGCACAGCGGGTCATCCTTCTGACAATCACGGATACTAAGAAAAGACTCTGGGAAGACCTTGCATACCGCGGCACTAATTGGCTCAGAACAGGATACTGGCAAGGCACTGGTGTCAAACTCCTCAGGGGTAAACATCCGTGACGTGTCCGCGACCACATTGTCACTACCCTTAAGATGGTGTAGCTTAAAGTTAAAACGGGACAGCCGTAACACCCAGCGCCCTAATTTTCCTAGCTGGTTAGGGTGGTTAAATAACCAGCTAAGTGCCTGATTGTCAGTGTACAGGTCAAATTCCTGACAGTCCAGGTACGAGGCGAACTTCTCAACGCCGAACAAGCATGCAAGCGCCTCCTCATACACGCCGAGACGCCTTTCTCCGTCTGTCAACGATCGGCTAGCATAAGCTATGGGACGTAATCTATCATTTTCGAGGTGACCCAGGACGGCTCCTAGAGCAATGCTAGACGCATCGACCTTAAGTGCGAACCTACGCTGAAAATCCGGAAGGATCAAAACGGGAGGAGAAGAGACAAGGGCCTTAAGATTATCAAAGGCTTTCTGTTGTGCGTCACCCCATTCAAAGGCTATGTTTTTCTTGCGCAGCTTATTCAACGGACCACAGACCGCAGCATAGTCCGGTATAAAGCGTGCATAGTAACCTGTCATGCCTAGGAATCTCTGAATTCCCTTGACGTTTTTAGGGGGCGGAAAATTAACTATGGGTAAAACCTTGTCAGGGTCCATAATGAGCTTTCCCTTAGAAATAATGTAACCAAGGAACTTAACATGGTCCTGGGCCAAACGAAGTTTGTCAGGATTAACAGTTAACCCAGCCGCTCGAAGACGGTCAAACACCTGAGTTAGATGTTGTTTGTGCTCTTCTAAGCTAGCGCTATAAACAATAATAAATATCATCAATATAATTAAAGACAAATGTATACTTTAAATCAGAAAGAATATGGTCCAGCACGCGGCTCATGGCCTGACTACCAAATGAAACTCCCATGGGCACCCTATTGAACTGAAATTGTCCCCAAGGGGTAGAAAATGCGGTGTATTTACGGCAATCAGGATGCAAGAGGATTTGATGGAAACTGGCGTTCAAATCGATGACGGAAAAAATGGCTGCCTCTCCTAGGTGTTGTAGAGCGCTCTCTACCGTTGGTAATTCGTAAGAGTCCTGAATGACCTTATCATTTAGAGATTTGAAGTTGTGAACCAAGCGAAATTCTCCAGCCTCCTTTTTAGGAACTAGAAAAGTAGGCGAGCTAAAATCAGAAATAGATGGGGCAATGACCCCAGCTTCCATGAGGCGATCGACAATGATCTTCATTTTTTGTAGTTTAGGGGGTGATACTCTGTGGCCTTTGGCCTTAACAGGCGTGCGATCCTTTAAATAAAACTTGTAGGGCAATACATCACACCTACCTATACGACTGTTTATTACGTCAGGATAACGACTGAAAACGTCCGAAATCAGAGAGTCTCTGAAGGTCACATCACTCATGTCAGGACAAGACATGACTTCAGGGGCGGCATTCTGCGGAATTAATTTAATTTTTAATGAAGGGTGAAAGCCAAAAACAAGATGCTGACTAGCCACGTCAATCAAACAACGAGTTTTCCCCAGAAAATCCAGACCAAGGATAAGTGAATGACACAAACCAGGAATAACGTAAAAATGCCAGTTCCAGGAAAATCCGGCAATTTTAATGTGAAGCTCAACTGTCATGTTAGCGCGTACTACTTCTCCGTTAGCTACACAAATAATGACGTCAGGGCACGTAGTCACACGGCTCTGCAATGCAGGAAATTTATTACATAAGGAATCAAAAAAATCAGCACTCAACAAAGAACGAGTGGCTCCGGAATCCACTAAAGCCGGAACAATATCACTAAACAAATTAACATGAACAAAATTGTAAAATTTACGAAAGGCGGCTTTTCTCTGACGACGATCGCGGCGACCGCTCATACGCCCGATCGGGGCCCGTTTCCCGGACACTGATCCCTATAGTGCCCTGCGCGGTTGCACCTAAAGCATTTGCGTAAATCGCGGCTCACAGCGGGCTGCGTGCACTCAGACACCGCGTGACCGAACTTCCCGCAGTTGGCACACCTAGACCGGCTGGCCTTAAGGCCGGGCGCATTAGTGGGAGGGGGGCGCCTGTCGGTAGCGCGGCCGGAGCCGACAAGGGGCTCGGTTACACTAACCGCACAATCAACGAGCTGCGGCACGCGCGTAGCACGAGCGGACTGAGAATAAACATTCACAGCAGGCTGAAATTCTAAGTTTTTGGGCTTATAAAACCGCGATGTAGATGAAATGGGGAATTCCTCCTTATATTTTCTAACTGCGAGCAAGCGATTCTCCACTTCAGAGCTCCACTTGCGTAAAGCATTCAAAGTTGTGGGAGGACTAAGCATGGCGCTATGTTGAAGCACAAGCGGAGAGACATTCCCTAATATAGTTTGTACTAACTCAGTTTCTGTGAGGTTTAAATTAAGAACGGCGGCATAATTGGCCACGGAATTAATAAACTGAAGAGTGGGCTCGTTAGGCAATTGAAACCTAAATACTAAGTCCCGTTTACAGCTCTCAAGTACACGTGGAGGACAGGCAAATTGCAAAACTGAGCTCTTGAACTGAGCAAAAGAAAGATTCTGAGTAATTGCGTCAGTAAGTAATTGCAGAAATGCGGCTCCACAGAGACTCAGCAGGGCCTTTAACAATTCTGCCTCACTAACTAATTTCAGCCCTTCAAGACGTGATGCCGCACTTAAAAAATCCAAAACAGCTCGTGGCTCGCAGCTATCAAGCCGAGGAAGAAGCTTGAGGTTGGAAAAAAATATTTTTGAATTAAATTTAGAGTTCAAGGCGGGGCCAGAAGGGGGTGGGAACTGCCGAGACGGTACCTCATCCGCCGACTCCCAGGAGTTACGAACATGCTGGACGAGTAGGCTCCTCAAAACAGCAACAGTAGCGCCCTCCTCGAAGGAAACGCCCTCCTCGGAGAGGATTTGAACCAGCTCGTCACGGCGCAGACGATACACCCATCCCGTGACCGGTGACCCCATGGTGCATGCAAGACAAAAGAGAAAAACAAACACTTTAGTGCTCAGCATAACAAAGCAGAGTAGCGCAGTTGAAGGCTTCCATGAGCTTCATAGGAAAGTGTCAACAGGTGAAGTACATTCACGTGAACCTTCAACTGCGTGTAACACTATCCATAAAAATACTAAAAATGATTAAGCTGAGTAAACAGTGTTCAAAATGGTAATCTAATAAATTATAGCCAAGGATGGATGCAAAGGTTAAATTAGCACGTAATGAAATTAATACATTTCGTTTAATCCTGGGCAAAAGCCTCACGTAAATCCTTGTACAAATTCATCATTCTTTCACATACAAAAGTAATACTGAGTATTTATTAATACTGATAGCAAGAAAAAGCAGCGGTACAAATGTCACGGCAGAATACGTGAACGCATATCTAAGTTTTCTTTAGGATTAAATACTTGATAGAAACATGATAGAAACTTGATAGATACTTGATGGATAGAAGTTTTACAATTAATATAACGCTTACACACAGGGATAATGAATGTCGTTAACACAGACAAATGCCTCATTAGAGAATACAAAAAAACGTTAAATGAACAAGCAGGCGTCCGCGGCCTGACCTACACTAGGCGGTATAAAGCTTACTGTAAAGCATGATAAGGCATGATATAAAAAAGAAAACTCACAAATTAATAGATTAAATACATTACGTAAAAACAAGAGTGAAGACATGACGGGGAGAAACGTCAAACAAACTATACGTGGTATTAATACAAAAACGAGCAAGGTAAAAAAAAAATGCCAAATAGAATTTAGAAGGTGACGGCCGAAATAAGAATTTATAGTACAGCTATTACCAAGTACCGATTACATGACTGTAAGGGTCACCACCTTACAAAACACTTACGTGCATTCTCCCCGCTGTCACACTCTCTCTCTAAAGCAATTAACTGACTACATGCTTAATTCAGCACCGCACGACCAGCACCGACTGAGTGCTAACGAACAAGAAGAGCCTTCAAGGCAATACACCTAGTTTTAAGTAAGAAAGAGGGCGCCACGCGCATGCGCGGACACCTCACGAGGGGAAGTCATACACAGCACTAGACGCAGAGAGGGGGGGGAAAGTAGGAAGGGAAGGAGCGCCGAAGTCCGCCGCGCGGCGCGAAGTTCAAATGACGCGCACCGACCACTTCACTATTTTAAAACGTATTATGGTTGTTATCTCGCTGTTATGGTGGTCTTGTTTAGATTATTAATTTGTGGTTATGGAGTTTCAATCTTTTGTTTCCACGTTTGTTTTGTAAAGTATGTTATTATTTTCTATTTACATGAAAGCCTATATTGTAATGAATTTTCTCTATTTCTCTTAATTTTGTTTAGAATTTTACTCTCTGCATCTTGCTGTCTCAATAAGCGAGTCTTTTCTCGAGATGAATCGTGTTCTATTGTTGCGGGTTATTTTTGATTAATTTATTGTTTATTGTTTTTTGCTGGCGTTTTAATTTCTATGAATGGCGAGTAAGAAGTATTTTTGTTATCTACATTCCGCTCAATTGTGTTCGTGACAGCTATGTGTGTATCTGTCGCATACACTGCTATAGCATTTTGTTAATATTATTGATTTTTTCAAATCACATTGTTTGGTTTGCGCAATAACTTTAAATTAATTTAATAATGTCTATTCATAACTGTAACTTTTTATTAACATGTAATTTTTGGTATTAAAGCATGGTGTTTTATTTCGTAACGGCCATATTGTATGTTGATGTATAGAATGAACACAGTGAGATCATACATTCGGCGATTATTAACTTCATGTATCACTGGGTTGTACTTTATTTTAATGTTTTCCACGCTTAGGCGAGTTCCGTGACTCTTACGTAAAATAGCGTAAAAACCTCCAACATCCACTAACACAAACTTATAATGAGCATCAACCAGAGCAAGAACACAATTGAGAATGTTTTTTTTATAGTTGTAGAACAGAGATCCACTATTGGGTGGTTTGTCAAGAAGAACATGCTTGCCAACCATAGCTCCAATACAGTTGGGAAAATTCCATCTCGTTCTGAATTCTTATTCAATTTTTTCCCACATAACTTTGTCTGGTTCAGACATAAAATGAGGTTGCATAGAAGACCACATGGCCTTACATACCTCGTATACAATTTTTCTTACAGTTGTCTCACCTAGCCAATAGCTAAATGCAATCGTTCTAAAGGTGTCACCAGTAGAGAGGAACCTGAAAACAATGTTTTCAATTAGAATATTGAACTGACTCTGAAAATTTATTTACTTATTAACTAACCATTTATAATATTACCAAAAAAATTGATCTACAAATATGGATCGGAATGTTATAACTATTTAGTTTGTAAAGTTGGTGAATGGGGTGAACAGAGTAGGCAAATTTGTTAAGGGTGCCCACTTGTTATGATCCTCCGTATAGCTGACTTAGAATTATGTATACATTTATTATAAAACAATGAATTGTAAGAAACAACATTTTTATTTTGGTTGCATGCTGTAAAATGTATTACTTGTTATCAGAATTTTTTTTTATTTGCAGCTGAACAATGCAAGCAGAAGTGGAAATCATTGCGGGAATGCTATAGAAAGGCTCTGAAGAAAAGGGAAACCAAATCTGGCCAAGCACACAAAAAAATAAAACCCTGGCATTTGGAATTACAGATGTAATTCGAAAGGTCATTTGTTAATATTCAAAGAGAACAGTAAAGTAACATTTCTGACGAAGAAACGGTAATTGCGAGGGAAGAGAAGTCTCAAGAACAAATGAGTGATACTCCAAATGAGAATAATGCAAAAAGTTCAGAAACTGAAGGAAGTGTGTCTACTGAAGATGTGGGATCAGCCGTTGGCCTGGACCAACATTAAATTATCAAGGAATCTGAGCAGGCCACAAATAGTGAGAAGCGAAGTCCCAAATCATTAAATAAAATACCTACTAATGGGGGATCAGCTTATGTCGGCTGGAAGAAACCTAAAACTATGACCCCTACAGCTGCTGTATTTCAAGAATATGTCAATTTCAAAAAACAACAAGCAAATAGCATGCCTATTCAAGCAGGCGTGCCTCATGCGGATCATTTAACCAAATACTTCCAAGGAGTTGAAGAAACTGTAAGGACTCTTTCAAAGGAAATACAAATTAGAGTAGAGTCTAAAATTTCAAATATTATTCATGCTGCAGAGCTGGAAGCAATTACTCGGCCATCCGCTCCACTACAAAACATTGACTATCCTCGGCAACGCCCAGCTACGTCATCAATTTCTGTGCCACCCGCTTCTCAAACACAACTATTTGATATTCCCCAGCAAAATTCAACATCCTTTCTTCAGATTTGAGATTATGAGAGAACTCAAGAAGAGGCACAATGTTCAGCAAACCAAATTTCTCCTGGATCAAGAAATTTTTCTTCATCTAACATCTCAAGCCCAGCAGCATCTACGTTCCAAATGTCACCTGTGGATTATGACGATAACAATATCAACCAGGACTTGTGAAATATCCTTTGTGGACCATGTGTACTATCTTTGAAGAAGTTGGTGATATTTTTTAACTTTAAGTGTTCATTAAATTAATCAATTAAACTATACTGAAGTGGCATCTCCTACATATTACTATTATTCAAAAACTAAGTACTTTTATTGCATTATTACTGTATTTTTTTTATTACAGTGTTATTTTATTTTATATCTGAACATGCACAATTTTGGTAACAGGTGCTAGCGTAGAGCCCAAGTGTGCTGTGTAGAGCTCGCTAAGGACCTATTTTACAAACTATAGGCTGAAATATAAACTATACGAAATATATTGATAAGTCCCTTTTTGAAGGCTTTAGTATCATTAAATAAATTTCTAAACACTTTTGTTGGTTGTTTACTTGTAGTAAAAGGCAGGATATGGAGGCAGGTGCGAAATGTGGAAAATAATAGGCTAGAGTAGACAAGTGGAGTGGGCGATTAGCAGGAAGAAGAGTTAAGCCTAGGCAAGAATTATATTAAAACTTACCTCAAACAAACAGCCAGTCTTTCTTCGGGTAATACCGTTCGTCTAAATGTAGTGTTTTGTTTCTCTATCACAGGTCTAAGCATATCAAGAAGCTCATAGAATTTTTCCGAAGACATTCGAAAGTATTGGAAAAACTTCCGCTTATCTTTAAGTAAATCGGAAAACAGGTGGTGGAATTCCCCGTATATTTCTCTCTTCTCGTTAATCGGGTGAACCTACATCATCCTCTGTCTCTTCTCTTCCTCTTCCGATTCCAGTAAACAATATATAAACATATATTCCTCCTCAGAAATGCTCATGACTTTTAAAGTAAATAGTAAACTAAACCTGAAAACCAACAACACAATTAAACGGAAGCAAAACTAGCCCCTCGGTACTCCTGTACTGTAGGTCACCACTGAAGGAACTGAGCGCGCGGAATAAGAAAACGGCATCTGTAGTGTGCGACCCCCTCCAGAACCATCGGATATTTCCGCAAGGCTGCGCGGCGCGGCGCGCTGTAGTGTGCGATGAGCTTAAGGCGGGTTACACATATATGCATCTCGCACGGTGCGACTAGCATTTTTCTTGCTACTAGCATGCAGCTCGAAGAATAACCTGTGTTAATCACGTGGAGCTTACACACATATGCGACTGGCACAGTACTACTGGCATCGTGCAGCTCGAGTGCTAGTCGCATGCAGCGTGCAGCACCACAGGAACCGATCGGTCGGTGTTTTTGCGCTGCATGCAGCGTGCGTCTTGAGTTGGCGCATGCGCATAACACATTTCCAAGTCGCATGGCCAATCGCAGACAGCCCTGACGCTCTCGTTCCCACGTGTACTGCGTTGACAAGTGCGGAAAGTCACTTTTTGAATAGCTTGAGTTTGTTATTAGTAATTTGAAATTAAATAGTGAATAAAATTGTGTGAATAGTTTGTTGTAATAATTAGAAATGCCTTTTCCGGAGGATGAAAAAACAAATATTTAATTTGTGTTAGCTGTGGAGGAGACTCTAATACTGTATAATTTTAAGTTGAAAGAATACAGTAACAGAAATGAGCAGGACAAGGCATGGAGTCTTCTTGCATCGAAGTTCAATGCTTCAGGTTAGTGATATTTATATATTTTATTATAATAAGGTACGTAGATAATAATTATTATTAATGATAAATTACATACCACGCTATCAACAACTTTATTAGTAATACAATACATGGAAACTTTGTAATTGATAAGGCTTTTTTATTTTAAGATTTGCCCCCACATATTTAGATTTTTAAATTAGGCAATATAACGATAGAAAAAACTAGGAAAACTGATTCGAATGTTTGTAATATAGATTTGATGAGATTAGATAAGGAATAATTTATTACATAATGAAAGCTGTTTGTTATTTTCTTCTTTAAAATAACAAATCCATACAAAGTTATACATATTTTGAAAAGGCAACGCGTTTTCTGGTCTTGTAAAATAATCACTCAGCATGGTACGAAGGTCCTTGGCACGAGACGACTGTCCTATTGGGCGAGTTTGTTGTAGTGGTGTCAAGTTGTTGTATGCTTCTCCAACTTCATTCTCGTACTGAGGTTTGCCGATCCTCCCATCATGAACTTTGATGAAATTGTGCAAAACGCATGCATATTTTACTATTTTAATTGCTTTTGTTGGCTCACATTCTATTTGGCCCAAGAAAATTCGAAACTTGTGCCAACATTCCGAATGCACATTCTACACTCTTTCTTGCACGGGACAACCGATAGTTAAATGCCCTCTAAACATCATTGTCTCCTTTTCTTGGGTACGGCCGAAATAGAAACTCTTTTAAAGGAAAACCTTGGTCTCCGATGAAAAAGTAAGGGAATGGTGGGTCTGTAGTGTTTGGTAATGGCTTCGGATCCGGGATACGCAGATCATAACTCTCTATAGCTTGGAGGAAGCCACTATATTGTATTACTCTTCCGTCGCTGTTCCTACCATAATCTCCAACACTTATCCATGTGAACAGGGAGTTCGCATCAACGCAGGCCAACAATACCAAGGAGAAAAATCCATGATAATTGTAATAAGCCGATCCAGAGTTCTGCGGGCACTTCAAACGCACATGTTTCCCGTCTATGCTTCCCAAACAATTCGGGATATTCCATTGTTGGTAGAACCTGTCACTTATCACTTTCCAATCTTTTTTGATGGCATTGGCATATAGTCTGTTTGAAGAGTCTCCCACAAACACTCAGCAATGTGTTCCACAATTTCGCTTACAGTTCACACTCCACGGTAAAATTCGTAGGCCAGCGCAGTAAAGGTCAAACCCGTAGATAAATACCTGAAAATACAAACATATAAAGTAACTTTTAGCAATTATTTTTCTGAGTATGAAAAGGTATTGAGGAGCAAAAAGACTTCTGCTGCTGCTACTACAAAATCTGAGAAAATTTCAATGTAGCTACTCTAAAGTTTTGAGTTAAATATTATAGGGTTAAAATGTCTATAGGTGTTATTATTTTTTCAGAGGCGGAATGCAGATTGCGATGGAAAAACATCCGTGGTGGATTCACAAGGTACTTGAAGAGTATGAGCGATACTGGAAGCGGAGCGAAGAAACCTTACTACTTGTGGGACCAGTTGCAATATTTACGACCCTAAACCAAGTCTAAATCTCAGTCGGGGAACCTCGGCTTAAGTAAATTATCTCAACAGGAGGAAACAGAAGATGGGATAGAAGAGTTAGGGGACGATGTTGAGGAACAACAGAACCAGCCTACTGAAACGGCCACAACAACATTTTCTACGGGTAATTCTTCACAAACCCATCCTTCAACTACGCCTTCCTCGTCTTTATCAGCATGGCGGAGCTCGAAGTTAAGAAAAGCACAAAAAAAAGAAGACTCATTAGAGAAGGCTGTCTCCACATACTTAGACAAGAAATCAACCAGGTATGAAAGAAAAGATACATCATCAGCCGACGTCGACTTCTTCAAAAGTATTTTACCGGACATAAAGGGTTTTACACCTCCAACCAAAAGACGGTTTAAACGTAAAGTGTTGGATCTTATAGATGAGCTGGTAGAAGAAGATCTTGCATCATCAAGCCGCTCATCTTCAGCAAATACACCATTAGAAAGGGTTGGAGGAAATATTCCCAGTGCATCTATGAACTCTCCTAGAAACTTCAACCGTTCCGCGACCACACCACCAGTTCCAGTAACGATGTCAAATGAATTTCCCATGACCTCTTCTCAGAACTTCAACAACATGCAAGTTTACGATGCTTCGGATGCAGATGGAGCTACTGCTTCCTACTTGACATGGGACTACCGTAGGCCTACCAATTAACTCTATTTACAACGTTTTAAATGAAATGGATTCACCATTGTTAATTGTACATTCAATTTATTACTGTACAAATCACAATTATTCATTGAGTTAAGTTTTGTTTATTGTTGTGAAATTCACTAAAATGGTTTTGCTTAAATAACTAAAGAAACAGACTCTTATTAATACTATCGCTAAAATAATCAGCTGATTCCATTACGTATAATGTTAATACTTAGCGATAGGCGTTTAACATTCCTATATATCATATATTGCAAAAACTCTAATGTATTCTTTCATATACTACATGCCTTAATAAAATAGAGAGTCGTTCCTCAACACCGACAGAATCACGCCATCTACTATTCTTTATGTCACAATGGTCTCTCAGAAGTTCACATAATTTTATATATGTGTCTGGATTCATGCGGTACAATTTCTGGAACTTTTCTGGGTGTTCCAAGAGCTGTTTACTGATTATGTATTGGCTACTTTCAACATTTTCGCGCCAATAAGGGTGTACCCAATATTCACGTTGAATATTTATTCTTCGACGTCGTCTTCTTCTAATGACGGTAAGTAACAGCAGCATTTCATCATCCGACGACGACAACGACATTTTCCAATGAACTGAGCGCCAGAACGTCCCCACCTCTCTCACCTTGCCACTAGCACGTGCCACGACCATGCAGCCTGCATGCATCTCGCACAGTGCTACTGGCATCAAAAGTGCTAGTCGCACCGTGCGAGATGCATATGTGTGTAACCCGCCTAAGAGTATCGGCGCGGTTGGCATGTCGCCATGCCACGGGTCACATGTCGCTGCAGAGCGTGTCACTGGCGCGAGTCGCTGCGGGCGTGTCACTGCGGTGCGTGTCACTGCGGTGCGAGTCGCTGCGGCGTAGGTCGCGGGTCGCTAAGAGTAACGGCGCCGGGAAATTAATGGTGACATAAAGCAGCAGCGACACGTGCCACACGAGTACTTTCTCGGCGAGGTATGCGACACTGGTGTGTCCAATTACTCTGTTCAAAATCATTTGTGAATCTGGACTAAATGTTATTGTCCAAACTGAAAAAAAAAAAAAATAAAAAAAAAAGCCAAACAATCACTGTTAATTCGGTGAATTAGGATATTGCCCAGTTTTCGTGTGTTGAGTATTATTAAAAAATGTGATGATTAAGGTTGATTTTTAATAAAAATATTTTATTTAAAAATATTTATAAATAACATAGAAGATATTTAATTCATTAGTAAAAATGCATAGTTAATAATTTCGATAAACTATGAACTAATTTGGTTTATCAATGATTACATGTTGTATGTCACATATATAAAAATATACAACTATTAGGAGATTATGTTACACTATAATTATTAATAAATTTCAATTATGAATTACAAACAAATAATGTCAAAGTTAAACAAGTTTTTAGTTAAATTAAGGTCATGATTCTTTCAATTCCATGTCGGAACTTATATATTTGAATAAATTATTTCTAAAATATCTACCTACTTTACAAACATTGCTTTGTTTTAATCTGCAAAACATAAAACAACACATATATTGCACATTTAGATATACACATACATAAATTAAAATATAATATTTCAAATACTAGGTACAAATTTGCAATTAATACAAATAAACTAACAAGCAACAAGTAGCACAAATAATTGTTGCTTAACACACTAATATTTTTGTTTATGAACATAATTTCGCTTACTCTTCTTGTGGAAAGGCGCATACAACGATCTTGTAAAAGATATCCAGCTTTCGAAAACAGTCTTTAACAAGGCACACTTGTCGCTGGAATACAAAATTTTTCTTTTACGATAACTGCCAAGTTTGGGCAGACAAATTGATTTTCACGCCACCACAACCAAGGGTTACAGTTTCTTGTAATAACTGGCTCTTAAAGATAGCGTCGCATTTCAATAAGTGCTTTTGAAGATGGTGTACCTGTTGGTCTCACTGCTGACACAGTTTTGTCAAATGACACCCAGATGGAAAATTCATTCACCGGCCCATCACTTTGCTGAATATTTGTTTATGTATTGTCCACATTTTGTTTTTCAATTTTATTCTGTACCAGTATGTTGGTAACAATCTTCTTTGCATTTTCAACTGCCGCTTCTTGTGAAAACCCATAAATTTTTAGCCGGGGATCTAAAATAGTACAAACTGCCCGAGTATTACTATTTTCATAACTGGAGAATCTGATCTTTATACCACTTTGAAGTTTCGATACTACATTATTTACTTCAGCGTGGAAGTTTTGCTTTAAAAGTGTATCACAAACATCAGGTAGTCCTTTAACCCTGGAGTGGGCGCGTGGTTGACAGGTGTCACCCAGCCAACTTTGCTGGCATGCACTTCCTGTTATTTTTTTTCTGGACCTTCCCCTTCCCAGTACCTTCCTAGAAGTGTGGATTCTAGAGGTTGCTTGGCAGTTGGGCTTATAATCATGTGCTGACAAGACGTGAATGTGTGCTGGTTGACACCTGTCCCCCACACGCCTGTGCATGCAACAGTGGATTTGGTAAGTGAATTTTTTTATTGCATTGTTTTTCTTTCTTTTCATTTATACGTAGTGCTTAAGTTTAACTTCAATATAAATGTGTACCACAATAAACCATCTATTTATATTTTTTCTAACACAATGTTTGATTTTTTTTAATGATGGATGCACCAAAGAAACTAAGAGTAGAAACTTCTTCTGATCCTAATGTTTGGATGAAGTGGCTTGCAGAGGAAGTGGAAGATGATACTTCAGACATTGTTGACCCTGAAGAATGTGATTCTAATGAAGAAGACCATGTAACTGAGAGTGAACATGATACTGAGTCGGAGCAATCAGCAGATGAAGTTGAGATCTGCGAGGGTGAGTCACAAAATTCGTATTATGTGGGAAAGGATGAGATAAATAAATGGTGTAAATCGTGTCCTAAGAAAAGTGTCAGGACAAGGTCAGAGAATATAATCATTCATCTTCCGGGTCCGAAAAAACATGCATCAAAAATAGTTTCAGAAGATAAGTTATTGGATCTGTTCCTGGACTCTAAAGTTTATAAGATTGTAGTAAGTTGTACAAATATATACATCAATCACTTGAGAAGTAATTTTCAAAGGGATAGAGATGCAAGATGTACCGATGAAACAGAAATTAGGGCACTTTTTGGACTGCTGTATCTTATTAGAACTCTGAGAAGTTCAAGGGAAAATGCTAGCATGCTGTGGGACAATTCCAAAGGGAATGGATTAGAATCCTGTTATTTGACAATGAGTGAGAAGAGATACAGATTCATTCTTAGATGCTTATGTTTTGATGACATTCAAGATAGAGAGACTCGAAAAATAATCGACAAACTAGCTCCAGTGAGAGAAATTTTTGAAACCATTGTTCACAATTTCTCAGCACATTTCATTCCAAGTGAATATGTGACTGTCGATGAGCAGCTGCTTGCTTTTCGCGGTAGATGTCAATTCAGACAATATCTCCCAAACAAGCCATCAAAATATGGTATCAAAACTTTTGCTTTGGTATGTGCTAAAACAGCCTATACATGTAATTTAGAAACCTACCGCAGGAAACAAACCACACGGCCCTTATAAGCAGAGCAACTCTCCTACAGATGTGGTTATGAGACTAGTGGAACCAGTTAGTGGGACTCGCCGGAATATTACTGGTGACAATTGGTTTAGCAGTATACCTCTGGCTGAAAACCTGCTAGCAGACAAGGGTCTTACCTATGTGGGTACACTTAGAAAGAACAAGAAAGAAATTCCCGGGGAATTTTTAGCCAACAAGGAACGGAAACAACACTCTTCCCTGTTTGGTTTCCAACATGACTGCACCTTAGTCTCGCACTGCCCTAAAGTAAACAAAGCTGTTCTATTGATATCCACATTACATCACTCCGATTCAATTGATGAGGAGACAGGAACATCTATGAAACCACAGATAGTAACATTTTACAACATGACAAAGGTTGGTGTAGATCTCCTTGACCAGCTCATTCAAAAAAATGGTTTCTAGGAACACTCGCAGGTGGCCCATGGTAATTTTCTACAATTTACTGAACATATCTGCCATCAATGTATTGTGTATATATCGAGCAAATAGAAAGGAATGCAAATCATTGAGAAGAACAGAGATTCTGCAGAGGTTGTCGTGGGAAATGATCAAACCTCAGATACAGTACAGATCAGCATTGCCACAAGTGCCTATTGAATTGAGGCGACGTGCATGTGTTCTACTGGGTGTGACTTCAACAAGAAAGCCTTCGGAAAATCCGAAACAGGGTTCCAGAGGACGATGTCGTGAATGTGGACGAAAAAAAGACCGCTCAACAAGAAGATGGTGCCCAAAATTCAAGTAATGGATGTGTGGTGATCATTTGCACGATGTGTGCTTCAATTGTTTGTAAGTAAGTGTACTTTAACCAAGAACTCTAATAAATGGTTATTTTAGGGTACATTCATGATAATATACAGCAAAGGGACCACATAAGTAGTTTAGTGTCGACAGTAATGTATAAGTACAATATTTTCTGTTTTTGGTTTTATTGTTGTGATAGTTTATAGTGACGCCGTCCCCGCTGCCTGTCTTAGAATTAGTGAATTTAAATTGTGAAAGCTAGAATTTTGACTCGAGGGCGGGGTTCTTTGCCTCGTGGCTGCAGGCAGGGACGCGTCGACAAAGGACTCCCCGGGCTGTTTAGGCCACCCAGGACGCCGTAACGATTAAAAGAACACATAAATATAACTGGATTTATTTGCACATCACACGGTACATTACGTCACCTGGTACAGGGCGCTATCACGTAACTGGCTTTATCATCGTCTACCTTCTAATCTCCGCACACACAGCCCTCGAATGGTGGCACCGTTTCACGGTTTGCGGAATTCCCCGGAAAATACCCCACCGAGGGTTGCAGGCTATCCTGAGAGTAGTAGTAGTGGAGATGAAGGCGCGTGACGCGTCTGGAGGCGGCGAATAAGGATGCGCCGGACGGCGAAACAAATGAATGACTCTGATTAGCTAATTATAATTGACATAGGTGAAAAACTGGAATTACAAAATTATACGTGGCGGCTATCCCCGCACCTAGCACGCCCTTGGCATAGGTAGGAAAAACACGTGGCTGATAGCTGAAACTAAGACTATAATTAATACCGTGGGATAAAGTCTAACATGGGAGTGTTCCGCAGAACGGCATGAATCTGATGCACAGTTAGGCAGGCCGCACACCGGACGCGTCAAGTCACGGAAGAGTCAAGACAAGCGTGTCTGAAACGTGACGCAAGGAAAGGAACGCAATGCAAATATATGGAATTACAGAAATCACCGCACACCGGGATGAAGCATGACGCTGACGTCAGCTTCATGTTTCAGACACACTTGAAGAGACACGGCTGGATCCTATTCCTTACGTCGTTCTTCAGACGTTGTAGCGATTTGGAAGGCACAGGAGGTAAAGATGAGCGAAGAAGAAGTAATTAAACTTGTGCAGGCGGTGGAAAATTTTTCAGTTATATATGATTATTCAATGGCAGGTCACTCTAATAAGGATGAATTGGACAAAGCTTGGCGAGAAATTTCTACATAAATTGGTTTCAATGGTGAGTAACTTCATTCATTTGTTTAATTATAAATAAAACCTTGTAAGAATGACAGCCCATACAAACAATTAATATTGAAGTTCATTTTCTATACATAAATAAATAAAATTGCATTTATGATCAAAATAAACTAAATATTTTTTGCTAAACCAGGTTTGAGATGAAAAGAGTACATTGTTGAGTCAGCTATAATAGTTAATAACATCGTAACTATTTATAAATATATATGCAACTATTATCTATGTTTTTAATTTCTGTAAAAACATTTTTTCCATGTTTTAATTTGATTTCTCTCGCAGTGAACATTTGTAAAGAAAAATGGAGGAACTCCCGAAACTGCTGGGCCAGACACCTGAGACAAACAGAAGCTAGTGGTTCCGCTTCAAAACCTAAAAAGCCATATTATTTGTCGGAGTATATGTCGTTCCTGGCACCTTTCACGAAGTCAAGAAGGTTAGCATGTACAAAGAAACCTGTGACCTTTTAAATAAAAATATACTGTTCGAAATAACTGTTAATTGACGGATAATTTTACGGAAATTTTCCTTTAATTCATGGGGTCCTACTTTTTCAATGCATTAAAATGAAATGTTGTTCCATTAGTAGTTATACATATATAAACCCGCGTAAAAACAATTAAGTATGCGAACATTCAACATTGTGCATCTGCATTCTAAAGAAGTCTCAAAAATATGCGATCTTCCATAAGTGGAACTAATTGCCTTATGTAAATTAACGGACACTTCTAGATATATTTTTACCATCTATTTTCCGTCAAACAACTGAAATTATCTTTAAACAGTGTATATCTTCCTTGCTGATTCAATTAAATTATTTTTATGTGATTGCAGGCAGTCGGGTAATTTGGCAAGCGCATTCGACAATGGCGAGCCATTATCCCAGTCTGAAGATGAATGTGATGCGAATGACAGAAGTAGTTATGCTTATCTTATGTCGCCACCATAGCAGAGTACCGCTCAGAAGAAGAGCAAAAGAACAGATAAACAAAATCCTATAGACAGTGCATTTGTTTCATATTTAGAGGCAAGGAAAAGGCGATGTGAAGCAGAGCCAGAACATCCGGATTTGCTTTTTCTGAAAAGTCTTTTACCCGATATTTCAAAATTGTCACCATCTCAGAAAAGCCACTTTAAAATAAGTGTTCAGCAAAAGTTACACAACATGCTCTATGAGTCGCCAGCAAGTGAGCAGAATCACACTGTAAATTATCAACCAGGCCAATCAGCATCCTCTTTTCAGTTCATTGATTATGATCAGTCTCGCTCTGCTTCTAATGGCTCTCCAATAATGCTTCCTTCAACCAATGGAATCTTTGGCAGGTCCTTTAACTTTCAATAATAAATCAAAATTTATTTTTATACTGTAATGTGAACTGATGTGTATCAGCATTGTTAAAATAAAAATTTGGATTCTAAAAAATTACTAAAAATTTTGTTAATACTATTTCTACATATATTTCTAGCACAGTTCCTGAATTAATAAAAAAAACATTAAGATCACTATAAATGTGTACAAACTTTGTTTTCAATTTCGCTGTTATTGCCTTTTCACTATTTATATACATTATCAATTAACAATTTGGCAACAATAAAATTACTAAACAGGTTTCAGATGATTATGTACACTATTTTTGGGTACACCTTCAACGACATAGCCTACCAGTAACGTAATATAATGACATTCATGATTGCAAATGATCATTAATTTCAACAGAAGGAATAGGTACTTGTTTTGCCATGGAAGAGCAACATTCGGTTTGAGAAAATATGCACACAAACGATTTCTCAATCCTACAGCTTCAGTAGTTGCTCTTGCACAGCACGGTTTTAAATAATGCGAATTATCAAAAGAACTGTTATGTACACTGCAACTGTTATCGTTCCCTACACTGGGTTCAGTTACTTTTCCTTCCACCACGTGTAGGTTGCCATACATCGTTTCTCATGGGGAGTTTTAATTATAATGGCAGGCCCCCTTGCCTACTGGCAGTCACAACTGAGTTGTGAGTTATTTATCACTGCACACTGTATGAAGGTTTACTGTTGGTGGTGACCGTGCTGTTGGCGGACAAGAAGGTTTCTAATGCGCTGGGCATCCTGGTATCGAAAATCTGCTCTGCCCAACAGGTTTTCATGTACATCTGCAATTCCATTATATGGCAGCACTTCTTCAACAATTTCATCGTGAGTAGCAGGTTCATTACGAGTCAGGCTAATGTTGTGCAAGACAGCACACGCTAACACAATTTTGGCTGCCTCAAGGGGCTCATATTGTAGAGTCCTGTATCTGAGCAGACAGCACCATGTGTTCTTCAGAACCCCAAACAGCCGCTCCACACAGTTACGGGCTCTGCAATGTGAGTCAGTATAGCGAGCTTCTGGTGATCCAGGGAGTGCACCTAGGATAGGTGTCATTAATCATGGTTCTAGGCCATACCCTGAATCACCTAGAAGCCACGACGTTCTGTCCCCTTCAGTGTATTTATCAAGCATTGCTCTTCTGACAGCAGAGTACCTGAAAATTAAATTGTCGTTGGTGCTCCCAGAATAACGAGATGAAATGGGCAATATTTTAAGTTTCTCTTCACACACCACTTGTACATTCAACGAATGAAAACCTTGGTGGTTGACAAATGTTTCTTCGTGTACAGATGGTTTTTTGATGGCTATGTGGGTGCAATCAATGCACCCAACTACCCTTCTAAACCCTGTAGCTTCTCGGAAACGTGCCTTGGAGGCTTCTCGTTCTGCAGCATTGGCTGGAAACTTAATCCAATCATGGAGAAAGTGCTCCAGCAGAGCATTAACTACTCTCTTCAAGCAGTTTGTGACCGAAGATCGTGAAACAGACAAAAGAAGGTCTTGGCCAATGGATCGTTGGTCACTCCCATTAGCAAAGAATCGCAGGGAAGTCAGAACCTGAAAAGAGATAAAGAATTGTAAGGAAGTCAGAACCTGAAAAGAGATAAAGAGATAAAGAATTGTAAGGAAATCAGAACCTCAAAAACGATAAACCTTTACACTACTTATTATTTATTTATATTTTTATTCACCTATGCTGTGTGGCCTGTCTACAACTATAAAGTCAAAATTTATATATACAAATGCAAGTTCAATACTAATATTTTAAGTTTGAAATTTATCACATAATTAGTATTTATTATTACAATTATACGCATCACATCATATACCAAACATGGACTAATCACACTTCTTTCAATCAGGAAAAGCATTGAGAAAAAAAATTCACTAATTTAATGCTAAAAGAGAAAATTGTTCATTATAATCTGCACATGATTAAAGGATGCAAAGGAAAAAATTAAAAGGTATGAAAATTAAGTGAATTACCGCAAACTGAAATAATTTGTCTGCACGTATTGTCTGTTATCTAACTCGCTAACATTTTCCTATTCATGCATATCCTTTTTTTCCCTTAACATCTCTAATAAAAAACACATTACTAACTGAACCAAAATAATATAGATAGCCAAATTAACTTACATCTCTGCCACTATTAACATCATTAACAACCATATTTTAACTTTCGTTTAGTGTTTTATGTCTAGCTATTTATAAGTAATGACTTTTACATGAAATTATTCATGTAGTTTGAACCATGCAACCAAAACTGTATAAGGGAAAGTAAATAAAACTTATGTAATAGTAAAATTAGTTCATATGTTGAGTTTTTGGGCCACAGCATTTATATTCTAAACCCAAATTTTTTAAATTTATTTTGATAGGCCCTACATTAGTATTAAATAACAAAGTTTTCATCAATATGTTAATTGCATAATAATTTACTTGCTCCATAGGCCTATGACATCGTCGCTTAAAGGAATTTTACAGTTTTGTTAGTAACTGATAGTAACAGACAGGTATAAATGACAAAAAATCAACAGTTAAAATACTTCATACTATAAAGAATGAGAGGACTCATTGTATAAGAAATATCTTTTTACATTATCACTAACATAAAGAACATGTTAGTCCATATAAATTGCACCACCACGAAATGAGTGCTACCTCTACACTGTAAAGTGATGAGAAAATAGCACAAATATTTACCTGCAACTCAACTGACAGTCCAGCGTTGTTCTCGTGATGGAGAACATGGACGCAGCATGTTGCACACATCTAGTGCCAATGCTGGTGCGAGTCTAAAATATACTCTGAACTGATGCTCGGGCAATTCAAATGGATTCTGATGGTCTCTTAACCATCTCCGATGCCTCCCAAGCTCGTTCCGTTCCTCGTCCTCCAATTCAACACCAACCAGGAATGCAGCAAGGGCCATTCTATAGAACCTGAAATATTTTACACACATTAACTACATTGACCTAAAAAACAGGATGAATCTGGATAAGAGCTACTTTTCTATTAACAGATATAAAAAAATTGTTAACATATTTTCTTTCTTCCTGGCATGTTTTTAAATCATTCTATAACATGGTAATGCATACTTCAGGTAGTTTGCAAGCTGTTAGTTAAACATTTTAAAATTTGGTTTCGTTAGGTTACCTATATTATATTAACTGTGAAACAGTGGGAATGGTTAAATAGGTTATCCAAGAGTTCAGATGATTGCATAGAATTTGTTACGTAGCTTACCTAACCAATCATTTATATGATTTTACAGAACTTTTATGTTGTACATCCAAACCAACCATTTGAAAGTTAAACTACTTAAAAGATCGCAATGCTGTTTAATACAATCATCATGTTTGAGGAGAGGAAATCAAATATTGAGTTTTCATCAAGTTATTTGTTTTATGAATCAGCCTGACTTGTTAACAATTACCAAAGTTAACACTCCAATTGTGTTAACATATAAATGAATGAGCATAAAAAGATAATGTCTTACTTTAGATCAACAATTATTTACCTAATGATACACCCGTATAACATTCTGACATAAAAAAAATGTGTTATTAATCTAACATAAAGCAGCTACCAGTGTTACTCAAAGGATTGTGTCTAACAGAAATTATTCTCTCTTCAACTATTTATCCTGTTTTAAGAGAATATATTACATAGCTATACTATATAAAACTGCAAATTGCTTTCTGAAACTAGATAAATACACAATTTCCGTCTACAAGCATACCGATATAACACATACACATGTTGAGCAAATACGTAAACACAAAATATACTCTAACATCCTACTTTAATTTATAGCTGCTGACGCCGCCATCACTGCTCCCTCTGAGAGCACAGGCCGTTATGTGTCCTCAACACCTGATCAGTGCCGCGCCTCGAACGCGCCCATGCGTGCAACATAGTGCAGTGCCCCGAATGGCGTGACGTCAGTCACGGCCCCCTACGTGTGCAAAGCGCCCAGCCGGGTGTGGCACTGCGCAACTAAATAATTTGTTCATGCATTTGATAAAACAAACAAAAACTAATACTTGTAAAATAACTAATAATTAATGTTAATTTAATAATCATTTTGTAAACTGGGATCATTCACAAAACTGGCCGAAATCATCTTCCCGCGCTCCGCAGTTTCCCGCGGAATTTCCCCCCTCCCTAGCCCTGGTGGCCAGGGAGGTCAGGCAGTCGCCATCCAGCACTCGCCAGGGCCGGCAGCCCGCGCACAGGGAGCTCTCAACTTTCGCGCAAACTTCACCAGTCACTGCAATAGGTAATTATAGTCAAACCGTTTAACTCAGCTCCCCGGTCGGCCCGAATCGGCCGTTCGAGATTTCGCACGGTCCTTAAATATAATGTGCAGCCCGATACCGGGCTTTTCGTGTGCTACGTAATTAATTAGGTAACCCTCCGTGGCACCTGCGCCTCACGCTAGTGAAATCCCACCTCGGGAATTAGTTCATCGCCTAGGCGGGGCGGCACTGCGCCAAACGCGAACTTAAGTTTTAAGACGAGTCATTAACTGGGACGTGCCACGGTCGCGGGTGCGATATCCTGCCGGATTCCGCCGCGTCCGTACCCAGCATAACGTGGCCCTAGCCACCACGCGGAGTAGCCCCCATAGTATAACAACCTGTGTGGGACACCCGGACCTGGTCCGAACCCGGGACTAACCACAGTGACTGTAGTGTAGTGTTTTGTATTAAGTAATTTTGTATGACCAGTCGTCCACGTATTTCACGTTGCGTTCCGCAGAATTTCACGTAGGTAGGAACAGACTTACCGCTCACCCGAGCATCAAACTCGCAACTCGCCGGGAACAACCACTATTAACGTACTAGCCACCGGGTTACCGTGTGGCCATAACAAGTCCGCCAATAGAGGGTGGCGTGCGTGGAGCTTAGGACGACGATGAAGCGGCCAGTCGCGTAAGCGTGTCAAGTGTAAAGTGTGCAACGGAATAAACCAGTTAAAAGTACGTGTGTGTTTTTTACTAATACGGCGTCCTGGGAGGCCATAACAGCCCGGGGAGCCCTTTGCCGACGCGTCCCTGCCTGCATCCACGAGGCCAGGAACCCCGCCCTTGAGATCAAAATTAATCAAAACATTTCTAATTCACGTAAAATTCAAATCAGGCAGCGGGGACGGCGTCAAATTGGTGCCCAACGTGGGGCTATAACATCACCAAACTCTTTCGACAAACAAGCCAAGAAAACGAGATGGAAAAATTAGCAGACAAAGGGCTCGAGTAGGGATAGGGCAAAGGCGCGCAGCGTGGCAACACCGCGCGACAGAGCGGCGCCGCGCCGGCCGGACAACCTCCCCTCCTCCACTATCCACCCCGCGCAACACCCCTCCCCTCCTCCGCTCGGTACCACCCCTCAACCCGCACGTCACTCCACTCACCACCCCTCCCCACCACGCTCCACCCCTAGGCCAGCTGTGAGGGGTGACGTCACACGGCCGCGCCACCACGGAGTCGGGACAGCGACATCACGACCCGCCGCCCGGGCCGTCCTGCCGCGGCGCGATGCAGACTGACGTCACGATTAAAATGGGGGAGTGGTGGAATACAGACTTCTTGACAGGCGGGGCGGAAGTAACCATGAGGACAGAAGCGCAAACCACACGGGAAGGCGGCGCGCGGGAAGCAATAGCCCAGATCAAAAGGGAGGTCAAGGTCGCGTCGGCGCTACGCTGCCACGCCGTGGGGTGCCACCGCCAGCTCGACGAGATAGCCTACTGCCACCAGTGCGGCACCACTAGACACCGCTCGTGCACGGAAGATAGGGAATTCCTGAACTTTCGCGATGGCCTATTCATGTGCACGACTTGGGAGGGCAAAGTGAACTCACCCGCACCGGTGGCCGTCGTGAGCGAAACACGACGGGACAACATCCGGGTCAAGCTGCCAGAATTCTCCGGGCACCCATACGAAGACCCGGAGAAATTCACACGGGCGTGCCAGGACCGCCTGGCCAGGTACGGCGTATCTAAGGAAGAGTGGACGGAACGTGTCACGGAGCAGCTTAGGGGGCCAGCAATGGACTGGTGGTCCATGACGGGCGAATACAGCGTGGAATGGGAGGACTTTGCGCCACGCCTGGAAGCCCGGTTCAATGCCGCCCGCGCACGCGCCCAGTGCCAGCGCGCCCTGTTCTGCGAACCGCAAAGAGCAGACGAGGACGTGGAAACCTTCATCCGGTCCAAGGTGAGGCTACACCGACGTCTAGACGCCGGCGGACCGGTCAACGCGGCGCTTGACGTGATGGTAGAGCTAATGAAGAGGGAGCTGCGCCCGCACCTGCGGGGGGCCGTGGACAGGGAGCTCGAGGACTTCGTCCAGCTGGCGAAAGAAATCGAGCGTGACCTACGCCTGTCACCGCGCCCACAGGACACCGCAGCCCGCCGCCGAGGGGCGTCCCCGTCACCTACGACGGCCCCGGAAGATGCGTGGGCGGTAGTACCGTACGTGAACCCCCCTTCCCCTTCCAGCACCACCCGCCGAGGGGGGGAGGCGAGGGAGAGAGGGGCCACGATGCAACCCGCTACGCTCTCGGCCAACAACACCACACCGCGGGCCGCGCGCGCTAACCTGCGGGCCGATGGACAGCGAGACCGGCCCCCACGGTGCTGCTACTGCAGGGAGGAGGCCTACCACTGGCACGAGGTGTGCTCCACCCGGGCCGCGCTATGGCAGGATCGCCGGCCCGGCGCAACGCAGTCGGGAAACACCCGCTAGGGAACAGGATACCGGCGGGCTACTGTTCCTGGATCACGGCCAGCGCATCAACCACGAGGCCAGCCCGCACAGCAACATCGCCGCCCGTCAGACCAGGCAGTGGTGGCCCCCAGCACCCGTCAACGCCCCGCACCAGGTCGTCGGCGAGCGGCGCCGCGTCACTGGCGCCCCCGACGCACCCAGCACCACCTGCGGGGCCTGACCGGGCACCATCGCCGCCCATCAGACCAGGCGATGGCGTCCCACAGCACCCGTCAACGCTCCGCACCGGGTCGTCGGCGAGCAGCGCCGCGTAACTGGCGCCCCCGACACACCCAGCACCACCTGCGGGGCCTGACCGGGCACCATCGCCGCCCGTCAGACCAGGCGGTGGTGGCGTCCCCCAGCACCCGTCAACGCCCCGCACCGGGTCGTCGGCGAGCAGGGCATCGTCAATGGCGCCCCCGACGCACCCAGCACCACCTGCGGGGCCCGACTGGGCACCATCGCTGCCCGTCAGACCAGGAAGTGGTGTCCCCCAAAACCTGTCAGCGCCCCGCACCGGGTCGTCGGCGAGCGGCGCCGCATCACTGGCGCCCCCGACGCACCCAGCACCACCTGCGGGGCCTGACTGTGCACCATCGCCGCCCGTCAGACCAGGCGGTGGTGTCCCCCAGCACCCGTCAACGCCCCGCACCGGGTCGTCGGCGAGCGGCCCCGCGTCACTGGCGCCCCCGACGCACCCAGCACCACCTGCGGGGCCTGACTGGGCACCATCGCCGCCCGTCAGACCAGGCAGTGGTGGCCCCCAGCACCCGTCAGCGCCCCGCACCGGGTCTTCGGCGAGCGGCGCCGCGTCACTGGCGCCCCCGACGCACCCAGCACCACCTGCGGGGCCTGACCCGGCACCGCCGCCGCGGCTGGGGCGAGCGGGAAACAACACTGACAAGCTGATGCGGGTGCCCGTCCTGCTGAATGGCCAGCCCGTCTACGCCCTGGTGGACACTGCGGCGAGCCACACCTACGTCGCGGCCCACTTGGTGCCCGAGGCGGACCTGGAGCAGCAGGAGGGGCAGGAGGGAGGCGTCCAGCTGGCCACCTGGGGAGCTAGCGCGCTCACGACGGGGCGCGCCCAGGTAAGGATCGCCGTCAGGGATATGTGCAGTCGGACAACAGCCCTGGTAGTGCCGGAGCTGAGGGACGACCTGATCCTGGGACTACCGTGGCTCGTACAGGAGGACGCCACCATCGACGTAGGTGAGGGTAGAATTCACGTCGGGCGCCAGGGGCGGAGGACGCTATACAGCATCAACCAGAGGGGGACAGCCCCGCCAACCCCCGCCAACCCCAGCCATCACCCTAGCGGACCTGCAGAATGAGGTGCCCCCTGAGTACAGGAACATGTTCAATGAGGTACTGGCCCAACAAGCGCAGGTGTTCGCCGCCTCGGACATGCTGCGGCGAACCACAGTCACCCAACACACCATCCCGACACAACCCCACGAGCCCCGCTTTGTCAAGCCCTTTGGTTTCGGACCAAGGGAGCGAGAGGCGATTCAAACCCAGATCGCGGAGATGTTGCGGGACAGGGTAATCGAACCGAGTGAGTCGCCGTACAATTGCTTGGTAGTGATGGCCAAGAAGGACAGCTCACTCCGGTTCTGCGTAAACTTCAAGCCCATTAACGCAGTCACCATCCCCACCCCTCCACCGATCATCAACATCACGGATGCCCTAGCCTGGTTGGGGGAAGCAGGCATATTCACCTCACTGGACCTCGTCAGGGTACTGGCAGATACCCATCTGCCCCGAGGATCGGCCGAAGACGGCCTTCACCGCGCCCGATGGCCGCAGGTTCCAGTTCTGCGCCATGCCATTCGGGCTGATGGACGCCCCCGCGACCTTTCAGACCATGATGGTGCGCGTCCTGGATGGGTTCGTGGGCAAGTTTGCCGCGGCCTACCTGGATGACGTCATCATCTGGTCGCGAACGTGGGAGGACCATGCGCACCACCTCGCCATGGTCCTCGAACGGCTGGCCCGCCACGGCCTGACCTGCGCGCCCCACAAGTGCCATGTCGGCGCGGTGGAGCTAGCCTACCTGGGACACATGGTAAGCGCGGACGGGTGCCGGCCTCTGCCGGCCCAGCTCGATCTGATTGAGTCCAAGCCTCCCCCACGTACCCGGAAGCAGTTGCAACAGCTGGTGGGGCTGCTCAACTGGCTCAGGAGCTTCATACCCGATTTCGCCGTCGTCACTGCCCCCCTGACCGACCTTCTGTCGCCAAAGTACCGGTTCCGGTGGACCCCGGAGGCCGACCACGCCCTGAACGCTGTCAAACGCCTGTTCCGGGAATGTCACACCCATGCTCGTCTACAACCCGCAGAGCAAATATACCTGCAGACCGAAGCCAGCCAGGAGGGCATGGGCGCGGTCCTGTATCAGCTGGGTCCCGACGGGGAGCGGCGCGTCGTAGAATATGCCAGTGCCAAGTTTGGGCCGGCGGTGCGCCGCTACCACGTGAACGAGCAGGAGTGTCTGGCGGTCGTGTGGGCCGTGGGACGCTACCGGCACCAACTCGAGGGACGGCCCTTTACACTCCGGACTGACAGCCAGTGCCTGAAGTGGCTGGATTCGGTACAGGGGCGGAAATCCAAATTCACCCTGTGGGCGCTCACCTTACAGACCTTTGACTTCCACGTAGAGCACGTGCCGGGTCGGGAGAATCAACTGGTCGACGAGTTGTCATGCCACCCCGACCCGGACACAGAGTTCGATGACGAGGGGACGTGGGATGAGTTGTTTCCGCCACCAGGAACTTCCCATGACCAGCCCGAGGGAAGGGGGGAAACAGCCACCCTGTACGCCACCCAAAACACCGCAACCCCGGAAACACCCCGGCCCGACAATCTGGCCAGCCTTGTTCAGGTCGTGCATCACGCACAACAGACGGACGCGACGGCGCTCGCCGATGTGGCCGCGTGCGCGGCCAGGCACCGCTCCTTTAGCGGTGTCTGGACGGCGAGCTACAGACACGCGCCCCCGGCGATATGGAGAGCTGGCGCACACACGTGCCCGCCGCCGCCCGTCTGGTGGTAATGCACTTCTATTATGACCACCACTTGGCGGGGCACCCAGGGGTGGAACAAACACAGGAGGCGCTGCGACACACCTTTCACTGGCCCGGGGTAGCGCGGGACGTACGAGAGTACGTCAGAGGCTGTCAGCCGTGCCAACAATGCAAGGCCCAGAGGGCCGACAGGATCGAACAACAACAGCCCCGCAGGCCGCAGACACCCTTCCACACTCTGGCGTTAGACGTCATGGGCCCGTACCCGAGGACACCTAGGGGGAAACGCTTCCTCGTGGTCGTCACCGACCTCTTCACGCGATGGGTGGAGGCGTTTCCGGTGTCTAACGTCCGGGCTCGGACGATCACCAACCTGTTGGAGGGAGAGGTCTACTCCCGTTACGGCTTCCCGAAGGTCCTCCTGACGGACAATGGAAGTCAGTTCATGGGCAAACAATGGTGGGCGGACTGTCGTCGTTGGGGCATCGCCCACCACACTACACCCACGTACCATCCCCGCGCCAACCCTACAGAGAGGAGGAATCAGGACATCAAGGCCCAGCTCCGGCTACACCTGGGGGATGACCACACAAAATGGGATGTTCACTTACCAAAGATTTTGTATTGCCTGAGGCGGCGCGTCAACGCCGTTACCGGCCACTCTCCCGCGGAGCTCGTGCAGGGGCAAAACCTGGCACTCCCGGGGGAGTGCCGAGTAGCCAACACAGCCACCGAGGACTGGTGGGGGAAGGAGTTGCGGCCCCAAATCGAGGCCATGTGAGAGCAGGCGAGGGGGAGAGAGTCCCAGTTCCTCGCCCACAAAATGACCACCACCACACACGCCCCTGTCCCCCTCACACCCTGACAGTCTACGTCCGCCAAAACCACCTCTCGGCGGGGGCAAAGAACTTCTGCGCCGGGCTGGCCCCGAAGTGGTCCCCGCCGTGGCAGATACTGTGGAAGACGGGGCCGTCCACCTACGCCATGCGCACCCCGAGCGGGAGCCCGGCCAAGATACATCGGGACGATTTAAGGCTAGTAACTACCCTCCCAGACGCACCAAACCCCAATGACCACGGACTCAGCGGGAACACGACCCGGGGCGCGGGGAACTCGTCGTGAGGCGACGACGCAACACCAGGACCGGGGCCATCCCCCGACACACCGATCGGCGGGACAAGGGAAAGACGCGGAGGGACTTCGATTCTCCTGAACCCACTGGCGACCAACCTGACGAGGCAGGGGCAATGACGCCCTCCCGTAACCATCCCGCTACTAGCCCTCCCGACACGGGCGAGACCACACCCATCGTTAGTCACCCGGACGACGAGACCTACGTGCCGGAGGCGGACGAGGAGGACGAGCCGTAATGGCCACTAGACCTGAATCTGAGCACGTCAACGTTCCGAGTAGTTATTGAGGAACCGGCGGCCGAATCAGGGGACGAGGAGATAGCGGATAGGAGGTATCCACGCCAGAGGCGGCGTCTGGTACGACCCACATGCTGTATGGGAGAGCCGTCGGCAGTGGGGAGAAGAGACGGGGCAGCTGGCCCGCAAGCTAGGGCAGTCAGGAGCACGGGGAACCTAGACGAGCAGGCCGACACAGGGACGGTCCGGCCCCAGAGGGACCGGCGGGCCCCTTCGCACCTGGATGACTACATCACCAGCAACCAGGCCGACAGGGAGGCAAATAGCAACCGGGAGGCCGGGATCCCCACTCGTGCCCACCTGCCCGAAACTGAGCCCCCAGGTCCCCGCGACCGTCTAGGCCGCACTCGTCATGCCCCAACCCACCTCCGGGACTACTTTTTGGGGACAATCACGTCACTCAGCGGGGGCACACAGCCAGGAGCTCCCAGCATCCACAAGGGGGGGGACCGCCCTAAGGACCCAACACCGCCCGGGACATGGTACAGCCCACCACAAGGGGGGCCCCTATTCACCTGGAGGGACCACACCTCACCCCAGTACACTACTCACAGCTTAATCAGACCCGTGTGCAAACCAGTGCAACGTCAGAGTGCTGCGATCCACCGTGTGTAGAGGTGTTGAGGCACAGAACGGCCTTGTCGAGGGGGGGGGGCATTTGACGCCGCCGTCAGTGCTCCCTCTGAGAGCACAGGCCGTTATGTGTCCTCAACACCTGATCAGTGCCGCGCCTCGAACGCGCCCGTGCGTGCAACATAGTGCAGTGCCCCGAACGGCGTGACGTCAGTCACGGTCCCCTACGTGTGCAAAGCGCCCGGCCGGGTGTGGCACTGCGCAACTAAATAATTTGTTCATGCATTTGATAAAACAAACAAAAACTAATACTTGTAAAATAACTAATAATTAATGTTAATTTAATAATCATTTTGTAAACTGGGATCATTCACAAAACTGGCCGAAATCATCTCCCCGCGCTCCGCAGTTTCCCGCGGAATTTCCCCCCTCCCTGGCCCCGGTGGCCAGGGAGGTCAGGCAGTCGCCATCCAGCACTCGCCAGGGCCGGCAGCCCGCGCACGGGGAGCTCTAAACTTTCGCGCCAACTTCACCAGTCACTGCAATAGGTAATTATAGTCAAACCGTTTAACTCAGCTCCCCGGTCGGCCCGAATCGGCCGTTCGAGATTTCGCACGGTCCTTAAATATAATGTGCAGCCCGATACCGGGCTTTTCGTGTGCTACGTAATTAATTAGGTAACCCTCCGTGGCACCTGCGCCTCACGCTAGTGAAATCCCACCTCGGGAATTAGTTCATCGCCCACGCGGGGCGGCACTGCGCCAATCGCGAACTTAAGTTTTAATACGAGTCATTAACTGGGACGTGCCACGGTCGCGGGTGCGATATCCTGCCGGATTCCGCCGCGTCCGTACCCAGCATAACGTGGCCCTAGCCACCACGCGGAGTAGCCCCCATAGTATAACCACCTGTGTGGGACACCCGGACCTGGTCCGAACCCGGGACTAACCACAGTGACTGTAGTGTAGTGTTTTGTATTAAGTAATTTTGTATGACCAGTCGTCCACGTATATCACGTTGTGTTCCGCAGACTTTCACGTAGGTAGGAACAGACTTACCGCTCACCCGAGCATCAAACTCGCAACTCGCCGGGAACAACCCCTATTAACGTACTAGCCACCGGGTTACCGTGTGGCCGTAACAAGTCCGCCAATAGAGGGTGGCGTGCGTGGAGCTTAGGACGACGATGAAGCAGCCAGTCGCGTGAGCGTGTCAAGTGTAAAGTGTGCGACGGAATAAACCAGTTAAAAGTACGTGTGTGTTTTTTACTAATACGGCGTCCTGGGAGGCCATAACAGCCCGGGGAGCCCTTTGCCGACGCGTCCCTGCCTGCAGCCACGAGGCCAGGAACCCCACTCTTGAGATCAAAATTAATCAAAACATTTCTAATTCACGTAAAATTCAAATCAGGCAGCGGGGACGTCGTCACTGCATTAACCACGTATTGTGCGTGTACACGAAATTGCTTTTTAGGTGAGGATTAAAAAGAAACAAGATAAGATGTTAAAATCATCCAAGAACACGCCTTCAAGTTCTCAACAGCTGGCTCAAAATTAAGTTAATCATTAAATTAACTATACAGTCAACAGACTGATGTTAGGTTTAGTTAGGTTTAGTTGGGCTACAGACTTGACAGCTCTGAACTTAAGCAGTACTGAGGCTTTGCACAAGAAGTAAAGGCAGAATTTTTTTTTCGCAATAACGATTCATATCTTCTAATTAACAAAGACATGTTCGGCAGTTGTGGACGATGTCATGGCTTGACAAAAGTGTAAGTTGTTGCTTTGTTATAGAGCAATCTTCTATTTTTACATAAACTTCTAAGACGTGTTGGGGTGCTTCACGTTGCAGATGTTTTGTTTTTGTTAAAACATTTTTTTTTAAATATTGTAGCTGTACAAATAAGCATTATGATTTTAAATTTAAATATCTTTGTGAACATAACACTGACGACGTAATAATAACAGCAAGTGTTTGTATTTTGAGATACTATAGGTATAGAATCTAAAAAAAGATTGGTTTAAAAGTGTTATGTGAAATTATAGCTTATATAACATTGTGTACATAATTTAACTGAATGTATTAAATTTGTTTATATCACTACCTGTCAACGAATTATTACAGAAGGCGTATGTATTTTATGATGCCACGGAATCTAACCACTTGCTTGAAATTGCCCTCATGTAAAACTATGCCTTCTATGGGATTGTGTATACAAAATTGCAGGATGTCTTAAAGTTGTCTGTATCATTACCTGTCAACGAATTAGTACCACAAGTGTATGTATTTTAAGATGTCATATATATTAACCACTTGGTTTAGTGTTGTTCTCAAGTGAAAGTATTGTAGCGATTTGAACTGTGCGCGCCGCATCGGCATCCGGCACTCCGCTCCCCTCCACCTTCTCCCTCCTTTCCCCCCCCCCCTTCCTAGTGGTTCTATGTCTACTCGTTCACCCCCCTCTCTTGATTGGCGCATGCGCGCGCTGCGGCACGATGTTATAAAAGCAGTTGTAATTTGGTCAGGGGCCTCTTTCTTCCTTGATTTTTGTCAGGCTCGGTTGTCAGCTGTTGTAATCTACGAGCATGTAGTCGATTAGGTTCAGTTAGACCTACGTGTGTGTGCGACCTCAGGGGAAACATGTAAGTTGGTTTGAGTTGTGTGTGAGGCGGTGGCCCTTGCCTTAATGTAGAGTCATATATTTCTAAATTGGTTTGTCTAAATTCCCTTTCGGCCGCCACCTTCAAAATTATTTGGTTTGGATTAATGTTTTAATGTAACTTAACTGGAAACTTAGTTTTTTTATTGGTAACTATCTTCCCCTGAGACGTCATCGCACGTCTTTGATCTTTTCTTAATCATGTAAATCTTTAAATGTAACTGCACTTTGCAGTAATTTTGTTATTGTAATGCTTATAACTGCACTTTGCAGAAGTTTGTAAAAATGTAAAACAGTTTGAATTGTAATACTTGACAATGCTTTTAATTCACGTCAACTGCGTTTTTTAATGGGATCGTTACACGGTGTAGCCGGCTTACCTTTGAAGCCCGTTTTGTCTAAAATCATTGTTCTTTGATTATTGTATTTAACCTTGCTTAAATTTGTATTGACTTTACTTCATCAGTAACCTAATGTTTTGAATTATTGTTTGAATAAAATGTCTGTGTACCTGATACCTTTTACCTTGCTTACCTAAACTACTCCATTCACGTAAACCCCAGTCATTGCCAGGTTCTGGCCATCTATCCCTATGTTCCAAAGCTAGACTAGGCTTTACAGTATGTCTTGTATTATGTTGTGCATATATATATACATATGCATACATACATACACCTACCATACATATAATGTAGTGGTTGTTATGTCGCTTCACATGATAGTAGGGCTTACTGCTTCACAGCCTTTCGTTTACAACTGATAAATTTTGTTAAATTTATGTACATATTTATGTGTGTATATATATATATGTATAAGTGCGCCGAAAATGGCCTATTTACAGAAATATACTTAGTTCAGAAAAATTCAGCAAGTAGCACCACTGTACAGCAGATAGTATCGAATGCTTCCAACTAACGGCAAGAGAAAGCGCCACGGGCACAATGACTCGCTACAGGACGTTCTTATTGTGTTTTTAGAAGTTGGTTGACGAAGCCATCTCATTTACTAACGTAATGAAAGAATAAATTGTTTCTTACACGTAAGTCATACAATATTTAACTTTACTTTAAAATGTTAAGAATTGTATACTCTTTAGGATGGTATAATGAAATATGCTTTCATTTTACTAAAAACATAACTTCAATGTGGTTATTTAATTAAATGTATAGTGTCCGAATATGGCCTGTGTAGGCCATATCGGGTAATGTAGGCCATATTAGGAACATAAAATCTGTGTTTCGATTTTTTACAATGTATTTATTTGTATGAATTTTTCTATGTTTTAGGCGATGGTTCCTCGTCTTAAACGTGCTCAGTGGACAGAGAAAGACTTGCAACATGCTGTTGAAGCGGTCAAGTCGAACACACTATCAACATATGTCGCATCAGAAAGATTTGCTGTTCCACGTCGGACTTTACGCCGATATATCGATGAAGGTAAAACATTTAAATCAAAACTTGGTAGAAGACGCATTCTTGCCCATGAACAAGAGCAGGATTTGTGTGAACGTATAATAAAATTGGCAAACACTATATATCCTTTAACAGCAAAAGCTATCAGACTTTGTGTTTACCGATACTGTATAACCAACAATATCAAGAATATGTTTTCTATTCAAAAAGGCCTTGCTAGACGGAAATGGCTCAAGGGGTTTCTGGAAAGAAATAAAAATATTGCTAAATGTACGGCTCAAAACCTCAACCCAGCAAGAGCACAAAAGGTCAACAAGTTTATTGTGTCAGACTATTACAAGAAACTGAAAGAACTATTAATCTCTAAAAATCTAATGGGGAAACCTGAGAGTATATATAAAGTCGACGAAAAGGGCTGTAGGTTAAGTCTGCACAAACAACCTTCCGTGTATGCCAAAAAAGGAAGTAAACGGGTACACATTATTGCTAAAGAGCATGGAGAAAGTGTTTCCATTGTTGCTTGTGACAACGCGTTGGGCTCTGCTGTGCCCCCCATGATACTGTTCAAAGGTGTCAGTATGAAGTCAGAATATGTAGATAATTTACCTCCCAGCTCTGTCTGCCAGATGACACCACGAGGTAGTATGACAACGAAGGCATTTGTAAGCTGGATACATAATTTCAGTAGATTTAAAACACCAGGGCCATGCATCATTATATTCGATGGTGCTAAAATCCATCTGGATTATGAAATTGTTGATGTGACTGATCATTACCAAATAACTCTTTTCTGCCTTCCAGCAAATACGACACATGAACTCCAGCCTCTGGATAAGTCGGTGTTCAGAGCTTTTGAGCACTATTGGGATGAAGCTGTGTTGTTTTACTGGAGTAATCATGGTGACAGGACAATTACAAAACATCGCTTTGGATCATTGTTCACTGGAGTGTGGGACAAATGCATGAATCCGTCCAACATTAAGTCAGGCTTCAGAGCTACAGGGATTTACCCATTTAATCCTGACATTCTGCCTGATGAAGCATATGCACCCAGCTCTGTCACCAAAAAAACTAGCCTTCTTAATAGTGGGCCAGCACATGTAGAGTTACAGCGAGAAAACTCCAACCAGCGACCTGAGTGTTCAGGAGTGCCTATTTTACCATGTGATGAAGAAGAGGAATTGGTCCAGGAAGTACTGAGGAGACATAACACCGAAGGCAGCTCTGTTAACAGCACAAGTGATTCATTCAAAACTTTCTTGGCAACAACTCAAAAAGAAATTTCAAGAGCAGCAAAGAGGAAATCATCTCTAAACTGCAAGGCCATTCACCTGAAAAAATCTCTATTTTCAAGACCAAGTACAGAGCAGTCAAAGGAAGCTCCTGGTGCAAAAAGGAAAACTTCTCTCACGAAGGCAAATGTCTCAAGGCCAGGTGGGCGAAAGCTTGATGCTGGAATACGCACAGACAGATTGCCCAAAGCTTCAACATCTGTCGCCGACCAAATACAAGAGTCATGGTACTGTGCTTTGTGCAAAGAAGAGAGAGTTATTGACATGCAAAAATGTAAGCTTTGTGAGAAATATCGCCATGAAGAATGTGTAGGACTTACGGCTGATGACACTGATGAGTTTATTTGTCCATATTGTGAAAAATAAAATTAGACTTAATTTTGAACATCCATAATGTCATGAACACTTATATTTTAAATTAATCAATGGTTTGCCAGTTAATTTGATTTTATAGCAGTTGTTGACAATTCATGTTAAACAATTTGTGACAATCACTAATGTCATTACCTATTCCTGTATATTATTCTTAAATAATGCAATTTAGAATTTTTTTTAAATTTTAAGTAAAGAAATAGGTATATTTCTACATATTTTGAAGCAAGAAAATTTGTGTAGGCTACAAAAATAATGAATGTTATCTGTTATTATGGTTTAATTTCTTATTAAATTTAAGTAAAAATTATATAAATAACATTTAACATCACTAGAAGCAATATTCCAATATATAAAATTATAATGTTTCAATCCATTATATATTTATTTAAGTGGATAATATTTTTTACAGCTAATTAAAACTTTAATAATATTTTATGTGCTTAAATCACGATCGTGTGTCTAATAGGCCATATAAGGAGCACTAGGCCATATTATGTCCACAATACAGATTCGCACAAAATGAAATTATTAAAAAATATACACATTGCAAAACACATCTTATAACAATTTTTGAGTACACAATGTACTTCTCTACAACACACATAAATTATTCACCTATTTAGTCATTGGTTTTGTGTGTAGGCACATACATAGGTACTCGGTGCACTTACCTTATATACGTAACTTTGTCTTAGGAGTTAGGCAACAACAATTCAAAGTTAATAACTTACGTGTAATCTTATTTCCATAACAGTATTTCTCACTATTCCAGAGTAAAAATACCAGCTAGTTACTAACAATGCAAGTAAATTTTTTCGTTTTGCCTCATAATGCCGAATTCACGGTACACGACATTCGGGCTGCTCTGGTGATACTGTGAGCATCACCTGTTCTTACATGAATAAATAAAGGTTGTACTGTTATATGAATTTATTTCCCAGCACAGAATTTTTATATTGTTTATTTTAACAATTTTCCTGTTGTGCATATTGATTTAATTATGTCCATATGTTCTTTGCTGCTGTGAGCAACGTATCTACAGGATATACACTCTAGGTTAATTCATGACTTGCAAATTCCAACAATACAGCGAATCCCGCTAGTGAAAACTATGCTGTTTAAAGTAATTTTCCACTTATATTGTATAATGTATTTATGTAAACTTTTATTTTTATAATTTCTTATTTTTAATTAAACGCCAAATATTTTTCATTGTTAACAGTCCTGCGCGGCTGATACATTGTAAATTACAATTCCGTTTTGAATTCACGGGCAATCAGAAGCCGGCTCGCATAGTGCATACGGGCTTAAATGAAGGAGAGTTTAAAAAGGAATGTTCTTGGATGGCGTCCTATTCAGACGTGCTGGATAGCAAGCTCTTCAATTTTGGCTGGAAAATTAGATAGGATTAGTCATCTGAGGTTAAAAGATGGACTTTAACGCCGTTTAATAAATAAGTTATTAGAATTGAGGGCTTATCCACAAGGATAATGTGCTTAGGTGTGGCTGAGAAGGTATGTGTGTAAGCTTCATGTTCCCTCCTAACAATGGTCACGATTTCACATCCTAAGGAACTCACAAATCACGTGTAATAGCTTGAAAAAAACTTAAGATATAAACTTAAAATACATATATATGAACGAACATATTTACAAATTGTTTTTAAATAGTGATTCAAGTTAATAATATCACCCAGAGGTGTATATTGAGGTAAGATTTTCATGTTATATTGTGACGTTTTCGACTGAGTTACGCCGAGGCATATATATATACGTGAATATTCTTTTACTATTAAAAATTTTAACTTTGCCTACAATAATATTTGTGTGTGATTTTTATGTACGATTATAACTATAAACTAAATGGACATTTGCGTATTTTGGTGTACGCATCATAACTCCAGTTTTTTGTATGTCATTGATATTGTCACGCGGTAAAATTTTACGTGTAGGTTTTTTTTTTGAACTTGGCTTTGCGCATGTAGTGCTTTGTGAGCCCGCGTGAGTTCCTGACACTTGTTTGCGACACTCGGGCTTTGACTTTTGTTTTCCTGGCGCGGTAGATTGCTAACGCTCTCTGTTTTTCTGGGACGGTGACGTGATTCGCCGCCCGAGAGCCTGGCCAGCTGCGCGGGCGGTTGCGTCATCCTGTCCTGGAATCTCCGGGAGTGTTGGCCGCCCTGGTTGGTTTCGCTGCGTTGCTGTCCGTGCGCGTGACGCGCTGGTGTTTGTGTCGCCACCAGGTGGCAGAAGTGTGAGTCTGGCATGACCGGTGGAGGGGGGGATAGCGTCGGTTGGCGGAATGGCGGTTGTGTTTGTGAAATCGCGGCTGGGATTTTTGTTTTCGCGTGGAGTGTTCTCGACGTGATGACGAAGTGAAGTGAATTTAATAAAGGGGGCCACCCTGGGTGCGCCCGGGGGGGTTCTTCTCGGAGAGGTGTTGGAGGTCTGTCGGAGCCCCGGCTTGGCGGGTAGCTGCGTGCTGCCGTTCGAAGGTGTTGTAAGTAATGGCGAACTCGTAATTTTCTTTCACCTCTTGTAACATCTGGGGGCGTATTTTAAAATTGTGTTAGGATGACTTAACGTTTTAATTCTTTCCAGGATTGCAGGCAGTTTGTGGTATCCAGTAATGTAAAATTTCTTTTCGTTAATTTTAGCTTAAGGATGGGTCGAGGTGTGTGTTAAGAATAATCATGTTATTTTAAAAAAATAATACTCGTTCTATTTTATTTATTTCAAAAGAGTATTTAATATTTTTTTTGTTTGTTACCAGAGATATTTTGACATGATTGACTTTATTTGTTTATTTAATTAGTTATTTATTTACTTTTGTGTTGGTCACAGTTTACCAGAAATAAAACCTGAAACGATGTGGGATAAATAATACTTTTTTTTCTTTCAGTCAACACCCTACACCCCCCTGTCCTAAGGAGGTTAGACAATCCCTGTACCAGCTCTACTGCTACCACCCCCCAGCCCCCCCCCCCTAATGTTTATTTTGAAAACTTAAGATGTTATTCTATTATTTTTTTATTTTGAGTGACTTTCGTGTAGTTCCTGTCGGAGACCGAGGGCCTTTGCGACAAATGGTGTGAGGCTAGGGTATGTCTAATTGTAGGGTGTGTGTTATTTTTTTAAATTTGTTTGGTGTAATGGTGATGTTTGGTTTTAACCATATCTGTTTCAGGGGTCATGAGGTACAGCCAGGTTATTTATAAATGTTTTAAGCATGAGTGATTATTATTAATTTTTTTTTAAATTTGGTTTTAGTAATGGCCTATTTTGTAATGGTAATCATTTTTTTTTTCAGCCAGTGTTTGAGATAAGTGTTTATGTTTATCAGCAAGGAACAACATATTCGGGAGTTTTAATTTGCATACCTTCCATTTTCAGGTTTTAATTAGAGGAGTGGAGACAGAAAGCCTACTTACATGTATTCTGAATAAGTGTAGAAATGAAATGGTCTTGTTATAGAGTTAAGCATTTTTAATTAAGTTAAGTACTTTTTTTTTAATTGCCCTTTAGTATTTCAATTGATTTTCTGTATTGTGTGTGTAATTGTAAGCAGTTGATTTAAGATTTTTTTTAAGCCAGGTTAGGTAGGAGGCTGAATGTTTATCAGGAGCATGATTATTTTTTTATAGTTTAAGTATGTCCACACACTGAGTATTCTGTTTATTTTTTTTATGTTTGGGCATGTCTTATCAATACACTCTTAGCCTATGTACTGACGACAAGAAAGGGATACCTGATATTTGTGGAAATAGTAGTTCAGATGAGGAGCCCCTGGTAAAGATACAAGAAAAATTGCATTTGTTAAACTCAGCACCTAGAGGAGACCACCACGACACAATGGAGGCAGGAAAATTTTTTGTGGAACCTAGCTATTTTTGGGGGAGACAAATAGAAGATGTCGATGAGTTTATAAAACAGTTTAGGAGAGCAGCCAAGGTCAATGGCTGGAATGACCAAAAATGTATTGTGTATTTACCCACATTTCTCAGGGGACCAGCTAACCGCTGGTATGACAGTTATGAGTCAACATTGGAAAATTTGAAAACTTTTGATGAATTAGCCACTGCTTTAAAGGCTGCTTTTGTTCGTGTAGGTCAGGTAGAAGACCTGGAAATAAGACTTCAATCAAGAGTACAGGGTGGGGAGGAACCATTTGAATCTTTTATTTACGACGTTCTTCACCTTTGTAATCGGCTTGACCCCAAAATGCCAGAAGCCAATAAAGTGAGATATTTATTAAGAGGCTTACGACCGGATATTGTGGAGAAAGTTATGCTGTTTCCTAACAACACAGTAGACCAGTTGCTAGGAAATTTAAGAAACATTGAGGCAGGTCTATACTATGCGAAGAGTCATGATAGGTTAAAGGGAAGTGGGGCTGTAAAACCAGAACAAGTTCCTGTTCGAAATATCAGGGAGGCAGACACAATGGATTCAAAAATAGAAAATAGACTAATGGAGTTGGGGAAACAGTTAAAGCAACTGCGTGAAGAAATGGAAATTTTAAGAGTTCAGCCCATACACTTACAAAACTTCAGACCTAGTGGAGAAAATAGAAATAAGTTTAATAAACACTTCCAACAACCTAACCAACAGAAACACAACAGTACACCTAGAGACACAACCCAAGAGCCCAGTTCTAGAACCTTTGCTAGACCCCAGAGGACCTTTGATGGGAGACCCATCTGTTTTAAATGCAACAAGCCGGGACACATTCAGTGGAACTGTCGCTCACAGCCAAATATGCAGAAAACAGGGAAACTAGGTAGGAAAAGTTATGCACAGACTAGGAATGCATTCTGTAAAAACACAATGTCCCTATTTAAGTGCGATGGGGTGTTCAGTCTAAAAACTAAGATTTTTGGGACAGAGATCCCCGTTTTTATAGATAGCGGCGCTGCTGTATCTTTAGTGGATAGTAAGTTAATTCCTAAACGTTTTTGGAAACCAGCAGAACACAGAGTTGTAGCAGGGGTGTCTGCACAAACCCACCACTTGAATCACATGGTTATGCTGGGTTTTAAATTAGGCCAATTTTTTTATCATCACCCAGTAGGACTGGTAGAGACACCAATCCGTGGTCTTATTTTAGGATGTGATTTTCTTACTAAGTTTGAGGCAGTAATTTCATGTAAGGGAAACAGAAATACTTTATTTACAATAAACCATCCCACTGCGAGCATTCCAGTACAAGGAGCAGAGGTGAGGGAGGCTAAGGATAGACACAGAAAACATGATAAGATTAATGCACCCCCTGGTGATAACCAAGTTCAGAAGTCAGGAACCCAAGATGATCCTCCTAAAGTAAACAAAATTGAATCAGAACTTACTTTGAGGTTAGGTTGTGTCAGGATAAAAGAGCATTCACACAACGAGGCTAGGATGCATCAACGAATTCCAGTGTGTTTTGCAGGTAATGATTTAGCAGAGGAAGTCGGTAGTAGAACCCTAAGGGGCAAAGAGAAAACATTAAAATTACCAGTTTTTGTTGTGAAAGATGCTGATTTGACTAAGAAGCAACAGTCTGACCCCAGGTTAATGCCTTCAGGACCTAAGACAAAATTATGTAGATGGACCAAAAATGTTTCTTTGCTTAATGATGTGTTTTGCTATAACAATCCCAAGCCAGATGGTGTAGACCAACGCAGGTACGACAAACGAAGACGAGCGGTGAGTTATAAGGTGGGGCAGGAAGTGTTAGTGTTTACTCCGATCCGGAAAAAGGGGCTTTCGGAGAAGTTGTTGCATCGCTGGTTTGGTCCTTTTGTTGTTGAGAAAAAAATATCTGATAATCTGTACCGGTTAAAAAAGTGTCAACGTGGGAAAGTTAGCTATGAGGTAGCTAATGTGGAAAGAATGAAACCATTCTTTGCTGCCTGAGTTTATTTATTTATTTATTTTATTTTTTTTATGGTGATGTCAATTGTGAGCCCTGTTTGTATTGTGTCTAGATTCTTTGTAAGGCCATCAAGTATTTGTTTTTGGTGTTCATGTGTTGTGTATTTTAACCTGTGATACATTTCATTTCGGTCCTGGGTAATTTTGTTTAATAGTGACTTGTCAATTTAAAATTTGTTTTTTTTTTAAGTCGCTCGTAAGAGTGTTTCAGGTACCCTCAAAGCCACTCGGGCCCTCATAATGAAGACAACTTGCTGGTGGCTACTGATGGGTATGCTGGTGCTGTCTCGAGGGGATGACGCGCCTCATTCACCGTTCCAACCTGAGACAGTGGGGGTCATCGCTGGTGCCCATTTCGAACCTCTACCAAAGGTGATGTTGTATACCTCATCGGTACCTTTAAATTTTAAGGTCCCCTGGCCATTACAATTATCAGAAATTCATGAAGGTATAACACTTTTGAGTTCTTGCCCCCCTAACGCATCCTCTGACTGGTGTTCAGTTTTCCGGGAATTAAAACAGGTTATGTTTTATTCTGATATGCTGTTGAATAAACTAAATGATGCAGCTGGTGAGAATTTGGAGTATGACAGTGTGGTTAATAGAGAAAAGCGAGGCTTATCTTTTATTGGCGATTTTGTAAGATGGTGTTGTGATGTGGCAGTGACCAGTCAAGTAGAAAGTTTATTTCTAAATCAGCAACAGATTTCTCTGCATATTGATCAGATGGAAGCACATATCATAGATGACCATGTGGCGCTTGCAAATTTGAGTAATTCTATTAGTGTTGTTAATGAAGCCATGACGAGTGTTTTGAAAAGAGTTCAAACGAAATTCACTAACCTTACTGATTACCTGAGAACTTTTAGAGAAGCAATGACAGTTCGTTTTTCCGGAATGGTAAAAGAAATAGGTCACTCTTTTCAGATACAATTATTATTAGCGGCTCAGTTAGCTAAGCAAGCTCACACTCTAACTCGTATTGAAGTTTTGGATCAATGCCGCTCACATAAGATTCCTTCTATTTTGATTACGCCGGCACTTTTACAGGAAAAATTGCAGGATTTAGAAGCTATCCTTGTTAAAGATGGTTATAAATTAGCAATTAGTAGTACCCAAGTTCAGGCTTATTTCCATTTGCCTATTTGTAGATGTAATGCATTTAAAGAAAGTCTGTATGTGTCAGTTAAAATCCCTATTGTATGCTATAGCTCTAATTGGAAGTTGTTTCAGTTTGTTGGTATACCTTTTCATTGGAAGAATAATACATGTCATCTAGAACATGAACCAAACTTTTTAGCGGTGGATGGTAACCACCTAGTGACGATCCAAGGACGTAACTTGTTGGACTGCCGGCCTTTGGAGGAGAATTTGTGTTTTGTGCCTAGATTTTCAGGAGACACCATGGGAAGTGCATTGTGCCCCAAAGCTTTGTTTCAGGGGGTTACAATCGAAAGACTTGCAGAACTTTGTACTTTTCAATGCCGTTCCGGAACTCACCTCATGATCACGCAGGCTGGGCCGGAACGCTATTTTTTGACTCACCTTAGGGGCAAGGTGGAGTTACAGTGTGCCAAGAATCCTAACCAAACTTTGTTTATAGATGATGAAGAACGACCAGGTGCTGTGGACATAGAAGTTCCATGTGACTGTCGATTGTATCTGAATAGTGAATTGAAAATTAATGAATTGTACCCTTGTGACTATAGAGCTAAGTCAAAGTTTCAACTACTTCATGTGATCCCAGCAGCCTGGACTAGGTTAAAGAAATTAAAGATTTTTCCACGGACTGCTTCCAGCCACACAGTTTTCCCCTCATTGGAGGATTGTTTAGATGAGGACTGACCCTCTGCCATTCCTCATTTGAATTTCACGGTTTCTCGGTTCACTAGATTGGACCCCATTTCTTTGAATAAACCGGTTGAAGTATTGAGTTTCATGGTCAGACATGTTCAAAGTATTGCATTATTTGTGATAGGGGGTACCCTATTTTTGATTATTATTAGAAATCCATACCTTGTTGGTATTGGAACGTTCCCACGTGTAGCTGCACTGGATGAGACCACTATGTTAAATGCTGAACTTACTGTTATGGTTTTTATATTAAGAATTGTAATTGGTATGTTGGCTTTTCTTATCTGGAAGTGTATTCAACTTAAACGAAGTGCACAGAAAAATTTGAAGATATCGTCCCCAGTCACGCCTGTTGAGGCATCCACGAGTGGAGAGGCTATGGACTTACGAGAACGATTACGTAATGAAAATGTAATAAAGGCCAAATTGTCCAGTAACACTGGTGATGAATTTCTTGTAAACATTACACTTATCGAACCATGAGGTAAATTTTCTTTGATTGATGGACTCATCCTAATTGTTTGCTATTATCGCGGTTTGTAATTATTTCAAAATGGTATTTGTTGTTTAATGAAGAATTAGCTATGTTTTTAAAACAAAGTAAGTTACTAATTATTTGGGCACATTGGTGTATTGATTATAAAGATTTAGACTTTGTTTGTTAACCAGAGATGATCCTAGGTGTCTGTTATTTTGATAGGTCATGCTGGATTGGAGGTTAAGCCAAGAAAGAGTTCCTTATCTCCTTTACCTCCCTTCCGTACTCCTTCCAGTGTCATGTACTGTGCGTTTGAACCAGATTTCCATGGACTCGGAGAGCCAGGACCAACTTTAAACTCGACATGTGGTGCTAGTGTAGAAGATGAACTGTTATAGCATCAATCATCGTGTCCATCCTCATTACCGAGGATCTGGGACTATACAGCCTGTACCTGGTGGTGGGAAAAAGTAACTGTTATCCCATCCAGGAATTGTTGTGGGCTGTGTGTGACTCCTGTGGAAGTGCATTCGTCGGATGACCCCAGTTGATTGCGACATGTATGTGTGGACTCTCAGTTTCTAGAAGAGAAGAGACGAGACTGCTTGGTCGCAGTGGGGTTCGCCGCTATCATGGCATTGCTACGTTGAGAAGCCAGTGCTACATTTCTGTACTAGTGATTTTGGTAAACATTCTATCCCGCAGCGGGTTGCTGCCATTACGACTCTGTGAAGATTTTGGACTTCAACTAACCTTTGAAGCTTTTGAACTACCTTCTGGTTCCTACCTAGAAGCATATCCTCTTTTGCCCTCGGTCCTCTTAAAAGGGGAAGGATATTTTGTTGCAAATTTCTTGTTTTGCTCGGGTTAACCTTTATTTGTAGGTTATAAGTTTTGTATCCTAATTATTGAATCTGCGGGGTAAACAGGCACCTGGGTTCATCAATGGTTAGGCGTTTTTAGATTCCCATACCTACCTTGTTTGAGATTTGCCTATGTTAGACACTGTTGTTAAATGACATTAATGAAAGGTTAAATTTATGAGTTTGTCATTTTCTATTGTTGAAGTATGTTGCTACCCCTATGTAAGTTTGTGTTTTTGAATCACCTAAGATTATTTTTGTTGTTATTGTTTATTTTGTTGATGAATCTGATGCTGGGTATGAAAGTTTCACAGTATTGACGGATAGCACTGCTGGCAACATGCAGCAGAGATGGCTGGAGCTGAGGGGTGCTACTCCAAATGGTGGAGCCCTGGACTTGGGGACGAGCTGCAGATCGTCCACCGGGATCATGGCTCCCGCTGCCCCTTCGAGCTGTTCTGTCACCATGCTTCGCCTCTCTCGGCTGTAGGCCAGTCAAGTTAGGCTTAAATGTGCTTGTACACAGTTTAAGTGAAAACCTCAAGATTACTTTATTTAGCTCAATACAACTATGTATACTCATAATTGGAGATATGAAATTGTAATTTTATGATGTAAACAATCGGATCAATCTTTGGATACCTCGAACCCGTCTTTAAGTTTAGCTCTGTTTGTTATGTTATCGATTCTCCTCTGGCCGGTCTTGCTATGACTTTCAGGAATTGGCTCGTGCCTCTCAGGCTTCTTTTGTAATCTTAATAGTTAACATTGTAAAATATTCTTTCAATCCCTTGTTTGTAAATTTAAAGTTGTGGTTCTTGGCTTGTGGGGCACAAGCCCTCATCGTCCGGAGTGATGTCACGCGGTAAAATTTTACGTGTAGGGTTTTTTTTTGAACTTGGCTTTGCGCATGTAGTGCTTTGTGAGCCCGCGTGAGTTCCTGACACTTGTTTGCGACACTCGGGCTTTGACTTTTGTTTTCCTGGCGCGGTAGATTGCTAACGCTCTCTGTTTTTCTGGGACGGTGACGTGATTCGCCGCCCGAGAGCCTGGCCAGCTGCGCGGGCGGTTGCGTCATCCTGTCCTGGAATCTCCGGGAGTGTTGGCCGCCCTGGTTGGTTTCGCTGCGTTGCTGTCCGTGCGCGTGACGCGCTGGTGTTTGTGTCGCCACCAGGTGGCAGAAGTGTGAGTCTGGCATGACCGGTGGAGGGGGGGATAGCGTCGGTTGGCGGAATGGCGGTTGTGTTTGTGAAATCGCGGCCGGGATTTTTGTTTTCGCGTGGAGTGTTCTCGACGTGATGACGAAGTGAAGTGAATTTAATAAAGGGGGCCACCCTGGGTGCGCCCGGGGGGGTTCTTCTCGGAGAAGTGTTGGAGGTCTGTCGGAGCCCCGGCTTGGCGGGTAGCTGCGTGCTGCCGTTCGAAGGTGTTGTAAGTAATGGCGAACTCGTAATTTTCTTTCACCTCTTGTAACATCTGGGGGCGTATTTTAAAATTGTGTTAGGATGACTTAACGTTTTAATTCTTTCCAGGATTGCAGGCAGTTTGTGGTATCCAGTAATGTAAAATTTCTTTTCGTTAATTTTAGCTTAAGGATGGGTCGAGGTGTGTGTTAAGAATAATCATGTTATTTTAAAAAAATAATACTCGTTCTATTTTATTTATTTCAAAAGAGTATTTAATATTTTTTTTGTTTGTTACCAGAGATATTTTGACATGATTGACTTTATTTGTTTATTTAATTAGTTATTTATTTACTTTTGTGTTGGTCACAGTTTACCAGAAATAAAACCTGAAACAATGTGGGATAAATAATACTTTTTTTTCTTTCAGTCAACACCCTACACCCCCCTGTCCTAAGGAGGTTAGACAATCCCTGTACCAGCTCTACTGCTACCACCCCCCAGCCCCCCCCCCCCCCCCTAATGTTTATTTTGAAAACTTAAGATGTTATTCTATTATTTTTTTATTTTGAGTGACTTTCGTGTAGTTCCTGTCGGAGACCGAGGGCCTTTGCGACAATATCATAAGAAAAATCCGACTGATAAAAATATTTTAAGCAGTTAATAATAATTTGATCCTAAGGGATAGAATTGTGCTTTGTTGTCTCCTGCCCTTCTCATAATTTTGATATTAATAATAAATCCATCAAATCAGTATTTTAAATTGTTCTTGTTTGTACTTATAGAACAAGAGTGTGCAAAAAAAGTTTTAGAAGTGTGTCTTTTGTAAGGACGTACGTATATTTTCAAGTAATATTTAATTTCCAGTAATCATAAAAAAATTTAATTTAAGGAATTTATCGCTTTACAGATTAGTGTTAGATTAAAAATATGGTAAATTTATGTATACGTCCTTAGCATGAAGTTTTCAGTTTGTATTATTATTGCTGTTTATTTTCTGCGACAGAAATTGTGTGAGCGGGAAACAATTTTTCAGTACACTGCGTACAAATTTCAAAAATGTCTTCATTGCACGTTTTTGACATTACACCCTTAGTTTTAAACGGTAAAGTTTTGATATGTTGTAAGACAAATTAAAATGTACAGCTGTGCAAAAATTAAGCTTTCAACAAATTTGCCATTGGTCAATTGCCTAGATTCCTGGGCTAGGTCTAATGTGCATAACCTACGTAGCAGCATACGACTTTGCTGGGACGAAAGCCAAACATAGGTACATTCTCAGAACTAGAGACCAGCCCTCCTTCCTCTACGGCGCCAACAGCCGACTGTCTGCGAGAAAGGGGGAGGGGGTAACGCGCCGTCATCCCCTCCCTACCTACTTAAGATACACGGCGAGCCCAGAAAGGTGACGCCCCCAGCTACAAACTCCGCCTCCAGGGGCCTGTTTCATAAAACTACAAGTTTACAAGTTACAAGTGAATTCACTTGTAACTTTTAAAATTCGATTAGTTGCTGTTTCATAAAACTACAAGTCAATATTCCCTGTTACAAATAAAAACTTAACAAGTTACAAGTACGTTTTACAAGTCGAATGGTGACACTGTTTCACAAAGCAACTTGTTATTTTCATGGACTTGTAAATATGTAATATTTCTTACAAGTAACCAAACCTAGTTGAAACCGTTTACAAGTTTATTTCGTGAGACAGTTTAGTACCGTAATGTGATTAATATGTTCGGGTTGTATTTGTATTAGCTCAGTTTCAAAAAGCAAAAGATGGATATTGTGTTTACCGATTCTGACGAAGATGAAAACTTGAATTTGCAGGTTAGAAGGCCAAGAAAGTTTCGAGAAAGAATTAATGTGTTTTTTGAAACTTTTTATGAACACAACGAACGTTTTCGCATAATCTCTGATAAACGTGAAGATTTGTTGCTAGAAATTGGAGCTTTTCTATCCCATGCAACAAACAGAAACAAAGCCCTCTCTCCAAAACTGTGTAGTGGATTTCATTGGTTGGGAAATGGTGGACAGTACCATGCCGTCGGCGACATGCATGGTGTCTCAAAAGCAACAGTGTGCAGATGTGTAAAGAGAGTTGTTACAGCTGTAAACAATGTTAAATTTCCCGAAGTTGTAAATTGGCCTAATGATCTGGCCTCTGTAGTTCAACGTTTTCATGCATTTGCTGGAATGTCACAAGCATGTGGTTGCATTGATGGGACATTGATAAATATTGATTCCCCTCAGGCACAAGAGGCACATTTTGTAGATCGAGATGGTAACCATTCCATAAATTGTATGGTGGTGTGTCGACCGGATTACCAATTTTTTTATGCTAGTGCAAATTGGCCTGGAAGTGTGCATGATGCTAGAGTGCTACGCAACAGTACTCTTTGTGAACGCTTTGACAGTGGTTGGAGGCCATTTCCCGACTCTGTTTTACTTGGAGACTCTGGCTATCCATTGAAGGAATGGTTAATGCCTCCTGCAATGCACGACTTAGCGAATCCTGCAGTCATTCGATATAATAGAGCTCATAAAAGTACTAGGCATATTGTAGAAAATGCTTTAGGTATATTGAAAGAGAAATTCCCTTGCTTGAACTACCTTAGAGTGAACCCTACATATGCAGCAAACATTTTTAAATGTTGTGTTACACTTTGCAACATATCAAAAAACTATGACCAAGAGATTCACCATTTACTTGTAGCAGAGGACATAGCAATTCCAGAAGAAGAGGACGTAATCCCAGTTACAGCAGCACCACATCGGCGACAACAGCCAATTATAAATCATTTTGCATAAAGCAGAAAAAAATAAACCTTTTCCTTCAAGCAAATAATGTAAATGTTTTAGTTCCTGTTGATTTTTATACTCCTAACTGCATGAAATTGTACATGTTTAGAAAAAGCCATATTGAATTATGTAATATTTGTAAATAAAGTAAAAAACAAACTTTTATAATTCCAATTTATTTATTGCAAGAAATAAAAAAATATACAGTAGTACCTTATTTAAAAGTTCATTCTAGTAACAATTCATCCATCGTATTTTGATCAGCTGTATACGATTCAACTGGTTGAATAACTTGTGTGAATTTGGATCTTGGTAAACTAAGTTGGTGCTCCCTATACAAAATGTCCAACTTTGTTTTGTAAATCTGGACTTCCATGTACTCCAGCTGCAGCTTCCTCTTTGCTCTTAAAAATACATCTTCCTCTGTGCTTTTTACAAATGAACGTTTCCTTTTGGAGCCTGAAACATTAATAAATTTGAGAAATTATTGCAAAAAACAAACAGTTCCAAATTTTTTTTTCAGAGGTACCTATTGAACAGTTAAAATTTTCTACTTTATCAAAAGGGCAAACAAGTTACTTATTTGTCCCAATTGCATGTACATTCTACTCGATACACGACTTGTAAGTTATTTTATTAAAACCCTTCAATGAAATGTTACTATAGAGAAAGGAAATTAATATATATATATATACACACACACAAATACACACACTCTTTCAGGGAAACATAAAGTAAATATTGACAAGCATGACACTATTGAAAATTACTATTCATTTCGTCTCCATTATTTGCTAAGATTTTGTTCTATTTACAAGTATACTTACTGTATATATCTACTATAGCAATTATTAAAATGAATGTTCAAACTCATAACAGACTTTTAAAATAAACAAACACCAAACAAATTTTATTTTTACATGTAGATCACAAAACCGTAAATATAAATTGAGTTTAACACACAAAAATGGTAAGCTAATGTTTTTTAAACTATTTGAGTTTTTTTAAATGCCTAAACATGGTTGGGATTGTGTACTTTTTTTTTCGTGAATATTTATGTTTTCGTATAAATGATAGTACATATTTCCACAATTAATATAAACTTGTTTATTGTAAATTCTGTGGGCGAAACTCGTGTAATAGGTTATTCCACAGAAACACCCATGCTTGCTGACATGAAGGCCTGGCTAGCAGTTTTGTTGGAAGCTTTTTGCGGAGCATGTAAGAAACCTTCCATCATGGAATACAGGCTTTATTAAGTAGGGTAGGTAGGCATACATTAAAACCTTAGAACAATTGGTTCAGTTGGGTTAGGTTAGCTACGTTAAAAATACTGTGAAATCATGAATAGTTCTTTAGATATGGTTAGCTTCATTAAAAATTGACTGAATAGTTGGTTAGGTTCTGTAAGATACATTAAAAACAAATTAAGTAGTAAAATAGGTGGGTAATATTAAAAGTCAGCTATATTTTTAATTTGTATTCCTAATCAATCGTTCAGTGATCCTTTCGATATTTTTAAAGTAGCTACAGTAATGCAACCGATTGTTCTCACGATTAAATGCTTGTTTTCAATGTTCTTAACGTAACCACCTGTTAAATTGACCTTGCAATTGCACCCAATGAGAAATTTTTTTAAATGCGTACCTTTGTTTGTTACATCAGCAGATTTTTTAACCACTACGACCTCTGCAGCCATCTCATGTTCGTCCATATCAGTAGCTTCTTCTAGCATTCTTGTTTCATTGTTGAAGCTTGGTTTAGAAACCTGGGAAGTGACAGTGCTGGCCCTTGCCCATGTTTCTGCAACGTCCAAGCTACAGACAAGAGGGGAGTCTCTCCCAACAATATCCAAAACTAAATTTTCGATGTCTGTCAGCTTCGCTCCGCTTCCCACCACAGCACCTGTCTTCTTTGCATTATCTAGTTTACTCTGCCGAAAAAGAGAACAACGCAAGTTTAATTTAGGTAGGTAACTGCCAAGTGATAATCTAATTGAACTAGAATTCAATACACAAATTTGGTATGACTTCATTATTATAACTGTTAGGTAAAATATAGAAAATAATTTTTAAAAAAACATTATTCAGTGATCGCTTTCTTTTACTTAGGTATTAAAAATTAAATAAACCAGCATGTTATTGGTTTTTTATATTTGTTAAAATTCATGAAAAACAGGTTTATGTTTAAAATGCTAAATTATCATTTTAAGAATGTAATAAGTTACTCTATGAAAAAAATGTACACACCTCCAGAAATGGTATGGTAGCCTAGTAAATTCTATGTCACTTGGGAAATTTGATGTTTATACTTGCAAGTGGCCACACTGGACAGCATATAACAATAGAGTACAATTTAACACATAACCTCAATGTTGTTTGAATGTTTTCTTACTGTGGTGTAATGTGCAGTATGTTATACATAAATTAGTTAATTTACTGTAAAAATGAGTTCTAAAACTAGACCAGGAATTTGTGGGAGGAAGAAAGACATTGTGTGGTCATACTTTGAAAGTGTAACAATTTGTGAAGATGGAAAGCAGTTGGGCAAACAAAAGTGCAAGAAATTCAAGACATTTGTCAGTTCAAAAGCTCCTAGGATGAAAGCTCATTGGCATGCATGTTCCAAGAGTGGAAATGAAAAACAAATACATGTACCTGTAAATGACTGTAATGTATATGCAGATGTTCAGGACATGGACTTAACATTTGATTCAGTAAGGCCTAGTAGTTCAAGTGTGTCAATTATTGACAAACCCAATTGTATTTCTGACTCTCTTTCAAAAAGCTTCCATTTTAATGGGGATAACCAGAATATTCATGCTCTTCCTTCAAAAAATTTAGTAGTTCTGGCTGCACCAGCAGCATCTACTGTTAATCCTGTCTCCAGCTCACAGAGTTGTCCAAGCTCAAGTGGACTGCAGTCTCAGACATTAGTGTCATCAGCCGGCACATTAAAAAAGTTTCAACAACCAATTACTACTTTTGCAGTAAGAACTTCAGTATGCAAGAAGATGATAATCAACAAGTCTATTGCCCGGTTCTTTTCTGCATGCCACATACCATTTAATGTTGTACAGCAAGGTGCATTTATCGATATGGTGAAGGAATTGAGACCTGGTTATGAACCACCTAACAGAAAGCAACTAGCTGGACCGCTTCTTGATTCAATGTATGAACAGCTCAACCAAGAAACATATCTTGAACTATCCGGTCAGTCAGTTACTTTGATGCAAGATGGGTGGAGCAACCTACACAACGACCCATTAATAGCCAATGTTTTGTCAAATGGTAGCAAGTCCTATCTTCTATCTGCAATTGATGCTGGCACAAATGCTAAGACTGGTCAATATTGTTTTGAACTAGCTAAAGATGCAATTACTGAAGCAGATGAAAAGTTTGGATGTAAAGTTACAAGTTTTGTTTCCGATAACGAAGCAAAGATGAAACTCATGAGAAAGAATCTTGAAGATGAATTTAAAGAAGATTACGTTGTATCATATGGTTGCATGTCACACAATCTGAATTTACTGGGCGAAGAAATATTCAAAAAGGTTACTCCAGTTGTGAAGCATGTTACAGAAACTTAAAAATACTTTCGGAACCATCACCGTCCAGCAGCATGGCTAAAGGAAGCTGAAAATTCATGCAAACCTCAGCTTCCTGGGGAAACTCTCTGTGTGAGGAGCCTGCATTGACACCGTATCAAGATGTCATTTCAAAGCGGTTTAATGAAGCTGTAACCCCAGCTCATTATCTAGCATTTTTCATGCAACCTGGCCGCTCAATTTTGCCAATGTTATCACCTGATAACGAGGAAAAAGCCAGAGTGTTTGCTGCATCTCTTAATCCAGATTTTTTACGTTACATAATTTGTTTTGAAGCTGAGTCCAGTCCTTTTCCAAAATCTTTTTTCTCGTCAAATGCAAGAGCAATGGACCCCCTCATATGGTGGAAAGCAATGCAAAAGAATAAAGATATCGACAATAAATTCACATCTTTCATAGTTCACCTATTTGAGTGCCCTGCAAGCTCAGTCTCTATTTAAAGGGTATTTTCAAACTTTTCATTCATTCACAGCAAACTTAGAAATAGGCTTGGCCTGACTACTGCCAACAAATTGGTGACATGTTATAAAAATATAAACCACAGCTACAAAAAAGATGAAGGGAATGGAAGTACCCATTTTGAGTGGTTTTTTTTTTTAATTTTTATAGTATGTATATGTACTATTTTTGACTACCAAGTAAATTTTGTAATTTTTTTTTCCATATTGCTGTACTATTAGTATGAAGGCACTGCTACTGCAAGAACTGAGTTGTATGAATTATCGTGCCAAAGCCAAGTCATTAGAGACTGCTAGTACTTTTTTTTTGTAATTTATGAATACTTCCACTATAGTTATGGAATCTATATATTTGTAAAGTATAATACTTCAATACTGTAGTTACATGTATTTTGTGCTTGACAAATGTTATTGTTATAGTACTTTGTTGGTTTTTATGTTGTCTGTAATTATGTTGAATGAGACATATACAGTTCACAAATTTTAAAACATTTGAAAATACAAAATTGAGTCACTGTAAATATGAAAAACTTGAAAAATGATTTTTAAGTTCTAGACACTGTGGTTGTTATTCAGGTTTTTGTTGTAATAATTCAATATTAAATCTTCCTTATGCAAACTACTATAAATTTCATTATTCGATAATTTTTTTCCTATGTGGAAAATACTGGCAAAAACTAATAAATTCCAGGGTGGTTTTAACCTGGAATTTATCAGTATTTTCCACCCAGTGGAAAAAACTGTGTCAACCCTGCTACTAGGCGTGTTCTGAAGTACTCTCGATCAGTTTTGAAGTGTTTTATTATTTATTGTTGCAATTTTGCATTATGGAAAGTGAACTAAACAATGAAATTCTCATTTCGGAAGTATACAAACGAAGAGCAATATGGGACAAAAGAAACCCATCCCATGCCAACAGGAAGGTCATCGCAAAACTGTGGGCAGAGATAAGTACAGACATGAATATCGATGGTGAGTAAAAACAAATTTGTGTATTTTCCCCTATTATTTAATAATATTGTAATAACAGTTCCTAGTATTACTAGTAGCCACAGAGAAAGAGAAACAGGGGTAAAAAAATTAATTATATATAATATATTTGTTTTAATTGATGGTTGTTTATAGTGGCACTGGAAATGGTTTAAAAAGTTTTTCCCATAAACTATATCCCTCATAATAGCAAACCTTAAAGTTTTTAATGTATTGGACGAGTGACCTACAGTTGATGAGAGTACCCTATTTTCCTGTGTTTGTTTGCATATTTTAGATTTAAATATCTCACACTTCGAAGCAAAAAATTGATTAGTGTATTGTATCGAGATCTTGATTCCTAAACCACTTTGAACATAATTTTTAAATGTAACTTTTGAATCTAGAGCTGATATATTCGTAATTGTAGTTAAATCCAACAATATTATTTTACACTTTGTTTCAAAGTTGTTCAGAAAATACGATAAATTTTTATTTTCTATCAGCTATACATTCTTATTATATACATATATGTAAGCCAAAAACGTAGCTACATAAACAAATAAAAGTGTTTATTTACAATTAAACTTTTGCAGACTAATTTAATACATACCGAAAGTAGCTACTAGCCATACACTAATGGATTGTTTGCGAAATATGTCGCAAAAACATCTCTTACATCTTTTGCACTGTTAGGTGTACGTCCTGGTGGCCTTTGTATGCTAGGTAACACACGAACGTCAGATAGGTGATGTTCAACCACTTATTTGTCTAAAATGATGTTATGCAAAACGCAGCAAGCCTTTACAATAGAGTCTACACTACTTATGTCACTCTCTATGCTTTTTAACAGCAATCTCCATTTGCTTGCGAGTATGCCAAATCCACATTCTACGACTTTCCTAGTCCTAGACAAGCGATTGTTGTAACATTCTTCCTTGTAACTGAGGTTGGATCCACTGTAGGGTTTCATGACAAATGGAAGCAGTGGATACCCCTCATCGGTGAAAAATACGTGGGGTGCCTTTACATCGGTCCCTGGTAAAAACGAAGGTTCTGGAAGTTCAAGTTCATTGTCAGTTATAAGTTTGTAAAAATCCGAGGCTTGGAAAGTGCCACCATCATTTTGCTTGCCGTACCCACCAACATCAAAAACAACAAACTTATAGTTAGCATCTACAACACCTTGAAGAACTATGGAAAAATATTTTCTGTAGTTGAAGAACATGGATCCGGACTTTGAAGGGCACTTAACTCGAATGTGTTTTCCATCTATGCAATCAATAACATTTGGTGCGTTCCATATTTGTTGAAAGTCAGTGGCCGTACGTTCAAATGTCTGTATTGTTGGCACAGGCATGTGCACACAGTTTAGCTCATCCCACAGCACATCTGTTGTTTGACGGACGATGTTTCCTATGGTTGTTTACCCCATTCGAAATGTAAAGGCGAGAGCCCTAAATGTAGATCCAGTAGCAAGATATCTGCAAATAAAGAATCAAAATATAATGTAACTTATGTAAAATATGTTGTCAATAGACAATGGCACACCATGATTTGAAAAAAAAAACACTAAAAATCAATAATGAAGAGAGGTAATATTGTTTGAAATATTTTTAAAACAATCAGAAAGTTATGATACTTATATCTTTTTTAATAGTAAAGATATAGTGCCTAGTTATTTAGGTTTTTTCCATCATTTTTAGTTAAGTGTTAAGTGTAGGTATAAATTAATATACACAAAGAGACACTATCCATGAATTACTGATATAACTGCTTATCAAAAACTGTATCTGTATCAACTGCACTGCTGATAGTGTTCCCACAACTATTTTACTAGTGTTATACAGGGATGTTTTTTTTTATATTTTCAGATGTAACACTGAGGTGGAAATGGAAATATCTACAAGACCAGTTTTCTGTTGAATGTGGGAAATTTCCGAGTATGACCACAGGAATGGGAGCTGACGAAGCAAATTTCCATTCTAAATGGCCATTTTTTAAATCACTTCTTTTTCTCAAAGATATTGTTGCGCCAAGAAATTCCACAGGAAACCTCTTTGCAAAATGGTTTAAAACTAATAGCCATTGTCCTAAGAATGTTGGTGCATTTTCCTCAACAGGGCCTCAAGGGGAAGAAAACAGGTTCACTGCTTCTCATCCCCAGGACAGTGAAATTGAAACAGTCACTTGAAACTAATCGAAATGAGTTCATTGATAATGAAGAGGGTGGAGAAAAGGAACTCAACCAGGAACCTGTGGCCAACAGCAGCACGTATACACCAACATCAACAAAACCCTCTAAGAAACGTGGTAGAAGTGAACAATTCAACTCCAGCCTTCTAAGAATCTAGGAAAAGAAGCTGGAATACTTAACTCAAGAAAGGTGATCCAAGAAAGTCTTTGGAAGTTGATGCGGACTTATATTTCTTTAAAAGTTTGATTCCGCATGTAAAAAGAATCCCGGATGAGAGAGGAAAATGTACTTCAGAAGTCGCATTCAAAGCATAGTGCAGAGATGCCAATACCTACGAATTTTCCGTAGTGTCTACGGATCGTAAAGCGAAATTACGGACTACTGATTTAACCATAAAGTTCTACTGAAACTGCCAAAAAATAGCTGTATTAGCTCCCGTATGCAAAATGGCTATATTGTATGCTGTTTGTTCCTGCAGCTTGCTTGGTAATATTCATGTGTATTATAATTGTTTCGTAGTTTTCTCCTTTTGCTTTCTCGGTTTTATTATGTAAGTGCACGATGTGGAGGAGGTTGACTTTGAAAACAACCCGACTGTCGTTCCTTGCCACGGTAACGGTTCGGCAGCTTGCTCGCCACGGCCTGGTCGGGCACAGCGCGCCAGCCAACGGAACGGTTTGGCGGCATGTGCACCGATCCAAAAACACTGATACCCTGCTGTATCGCCCAGCTCACACAACACAATGTGGAAGACACAACACAATGTGGAAGACACAACGTTTGTGAGACTGCTTGTACAGGAGTGTGGCCATCTTTTTTTGTGTGTATAGAGTTTATCATTGCTGTTTACTGTAGTGTACTTTACCGTTATTAATATTTTTACGCGCACTTACGTATTTACTTTGTACGGGAGGAATTTCAAGTAATGTAGTGTTAGGTGTTAAAAAGTTTTTATTAATTCCTGAAATATAGATGGTGTTGAAATTCCACTACCGAAATGATAAAACGGTCAGTTTTCCACGCATGTTAACCTAAATGTACAAAAGCATTATGTCGGAACAAGCAAATAAGAAACGAAAAATCAGTTTCCAGAAATATCGTAAAGCGTACAGCGAAGAGTGGCCGTGTTTGGTTTCATCAGATGTGTCGTCAAACTTCGTTCATTGCAACATATGTATCTGCAATTTTAACGTAGCGCATGGTGGACGTGATGATTGTCGTAGACACGTACTTTCTCAAAGACATGAAAACAACAAGAAACTTCGCTTGCAGGTAAAACCACTGGTGACTTATATTAGAAAAAATGCTAATGAAAGTGTCATGAAGGCTGAAATGCTTTTCACTTCTTTTATCGTGGAACATAGTTTACCGATTTCGGTAGCCGATCATGCAGCTCCGTTGTTTCAGGCAATGTTTCCTGACTCAGATATCGCAAAGAAATATAGCTGTTCGCGAACGAAAAAAACAGCTATTTTAAAATGCATGGCACAATTGACGTCATCAGAAATTGTCAGTGTGATGCAAAATTCACATTTTTCCCTGTCAACAGATGGCAGTACTGATCACAACGATATCAAGGTGTATCCTTTGGCCGTCTCTTTTTTTATACCAATTGGGGGGGGGGGGGGGGGGGGAATCGTCAGCTTGCTAATTTCCATCGTAGAATCAGATGACAGTACGGGCGCAGGAATTTTCAGTGAAATTAACAAAGAAATGACTTCAAAGTCTATACCGTGGGGCAATTGTGTTTATTTTGGTTGTGAAAATGCAAATACAATGGTTGGTTCTGCCAAAGGCGTGGCCAGGGGGGGACAACCATATGGGTTTTACTGTAACGCTTTTCTCGGACCTGGAGCACGTAGTTCATGCACACAACGCTGCGAGGCGCCACCGGCGAAATGAAAACCGCCGTCAGTGCTATCTAGCGTAGGTGGAAAAAACTTTCTACTCCGCTGTGGAATTCCGAGGACTCTCTCTTCCCCCCCCCCCCCCCCCCACCACCCTACCCAACCACCGGCCTATCGGGAAGTAATGTTCCCCGCCTGTGAAGCTCCGTTATCAGCAGCAATGTTTCGCTCGTTAGGCTCAAGATAACATCTCTCGGTTGACTCTTTGCTTCTTTGTGTTGGTGAACTGCAGATCGTATTTTGCTCAGTTCTCAGGACAGTAGCCATTGTTTTTCTGATCAATTACGTTCTGTGAGATAGACAGCTAAACATGACTAAAGAAATAAATTGAGCGCAAGTGTAACTCTAATACTTTTTACGTGTTAAGAAATGCATTGTACTACGACTCGAGGTAAGAAACACTTTGTGCGCCTATACTAAAGGAAGCGTAGTTTAAGTGCCCATAAATCTTTGTTATTGTTGAAGTGATATATCGAAATAATATACTATATATGGAATAACATATTGTAAACAAAGAATAAAGCTATTTGCTGTTTTAATGTTTAAAAATGCCAAGATACTGTACTTTCAGAAACTGTACCAATACTTCGCTAACTCACCCAAGTTTACATTTTTATTCGTTTCCTGTTTCAAGAAAGGACATTCTGGATGTGTGGGTTATAAGCTGTGAAAAGCCGGACTTAATTGATCTATCTGCTAATCAGCTTAAAAATAGATCTGTATGTGAAGTTCACTTTACCGCCAATTCCTTCATGAATGAAACTAAACATCGACTCACCTCATTTGCCGTACCTACTGAAAACATCTGCAATGAAAATGTTTCAGCTATGAATATCGCATTTCCTTTATCACAATCATCGTGCCTCTCCAATTGTAACTCACATATTTCACACACAATAGTAACTCCAAAAGAGGTTACAATCACCACGAACAGCCCGCCATTGACAGCATTTCCGTTCGCCCCTGCAGTAAATACGGCAGTTAACTCGTCTCCAGTAATTGCACAGACAAAATCCACGATGTGTAACTTGTCGGCCATTGTTCCAGCTACATGTGCTGCCTCTCCTCCTACAAGAGTGGTGGCCTCATTAGAACATCCATTGCCGACGAACACAACCTCAGTTTGCGCATTTACTTCAACAACATTCACAGTGTTGGAGAATTCTGTAGTGACTGGTTCAGTATCTGTAACTACTGTTCCAGCGTGCATACCTTCGGTAGTTTGTGTGTCAAAGTCCATACAGTCTGCGAATATTTCCTCGTCAGTGTGCACTTTGCCTACAGCTATACCACGATATGTTCTTCCTGTGTCTGTTCCGTTAACCAGTTTGAATACAGAACAGGATAGTACTGAAAATTTCTCGGCAGCACAAAGACAGGTGGAAAACTCTGCAAAAGAAATACGCACATACTCAAAATACGATCGCTGCGGTATTTTGCATAAAGTCAGAAGTGATGGGGTTTTTGTATTTTCCCATACTTCCCACTTGGATTCAGGTGAGAATACACAAGATTACTCGAGCAAAATACTATGCGGGTCCCAATTAACACCCAGAAAGCAGAAATTGAAAAGGAAAATAGAGAAACAAAAATCACTCTTGTCCAAGAAACGTGTAATCATTTCCAGGCTCAAATCTAGAAATGTATCAGTTGCTGAACTAATACCCAAAATAAATGAAATATTTTCCGAACCTGCCGCTGTCTTTATGTGCATGCAATTTACTCACAGGAAAAGGTCTCCATATACAGAAAATGAGAAACTCTTCAGTCTTTCATGCTTCTACAAGTCGCCTGCTTTGTACAAACATTTACGTGAGCAAGGTTTACACCTTCCAAGCCCTGGTGTAATTAGAACGTGGCTAACACGTGTTCCGATGACTGCAGGAACTAATACGGCGTTATTAAAACAGCTCCAGGCTAAAGTTTCTACAATCGATAATGACCTAGAAAAGAATGTGACCTTAATGTTCGATGAAACTGTTATTAAGACATTACTTCAGTATGACAGAAAAAACGATATCATAAAAGGCTTTGAGGATATGGGAGCTGGTAAACGCTCAAATAAATTTGCTAAACAAGCCTTAGTGTTCATGGTAAGGGGCATGTTTCATAAATGGAAACTACCGATTTCGTATTTCCTGACATCGAGTAGCGTAAAATGTGATGTACTGAAAGAGTTAATTATTGAGCATATTACTCTATTGCAAGAGGCTGGACTGATTGTAAGAGCGATTGTGTGCGATCAAGGGCCCAATAACAGAGCAGCCCTTCGACAACTTGGTGTTGCTGAAGGAAACCGGTACATAAATGTAAACAGCAAAAAAATACACATTGTATACGACGTACCACATTTAGTAAAGAGTGCCCGGAACAACTTGATGCAACATGACATTCAGTATGATGAGGAACGTCGTGCTAGTTGGAGAGATATTGAAGATATTTATGCTCTGGACAGTCAATGTAACAAAGATAAACATGCTCCTAAAGCCAGATCGTTGCCAAAAATCCAAGAAAAACACATAGCTCCAAAAAATTTTCAAAAAATGTCTGTGAAACTCGCGACGCAAGTTTTCAGTCACTCCATGGAAGCTGGTCTACTTACTGCAGTTGCTACCAAGCAAGTGGTTTCAGAAACCGCTGTAGACACAGCAGTTTTTGTTGGTAGGGTTAATAATATATTTGATGCACTGAACTGCAACTCACTTCACAGCAGAAACCCCTTCTCTTGTGCACTGAGCAACCATTATCCAGAGGTTGAAGAGTTTCTCTTAGATTCAGCTGAGTTTGTGGATACTTGGGTCGCAGTTGGTGCGAGAGCTAAAAAGCCTCCTTGTTTCAGTGGACTTAGTATGACGATCTGTAGTATTGTAGATTTGTGGCGAGAGTTAAGATTGCAAGGCATCGAATATGTTCTTACATCTCGACTGAACCAAGATGCTATTGAGAACATGTTTTCAGTTTTGCGATACAGAGGAGGTTTCAATGCTAATCCTTCGGCTCAACAGCTCAGACACAACTTAAGAGCTTTCGTCTGCACGCATCTGCTGAAGCCAGCACAGAGTGCAAACTGTGAACCCGACGAGGATGCTCTCCTGTCCGTTTTCTCCAAGGCAACGGCAGCTGTTCAGGACGACACAGCTGCGAGATTTGACCACCTCAGCGATTGCGACAGTGACGCAGATGGCAGCGAACTGGCTTCGGAACATACTACAGAGATTTCTGAATGTGATTCAACCCTGGAGTCCTGCTCTGTAAGGTAAGCTCGTACGATGTCATAAAAATATTCTAGTATTTAAATTGTACGTAAAATGTTGTTTATTTCATGAATCTTAATAGTTTGCATTTTAATACTAAATCAATTAGAAAATAGAAACATGTGTGAAATATGGCGTGAAATGTTTATTGTGAACGACCTATAAAATAGCAATATACATGTAGCAACCTGTTAATGTTGTTTGGAGAAATTAAATTCTGTATGCAAGGGAACGAACGATGTCGCTTATTAATGCCTACTTAATAATACTGATTAATATTACTCGTTCCTATAATTGTTCCATGTTACATTTATATTTGTAAAATATATAACTTCTAACAATATTGACTGATTGTGTTTCATTGTTATTTTAAAGGTTGTTTCTACTTTCATTTGTGTTTCTTTCTCATATTCTAGCTTGCAAAGTTTTCGGCTAATTGTCGTATTTACTTTCATTACTGTTTTTCGTACACATAAAAAAAATGTTGCCACAGTAGATTATTATTTTATTACTAGCTTTTGCCCGCCGCTTCGCTCGTGTTAATGTAGGTTTGATTTTGTCAATAAATTCAGATCGTCGGTCGTTCACAGGAAGCATTAATGTAAAAACACTTATTTTCAATACTTAATTAATCCTTTTTTTTTTCCTTAGTAAATATCATTTGTACGTTTCTGTGCCCCTGACAAAGAGTATGCGAAATTTTATGATGATCGGTTCAGTAGTTAAGGGGTAAAAACGAAACTTACAAACTCACATTAGCATTTATAACCGTAAGGGTTAATTTTCTGTCATTAAAGTTATATTGGCTTATGTTTTTGTGTTATATATTGGAATATTTCCATCGCTTGTATACTTTGTATATTATTTTACTCCCTTTGTTCACAAAACATTTGTTAGTTTCCTTCACCTAAACAGAAGAAAACTAAAACATACTGTAACATTTATGACTGTACTATTTATACAACGAAGATGTATTCTGTCTATGAATTATTGGTCATGACATAGTTCTGATTCAGTTATATTGAACCTTAATTCGTATTATTATTTCGTTTAACTTTCCGTACCGTGAATATAATTCGTCCAAGATGAACCTTGCAAACATAAAACTTTGTTTTTGTTTACAGGTACGTTGCAGGATACCTTGCGAAGAAATTAGAAAACAAGTACCACTGTGTGACATGTCGTAAGTCTTTTTCTTCTCCAAATATGCAATTAGAAAGTCATCACAATTTACTTCTTTTCAACAGAGCTTACATGGCTAAAGAAGACAGAGTAGGTAAGCTGATTGCTCCGAGCGATATGTTTTTCAAGGTAACTGACATAACCTTGTCAACATTTACGGAACTTTACCCGAAATGCTGTTCTGACAAAGGAGTCTTGGGATTGATTTTTAAAGAAGTTAAAAAACGAGTGAAAAATGTGTACCCTTGCTGGTTTTTCGGGCCATGCAAAAAACACAGAATATATGCTCTTATCCATTTGATACGAATAAGGCTTAACAGAGAATTGTTTTGGTCATCGAAAAAAAGTTGCATTTCTGCCAAGAAGCCGCCTCAAAAACTTAGGAACTTGTTACATTGTTAACTTGTTGGTTGTCTTCTGGAGGAAAAGAAAAATGACCTTCCAGGAAATGGTATTGTATCTACCTTGTTATGCTTTGTAGCACTAAAAGTAGATTAGTATTTCTTTCCAAAAACAAAACATCTTTATTTTGTGTGTACTTAAGCGGCCGACCTATCTCGAACATTAAATAATGGTACTCAGAACTAATGGAGATACATTGTCGGTATTTTAAACGGATACGTCTGTTTACGTCTCCTACTGTTCAAGTATGATTAAACTGTTTTCTTAATTTTCCCGTTCGTATCACAGTAATGCCCCAATGAATTTTCTGTTCGCTTGTATCTCATTATACATATACTTATTAAATAATCACTTTTCACTTTTAAACTGCTTTCTTAAGTTGAGTAACGTCTATAGTTCTAAGTAGGTGGGCCTCTTATAATTGAATAGTATTCTGTGTATTAAGTACGTTTAGAGTGTACATTGCTTATGTATATGTTGTTACGTAAATGTAGTACTTTCAAATAAGTAAATGGGTATTAAGTTTAGTTCAAGTGATATGTCAAATGTTTTATTACGTAAATAACGCAATCTAATCTGTTCTCGGAGTTCACATAAAAGCCAACAGCAATACGAAAACTGCATATTAATACCCGATAAGCTAATCTCATGATTTTAAATATTAAATACATTTATTTTTAATCACGCCAATAATGCCTATGACATGCGGAAGTTACTTGTAGATCACCAACTCTTTTACCTATTTCAGTTATTTATTTTTATTAATGCGATCAAGCTAATGCATTAATGAATAAATACATAACCATAATAGGAATAAAAGTGATTATTTAAACATAAATATTCGCTGGGTACCGACTGAAGATTGTTGAGCGCCATCGTTAGAAAATTTCTTGACTGTAGTCTGTGCGAAAAAACTGGCATTTTGAGGTTGCATAAAATGTTAGCAACACAATTAGGCCTAATGAAAAAGATAATATCACTCTGATATAGGACAATATTTGAATGATAAATTGTTTTCTATGTAAACAGAACCAGGAGAAGTAAAGCGTTTTAAATATTTTATTCGCCGTATTTGTCTCAACGCGGTCGGTATACGCGCACATATCTGTATCGTCAAAGCGCTGCGACCGCGACCCGTTGTGTGACCTTGAGCTCTTCTGTTTCATTCCTCCCCTCACACTCTCTTCATGCCATGCCAACCCGCTGATAGTCGTGCAGCGCCAGCCTTATTGGGTTCCTACTTCGCTCGTTTGGCAGCGCTGCGTACCGGACCTGTAAACCGTCGAGCTTCATGCACACACCACCAGGGCGACGCGAAGTTTTGTGTTACATTAGAAGCCTAGGCGTTGACAGTCTGTATATCTTAGTCGTCTGTGGGCGTGGCAGCATATGTACGGGAATGTCAGCCTTCGGTAATTGTTCAAGGTTGTGCATGCCATCTTCTCTACTTAGCAGCGCAGAAAGCAACGAAGCAGTTGAAACAGGTTAATGTTGCGTCTTTTCTTGTTGATGTATTTTATTACATGCAGAAAAGTTCAAAAAGAAAGAAAGATTTCATACTCTGCCAAAAAGTGATGGATGTTGATATTCATAAAATACTGAAACCTGTGTCAACGCGGTGGCTTTCTCTCTTACAATCAGTCACTAGAGTGTTGGAGCAGTGGAATGCTTTGGAAAAGTTGTTCAGTGTTGGAGTGAACACAGAGAGTTTGGGTGAAACTTCATTGAAGAATGAGCGTTACATGAATGTGAAGAAAATGATGGAGTCCCATGTATGCTAATTGTACTGTTTGTTTTTGTGTAGTGTTTTGCCTGTTTTCACAAAAGTGAATGAAGCTCTACAGTCGCGTGCTCCTGCCATTCATGTACTGCAAAGAAAGTTGAATGAATTCTTACATGAACTTTTATCAAGATTCGTAAAGCCTTCAGCTGTTGTTTCACCAGTGCAAAAAACACCATACAAGGGAAGTAAAAATCAGAAAGAAGACAGTGATCTTGTCATTGGTGCTAAAACACGAGCTTACATAAAGAATAAAGACATATCTTCAGCTGATTTAGAAACATTTTACAAGTATGTTAAACAGTTCTATGTAGAAGCATGTGATTATGTGTTACTTAGGTTTCCCTTAGAAGAGGAATTTTTTAAACATGCTGAGGTATCTATCCGTTAGAAAAACTGCTAGCTATTCATCTGTTGAGTATTTGATGTCCAGATTCCCTGGTAAACTTACACATGTAGATCAAGAAAGACTTAATAGAACTTGCAAAATATCAGGCAGATGAGTTTCGTGAAGATATTTATTGTGCTCCAAGAATAGATGTTGCTTGGCATCTGATCTCTCAGTTGGTAGATACTGATGGCTTGATAAGTATACAGTGTTACCAAAAGTAATGCTTTCTGCTTTAGTGGTTCCTCATAGCAATGTTGAAGTTGAAAGAATCTTTAGCATTGTTAGAAAAAAATCAAACAGAATTCAGACCGAATCCATCGACAGACACAGCAAAGAAACACACTTCGCCCTCACACACACTACCCATGCCATACTAGAAAATACAGGATGTTAGCAGGCGGTCAGTACAATGTGTCTGTTCGACAAGTGTTTGAATGTGAAGCAAAACTAAGACTGCAGGATTCTCTACCATTATTTCTGAGTTCAAATAAATTTGGTAAAATAGAAATAAAGTCGTTCGACATCAGCGATGCTGGAGAAGAGAAATCCCCAACTGAGTTATGTGATCTGTTCCGTGGCATTACCATAGGTGAAAAAGAAACTAGTGAAATGGAATCAGTGATTCCACTTCTCACTTATTTAACTGGTTATTGCGTATATGGACTGTCAAAAAAACTCAAATGCGATGCGTGTCATGGTGGTTTGGTTTGCGATAAGTATTTTGAGTTTTCCTACAGCCTAATAAAGGAAATGAGCCGTGGCGGTTTGCAGTATCCACACCCAGATGTTGTGAGCATAGTGATACACACGTATGCAGTGATGCTGAAACTTCTCTCAAAGCCATTTGAGAAAATGTTTCTAAATTCAAGTAACCACAAACAAGTCCTTGTTATGATTACTACTGAACAGTTCAAAGAAGAACTTTCGTATCTTGATGAATGTGATGCCGGCCATACTGTAGAAAATATTATTAAAAATATTGTATGTCCTCAAATGCGCTTTTAAAAAACTACTGTGTGAAAAATAATGACACTTGCAAGAAAAATCCAAAAAATCGAAAAATTTCAACCCTCACAACTAGTGCAAAGCCTTTGTTATTGTAAATGTATGTAGTGCGGATTCAAGAACAACTTGAATCTAAGAGTTAAATATGCTGTACAAATACCTAATTGTGGTCACCAAAACTAATCTGCGTGGCGAGCTCAATCATTACTCTATGTGCAGTTGAAATATGATATCACATGTGATATGCATGCAAAAAGAACTTTAAATATTTTTATTTAAATACAAAAGTGTATTCGTTTTCACATTCTGAAAGGGGGTGCATTGTAAATATATGTATTATGTAAATATATTTAAAAATGATATTCCTTGTCACAAGAGTGTTTTTATACCTACCTGTATTTGCTATGATTTATTCATATATAGATTTTTTTTTGTTTGGTTAGTATACTCTACGAGTGACTTGTGAATTCAGTGCTGTGTTTGTTTTTATTATTTACAGAATTTTTCTCAAGTATTTGATTAAAATTTCTACGTTTCTCATGTTTAAAACTGTTTTCAAAAGTATTTTTTCTTTTACGTTTAACTGTATAAATGTATTGATAGGGTCGCAACATACTGAAAAGTTAATGTTCGAATTGAGATAAGTAACATCGTAAACAGTTTTCTGCAATGAGTAAAGACATATAATGTAATAAATATTATTTGTCTACAATATCGTTACAAAGTATGTGTTCATGTTATGTATATTCATAGGCCTAAAGGCCAATTGGATTCCTTTTTTTTTTTAATCCGCGCTATTTTGAAATGATTGGAGTGGTAGTTCACAACATATTCTGTTGAGAGGTCCCAAAGTTTAAAAACGTCGCTATTAGCAAATTGATTATCTATATGTGTGTTTAAAATATTTTTAGCATGCTTTGTTTCATTTCGATATGAGTCTTTTATAAGTAGCGACAAAATGTTTTTCCCCCTTGTGTTTTGTACCAGATGAGTGACATCGTAAGGAAATCAGTGTTGTGTATATTTTAGTAATGTTCAGAATTGTTTACTTATTTAATTAAATTTTGTATGTTTTTCACATATCAAACTGTTAAGTACCAAACATGGATGTTATTTGGTACAAGATTTAACAGTAACTGCAGTAATTTGTATTGTGTAATTTACACCCATAGTAATCTTATAATGGTCAAACCTCCGTAAAAATCATACTTAACAATGCAAGCCGATTTTTTAATTGTACAACTGGCCGTGTTATAATAAATGCATTGTTTTCAAACAGTTGTTTTCTTTATTGTAAAGTGTGTTATTTGCATTTTAAGTTAGGCTGCGTATTGAAGGAAATAATATGTTACAATTATAAAATTGGGAAACATCTGACTACTCCCCTGACTCACTCGAGATTACGAGATGACGCACTACTAAAAATATGTCCCAAATGCCCTACTTGTCTGTCCCAGTCACAGGTGCGAAAGCCCTGAAACTAAAATAATTAGTTTGTTGTTTAAAATCCTTTATTTAACTACTTACCAGTATGATACAGTAAAATATGAGGAATAAGTTACTCAAATTAAAATTATCTTCCATAATTAATGTAAATAGTGAGAAAACGCACAGCAGCTTAATTTATGACAGTATTTGAAAAGTAAAATGTAACCATTTTGCAAACATGAGTGTAGAATGTAGGCGTGCAATAAATTCAAGTGTAATCACAAGTAAAGAGTTGCGTCAGCTTACCTAAATACCACAGTTCTAAAGTGTGCGGGAAGGTAATTTACCTACTCCTGTAAAAAACATCTACCGATTTGTTTCGTTTGTTAGAAAGACTTAAATAATTAAAAACCATTAAGTGTGAAAATGGGAAGGGGGGACCTGTTCACCTGGAATTTGGAAAGATACTTTTTAATTATTTCCCTATAACTTGAAATTCTCATAATTTGTGTAATCCATTACACCTCATGCCCATAAGATTCTTTTAGGAACCCAGGAAGAAATAATTTTGCCTCATTTTTAAACAAAAAAAATTGCCCGTTCAACAATAACAACAAATAAAATTTTAATTTCTTGAAACACTACAAAGTAAGTATCAGTTACATATGAGAGAAGAGATGGTTTACTAGTACTTTTTCTCTGGTTGACCAAATTCACTTGAAACCGTATTTCGACTACAAAGGTGGATAATCAAGTGCACTTGTTTTTATGGTCATTATAGCCTTTCATCGTTAGATGAAGATGTTTACATTTAACACTAGAACTCCCAAGGCGGTCATTTTGACCTCTAGCGATTTTGTTTTTATTTTAATTTCTAAAGATTTCGCATCTGAGTGATGCACTTTTATGACTTTTCCTAAATCATAGTTTTGTTCTAAAAATCCATAATTTATCAATAATTGGTTCACTTGCAACTAAGATATTTTATGTTATACCTCGAACTCCCACAGCGGTCATTTTGACCTTCCGAAAAAAAAATTCAAAAATAGCTGCTTTGAGTTATGCAATTGAATAAACCTTTTTCTCATCTTCTACACGAGTATATTATGTGCACATAAACGTTATTTAACAATATTTTGCTAGAATAAATATTATTTAATGTGGGTTTATATAGGCCCACATAAATAATTTCCTTTATATTTTGTGTGTGCAGCTGTGTGCATATCAATTGTTTTCTTATCATCACGCATGTGCTCTACATTTGCGCATGTCGTAACAAAATGATGCCAAGTCCTTGACTTCTACCTATATCGTATTTCTTGTTCGGTAAAAGCTGGGTTTGTACTTTGGTATGGGTTGGTATGAATGCATTTCTTTTGTTCGCATTCTTACTCCCCTTCAGTGAAAATGTTGGCTGCCTTGTGCATGAGTCATCATTGTTGTTCACCACTGCAGAGTGAATCATCTCTGTAAAGAGAGAACACGCATATCAGTAGTCTGGGTAACAGTATAGTTTCGCAATGAAGTAGGTCTTGGGTGTGAATTCCATTGGCGCTGTTGCTGTGTGTGTTTTACTGAACATTTATAATGAACCGACATAAACTCACACTAGAACAAGCTTTGCAGTATTTGCAAGACCTTCCTGAAGATCAATCTGAATGCAGTGACTTGCTTGAGAGTGATGAAGATTACATTCCGAATAATAGTGACTCAACTGGAAGTGAAGAAATCGATGAACCAGATGACCTTGTGTTTGAGAAAACTTCTATAGTCGCAGCTAATTCATCTAGATGTATCACTGGTAAGTAAAATAATTTTATTGAATAAAGTATAAAAATTTAGTTCCGTAACAAGTGTCTAAGTAATATTTTTTCTCAAGAGTATCCCGGTATAAATGGATGTTTAGGGCTGAGACTTCTGATCTCAAGGGTTTTTGATCTAGGCCTGTATGGTTAGACAAATATTTTTACTTACTAATATTTACTAATTTACTAATATTTGGACATTCTATTATAACATACTTTTTTTCTATATTATATGAAATATTCAATGAAACGTCTTAGGTTAGTTTTTTATGTGCACAAAACATATAGCAATAATATAAGATTTTTGTAATATACTCCACTCACTACCTATCTCAGCTATTACGATTCTGAGTTCCACGATATATTTGCTGCATCATAATTGTTATTGCGTATGTGTATGAATGAAGGACTTTCTAAATAAAAAATAATTTTTTTCCAGGCACTACTCAAGGCACATCAGATGGCATTGCTGCATTATCTGCACCAGTTCCGTATTCAGCGAATGTGTCAGGGCGTGCAGTACGGCAAGGAAGTAGGCGAGGCAGAGGACGAGGGCGAGGCAGAGGACGAGGGCAAGGCAGAGGAGAAAAAGAACCAGAACCAAGTGGTAATGAAATGCAAGATCATTCTGGACCAATTCAAGCTCAAAGATCTGTCGCACATTGCACTAAAAAACGCGTTAGATGTGGACCTCAGCAATTTATTCCAGTTGTTGGTGTTACAATGATCAGTGCGAATGGAAAGCAATGGACTGTTGTGAATGCAGGTGATAGTGCTGTAGGCAGGGTGGGTTTGCAGAATGTGCTACGTGAAAGGCCAGGACTTTCGCCTACTGCAAAACGTAGTATTGATGAGGCAAACGTTACAAGTGCATTTAGACTTTTTATTGATGAAACTATACTGCAGAAAATAGTAAAATGCACTGAAACAGAGGCTCGGTACAGGCTGCAAGACGAAACATGGTGTTTAAGTTTGGAAGAGCTATAAGCTTTTATTGGTCTATTGTATCTGCGCGGTGTGAGTGGAGCCAAAGGACTTCCACTCGCTAGTCTCTGGTCAGCCAAATGGAGTATTCGTTTTTATGGAGACACTATGTCACGCAATAGATTCCAGGAAATATTGAGATTTATTCGCTTTGACATAAAATCATCAAGACCAGAACGTTTGGAGCAGGACAAGTTTGCTCTTATATCGGATATTTGGAATCAATTTACCAGCAATTGCATTTCCAGCTACAAACCAGGTGCTGATATTACTGTTGATGAGCAACTTTTCCCAACCAAATCCAAATGCCGTTTCACTCAATACATGTCTAATAAACCTGATAAATTTGGAATAAAATTTTGGCTGGCTGTTGATGTTGCGAGTAAATACATTCTAAATGGATTCCCTTACTTAGGCAAAGATGATAAACGGCCTGCTGACCAGTCTCTCTCTGAAAATGTAGTTCTTCGATTGGTTAGTCCTTATCTCGACACTGGCCGTAATATTACCATGGACAACTTCTTCACTTCAGTCGCTTTGGCAGAAAAATTGATGGCTAGGGGTACAAGTGTTGTTGGTACAGTGAACAGGGCTAGAAGAGACATTCCAGCAGAACTCAAGAATGCAAATCTTCCATTGCAGGATTCATTCATACTAAAGCAGAATGACTGCACTCTTACTGTGTACCAAGGAAAAGTAAACAAAAATGTACTTGTACTTAGTACCATGCATACATCTGTTTCTATTGGCGTAGATAAGAAAAGACTTCCAGAAACTGTCAGTTATTACAATGCTACTAAATATGGGGTCGATATAGCAGATCAAATGGCTCGACAATACTCAACTAAAGCCGCATCCCGGCGCTGGCCACTCCAAGTATTTTACAACATACTTGATTTTGCTGGAATTAATTCATGGGTACTGTACAAAGAAGCTACAGGTTCTAGTATCAGCCGAAGAGATTTCATCATGAAACTAGCAGAGCAACTTCGAGAGGGCCATGTGAGAAATCGAAGGGAAAACTTAGAGGACAACAATCTTGACACAGTTCCACATGAAAATCGTAAGCGCCATCAATGCCAGATTTCCAAGTGCAATGGAAACAAGACTACCGAAGTTTGTACTGTATGTGCTAAATATGTTTGTGGCAAATGCACAGGGAAAGTCGTCAAAAAAACTGTGTGCTTAGTATGTAATGTAAAAGTAAATGTATGAAAAATAGAAAGTTGAATTGTATACATTATATCAAATGTACAATTTTATGTGTTTTGAAGTATGCAAAAAAAGGAAGGGTCACATTCATTTTCAATGTTAAAAAATATGATAATTATATTCTATTTTTAAATAATATTTTGAAATAAAATATTTTTGAAATATTACAAAATATATGTTACAAAAGTGTGTACGAATGTCTATATTATCTAAATAAAATCTTTTATAAATAAAATTTTATTTATTTTATCTCTCATAAAATGATCTTAAAGTAAATGTTATATTCTGTGTTAAAATCAATCCAAAAATATATATCATAAACAGTATTTTTAAAATTCGGTCAAATTGACCCTTCATGGGAGTTCTAGGGTGTAACAAACTCTGGGAGTCCTAGTGTTAACCATTAAAACCAATTTATTACTGCTAAAATATACTTATCACTATACACTCTGCTGGTATTGTAACAATATACTGTGAATGATGTTCAAAGTTTGTTCTGTAACAGCAAAACTGTCTTCAGCAATGAATTATGAAATGTAATAAAGTTACGTCTTGTTATGTAATAAACTGAAAGTCCATTTGGATCTTTTTTTCGTAACCTAACTAAAACTAAGCGTATTTGTTTGGGAGGCATCTGGGTTAGGTAAGACTCTAAGTGCATCTCACTTATTACTGCTGGAATCAGTGACATTCTAAAATAATTCCAGTGGTAATTATTTTGCTTTATAAACATATTGTCAACATAAGTTTTAAAACAGCCAAAACAGTTTATGGATAATAAATGGAATGACAGAATTTTTTTTTTTAATTACTTCAGCAGAGTTCCGTTTGTTTCGATGAGCTTAGTCAAACTGAACTAGCTTCTTGACAAGCAACCTAAAATTCATTAACATAAAGAAAATAGAGTTTGCTTGGGTGGCCTGCTATCGTGATAAAACAGTCTGTAACTGTGTTTACTAACGAAACTAGCACTGCTGTGAGGAGAAACGTTTTTACAAAACATCCAAAGTATATTTTAAAAGCGCACTTTAGAAAATATAACAAATTAAAAATATGACTATGGCTCTAAACGTTAAGTCAATTACGTTTTTGTGATTCTTATCTTAGCCCCGCATTTTCATTCTTAAAAATATTAGTTTTAAAAACATTATACGAATAAATTTTAAATGATTGACGAATACGCTTTAATGAAATGTGTCTAATACTATATTAGACAAGCTAGGATTATGTGTGTCGAAGATTTCCTCTTCTAGAAATTACTGATTTTGTAATCCGGCTTTTAAATCGCATGACTTGTTAACTAGATAAATTTTAATCTACAATTACATTTAAAGTTTTATGTGATGTCCGTATAGTAAGACAGAAATATAAGAATATAAAAGTAATAAAATAACAGCGAAAATCAGCTGAACCGCTGTGAAACAGGCGCGCCGTAGAGCAGAGAGAGGGACCACTCTTGATGACGTCACGCGCTTGAAAGCAGGCCTTGTGTCCAGAGGGTGTTGGTAGGACCCAGCCCTCCGGGAGGGATGCACGCGCCGGGACCCGTGGAGCCTTCGCCAGCAGTAAGCATCGAAATCGTCTCCCATCTACTAACCAGTAGTTTCGACCGACTTAATCGCCGCCAGTCGCTTAGTCTAATCGCCGGCCCTTCCGTCGCGTCAAAGGCATCTTGTGTTTTACATATTTATTTTTTTTATTGCTAGGGTTTATCGCTTTTGTTCATTGTCTTAATCCTTTGTTTAACTCAAGTTGAGTCTTTTGTGTTTTCATCATCGCCCTGTGTGACACGTGGCTGAGCATGTACGGCCATTCTGTTTACGGGTAATCAAGACTCCGCGAACCCTTGCGAACTTCCCTCGAGCTAAAACTTCCGAACGTGTTGCAGATATCAAAGCATGTCAGACGAGCATCTCTCACGCACAGGACAGGTCAGCTACTTGGGCAGCACCATGTACGAGGGTGGTTTTGTCGAATAAATCTTGCTAGTGTAGCCATAGTTTATTTCCTTATGTTCTGAGCATTACCATAGTTACTAATTACTGTGTGTGTGGCATCTGAGATGGCCAGTATTGGCATATGAAGTCAACTCTGCCGACGTACCACTGTCTCCGACCATGTGGCCAATAACCCCCACCCCCGAGATAGTCCTGTGTATCAGTGCACGTAATCGTGGATTGGCGCCGGGCACAACCACAAGCATTCAACACCAATCCGCAAAACAGTGGGTTAGATGTCAGTTTGTTCCATATCATTGTATTATTAAAGTTTAAGTAAAAAAAAATAACAGCACAATTATTATTTTTATCCCTTAGTAATTTTCTATTGGTATATCTAAATCGAAGACATTTAATACACTATATCTCACAAATGGTAGAAGATATAAAAAAATTGATAAGGACAAAAAATTTTCAGCTGATGCACAACAAAAAATGTCCTATGCACAATTTGTGTATCAGCTGTCTGAAATGATTGATTCTTAATTTAATGCGTAATTGACATATGATGGCCATCTTGGATGTATGTCATCATAAAATATGTATGAAAATCAAGCCTTTTCGTAAAATATTGCGTCAAATAAAACAGAGCTATTATGATAAATAAAATTGTTTTTTGATTCTATAAAATACCCACATCGACACCGTTATGTATTTGCTCTGACTTTTACGGATGTGTTTTTTACATTAATTTTTTTTAACACTCAAGCTGGGTTCATGTTCATATTTTTGGTATCATGTTGAAGTTTGTTTGGTTTTAAATTCTATTTTAATAAAACCAGTCAGTGTTGAGTTTGGTTTATCTACCCGATGCAAAGGGTAGGTACCACAAAATGTCGAGATAGTTTGTGCTGCGATTCAAGGAAATCGTAATTTATCTGTTCGAGAAGTTGTGGACGAAGTGGGCATCAGCATAGGATCATGCAATCAAATTTTGTGTGACAAAACTTGAGATGCATCGTGTCAATGCAAAATTTGTGTTGCATTTGTTGATGGACTATCATAAACATACCTGTGTTGAAATCAGCCATGAACTGCTTGAGACTGCCAATGCCAATTAAAACTTCCTTAAGGACATCATAAAAGGTGATGAGGTATGGGTTTATGGCTGTGGTGTTGAAACGAGGGTGCAGTCGTCGTAGTGGGTGGACAAAGGGTCTCCTCGTCTAAAAAAAAAAGACATGAGTCGGTTAAAGATCAAGATGATGATGGTTATTTTTTTTTATTCAAAGGCATTTTCTATCAGGAAAACATATATGGTAAACAAGGAACTCTACCAGGGGATTCTATCACATTTTAGAGGTGCTATTTGCAGGAAGAGGCCTGATATGTGAGGAAACCAGACATAAATGTTAAATCATGACAATGCACCGGCTCACGCAGCTAAGTGGCAAAACATTACACTGTTATTGTGCCCCATCCTCCCCATCCTCAAGACCTAGCCCCAGCAGACTTTTTCCTGTTTCCCAAGCTTAAAATTATGTTGAAAGGATGTCGTTCCCAAACCATTGAGATTGAGGACAATGCAACAAGACACGCGTGCAATCTCATAAAGTGCGCTCCAGGAGCCTTTCCAAAAATGGAACAAACATTGGGAACTATGTATTGCAACTGCAGGGGACTACTTTGAAGGGGACAGTGCTTAGTATGTTGTAAAATGAGCAATAAAGATGTTATAGCTGGAGTTCGGTTTCTTTTGTAACACAACTCATATTTCGCGAAATATTACTGTGATGTCTTTATTCTGATTATGTTTCGTGTGTACTTCGTTCTGTACATGAGTTTTATGTATATTTATTTATATACAATTATTAATACTCCATCAATCCCTTGAAAAACATTTATGACATCTGCTTTTGACGGCTCAGACGACGGGTGTTCGCCGATTCACATCTTAACTTTCACTTTGGACGACTCTCATCTACCTGGAGTAGTGCCGTTTACTTCAAAATTTTCAGCTCCCCGGAGGTGCTGCCGTCATCAGCATCTGAGTTCCAGAACATCATTAGTTTCTAGTATTCCTTTCTAGTCTGTATTCTACAGAAACGCCCCACAGGGATTGAGGACATTGTTTCATCACCCTAATCCTTGAACTGCTGAATCGAGTAGTAATCACACTGTTTAACTGTGTGTAAAACTTTTCAAACTTCAGAATTCACCATGAATTACGATCTCACAAGTCTACAATCTTTAGTGCTAGTCCAGATACTAAATGATTAATATAGCTGTGTTACATAATAGCATTTCTTGTTATATATAAACCAAATTTTAAAGTACTCATTAATTTTTATTTTACTATTTATGACTGAGAGTGATGTGTTAACAGTTAAAAGTAGGCGCAAATACGTGTGTGTGTGTGTGTGTGTGTGTGTGTGTGTGTGTGTGTGTGTGTGTGTGTGTGTGTGGACGCTCGTGCAAGCATGTAAGGTAAAGCAAGAAGAGAGATGGCGCGGGAGGAGAGTTGGCGCACTAGTTCGATTCGCCGTCAAGAGATCGCGCTGGGTGCAGCGACTCGCCAGAGGGACAGCAGTAGACGTGTTGGGTGTGATGAGAAATTCATCCATTTTTCGTGTTAATATTTTACGTGTTTCCGTGTCCCGTGTGATGCTGGTAAGTACCTGAATTTTCAATGCACGTACATATATTTTATAATTAGCAAATATATGAGTGTAGTAAAGAATATTTTTTAAGTTTGTGAGTAAGCTAGGTTACGCAGGCATGTGATGTTCGCGTTTACAGAACCGCCGCCATATTGTTCCGAATAAAGGAGGGGTGTGCCATCTCTCCTACCCACTTAGGAGAGTTGGCACAAGAGTTGGCGTAGGTGAGATGGCACACTTGCTGAAATGTAAGCTGCAATCGGGAAGGTATAAATTATAAAAAGAATTAGTGAGTGATGGTCTGGTTATTACAATAAATATGCAATTAATTAGTGAAGCGAATTTTGTCCAACCAGCGATATTTGGAAGGATAAAGAAACGTGTATATCTATATATATATAAATGTTATGTTGGTTTGTGTACGCTTCAAAAACTCAAAAAGTTCTGCACCGATCGAGCTGAAATTTTACCATTATATACAACCCGCATCAAGGATTGTTTTTATCTACTTTTCACGTCAGCGACATACCCGCGACCGCGAAAAAGTAACTGCGCCATTTTATTAATGTGTTTTCTCACCAATAAAAACAAAAAAACACGCATTTTCTGGTATGGAAACGTTTCTCCATGACAAAGGATTTCTCTTAGCAAGGGATCGTCCATTAATTACGCGAGGCTCGAAAAGGGGGGGGGGGGGGGGGGGGTTGTCGGGAAAAATCACGAAATATCACAACGGGGGAGGGGGGGTGTAGAGAGATATCACGTGTATTTATTTTTTCACGCGATTTCTACTAAACCGAAAAGCGACGCGTGACCTTGACTCGCCGTAGCCAGGCAACAATATCCCCGCCCGCCGCAACATGAACCACCCGGCTCGGCTTGCCAGTTGCCAGTAAGACTGTGATTTTGGCGCCGAATACATGCGTAAATCACATATAAGCCTTTCCTTTATTATTTGTATGCCAGTGAGAATAAACCTGCAACCTTAATGTGTGTCTGGACATTTTTATCACTGTGCTTAATTTACCAGAATTAAATTAGATTATACCTATATTTAAAGATAATATTCTGAAATTTTTAAAAATATTTTGTACCAAAAAAAAACACGTGATTTATGGGGGGGGGGGGGAAGTCTGAAACCTCACCACAAATCACTAGGGGGGAGGGGGGGTTAAAAATTTGCTAAAAAAACATCACGTGATTAATGGACGACCCCCAATGGAAAAAACTACGTCAAGTGAAGCGAGCGGGAAATGGCTATATACAATGAGAATGCTTTTATTGTGAGGTGCAATAATTAAAAAAATGACTAAGCGTACCGGTATGGGACTAATTATACAATTTGAATGAAGTACTTTAGTGTCTCGATTGAGCTGCGCCGTTATCCAAATCGTAAGTAGAGGTTATGTTTTGTATGGGTCTATCACCACTTGATGTGGGATTGCATGTAGATGGTTCTAGGCTATTCATTTTTGAACTCCAACATTGCCTGTAATTTCTCGATCGACACCAGCAGACGAAATAAATGTTTGCCTGAAATATTCAACACTATGGCGGCACGTACATACATTGCAGTTGACTACGAATATGCTTGTCCAGTTGCAGAATGATCCATCAGCTGAGTTATTCTCACGACAGTTACTGGAAATTGGAAACGGACAGCTGCCAGTCGATGAGACGTCTAGACGAATATCATTTCCCGATCATTTTTGTAATTTAGTAACATCGAAAGAAGAACTGATCGAAAAAGTATTTCCTGACATTCAAAAAAATCATAGAAATCACGATTGGCTTAGTGAAAGAGCTATCCTTGCCGCAAATAATAAATATGTCTATCAACTTAATAATGTTATTCAATCCAGAATTCAAAGTGATGAAATTACATATAAGTCGATAGACACCGTTGTGGAAGCAGATGAAGTAGTTAATTATCCAACGGAATTTTTAAACTCACTTGATCTGACAGGGATACCACCACACATACTTAAATTAAAAATAGGTGTGCCAATTATCCTCTTGCGGAATATTAACCAGCCAAAACTCTGCAACGGCACGCGACTTTCAGTTAAGAAATTAACGAATAACGTAGTGGAAGCAACGATTTTAACGGGGCCTTTCAAAGGTGAAGATCTCCTCATTCCTCGAATACCCATGATCCCGACCGATACACCATTTCAATTATAAAGATTGCAATTCCCAATTCGATTGGCATTTGCAATCACAATCAATAAAGCTCAAGGTCAATCTTTAGAATTGTGTGGTTTAGATTTAGATGCGGATTGCTTTTCACATGGACAACTGTATGTTGCGTGTTCCCGAGTCGGAAAACCAGATAGTCTTTATATCTACGCATACAGTGGAAAAACAAAAAAAGAAAAAAAATATTGTACATCCACAAGTATTGCAAAATTAAACTTATATGAAATGTATTCTTTGTTTCGTTTCTCATTTCTCAACTATGCAATCACAATGTGCCACAGCGAAGCGTGGCAGGGTACAGCTAGTTTATTATAAAATAAATAATTTGTTTATTTATATCGAAAATATATTGTTGGAAATGGTCAAAACTAATTCGGCGAATGTTAGATTTTTATTATAATTGGGTAATTTATTTTATTCATTTATAAGAATGGTAACTTCCACAGAATTTTTTTTTTCACCATTTCTAACAATATATTTTCGATATAACTAAGAAAAATAACTTTTTTCCCTTTCGGAAAACAGTCTAATATTTACATGTATATGTATATATGTGTGTACAATCAAAGATTAAATACATTACTACTATAATGTTTTTCATCATTAAGTAATTCAATTAGTTTTATTTATGTGTGTTTTGTACAGTGAACAATGCCAACAAAACGCAAAGGGGCTAATATGAGCCGTAATACAAGTAGATCTAGAAGCATGCGAAATAGAAGAGATCAAAGAACCGAAGAAGAAATCCGGCAACAAAATACTGATGCGCGTGTGAGCACGGCGCAATTGCGTCAAGAACAATCAGAATCATTGTTCACAGCGCTCCATGCCTCTTTCACCACATCCTCATATACCACATCCTTACACACTTACAATAAGTTAGTATTTTTTTTTCTACACTAGAAATTCCCTAGAAATAATTTATATGGCAAAACGACATTTGCCGGGTCAGCTAGTATATTATGAAATACAACTGGAGCAGTGTATAAAAATTGGCAGTTTGGTCATAATTTTGAAACAATAGAATGTTTGAAAAAACTAATTTTAATCGATATTAATTGTTTTATCACATTCTGCAACTAATTCAAGTAACTTCCAAGAAAGATTTCTTTTTCGTTTGGAGCTAAAGTAAATTATATTATTGCGGTAAAGCATTTTCATTACAAATCATAGATGATATTTTTAAATGTCAAGCTAGGAAGGAACGATTATATTTAAATGTTATACATAGGCTCACATGTATTTAGATATAATATTATATTTACAGAAATGTGTGGTTATATTGTTAAGTGATTTGCTGTTTCCAGATCTCACAAGTATGCCAAATGTGTATGTGAGGACAACTGCCAGAGCTTCCTGGTCAGAGGATGACCTAATAAGAGCAGTAGATGCAGTATCAACAGAGAGGCTCTCATTGCGCCAGGCAAGTAAACAGTTTAAAATACCATTGACAACTTTAAGGAACAGAATGAAAAAACAACTGTATAGCAAGAAAGGACTTGGATCATCTTCACAGCTTGGGATAGATGCAGAAAAGAAGCTCGTAAAACCACATTAAAAGACTTCAGACTGTAGGTTTTGCACCTAGTAGGAAAGATGTCCGTACATTGGCTTACAATTTGGCAGAATCATTAAACGTACGGCATACTTTTAACAAAGACAGTAAAATGGCAGGAAAAGTTTGGTTAGCTTCATTTTTACGTCGGAATCCCGAGCTTTCGGTACGAAAAGCTGAAGGTATAAGTAGAGCGATGACAGAAGCCATGAACAGAGAGGAAGTGAAAAACTATTTCGACCTTCTGACATCAATTATGTTGGACAATAATTTAATAGATAAACCTGGAAACATTTGGAATGCAGATGAAATTGGAACCCAGTTAAATAATTATCCTGCCCATGTTATTGCTGCAAAGGGAAGTAAAGACGTTCATGTGGTGACATCCGCCGAGAAAGGTGAAACAATTACGGTGTTGGCCACCTGCAGTGCAGAAGGGCAATTTTTGCCCCCTTTTTGTGTGTTTAAAGGCACCTATCAAAAGCCTTAATATGAAAAGGGTGCACCACCGGGCACACAGATAAAAATGAGGGAAGAAAATTGCTACATTGATACTAAATTATTCATGGAATGGCTCACAGATCATTTTATTCCATGCAAACCAAGAGGAACAAATTTGTTAATTTTAGATGGCCATTCCGCTCACATAAACTCTGCAGAAATGCTTCAAGTTGCACACGACAATGCCATAATTATTGTGTGTCTTCCTAGTCACACGACGCACTACCTGCAGCCACTGGATCAAGTAGTATTCAAATGGGAATCGCTGCCTTCCGAGCAACAGGAATATATCCTCTTGACATAAATGCTATTCCAGAACATGCATATCTTCTATCGTGTGACCAAAACATCGCTAACAATCCTGATATTCCTGTTCCTCTTTTAACTATATGCCACAGGCATGGTTAAACCAAGATGATCCTTCTGCAGACTCTCTTGCTCCAGCCAACACCATGGACCTCTCAAACACACCACTACTGCAACACATTACTTCTGAAGTCGCTGCTACATTAGGTATCGCAGGAAATAATTATTCCAGCCCAGAAACTACAGAACCAATGATCAGTGAATTAGATTTGACATTGAGTAGAAAAGGGGGGAATTCTACTAGTGCAGAACCTAATGGGTATGTCATCTTAACACCCAATAAAGTTCTGAAGGAAATATCACCAATTCCTAAATCTCTTAGACCCTCACGTTCAAAAAGAAAACAGGCTGCTACAAATGTGACCGACCCCATTTACATTGAAGACAGAAGAAAGAAAAATGCTGTAACAGCTGCAAGGAAAGCAAAGACAATTAATAAGAAGAAAGGTCACATCCTTACAGAATTAGAAAAATTCAATCAAAAGGAAAGGCCGGAAGAGAAAATAAAACACGATAATCTTACAAAGGACAAAACAACTGGAAAACTGAAAAATAAACCACGACAGGCAGTTAAGAAACGTCTAAAATATGACATCATCTTCATCTGAAGACAATGAAGAGCTACTGTTGACAGACGATGACAGTGAAGACTTCGATGAAGATGAGTGGGTCGAATATTTTGAGCTCTACTCAAACACACGATCTCTGTCAGACTGGATTAAGTGCAGCAAATGTTCAAGGTGGCTTCACGACAGCTGTTCCATCTACAGAGACAAGCGTGCGATGTGTGGCAGATTGGACAATAAGAGAAAATTAAAAAATGAATATTTATAATGTGCTATGTATGCCTAGATGTTGTTTTAAGTATGCCTTTCAGGCGATTTCAACCTAATTACACTGTGAGGTTTGACAAAGAGTTATTTTGTGCTGCTAACCAAACTAAATTACATATATTATTACGAAAAACTTGGATATCAGATACACACTTTAGACTGTATTTAGCTACATTGCTACATTTACTTTAATAATTATAAGTATAGCTTTCCAATGTAATTTTACGTTACAGTGTCATCTCTCCTACCCTAGTGAGCCATATCACCTACCCCATTAGGAGAGATGGTTCAGATGTAGAATTAATAATCATTCCCGCTAAAACAAATTAAAATATGTTGTTGCTTCACTAAAGTATGTGTGGACATTCAAGCAAACATAATTAACTAATATGTAAAAGAATGGTCATATTATTGGTAAAAATGATGTCTTTATGACTTTTCTTTGAATTGTGTGCCATTTCTCCTCGCTTTACCTTACATGTGCATGCTAGTGTGTTTTTTTCCAAACAAGACAAGTTGAAAGTTTGTCAAAATCACTTTGAAACAAAAGCCTGGCATAGATGTTCACAAGCCAAGTGCAACGAATCAAGACACCAGCAGAATCTGTTATGGGATTAATTAAATTTATTCACTTTTGAGATTTGATTCTTTCATTCATGACACCTGGGATTAGCATCACATAGTTTTAAAATATATATACATAGTTATTGGTCAAGTTAAATGATCTTACAACAAAAACAGAATAAATAAGTCATTCAACATAAACCAACACATATTCGAAGAGAAGTAGAAGTGAACCATGAGAATACAAGAATTTAGGACGAGAAAGTGCTTATCCAATACATGGTTACATGACCTCATTCCAGGAAATGTTTCGTAGGAGCTGAATGGACAAGACATAAAACAAGATTACAGCCATGGGGAAAAAAATACTCTCAACATCCCTGGACAAATGGCAGCATCTGAATGCTCATCACTGGTCCACTAAGAAAGAGTTGGACGATACATGAATGCTTAAATATGACGTGACACCCTACAGCAGATCCAAAGTGACCACATGATGATGGAGTTACATCAATGCTGAGAAGATTTTAGCTAGAAGATTGAGACAAATAAATTAAGTCTAATTTTACAATTTACTGGTTCCTATAATTTCTAAAAATCACTATTTTGTTATTATGGAAATTTTAACTTGTACACAGTGAAGTACGATACAAAAGTATGTGGTTCAGCTTAAATTGTTACACTATTGTTATAATTTGAAGTCTTGTGTCTAAACTTATTGTTTTGAAATTACTTTTAACATAAATATTTTGCATGCTTCTTGTATGATTTCTAAGAAAAAGCAGTGTGCAACGAGAGAAAAGAAAATTAAGGCATGCTAAAAGTGTTGCAGTTGGTATAGTTAAGTAAGATGTTAAATTTGCCAGCCTGATAATAAACAAGAAGCATGTCGTGATGGCAGCCCAAGCTACACTCAGTACTAACCGTATACTGTATTGTGTGTAACATGTATTGAGTGAGTAATAAACAAGTGAAGCTTATATATAGTTATTAAGATATAAAAAGTGAACCATACATCTTGAACATGGCACAGTTGGTAGGATGCAAGAAGCACAGGTCGTGCCGATTGTTAAGTATGAAGAATGTGAGAAAGTTGAAGTAAAATGGCCGTATGAAGTGCTTACGGTTGTGCGTTCCAGATAAAACACTTATATTGATTTCCTTTTCTTTCGGTGTTATTTTACGTGTGAAACCTTACACTGACATTATTCATAATGGAAGAAAACACATATGCATCACTTAACCTTCCACCCAAACTTAGCCCGGAAGGTAACGTTCACGAGAATTGGATTAAGTTTAAACGTAATTTTCTTGTATATATCGGAGCTAGCGGTAAAGATCCAGACATTCCATACAATGCAACTGAAGAACAAAAGAAAAGAATCTCAAGAATGAAAGCGAGAACACTCTTGAATGTTGCTGGCGAAGATGCGATTGACCTTGCGGCCACATTCGAACTAGCTGAAGAAGAAATGGACGATGATACATTAATACAAGCCTTTGATAATTATGCAGCTCCGAAACGAAACGTATGAAAGGTGTGTCTTTAATCAGAGCAATCAGAGAGAAGGGGAGTCTTTCAATCATTTTTAACAGAGGCCAGGAAATTAATAAAGAGTTGCGGATATGGGGACCAGGAAGAAAGTATTCTCAGAGACCACATAGTTATCGGCACCCGAGACTGCAAACTTCGAGAAGCTATGATAAAAGTGGAAGATCTAAAATTAGATCAGGCAATCAGATAATGTCGAGCCGTAGAAAGAAGCAAAGCATACAGCACATGACTTCAAGAAAAAGAAGACAAACTTGTGACTGTGGATGCCATGTGTGCTGGCATGTGGAAATTTCATGCAAAAACCTACATTAAAAATAGGGTGTGGTTATGTCATTGACACAGCCGTGTGTTGTAGTTGAATATGTGTACTAGCCACAGAATAATAATGCGCATTCGTACTACCACGGTGTTGAAATTCAATTCATTGAAAGAAGTCCACGACACAATACTTACCAAAGGGATTCATCTTACCCTTGGCTTGCTGTAATGCCATCACACAGTCTACCAATTTATTGAAATAGATGCAACACGTAACAGGATCTTCGTTGACCAAGTGACAGCGCATGGACATAGTTAAGTCTTCTAGTGGATCGGTTATGCTTACATTGGTAAACGCATTACTCAAATCTTGCAGTATCTTGAGAAGATTCTGCCAATATATTTCGTTAGCACTCATGTTGCTTAGATGGATACACTAATCCATTCGAACGTGACAACGTGGGCATTTTGTCCGAGTACAGTGTTTCTTACACGTACCACACAGTTTAAAGTCAGCCACTGGCTCTTCGGGGAAAGTATTATTAAGCAGCGGTAAGTGTTTTTCTTTTGTTGCCTTCAATGAGCGCAGAAACCATAGACGATCACACACATCACACTTATGTCCGAATGGATTGTTGACAAACATTGTAGTAAAACGTGTACTAGCTGCTGTCCAATGTGTCTTCATAATAGACGATCATACACAATCGATTCCTACACAGTCCGGCGTCGATATAGAAACGATTTGATCATCCTCTTGTGTAATTTCATCTGCCCCAATTGCATATGTACTGGCACTGTCGTTGATCTGCTCGTCTGCATTCGTTCTTTTACATTCCCGGCACTGCTTCACTCGGTCATGTGGTGTTTTCTTGGTATAATTCGATTGCTTTTGGGAAACCCTTTCCAACCGTATACAATCTCTGTATTTGTACTATTCGAAATTTTGACACATATAGGCAGACATATATTTTTGGATTATTGGTTATATTTGTTTTCATTTTAACACCATATATATTCACTGCAACTATTTTACACTAATGTTTTATATATGCAATCGATAGATGTTGCCGAGAGCTGATTAATGAAACTCAAACGAACATCGTAGCTTCTCCGAGTCAAAAGTTATACTAAATGGAAAACTCGAAACATGGAAAAATGACCTCAAAATGGCGGCGCGATGCGTCACATTCCTCGCTTAGAGTAACGAATTCTTTGATCCTTTAGCTATCCAGTGGTATAATTAAATGTTGGATGGAGATGATAGATATCTAGCTGCAACACCAAACTGTATCCCCCGATTTTGTTATCACTCGTTTTTTTTAATTGCCTCCCACTATGGAAGCAATTTTATAAAGATGTATTCATGTCAAAAAGACTACAAAGCCTGTGAAAATACCAGTGGCAGGTACCCGTCGAGTTCTTACAAGAATTTCAATGAGAGCAACAAAGACCTGACACTAAATACATGTGGGAAGTGCGGCAGACAACATTATGTAATGTGCCCTGTGTATGGCAAAAACTGTATGAACTGCCAAGGTAAAGGTCATTTATATCAAACAGTGTCCCAAACCAAAATACTAGTGATAGTGATGTTGCAGATTCATTCTACTGTGACATCAGTGTGGACATATTAGAGAGCTCAAAATGTAATGAATGGAAACAATGTTGAAGTTAATGGATATGTCACATTCAAGTTGACACAGGGTATGAAGTAAACATCTTGCCATTTGAAACTTTCAAAAACATCTGCGGTGAAGAAGTGAACAGAACCAGTGCACCGATAGTGTCTTATGGAGGGACTAAATTAGCTCCTGTAGGTACTGTAAGATGAGTGCTAGTAAAATCAATCTTGACTTTATAGTTCTTAAGACAAAGGCGTGTCCAATTCTAGGGATTGAAGCATGTGTAGACCTAGAACTAATTCAGCACTTGGACAGTGTAACCCAAATTTATAGTGATAACTATGCTAGGTAAGTTTTGTTAAAAACAAAAAAGATGTTTTTCACGGGTTTGGTAAATACCGAGGTCAGTGTACTATTGTGACAGAGCCTATCTCTGAGGAAGTTAGGCAGCCTGCCATGCACAAGCCCAGAACAATAAATGAGAGGCTTAAGTCTGTCCTAAACCAGCTGAAGGCTCAGAGTGTAGTGAAAAAAGTAGACCAGGTAACCCCTGAATGTTTTATAAGCAACCTTGTAGCTGTGGTTATGTTTAGATCCTACAGATCTAAACAAAGTAATAAAGTGTAAAATGTACCCAATTCCCACTTTAAGTGAAATCAGTGTTAAATTGTGTGGGAAGAAATATTACACAGTATTGGACATTAAAGATGGTTTTTATCATTTTGAATTAGATGAACAGTCTAGTAAGAAATGTTGCTTTTCAACACCGTATGGTGTGTACAGATTTTTGTGCCTTCCCTTTGGTGTTTCCAACGCTCCAGAAAATGTTAAAGAAAAAAACGACTCTATCTTTGGTAAACTCCCTAATGTACTTTAATTTGATGACATAGTAGCTTTTGGGGATACTGAAAAGCTACATCATGATGCAGTGAAAGCAGCAATTGAACAAGCGGAGCAGTGTCATATATGTAGACCAGTTATTCTTAGCTGCAGGGGAGCAACCAGATCCAGACAGGGTTCGAGCACTGTTGGCTGTAGAACAGCCCAACAATAGATGAGCTTTTGAGAGTTATGGGGATTGTTAGCTATGTAAGAGAGTATGTGCCTAACTGCCACAGTGGCAGCACCTCTCAGAGTTACAAAAGCTGAAAACTGAATGGAATTGGTTCGATACCCATACGCAGGCCTTCCAAAACCCTTAAAAGTAAAATTGCATCAGCAGCAACACTCATAACATTTGACCAGTCACTACCCATCACCATACAGGTCGATGCTTCTAAGACAGGATTAGGCTGCTGCCTAATGCAGAATGATAGGCCAATTGCATTTGCATCACGTAGCTTGACCGGTAGTGACGCAACTATGCTCAAATTGAGAAATAAATATTAGCAGTTGAATGGTCATTAAAAATATTTCATAATTTAGTTTGTGGTTACCCAGTAAAATTATACACCAAACACACAAACCATTAGTCCCACTAATGCAAAAGGAAGTTAACAAGATTGGGTCTGCTAGACTTAAAAGACTAAGACTTAAACTTTACAAGTATGATGTTACACTGGAGTACTGGCCTGGGAAAAAGATGTATGTCGCAGACTTACTGTCTAGAGCATACTTAAAAGACCCTGTTTCTGAAGATGCCACCATGCTAGAAATGGTGCCTGCTGTGCAGTGCTTGCCCTTTAGTGATCGTGCTAAGTATGAGTTGGCAGTTGCTACATACGCAAGGGGATCCAGTAATGCAGGACCTCCATCATGAATGGCCTAAACATGTATCTCAGGTATCTGATAAGGCTCGTCTACTGTTAATATAAGGAAAAACTGTTCGTAGAAAATGGCATTGTTCTGTTAAATGATGTAGTGTGTGTTACGGTAGTCATTCCAGCAACATTAAAAGGAAAAATGATTAAATTGTTACATGAAGGGCACTGTGGCAGAGATAAATGTAAGCAAAAAGGCCAAGCACACCCTGTACTGGCCAGCTATAAATTATCACATTGACCTATTTGTTAAAATGTGCAAAGTTCGTGAGAGTAGTTAGCCAGCCAAACAAAAAGAGCATCTGTGTAATCAACCTCTTCCTCAGCTGCGATGGGAGTAACTTTCAATCAATATATTTCAGCAATATGGTAGAAAATACCTGGCCATAGTAAACAAGTTCTCCCACTGGTTAGAAATTATCCCTATCAAAGACACAATTGCTATCACTGTTATCGAGGCATTTAAGAATGTATTCTCTGCACATGGAAACCCTAAAACTGTATATTCGGATAATGTGCCCTTTAGTTCCTTTCAGTTCATGTAATATTTAAAAGAGATCCAGTGTGAGCTAATAACTAGTCCCAGATACCCCCAAAGAAATGGACAAGCACAGAAAGCTGTCAGTATAGCCAAGTCAATTCTCACAAAAAGTTTGTTAGAATCCAGAGACTGGAGAGGAACGGGAGGTGGGCACATTAGGCGGTGACAACAGCATAAACCAAGGTAAACGTGTTGGTGCGACCAGTTATATTCATGCTGGAGAACCACTTTGAGAGATAGAGGTAAAAGTCATGAGAAGTGGTAGGATAAGTAAACAACCCGATTGCCTCTTCGAGGCAATGTAAAACTAGAGGGAAAGGTGTTGCAGTTGATATAGTTAAGTAAGATGTTAAGTTGGCCAACCTGATGATAAACAAGTAGCATGTCGTGATGGCAGCCCAAGCTGCATTCAATACTAACTGTATACTGCATTGTGTGTAACATGTATTGAGTGAGTAATAAACAAGTGACACTTATATATTGTTATGTATGTTATGTATGTCTTTGATATCATGTCTATGGAAGACACAGTGGTGGTAGATTTCCGGTAGACAATAAAGATGGCTGGATCTACAGGTGTATGTGGTTAAATTACGAAGCCCTCAACATCAGACACAACATGGCGCTGCGGACTGACGAATTATGGTGCAGTATGATCTATCATGGGGCAGTAACAGAACAGTGATTGTGTGCAGACGGTATTAACCATAGTGATAATTTAAACGCAGATCAAAGTGTTGCATGGATTTGGTCCATTCAAGAGCAGTATATAATGCAATCCCTGAAACTGCCAAAACCACTAAGTTTGGAAGGAGACTTAGGTAATAACTGGAAACGATGGAAGCAGTTATTTTGTGTGTGTATAAAAGCGTCGGGTGCGACGAATAAAGACGACGTGAAGATTGCCATTTGTTACATGTTATGGGTGAAGAGGCTCAAGACTTGTACACCACGCTGGATGTGCCTACTAGTGATGCTACTAAATCTGATCGTGTACTACAGCACTTCGAAGATTATTTTTTACCGAAGACGAATCAAAGTGTTGAACATCATAAATTCAACACTAGAATACAAGAAGAGTATGAAAGTGTTGATTCGTTTGTTACTGCATTGAGGTATCTCAGCTCTAATTGTGGGTTTCATACATTGCGTGATGACCTGATTAAGGATCGAATAGTCTGTGGCATCAAGGATCCTAGGCTAAAAGACAGGTTGTTGCGAGAGACAGATCTCACGCTAACCAAAGCTATTCAAGTATGCAAGGCGGCTGAACAAACACATCAGCTACTCAAGTCCATCTAAGGGGAACACGTCGTACATGAAATGCACTGCACTTCGAACAGACCTGGTGGTGCGGTAACAAGAGGCAGTGCTTCACGGCAAGAAACAAGTGATGGGTGGCGTCAAGAAAGAAGTGATTACCGCAAACCGAAGCAGACCTACACTACGGAACGAGAACCGGCACATCAAGTGCTACAGCAACAGACTCCAGGCAGAAAACAGTTCGAGGGTAAAATGGATTATAGGTATCAAAATAGTCACCAAACGCAAGGTATGGTTCAACATTCTAATATTCAGACTAAGTTTCAACGCCGAGTTCCAGAACATACATGTGGTAAATGTGGATTAACCCATGATAAATTTAAGTGTCCTGCCTACAAAGTAGAGTGTCATAAGTGTCACAAAATAAACTATTATGCTCGAATGTGTAAGTCTAGACAGAATGTACAACTAGTCTCAAAAGTAGGAGAGTCACATAATGAAACAAGTGTTTCTGGGTCACAAGACCTAGTGTTGGGTTGTATTACAGGAGAGGAAACTAGCATCATGGTCCCTACTACTACATACTAGTCCCATAGTAAACAAACCCCAAGCGGTTAACCCAATCGATTGTGACGTATTTAATGGCAAATGCTCCTGCAATAATGTAAACTGTGAATGCAAATGTGTTGCAAACATTCTTAGTGAAACAGCTGAAACTTAGGTCAGTACACTATGTAAAAAAAATAATGAAACTAGTGAAAGAGGGTTATGGGATACGGAATGGTTTTGTAAACTGTAAAGTAAAAGAGCCGGATGGCTATATTAAATTTAAAATTGACACAGGAGCACAGGTGAATGTAATTCCTGAGTGTAATATATAGGAAGTTACACTTACAGAAAGATGTGTTGCATGCAACAAACACTAAACTGAAAACATATTCGGGGACAGACATAACAGTTTTTGGTAAATGTTATTTGTATTGTAAAACAGAAAACAGTGCTCCAAAAGTCTTGGAATTTAATGTTACTAATGTAAATAATTATCCACCTATTATTGGGTTAGTATCAATTCAACAGTTAGGAATACTGAATAGGGTCGATGAGGTTAGGTTGGACAAAACTCCAACAACTACACAGACTGTAGTTCAGAAGTTTGCCGATGTATTTGAGGGACTTGGAAATATTAAGGTGAAGCCTTGTTAACTAAAGATAAAGCCTGAGTGTCAGCCACAAGCATGTAGGTTTAGAGGAATTCCCTTCTCATTGCATGCAAAGCTAAAAGAGGAATTAGATAGGATGCTTTAAATGGGAGTGTTAAAGATAGTCAACGAACCCACGGAATGGCTCAACCCCATAGTGATGGTTAGAAAGCCAAATGGAGACATATGGTTGTGCCTAGATCCTCAACCACTGAACAGAGCTATTCAAAGGGAATATCAGAGATTACCCACTTTTGAGGAAGTGTTAGTATAATTGCTGAACGCTAAATATTTTAGCACACTAGATGCTAATAGGGGTTTCTGGCAAATACAACTGTCAGAGGAGATTTCAAAGTTGACTACTTTTGACACACCTGCATACGGTAGGATGAGATTGACTCGATTGCCATATGGTCTCTGTGTGCCAGAAATTTTTCACAAAATATTTAGTGATCTGTTCAGTGACATCCCTGGAGTAGAAATTTGCATTGATGACATCATTCATTGTGCATGGTACGATTTTGCAAGAGCACGATGAGACCCTACAACGAGTCTTCACTAGGGCAAGGGAGAATAACGTAACATTTAATAGAGGCAAATGTCAGTTTGGGGTAAGTGAAGTCAAGTACATTGGTCATGTCGTAGGTAGGGATGGGATTAAAGTTGATAATGAGAAAGTGACGGCAGTACAGGAATTCCCAGAGCCAACTAATAAGAAAGAGTTGAATAGGTTTTTAGGAATGTTAACCTATATAGGGAAATTTGTTCCTAAGCTAGCTCAGCACAGTGCTGACCTGAGAGAATTATGCAAACTAGAGACCCAGTGGAATTGGACACAAAAGCATCAGCTAGCCTTTCAAGACCTAAAGTTGATGCTAACACAGACTCCCATTTTGCAATATTACAAGCCCAAGGAACCACTTACTCTTCGGTCGATGCATCCAGTAAGGGGTTAGGAGCAGTATTACTACAACCAAAGGGACCAGTAGCCTATACATCAAAAACACTTAGTACAACAAAACAAAATTATGCTCAAATCGAGGAGTTACTAGCAGTATTGTATGGTTGCGAAAGATTTCACCAGTACATCTATGGCAATCCCGTAGTTGTAGAAACTGATCATAAACCACTCCAGGCGATATTCAATAAACCCTTAGACAAATGCCCCCTGCGTCTTCAGCGAATGCGCATCAAGCTACAAAATTATGAGATTACACTTAAGTATGTACCTGGCAAAGAGCTAATTGTTGCCGATGCTCTGTCCCGAGCTAGTTTGCAGGATAGAAAATGTAATATCATGGAACAGGAAATAGCTGATCAGGAGGGTTTGGTAATACATCACATACAGGCAACACAGGACACTATGAATAAAATACAATTGCATACCCAGCAGGATGAAACGCTCAGTCAGGTAAAAGAGTTTTAAAAGGGTGGTCACCTTCTAAAGAAAAATTACCTCAGTCAGTCAAGCCATTTTGGGCATATAGGGACGAGCTTGTAGTACAAGGTAGCTTAGTTTTCAAAAACAAACAAGTAGTCATCCCTACACTAATGAGGAAAGATATTCTGCAGCATATTCATTATAACCACATGGGAATTCAAAAGTGTAAGCTTCGCGCTAGAGAATGTGTATTCTGGCCTTTTCTAATGAAGGAATTAACTGATTTAGTGAGTAACTGTACTGCCTGTAGAGCAACACAAAATATGAACAGTAAAGAAAGTTATATGTATAAAGAAATTCCACAGAGGCCATGGCAGATCCTAGGAGCTGATATAATGCATTATGGTGGCACTGACTATCTCCTGGTAGTAGATTCATATTCTAAATACCCAGAGCTAGTACAATTGAAAGACCTCAGTAGTGCCCACACCGTTACACAATTGAAGTCCATTTTTGCCAGACATGGCATTCCAGAAGTATTGTATACTGACAATTGTCCACAATTCCAGTCAGCTGAGTTCACACAGTCTGTCACGGCGTGGAACTTACAACATAAAACTTCCAGCCCCATATATGCGCAGTCTAATGGGTTGATTGAACGTCACATCCAAACGATAAAGAAAATGTTGAAAAGAACAGTAGGAGAGGAAGGTAAGGACTTAATATTAAAACTACTGGAATATCGAAATACCCCGATTGGTACACACCTACCAACACCAGCACAGCTGCTTTTCAGTAGAAGTTTGAGAGGTCTGTTGCCCTACCAGCAACAAATGTTTCACCCAGAGATACAACAAAGCATAGTTCCTGAATTAATGGATAGGCAGGTGAAACAACAAACAAGTTACAACAAAAATACTAGAGAACTGAGGCAACTCCAGGTAGGGGATACAGTGCAGGCAAGGAAAGGGGATGGTTGGCAGAGGGGCCAAATATCCAAAATATTGGATAGGCCACGTTCATACAGAGTAAGGGTGGATTATGGCTATGATATAGAACGGAAAAGGAAACACCTCATTCTGGATAGTAACAAGACTCCGTTGGTGAGGTGGGGATATGAGGAAAGTAATATGAATCAAGTAGAAGGGGAACAAGATAGAGGGGTAGGGGCAGAGAGAAGAGAAAAGTAACCAAAGTGAATTTCGGGGATTTTGTGCCAGAGATCAAAGTATGCCTGTAACAAAAGGGTTTACGGTGACCCCCATGGACACCGAAACAGAGGTCCAACATAACGTAATAAGTGAAAACCAATTGTCTACTAGTGAAGCTCCAAAAGTTCATACGAGGTCAGGCAGAGTTGTTACAAGGCCTGGCTATCTAAAGAATTATGTGTAAACAAAAAAAAAACATGTATGTAAAGGATAAGATAAGGATGTGTAATTTTTTTTTGTTTTTTTTAGTTCTTTTATCAAAAAAAAGGGAGATGTTATGTATGTTATGTATCAGTCATCAGTTATGAATCAATTGAAATGTGGTGCCCTGCTTGTGTAATTGCAGTGGCTATAATGTCTTCGTCTGTAAGAAATGATGAATGTGTTTTCAATTGTTAATCACAAAAAAAAAGGGAGATGTTATGTATGTTATGTATGTCTTTGATATCATGTCTATGGAAGACACAGTGGTGGTCGATTTCCGGTAGACAATAAAGATGGCTGGATCTACAGGTGTGTGTGGTTAATTTACCAAGCCCTCAACATCAGACACAACATATATGTTATTGAAATATCTGAAGTGAACCATACATCTTGAACAAAAACAAAATTTAAAAAATATTCTGAGAACCAAAGGAAGAGACAGAAAAGTTGCGAAGCCATTTGTCTTTTTGGTGACACTAAAAACAATATTGTTGAAGACCATCCAAAATTTTAAATAATGAGGCACATTACAGTTATAATTAGTCAGCACTATGGTATTATTTTTAATTTCAGGTTTTAATCCAATGACACCAGGACTAATTTACATTAGGCCATTAATCATTGGAAAACATTAGATCTTAGGTGCTTCAAGAGAGTTTCTTACTGCCCTGAAGATTATACAAGTAACATGTGTGCATGAATGCCAAGAGAACTTTTCTCCTTGATGGTGAAAATTGAAAATGACAAGCAAAAAGATGTAAGAAAAATTCTTCCATCGACTGGCAACTGCACAGCACACTAGTTGCAGTCACCTGATCAGAGGATAGTTAAAAATTCTACAGTAAACTTTTGAAAATGTTTTTGACAGGTTGCTTATCATTATGTACAAAGTGCCCACCAACGACTATCAAGCTATTGGAATAATCACATGTGGTTGCAGAAAGTCCAAAAAGAAATGATTGCCAACTTATGAAGAAAGTTTGGCATTGTTAACTGTTATGCTAGCGAGTTCACTGCAACTATACCAAACCAGGATGCAACAAGCCAAAGCAAAAAGACTAATATTATAATTGCTAATGAAAATTCAGCACAAACAAAACAAATTAACAGAATTAAAATAATACAGAAGAATGGCAAGATGTATCAACCTCTAAAAATCTGATGGTGTAATTGATTCATGGACTAAGCTTCTGTTGATAGTGAAACAGTGACATCAGTTTTGAATGACAGTAAGTGACACCATTCCATCATAGTCATCAAAAACTCAATCTTATGATGATTCCAAGATTGGTAAGCCAACTCAAATACAAACAAAACACAGAGTTTATAAAAACTTAAATACATTTCAAAAATTGAAAATGTTCCAAAATAAACAAGGAAATCTTGGTACAACAGATCATTTTGTTCAACAGAGCATCATTCAAGCAAAAAAAAAATACTGGACTAACAAATATATTTTTTTATGAATTTAGCAGAAAATGAACATCAATTCAAGATATACAGTTAAACATATGCCATTGCTGTTTACGCTGTATAAGAAACCTCAATAACAGACAAGAAAGATAAAAATTCAAACACACAGAAAACAAGCCATACTCAGGCATCGTCAAAAAATTAAAAACAAAAACAGCCCAGAAAATTCTGTGGAAGTCAAAAAATTACTACAGCACAGGCAGACATAGTGGGATAACATTAATGAGACTAGCAAAAAGAACAGTTGAATAAAGACAAAAAGCAACTTTGGACAACATCACGACAGAATAACTCAATGATGATACTAAACAGATCAAATTGGACAACATGACACTACAGAGAATCACAGGCAAACTCAGCAATGTGACAAAAACAGATATTTAGGACACCACAATGATGAAGGAACAGACGAACACCGTAGGCTTCCTAAGACAACAGTTGTTCAAAAAAAAAAGAAATATGGACACCATGACAACAACAAAGATAAACACAGTAGGCTTCCTAAGACAACAGTTGCGACATTTTAGGAACTGAAGTCTCTTCCCATTCTCTGGCAGTTCTGACAATATTCATATTAGTAAAAATAACCCATGACAACCAATTTTAAAATCCTTTATCATTTGCTTTATAAATTTAAGTGTTTCAATTAAGAAATGCTGGTTCAATACTATTGTTGATATATATATATATATATATATATATATATATATATATATATATATATATATATATATATATATATGCTATAAAAAAAACGATGATACCAAAAATTACCTATGTGTATGATCAAATTGACATGAATATAACAACATTAATTTATGACTTAATGTAAGCAATCATTTATATTTTGTTTGAATTTAAAAAAATTCCCACATTTTATAGGTTCCACCAGCAAAGGTACAAGTTATTAAGATAAAACATCAATACGTGTGTGGATAGAAATCATTGTAAAGAATGCACAGCAATCCCGCATGAAATGGAAATTCCTTTTAATACATTACCTCACTTTTTCCAATTGGAACACTAACTTTAAAAAATGCTCTACAAAATAAAGAAGAATGAAGAAAATATACACCAATAAAAAGACATTAATAAGATACTGCTGGAGTGGCTCAAAATATTCTTACTGCTATTTTAGTTATTTTTTCAAGAACTCATAGAAGACTTCATTAGTTAAAGAGGGACCATTTCAAGACTAAATTTATATGTATACACGAGTTAATATGTTATTTTCTGTTAAATCCAGTTACACAAGTAATGGTTCAGTAAAATGTTCATAGCAATAAATATAAAACACCATTAAATTATCGACGATAACCCTGGGAATGTTCGAAAAACTTCAGTTGTTACTGTGCAATTATACATACATGATCATAAACATAAAATTCCTAAGCAAAAATACATAACACACACAACAGGCTATTCATATGGTCCAGTCAAATTAACCAAAATATTCATGATTACCCTAAATAATAATCTTTTAACTCTAATTGTCAAGCGGCAATTATAATGAAGTTCATTGGAGTTGCTTTCTGTTATGTTGCGGAGTGGAGATACCATCCGCTTATCCTTTTAGTCCTCCCCCCAGTCCAGCCCACATCTCCCCTTTCCACTCTTCATTGCCAGCTCGCCAGTCGCCACGCTAGTAGTATGAGCGGTCATAATAGTGTTCTTTTATCAAACTTAACAGTGAGTGATGAGTTCTACAGCCTGCAGAAAGACGGAATGATAATGGGCAAGGACGTTTCCCGAAGGTTAATCAATGTGGGCGATCTTGTAGCAACTTATCACCTTGACTGCTGTAAGCACTTTTTATCATCGTTTGTACTTGCTAGAAATAAGAGTGGACATCCAACAGAGAAGTTTGTAATGAGAGCCATGGAAGAAATCTAATGTTACTTGGAACAGAACAACAATTCTCAGGTCTCTTGAATTAATGGAGCAAATATCAGAGGGAAAACCAACACAAGAGACAGTTAAGTCCAACTGAAGGAGTTATATGGTGGAAGAATACTGATTTGCCATATGAAGACACGTAAAGCTGTCGTGTGTTTTCGTAATACTGGCCACAAGATACTAAACAATGAGTGTTACAAGTCAAAATTTAAAGATCAGGACCAAGGGAAGCTGTGAATCATTCTGACTGCAGTGGAGATAATTGGGCAAGATTTTCAGTCAAAGTTGTGCGACAAAAAATATTGTCCTCCCAACGTATTCCTTGATGAAGTTCAAAGTATTATTTATGAATTACTCAATGCATTCCTGTATCCACTGGCAACTGTAATAAGAGGAGAGAAAATAAAACAGCTGTAAAGAGAATAATATTGCCACACTCTATTATCTCAGCAATTCGGTCTAGAAGTTTCATCTCACCTTTGCTACATGGGCTTGCGTTATTTATCTACAGAAGATATGGATCAAGAAACTTAACTGATCTTCTTGCTAATTTATAATTCAGCAGTTCTTATTACGATACTACAATGCTGGAAATATCATGCCAAGCCACCCATACGTTACGGACATTTACTCAGAATATATTTTTCATTAAACCAGGAAGAGGAAATGTTGAAACCAAAATATTTTCTTCCCAACTTCTACAACTTTGTTCATTTTCATCTTCAATTCTTTTCTTCCAGTCTCCGTGGCTATGATAAAAAACTTTACAATATACAGGAAGAGTGAAATCTCATGTGTCAAGCTATCTGAACAGAAACCATTGATCAAAGAAATATTTGCCACCTTCTATAACTCAAAAGGTGCTCATAGCATCATAAAACATGCCGAGGAAAGGATGTTCCTAGCTGTGTACCACGCTCCATCTAGTCAGAACGATCTAAACCACCACCGCTGCTCCATTTTTTAAATTTTTCCACCACAAAGCTGAAACCTAATTTATTTGCCTTCATTTCCACCTACAAAACAGCATTCCTGCAGAGTCTACCTTCAAGTACAAGATTGACTGGGAAACAAACTTCCCACATTTAATGTCGGGATGGAGGCAAGGAGTCTGAGGTAGTATGGAACCCTCATAATATCTAAAGCTTCAGCCCCTGACAACCTTTTAAATTCAATTTTTTGCCACTGCACAACTTCTTGCGAGGGAAAATGTGGATGTCGGAAAGCCGGCATTAAATGCAGTCTCATTTGCAACAACTGCCAGGGTGGTTGTACTAATGATGCCTCTCCATATTTGGACCCAGAGGAAGATGAAGAAGACCACACTGATGATGACTGACGTTTGATTTGTATAAATGAACTGTGATAACTTTTTGTATTAGGCATTGTTTGTATGGTATTATCCATGATGTAATGCAGATTTTTTTATTAAAATGGGCCAAATTTAAAAAAAAAATTCTACTTTTTTCATGTTTAACCCTCTGAATCTACTAGTGCATTAACTTAATGGTAAATATGTATAAGAGCAATTTTGTAGACAATATTATGAACTTCAATTTGGTAAAATTACTTTCAATTCTAAACCTCACTGCTACCAATATACTAGCCAAAAACTGAAACAATGTACATTTAAAGGGCTCCCACACCTTCAGCTCACTCCCCACCCCCAGACTTTTAATATGATTATTGGGACAATTTTCAAAACTACGATACTCATTTTGTCTAATTTGGATCATTTAATAGGAGCATTTTATTTTTACCTAAATATAAATTCAATGAATTTCAAAGTCCAAAAGCAATTTCAGGACTATCCAATGCTGTGATATTACACTTAAGTGCTGGTAGAAAGAATGATTTTGCAAAAGATGGTAGAAGAAATAGCTTACATGTTTGGATCAAAAGACAAACAAAATAATTACCTGAAGACAGCAAATATAAAAGTCAATCCAGTACATAGTCCTTAGATTACCCGAGACTCATGCATGACCAGAACAAGGTAACACCTAAAGCAATTTTTTAAAATTATATTAGTAATTTTGTAACAAAGCTACAAACTACCAAAAAGATTGTTTTTTTTTTAGAATATTTATTAGTGTGAACCATTTTAAAAACATGAGTGTTTATTAACTATTTTTCTATGTTTTTAATTTTTATATTTTACTCTTTTAGTTTACTGCTTAAAAAGTCACATGCTCAAAATACTCTAAAAGAATGTTATAAGATGGTTCTTCTGTAGTTTGCTTTGGATATTGAGATTGTATGAGCTCAAACTTATGATTAGTGCCCGGAAGAATTCGCGATCGCGATAAACTCCCAAAATAACACAAATATCGACATTTATTTACATATACGCAATTTTCTTGTTTATCTTGCGATTCTTGCGAATTTGGATAAAAACAACAGTTTAATCACTCTTTTTCTTCGGCCTTTTCGTCTTTGTTTATGTACGTTCGGAAATTGATGTATCGATAGTATCGATATATCGCGTGTGTAACAGGTTTGAGCAAAGATATTAGAAAGCGGTTAGAGTACACTGCAACGATTGCCAACGTAACCACATTCACAATCGCGTTCGTTAAATGAACACCATTTTGTTTGTTGATCTCGTTTGCCTTCGATGTTTATTTATGCGTTTGCTTTGTCTTTTAAATGTAGATGGATGTACGGGCTATCTGAAGGCCACGATTGTAAAAAAAAAAGAGAATGTATCTTCTTTTGTTGACTACGAGACTTTTTTTGAGGTTAGTTAATGTCCGTGTGTATTCGTGTGAGAATTAATAGGCAGTAATATTGTTTTATGTTATTTTTTCGCTCTGAACATGCCAAAAAATGCCGTTTCTGCCAGGCAAAGGGCCGAAGAATTTAACAGCGATGGCATTTATTCGTCTGACGCGGTAACTCTCATGTGCAAATATTGTAACTGCAGAGTTACCCTTGAAAGGAAAGACTCTGTAATCAAGCATGTTAAAAGCAACAAGCATGCTAATGCTTTAAAAAATTATCTTAGTACGTCTTCAGATCGAAAGTTACAAACATCCGTTGTCGAAACTTTCAACAGTGTAAAACGGCGAAAAGTGGATGTTGAGTACATGGCTCTCAGGACAATGGAAGCACTTGCCAAAGCTAACATACCGTTAGAAAAATTAGAAGACCCTAATTTGAGGTCTTGGTTGAATGAGTTCATTGAAGGTAAGAAGTTTGTTTTATATTTTGTGAGTGATTTTTGTATGTTCAAAAAATTCAAATCATAATTTTTTTTTTCATATTTACTTTTTCATACTGTAAACATAAATTATTTCAAAGATTTTTATTGATTTCAGGTGGTGGTGATTTGCCAAGTGTGAAAACACTTAGGGAGAAATACACTCCAAAACTGTCAGAAAATCACTTCAACAATGTGAAAGAAATTGTTGGGGATAATGCCCTGTATATATTGTCAGATGAAACCACAGACAGATTGGGAACGTGCATGTTTGTGATTCTATTTCGGGTGTTTACCAAGACATTTGAAGTTCCCAAACTCGTAGTGGCATCTGTAAGTTTCTTGCAGAAGGCTGATACTACGACCTGTGCCCAAGTGATTACACAGTGTATCAACAAGTATGGCATTCAATACCACAACATCATGGGCTTCATTTCAGACTCTGCTAGGTATATGACGAAGTGTGTGACAAGTTTACAAGTGTCGTATGGTGAGCATGTAGAACACATTCAGTGCTAGGCTCACAAACTCTTTTTAGAAGGGAATGTGTTCAGTAGTGGTCTGAGTGAGGTTAACTGTGCAGTAGTTAATGTGAAGTCAGCTTTTCTAAACAATAGAAAACGAAAACACCAGTGTCTGAAGTACCTCGAAGAAGAAACATCTCAGACTGCCACACTTTTTCCAATGCCTGTAGTGACGCGGTGGAACTCCTGGTTCAAATTAGTATTTTATTTAGCAGAATACTTTCTTGACATTGTTGAATTTTTCAGGGGGGCTGAATATCAGTAGGTGAGCAATGCAGGTATCAAATACCTGACAGGATGCTAAGGTAATTTTGGCCCAATGTCTCTTGATCAAATGCCAAACACCAGACATTGTGAAAACACTGAAGAAACTTGAAGGAGGAAACTACCCCACAGCTCATTCTTTGTATAATGACGTGGAATGCATTCTAAACGATTTAGACTGCATTTCAAAGGGAGTATTCAGTTCTGATTTTGAAAGCACAACATCCAAGCTAAGCACAAGGGAAGAAGCACATGTCACACATGAGTGTCAGAAGACTGCAGCTCTGGCAATGAACAAACTACAGGGACTACTGAACAGTGACCCTTCTGCTGCAACATTCAAAGCCCTGAAGTTATTCACTCCAAAAGACATCATCCTCAACCAGAGTGAAAATATTATTCCTCTCTTGAAAACCATCCCAGAATTGAAGGAATTTGATAAACTGGACCTTTTTAGGGTACCAAGCACTGAAAGAAATAGTTGAAGAGACAAGCAAGATATAAAATCACCTCGATATTGTTAAAATGTTGATTGCTCTTAGCGTGAACTACCACCATTTTGCACTAGCTCTCCTGCAAGCTGTTTGGAGACCCACCAACAATGTAGACAGCGAGCGACTGTTAAGCCACTACAACCTTGTTGTAACAGACAGAAGAAATGGTCTTAAAGAGGCCACTGTTGAAATTTTTACCAGGCTGTCATTTGAAGACTGATTTGCAGCAGTTAGTTAAAATACTGTCTAGTTTAAACAATGAATACTTTCACAGTAGTTCTAGATGGTGTTATTTTGTGTATTGTTACTAATTTTTCAATTGATTTAAATTTTAAATGAAATTTCACAGGATAGTGTTATTTATTTTAAAATACTTTAATTAAGTATTTTTACATCTTTAAACTCGTAACCAGAATTCGGTAAGTTAATATCAATCATTTTACTTCAATAGTATTATTTCTATTGTAATTCACATTCAGATATGGTTTTGAACAGAGAAGTAAGGTACAGTATTAAATTTTAATGCTTTTATGTCAGTTTTTAACATAATAATAACTTCACTTTTTTGCCTCGAATTTGGGGGAAAATAACACCACTTTTGGGGAAAAATAAACTCCCTTTCTTCAGGGCCCTAATTATGATGGAGAGTGAAGTGTTTCAAAGTTGGCAGGAGGCAAATACGTACATGTATGTGTGTGAAAAGTTAAAGATTTGTCAAAATTACTTTATGTTGTAAAAGTTCAATCATACCTTGCGTAATACACGCTTGTGTAAGAAACAAGACAGCTGCAGATCTTGTTGTAGGAGTAAGGTAACTTACTCACTTTGGTAATACTGTTTGTTGGGTGGTGGTGGGAGGAGTGGGGGAATGCTGATATGTCCAGTTAAATTATTTGATAACCAAAAAAAAATGATAAGACCGGCAACAAGAACCACTGCATATTCAAAGATTACGGGCTGTGAACAAGACGAGCACAAGAGTTTGGAACGAGACAGTCACGTACCGTACCCTCAGTCCAGGAACAGTTTCTTGTGAATGTTTCACAAGCCGAAATGGCAACATCACAACTGCAGAAAACAATGACCCAGACATCCCTGGACAAACTTCACCAGCATGCTCACCACCAGGCCACTGCAAGAATCTTTGAATAGTTGATACCAGTTTTCGGCAGATTTTAAGTGACCTTAGCAAAATGGGGTTAAATTTATGCTGACAAGATTGTAGTCAGTATAGAAAACTGAAAAATTATCATCTTCAGAGTAGAATGTTATACCACAGCATGTGTGAAAAGCAACAAAACACAATAGCCAAATAAAATTAATTAACTTACAGGTGTCCTAAGCTATTGTTTCGAAACATGAATAGCCAACTTAGTATACAAACAGATGGAAAAATGAACAGTCAATTTGCTAACATGAGACCAAGTTGGACAGATAATTAAATAACAAGAGAAGCGAGGCAGACTGAAGTCAAATTTGATAAACAGAGTGAATGACTGACAATAGTACAAGAACACATTCGTAAGATTAAATAAAATAAAAAAATAAAAATTTTGTCACATAGCTATTGTGCGGAAAAATTGTCAACTAAATACATACGAAAACATCTTCTGATTGTGTATCATACTAAAATTAAAATTATTTGTACGTTTTTAAATATTCCAGGGTATAATTGTCACACTGTGTTAGAAAAATGGAAATTAACTTAAATTTTTTTTTAAAAAATTCATCGTGCAGCTCTTCGCTCGTTTTGTTGGAACAAAACGACCCAGAACTCACCACGAGGAGGTGGCTGCACATCGAGTTCCACCCTCACTCAACCCAACCAAACTTCCAAAGGATGTGTTGTTTGCATTATATTTTGAACTTATTAACAAAAATTAAAAAGATTCAGTAATACACTGTTACTTGTCTGATTTTTTTTTATTGTTCACACTTTAAACTCCAGCTTTTGGGAGTAATCAGGTATAATCAGTCTCTATAACAGCATAGTTCTGATGTAGACATTACTACATAGCTGCAAGTACACATACTTTAGGCCTCAGTAACAAGTGTGAAACATCTATCAATTGCCTGAGAGTGGCAGGAAAATGTTTTTTTGCCTCTGATAATCTTAGTGTCAGACTCAAAAGTGATTTAATATCATCTCATCCTTCATCTAGCATTGGGAGAAAATACAACACATTCCAGTCAAAAATTTCAGTTTCAGTGGTAGCTTCAAAGTTTATATTACATGGCACTGTGTTTCTAATACAGCACGTCCAGCGAAACCACAAACAGAATACCCTGACTTATTCCAGCCTTTTATAATTTTTGTGGTATTTTCATAGAAAAAAAAATAATTTTTGCACTGCTTCCTAACTTTGCCATTGTCAAAACATACTTACCGATCCTTCATTGTTGTGACAATGGCTTCACAAGCCAATAAGGTGTTTTATCGCATAATTGTCGCACATTTTATACTAAAATCAAGTTTGAAAAATAGGGGTGCGACGTTTATGTGAGAAAAGCATTTTTCGTTAGGTAAAGTTATTCATCAAAACAAAATTTATTCAAGGAAAGTACGTTCATTTAAAAAGTAGAGCATACAAAAGCATGACAAACAATTTAAATTAATAAGTGATGAAACAAAAACATTTTGTTCAACTTTAAATAGAAAAACCAAAACTGTGACGCGAACGTGAGTCAGAGCGCATAACTATCGTCGTAGTACACACCATGAGAAAGCGGTTATAACGTTTGAAAAGTCTTCAAAAAAATATTTACACATCAGACAACTTCGTATTTCTGTTAATTAAATAATTAAGCGGTAATATCCGAATGAATATTAGATTTCAACTTTAAAATACAGTGAAAGTCCATTGTAGCAAACACGGTCTATAACGTAAAGTCCACTATAACGATAATTGCCATCGGCACCGTCGGTTTTGCATATGCTGCGTAGGATAAAAATTTCAGAAATAACGAATGCAGCGTGGGCTCATTTTCGCTATAGCAATAGATTACACACCTGTAATTTTGCTCTAAAACAATGAGAAAACATCTACAATTTCCTTAAAAAATGAGAAACAGCTTCGCACAATTCCACGCGTCCGGCAAATGAAACAACGCGCATGATGTGGCCGTCTTGGCAACACCACACAAGGTGGGGCCTCGCGGCGACGAAAGCAAGTGTTGTTAACCCACTGCGACAGGGCCCCGCTGCGAGCATTACTTATTTAGAATCATGCCGACTGTAGCTCGTAAATGAGCATAACTCGTCTCACACTTGCATCATAAGCGTTGCGTATGGTGTAGTTTCAGTGTACAGCACTACGTGCATTGTTTTTTACGTCTAGTTACACGCGACACGTGTAACTACGTACTTAGCTTCAGACATGGATAAAAAAAGAAAATCTCTCAAAGTATCTACTAAATTGAAAATATTACAAGAGTGTGAAAATCTGTCCGTCAGCAGAAGTGAAATTGGTAGACGCTACGGTTTTACTCCATCTACTTTATTCACAATTTTGAAAAATAAGGAAAAAATCCAGTTGGCAGCTTTAAAAGATTGCGCACCAGGTAAAACAAAACAATTACGTGCTGCAAAACATATTGATCTTGAGAAAGCCTTGTTTACATGGTTTTCCCAAAATCGCGCACAAGGTATTCCGGTTGCCGGTGCTATGTTAAAGGCTAAAGCTGTGCAACTAGCCTTAAAACTGAACATTGACGAAAACTTCAAATGCAGTGATGGTTGGCTGAACAGATTTAAGGCAAGAAGAGGATTGACATTTTTCATAAGGTGTCAACGTGAGTAATAATGTGACAAATTTTAAAATAAATTTCACTACATCTTTGAGTTGTAAGTATGTAAATTGTTTTATATGGGAAAACTACCTACACAAAGCACTCGGAATTTAAATAATCATACAACGTATATGCGAGAATTTTTTTCTCCAAATTTTGATGTCCTAAAATAACGGTGCAACGATTATGCACTTGCAATGATTATGCGATAAAACACGGTACTACTGCTCCAAAATACTTGACACACCAGCATCGCAACAAGCAAAAACTGAACCCAAATACAGTAAGCATGGCACATAAAAGATCAGCTTTTTGTCTAGCCATTTTATTTAATTTTCTGATGTATAATAAATTGCTGTGTCTATTCCCAGTTTTTTTCCATCAATCTTGAATTCCCTGAAAAATCCACTGAAGCTGGACCCCTTTTAATAGTTTTCTTTTATAGGTGGCTGGTCTTGTTTTTAAAATTCTTCTACATCAGAACTTCCTTGAAACTCATATAATATCCCTACTTCTTTCACAGCTTATTTATGACTGGCAAACAACTGTTGAAACAAGAAAATAAAACATAAAAGCATTTTGAACTTCTGGGAAAATTTAGGTTTCAACATGTGAAATTTTTCTTCCAAAAAAGAATTACATGTTTACAAATATGTACACAATTTATTACATCATTATACAAAGCTACCATTAACCTGACACAGATTTTTTAATACAATTTGCACAATGTTGCACAAGCTACAAAAATAACCATTATTTAAAGATACATACACATGTTGCAATACTGTCAGTTTTTGTACACAATAATACAATCAGGGCTAGATTTTAAGGAATATTTTAACCTGCCCAACGGACAGGTGTAATCGAAAATTTGCCTGTCCGCCATCCAATTTGCCTGTCCGCTGTTTTACCCAAATAAAAACAATTTCAAAGTCGCTGAAAAAGTGAGAAAAAAGGATTTTTGCTATATTTTGCACCTATTTTTATCACACACTTAACATCCTTATTTAATCATCATTTTCAGACGAGTCACTGTTTGAGTCACTGCACGAATTATTGGCTGATTCTGTCTTGAACATCTTCGATAAGGAGGCTGAAAGGGTCGACGTTTTCTCTGAACATTATGATACCAGAGATTTATTGCTGGTGCTGGATCAAACTCACTTTCAGCCATTATTGTTTATTTATAGATTATAGATATTGTCAAAGATGTTTTATTTGCCGTCGCATAAATGTTATTAATCACCTCTGCTGCATTAGTGCGTGCGAATAACCTCTGCGTCACAAGTTGCACCTGTCCACCGGACAGTTGCCTTTTTTATTTTGCCTGCCTGGACGAGATTTTGCCTGTCCCGGGCAGGCGGACAGGTGCTAAAATCGAGCCCTGAATACAATGTTCCATATTGCAATTGAATCGTTACATCATAAACCCAAAATCATACCTAAATATTTGGGAAAAGAAAAAAATCTTCATAAAAAAATATGACCCCATAACATAGGATGACTACTATGATGAAATTTTTGACCATAAAAATTTTCATTATTTAAATTCAAAATCAAAAAGTTTATATATTATGTATATACCGTATTATATACACAACATGAAGTCAGCTTAATTCTTACGAAAAACAATTTTTTATAAAGATTTGATTAAAAAAAGGTGTAAGATACAGAATGAAATACTCATCACAGTCATCACACATTTTTGGTGAAGTGGTTCATATTTTGTCCGAAGCAATTTAATTATTACAAGTAGCTTCACATACATTAACTTAACATTGAAGTTATAAATGATGCAAGTATAATATTTCACCACTAAGAGATGCAATTATTTAAATTTTGCTAATTTTAATTGACTTGACATGTTGCCTCATTAAATGTTGAAATTGAACGTTAACCAAAAAACCTACATTTGTACATAGACAATTAAGTATAAAAAGGCAGCATTACATGCTAATACATGAGTGAATTCAAAACTTTACCTCACAACTAAATTCATCAAGTTCAGAATGTCTAGGGCACATTTTCTCACAAACAAAAAATAATTAGTGTTATCACAAGAGACAGTAAAATGTAATAAATCAGAGGGCACATTTACATAATCTTTTGTCCAATTTGCAATTACATTTAATTATGAACCACATGTTACATAATGACATTCATACATTTTTGATGTTGAACAAAATTCCAGTGATCTGAATAAAGTTTGGCTTGAATTGTTTCATTTAATTTACTAACTGATATTTCAGTGATAGACTGTGTATTAATTTTCATTTTGGTTTTGTATGATGATTTGACCAGACCTGTGCAAATATCAGGATTTTAGTTCAAATTAAATTCAAATATGAGTACCAAATAATGGAGGCTGAAAATTTTTTCAAATCACAAAATATCGCAAAATCTGATTCATTTTGTGAAAATGGTAATATTTTTTTAACAAATGGTAGTAAAATAGTAGTGAAATGAGTTATTTTATAATATAAATTTTAGTGAACTGTTATTTAGTTCAGCAATATTACAAACACATCTAGTACAAATTTCCTCTCAAATAAGGGAAACTTTATTTACATTTGTTAATTTTGTTTTTGAGTCGCAACATCTGTGCCCTCATAGATAAATGAAGCAAATAAGCTGCTACTTATTTTATCCACTGCTAATATGGCGATAAGTAGATATGTAGTGCGTGTCCCCCCTCTTCCCTCCCATTCAAGTTACAGTTATAAAAACAGTCTGTGATTTCAAAAGTCTACATGATTTTTGCCACTATTGATTCAGACATTCAGAGAAACAGCAGTGAAATAACTCTGATTACACAGGCTAACATTAAAACAAATTTGGGTGTGGTGAATCTGAAAATAATAATAAAAAAGTAATATCACCCACCAATTTATCACATTTTTATATTCAAAATTGAAAAGTTAATTTTTTTATATAGTATTTGTGCATTCTATTACTCTGAAAAATACATTAAAATCAAATTTTATTTGTTGGCAATTCTGGAAAATGGGACAGCTGTTAGTTTTCTTCAAGTAAATATAACCTCACTTTTCAGCATTTGGTCCCTTTGCTATAAGTATGACAAACCGTGGTTGTAAGAACTGTCTTAAAAATTTTTATATGTGGTAGGTGTCTGTAAAAAATATATACCTATATACTTTGCATATTTTGGAGCAAAAATTGGTGATCAAGAAAAATGTTGGGCTCCTTAAAGGTATATTATGTTTGTGTTGAAAATCTTAGGAAATAGAAAAAAAAAATTACATTTGCATTACCTATGGTATGGAGGGAGCAAAAAATTAATTCAAATGATTGTTATTTTTACAGCATTGATGTTTATGTGTATAATTCAAAAAATAAGAAAGTAATTGTCTACCCTAACCTTCCTTCAGCTATTTGGCCGGTAGGACATGGACCGGAAATTCCTGTCCCTGAGCCACCTCAATCTATTGATGACTTTTACAGTCCAGTGAACCAGAGTCTGACAAAATTGAACCGGATGATGATGATTTCCAATGTTCTCCAGAAAATTTAGTACCACAATTGTTTACACAAGCTGAGTTAAATGATTTTGTGAGAGATTTGGGTTTGACTAAGGAAAAAGCAGAAGTGCTTGGTTCTAGGCTGAAAGAAAAACATTAATGGCATCTGGGACATCTATTTACCAATATAGAACAAGAGATCAATAGTTTGCTCAGTTTTAAAACAGGAAGGAGATTTTGTATATTGCCATGATATTGGTAATTTAATTAATTAATTTGGCTTTGAGTACAAAAAGGAAGAATGAAGGCTTTTTATAGACTTATCAAAAACTTGTTTAAAAGCAATTTCTTTACACAATGGAAATACTTATGCTTCACTGAATGTTGCTCATTCAGTACATAGGAAGGAAACTTACAAAACCTTTACATGAATTAAATAATATTAACTATCCAGCTCACAACTAGATGCTATGTGGAGATTTGAAAGTTGTTTGCATGATCCTTGGTAAACAAAAGGGATTTACAAAGTTTCCAAGTTTTATATTGGTCCACTAAACACCTGGCGAGAACATTTTGCATAAAACTTTAGTAGATCCAAAAATGATTCTTCTACCACTTCTACACATAAAGTTAGACTTAATTAAACAATTTGTATAATTCTTATCTAAAGAAGGTGAATGTTTTAAATATTTGTGTGAAAGATTTCCCCATTTCTCAGAAACCAAACTGAAAGAAGGGGTTTTCATTGGGCCTAATATTCGTAAAATGATGTTCGATTCCATCTTTGAAGCAAGGGTGACTAAAATGTATATAAAAGGAGGCTTGGATATAATTTAAGCAAGTTGTGACTAAATTATTTGGAATGTGAAAGACCCAAACTATGAGCTTATTGTAGCTAGTATGATAGACAAGTTCAAAAATCTGGGATGTTTGATGAGCCTCAAAGTTCACTTCTTGCACAACTTCTAACTTTTTTCCTGAAAACTTGATGATGTGAGTTAAGAGCAGGGTGAATGGTTCCATCAGCACATAAAGGTAATGGAGAAACGGTACCAGGGATGGTGGAACATCAATATGTTGGGTGATTACAGTTGATCACTCCATCAAGAACAAAAAAAATCCATTGCATAGAAGATAAAGCTCTACAAGAAATATACAGACAAAAGGAAATACAAAAAATAAGTAAAATATTTGTATTTAAGTGGTAATTTTATGGTAGATAAAAATTCTAGCCTAATTTAAATACATGGTTCAAGTTTAATGTTTTTATTTTTTATGTAGCAAATTATCCCCACTTTAAAACATAATCCATGTCGTAATCTGAGAGAACTGTGGGTGATACAAAAAAACTGATATCAGATATGCTTTCAGCACCCAAAAATACATAATATTTAGATATATTTGTTTAAAAATTTTTACAATTTTTTTTTGTTGGCCTGTGTTATTGTATAAGTGTTCAAAAATATTGAATATAGTTCATGTTTTGATAGTGCTCAATAATTCTGTTAAATGTTTCTCAATTGGGTTTTGACATTCCACAAATGATTTTACGTCAATAGTCAACAATGATGAAGAACAAACTTGCTTCACCAATCTTCGTAAACAATAGAGTAATTGATATTACAAAGGGTTAGTATTCCCAGTTAAATAGAATATGAGTAACAAATTATTAATTTTTGTATTTCAATAACTTTCAATAACTGAATATATTCGCACAGGCCTAAATGATGATACTCATCTCTGTGTTATTTTGGGTTTATTACAAATCACAAAATCTGTCCCAAAAATGAAACAAAGGCAAAGAGACAACATATGCATCCAAATAAACATCGTTTTCCAGAACGAAATTACGTCCACCTAAGAAAAATATATTTCACTTGGCTGAAACTACCAATTCACTGAAGCCAACATAAAAACTAAATCTGTTCCAAAGTCACCTGTTAGAACATGCACCACGGGGCAAACAATTGCATTATGCAGTTAAAAGTGCTTCAGTTGTGCCCAACATGAAGACTTCACTAACAAAAAAAATCCATGGTAGGCAAAGCTAAAGAAAAAATTGCAAAACCTAACACTTTAGAGCCTATATTTCAAGAAACTGAGAATCAAATAAACAATGCCCAAGAACAAAATTTGCACATAACAGTTAACATGTGAATAGCAATTAACATGTGAACAGTATTTGCTAGTCTTACACATTTATGCTTAGAATTATGTCATAGAAAATATAATATATTCAATTATGTTCTATGAACATAGTAAATAAAACTTTTAATAAATAACGTACCTATGAGCAATTTGCTTGTATAGAAAAATACATATTTTAACCTCTTTTATAATTAAAAATAAAACATAACCTGAAAGTACTTCGATTATTAATGATGGGAAGTATTTCAGCTTACAGAAAAAATTATTCCATAAAAAATGTTTAATGTTTTATAAATTATATTTTAATTTTCCTGGCTTCAATAAAAAAAAGTGCACCCATTTCTGTGCAAAGCAGCATGAAGAAAGATTTTCAGCAGTTTAAGTGAGCATCATCAGTCAACTTGCCACTGAAACAGACAAAAGTAACTTGTTTTCACAAAACCCATGTCATTCATCAGTTTCTAGATTTGGTTAATTTTCCAATATACAAAAAGTATAAGAAGTAAAGATGTGTTTCCTGCAAAATTATCATGAATACAAACACATAAACATAAATTTCAACTAACTACACTGTATGTGTGTGGTTAGTTGAGTTTATGGTTCATTATTTTAACTTGAATAATGGTTACAAATTTCAAGTGCTTGCTTCAAATTGGTAGTGTCTTTATGTTTATGTCTTCTTTAAAAATGTAACTATAGTAAGCAATTTAGCAATAGTCAAAAATTCTGTTTTTGTGCCAAAAAAAAAAGTTGTTTATAAAAAATTCAACTGGAAGCACACCTGTACTTTCAGTTAATGACTTGGCTTGAGACACAATCCCGACAAAATGCAAAAATTCCACCGAAAATTACAATCGTGTGTAAAAATAAGACTAACAGTGTTGCATAAAGTCTAATTTTGTCAGGTTCTAAAAGATTATAACAAATTATAATTTTAAAATTCACAATTTTCCCAGCCCTTTTTTTAAGTTTTCCCAATTTGATTATTTGTAAAACAGTTAGAACCTTAGTAGCATATGCAAAACCGTGACTCAATCATCCGATTTGCAGCTTAAACAAGATTTTAAAATGATCGTTTTTGTTTTTAAAATTAACAACATCCCCATGATCAGACTGTATACCTCCGCACATCACACGTTCCAGAATTATTCGAAATTCCTGACTTTTTCCACGTTATTTCCCGGTACGTCAAATCTCCTAGTTTCCCTGGTTTTTTCAGTTGGTACACACCTTTTCATACCATCCCGATTATGGTTTCTAATGGTCTCAGCAATCACACCAAGAAAATGCTACAATGATTCCTCACAACAAATCAGATCAGAGTCCTTCCTGTGTTGTGTTCGTTGTATGTTTATTACTTGACTAACACACTGTCGATACGACACAGGGCTCACATAAAAATTAGAAGATAGGCACAGAATAGGGAAACACTGGAGTTACAAGAAATCAGTCTGCAGACCAATGACTTTTAACTTAAACGTAACTGGGAATGTTAATTTTTTAAAGTGCAAAACTACAAGTGAAAAGTTTTTAGGCAAATAAAAATATTTCAATTTCATTATTGAAATTTTACTCTTGTTAAGGCAGACGGCACACATCCATAAATGTTTGAGTGTGTAATTAGTGACTCTTAATGGAATTTTTACAATTGCAGTCATTCCTTAAAATTGTATGGTTTCTAACGTAGTAAAAGGCACTATGAAATTCTTGAATATATGTATATAAAAAAATATCTGAACACCCATCATTTTACAGGGGTATCTATTTGATGCAAAAAAGAAACCATTGTCAATTCAAGCATCCCATAAAATTATACACAGCCATTACAAAACCAAATTATTAACAGTACACTACAATAAACTGTAATGACAAAAAACAACTAATGCATCCAAGATGACGATTTTCTATTTTTCCACCTCTACACCCCCAAAGGAAATTTAATGTATTACACATTCAGACTTTAAACCGCTGAATATTCTAATAAAATATTAACAAAATAATTATGAATGCACAAATCTACAGTACATTCCCAGTGCATTTTCACTAAGTGTTTTCCTTTTGGACAATAACTTTTAGTAGAGTGGAAGCAGTGTTACGGGAGGTCCAGTGCAAGTAGAATTATGAGCTCTTACCGACAGAAAAAACTGCCAGTATTCACATCAGCTTCGAAGCACCTAAACGCGTGGGGAAGGGTAAAAGGAAGAAAGGCGCCAAGCCGCTCACCCGCAAGGCCCCGCCCTGCCCCTGCCTGGCCGCCTCGTCCTCCCGCCGCTCGAGCTCTTCCTTCTTCTGCTGCTGCCGCTTGACACGCTCCGGGTCCTTCACCCCTCGCCGCTCCTGCTCCTGCAGCCGGCGCTCTGCCGCCTCCGCCTGCTGCCTCCGCCGCGTCTCCTGCCACACCACACACGACTGCCAACCTCAAACAACAACCATCAGTACTATAACTCAGGTTATGGCCATTACGTTCTGTCAGATACTCTAGAAAAGAAAAGTTTACTTTGCATACTCCAGATTCCAACCAATTGGTACACTGATTTAGAGGTTGCACAAATTGTTATATAAGAAGTTTTCAAGAAATATCAGTATTATTCAGGAGTAAAAACACTAAGTTCAGCAAAAACTGTAAACAAAAAATATTCTGGTGCATGTACTACTTATTTGATGTTATATTATCGTAAAACTTAAAACAAAACTACCAGATTATATTTATCGTATTTATGAATATTAAGATTTCACAAAAATGAAAATTTTTGAAAAGCTTTGAAATGCATACAAAAATATATATAATTAAAGATGAAACCTTTAAAAATGTACGTTAAGTGTAAAGTAAACCTTTTGACATGTTAAACTTAACAGATGGATTAAGTTTTGGAATAGTTGGACATTATAGGCAAGAAATGCACTATTCAGGAACATTAAATGCCAGAGATAAATGCAATGTTCTTATGGGGAAAATGTTATGACTTAAAATGTTGTTGTAAGCAGGAAAACATTATAACCTGGCTCCACTATACTAAGATATTATCAACAGTAAACAGTTATAGTATAGTCATAATATGTCAAAAAATGGCTGTAGAAGGAAATAATTTTTGGAAAGCTAATTTTTGGTACAATAATGTTCTGTAGGGTCTCCTTTATGTTTGGAAGAAAATCACCTGAAGTCCACAATGGGGAACATGCCGCCATCTTAGAAAAATGACGGACAAAATAGGTTTTTCTTATTTTAACTCGTAAACCGTTGCTTTTACAAGAAAATTACTAGAGAAGTAAAAGAAAGATAATTAAATTTTACATAAAAATGTTTCTATTCAATTTTTCTCTATCTTTTACAGTTGAAAAGTTATGGTGAGTTTTCTATGAGTAATGTCATTGAAAACCTTACCTGTCTCATGGTATTTACTCAATCAGCAGTTTGATTTGCCTCCTCCTTTTGGAAACTCCCTTATGTGTTATATGTGTTCATGTATACTGTTAAACGTACGTTTAAAAATGCAAAAAAATCTTATTGCTAGTTAATAAGTAAACTGGGCATTGCCTGTTATCAGTGTTTGTGAGTTAATTTCATATTTGTGTAAATATGCAACTACTGCTACTTTGCACGTAACATTGTTTCATTTATGTTTCAGGGGTTTGGTACAGCAATGAACTATAATAGTCCGTGCTGTGCAGTGTACAACAGACTTAGCAGAAAATGGATGAATCCAAGAAATGTGTTTTTTGCAGTGAAGATTTGAATAAGTTTCAAACTGTAAATGTCACCAAAGGATTGGATAAAATCAAAGAAATAAGTAAAACTAGAAATGACTCCATTTCAGACAAAATTGAAGGCTTGAACTCTGTGATAATACAAACGTCTTGTAGGAAACAATATACGGGTCACCCTATTAGAGAATGCAAGTCATTGGATGAACCACCTGCTGAACTTCTACTACGGAAGAAAAGTAGTTACTTCAACTTCAAAGAGTGTTGCTTGTTTTGTGAGGAGCCCACTGATCTGGAAAGAAAAAAGAAGCATCCAGACCGATATCCTCGAATATGTCATGTACAGACGTTAAAAAAATTGAATCAATAAGATTGACATGTAAAACTAGGGCTGATAGTTGAGCCAGTATAGTTGCAACCAGATTTAATGTGGAAAATGATCTTGTAGCTTCTGAAGCACAATATCATAAGATATGCGACTTGAAATTTGGAGTTATTGGTTCCACTATGCCCGGTATCATTGCCGATGCACGAGGAAGACCTTGTGATGATGATAGAGCTGTGGCATTCAGCAAGCTCTGTGATTATCTTGATGACAACGATGAAAGTCAGCACTTGTTATCAGATCTTACGAAAAAATGTGAGCTAAACCCACGTGGGTCATCTTTTACTGACAAGTACCTGAAACATAAGTTATCAGAACACTATGGTGAAACAATTGTTATGTCGCCCAGCCGAAAAATGTTTGGTAATGTCATCTGTTTTAGTCCTCTGGCATCTCATGTTATTATGGACAAATGGCACAAAGGTAAAGAAAAAAATTGAATAGATGAAAAGAAAAGAATCTTATATGCAGCAATTTTAATTATACAAGAAGAAATATTTTCACAGATCAACGATTGTGATATATACCCCTCACCGAACGACATACAAAAAGGTGGTAGGGATCAGATTGGTTATTTTTTGATGTATCTACTTGAAGGGTTAATGAAACCTAGGAGAGGAAAAGCAGAAGAAAAAAAGGTACTAACTGTTGCACATGCAGTCATGTCTGCAGCTCGACCAAAATTATGTCTGCTTTACAAATAGGTCTTGCCATTTATACACATAGAAAATTACGATCAAGAAATTTAATCAACTTAATGCATAGCTTACATCTATGCGCACCCTACAATGATGTCTTGAAGTACGAATCCTCAGTGACAGTAAATACTCACACAGAAATACAGAGAAATGGATTTGTTCAGTTTGTGTTCAATAATGTGGATCATAATACCTGCAATGTCAATGGTTATGGTACATTTCATGTCATGGGCGGTGTTAAGTGTGTGACCCCCAAGTCGGCTGTTAATGATGAACTTCAAGTACCTAGGCCAAAGACAATGCCCTCGGAAAAATGCACAGGATCTTTTGCTTATATTCCCATTGTCGTGTATGAGAAAGAAAGAAATATTGGTCTCAGACACATTGAAATGAAAGATGTTTTAATTTTGCAGTTGAAACCAAAAAGTGTAAGCATCGCTCATTGCCTTGATTTATTGTGGATGGCTGGGCCTGTTTGTGAAGTAAATGCCTCCCAAACAGGGTGGAGTGGGTTTATGTCAGTAGCTTCAGGAAAATCCCTTGCGTTTGAAACATCAACTGTGATGCCTCTTCCATTCATAAATCTAGAAGCAAGTAACATGACCACAATTTATACATGCCTCAGATTTGCTGCTGAAGAGTGCAAAAAACTAAATCAAACATTTATTGTTACTTTCGACCAACCTCTTTTCATAAAAGCTATGGATATTGTCGCTGGTGCTGAAGATGATGACATGATTTCTTCTATTGTAGTTCGTTTAGGAGGCTTTCATTTGTTAAAGAGCTATATGGGAGCCATTGGCAAAATTATGGCAAGCAGTGGCATTGAAGAACTCTGGGAGCAAGTGTTTGCCAAAAAGTCTATCATACACAAGTTGTCTGAACATGCATCTGCCCAGGCTATTCGAGCACACACGCTTACCCGAACTGGAATTGCCACTTTGCTGTATGATCTTTGTTTAAATGAAGGTAAAATTACCAAGGAAAGTACCGACATCTTGAAAAATTTGTACATGGATGAATTGGAAAAGCAAGATGATCTGAAACAGGTAGATATACAAAACATTGAGAACATTCTTTGTATAATGGAAGAGACCATCAATGAGCTTGAAAAGGCAAGTCGCACAGCGAGACTTTGGATACAATATTTTCATCAAGTAGAAATTATCCATGACTTTATCAGAACTGAACGAACTGGCGATTGGAGGCTATACTTATATACTGTTCAGTGCATGTTGTGTCACCTTCATGCTGCTGGACATGTTCACTATGCAAAATCTGCGCACTTGTACCTCCAAACCATGCTTGAAATTGAATATGTTCTTCCCTCACACGAATTCGAAAGATTCGTGAAGCTAGGGTATTTTACAATTCGAAGATCGGACAAATCTGGTGTTTGGTCTGACCTCACTATAGAACAGGTGCTTATGAAAGGAATTAAGACAGCAGGAGGCCTTACACGTGGACGTGGGTTTACAGAAAATGTTCTTGCCCGATGGATTAATGCTATGCCAGGAACACTTAAAGCAAGTGAAGCAATGGAGACATTCGCTAGTGTTTCATACATGTCATCTGAGCAACATACAGACTTGTCAAGATCGTGCAAGATTCGTGAAAAAGTTTATGCAAATAAACTTACTGATTGGTTGAGACTTCACTGTCCATTCGATAAAATAGACGACCGCCTTGTGTCATTAGCTTCAGGGGTAATTGCAGATAATAGGCTGAATTGCGATTATGTCAAAGAAATAGGTGAAGCTGCAATAAAGAAAGTTGTGGGTAAAAACTTTCAAAGTGTCTCTCTCAAACGCAAAGAACAAGTATTCACTTTTGCAAACTTGGGAAAAACTGTGCTGTTCGCAGGAGAACCTTTTGAAGTAAATCCAAATCAACTATTTCACAGGATTGCATGTGTTGTAAAAACCGAACAAGTATTGAAAGAATGTTTGCGCTAAGAACTGGCACCTCTCCCACAAGCATTATTTGACAATATTACTCTCCGAAAGGGCACTAAGTCAGAAATGAAACTTGTTATTGAAGAGATGTGTAGTAGCAGCTGTGCATTACCAGAAAATCCCATATTTGTTCTTGATGGTGGTGACTTTCTTCACAGAGTTCCTTGGCCACAACCTGCAACTTATGGTGAAATATGTGAAGTGTACTTCAGTTATGTAAGGAGGACTTATGGCCAAAATGTAGTAGTTGTGTTTGATGGATATCAATCAAGTACTAAGGATGTAGCACATTTAAGACGTGCTTCTGATAAATCAAGCAAAAACTTCACTGTCAATACCTCTACGAATGCAATTGTTGCCAAGCATAAATTCTTGGCCAACACAGAAAATAAAATAAGTTTTGTTAAGGAGCTTGCTAACCACCTACGCCAAGCAAATTATGCAGTATTCCATGCTCCTGCAGATGCGGAGACACTCATAGTTGGTACAGCCTTGGAGGAAGCAAGGAAAGGTTGTAACTCAGTTGTGGTAGGGGAAGACTCGGATCTATTTGTACTTATTGCAGGCTTGGCTCGTACAAACGAGGAGGTGCATATACTAACTCCGAGCAGTTCTAATACACAAAAGAAAATTTATAGCAGCTTGAAGATGCTAGAAAGATTGCGAAACATGATAGAACACATTATGTTCATACATGCTATGATGGGCTGTGATACAACATCCAGACCATACAAAAAGGGACATAGAACTGGTTTTAGTAAGCTTAAAGATAACGTTCAACTACAATCTGTTGTGAGAAAATTCAATGATACCGTAGCATCACCAGATGAAATAGCAGCTGCAGGTGAGGCATTCTTCATTAAGCTATATGGTGGTAAAATTGAGGATGGTCTAGATACGATTAGATACAAAAAGTACATGCAATGTGTCGGTAAAAAGCCGCTCAACTATGTACTAGATCTAGCATCCCTCCCACCAACTTCTGCAGCAGCTCGGCAGCACAGTCTACAAGTCTACCATCAAGTTCAGGCATATGCAAGTGCACAGATGGCATGAACGCAAGAGCACGAATGCTAGAATGTGCAAGTGGGGAGTGCACAGATGGCAAGAGCACAAGTGTGAGAGTGTGCAAGGCATGATTGAGCAAATGCACAAGATAGCAAGAACGCAATTGTTCAAGTGTGCAAGTGTTGAAATATGCAAGTGTTCAAGTGTGCAAGCGTGTAAGCGTGCAAGCGTGTAAGCAAGCGTTCAAGCGTGCAAGTGTTCAAGTGTGCAAGCATTCAAGTGTATAGGTGTTCAAGGGTTTAGGTATGCAAGCATGCAAGTGTGCAAGTGTGCAAGTGTGCAAGCATGCAAGTATACTGCATCATTTCAACCTTTCCCAGCTGTCTCCTCTCCCGGTTCCCCCACCACATACCTATTATTTCCCCTCATGCGATCAGAATTTTCATAAAACTCGAAAATTGTTGCGCCCTCAGCAAAGAAGTTTCAATACAAAAACTTATCAATTATAATTACTTTAAAGTCCAAGCTATACAAAATTCTGCTTGTTTTTATTAGTTTCAGTTTCACAAGTTTGCAAGAGGTTTTTGAAATGTGGTAACTATCTCATGTAATTGAAAAAATGTCCAACTATAATTAAAGAAATGTTTAACTAGACTTCCATACGCCTGCAGCCATTTATTGGATGTACCCAATATCGTCTTCATTTTCCGAAACCACCTACCCACCAGACACAGAAGGCAGATACAAGGAATAAGAAATAAGACAAAATTCATTATTACATTACTCGCAGGTATATCATACAGTTTACAAACTAATTGTCAACTGTCATCAGACCAGCACTACAAACTTTAAGTCAATTGAAGCAAGTAAAATCAACTAAGTTCAACTAGTTTTAACACATATGATACAAGCCACAATCGCAAGCATTTTACCGCCAACAAAGTTTGTTTACCACCACCACCATGAAGGAATAGAAACGGCGGCCAAAATTATTGTACTCATCTTAATAGTGCTACTAACGCATTAGGGCCTTTCCATGCGAAAGTGAGCCTTACCATGAAAATTTCAAAAATATTTGTATGCCTTCTTAGACTTGTTTTCAATGAAAATAATAATTAAATTGTATGAATATGACAAACTACAGTTGATTTAATATAATTGGCAATAATTATTGTGTTACAAAGTTTACATATGTATTGGCATGAAAAGGTAGTAAATATAACATTGTTTTGTTGGCAGGATTTACTATCCATCCATGTTGTTTTGCCCTTTTCTACAGGCATTTAAAAATGATCTAGAGTTTTGGCTTTTATATGCAGCAACAATATCCAATACAAGGTAATCCAATTTTATTTTATAAGTATTTGTATTATTGTGTGTGTCAGTGTCACACCCGTAACATAAAACAAACAAATTTTTAGTCACAGATCAAAGTAAATAAAAAATTGTTAAATATCCATTCTAAAAGTAAGGTTAAGTATTGTCAAATCAAGTCTTTCAAGTTGGTGTACTAGAAAGTTATGTAATTTTAAATTTACCAATGGCCAAAAATTTGTCACACCCGTAACGCTGATTGACTGCACTACAACAGCATAACCAAAATAAATATTTTAATTTTGTTAATGGAACAAAATAGAAGATTTTTGGAAGAACTATATCCTTGCGTTTTAAAAAGAGGTACATTAAATTTTGTAAATAAATCTAATATAAAGTTCTTAGATAATCATGCAAATGTCACACCCGTGCGTATGGAAATGCCCATTACACACTTGTGGCCTATTGTGGCAACTAATAACAGCCAGTCAGCACTGCTGATCAGCATACCAACATCACTGCCAATTGTTACCTGAACAACTGTCTTCCAACATGTTACTGTTTAACTTTGATGGAACCTATTTTATAAAACTCAAAACCAATAACACTTAACTTAAGACAGCACAAACCATCTTCATTGACATACCTCTATTTTATGCTGATCATGAGTTTCTCAACGTCTGGCGTGAAAATGGTTACCACACTGAAACCGCTAAACTCGTTAAATTATTATAGCACGTCTAAGCATACAACAGGTTGACGATAAAATTCAGCGTATGTCCGCCGAAAGTTAAGTTTCAGATAATTTATTAACATAGACGAATAACGCGGAAGCAGGAATAGACTCGAACCCAGCGCACAAGTGTGGCATTGCACAATGACACCAACCAGAGATGCGCATACCCAACACACCACCTCTGCCAATCACAGCATTTCTGTTTTCCAAACTTTTAAACTACTATTTTTATTCGCTGACGCACACAACAGCATGCCAAGGAAAAAAAACTGAAGTACTTGACGTTACACATACTACAAACATTTACATGGATACAGAAAACTTAAACAATGGCACAGATTTTTATCATTTCAAAAAAAGTAAATCATGAGCAGGGGATAGTGAATTTTTTATAAAATAACCAGTGCATACTTTTTGTAAACAAAAATTATCTACACATTATTTTTAAGGAGATAATAATATATTACACTATAAAAAAATTCTGTAACAATTTAGGGCTTTGCACTTAAAGCATAAAGAATCAATAAAAATAATATAATTCTAATTCCAGAGGACATGGTTTCTAATTCCAGTACGACTAACCTGATTTCTGTTTTAACACATAGGGGTCTACTATCACAAATGCTTGTGCCGGTTTCAGTTTCATAAATGCTTTTATTGTGGAATTGTGAAAACAAATGGCGGTGAAGCAAAGAAACATACATTCATTAATAAACAAAAAATTATCTGTACACACTAGCTGCAATGCCAGACCTAATTGTCTCTTCCTGCAGTAAGGACACGGATACAGTACAGAGTGACACCAGAGCAGGGGCGTAGCCAGGGGGGGTTTTAGGGGTTCAACCCCCCCCCCCCCTTAGCACAAAATCTTTAATTAAATTTCTTATTCATCACTCAAACAAATTTCATATTACAATTAATAAAATTTTTACCATTACAATATTTAAATTGAAGTACCGAAAACTGCTAAAATACCGATAGCACTATTTTACACCTTAAAATTCAAATTTTTCCAGGGGAGGACCCCCGGACCCCCTGCTTTAATACAGGGGGGCCATGCTTCATAACACCCCCCATACACAAATCCTGGCTAACTTACGCCACTGCACCAGAGCATATTTATCAATCAGGACACAATAATACAAATAGAAGTGTAGGGAAAATTAGGTCATAAAACCCACAAAAAGCTTTTACCAATTGGTAATTCACCTTATATTTTCTAAAGTGCATAGCTGGCCTTAAAACAAACTGTCACGACTTTTAAACAAACATGGAACATTTGTAATTAATTGAGGTACAGTGTTAAATCTTTTGAACTTAATAGTATTCCTAATTATAATGAATAAGACGATAAAGTTTTTGCTGTGATACATAACAAAAGTAGTTTCAGAAATATATAAAAAAAAATACTGGAATTATAAGATGTGAAATATACAGCAACGATAGTAATGATTAACTGATCGTAATTGTAATACATATGGCTACAACGGCAGCCCACGAATACGCTCACAGATTTCAACACCCAATTAAGCGGCTACTAAATTACTCACATTCCTCAGTCTTCTTGCCCCACAAGTTACCGTCCCGTCTTCTGTTCTTCTATAGGGCTACTGTACTGAAACGTCGTTATAGTTTTAAATCCTTACGCATGAAACAACCAGTCCAACAACCTATTTAAGCGAAAGACAATTACAAGATGGCTCAAAACAACGTATTTTTGCCAGAAAAGAAACCAAATATGAGAAAATTATATAGAAAATTTACTATTGGTCACAATAATTTCAAAATAATAATTTTTATTTGGTCACATAATTTTAAACTGTATGTTAGCGCCAAACAACATAATACTGATTCCAAAGAGGTTGTAAAGTTATTAAAACATTTTTTATACTTTCGATAAAATTAACACATTTTAGTTGGTAAAAATCACAAACGTAATATAAAAATCTAATAGCATTCCTGCATCTATTTGATAAGTTAAAATCACATTTTAATAAATAGAATGTAACTTTCTCTGTAGTGGTAGAATTACAAGAAATATCTCTAGATATCCTTTATATTAATAGTAATATATATGTTCTTAAAATTCTTTTAAATTTACAACTTATATATTTCCTATAAATTCTGATTATGGTTTTCATACACAGACATGCAATAAATGGCAATCGTTGATTATACAACTGCGAGTTAACCCAATTAACATGTCACTGCGTATGATAAAGAACATTCAGACATGAAAAATATCAAAATAATTATTGTGTAACAATTACCTGTGAAAATTGCTTTCAAAATACTTACATGTGTAAACTCTAATGTGTAGTAACATATAAACGCACATAAGAAATACTGGCACTACAAATGACAATCTGTTTGTCTTGTAAATCCTTGTTTTAATATCAACAAATAAAGCAATATTCGCACAGTTCAAAATTAAACATCTGTATTCACGTTCAATAGTAGTAACATTCAAACAAGTACTCTCAATTACAAATAATGTATTTCGTGAATACGGAAATACTAAATTATATTTACAACTATCTGCACAAAGCAACTTATTAGTTTTTAACTTGAACTTTAAATCTATCAGAAATACAACCAATATAAGACTCAGTTTTGCCAGTTATCATATGTGTTACAACAGCTAAGGAAATCTGTGTCAGTATGTAGATTTAGCACACAAAAACTAAATAACATCCCTGTTAAGAACTGACACTTGGGTTTTGATGTGTAATAGGAACTAACAATAACTTTTATTTTTATTAGCCTTCCACTATCACAAAATCCAAGTATATAATATAAAGGTTGTTAAATATGAATAATCACAGGATCTGCAATTCAATTAAAGCAAAAAATGCCAGTGCCCACATCAATGTAGAGATATTGTAAGTTAATATAATTCTATCTATAAACGGTAATATCTCAGAAAACAGTGGAATTTATTAATGCTGTTACAAGGAACGTGTCGTATTGAAAAACATCACTTTTGGAATTTTGTTTTATTTATGGAAAAGCAGCAACATAAGAAATATACCTATATTAATGTTATATTCTTTATTGCTTCTGATTCTGAAGTTTTTCTGGAAAGGATACGCTTTTACTGGTCCGAGTGATCGTAAGCTACATTAAAAATATGTAAAATTGTTTTAAATTGTGCACACGTGCTCAAAACTGTTGTAAGCTGCACATTACTTCTAAGCTTCAGCCTTCCACTATCACAAAATCCAAGTACATAATATACAGGGTGTTAAATATGAATAATCACAGGATCTGGTTCAGCCTCCCTAGGTTTGCAATGTTTGCTAGGCGAGTAAAATACAGCCAGCTGCAACCCAGATATCACTGGCAACATCAAGCTGTATTTGTTATGTTGGTGATCCTGGACAGTTGCCGGGGGTGTTTGGTTCTCGGCTATTTTTCTAAACGTTGCTGACTAGGCACATACACAGATAATAAAACCAACATCTTTTCTCGCACACAATTGGGCTGTATTTCTGCAATTACTTTTTATTAGGTTTTTTTTCTCTCAGTATTGTGTTTCAAAAAGTTATGTCGAAGAAAAAGTTCATTTAAGAAATACGAGAATATGCATGTTTATTGAATTAATAAATGGAAGGGCACAGAAGGCAGGATATGCAGGGGAATGCCCGAGATTGTTTTAACGGGAATGATATTGAACTAAATTGTATTTATTCTGAAATATTTCTTACATCTGGCTTCGTCCTGAAACGCAAATGCTCCATTAAATGATGAAATTCTTAAAATTATTTTATTTATAGACTAACTTCTTCAACCCTTAAATTTACGTTTACATACTGTGAGAGCCAGCAGAAAATCAAAATCGTCGAAATGATCACTCGAAACCCACGGCATGAGTATCTCCAAATTCGCGAACAAGACTATCCTGTCTGGCCACCTGCGCAGCGAACTTCGCGTAGTTTGGTGTGTGGCGTCCGCTTTACGATCTAAATAACAGAAATGATGTGGTTCAGTTTAAGCCAACAGACGTAATTAAATTTTAAAGTTAAAGTACTACTGTATCAAGCTAATAATGATAAAAATTTCATTTGATCATTATTTTTAACATTTAAACAAATTAAACTTGGATTTGGCATCACGCCCACTTTGGTCATGATGGCAAACATTTTAACCGGAAAATCGTTTTTGCCTAAACCCGTAAATATTTCAATGTTTGGGCAAATGTCATACCATATCTGGTGTTGTAAAGTCTGCAGACGAACTTTTAAAACAAGACGTGCATATCCCCATTGCTACTACTAAATTATTACACAACCTACTATTTTAAACAGCTTCCATGACTTTTTTCAAAACAAAAATATTCATTTTTTTCTATATTGAGGCTGAATCAAGTATACACGGCCAGAAAAGAGCAAAGGCAGTTAGTTGAGTTTTCATTTCTAAAGAAAACATCCTAAAAAATGATCGATTAACAAGTTCATAGGATCTCTTTTCTTTTCTATTGACGCAATTCGAAAAATTCATTTGTAAAAATGGATAATCCATTATGGTTCAAAATACTTTAAAATCTTAAAAATAGTAGCTACCTTTTTTCTCATAAGTGCCAATGAAATTTACTGCTCATCAGGTGTAACATTCTTTTTTTTAATATTACACAACTAATTTCAAACATAAATTCTACATCCAACAAAAAGATTTGTAGAATTGCGTTTCTGCATTGACTTCCATTCGTTGAATGCTGTTGCAGTCAGCTCTTCACTCCCACAGATCAGTGTTGAGGCCATCATAGCGGGTTTAGTTCGGGTGAGTGTTTAGTATACTCGAACTCAAAGCAGGCTACTTGTGTCGTGGTCTGGTCGACTAGTTCCTGACAATGCTACTGTACTGCCAGCTACTCAGGGTTCGGTAGAGAGGGGGTTCAGGCCGCGTGGCCGAGGAACTTAGTCTCCAGAGATAAAAAAAAAAAATTCTAATAAAGTTTGATGGTCCTTTATGCACAAGACCCCGAACACTTTACATGGGGCTGCCACGTTTCCGCCTGTGACTAATTCGAGGTGGGTCGAAACCCGGTTCCGCGCACTGATCCAGTTAAGAAAATTACGGGACGTCCCGCCCGTGATGACTATCACTCCCACGGTAAAGAATATACTCCTTAAGACCCGCGCGTGATAGGATGTCTGTCTGACTGTATTCTGCACAGGCCAGAAAGAAATTAAAAGAAAAAAATAACACAGAACCTAAGACTGCGAATGACCAGAATAAAACAAAGAATCGCGACTCGCCCGAATTGACAACAGCGCACGCGTGTGCGAAAAGTAAAACGAAAACTCGCGACTGTAACTACTCAACGACAAACTCGACTGCAAAGTATATGAAAACGTCTCCGCTCGGCAAAAGTCTAGTGGTTCTGCAAATACCGCGCCCGCTTGCCTCACCGTCCCGGAGCGACGTCCTCAAGGCGTCCGTCGCCTCTCGTGCCGGGTCCACGACTGCCCTCCCACTCTCCTGCCGCGCCTGAGCGCCCGCGTCTCCCCCCTTCTCCGCGAGCCCGCGGAACACGCTGATTGGTCACAGGCGGAAGCCGCGGCCTTGGCGCCCGGTGAACAATCAAAAACTTTCAAAATACAAAACCCTTCAATACAAAATTAATTAAAATAAAATATAAGCAAAAATATGTACAAAAACGTAAAACAAAAATATATTTAACATAAAATAATAAGTCATATCCTGTAAAGCAAACATACGTCGCACGTCTCCGACACTTGCGTCGCACAACACACTCAAGAGATATCGCTGGCGAGGCATAACGGCCTGAAGGAGCCGGGGAGACACCTGGGTCGATGTCACTTCCAGGTGCCTATAAGAGAAAACAGCATTCACCAAGCCGGATGGGCGGAGATTTCAGTTTCGAGCAATGCCCTTTGGTTTGAAATACACCTCAAAAACTTTTCAGAAGATGATAACTCGAGTACTGGAGGGCTATGCAAGACAGTGTGCCATAGCCTATTTGGAATACATCATTATCTTCTCCGAGATGTGGTGACGCCGTCCCCGCTACCTCTGAGTATTTAGACGTGATTTTGTTCAGTTCGTGATCTCAGGGAAGGTTCGGCCTTGTGGCTAGAGGTAGGGGTCAACGCAGTAGGGCCCCCCGAGCTGTTGAGGCCACTCGGGACGCCTGAATAATAACACAAAACTTCTTCAGATAGTTCGTGAATTTAATACAGCACAGCCCAATACATGGTGCTGCCCGTTCTGGCCGTAACGGTTTGCCCGACGCGACTAGTCACACGCGCAGCTCACTTCCTCAGTGGCGGCTCACGATTCTTATGCGCGTGAGGGGCAGACTCGTTTACGTGATGCGAAAGTTACAAAAGACACTCTGACATGGCACACGATATTTTGAAGCACAATACACTACACTAATACCTAGCTCTGGATTAAGTTTGGTGGCGCACTGCCGTACGACGGTGATACATAAGCCCTGACATGACGAATTACACTTAGGCGAACAACTATTCCACTAATACATTACACTTGATAAACTGGGCTAGCAGCACGTAGGCCCGTGTCTCCGGCGACTCTACGTGGTGTCTAGGTGTGTCCCAGGGACTGAATCGTTATTAAGTCTGATAGCATGGGTCACCTGCTGGCTGCCCCGTGCGGACCAAAACTAAATAGCCGGTAGGCTAGGTTGGGCGTGAAGCGCCGACGTGAAACCACATAATCTCCCCACAGTACTTACGTATGACGTGGAACACTCATCTTGAGCACTGATTGAATTAAGTTAAGTACCTCATGGTAAATTTAGGCCGACCGCGGAACTGTACAAAAGGTTGAAAAGAAATTACACTATGGAAAACTACATGTCGGTGAATGCAAAGTTTGAAGGTTACGCGTTGCGCGCAGGCTGCCGGCCTGGTTGAGCTCTCGAAGGACACTAGCGGTGTCGCCGCGCGCGACCCCCCTCCCCCGCCAGCCCTCCCGCGGAAACGTGTGAATTTCGCGGGAAACTGAACCGGCCAGGTTCGGGACAAATCGCACATTGAAACATGATTTTGCAAAGACTTAATTATTAATTAATAAAAAATAATGTTTAATAAAATCCTGTGGAAAAACATAATTATAACAATTTGTTGTAGTGCGGCGGAAGGATATGCCACACCCGGCCGGATCCTTGCGCCGGTGTAGCACTCGTTGTATGGCGTTCGCCTCGTTGCACGAACTGCACTTTGCTGCGCGCACGGGCGCGTTCGGTGCACACGCTTTTGCGAGACGTTGATGAGGCATAGCGGTCTATGCGACAGAGGAGCATTGGCGGTCGGCGTCAAATGCCCCCCCTTCTCTGAGACCGCTATGTGCATCAACGCCTCGCTTCACACGCTGAGCACTTCACTGACGTTCGCCGCACTGCGAGCCCTACACTACGCGGCGGAGTGGTGGTGTGTTGTGATGTAAACATTCTGCCCTGAATACCTCTCCCACTCAATGAATGATAAGGGGTTACGCCCTGACCCGTGTCCTTTCCCCCCCTGGGACTGGGCAGCGACGTGCGCCTCTTCTAGCTCAATATGGTGACAAGTGGGTGGGGGGGTCAGTGTGGTCGGGGTGTAGCAGGGTGGTGGAATGGATGACGTGGGCGGGGGGAATGATAGGGGTCCGGCCACGAGTGTTGGCACACCTGGATCGCCCCTTACGGGCCGCGCCCGGGTGGAGTAGCTCGACGGGGACCTGGACCACTCGTAATCCGCCAGGTAGGCCGGGGGTCGGCGGGCCCTCTGTGGTCGTGTGGTGGGGACTGTGCTGGTAGGGGTCTCCACTGTGCAGAGTGTGGTAGGTCCCCTCGTGTCCGGTTGGGTGGTCGGGCAGCTCGCCTCCACGGCGGGGACAGGAGCGAACTCCACCGGCTTGCTGTCGTCCGCGCAGCACGTCCTGACCGGGGCCCGACGTCTGCGGGTGGGGCGCCTATCCCTACTGTCCGGCTCCTCCTCCCCCTCCTCGGGCTCGTCCACGGATACCCGGAACGTGGCGTCCGCCAGGCTGAGGTCCAGCGGCCACAGTGGCTTGTCGTCCTCCTCCTCACAGACCTCCTCCCCCTCCTCGTCAGGAAACCAGACCAACGGATTCCCCACCTCCTCGGGGACGTGCGGAACTGTGGTCAGCGGCACCGGGGACCTGCTCGGGGTGTCCCGGAGGTCGGGTTGGTTGCACTCATGTGCCTGATCAGGGCTACCCACGTCTGTGTCGCCCGTGTGCATGTCCCCCCGGGTGGTGGGTTCAGGTGCTGCTCCTTCCCGCGGCGTATCTGTGGCTTCCTGGAGTGTGGGGGATGGTGAAGAGGGGGTCGTTGGGCCAACTCTGACCCCGTGCGCGACTACGCGCAGGTCGTCCCGGTGCACTTTAGCGGGCCGCCCCCTTGGCGTCCGGACCGCATAGGATGAGGGGCCCGTCCTCCACAGGACCTCCCGCGGCTCCGACCATCGGGGCGCCAACCCCGCACAAAAGTTACGCGCCCCGTACGACAAGTGGTGCTGCCTGACATATACCAGCTGACCTGGCTGGATGGGGGGTGGGGGGTGACTAGTCATGGGCTTGTGGGCCGCCAGGAATTGGGCCTGCCGTTGTCTGGCGTGCTCCCTCCCCTCCTCATGATTGGGGCGCGCCACCGTGCCCATGGCAACATCGGCCACCCTGCTTTCCCCGGGCAAAGCCAAGTTCTTCCCGTACAGAAGCTCGGCAGGGGAATGACCGGTGACAGCGTTGGTGCGGCGCCGGAGGCAATACAACAGCTTCGGCAGGTGGACGTCCCATTTGGAGTGGTCGTCCCCCAACCTCAGCCGCAGCTGCGCCTTGACCTCCTGGTTCCGCCTCTCAGTGGGGTTGGCCTGGGGATGGTAAATGGGGGTGGTGTGGTGGTCGAGACCCCAACGGCGACAGTCAGCTCTCCAGCGCCTCCCGCTGAACTGACAGCCGTTGTCCGTCAACAGCACGCGCGCGAAACCATACCGCGGGAATATCTCGTGGTCCAGCAGGGCGGCTATGGTTCCGGCGTGCACGTTGGACACCGGGAAGGCCTAGACCCACCGGGTGAAAATGTCTGTGATGACGACCAAGAACCTCCTTCCCCGGGTGGTCCGCGGGTAGGGCCCCATTATGTCCAGGGCCAGGGTGTGAAACGGGTCGCGGGGCCGTCGGGGGTGCTGCTGCTCCACCCCGTCAGACCGCCTCGTCTTCCTCTGCTGGCACTGCTGGCAGCGCCGCACCAGGTCCCGTACGTCCCGCGTCACCCCCGGCCAATGGAAGGTCTTACGGATGTCTAACTGGGTTTGGTGCGCACCTGGGTGTCCCGCCAGCTCGTGCGTGTGGTGGAAGCCCATGACCTGCTCGCGGGCACCGAGCGGCACATGAAGGCGCCAGGCGTCCATGTCCCCTGGTACCCGGGTCTCCAACACCCCGTCCACGCACCTGTGGTAGGGGTGAACCTGCTCCCCACATGACCGCACCTCGGCCTGTGTGGGGTCGTCTGTCCGCTGGGCCTGTTTCACGAATTCCACTAATCCGCTCAGGGTCTCCACAGGCAAGACGGCGGGATGATCGGGGGCCCTTGGGATGTGGAATAAAGTTGCGGGCGCCTCCCCTGGAGTGACCGGCGGCGCGACTCCCCCTGGGGGCAACAGCCCCTCCCAGTCCTGGTCATCCTGAAACATGTTGTGTGGGTCGGGATGGCGCGACAACTCGTCGGCGAACTGGTTGTCCCGTCCAGGGACGTGCTCGACCGCGAAGTCGAAGTTCTGGAGCATCAACGCCCACCTCGTGAACTTCGACTTGCGGCCCTGGGCGGAGTCCAGCCAGCGGAGACACTGGCTGTCCGTCCGCAGCGTGAACCGGCGGCCCTCCAGGTGGTGGCGGTAGCGGCGCATAGCCCAAACGACGGCCATGCACTCCTGCTCGTTCACATGGTACCGCCGTTCGGGCTGGCCGAACTTGGCGCTGGCGTACTCCACCACCCGGCGCACGCCTTTGTCCCCCACCTGGTATAGGACGGCCCCCATCCCCTCCTGACTGGCGTCTGTCTGAAGGAACAGGGGAAGGTAGGCTGCAGACGGGCGAGCTGGTGGCACTCGCGGAACTGCCGTTTCACCGCATCCAGGGCGGCGTCCGCTTCGCTGGTCCACTGAAACCGGAGCTTGGGTGACAGCAAGTCCGTCATCGGGGCGGTGACGCTGGCAAAATGCGGAATGAACGAGCGCAGCCAGTTGAGAAGGCCCATCAACTTCTGCAGCTGCTTGCGGGTTCGAGGGGCGGGTTTGGACTCAATAAGGTTCAGGTGCTTTGGCAGAGGGCGGCAACCCTCCGCGTCCACCATGTGGCCTAGGTACTCCAGTTCAGCCGCGCCCACGTGGCATTTCTGGGGGGCACACGTGAGGCCGTGTCTGGCCAGCCGCTCAAGGACCAGGCCGAGGTGCCGGGCGTGGTCCTCCCACGACCGTGACCAGATGATGACGTCATCCAGGTACGCGGCGGCGAACTCGCCCGCGTACCCGTCTAACACACGCACCATCATGGCCTGGAAGGTCGCGGGGGCGTCCATCAGCCCGAACGGCATGGCACAGAACTGGAAACGCCGGCCGTCAGGGGCAGTGAACGCAGTCTTCGGGCGGTCCTCTGGACGTACCGGTACCTGCCAGTACCCGGACTTGAGGTCCAGGGACGTGAAGATGCGGGCGTCGCCCAGCCCTGCCAAAGCGTCTGTTATGTTGATAAGCGGTGGTGGGGCGGGTATGGTTACTGAATTGACTGGTTTGAAATTCACACAAAAACGCATGGAGCCATCTTTCTTGTTCGCCATGACAATCTGGCAGTTGTATGGCGACTCACTGGGTTCGATGACTCCATCGCGTAACATTTCCGTGATCTGGGTCTGGATGACGTGCCTTTCAGTGGGTCCGAACCCGTATGGTTTTACGAACTGGGGTTGGTGAGGTCGGGTGGGGATGGTGTGTTCCGTGGTTGTGGTACGGCGGAGCATATCTGTGGCCGCAAACACCTGTGGCTGTTGAGACAAGACATTGTTTATGAGCTCTACATGGGTAGCGGGCACACCGTTCCTCAAGTCCGCGAGCGTGATGGGTGTCCCCTGCTCGGCGGGTGGCCGATAGCCCAGGCTGTAAACTGTGCGCCGCTCGTGGTGGCCAACGTGCAACCTCCCCTCCCTGACTTCCACAGTGGCGTCCTCCTGCGCCAGCCAAGGCAGACCTAGGATCAGCGTCTCCCGTAGTCCCTCTACTACTAGTGCTGTTGTGTGACTAACATGGTCCCTGATAGAGATGGTGATGTTCGCGCGACCGACAATACGCGCTGTCGCCCCCTGCGTCGCTAACTGTACCTCCTCCGCCCCTGAGTCAATGTCCCGGACGCTCGAGCATTGAGCCGACACATACGTGTGGCTGGCGGCCGTGTCGACAAGGGCATGCACTGGCTGTCCATCCATCCTGACGGGAATCCGGAGTAAATGCCCTGCCCCAGGTCCCAACTGCCCTAATTGGAACGACTCACCGCACTGCTCCCGGGGCGCTGCAGCTGCCGTCCGGCGGTCCGCAGGTGCTGCCGGTGTCGCCGGAGCCACCTGGTGTCCGGTGCGGCTCGCCGACGACCCGGTGCGGGCCGCTGACGAGTCGGGTGTGCCGCGCCCGTCCGTCCAGACGGGGCGCGCTGGTGCGTACGTGGGTACCGCAGGTGCTGCCGGTGTCGCCGGGGCCACCTGGTGTACGGTACGGCTCGCCGACGATCCGGTGCAGGCCGCTGACGAGTCGGGTGAGCCGCGCCCGTCCGTCCTGACGGGGCGTGCTGGTGCGTACGTGGGTACCACAGGTGCTGCCGGTGTCGCCGGGGCCACCTGGGGTACGGTGCGGCTCGCCGACGACCCGGTGCAGGCCGCTGACGAGTCGGGTGAGCCGCGCCCGTCCGTCCTGACGGGGCGTGCCGGTGTGGCAGCGGACACCGCAGGTGCTGCCGGTGTCGCCGGGGCCACCTGGTGTCCGGTGCGGCTCGCCGACGACCCGGTGCAGGCCGCTGACGAGTCGGGTGAGCCACGCCCGTCCGTCCTGACGGGGCGTGCTGGTGCGTACGTGGGTACCGCAGGTGCTGCCGGTGTCGCCGGGGCCACCTGGTGTACGGTACGGCTCGCCGACGACCCGGTGCAGGCCGCTGACGAGTCGGGTGAGCCGCGCCCGTCCGTCCTGACGGGGCGTGCTGGTGCGTACGTGGGTACCGCAGGTGCTGCCGGTGTCGCCGGGGCCACCTGGTGTACGGTACGGCTCGCCGACGACCCGGTGCAGGCCGCTGACGAGTCGGGTGAGCCGCGCCCGTCCGTCCTGACGGGGCGTGCTGGTGCGTACGTGGGTACCGCAGGTGCTGCCGGTGTCGCCGGGGCCACCTGGTGTACGGTACGGCTCGCCGACGACCCGGTGCAGGCCGCTGACGAGTCGGGTGAGCCGCGCCCGTCCGTCCTGACGGGGCGTGCTGGTGCGTACGTGGGTACCGCAGGTGCTGCCGGTGTCGCCGGGGCCACCTGGTGTACGGTGCGGCTCGCCGACGACCCGGTGCGGGCCGCTGACGGGCTGTGTGTGCCGCGCCCGTCCGTCCTGACGGGGCGCGCTGGTGCGTACGTGGGGACCGCATATCGAGCCAGCCTGTCCCGGTATCGCTGTAGGAATTTTACTGGGTCTTCGTGCTCCTGCCCTCCGAACTCCGTGTCGCAGGTACAGGTGGCGAAAATCCCTGCCGCGGCATGAGATGTTGGCAACCCTGGCAGAAGGCATGCGTGGCATACCCCTTCCATGTCTATGCTTACCGCTCTGTCACGGCTCATGTTCATGCTCATGTTCGGCGCGTAGCAGCTGCGCAGCTGCGCCACCTGATCCGTGTGCGAGGCGCGCGGACTTCCGCTCCCACAGCCGTTATCTCGCCTGGCGCGTAACTTGATGCGCGTCTGGCGTGTAACTTGACGCGCGCCTATCGCCAGGTGCCCGCTCCTTTGGCTGTCTGCGCGTCGCGTCCGTTTCCGCGCGATTCCCGACTTCCTACGCGAGCCGTTACTGGTACACTAATTTGAAGTATAAAATTTGAAAAATTTGAGAAAAAATTTGAAAAATTTGAAACAAAATTTGGAAATTAATTTTTAGAAAATGAAAGCCACACTAGTCGGGCGCCAATTTGACGCCGTCCCCGCTACCTCTGAGTATTTAGACGTGATTTTGTTCAGTTCGTGATCTCAGGGAAGGTTCGGCCTTGTGGCTAGAGGTAGGGGTCAACGCAGTAGGGCCCCCCGAGCTGTTGAGGCCACTCGGGACGCCTGAATAATAACACAAAACTTCTTCAGATAGCTCGTGAATTTAATACAGCACAGCCCAATACATGGTGCTGCCCGTTCTGGCCGTAACGGTTTGCCCGACGCGACTAGTCACACGCGCAGCTCACTTCCTCAGTGGCGGCTCACGATTCTTATGCGCGTGAGGGGCAGACTCGTTTACGTGATGCGAAAGTTACAAAAGACACTCTGACATGGCACACGATATTTTGAAGCACAATACACTACACTAATACCTAGCTCTGGATTAAGTTTTGTGGCGCACTGCCGTACGACGGTGATACATAAGCCCTGACATGACGAATTACACTTAGGCGAACAACTATTCCACTAATACATTACACTTGATAAACTGGGCTAGCAGCACGTAGGCCCGTGTCTCCGGCGACTCTACGTGGTGTCTAGGTGTGTCCCAGGGACTGAATCGTTATTAAGTCTGATAGCACGGGTCGCCTGCTGGCTGCCCCGTGCGGACCAAAACTAAATAGCCGGTAGGCTAGGTTGGGCGTGAAGCGCCGACGTGAAACCACATAATCTCCCCACAGTACTTACGTATGACGTGGAACACTCATCTTGAGCACTGATTGAATTAAGTTAAGTACCTCATGGTAAATTTAGGCCGACCACGGAACTGTACAAAAGGTTGAAAAGAAATTACACTATGGAAAACTACATGTCGGTGAATGCAAAGTTTGAAAGTTCCGCGTTGCGCGCAGGCTGCCGGCCTGGTTGAGCTCTCGAAGGACACTAGCGGTGTCGCCGCGCGCGACCCCCCTCCCCCGCCAGCCCTCCCGCGGAAACGTGTGAATTTCGCGGGAAACTGAACCGGCCAGGTTCGGGACAAATCGCACATTGAAACATGATTTTGCAAAGACTTAATTATTAATTAATAAAAAATAATGTTTAATAAAATCCTGTGGAAAAACATAATTATAACAATTTGTTGTAGTGCGGCGGAAGGATATGCCACACCCGGCCGGATCCTTGCGCCGGTGTAGCACTCGTTGTATGGCGTTCGCCTCGTTGCACGAACTGCACTTTGCTGCGCGCACGGGCGCGTTCGGTGCACACCCTTTTGCGTGACGTTGATGAGGCATAGCGGTCTATGCGACAGAGGAGCATTGGCGGTCGGCGTCAGTGGGAAGACCACATCATCCTCTTATCGCGCATTTTAGAACGATTAGTTATCTACCATCTCACTGCTACAATACCATAATATGTAATCTAGGAACAGTGGAGATGGAATTTCTGGGACATGTAGTAAGTGCTGATGGCAACTGCCCCCAGCCTGGCCACCCGCGCAAGAGCGCTGAGGCTCAGGTGCTGCGGACTTGCAAAAATATGTAGAGATTCGAAGGGATTATCAACTGGCAGAGATTACATGTCCCTGAATTATCACAAATGGTTGTGCCACTGACAGACTTGCTTTCTCCTCAGTACTGCTATAAGTGGGATGCCGCAGCCCAGATGGCCTTCGACCAAGTTAGGACCACATCCACCCTTTGACACACCCTGGCCCAAGTCGATGCCGAGAGACTCCTATATTTACAGACAGATGCGAGCTTCCTCTAAGTGGGAACAGTATTGTTTCATGTGGATTGTCAGAGAGATAGGCAGGTCATTGATTATGGTAGTGCAAAGTTTGGCCAGGCAGAGTGTTCTTATTACAGTAATGAGCAAGAGTGCCTGACAGTTGTATGGGCGATGAAGAAGTACCAACCACACCTGGAAGGGAAAAGATTCACGCTACGCACCAACATCAGGTGTTTGACATGGATGTTCACTATGTAAGGTTGAAAGGGCAAACTGATCGGGGGAGCATTGTTCCCACAATCCTTTGACTTTGAGGACGAACATGTCCCTGAAATGGAAAACCAGTTGCCCAACTTGTTGTTACGTGAACCTAAAAGAGCTAGTCAACAGCGAGGACTGGGAGGATATGCTACTCCCTGACCACCTGGGCCCTGTTTCACAATATTTACAAGACTTGTAAATGGTAAAGTTTTACTAATAACTTGTGAATATCTGTTCCACAGTAACTTTACAAGACTTAATGATTTACACGTGAATATACAAGTTTACAAGTAAGTTTTGAAGGATTTACAAGTAGTTTTGTTTCACAATAAAAATTAATGTTTACAACCTACAAGTGTCTGCTTGTAATGTTAATCAAATTTCTACCAAGCTCTGTGTCTTGGTAAACTTGTAAAATTACTACTTTCGTGTTCTACTACAATAGTTAAGTCATGTTTAGCAGCAGTTCTAGTGAATCTGAAGAAGAAAATGTGAATCTTCGACGAAGAAAAATATTCAGGCAAAGAGTAAACAATGATTTCATCTCAATACATGAATTTAATGAACGATTCCGTGTAAGTTATGAAACCATGGAAATTTTTCTGCAAAGAATAGGCCAGCATTTGCAACATGAGACAAAGAAAAGTGGCGCTCTTACACCTAAACAACAGTTGTGTAGAGCTTTACACTGGATGGGAAGTGGTTGTCAATATCATGCAGTAAGTGACATGCATGGAATTTCCAAAGCATCTGTTTGTCGCAGTATACACTCTGTTGTTAATGCTGTAAATTAAGTCTTATTTCAAGAAACAGTAAAGTGGCCAGAAAAAATTATAGATGTACTACAGAAATTCTACGAAGTTGCTGGATTTCCTCTGACGCCAACCGCCGGTGCTCCCTCTGGTCCGCAAAGGTCGTTATGCCACAACAACACTTGCTCCTAAGTGCGTCGAACACGCCCGAGCGTGATGACCGCGGAGTGTGTGAAAGTGTGCCGCAACGAACACCAAAGCGACTTCAGCGCCCGGCCGGGTGTGGCAATGCGCCTAATTAATTGTATAATTATTTTGTCAAATTGAAACAACTAAATTAATAACAATTTAAAAGAAGATTCATGTAAGGGAAATTATGTCTAATTGTATTATAAGCATATATGGTGTAACATGTCTTTAAGTCCGAAACTGGCCGGGTCGGTTTTCCCGTGTTTCACGTGGTTAGGCGCGAGGCCGCAGGGCGGTCTCGCGCTCAGTTACCGTCGGGAGCTCGAAGGGGTCGGGCGCTTCGCGAACGTCAAGCCATCAACTTTCGCGCTTCATCTCCATATCAGCAATAGTGTAAGTCTTTTAAAATCCTTTAACTAGCTCGGCGCCGACCCCACCCCAGTCGCACGATATTTCGTGCGACTCGTAACTTATTAATTTTTATCCCGACAGGGAGTTTTCTCATATTTTACATAATTCCATGTCCAGTTTAAGGACAGCGTATAGTGGTACGCAGTTTCGGCTTCACAGTCAGCTAATTGTTATTACCGTAGGCTCTTTGTAACGAGTGTTGAATGCTACTGACTAACTTTCGCCTTTTAATTTTCACCATCTTAAATGTGTAATTTGTAATGTGTGATTTAACTGAATAACTTTCAATTTCAAGAGACTTTGACTTTGACGTGTACGTCTCCAGCTGGCGTATCTACCTAATTTTAGAGACATTAATATTTCATCGCAGGCTAGATTCCAAACAATCCTGAACATAGGGATTTCTCTTCGTGTTTCCGTGTCAGCCTAAGCCGTAGCATCATAAGTTCCGCGACTATCCGCCAAATCCTTCATAGGGACGTGTACTCACCGTTTCAGCTTGTCGATATTACTTTGCAACCTATCCTGGTCGCGCGCGTTGTTTACGTTCAGAGATACGCGTGTCACAGCGGTCCGACAACGGACGCGGCCAGTACCGGGACCAAGAAGTGTATCAATTCTGAATAAAGTGCAGTGTCCTGTAACTCGTTTACCAATCATTTACAAGGCGTCCTGGGTGGCCTGAACAGCCCAGGTAGGTTCCGAACCACGACGCGCTCCTGCCCGCAGCCACGAGGCCGAACCCCCGTTAAAACCCCTGAGATCTTTTCCAACGCTAATATTTAATTAAAAACTTAAACAGGCAGCGGGAGTGGCGTCACCTCATGTGTGTGGTGTCGTGGATGGATCGCTGATAAATATTGATTCACCTTATGGAAATGAACACCACTTTGTAGACAGAGTAGGGAATCATTCACTTAACTGTATGTTTGTTTGCGGGCCTGACTTAATATTCTACTATGTGAGTGCATGGTGGCCAGGCAGTGTGCACGATGCTCGTGTCCTCAGGAACAGTGCACTGTGTAAACGCATGGATGATGGCTGGAGACCATTCCCTAACTCCATAATCCTGGGTGACAGCGCATATCCACTAAAAGAATGGCTAATACCCCTATTCGTAGACATCCAGATAATGATGCTGAGATACAATTTAATCGCAGACACAAAAGTACACGAAGGTTAATTGAAAATGCATTAGGAATTTTGAAGGAGAAGTTTCCTTGCTTAAATTACTTGCGTACCGAGCCAGTAGAATTACAAAAAAATTGAGAGGAACAAGAAGAACATGAAGCTGAAAATGGTGCTCAAGATCATTTAAATGAATTGATTAATCATTTTGCTTGAAAGAATGAACATATTTATTTACAAGAGAGACTCATATAAAACATAGACAAATTGTAAAATTGATTTGTTTAGTTTCTGGCATTTTTCTAATGTTTTTGTTATAAGGCATTGCGATAATACAAGTAGGTTACATTTTTAATAGTGTGAGCAGCTGTGGTTAGGTTAGGTTAGCTATACTTAAAATACTGTAAAATAGTATCAACAGTTGACAACCCTTCAAAATGGTTGCACAGTATTTTAAACTTTAGCTACCCTAACCAAACCAATAATGCAAATATTTACTGTATTGTTAATATAGCTCATCTAACTTAAACAAATGTTCTGGACTGACATTTTTCTGTAACAATAAAAGGTATTGTTCACACAACCATGTACAGTATTTTCACACAGTCCCATTATCTGTTGTTGCTTGAATCACCAATAGTTGAGATAAGTTCTCGCCAACTACAAATGCAGATTGTGTCAATTCATTCTTTAATTTAATAATTTCCAGTCTTGTTTTTTTCATTTATTAATTTTAAGTGTTCTATTTGTAACTTCAGTTTCTCTGTCTTAAGTTCTTGTATATCACTTGCATCATCTTTTCTTGGCTGCTGTTTACCTGCGGAAAGTAATAATGCATTGCAGATTACGGCGTGTAAATGTAACTAAAAACTTTTATTGGTTTGTGCTGTATTAAGAATCATAAAATGTAGATTATATTAATTGACTAGTCAAAAGCGTAACAGTTTACCTCGTTTGACATCCCTCTGCACCCGTTGTATCTCCAAATCATCACATGTTCTTTTGCATGATTCAGGTGTTTGCACTGATAAGCTGCATTTTACTTCAACAGTTTTTTCTGTGTCAAATGTTTCTGACACCTCTAAGCCACTGATTATGGGTGATTCATTTCCAATAATATCCCAAACTAAATGATCAACTTCATTTTTCTTGAATTTATTTCCTCCTCCAGTGCCAGTGGTTTTTGAACTGTCTACTTTGACCTGAAAACCAGTTTAATAATGTGAATTATATTTTCGATTAAAACTGGAACTTGAGCTATCAGTAATTTGCTTATCAGTAATTGATCAAACTAAACTCATTGATATTTAAAAATTTTATAGGTAGTTAACAAGATTCTAAACTGTTTGGTTAAAGCAACTTTAATGGGTATGTACCTAAAATGTAACAATTATATAAAGAATAAAACAATAATGAGTACTCACTAATGTACTTTTTTTCATATTTGACCACAGTACATCTCTTGTATATGTCCAGTCCTTCTGATGTGGTACAAAGCCAACAGACTGTGCAATTGTATGAATTTCTCTCCATTTATCAGCCTTACTTTGCTTAGTAAGAGAAGAAGAAAATGCACCAAATAATATTTCCTTTTCTTCTTTGATTTTCATCAATAGTGCAATTTTTCTGTCGTTAATTACACTATAAGGTGGCATATTTTACGTGAATCCAGAAACAAAGTAGGCAAAACTATGATCCTATCTTTGAGGTTATGTTCATGATATTAACTTGTAAAGTTTGATCAGCTGTTTAGTAAACTTAGACAAAGATTGCAAGTATTAAGTATTTTATTGTGGAACACATTTTACAAGTATTTGTATATCTATCACTGGTAACTTGTAACTTGTACACTTGTAAATTGTAAACATTGTGAAACAGGCCCCTGGTCAGCCGAAATGATCAATACCACACTTGCCTACGAATTACCACCGAAGTGCAAGTGGAGGATGATTCATCCGGCATCTCCATGTAACGGACCTCAAGAGAACTTGTGCATACGAGACGGCACGGTGTTGAACCATGCAGCCAGGGAAAATGCAGAGTGAAAGATGTACGTTCTATACGAGGCCCATGAGGCAGTACTCAGGTCCTTTCATGACTACTATTTGACTTCTATCCCTGCATGGACCAAACCAGACTTGCCCTCTGTCAGCACTATTATTGACTTGGCACCACTTGTGATATGCGTGAATATCTGCGCGAGTGTGAGATATGTCAATCACGAAAAGCATGTAGATGGGAGGGGGTAGAACAAAAAGTCCCATGAGTGCCCAGCACAACTTTTCAAACATTAGCTGTGGATGTAATTCCACAGACACCCTGGGGGAAAAGTTTTATCTTAGTATTTAAGGACCTGTTCACAAGGTGAACAGAGGGGTATTTATGCGGAAATGTACGGACTTCCACGATGATCAATATTCTTATGCGGGAGTTTTCTGCCTTTGCTGAGGCTATCCCCCGTCCATCATCTCGGACAATGCCGGTCAGTACCTGGGAAGGAAAGGAAGGGAATGGAGCGATAGTTAAAATATTGGACACCATTCGAAACCCACTTATCATCCAGGGACGAAGCCCAGAGAATTCCGAAACCAGGACCTGAAGGCGCAACTGTGGATATTCCTTGCAGTGGACCACGTCCAATGAAACACTGTTCTGCACCAGCCGCCAGGTGATCGCAGCCACCGGAATTATCCTCACCGAGATGGTACAAGGCCACAATCTTCCATTGCCTTGCGAGTGGGCGACTGATGGCACTCCCCACCCGGTGGAAAAGATGGAAGAACGACTTTAGCAACGAAACAAGGACCACGAGAGGGTGCGAAGATGGCAGAGTGCGTATGTACAGGAGATAACACCAGTGACCAACCATCCCACACCAGATGTGCAGACAGGTGACCAAGTGTTCCCCCAAGTGCACCCATTGTCAGCAGCACCGCAGGGTTACTGTGCAGGCCTAGCGCCACACAAGGGAGGTCCGTATACAGTTCAGTAGAAGCTCGGCCATATGATTGGATGGCTGCCATGTGAGAAAATAAAACCGCGATTACTTGTGCCTTGTTATACTGCCGGAGGATGTGTTACCCAGGATGCCAGACACTGGGAACTTGCCAGACGGAAAGAGACCCGGAATGGGAACAGACGAAGCATCACCAGATACACAGGCATCCACACCAGAACATGGTGGACCACCATCATCAGCACGAGAACCAGGCAAGAGTTCGGAGCCCAAACAAACACCCTGTCGACGATGCCAGGGAAGACGATGGCTGCAAACGCTCACTATCGTGGCCGTTACACAGGACCACAGGTAACTAATACAGAGAATCAACAAGAAATAGTACCCCTTAGTACCGAGCCGGAAGATGCAGAACACAAACCGCCCAGAATACAGGTACCGGTATATAGTAACTGAGGCCATTTGGAGTCACTTGCTGATGCAAGCTTTAGCATCCGAGTTGACTAACCCAGGGACGAGTCCAGGCTACTGCATCAATGACGATGTCACTCTTGTCCTACCGATGGCGAGGGGGGAACCCACAAGGGCACACTGTGGGCAAGAATCAACCCACTAACACCTCGCTGAGGGACCTGGAGCACCAGGTGTCGACACCCATCAACAGCAACATTTTTCAACACCCAGGAGCATCTGTGGAGAAAGGGGTAACTGTACGGCCACAGCGAGTGCACTGATGCCCGGGGTACTTGGCAGTGTACCACACAGGGAGCATCCCAGCGGTCGCATCCAGTGACGCCACAACTGGCTGCTCACTGCACACCAGGATGCAGGCCATATCAGTGGTGGCTACCACAAGCATCACGGGAGCAGAGCTGCTGCTTGTCGTGAGGGTGCGAACATGCCACAGGGAACCGATCGTAGGGCAAGACTGGTCTTCTTGAATGGAGGGCGTCTGTCATCGTATCTCCTATGATAGTAAAGCCTGGTCTCCACTCGCCTGTGCCAATCCCCACTGGTGGAAGGCACCCTTGCCTCACATCCACATAAGTCAAGTTAGTGATTGAGTCTGTACTAAGTAAGTGCTCGCTGCTGTGTTTAGGCACCTGTATGAGTATTAGTGTATTCAATTCCAATGAAAATTTATCTAAAATCTAAATATTCACAAAATAAAGTGCATTGTTAAGGATACATTTGACCCCTTAAGGGGATTGGTGCAGGACAAAAAACAGTCATTCGTCAGAATTTGTTGGAAATGAGCTTAAGTGTTTCATAAATGCTTGTTTATTACTACTGTACGGCCAACCAGCACGTATATAAGCTAGCGGGTGAGATTTGGCAAGTTAGTGGCGAGAGAGCTTCCGTGAGGGGAGGTTGTCGAAGACTGCAGCTCTGAGGCCTGCCATCTAGCGGGAATCTTTCGAAGGTCTTCCACAATATCGCCTTTCTTTCTCTCTCTCTCTCTCTCTCTCTCTCTCTCCCTCCAACACGGACACCCAACCAGCTCTTATCTTCGCTTCCCATCTCGCCCTATCCTTCATTCTCGGATCAGGTAGCCGCCCTTCCCCGCGTAGACTTTCGTGTTACTCCAGGAAACCAAGACAACCTGTGAAAAATTTGTCCAAAGCTGAATTTTTGTACTGTGGTAGAGTTGACTATGCTTAATAACATACCGAAAGTTTACCGCTGTAGACCTTGTGCGTTATCACCGAAAATTTGCATTTAAGTCCTAGGTGACAGCAACTTGCATCAGTCCATTAAAATACTACCCATTTATACAGTTTTTTAATTTTGACTGTCCGTAAACTTACCAAAATAATCTAGAAACTGTAATACACTCATTAATGTTAGAAAAAATTTAAATATTTAATATTTAAGATATGATATAAAGCGATTAATTCACGACATATATTTTTTTATATTTGCCACCCAGATAAAAATACGATTTACACCGATTTGAAGAGCCCAATGCGAAAAAATGTCTAAATAAATGTTTTTAATTATACTTTTAGCTTTAAGATAGTATATTTATAAAGAGTCTAGCATAATTAGTTGCCTCATTAAAGCTGCCCGAGCGTTGCAGTGTACTGCAGCCCTACTGATGTTTCATGGCGGGCGGGCTTTGAAACACGCTGCGTATTGCAACACTCAATAAACTTGGTCTTATTTAGGGAATACTTAAAATATATTTAATGCATATGATTGGGTGTATTCATGTTACATCTATTGAGATATACATATTCTTTTTTCTTATATGAATGATTTTTGATACAATAAAATTAACAATAAACAATTTCTGCTTGGAACTTGTAAATAAAAATTCTAGAGGACCTCTGGTTTTATATATGTGTGTTCGTATTTTGTTACAAAAATTTTATTATTAAGAATTATTTTAATACCAAAAAATATAATTATTTTTTTATTTCTAATACATTATATTATTTTAGATCAGAACTGTGCAAAATTTTAATGTAGCCTATATTATAATATATATATATATATTTAATTGTATGAAATTAATTTACTACATAACAATTGAAGAAAACGATACACCGTAAATGTGCTTATTGAGTTTTGTCACTTTTATAACATAATTCGTATGATAATATTTTTTTTCCAGAAAATAAATAAAACATAAATTGTGTTGTAAAATGTATTGATTGAATTACATATTTAGTATTTTTTTCTAAGTTAATTCATTGGAGTGCTGCGCCTAGCTTACTTCGTTGAATTGCTAGTGACAAAGAGCAGTGGTGGATGTTTTTGCAAGAGTTTGACCGTATTTTATAACCCCAGCTGTGAGAGGGTGTTCGTCCCAGAAATCCTAACGGTCAAGGAAAATAGCCTTTCTCTGTAGTCACGTACGGGTCTGCTACTCGCGTAATATCGTCAGTTCATCACAACTTTCCGGGAAGTTCTATTGTTTTTATTTATTTATAATTTATAAATTAAAGAGTCGATCATACTAACATTTTTACCTAAGCAAATCGCATCCTGGAAGATTTTTATCTACGTTTGCAGCAAAAATCACTTGCAGTTTGGAAACTTTTATTCTTTCAGTCTGGAATTACCATACATTAAAAACCTTAGTTTTCTGGAGCAAAAAACGTCCCAGCACGAGCGACTTTAACACTGCTGCACACACACTATGAAGCTTGAAATACATCAGTGGTCAGACTATTATACCAGACACTCAAAATATATACATTTAAACCTTACAAAAAAAACACAGACAATATTTATGAAGTGATTTTGACGCTACGCTCAACATATTTATGTAACATGTAATCAAATTTCTATAAAAAAATATATATTTCTTACATTTTATTATTAAAATTACCAATTTAATAATAGCACGTTTAAACATTGAGGTGTTTATCACAGTTTCCATGTAGGACATTCTTTTATATTACTTTGGTGCCATAATGATAACCGGCTTAAAAAAGTATTAAAGTTATTAAATTTACGAAACATAGTTGTGGATCATTGTAGAACTTATCATTAAGGACTCAACTGCTCATTATTGGTGTGATCACAAGTCTTCATCGGTAAACTTTTGACGTGTTACCAACAAATGTTCATTCTACTACTGTATAAAATTTTTGCTTTGGGATAATTTTCCATGTATTAAAATTTTTTGTTTCCTTACAGCGAAATTTGTCCCGACCCGAGCCTACTTCGACAACCTCGCAGTAGTATACACTACGCGGCTCGGATCGCTTTAGTGGTCAGACTAATTGTATGAGACACTTAAAAAATATATACCAATTTAAAGATGAATAAATATGCAACAACGTTTACTCTAAACGATTTCCACGTTGGGCTCTTTACGTTTATGTAAGATGTATTTATATTTCCTTAAAATTGAATGAAAGTGAATTAGTTAACTTTAATGATTTAAAAGGTCTATTTCATAGAAACATGTTTAAACTTTGTGCTTTTTATCACTATCCTCAGATAGGGCAATGTTTCTAGATTATTTTTGGTTCCATACTGACGGTCTACTCCATAAACTGCATTTTCAATATCCATTATTGTGGATCGTTGCAAAAAATTATCATTTTGGACTTAACTGCTCGTTTTTGGTGTGACGCACAAGGTTTGCGCCAATACTTAAACTTTTGACGTTTTACTAAGAAATTTTCATTCTACTACTGTACAAATTTTCGGCTTTGGGATAGTTTTCCATGTATTAAAAACCTTTGTTTCTTCACAGCGAAATTCGTCCCGACCCGAGCCTACTTCGGCAACCTCGCAGTAGTATACACTACGCGGCTCGGGTCGCTTTAGTGGTCAGACACATTGTACCAGGCTCTCAACAAATAACCTAATTTAAAATTTAAGAACTAAATCGTGATCGTAAAATGGATGCCATGGTGATTTGCGAATTTATGGAGAAATAAAAGCAGCTAAAATCTTATGTAGTTTCCAAGAGACATTATTACATCGCCAATCATCTAAAGTAACAGGTTTGCAAAATTTCAACATATTCAGTAACTAGTCAGTTTTCAAATGTGTTAGTATTAACAATCTGGACCATATCTAGTCGGTGAGGTCTGTATTGTTACAGACTATCTGTATTCTGGTATTTGGATTTTGAAGCTACTTAATGATTCTCTTTCAATGTCTATTAAAATATACCTAATGCTAATTGCAGGAATATTTCTACTCGATTTCAAAATTATAATTCCTGAACATTTGTAGCGGACACATTTCAATGAAACACTAACTGATTTTCGAGTTATGTTGAGGTTTCACATGCCACTTCGTGTACACGAGATGGCCCCTGCTCTGGTAATAATGAGTCATCACAACCGGTGCCGTCTGTACGAGCGTCTTCACAAGTTATCCTGAAATATGTTCTTAAATATTAATTCAAGTGAATTCTTAAAATCCTACACACCTTATCTTAAGTGTCGTAAATGAATCGTTATATTTTGTAAATCCATATAATATAGGAGCCAACATGGCGCGAAGCGATGGACGCGATACGAATAATATTTTTTTTACCAACCACTACATCAGTAAATATTTGTGGTTTCCATTCGCTATGAATTCAAGCATGTAACATGTGTACTGCTTCTTCAATTCGGCCACAGTTAAATGGGAGGCTCTGAATCACTGAAAACTCCTCAACAAAATCAACGATGAATCACAGGCATTACAACAAACAGTTGTCACAAGTCAAGTAGCCAATGAGCAGGTGACATTTTTCGAGTCCGTAGAGGATTGTTGAGACTATCCTACAGGTCAATGGCAACGTGCCCTTACGCGCATGGTTAATACCCCGCATGAGTAGAGTGTAAAGGCGTAAGCCTGAGACACATCTAGGTCCTCATCTAACCGCGCACACTTAGATTTAACTCAGGATAGGGTGAAAAATATTTACTAATTTTGCAGTCCTAACAGTCACCAACGAATAGTCAGCAAAATACATAAATAAGCTCACGAATATTGTTCGTGAATGAAGGCGAAGCTGATACTTTGGAAACGTTACCAGCAGATATTAAATAATGTTTAACTATTATTTACGTAGCTTACTTCTTAAAACTGCATTCATGTAAACAGATTTTGTGTGAGACTATGTTGAGTGTTTTCTGCTACACTTAGTTTTCTGATAAAAGTCTATTGTGGCGTAATAAACTTGTTAACATTGATGCCTGTCATAAAAAAAATTCAAACGTAATTATACGGATACATGTTGAGTATAGTTTATGAATGGTTCACGCATTGCTGAAAAAAAACATGTTTACAATTTTACACATTTTTTTGTTGTCACATCGCGTCCATCGCGTTGTACATACGCAACTCTGAAAAATAAATATATGGTAAAAAAAGCTATAATAAAATAATCTCTTATCTTACGCTTACAACAAAAAACATCTAGCTAAATCACTGTGCTAAATAATAACAGAGAATAACCATTCAATTATACGCCGAGCTCGACCAAACACGTTCTCTTATCTACTGAAATTGAGTACGTTGATCTTCATATCAGTTTCCCGCGAAATCCCGTCTCCCCTTCGTAAAAGGCAGACAGCTGTGGCAGGGTGGCAACGAGCTGCAAAAAGTTTGGAAAACTGTCGCAAGGTGTCACTACTGTCCAGCGCGCTCCATAATTCCTCGTATCCGAGCTTGCACGCTGCTCAAATTTCTACAGCTACGTTTTTACTTTAGGTCCGACTACAATAAGCTAAAGATTAAAATAAAGTCAATCATTCAGCCGACATATATGTAGGCGTTTGAATTACAAATGAAAACGCGAATGTTATTAAATTCGCAAATGAATATCACGCAATTTCGTAGCAGCTCATTTATTAAAATTCAAATTGTAAATACGTTAAATTAATAATGATTACAGATAAAAAAATGGTCACAGTCATATCTCCCGTGTCTGAAAATTTATCTGCGAAAGTTTTACCACTGATTTCTTTATAGTTTTTTAATAAAGCTTGAACTTAAAAAATTCCCGAAAATCAGCAATAACTTAATTAAAATAAAAAAATAAAAAAATAAATTTTTCACCAGAATGGTTCAAATCTTCTCTAGCAGCTGAATCATTAACAAATATATTGTTTTTTTTAATACGATGCTGGTGCACCAATCCCCTTAAGATTACCTGGTTTGACGAACGACTTAATATATTTTGTGGCCCCAGGCAAAATTAAATATTATATTGTTCTCCCTGAGTGTATTTATTAATATACTAGCTGCAATACCCGGCGTTGCCTGGGCTGAACATAGGGTGAAGGGGACCTTTTTCGAAATCAGATGTAGTTAGTAATTGTCTTCTTAATTTGAATGTCAAATGTGAAAATTAATTTATATCACTTTCAGATCCCGACAGACATTGGTCTGCCAGTTTATAGTTATTTACCTGGTCTGTATGTAATTTAGACTTTATAAAGCAATATAGAAAAAAACTGAAAAATTAGAGATTACTAATATTGAAAAGATTCCATTATCTAGCTAATGCTCGGCCTGCATTGCAATGCCTCATTCAGTTTTGTTTTGCAATATGTTTGAAGTAGTTCCACATATACAAATCATTTATCCATCTCTCTATATAATATATTATATTTATCTCTATCTACATCTATATACATCTATGTATCTCTCTATCTCTATTTATCTACATATAAATTTCCCACTATCTCTATATCTTCTATATATGTTTCTATATAGCTCTATACATCTATAGGTATATCTCTTTATCTAACCCTTTTCATTCTCTATACCTCACTCTATCTAACTTATCTCTCCGTCTCTATCTCACTCTATATATATATTTCCGTCATCCGACTTCTGATTAAGGGCCAGGAGGTACCTGACGGGCGCTACGAGAGTCGTGGTGCAGCTGATGTCCGGATGGCGCCAGGCTAGTGCGATACTAGGCCGTTGATGGTGGGTTGTGGGTACTCTGCCCCCGCGTGCCCTGCCAGGTACGCGGCTTGAAACCTATCCTGAGTTGCGGCGCTCGGCCGTGTGGAGGACGGAAGGGTGCAGAATGACAGTAGACGACACAGTTTATATTAAACAGTGTTTAATTCACGTACTTTTCGGTGGTACGCGTGGGTACATGGTACGCCCTACACGTACACTACGTGGTACAAAGTCGCTACACAAACCGCGATAATGTGCTGTGGTGCATCTACGCCGTATTACATTTACACTTTAAAACAAAACACAACACTACAACAACCCTTGAATTTTACCGCGGCAGTCTCGCGGAAACGTGATTCATGTTTGCTGGAAACGGCCAGCGCCGAGAGTTAACGAGTCTGGGAGGGCTCGACGAGCGTAACCCTAAATTAACTGTAATATTTACGTGACGTTGGAGCCGGCATGCGTTGGCGAGGCGAATTAACTAAAAAACACTGTGGCTGGAGGCGGCCAGTACCGTAAGTGGCGTAATCTGCTACGCGGTGCGGAATCACTAAAAAGACGGTCGGGATAGGCCCGGTTCCGCGGAATACACACAGAGTCGACGTGATCAGCAGTGAATTAGAAGGTTACGTGATTACATTACTTACTGAAGTAGCGATCGGTGAGCACAAATGTGAAGGCTGCTCATGGACGAACACGTCTTGACCCGGCGCGGAGTGGTTCAAGACTGCCGAACATGGCCGCTTCGAAAGGGGGGGGGGGGGGGGGAACTTTCACTTCCCTTGTGAGACAGCGCCAAAAAATTATATTATATTAATTGGATTAATTATAACAAAAAACACATTTCAGGAGCTTAAATAAAGTCTAGCACCTGGTAATTGGGTGCTTAAGGCTTAACAGCTGTTTTGTATTATTTAATGATTTGAAATGTCACACCAAGTTGGCGACTGTCAATATAGTGACAAATTGTCTCAATGTAAATTGTTTAGGTTGGATTTCTCCTAACCTGACTTGTTCAGGTTCACGGGCACTGTAATTAAGGCCAGTGGCAGCGGCGACTGGTAATAAGTTTCGTTGCCCACTCCGTGCATGCGGTGCTCGCACGGATTACCTACGACGCATTTGCTTAATGCTTATGAATAATTACTATTGTTCTAGTGTCTCATTCATTGATTGTTTTATGAAATCGAGTCCCCGGGGTCTCGTGTCCTGAAGTTTATTCGAGTTTATTGAGGGTCACGCCCAGGGCCAGCGCATCCATATAGGCGAACTAGGCAACCCCCTAGGGCGCCAAGCAGCTGGGGGCTGTGCAGCACGACACATAACAGCTGATATAATATGTTTAACGATTATTGAAAATAGATGAAAATGGATTTTTGTAACAGTTTGGAATGTTTATATTGATATAAGTAATTATTTAAAGTCCACAGTGACCTGTTTATGATTTGTAATAAGTAAAAAAGTAAAAAAAAATACAAGCCTGCTTACATTTGATTTTTGACAAAATCTTAGGCTTACGTGATGTATTTTGAGGCAAGGAAAAAAATTTTTGGGGTGTCCGACGGAGGGGGGGGGGGGGCATTAAGGTATTTCGCCTAGGGCGCCAATTTCCCTTGCACCGGCCCTGGTCACGCCTGGCTAGGGGTGCGCTCCGAAAACGGGATCTGGTACTGGTGGTGCGGAGCATGGGCTTAGAGGCCATGGTCGGTACGACGTCTATATATATATGTGTGTGTGTGTGTGTATATTGACGACAGTCGTCATACCCTCCCAGATGCAGAAGTCGTACCTGTCCACCGACGTGGACCTAAGGGAGATATGTTTCCCTCCAGTGCACCGACTGTGAAGTGCGTCGAGCAGGGACGCACCTGCGTGCGCCCTGATACGACAGGAGTGTTGTAAATAACTATGTTCTATTAATGCATTTAAATAACCACGAGCCTCCGCAAATATATAACTTACGTCTGCATTAGTGTATGTGAATGTTATGTAAATACTTCACCTTTATTCTGTAATTTATTAACTGAGTCATTTGTGTTTATATTTTATTAACTGACTCCTTTTTAAATAGTTATAATAGTTCTGAGTTTGCATTCAAGTGTTATGTCAGCCATGTAACTGCAGCCTGGCGCACCGCGAGGCGGGCCTCTACCACGCCGGCCGATTTCCCCTCCCCTCCTCTGCGGCCCGCGGGCCTCGGCCTGTTAGCGGGCGGAGGAGCAGTAGTGCGCTCCGCTCCGCTCGAGAGACGCGTTTTCTTAGCTCTGAGTTCGTAGTCAGTGAAACGTCACGGGACTGTCTCTGCAGCCGAGCTGCTCTTCTTTAGCATTTGTTATTCCGCTGGGCTTTCTCAGCTTTACGTGTCTATCCGGACTTGACATTGTACGGCCGAAGGCCACCCCAAAGCCCGACCTGCACCCGCCAGTACTCGGCTCCGCTGACGGAAAGCGCCCCTAGCCATGTCCCACCCGAGTCAAGTGAGCGGACCGCAGCCCCAAGGTAGAGAATAGCGAACCATTTCTAATTACGCATGCAATGCACTCACCGTGCCTACAAAATTCCCCACGCAATAATAACGTAATCAAAAGCAAACAAAAGCCCCTAATTAATAAAGTGCGACGTAGGAGTGCCCGGCTCACTCACGTGTAGTTTTCCGCTAAAACAGCTGTGAGTGCAACCCTTGCGGCCTTCAGCCTAATTTCAGTAGGGAAACGTGTGACGTAATTCAAACCACCCCAAATTAGCATTATCGTTCGCCACTGGAGTAGTTTTCAAGAAACAGACAGTCTCCAGCTTGACTCTAATATTCAAACTTATTTTAGACAAACTTATTAAATGTCATTTCTATAACATATATAGATATTAGATTAATCATTATGTTTTATTATGTGAATTTAGAGCCACTTAAAATTAGTTAATTATATAGATTTTTACGAATAACGGAACTTTAGAAACACTGGCGCGACAGGGAGCTTACCCCTCCCCTCGCGCCAGGGCTGCACGTCAGTACAGCGCGACTCGCGGACCGGGGCGGACGCACGTCCCACGGGGAGCCAGCATCTCTTTGTTTCATCCAATGTCCATCTGGTAATTATAGTCACCAACAAAACCTCTTTTTAATACTCCCCGTGTGCGCCCGGTCCTTTTTCCGGTGTAGGGCCTAACCCAGCCGCATCAATTTAACACGCCCCACACAAAGCATTACGTGGGGCCGTGCAGTATTCGGTACGGGCCGTCTCCCGCCACCCCAGAACTTTATTTAATCGCCTAGTGCATAGGCACAGGCTACCTTCAAGAGTAAACGTGTATTAATTTAGTAGCGAGCCGCGGTCCACACAGGTGGGCCCGCGCGACGCCAATTACAGATTACGAAATTAGCCGATGCTAATTGAACACTCTCCCTCGACTGCAACTGGCGTGAGGACTTAAGTAAACGCACGTAGAGGCATGCAGGTGCCAACGTGTGCAGTGTAACCGTGTACTTAAAAGCACCACAGAATGCCGTTTTATCAAGTGTAATTGTAATCATAGTGTAATCAAAACTTCTACGTGTTCCGACGCCCCATTGGCAGTCATGTACCGCCGAGTAAACCTCGCGCCCAATGTAATGAACCAGTGTCAATCGTGAACAATAAAAGTCCACCCCGCACCCCCCGTGCGCGACGTGCGACCCGTAGAACAGCCAACAGTGTATGTAAATTAATTTAAACAACCCACCCAATCAGGAAACAAATTTCACCACCGCCGACGGTTCTAGCGGACCACGCTGGGGCAACGAACCCACGACCATCACACGGTTAGACACCAAGCTAGCCTGGCGCCCTCCTGGAGCAGAAAACGCTAAGAAAACCAGCCACCCCGCTAGGACCTGCGCCCGATCTCGAACACGAGACCGCGGCTGACGGCAGACTTTAACTGCATACGTCACAGGCCGTGTAAGTGCCTCTTCGAACCGTCGAACTTCTCAGTCAGTACGAGTAATTACTGGACCCTTTCCGCTCACGTGACGGGCCGTGTACGCGCTTTGTAACTATACGGAACTTTCGTAATCGGTACGATTAGCTACGGTATTACCTTCTCTGTTCGTTTCGGGTCGCATCCTAAGGACGAGACTTATTTTCGGGAGTCCGGGTCGTGGCGGGGAGGACGCTCGGTCCCCGATGTGCCGGCCAGGCTGCGGTAAGATTTCTATACGGAAATAAAACGGGGCTCGTGAAAACGGACATCATCGCCTTATCCTTTGAACTACCTACCGTTCCTCCTACCCACGTAACATTCCTTCCAGGTCCCGTATTTTCCGGTCCCGGCCACGTTGGCCTGAACTCACTTCCTCACCGACGAGAGCTACATGGGCAAAACAGGACATTTTCGCAAACAGGAAATTAGGGACCATAGGCCGGGGGACGTCAATATATATATATATATATATATATATATATATATCTGTCTCTCTTTTCTATTTAAATAAATTGTGTCATGCTTGCGCACTTATACAACAAAAACAGACGAAGTGCTGCTATATAAAATGAAATAAACACATTTTTTGACACGATTCGTGCTCTAACTATTGAAAAATAGTTATACTGTATCAGTAACCTTCATGGGCATGCGCATAACAAATCACCAAAATTTCATCGCAATCGGATGAATGGTATAGGAATGCATACGGCACAATCACGGGATGTGCACTCATTAGAGAGATGCTTGAACAACGTTTTGTTTGTGTGCACGGCCGTAAGAGCGCTAGTTTGCTCACTGCTCAATGCTTGTTTACGATTCGTTGCCAAGGCTCATTTGTAATGGCGGCAGTTTTTCTTTTGTATTTTTGTTTAGGACTTTAGGTTATTTGCGTGCTACTTGCTTATTGCTTCGTAGGTGGAAACTGGAAAATATCTGGCGTTTATTTATTCAATTATTTAGTGGTCATATTTTCATTGAGGTAAGATTGTTAAATTGAGTATGAAATTACGTATTAAGTAAAATACAATGCCGCCACGTGTACGAAAATGCTGTGTGCCTGGTTGTGATGATAAATTTGCTGTTAGACACCGCTTCCCAGTTTACGAAGAAACGGTATACAATGAATGGATACAGAGAATAAACGTCGATAAGCTGAAAACTCTCCACCCTCTTAATGCTGTAGATGTGATTGCAAAATTCAATAGTAATGCTATCTTGTATCATAGGTGGTTTTAGCATAAATAGCTACTTAGGTCATTCTTCCACCAATGTTTATACGGTTAGTACTGTGCACGGCCACAACAGCGCTGCAAATAGCGTTCTAGCTGTTATTCAGAGAGTGGCCTTTCTATCCATCCCTCTCTTTTCTATGGGCACAATCAAACGAAAATTAAAGACATGACAAACGCATCAAGCTATGGTGTGTTTAAAATTCAAGGCAACTCTATCTATTGACGAAGTTAAGAACCAATTGTTATTAGCGCCTTTATTTTGCTAGCCGCTGCGAGCTCCACTAAGCGGACTGGTCTCACCAAGGAGAAAAATATTAATTTGCCAGACCTTACTATGTGTATGATCGTGTGTCAAACATAGAGAAATGACACTCACTCACTATTTGTATGTCTATGACCTATGATTTTTTTCTGTTATAAAATGAAATTATCACTTTTTAACTCCCTTAGGGATGAAATTTCATATTAATATGGGGTCTATGTGTTGATCCAGGTTATAAGCTAGCTGTACGCCAAATTTCATTCAAATCCATTCAGTAGTTTTTACGTGAAAGAGTAACTAACATCCATCCATCCATACTTACAAACTTTCGCGTTTATAATATTAGTAGGATAAATAGTCAGGCTACAGGTAACAGAGTAGCCCACAAGCGACGAACAGTCTTTTGTTTCACTGGTGATTTTCAAATAAAAATTTACCATATAAATAATACGCACATATTAAACTTTATGTCAACAAATTCCCATGTGGTTAATTTAACTAAGTAAATTGTAAGATGTTTAAGTTAGGTGTTAAATTTTACGTAAAGGATGCATTAATGTTTTATGGATATCTTAATCTTGTAACTTTAAACTGATAATTGTGGCAATGATACAAGTTATTGCTATTTATTGAACCCCTACAAAGCTCCCAAATAAATTAGAAATTCAAAACTGTAAGCGAAATTTAACCCGAAACCGAGTTTAAAAAAAAATTCTTACTTAATACAAATTCCCATTAAACAATTATATTAGCTCTTGTGTGAACTATTACTTGTGTTGGTTTGCTGGTTGCTGCAAGCTCCACTAAGTAGATGTAGAATGAAAGTAAGTGGTATTACTTTTGTATATGACAGTGGCTGGGTATCTATTTTAAACTCGAGTGAATATTTGTTGGAATACAATTTGTAATTAAACTCATAATTGTTGTTAAATTCACCTAAAAATCTTAAATTGTTTTGATGAAATTTTTTAACACCCCTCCTTATTGCACTTTTCTCTAAACTGATTACACATGTAATTGTTAGATCATAAGGCATAATAATATAAATTTAACTGAACAGCGAAGTGAATATTGGATATCAATATATGAGACACTTTAATAAATTAGAGAGAGTTCCTTAAAGTTATCTTTTGAAATATTTCAAAATAGTATTCTTCAATAGAGTGTCAAATGATTAATGTTGGAAAAGAGCCTCTAATTTCAAACAATTGAAATACGAAATGTATTATTCTCTTCGCCATCTTTTGTCTGGTGTAACTTGTCTGTCTGCTAGAAATGTTGTCCAGGGTTTCTCTTCGAGCTGGTAGTATATTTTTGTCAATTTATTTTGGAAATCGGTTAAATGGCCTACATTGTGTGACCCAGTGTTTGTTTTTATTATTATAATGATATTTTATTTTAACCTGTTAAGAGCTCGCAAGTACCCTGTCTTGTACAGTTATGATTTTGAATAATATGAATTTTAGACTTGAAGACATGGAGTTTAGAGTTTAAATCATATGTCACTATGAGGACAGTTAAAATTGAATTCAATAAGCATGAAAGGCTTTTGCTTTTGAAATAGGTAGAGTATTAATAGTCTGCGTTTGGAAGTCTAAGCTGGACTCCCAATCATCCGTTTCATCTGTCCGTCACCCGTCCTTCCGTCAATTTCGGTCCGTTATTTCTCTCGGCAATTATTACCGACACTCAACCATCCGCCATCCGTCCGTCCGTCCGTCCGTCACTATTCTAAAATATCAGTGCTACAACTTTCCGCCACATACTTTCTCAATTGTAGGTAAACTTTTGGTGAAAATAATTTATTTGGGATAATTAACTTTTGTTTTTATGAATGTGATAATAAGTTGACAGGTGGGATCCGTGCTTTGACAAGTGGATTAAACGGGTGCTGTCTTAAAAATATTAGCCAGCAATAAATAAAATTATGCTTATTTTATTACTGCGTTAAAGGAAACAGAAAGAAGCTTTTTCTATCCAGGCTTTTTCCCTCAGTTGCTTATCCCGATAGTCTTTGCTATATATATGATACAAATGCTCCCTTTCCCGGACGTAATTTATCAGCATTTCTTCCGAAAAGCTCATTCTCATAAGCAATCTTTACCGTTATTATGACAATAATAATCGGTCAATACGACACAGCCTTCTATATGTTGCAAATTAAAAAAATCGAACACTGTTTTCGGAAAGTCGTATTGAAGACGATCAACTTAACAAGGCGGTGGACCATCCGTTGGTCCGTCAAAAGCTAAAGCTTGGCAAGATTTTGACAGACGGACGGAATTTTTCGGGCCATCTGATTGGCTGCATGTCACGTGATTGACGGACGGACGAGTGACGGACGGATGAAACAGATGATTGGGAGTCCAGCTTTATTATCCCCCTCTTTGTCCATCTCTAATTGATAAAAGGTAGGTAGGCCTAGTAAAAAAAAAACTTCATTTTTGAATTTTTATTTGATCTGATTATACAATGATAATTTATTATTCCATTGTAATTTTTGTTCTATTCAGGATCTTTCCACGTACTAAATTAAAACAGCAAACATCATATACCACAGAATCATGCCATCAGGATCAAGGGATAAACTTGGATACATGATATGGAATGGTTAGCTTCAAATGTTTCAAACATTTTGGTAATGTTGCAGGACCTCTTATCTGTGTTAAAGTTCTGATTTATTTCAGAAACATAATTTAGTAGTCTCTTTTAATACATAATTAATATAATAACTAATGCTGCAAATAGACTAGCATAACCTATGTGCTTGCTCAGCCAATGCTCTGGGAACTAGAGCAGTGAATAATTGTGGTGTTAATGGCTTAAGAGGGAAAAGAGGGGGGGGAATAGTTCTAGGTTCAAGAAGTGGGTTATTGTTTACTGTAGGGGCACCATTAATAAACGTTAAACCCCTGAAATTGATTTATTTAGTTCCTTATTTTATTTCTAATCTTTTTGTGTAGGCATATTCTGATTTTCAAGAACTTCATGTAAAATTAATAATTTTACATTGCTCGCCTCTGCATGCGTGAGTCTCTGATGTGCTTGCGAACAGATTGCCTCAATAATGACTGGGCCCTTAAAATCAGAACTTTTCATGAAGCAACAGGTATCAAGTAATGTAACTAAGATACTTGCTGCAATTTTGTGGTTAAAAACCATTGCAAACTAGAAAAAAAATTTATGTGGAAATAGCAGCATGTATCTGTTAAATCACTTGATACCTGTCGCTGCGTCGCTGTGTGTGTGTGTGTGTGTGTGTGTGTGTGTGTGTGTGTGTGTGTGTGTATACATACATACATACATACATACATACATACATATATATATATATATATATATATATATATATATATATATATATATATATATATACATATATATACATATATATACACATATATATATTCTTTTCAATATGTTTTGGGGATTATTCGTTCCCTCACTGTCATTCCCTCATTCGTAAATATGAGGGAATGATTTATACAGAATTATAATAACCACTTATATATGAAAGTGTGTTTTTGGACTACTTTACTGCTTTTTTTTCAACTTGTATTCATGAATTTTAGTTATAAACAGGTATTTGGTGTTATGAAAAATGGAACGACAAAAGAAGTTGAGTGATGCAGAAAAGAAATTAAAAAATAAGAGTACAACAGGAGAAGGCAAGAACAAATGAAAAGTAATGCTGAATCTTTGGAAAAACTGTGGGAAAAGGGAAGTTTAAAATATTTAAATAAAAGAGAATGGTCAGTTAAAATCAGTCAATACTGAGTGCCAGAGAAGACAAAAATGTAAACAATGGAAAAGAAAAGTAAAGAGTATAGGAACAAAAAAGGTATAGTAATAGTACACCAAAATTTACAAAGAATACTCAAGATCACATCTCCAAAAATATTGCAAGAAATTAAGCAAAAAGTACAAGGAAAGATATTTGAGACTGAAAGCTAAAAATGCTAATCCGGAATCTCCTGAAGCTAAAGTATCTTTGATCGTAAAGAATCTACAAGTACCTGATATTGTAAAGAAAAAATTACTTTTTGGAGAATTAATATCAAGAGATCTAAATGATCTTGGGAACAAACATAAAGAAAAGAAACAGTATTACAAAATTTTGTAGCTGAAATCACTGCAGAAATATAAGTTGTTGCATGCATCAAAACCTTTTTTTAAGCATGACACTTTAAACAATCCTCGAAAAATGAGCACTAAAAAGCTGAAAGTTAATGAGTCATAAACCTTTTAGAGAAGGATGAAAACACACGAATGTGTCCAGGGAAGAAAGATTATCTTAAATTCAAAGGAGGTCAGATGAAACAAAAGTGTTTGTTTTGTGACTCACTTTATAACTTACACCAAAAGTTTTTAGGTACAGTCAGTTACAAGATAAGATTAACAACCTTTTCAGATTTAGACCTTTTTGGATCACCTGGCCAAATGTGATTGAGCAAAATACTTTCAAATGTGTAGGCCTACAGCATGCCAACATTTAACTGATATCAAAATTGCGTGAATTCAGAGCATTGAAATTTGGTAGCACGACAGCAGTTCTAGTGGCTATATATTATATGCATTCCACAAAATGCTTATTCAGAGAATGTTCAACCTGCAAGGAACAATCTTTAGAATACTTCTTACCAATAGCTGATAAAGTTGGTGACCTATCGACAATGAATTTGCGAAGTTAGTTCGTTTGAAAAGGACGAAAAACAAAAATCGGTTCATAAACCCGTAAAGGAAAAGCTATTCAACATATCAAAATCAATTTAACTATAAGTGTCGTTCTCTGATTCATGTAGATTTCAGTGAAAATTATTGCTATAAGTATAATGAAGAAATACAAGCTATCCACTTTGGTGGAGCAAGACAGCAAATAACATTGCATATAGGAGCATTATACTTGTGCAATGATACTGCAGTCAAACCTGTCTTTTTTTAGTCTATCTAGCAACAATCGACATGACACATTAGCTGTTTGGACAGATTTATAAACCTATATTTGAATGGATTAAAACTCAAAAATTACCTATAACCAGATTACATATGTTGAGTGACAGGTCTGTTAATCAGTATAAAAATAAATTCATGTTTGAAATGGTGTGATGTCATCTAAAAATTCTTTATCCAGAAATTACTCACTTTTCATGGCATTCTTAACCAGAGCACGGTAAGGAAGCACCTGATGGTGTTGGTTGAACCCTGAAAAGAACGGCTGAAAAAGTCGTACCCAGAGGCCATGACATCATATACTTGAATTCCTTGAAACCGATCCTTCAGACTAGGTATATGTCCCTTTAATTTATTATTTGAGTATAACCACAGCAGATATTTCACTAATGAATGACCTCATAAAACAGTCTACGACTATTCCTACATTTTGGGGTACTCAAAAAATACGCCAGTTCATATTTTTCAACACTGAACAGTGCCGAAGACTTTCATGCATTTATTGCATAGAAGATTGTACTCGCTATCATTTAGGATATTTTCGAACATTCCATGGCAGTCGTAGTACCAAAACATGGAACAGACTCCCTCGAAAGTCAATGAAAATTGATCAATTGATACTGATCTATTTTCTTCGCGTATTCAAGATCACACTGTAATGTCCAAAGAAATTGAAACAATTATTTTGTAAATGATGGACCTGTTGTCTCTTGACAGCCATCATTGGAGATCATGTCCTGATTAATTGGGACAATGAAAAGAATCCCGGAAAAGTTATATCTGTTTTCTGTTTTGAAAAGGTAGTAATGGTTAGGTGTATGTAGCGAGGATTAAAATTTTAGAAATGGCCATATATTCAAGACCACAATTGTATCATCGGGAGGATGTAATACATGAGATAGAGATACCAAAGTTAGTTTAAAGCCACACTATTACAGTGTTAGATAATTGAAAATTATGACTGATTAAGAATTGGATTGAAAGACCAAAGACTACATGCGATTGTTAAAGATTAATGTACATTAATGTAGGTAAATAATAATTAAACTAATCTTAATTGATTAATCTACATAAAGATGGCTTAAGGTTTTTCTCAATTTTAAGTACAAAGTTAAAAGATTAAAAGGTTTAATTATTAAATATTAATCATGTTAAATCTAAGAAGATTTATATCCTAAAAATTTTTTCTTGATTTTAAGTACAAAGTTTTGTGTTTTGTTTTTCTAGAATAATATACCACAGCTTAAAAGTATCCATGTAGAATTATAATAAACATTTTCATAATTTAATACATATTTTTGTTTTTCATTATAATTATATTTAGAAATTTCTCCCTCACACTGTTAGCCAATCCCTCTCTCTCTCACACACACACACACACACACACACACACACAACAGATAGATGGAAGACTATTACTTTTAATTAGATCTCAAACAGTTATATTTATTATTATATGTTATATATATAATATAAATTATAATTATATTTAGAAATTGCTCCCTCTCACTGTCAGACATTCCCTCATATATATACACACACACACAAAATTATATAAACCATTCTTTTAAAATATGGAAGACTATTACTTTTAATTAGATCTCAAACAGTTAAATTTTGTATTTCTGCTATAAAATTGATTTTCTTAATGCAATAAATTTATATTAATCCAAATTCAAATTTCAAAATTTGATAGCAAATACCCATATATTTGTGAGTACATACACACAAATGTAAAGTATTTGGAATTTCTTATCTCCGCCGCTTTTAAGGAAAAGAGGAAGTTGAAGAGCATAATTATAATAAAGGTATTTTCGGATTTTTAACATTTTTTTCCGCAAATACCGCTCAACTACATATGATGAAATTTTAAAATTCGATATCTCCTAAAGTATTTGGAATTTCTTACCTCCGCCGCTTTTAATGAAGAGAGGAAGTTGAAGAGCATACAATAAAGGTATTTTCGGATTTTTAACATTTTTTTTCGCAAATACCGCCCATTTACATATTTACCTAAAATCCTTATGCCTTAGTCTAATCTATAAAAAAAAGGACTGTTACGATCAGGGATGGATATAGAGTGAGCCGGGGGGGGGGGGGGGGGGGTGTTTGCAGCTTGTGCTGGGTGCTGGGTTGGAGTGACTGCAGGATGGGCCAACAATTTTTTATTGGACTTCGGGTGTATATAATATGTTTAGGTAATACAACAATAAAAGCATGGGTATAACTTTCACGTTGCTGCTTTTCCGGAAATTCATAATAAAATTTAAAAAAAAATCAAATTTTTTTATACTAAGGATGTTCTTGTATTTACCCTGAAAACAACGTTGATAAATTCTTACTGGTTTGTAAGAAATCATAGTCTACAGTCTATAGCTTACATTAAAATACCTGTGCATTGACACGGCTTTCACCATTTTTTGCTTTCCCGTGGGTGTCTGTATGTTTATGTTTTGGAGAAATTTAGTGACATCGTGAGAATGGTTGATTAGGTTAGGTTAGCTACTTTAAAAATACTTAAGAACATTGTGGAGTTTGGTTAGGTTAGTAAAATAATTTTAATGTAGCTAACGTAACCTATTCAACCGTCCACATTTCTTTAAAGTATTTTTAATGTTGCTCGATTATTCTCTAATTTTTCCATCACTTAGGTCTATGAAAGACAATATGGACACGTTTTTATCTGCTACTAAAGTTTCTTGTGCGAGCTGCGAACTTTGGTAATCTTTGGTGAACTTTGGAATTGTTCAGGCCTAGGAATGGATTTGTATGAACTGGTTACTACGCTACATTGCAATTAAGCAAACATTAAAAATATTTTACAGAATTTTTAATGTAGCTATACTAACCTAACCAACCATTTGTAATATTTAAAAATATTTTTAATGAAACTAACCTAATATAAAGAACCATTCTCATGATGTAACCAATTTGTAATATTATTTATATCAAACATGCACAAACACAACTTCGGAATGGACTGATGTGAATGTTAAGTTTGCAAATCCTGTGATTCTTTAAACAGCCTATAAAAAACGTTTAAAAAAATTATCACAGCTGCATTAATACATAGGTACTGTAATGTAAGCTATAAAGTGTATTTTTCAGAATTAAGTAGGATTTAAGGATGCTGTTTTCAGGGTAGATAGAGATGAATGTCAAATGTATTTTGTGTTCGAAGAAAGTATTTTCGGAACTTTATTAATTTCAGGGAAAGCCTCATCACGCTGTTAAACATGACACACATTGAAGGAAAAGAACGAGCCACGTGGTCTTTCCCTGTTCCAGTGGCCCAGCTGCAGGCGGGCCGGCCCCTGGTTGGTGCGTGCACAACGCACACCAGTGCCGCCTCGTCCTCTCTGCCGTCGACCTACCAGGAGCCCCCAGAGCGTGACGTGGTGAACTTCCCGAGGCGTGCCATGCCCATCCACCCGGCGCCCGTGAAGTACGGCTTCATCCCCGAGGAGTGGTTCACCTTCTTCTACAAGAAGACGGGCGTCACGGGTCAGTGCGGTGCCTGTGTACGCCGTTACAGCTGGATGTAGCCCATCATGTTGTATTTTCAGATATTTATGAAGTAACATTTTGGAAATTGGCCTATAGAAGCCAAGTTTCATGCACTTCTCGGCTGTGGGGATATAAAATGAACTTACAGTGTGTGACCATTGTGCAGTTATGTAGTCCAAATACTTGAATAATTAATACTTGCTGGATGTTTTATGATGTGTGTATGTGTATATATATATATATATATATATATATATATATATATATATATATATATATATATATATGTGTGTATATATATATGTATGTATATATATATAATTTATATATAGTTTATATATAGAATTTATATAATATAAAGTACAAACACTAACAGAGATATAGGCAATGCTTATGTAGTGAAACACATTTATGTGGGAATGTAACCAATATGATAAATACATTAAAATGAAATAATTTAACATGGTGGGTGGAGTTGAGCTTTAAAAGCGAATTGATGGTGCTGCAAGAAGTCTTAAGGAAACATGCAAAACATGGAAAATTCTGGGAATTTAAAATGGTCTTGGAAAACTTTAGAAGTTCAGAGAAAAAATAATTGTATTTTTTAATTATTATCACAGTTTTTGCTAAATATTTTCCATAGAACTGTAACTTTTCTGAGTTATCTATGTTTACAATAATTTTTTTTTATAAGTACATAGTTATAACTGGCCGGTTATTGGAGGGGGTCCGGGGTTTGACTTCTGTCTGACCTAAGAATTTTTAAAAAAAAATTGTGTGTAAAATTTACTTTTTGGAAGATAATGCTGAACCTCTGCATAATCACCTTGCCCATTCTGCCTTAGTCACACCATGGTCATATGCCCATGACGATGGCACAGTAGCCAAACCAGCCCTGGGTCCACATGATAACATTTTAGTGTTTGTGTGTGGGTGGTGGGTTTTTTTTTTTTTTATCATCTTGTAGTAGGCAGGTAGGGCCCCTGTACCGAGTGGTCAGAAAACTTTCTCCCTTCAAAGGATCTGGGTTTGATTCCTGGTGAGGTCAAACCTTGAATGTGGGGGACATAGTATATAAATCCTTGTGGGTTTTCCCCCCTCAAAGGAATTCCTTCGATGATCATCATTTCATGTTCTCCCGCATCATTTCTAATGATCCTAATGAAGTTGAGACATTAAGCCTTAATTCCCCTGATTATGCTTGCCAACATCGTAGTTGTAACTGTGAGATTGCTGCAGGCAGTGAGGTGATCGCTTGCTCCGTAGGGCCGTACATGTTCACGGTGGGCCTGGGCACGTACCTGTTCAGCAAGGAGATATTGGTGTGCGAGCACGAGTTCTACACCGGTCTGTCACTTGGCATCATGTGCATCTTTGCGGTGAAGAAGTTCGGCCCGAAGGTGGCAGAGTACCTCGACAAGGAAGTGGACGTGAGTGCTGGTTGGCTTGCGCGACAGGACAGGAGTTTTCGTACTAAATTTTTTTTTACGACATAGCATAGGACTTAGTTTTGGCTACTTGTTGAAGTCAACGTTTGTGAACTGATGTGGTTATCATGATAGTTTTAGTCGCCTGTGAGAAATATTAAAAAATTTTCTTGCACCATTTACGGACTAAGCCTATTGGTAAATTTGTGGTTGCAACGAGGTATAGAAGGCCTGGGAGATATTTATGCTTTGACATGGCAAAAAATTAAAAAAATATATTCCAAATTAGAATTATTGCAAAAAGATGGGAAAATTCAAGATGGCAGGGCTTAATCCCCCTTAATCTTCAAACTTAGGTTTCGTTAAAGCAAAATATATAATTTAGGGACAAGATTGTACTAAGAATTGTGATAAACAAAATAACAATGAAAAGCATGTCCATACACCATGTAACACCAAAATGGAAGTTAATACATCATAAACCACCGAAATGCAAATTAAATCACAAAAATAATAGGCTTTTTTAATCAGAACTGTAATCACTAAAATGTGATTTTTTTAATATATTAAATTCAATGAACGTAATTTATTTAGCTTGAAGTTTGTACCAAAATGTATTTATGAAATAGATTGGAGAAAGTAATTTAATACTTTTGATCTTGCAACTTTTTATTAGTAACTCAATTTTACATTAAGACTTTGGTAAAAAAAATTTAACGTACAAATTCATGCTGGTTTATTTTTACAATAATGCCAAAATCTTCTGTTTTATAAACTAAATTGGCCTGAAAATAAAACTATTAAATTTGATTTCTATATATAATTTTTAAAAGATTGCTTGAAGTATTAGATAATGGTTGCTATTTAAGCCTGTGCGAATATCAGTTTTTTAGTTCGAATTGAATTTGAATACGAATACCAAATTATTCTCGAATACGAATATTGAGTTCGAATAATTGGAATGAGAATTGAAATCCCATAAAACATGTTATATCACATCACATTACAATATGATAACAGGTACATATTTACATGTTATATCACATCACATTACAATATGATAACAGGTACATATTTACTGATACAATGTATGTAGAATCAAAAAACTGACAGTACTTAAAATTTTAAGGTTCTCCAATTTTATAATTAGTTCGTATTAAAAAAGGTCTTGTCACATCACTACATATTAGTTAATTTAAATTTTTGTGGAGAAACACAAGCTGCTCTACATTTTCGGGGAGTAGACTCTCTCTTCTACATTTCACAATGTTGCCAGCTGTTGAGAAAAGTCTCTCACTGCACACTTGTGTGGCAGGTATAGGCAAGTACTTTCTTGCTACCACAGCTATGTTTCGGAAAAAAGGGGCGCCCCTTCTCTGACCAGAAACTGAAAGGATTTTCTTTCTTTGGGATTAAGGGTGCTGCCAGATATTCGTTTACTTCTCCTTGGATAGTTTCTCCGTAGCTTGCAAGCGTAGACTGAGCTGCTGTTGAAGGTTTCACGTAGGCCCACAAAGATGACTTCTTAATAGGCATTTCACTTGTAGCCTCACTTGTCTCAGTTATAGTTTCAGCTACTGTGTTCAGCTTACACAGCTTACATACCTCCCTGCACAAATTTTCAACCCATATTTTTTTTTAATTTTCATCCTCAATTAGTGAATCTTTGAACCGTGGATCTACCATCATAGAAAACACATTTACTTCACAATCTTGGTACACCATGAAACGTGATCACAAGCTTTTAAGTAAGTTCTTGGCAAGATTTACTGCTTGCTCTTCATCAGAAGTATAATCCATGCAGAAGAGAATGGGAAAAATTAGCGAACTAGTAGGGAAACTATCTGAACTGACCTCTTTAGTAGCTTCTGCAAGAGGTTCCAAAACATCAAAAACAGTCTTGCAGAGATTCCATTCATTCTGAGTGAATGAGTCCAAATTAGTTCCTTGTAGAGCTGCCCCAATTGATTCGCTAACCAAAATAAGTCTGGCCAGCATGTCACGTTCCGAATTCCACCTTATTTCAATATCTTGAATTAATTCTAGAACAGGTTCCCCTAATCTCTTTTGCTTTTCATGAAGCCTATGTCTTGCTGAAGTGCTTCGTGAGAAGTACGGAAGTACCCCACTATGGACCTTGCTTTCTGGCACATATTTTGAAGTCCTTCTGTTTCCTTCTTGGTATCACCAATTGCCAGCAAAAAAGTATGTGCAAAACAAGTTCGTTATTTGCAATTTACTGTTTCAAGTGCAGCTCTAAAGTTACGAGCATTGTCTGAGACAATAAACAGTGCGATAGTGTTTCCTTCACTTAATATGTCCCATTCCTCCAGAGTTTCAACAATAGAAGCTTTTATGGAAAGTGCTGTATGAGCACCACTCAGTTTGCTGACTTTTAGGCAATGAGACCTGTAATAAAAATGTGTGTCTGCATAATGGCAAGTGAGAGACATATAAGAATCTGAGGCTCTTGATGTCCAAGAATCTGTTGTGAATGACATTGACTGAATATCTTGGATATCATTAGCCAATGTTTCCTGCATTTTACTTTTGCATTTTTGGTACAAGTTTGGAACAATACTGTGTGAGAATGTTGTACGGCTTGGAACCGTGTATTTGGGTTGTGCTTCCTCTAACAGTGCCCTAAATCCTGGTTCATCTACAATGGCAAAGGGATGCATACCTTTTACAATGAAATTTGCTACCCTGTCCGTTTTTTTGCATTAGGGTTTGAAGGCTCCCACTTGGTTGGATGAATGAAGCTGGAAATTGTTGACTGTGTGTGTGTGATGAACCTGCAGAAGTCTCCATCTGTGTCCTTGTAACTAAGTTTCTTGACTTGTGATTAATAATCTGAATATTCATCTTAATGTAGCTACAAGTGGTTAATCATGGTAGTAGTTGTCCCTGAAAAAGTGGAAAATGTATTTATACAGTATGAAAAACTTATTAGAATTTTTATTTTATTACATAGAAATTAAAATTTAAAAAAAAAAAAAATGCATGATTTTAACTAACATAAATATTGCAATTGTCATAAATCCATTCTTTTTTTTTAAATTAATTTCACTTAAGCATATCAAGATCAGATCTATAATTTGTTTCAAGCAAAAAAAAAGTTTTGAATTCTTGAAAGTTTAAAAGTTTTCAATGCTATGAATCTAGACATCTGCCATTTTCATGAAATATCCATTTACATCATTATAAGTGTCTTGAGTGTGTTTAAAATTGTGGTGCTTAATTTTAAAAATATTAAAAGTTCCAGACTAAAATAAGGATTGCCCATAATACTTCTAAGGAAATTATGCAGTGATCACGTGCCTGAGTAAAATTTTGCAATATATATGTTAATTTTATTTTTAACACTTTTTTTTATTAAATAAAGTATCTTTACATATTTATATGCTACGTGGTTAGAATTCTTGGAATTTGTTCATTTAAATCATATATGACAAAATACAGAATATTGTTTGCAATGCAAGCAAAATGTGTTCAAGATAAATGAAAGTTGCAGTCCATATACCCTCTTTTATCGCATAATCATCGCACCTATATTTTAGCCCGTCAAAATTGGGATAAAAGAACTTCTCGCGTAAATGTCATATGTTGTTTTTGGTCCCGCTCTATTATGCCGAGCACTTTGTGTAGGTATCTTTTCCGTATAAAACGATGTATTTTATAGTAGAAATCTAATATTTATTCAGACATTACCACTTACTTATTTAATTAACGAAAATACAAAGTTGTCTGACGTGTAAATTTTCTTTTAAAGATGTTTTCAAATGTTATTACTTTTATCTGTTCGTTTGCATCATCGCGACGTACCATTTACAATAATGTAGAAAGCGCTAGTTGGCATCATTCGTGTTTGGTTATGTTGCTTCCTGCATAGAGTGCGCACACGTAGTCGAATATCGATATCTCGCTGATTGCATGCAACGCGCGCTCTCCGTCAACTGTTGAGTTAACTACATTTGATGGCCTGCACTCTTTCATGGCAAGTGTGTACTACGGCAATAGTTACGCGCTAGTTCAAGTCACAGATTCAAGTGGCTTGCGTTTGCGTCACAGTTTTGGTTTTTCTATTTAAAGTCGAAGAAAGGTTTTTGTTGCACGACTTATTAATTTAAATTGTTTGGCATGCTCTTTTAAACTTCACTTTTTAAATAAACGCACTTTCCATGAATGGGTTTTGTTTTCATAAATAACTTTATCCAACAATTTTTTTTTCTCGCGTAATGTTCACACCCCTACTTTTCAAATTTGATTTTAGAATCAAATGTGCGACGATTATGCGAGAAACCACGTAGCATACGAGTGCCGACTGGCTGAATGAAACGCTGCGCTCGTATTGCACAAGATTCGTCCTGAAAAGGTTAATGAACTGAAATGTCTGCTTCTTGCTGTAGTGCATTGTCGCTAATCCAAAAAGTTTGTAATTTGACCTTTGACGGTAATCTCTGCACAAAATGTAAGTGAAAATGTCTTCTATAAAATCCTTTTCCAACTCACATCATATTAAGAAAAGTATTTTTTGTAGTGATGGAGCAAATATCAAATTTTCTCGAATCCAAATCTTTGAATTTGATTATACGAAAGTACCTCAAGTCTAACCTTCCAATTCGAATCTAGGTCTCAATGGTAGAAATATAATGAACACAAAATAAAAACATAAAATGTGTTCTTTTTGTATTCTAATTCTTGCTAGTAAATAAATATTTGTATAATTTAATATCACAGTACAAAATATGTTGAACAGGACTACATAGTTTGCAGTATGCTTTGCGGTTTTTCTGATCGGATATTGGTTCCTTAAATAACCAACTTAAAAACAACTTTTGAAATCTTTGGTATTGGTTCTGGGAATTTTTGTAAGTTTCTGTAACTTCTTACTTTCTAATATGTAATGTTAATGAAACTTTTAAAATGCAGAAAATGTGAAAAAAAAAACAATCTTTCAATATTACTAACATTTTGCAATGTAATAATGCACACAAAGTGTCATAGAGTATATTTTAACTGTCGCAATTAGTTTGGGGAGAGATAGAACCAAAGACCATCTTGGTTCCAGCATATTTTAGGCCATAATTACATATGGTTAATTTTTGCCTTCATTATGCAATATATATCTAAACATAATTCCTGAAAGTTATAGAGCGAGTGGATGCTATAAACATTTTCCCGTGTGATCTCTGCTTTAACAAGGACAAAATTTCATTATTGAAAATAATTATGATGTTCAAACCAGTATGACATCTTTTAGTTCCTCTCCAGTATGGACTTCGCAATGTTTTTTTAAATATTCACTTCCCAGGAACTTTGGTAAACCTCAACAATGTCCTTGACTTAGACCGGGGATGGATGCCTCAGGGTTGGCGGTGGGGTCGTGGGTGTGCAGGCGGCGGACAAGGAGCTGACCGACTCTCGGGACCTCACGGTCAAGTCCCTGGAGGAGGGCGTGGCACTGGAGAAGTTGCAGCAGTGGCGAGCCGAGGGCCAGAACCTGCTGTTCGAGGCCAAGAAGGAGAACGTGGCGCTGCAGCTGGAGGCTGCGTACCGCGAGCGCGTCGCCGCTGCCTACCAGGAGGTCCGACCCCTTCCAGCTCCCCCTCCTTCCCTGTAGACATCTGCGAGCAGGGGTTTTTCAAGCGTAGTTCGAGTCCAGTTGAGCAAGTTGCATTTTTCGCATATTCATTAAAATTTAGTATACCAAAAAAATTCATCATTTTGTAACATTAAAACAAAACCCTCTTAAAATACTACTTATGAATATTCCCTGCATAATAAGTATAAAGTAATTATGTAAATACATACTGTTTAACCTTTAAATAAAATTTTCCTGTTATTGAGTCTAAATTTCCAAATAACCTCGAGAAATTTATTAGCATGTATTTACTGTATATTATAGTAATGCAACAAGTGAATTTGTAAAACTGTATTGATTATAAATAACATACAAACTGCAGTCACACAAGAGTTTTTACAGAATAAATATTTTTAAACTTGTTCATTACAATGTAAACTGCGGGAAGAGTTTATACAAAATTATTCTAACAACTTTGGTTACGTAAACGTTTCTCGTGCGAAAAAATCAGGGGTTCTACATGTTGTGGCAAGAGATTCCATCGCTTCAAAGTAATTTTATTTCCTGCAGAAGAAAAAACTCGCTTGCTACTTGTGTAGCGGGAATTCCTAGATACTTTTTGGCCACTGGTGCAAGTAAATGGAATTTCAATATGTTTTGGCACCACCATTTCAATGGATTTTCTGAGTGGGGTATAATGCCCTCACTGAAAAATGTCCCGACTTGAATTTCTCTCTCATCGCTCTGCATCTCTATAAAAAAAAGTTCACAGTTTATTAATTTAGCATACACAAAATTACTGAATACAATATGAAAACAAAATGAATAGAGACAACACTCACTAGAATACTAGATGTTGTAATTTGCTTTTCTTTCATTTCTTCAAATGCAGACCAGATATTGCTTCTACCCCCGCTGTGCACTCCTAGGTCTTTTTCACACTTATTAAGAACAGCGGCTTTGAATCTAGGATCAAGCATCATGGCGGTCCTATACACTTTATTCTTTTTATATTCCAGGAATCTCGACAAAACACACTAGATGATACAAAAAAATCTAATGACCTCAATGTCCACAAGGCTTTAAAACTCGTATTATTTATCAATGTACTGATTCATGGGTGTATTCACTCCAGGCAAATGCCAGAGTGGTTTTTGGCAGAGATCTTGGCCAATCCCTGTTGTAGTCTTGTGTGTGAAGGTGAGGAGAGCTTGTGTGGTAAAGTGTGAGAGATAAGGAGGGGGGGGGGGTGTATGAGAGAGAGAGAGAGAGAGAGAGAGTAAAGGAGACAGTGCATGCCCCCTACGTCTTGCTGCAATACCTGGTATAATTTTGTCACTCCGTGGTAATGATGTAGGAGAGAAAGACTGGAATGGGAGAAAGGCCACAAAATTTTGGACAACACAGAAAGTCAGGTATTCAAAAGTACCTTTTATAACCTGTAAAAAAGTCTAAAACATTGCTTTCAACAGAAACTTTTGTTTAAATTCCTGAGGAAATTATTAAAACTAAACTTAAAAAAAATAGGCTGTAATTTAGCATCCCTGGTAGAGTGGCCACTGTGTGTCTCGCAGGTGAAGCGCCGGCTGGACTACCAGGTGGAGCGACTGAACGTGGACCGTCGCATCGCACACAAGCACATGGTATCGTGGATTGTGTCCTCCGTGCTCAAGTCCCTCACGCCACAGCAGGAGAAGGAGTCCCTGCAGAGGTGCATCGCTGACCTCCAGGCGCTGTCGGCCCGCGCCTGAGCTGGTTCCGGTCCCTACGTAGTGGCAGATTCCTCGCGTACTGTGCGTTCGCTAGCGGCATGTACACCCTGACAGCTGATTAAAGGGTCATGTTTTCCAACACGCTGGCATGGACTTATTTCTGTTGTTTCCTTTGTAAACCCAGGTTGTAGACAAGACAGGAAAAAGTCCCAAAATAAACTGTAACGATGCTGGAAGTCAAGATATTCAATTTCCAGCACACTTTTGCTAGCTTGCATTTTGATTTTTTGGCATCTCACTTAGGTATATTTGGAGACTTTCAAATGTATTCACAGGGAAGTTGTCTCTGAAAAGGTTCCTAAGTATAGAAGACCTTTTTAGTATTGTATATAATTAATCTTATTTCATGTATAAAAAATGAGTGATTAAATATTTTTAAGAAACATTTCATTGTTTCACCAGTCTTCCTGAAACTGGGTAAAACCTTTCCAAATGTTAATTCTTAAGTAGTCCTGTGCGAAAATCGGTTTTATGGTTTGAATCATATACGAATATCAAGTTATTCGTGAATAAGAATATTGAATTTGAACAGTAAGAATGAGAATTGGAATCCCACTAAAAAATTGTTTTCACGTCATGTAACTTCGGAAAATTATACAAATATTACTAAAGTGAAAGGGGTTAAGTCTGCTACAAGAATTATATGGAAAATGTTTGTTACAATACAGTAGAATCCCGCTGATGCAACCTCTCACGGTTCCCGGAAAAACTGACTTTATAAACGGAATAGTCGAAATAGAGAATTCGGACCAATTTTACCCCCCCCAATATAAATGAATTCACGTCACGCGATTTTGGCTATGCTAGCCGGCTGGTTGTTATTTTCGTTCAAAACGTGGCGAAGGAACTTGTGTGGATCAGGTAGAAAACATTCCCCTATAAACGAAAGATATAAGAACAATGCTATCCTGAAATGTTGTGACATGTTTTTGGAGTAGATAATCACAGCGACCGACCGACAGGATGCGCTCCCGCCCTGCCGTCAGCGATGTTTATTTTGACAGCTCAAGCAATTATCTTTTCCACGTCCCTTCGCAGCGTAAAAAAAAGAAAAGAAAAAAACACGCTGACAGTTTCTCATGCAGAAGGTTGAAATAAGGGAGGGAATGTGTTGAAATGTTAGTTGGAAAAGGAGGGGCGGGGGGTTGTTTTTACATGGTTTATGGCTCTGGGAGGGATAAGCCTTGAAGAATTAGCAGGGGATGGGAGAGGCAAGCGTCACGTCATGTATGACGTCAAGCCGCCGGGCGGGTAAGTTAACATGACAGCTGAGACTGCTTTTCGTGCGATAGTGGAAGCGCCGAGCTCCGCTAGACACTGCCGCGTGGACAGTCTAGAGGGGTGGTATCTATTTTTAGCCGTCTTTTGTATGCCTGCCTTCTTACAGTACAGCTCCCGCCAAGATAAACGTGAACACATAGCACCCAGCAAAGTGTAACAGACTTGTTTTTCAGCCGATTTTACTCAAATTTTCGACTTTCCCTGCTTAAATTTTTCACGGTTTCTCAAAAAACGGTCGTATAAACGGAATGGACGCATCGGCGGGATTCTACTATATTTAAATTAGGTGAAATAACTTAATTATGCAGCTAACCTAACTTAACCCAACCAACCAACCAACCAACCAACCTTTTTGTTTCTATACACCTTATTTTCCACCACCTGCTACTCAACATATTGATCCAGAAAATTTTCGTGAACCGTAAAATACCATGAAATCCATTGTCATCTATTTCATGAAAATGTGAATCTTTTTTAAAATGCTGTATTCCCAATTTGTGTATGAGCTCATATTTACATGTTTAAATCATAGACATTCACAAGTTTTCGTTGTTAACGGCAGCCAGGTAAATTGTATTTTAGTTCAGCAATATTAGAAACACAATTACTGCTAATTTCATTTGGAATCCTAAACCATTTACATTTATTTGCATACTTTAGTCACAATGCCTGTTTCATCATAGATATACAGTAAAACCTTTTTGTTGCGACCCCATGTATTGCGACCACCTCTATTACAACCCAATTTCGAGGAACCGTGAAAAAATTGCCAAAAATCGGACAGAAAATAAGTTTCTTGTGGTGAGTAGTGTTGAGTAGCGTGTTACTGCGTTTCTCTTGCCCAGTGCTGTACTGCCGGCTGTAGGCAGCGCATATCTAAAAATAGATACCACTTCCTGTCGACCGCTGTCAGCGCTTGACAACCCCCATTCCACGTCCCTTTGCCAGCAGGGTGCAGATAAAGGTTTTTGTGGCAACGTGTTTACGTTTAGCTTTTTGCGTGTGTGTAGTGAGGTACGCAGTTAAGGCAAAGCTACCTGCTGGATTTCTCTTGATTTTGATTACTATTGGTTGACAATGTTTTCTTAGTTTTTGAAGTCCGATTTCGTATATTTTCTGGCTTGAATTTGAGAACTGCAGTAGAACCCTGTTATAACGAATCTGAAGGGAGTAGTTTATATGTTCACTATAGAGGGGAAACTTTATATCTGGGAAAACTTTTATATTGGCAATACATACTCAAAAGCAAAATCTTAACTACACATAGGCCTAAGCCAAGAAAAGAACGAATGGAAATACTCAAAGCAACAGTTTTATGAGAAAATGCAGATATTATTTTTAATGAACTATACATGTACAAACTTTCTATTACCTAATGGTTCTTGGACATCGGCGAATTATCCTTTTTTCAGGCATTTAATACTCTGTGACGTTTCCGCAGCTTGATAAAGAAGATTATTCAGCTTGTTTAATATTGTACTTAATGTGGATGTTGCAATTCCCAGTTCCTTTGCTATTAACACGTGCGGGACAGTGGGGTTGGAGTCTATCTTTTCAATAATGTCCAGTTATCTCGCACAGATAATGCCTTACGTTTTTCACCCATTTTTATGTACGTATTTCTTATTGAAGCACATTTGCAGCTTAATAACACGAAATTCTTTTTACCGTCAAAAGTAAATAAACGAAAAATAACGAGTCTGGCACATCAAAGATCACTACGTATCATTTAGTATCACAGTTTCTAAATTTGGAACGAAATTTTCTCACTTTCTATGGAAAAATTTAGTCCACAGAGTTCTATCTAGTGGTAGTCTTACGAACCTTACTCGATCAAAATGTCCGAAACGTGAACGATAAAAATGAGACGTAAAAATATTGAATTTGCTGCTATAATGTACATACGTATTTGTGTGGTGGTAATTTATGTTTAATTTTGATAACATATTAAATGTACACGCGTTCGTCCATTCTTTAATTATGCAGGGAAAACTATTTTTTATTTTCACCAAACTGATGCACCATTTATGGCTACACGTAGCCTACCGAGGCCACTCGAATACGACTTGTTTATAATATGAACAGTGGACAATCGAGTAGCGTATTGCCGAGAAAAACTTCAATGTGATCCAGAATAGACGTTTTGTGAAAAAACTTGTAATTATATGAAAATATTTGAGATAAATGTGCATTATGTCGGCAAAATTTGTTCGTGGTACACGGGAAAACGTATCAACATTGACAAAAGTTGTGCGCTATATCCAATAAATTAATACATAACCTCACATCATTTTGCCGGGACTGAGACGGAAATTCACAATAAACGGGAATTCATTATAGGCGGGTTCACTATAAACGGGTTCTACTGTATTGTTGATGACTTATGCAGGTTTTTTTCTTTTTTTTCTTCCTTTTTTTCTGATGTGTGTAATTTCTTAATAAATAAAATACCATTAAATATTAATTACTATTAATACAACGCAGGAAAAACCCTCCGGCCGCAGCGTGTGAACATGGTAGTCGGCTGCTCGCTCGCCCTTGCTCACCCTCTCCCCGTACCGTGCGCTGCTTGTACTTGTTAACAATCACGTTATCTGCTTCATTTTAACAAGGAGAGTAAAAATATATTAAAACAGCAGATTGATAAAAGCTTTGTGTGTCTGCAAAACAAGGCACAACACTGGCCCGCCAGTTGTTTTCACTCAATACGTGGCTAAAGAACTTGCATGGATCAGGCTGAAAACATCCGGCAATACGTGTAGGTTATAAGTAATCTTGTTTTGAATTGAGATGTTATGTTTTTCGAGTAGATATACACAGCGACCGACTGGATGCACGCCTGCAGCGATGTTTATTTTGACAGCTCAAGCAATTATCTTTTCCCGTGGGTTGATAGAAAAAGGTCTCTTCACCCAGCATAAAAAAAAGAGGCAACACCACTTATTCCCCACGCAGGAAACACACTGGCTGCCATCTGTCTCCCCCGCATTTATTTTTCTTCTAACATTCCACGTCTCGCCTCTCGTGCGAGCAATAACGAAGTGACCACGCATTGGGCTGTTTTATGCTTTGTTTGGTGACAGTAGCTTGATTTTATTTGGTATACCGTATTTACTCGCATATAGGTCGCGGCAATTTTACCAGATTTGATGGGGGGAAAATGAAGTGTGACCTATATGTGAAGAAAAATTTTTTAGGAATATTTTTTGCAATATTTTGCTTTAAAATGCGAAAAAGTTTATATAGGTATAGGCAAATTTATTTACAATGTACACATACAGCGAAACCCCTTATTTACGTTACCGTTATTTAAGTTTTCCCGTTATTTGCACTATATTCTTCAGGTCCCGTTTAGTTCCCATCTAGTCCAATACAATACTTTCACGCGAATTACGTCTCAAAAATCGAATCCATCCCGCTATTTACGTCACGTAACAACCATAAACAACCAGAAAATACCGTGGGTACTTTTAAGAGTAGATAAGATTAGCTAGTAGGCCTAAAAACATCGTGAAAAACATAACGTTTATAGTCGGCAATAAACATTTTAAATCGCAAAATATACATTTTTTATAACATGAAAAGTTGCTTTTATTTCTAAACATGTAACAATTTAAGCCTAGGCGTGTAAAAGTCCGAGTAATTATAGCAGGAGACAATCTAAAATGCACGAGGGAAAAACGTAAACTCACTAATGTACAAACGTGGCTGATTGTTAAGTTCTAATACTGTATTTATGTCACAACTTAGCCGAAATACTGGTACGAGACAAACTTCACAAGATAAAATGAGCGGAGTCTTGGCAACTGTTTTATACGTATTTTATAATTTTGGAAGTATTGTACAGTTGACGCATATTTTTTAAACTAACAATTTATTCCTGGGGATCATAATTAATTATTGGCATCAGGACATCAAGATGAACGTAAACTTGAACATGTCACGGCAGCGAGAAAACTGGTGCGTATACCAATAAACTGGTATCAGAACTGGACAAAACTGGTACGCGGGAGGTGGAGCTTATATTTTTTCCGCTAAGCTCGCATCTATTGGCGGGTTGCTGATGGAACGTCACAAGTCTGGGCGGAGCGTTGAGTGAGTTATACTGCGCATGCGCAGCTCAGTGAACAAAGAGAGCCAGCCGGCGCGCCGTAACAGCAGCTGACCGAGTACAATGACCTTTCTCCGCGCACGGCGCGCTATTGACGGTAAATTTCCATCAATTTGCAGCCCTTTTTTTAAATTTTTTTTTTTTACTGTGGTGCAATGCATATGTGTAATGAATTACTGGTGCGACCTACCTATATGGGGGGGGGGGGGCAATCTTAAATACCAAATTAAAGACCTCAAATTATGGGTGCGACCTATCTGCGATGGCGACCCATGTGCGAGTAAATACAGTATTCCTTTTCATTGGACCCTTGCTATTAAAGTACTAGGGGTGTGCGAATACTTGAAATTGCAAATATTTGTGCAAATCCAATATTTGATTCGATTCACATTCGAAACCAAATTGGGTATTTGAAAATTTCAAATATTCAAAAGTTTTCGAATGTATTAAAATATTACGTTTGTTTGACAAAACGTGTGATACAATAATAGTATGTTGAACCTCAAGAAATCATTTTCTGAGAGACTAAATGGAAATGGAAGAAAAAAAAACTGTAAGTGGACCTTTGCTTACATCAAATTTTAGGTTAGGTAAATGGGCATACTGAGAACAGTTAAAGCCAATGTAGCGTGCAAATTATCATAAATGCTTCCGATTTTACTGCAAACTTTATGTGATGTGTAGCATAATTAATTTATTATATCCAGTTGTCCTAGCACAATTTTTGGATGAGCCATGTTTGTGCCATATAAAAGTGTAAAACTATTTAAACCAATGCCAGCACATCAGATTTAAATATAAACCTTTAAACACTAATGGACACATACTCTTTGGTCACCATTCTATTAATTTTACTAATACAAATCTAGAGAATTTTTTTTAACAATAGAAAAGTAAACACAGCGACCATCATGGCTACAGCAAAAAAAAAAAAAAAAATGTCCGTTTGTGGTTATGGCCAGCAGAGCGGCCCATGGTCAGAGAATTGTGTTACTAGAATTGCTCCAGCGCAATCGCTTTTTAAACTACCGAAAATGTTACGTAAATAATTAGAGATAAAATTAAAAAGACAAGATAAACAAAATTCATTAAAAATTATTTTGCCTTGACACGTTTGATTCCAAAAGACTCTGAGAACGGAATATTGACCATGCTTATGAGCAGTTGTAATAAACAACTCTTCCATATATCAATTGGTAATCGCTTGACTATTTATTGCGGAGAATAAAACTGATACATCGAAGATCTGTTTACTTTCATAAACTTTTTTGGCCGTTTTTAAATTTCAGAAGAAGAAGTGAAGTTCAAAACGTTGTTTTTCTGCTTCTGGGAACACTGTCACTTCCAAGAGGCAATGCCTGGATCCAGAACATGTAAAGGAATTGGTCTTTTTGCACTGCAATTTACGTAATGTTGATGGCAAGGTGTAGGCTTGGCTTTTGATGAAGACATTTCTATATCATTGATTGTGTTTTATCACTAAACCATTAGAAGAGACATAAAAATTTACATGTTACTTGAGTAATAAAAATGTATATAAACTATAAAGCTAAAAAACATTACTCTTTTAAACAACAATTTATAATATGCCAAATTTTGACTGTAATTATTCAGATTTATACCTAGAACTTTATTAGAAAATATTCGCAAATTATTTGCTATTTGCAAATATCTGCAATTATTTGATTCACATTTGATTTGCATTGAAAAAGTCACATTTGCACAGCCCTATAAAATACATTTATATTTAAGTTTGAAAGCTTGTAAATTCCTTGCCAGAGATGACTGAACTCGAACTTGGTGTGAAAAGTGCCATATTTTGACATACTACTTTTTTTTGGGCGTGTTTGGTGCGGAGGGAGGTGTCCGAAAATATTTACAACAATCTTACCCCTCCCTCACCGTTTTAGTACCCCATTTATAATAGCCAAATTTTACGGGAGAAGGGAGGGTGAAAAGTGCATATTCTCACTGAAGGTTTTTCAAAGGGAGCGAAGTTGGGGTGTTATAAGGGAGGACACTAGATGGTTTGTGTGTCTGGGAGGGATCAGCTAGCCTTGAAGAATGTTACAGAGGGGAGGGCGTCATGAAGCCGCTGCCGCCAGCCAGCCGGGCGAGCTTAGTGTGCGCCCATTCGCGTTGCAGAACCTACCGCTGCCATATTTTTAAAGGAAATGTCCCATTATTTTTTTGTTATTCTTACATGAACATTATTGGAAGTATTAAAGCTGACACAAAAATACGCTGTGTGTTAAAACTAACAGATTTTAATAATCTTTCATTTCGTTTTTTTTTTCTTCTGATTTTCACATCTTGGTCAAAATGTCAAATTTTTTGACGGTTCCGAGAATGTATCCATAAAATCACTGCTTCGTTAAATCCGGGGTTCGTGACATTGGGGTTCTAGTGTATTTAACTACGGCAAGCAGAAAACGTACATGTAAACTAACCAGTAAAAATAAACTGTGTTTTGACATATTTTCTTTAGAGGTGGCCTGTAGGGCGTCGGACTTGTCATGAAGGTTGAAGTGGGTTTAAAGCAAAGCCGTCTAGCATTGTGAGTGACAGCATCCTGCCATTGTACGGCTGGTTTCTTAGCGAGTAGTGGTGTTTTGAAGAGGGAGGGGGGGGGGGGGTTGTTGAAATCAACTGAAAATTTCGGAAAACATCTATTACAAACCCCCCCCCCCCCTCTATTGCGACCCTATTCCTGGAAACCGTGAGGGGTCGTTTCAGAGAGGTTTGACTGTATACAAGTAAGCTGCCTCTGTATCGTATGGGTATGATGTGAGATCGTTTATAACTATCAATTTACATATATGCCGCTGAAACAATGACAATGACTTCTTTTAATACCCATCCCAATGGAGTGTCCGTCTTTTGTGGTGTAATCCATGGTATGAAGTTAGTTTTATTTTTTCCCATTTCTAGTGCGTGACAAAGAATACAAATAATTGTTTTAACGTTTGACATGACAAATATGCCATTTTTTAATTGTTTAATATCACAAGTGAATGTTGGTATATGACAACTCGTGAGGTATAACTATGTCAAGTATTCGTAAGCAAACGGATATTCACTATTTCAAGTTGTTATATTCGAGGTCGAAATGAATTCGAATTGGGCTCATATGATAATGTACCCACAAAATGTAAACTGGGCAACTAGTTACTGTATGCTGTAAATGCTTTTGGCAAGGTTTTTTTAATATAACAATATTGCACTGTAGATGAAGGCAGATTAGAGAACCTCATTAGTACCAACTACATACTCGTTTGCTTAGTCAAACATACAAGTGCAGTAAAAACTCAGTACATCTCTTAACAAATGATTTTGTGTGTGTGTGGACATTAATTCTTTGAAATTAACATCCATCCAATTTTTTTTATACCAAAACCATTATATGCAAGCATTGTTTTTTCCCCCCAGAATACACTTATTTTGCAAGGCTGGGAGAGGCACAGTAAAAATATAAACAAGACTGACACATTTAAGTAGTTAACATACTATACTTTGTACAAGTTTACAATTGCAACCACAAACAGGAACTTCCGTCAGTATCCTTTCCTCCCGCGAAACCTCTGACGATTGTCCAGCTGTGAACAAAAGCAAGAATAAAGTGACACACTGTGGGGTGGGTGATCAATGCAGGACAGTACAATAGCTTCACTGTTACCACCTGCAGACGAGTGTCCATCAGATTGCACCCTTTGTTAACACTAGTCATGGGCCAATCAAATCCTCGTACAGTTTCAAACATTATTTAAAAGATTTTATATTTAAAAAAAAATTAAAAACTGAAATTCAATCACTGCTAGTTGAAAAGACCTATGTTTATCTCAACTAAACTATCACAGCAATCTTGTACTAACCACCAGCTACAGAGCACTGAAGCCTAGGCCACACAGATAGCAACGCTATGTTTGCGATGTTCGCTGCACCAAGTGGCCAGACAGGATAGTCTAGTTCGCGATGTCTGGGAGACAAATGCCATGGGATTCAAGTGATGATTCCAACAATGATAATATTCTACTGGCTCTCACAGTAAGTAAACTGTAAAAAGAAATGGGTTCATGAATTTAATATAAAAACTAAATAATTTGAAGAATTTCATCATTTGATGAAGCAGTTGCTTGTGAAGACTAAACTAAATTAATGGATTATTTCAGGATAAATTCATCTCAGATTGATAGCATTCCCTTGGAATCAAATCCCATGCATTGTCCTACATATCCTGCCTTCTATATTTTTCCATCAATTTATTCCAATAACATGGATATTATAGTATTCTTTTAATGAACTTTTCAGTCAACTTGACAATTTAAAGCACTACTGAGGGAAATTAAACTACATAAAAACAAACACAGATTGACAGCAGAATTCTGCATGAAAACAAATATTTTTGTCTGCGCATGCCCAAAGTCAGTGACGATTTAGAAAAATAGCAGATACCCAAATTCCTGGCGACGTCGTGAACATAGAGAGCACAGAACCCTGTGTGGCCACAGCTTTAGTGTTTGTGACAACCATACATAGGGATTGCATGACAACAGGATGTCTCAGAAAATGTTGTACACAAAAGTTTATTGGCCAAATAATTATAGTTATGAATAAAAAAGTCTCTTTCCTGGGTAATAGTTTTTTTTAGTTTTTTTTTATAAGTTAAGTTTTAAAATCCATCCCGCTCCTAAAATTATTATATATGTACTGAGTACAAATTTCCACATTATAGTATACTATTTTTTTCCCCTGAATAACCCTACTATTGATAACAATCAAAATAAATTCAACCCTGCATTATTATGGGCCCAGGGAAGAGGGGGCAAGATTTACACGACTTACGGGGCAAAAAGTTTTAATCTGGTAACTTTGACTATTCATGCTAGACAAAAATGTAGTATACTAACTTTGCTAGTTATTTTCTAAGATGGCTCATTTAATACAGATTTTAAAATGGAACAACACTGACTACATTTTTTTTTAACAATTTTGTATTTTTTGCAACATTACCTATTTTTAAATTATTTTTCATACTATGATAAAACATACTTAATATGTACAATTTTAAGAGCTCAAAGATTGATTTCAGTTTGTCTGAGATAGAGAGGATTAAAAGCCATTTACTTTAATTTGACAGAATAATTTCAATAAATGCTTAGTTTTGTTTCGAATTTCACTATCACAGTCTATTTCACACTCACTATAAATGTCCTCACTGTCATTCTCACACAGACTAATTGAATTTGTGCTTTGACTAGTATTCATTGTATTATCTATCAAAGTACACAAATTATTTTGAAATTTGATCCTTACAAAAATTTAAAAAATTAAAGAAGTGGTAAATGTAGTACTATTTTGAAATCTGCTTGAATGAGCTATTTTGAAAATAATTTGCTGAGTTAGCATAGTATGTACATGTTTTTACAGTCTGAACAGTCAAAGTTACCATATTTAAAAAAAAATTTCTGCATAGCTTTTACAAAAAAAAAAAAAAAAGAGATAGTATATTTGATTTTAGTTTGAATATGCTATTTATTTATTAGGGTTTTTCAGGATTGTGTAACAAAAATTATTATTATGTGGAAATTTGTAGTCACAGTATCAAATAATTCGATTGAGGGTGGATATTTAAAAACGTTTGAAGAAAAAACATTTATAACTCAACAACTACAACTTTTTTAAAATTCACACTATCACTAACTGCCCCATAAACTGTTCATAGCTCATACGAGTTCTACGACATCCTGTAACTTAGCTTTAGTCTCACGCTCAACTTTTAATTTCATCACCTACAGGAAAAAATTATTTTTTGTCACTCAGCAATACAAAAGAAAATTAAACTGACTTACAGTAAACCAGCAATATACAAAGGGTAAACAGATCACTATTGAAGTGTGCGTTAAATACTTAACCTTGTGTGTTAAACATTATTTAGAAATGATTTCAGAAATGAGTCTCTAACAAATTGTGTATTTAAAATATAATTTTTATTTACTTTCAGCTTAGGAAGTACAATATGTATGCGGCTACAATTTTTAAACCAAAAATTATTTTACTCAACAGCAAAAAACAAAATGCGAAAATACCTTTTGACAAATGACTAGAATATACTTTCTTCCACAGACAAAGAAAGTTACTAGCAGTTACAAGGTGATGTTGCAAAGAGAAGTTTACACAAAAATTATGTGCCCCGTAAGTGATTATATACTCCAAGTCTCTTACAAACTAAATTCTTACACGTGATCCAAAGTTATACAATTTTAATAATATGCAAAGCTACGACAACATATCACAGAGTATAACTACATACAATAAGGGCCCGATTCAGGGATAACTTAGTCACACTGGAAATCATAATTGTGAGATACGTATTTACTTTGATAAATGTTGTTTGATATCAGGTTGTGTTTGTTAAGTGAAATTTTCTTATTTTGAATTAAAGGTAATGATACATTCAGCCACAAAACTTAAGCTTTTAATCAGAAGAATTAAATCTAAAAATTTAATTTAATGTAAAGAGCCATTTTCATTTCCTATTTCATTGTATTTCTATGCAGAAATTTTGGTTGCTTAACTTTATGATAAAATTTGGTAAGTTCTTCAGCCCTCAAAGTTTTCATTGCTATGTATATACATACCTAGTTTAATTATGTTGAATCAATGTCGGGATCAAAACCGCCACAGCTAAAATAGCAGGACACAAGCAACATACGTGATTGATGTTTTTTTTCCTTTTTAAGTATAAAATAAATCGCAAAATGTAAAACGTTAATTCTCAAGCCAGTTAACTTGACCTCAGATATCCCAAGGAGGAAGCGGGCAACTTGTTTGTGGTCTGTTTTATCCATGGCCATACATGAAAACAGCAAACTTAATTTCTAAAACAAAAAGAAAAGAAGGAATTATGATTATGTTATCTGGGTCACTACACAACGGCACCACCAGCTTGACAAGGCGATTACAATGCCATCTCGTGTCGGGTAGCCCTACTAGCGATCAAAAGTGCAAAGAAAAATCCCAATGGCTTGGAGACTTCTATAAGTAATATTTATATTCAGTGGTGTATGCAGGATGTGGTGATTAAACACATTGAAACACTCACGTAGAGTCATATCTATGGATTTTTCTTAATGTAGCAAAATATTTAATATTTGTCTTGGACTTTGATTCTGATTAAAAAAAAAATGTTCTTCCCACACCAATATTTATACTCAATTTTTTCTTTCAAATATTTATTTAATTTGTAAAATGCCTACTAACAGTACGAGACTTAAGGAGTAGGCACCACAAAAATATACAAGAACATCAAAGAGACAAAGGTTAAAACACATAGATAAATACATACATTAATTAGTTAAACCAAAAATTTGCACAGATTGACTAAACATTACAGAGAAGATTACACCAAAAAGTAACTTCCGTATAAAACAGAAACAAATAATGGTACAAATAAAACATTTTTCAATATGCTATTTAACTAAATTGCATGTTTTTATTATAAAAGTTTGAGATAAATCTATAAATGAGATCAATGCAAGAGTACACTAGGAAGATAGCAATCTACTATTAAATAGAGGGACATGTAAACCAGTAATTGCCAAGTATATAATTGCATTTGATTTTGTGATTGTAACATTTAGGAATAAAGAAGGCATCTAACTGAGATCTACAATCGGAAAGAAAAATAAAGGATGGATTCGGAAGATTTCTTAAATTAATTATTTTATTTTAAAATTTATTTTTTTAATTTTTTAATTTTAAGAGTTGAAAGTAACAAATTCCTGGTGCGCCAGTGGTGAACTTCATAATTTTTTTTTTCAGTAATAAACAATCATTAGGTGTGTTTATTTTCTTAAATATTTTTATATTGTCAGCAAAGTGTACACCAGAAAAGAACTTAAGAATATGGGTTATAGTATTGATAAAGATGTTAAAGAGAAGTGGTGACATCAGAACTTGCAGTAAATAAAGAAAAATGATGGCAGGTGATAATTTGGCAAGAAACCCTCAAAGTGATCTTCCAGTAATATCTTTTAATGGTCTATTTTCAAACTAGCCATCATGAATATCAGCCACGACAATGTTTGCCGTTCTGAGCATCAACGAGCTAGTAAATAGTGCGACTAGCTGCCAATGCGTTTGGCTTGGACAGTAGTAGTTTCCATGGGCGAAAAACAAAATCACTAGCCCATGAACCAAAATATTGAAGAAAATGCTGCGTGTAGTTATTGTGACCAAACTGGTTAAATATTTCTACACTGTATGACCAAGTCTCATTTTTAAACAAATTTAGAACTTGGCTGGGTTAAAGGTGTGCACTGATTCAAAAATTTATTTGTTAGAATTAGCTGATAGGACCTATTGTTAATGCAAACTGAGAACCTTCCAATTGTTTGAAAGACAATTTTATATTAAATTATCTAGATGTTGGAGGTGAAATATACAACAAAACACCATTCTGAGCTTTTGTTTGAATGTAATATGACAAGACCAGAAGAAATACACTATGTGAGTAACTTTCTTAAAATATTTTTTTTCTTTTTTTTAAATTAATATTCTTAGTGAACATACCAGAGACCGCTTGCACTCAAAGAACGTGTTGCGAAGTGCATAGCAAGCGTCTGGGACCGAGCTGCCCCCACTCCTCAGGCACTCTCTGGGCGTCTTCTTGTCCTGCCAACAGCCAACAGCATCGCCTCCAGTACTCCAATCAGGTGCATGCACTCCGAAACAACAGACGTTCAAACAAATGTCAGTGTGAATGACATACCACAAGAAATTATTAAACATTTTGCATAAAAAAAAACATACATGCTGTCCTATGTTGAAACATATGACAAAAATAAATTTTAAAAACTTGTTTTAGAAATTTTTTATCTATGGGAAAGATCAGAAAAAGGTAGCATAAACACTATGGTGTAAGGGTCGTAGTTGACTGTAAAATCTTGGCTTGGTTCAAAACCAGGAAACATGGTAGACGCTGCATCAAGAGTCCATTCTTATTTGATAGGGTCACACCAGAAGCATTTACATCGCAACAATGAGTATGTACTGGTTCTCTGAACCTGACAACTCTCCCACCACTAATCCTCAGAACGGACACAAGTTTTTTGACATGACTTTCCAACAGGAATATGCATGTCTTTAATCTCGGGTTGGCTGAGGGTTTGACACCGCTTAAAACTCGTAAAATATAGAAGCTACAGAGTTGAAGTAAATGTATCTTAGTAGAGCAGACTTTGGTCATGGTCGTTACGTATGACTCACCCGGTTAACATTTGCTGATATGACGTAATGAGGGTAGTGGGGAGCATCAAATTGAAGTCAGAAAGAGCCGTAACTCCGAAAGATTTAGACCAATTTGTGTGATTGAAACTTTAATTTGCTCGTGAGCAAGCATTGAGTGGTGCTAGTTAAGTGGAATAACTATAAAATTACTAACTTTGGTTTTGGAGCCATTAAGTTAATAGCAAAATGCCTAAGCGAATGGGTTATGTTGGAGTAAAGAAATAAAAGGAAAATCATCCAAGCAGAAGCAATTAAAAATGCAGAGAAGTGTTGTAGGTATCCATCGAGGCAAAAAGTAGCTCAGAGAAATGAGCCAGTGGGACAAAACGAGCCCCCAAACGAGGTGCAAAATGTCCGCTTGAGCGAGCCTCAGCCATCTACCTCGCGAAAAGCGACGGCGAATACATAAAATTGTTTGGTAATGGACGTGGATATGCTCAATGATTATTCTGATGTTGATATGGATATCATTTGAGCCAGTGGTTGTGAACGACGGGCCAAATTTGCTGCGGTTTGGTGTCACAATTTTTCTTTTCGACTGCCCGACGTAAGAGGTTCATTGAATTCACGTCAAAAAATAAAGCAACATCAATTTTGTTAAATATTTTATTTACTTCAACACAACATTCCCGTCCTGCAAGATGGAAATTCATGAAACAAACCCCTAGAAGCTGTAGTCCAAAATATAGCCTAACAGAATTTTTTTTACAAGTTTGAGTACTATAGGTTAACATAAATTTAATGTACACAGGGAGATTAGTCCTGTGCTCCATTGTTAGTTTAGAAAGCTGTCTGTAACGACTCTTCCATTCAAAGAACGTGTCTGGCAAATAGGTGAGAAACGTTTGTAGAAACTAAAACAACAATTTTCACATTTATTTGCTCCTCCTGAACTCCACAAGAAAAACTAAGTAAATTCTGCCAAGAAGATGGCACAACAACTCTCTGGCTGCAAAGTAATTCAAACTCCCCTTACCACTGCTTAACACCAACACTATACCCTACATTCTACAACTAATGCTAGTCTTCTCAACCCCTTTTACAAACAGGACTAAAATTAATTCAGACAACAGTGCAGTAGCATAATTTCATGTCAGTGTTGCTTCTAACTAAGACCATCCGGATTTGATTCTTGTGACAGGGTCAAAATATAATTTGATGATTGGTTACAAGTGTGGAGTAATTTCCCAGATATATATGACTGTAGTTAGCATTAATTGTTCACAAATTATAATGCTTCATTAAAAATTATAGTTAAATGGACATTCTCCAAGCACAACTTTCATTTCTGTTATTTTATAGTTTCATTTTATGCATTATTCTTTGGTTTCTTTTGTCAAAATTATCTATTTATAATTTAATTAACATTCGATTGGACAGAAATTTTCATTAGAGGGTCCTAGTGAGTATGTTTTATTAAGAACATTTAGTATACTTAAACATTTATGGACCTAAGATGTTTTTATAGCCAGTCCAGTGTTCTATTAAATCATCATTCCTAATCAATTACTACATACACTATTATAACAGTTGTACTGGTCATGTTCACTGCAACTCCCCGTGACAATAGAAATTACAAATCTTTATATTGCTTTATTTCTTATTAACATAATATTTTCCTATTTGCTGGCACCCCTATTTTACATAAATTACACATCTTGCTAGTGATATATAAGGAAGATTGGAATTCATTCTTTGTGTCAAGTAAGAACATATTACAAAGCCCTAATAATCATTACACAAGCTAGACTGAACAGTATGAAAAATTGGAAATTACTTTTGAACTCTTTGTAATTATCCTTGAAAGCTGATAATACTAAATGAGTAGAGTTTTCAAAAATATAAAGAAAATTTGAACTTTTTTTTAGTTTGTGTAATTTTTGTAATGACTTTAACAGTTGGTTAGGTAAGGTAAGCTATGTTTAAAATAGGTGATTCCAATCCAATGGTTTATGCTATTTTACAGTACTTTCAATGTAACTAACGTAACCATCTGTCAACTGCTTTACCAACCGACATTAAGGGCCGAATTCAGAGAGCTCTTTCGACGTTTATCCACACAACGAATTTCAATTGAATCTGCTCGGCAGAGACGTTTTTCAGTGGTTGGTTGACTGCTGGATAAGGAGAGCCAACCACTTGAAAGTGAATGTGGTCTGAAGCTCATTCGAATGCCTGTTCAGCTGAAAATCGGCGGAGCAGTTGATGGTTTTAATAAATAATTCCCACATAAAAACGTGTTCATGTATGTTTGTAATTGTTTAAAACATTTTTGTCATATGGCAGATATGTAAAATAGTTTGGAATTAAATATGCGTTTTTAAAGAAAGCGTTTCGCCCGCAAAGTGTGCATCAGACACGTGTTTTGTAGCAATGGCAGAAGATTTGGATGAATTTCCAAATCACATTGACGAGGTTTTTGAATTTTTTGATGATCTTGGAAATGAAAATCCAGTTCCGCGAAGGTATATAAGAAATTTTGCAGACCCGTTTGATTTTTATCGGGATCAAGAGTTCGAAACACATTTTTTTTTCTCTGTAAGAAACTGCATTTGTTTTTTTTATTACGGTTTTGTGCTTTCTCACGAGATCAAAAATAATCGCTTTTTCATCTGGAGAAAACACTATAATTTTAGGCAACGTATCCATCATAGAAAATTTCTCAACCTCGTGTCCAATCCAAACAAAATATTATTTTCAGCGGGAGAGCAGACAAAAGACAATCAAAATGAAATAGGGCGCTTTTCCACACACACTCCAAGTACTTGATCTAAGAAAATTTTTGTGCCATGTTGCCAGATCTTCACCGAAAGTGGATGGGAACAAGCTTTCAGCTGGCAGTCATTCGAAAGGCGTTTTTGAAGTATGAGAGGTGGAGAGTCTGCCAGATGAATGAGAGTTGGATGCGCTTTCGAAGGTCAACTCTGAATTCGGGCCTAAATAAACGTAATGCCAGGGTTGGCTGATTTAAACCATAGTTTAAATCAAGTGGTTTTTTTTTAAATGTATTTTTTAATAGAATATCTTAATAAATTTTAATGAAAGGTCTAATTCCACTCTAATAACAACAATAGTTTGCTTATTAATGTTTCTTGTAATTTAAATTATCTGAATAAGTTGCAAATTATACCCAGCTAAATACTACTCTAAAATTAAATTAATTAGTAAATTGTAGTCAAAAGTGAAAAAAAGAAGAAATAAATATATTAATTAGTTTCAAAAATTTTCCTATTCTATGGGAAAACCCATTCTATGGAGAATCTTTCTCCTATGGGAAAATACCCTTTCCGTGGTGAAGTCCTGGCGTGTAATGCCGTTGCACTCCTGACATTTGAGACCTCCATTGAGCATCACCATCCAATGTATACGTCAGTAATTGGATAAAAGGACACGGACTATAGTATTGTTACGAACATTAACAAGGCCGCATCACGCGTAGGTGCATGCCGTAACATTAGATGTGCCATGCGCACCTAGGTCGCCGCTTTATCTCCCTCCAGCACTCCGCTCCCCCCGGGGGGCACTGTTACTTTGACATTCAAAACCTGCCAGCTGCGGAGTTACGCGAGCCGCTGACACGTGTTTTCGAGAGATTTCTGCAGTCGGGACGGCTCGGAATGACACGACTGGCCCTGGCCGATATCGTGAGTTCTGAAATTGCGCTGAGGCCTACACACATGCCCGAAGACGTCAGGGCAGGGAGCCAGTGGAGTTCAGAGTGAAGTCGTGAGTTTTCCCGCGGTGGAGTTCCGGGCGATAGAGTGGCGAAGTCCCTGGACGATGGTTCCAGGGTGAAGAGATCAGTTCCGGGCAATAGTGTCGCGGGCGCGGCGGAGTTCCGAGCGAAGTTCCGAACGAGGCGTCGAGTAGGTCCTCGGCGAAGGGGAAGTGTGACGGCGGCGGTGGAATGCGGCGACGGAATCCTGCGACGAAGGACCACGAGGGGTGCTGTAGCGTGAGTTGCGCCAGAGGTGCGACCCAGCGAGGCATGTGGATTGTGAGAAACGAGTGACTGGAGGAAGCAACATTTTTTTTAAGTACAATTGATTAATTGCCATTTTTAGATTATTAGCTAGTAATGAAAATAGTGGCAATAAATAAAACAGTGTGTGATAAAAATCTTTAGTTGGGCTATCCTTTACGAAGCCGCAGTAAATCGTAACAGTATTTAAGATTTGTAAGTTCATAAATGTATTTGGTTATAAGTGTATTTGTATTATGAAGGACCGTTTTATTGTAGAGGTGTAAAAGTAACGAAATAAAGCGTACCCATATGTATTCGCTACTATAACAATTAGAACTCGTTACTTTCGTATCGTTACGTTACTCGTTACTTCTGATACCGCATAACATGCTATGTTATGTTATGTTACAGCAACGAATCGAGTTGTATTGCGTACGCGTACAGTATGACATCGCGTAAATAATAATAAATCGAATATAAACAATTAAAAATATTTGATAATTAACAGCTTTTGTTAACCAAGAAACAATTAAATCTCAATAGAGCGGCTTTATTATAATATCTCTTTTAAGATAAGAACAAAAAAACGTGAAAATACGCGATAATAAAAAACAAAAACATACATATTTATAATTTGTAAAAAAAATACTTTCTTACGTTGTTTATGTTCCAATCTCAAACTTTGTCTACACACAGAATAACTTTAATAAACAGTAAAAAAACTTGGACGACGAATTTCCAAATTATACTTTACTAAATAAACAAACATAGTTCTTTGTAACGAATAAGCGCTCGCATGCGTAAAACATACGAAAAATGTGAGTAACGAAATGCATTCGTGTGTAACGTTTCTTTACTCGTTACTAGATGGCGCACCCGTTACTCAGTACCGAATACATACGGTTTGCTACAGCTCTATAGTATTGTATAGTGTGTGTGTGCTGCCTGAGGTAGGCTTGGGAAGGATTCACGCGCCATCGGTGGTGGCGCGGTGGAGGGGAGCAGAAGAGTAGCGACGAGTCAGTCAGCAGCTGACCTTGTTGCCATGTGGATGGAGCTCGGCACCAGAGTGATGGGCTGGCCTTCAGCTCTATTGTGTTGCTCACCTGTTGTCAGACGTGGACATTTGAACTGAAGTAGTATTTTTGAGAACAGACAGTCGCACGGTGCTTTTAAAAGTAGTCGTAGCTTTTGTTGGTAAGGTTGGTAGTAATAAAAGTATTTCAGTCTCCGCATGTGTGTTATTTTTCAGTGTGGCATTCCGGTGGCCAGAACAGCCGGAGTTAACTCGTCATGCATCATACCTCCAGAATAGCATGACTTGGCCTTTAGGTGTCGAACGCCTGACCCTGAGTAGTCTCATGCCCCGACTGTATGCTGGAGCACAGTCAGTTGCATATATTCTCCAGCTGGCACCCTATAAATAATAATTTAGCTTTAGGAACATTAAAAACCTTAGGGGAGGTAACGACAGTCTCAGTCAGATGTGAAGATTTGCTGGACTTCAGTTCTTTGATGTTATAACATTTCTGGTTCAACATAAGTGGCACAAAGTGGGGTGTTGTGTGGCTTTCATTTGAATATGCTGAGAATCAAAATAACTAATGTAATAAAAAAAACATCATTCAAACAAAAAAAAAGGTTACACAAATAAACCTGTTTAGAACAAAAAACTAGGTTTAGTTTTTTTAATCCTGATTTTTTTTTCCAACCCTGCGTTAATGCTGTATTCTGGGGTAGTCAAGAAAAATTTGGTTTTAAATTTTAAATTTTCATTTTATCCTAAAAGAGAACCACGTTTCCAAGAATTTAATAAATAAAAAACTCTAATTTTTTTTACATCCTTGCATTTTTTTTTTATCAATTCTCTAAGTGTGTGTTGTGAAAATTAAAATAGTTTACATTTTAAATTAGTGGTTCGGTTAGGTACATTAAAAATAGCATAAAATCATGAGACAAATTAGTAAGTAAACATTTTATAATAATACAAATACATACAATGAAATCATGTTAACAATTCATTAGGTTACATAAGCAAAATTAAAAATATTATAACATTGTAAGAATGGTTTGTTAGGAATTACCGTTCTCACAATATTAGTGTGTTTGAATTTTGAAATATATGAATGTAACGTAACTACTCGTTAAAACAGTAAAGCATTGGTTAACCTTTTCTTTACGTATAACGATAATCTATACGAAAATTATTTGAAAACATTTCTGTAAATAAAAAAAAAAGGCACTTAGTAATTTTGATAATTGTTCCGTATTACTTGATCCAGATCCTGATCCTGTATGATTGATCCAATGGTACATGATGCTAGCTGTTTTAATTTAGTATGTCGAAAGAACCTGGAATTAACAAAACAATATTACAATAGTAACAATGTTAGGAAGTAAAAATAAAATCATTTTACGATAAATTCATTTATACTTGATCTTATAATACAATCATAATTTATTGTTACATCACAGTTTTTGTTGTATCCAAGATTTTTCGATGTACTATAAATTAAAACAGCACCCATCATGTACTACAGAATCTATGTATTCAGGATCATGCCATTAGTGTCAAGGGATGAACTTGGATACTCGATGCATTTTTTTTTTGACATGATAACATCTTATACATCGATGAACGCCGGCTGCACACACAAAATTGTCACGTTCAGCCTGAGCCAAGCGTGCAAGAATCTGCCAACCAACGTGCGAGAAAATCTTCTATACCTAATATCAAACCGGTAAAGGTGAGCTTTTTAACTAATTGTTCGTGTTTATATTTAAACAAATTATTTAAATTAAATTTGCAAAAACTGTAAATATTATTTGAAAATTAAAAATATGCCATTTTTCATCAATGATTTCTTATGACGTTATCACGTAAATATATTGTCCATAAAACGACTTTACAGAAAACCCCTACCCTTTCTTTTTTTTTTTCTTTTTTTTATTTTAGAAGATACGTTCTCCTTCAATTTTTCCCACTAGAACTCTCATGCAACAAATTTCAGCAGATTTTTTGCAAGTGAGAAACAAGGTGGATATGGTAATGTCATTCCTGCAAACAATTTATTTTGTTGCTGCTCCGTCTAATCCTTTCATATTTCATTTCACAATGGTGATTCCTCTTCGGTATGTAGAGATTAATATGAATGAATACATTTAAGCAGGTACAGGATTGACTTCTGGGAGATGCACGATCAGACTGACATAATAAAATCGTGGGAACCTGACATATCCAGATACTAATAACTGAGTCCAGATATTAAATCCAAAGTAAGTTATTCATAGTTATACTTCGTCTTTAATAAGTAGTTAACATAAAAGTAGCCCAAAAATTACTACTAAAGTCTTTACATCCATTTTATTTTTACCATTCTGAGAAGGTGGATGGTTTCGCTTGCCTTTGTGCCCCCTCGCAGGATCCGCATCTAACGAAAATAAATATTCGAAAAATAAATTACCTTAATCACACAATCGCTAGCCAACAGACACAACTTTAGGTCCGCGCGTGCTCCTGCGCACGGACGCTTGTCCACTAATTTGTCCTTCTCCGCCTGATAAACTGCAGCCATAGTTCACATCCGCTAATATCGAATTAGTTCAAACTTTATACATGCCCCTAGAAATAATTCGATCTTTGCATCTTTACTTCTTAGCCAACATTCGCTGGAGACTTTTTTGTTATTGTTGCAATAAACAATATATGAAACATGCATAGACTACATTATATCTGAGACAATTCACACAGTTATAAACTACATAGAGTAAATAAAGTAAAACTCATAGGGCCGTATTCCAAGCCACAAAAATAACGGTTTAGGTGATGAATATTCTATACCTGTACCATAACCATATTCCAAGTGCACGATAGGACACGGCCAGTCCCTTATTTTTAGGGCACTGATTTTTGGTGTCCTGTCTGTTGCCGACTTGATCCATAACTGTGTGTGTGTGTATATATACATATATATATATATATATATATATATATATATATATATATATATATATATATATATACACACATACACACATACATACCTTTTTAATGAACTTTAACAGAACTTTTACGATTACAATTTTCCCCCCGTAATATCTTAAAAAACAGCAAACATAAATACGGCCAAAAATTCATCGTTTATTCTTGTACAACCAAAATTAAATATTTTATTTCACTTTATAATTCCATAGTTTTAAAAAAATAAGCTAAAATTACTATGGATTCCACGTAGTACAACTGTTTATAGCCTCGCACATGTCCTAGTTTATTAAAACGGCTGTCGATCTGATACCTTACAAAGGTTCAGTTAGGACACGTTTTGGAATATGACCCGAGAGTAAGGGTACGGCAGTGGCCCAACAAGGCAGTGCATATTCGCTACCTTACTCAAACGTCTTGGAATACCGCCAATAGTCTTTCAAGAATTTTTTCAAAGTTTATTCCAAGAATGTAAAAAAGCAAATATTTTATTACCCGCAAGATTAGCTAAAACAGTGTTAACGATTGAAAATTAACATTATGATTTAAGAATAAGTCGTGTACTTAAAGTATGAATCTATTTATATTAGTAAAATTGTTTATGCAAAATTAGGCTTATAATTGCCGTGTAGAAATTTTAACAGGTCGTGTGCAAACCATATGATGACTTGGGCTGTGTTCCAAATAATCCGCACTAGCAGTTGCACTCGCACTTGCACTCGTGCTCATACTCACACCCACAATTCCTTTCGTGCAAAGTGCATGCTCTATGCGTGCTCGCCATTTGGAACACAACCATACTCCAAAGTAAACACACCCATGTGTATGTTTCCTACAACAATGTACAATGCTAACAGCTTCATTAAGACATGTACGTTGGTTTATCCATCACCTAAATGCATGTATGTATATGTTTATGTTTCATCATGTTAAAATTAACTATCCTAACCTATACCTCCAGGTCAATTTCCGTGCTATTACCGGTATCATACTTGTTTATCTTTGCTGCATATTTGTTCCACGTCTTACATATCACATGAAGACATCGCATGTAGTTTAATTACGAACAGGTACTTACAATGAAACGTGCATTGTTCATTTTCCATTTTTTAGAACAATAGTCCAGACGTAAACGTAAACAAACAATGGTTACGAGAGTACACAACGAGCATGCATTCAAAAGCACTCGATATGCGCACTGGTTCTCGTGCTCACACTCGACTATATGGAACAACGTTCCCGTGTCGTCACTTCCGAGAGCGAGTACGTGAGCACGCATTTTAACCTATTTGGAACACAGCCTAAAGACTTAAAAAAGATGGTTATATTTTATATTTTCCTTAAAAATTAAGGAGAGAGCACATAAGAACACAATAGAATGTGTTTTAGTAACACGAAATGAGTAGGAAATACAGAATTATTAGCATGTTTAGAAATGATAAAATACCAAGAAGATTGCACGAAAATTTAAATGAAAAATCTATGATGAGAATATTTTTGTGTTTTCTTATTACATAAACAAATTATTCTGTTTTTTTTTTGTATTCTTTGTAACTATACGAGTATATAAATAGTTATTTACAATTAAATACCCGCATATATCATGGTGGTTAGATAAGGTAAAAATAGCGGCTAGTGTAGTTGGGCATCAAATTTGATGGAGTGAAATTAATTTTTTTTTTTTTAACTATTTAGGTGTCAGTGTAGGGTGGAGGTTGCTGTGGTGCGGGTACTTTAAAAGTACAGGCAGTGACACAAAGGCTAGGAAGGCGTAAGGAGTAGAAGTGTGTGAAAGGCAAATCTCGGTGACAAGCACTTGGGTGACTAGGTTAGGAATGTGTGGGATGGTGAAATGTAAGAGTTACGGAAAAGTGTGGAGGAAGAGGGATAATGGCATCCACCATGAAATGTGCGACGACAGTTTTACTTTTTTGGTAAGGTATTGATGTTCCTCGGCCTATGGTCCCTAATTTCCTGTTTGCGGAAATGTCCTGTTTCGCCAATGTAGCTCTCGTCGGTGAGGAAGTGAGTTCAGGCCAACGTGGCGGGGACCGGAAAATACTGGACCTGGAGGGAATGTTGCGTAGGTAGGAGGAGCGGTAGGTAGTTCAAAGGATAATGCGATGATGTCCGTTTCCACGAGCCCCTTTTTATTCTGTAAAGAAATCCTACCGCAGCCTGGCCGGCACCTCGCGGAACGAACGTCCACCCCGCCGCGACCTGGACTCCAGGAAATAAGAATCGTCCTCAAGATGCGACCCGAAACGACAGGGAAGGTAACCCCGTAGCTAATCAAACCGGTTACGAAAGTTCCGTATTGATACACAGCGTGTACACGACCCGTCAAGTAAGCGGGAAAGGTCCAGTAAATACACGTACTGACCGTGAGAGTTCGGCAGTTCGAAGAGGCACTTACACGGCCTATGACGTAAGCAGCTAAGGTCCCGAAAAGATACGTAAAACTGAGAAAGTCCAGCGGTATAACGAATGCTATTGAAAAGCAGCTCAGCTGCAGAGGCAGTCCGGGAACTTTATCACTGACTGCGAACTCAGAGCTAAGAAAACGCGTCTCTCGAGCGGAGCGCACGTCTACTCACTCTTGCGTCTGGTTCGCCACTGCCCTCCTCCGCCCGCTAGCAGGCCGAGGCCCGCAGGCCGCGGAGGAGGGGAGGGGAAATCGGTAGGCGTGGAAGAGGCCCGCCTCGCGGTGCACCAGGATGCAGTTACATAGCTGACATAACACTTGAATGAATTACAGAACTATTATAACGATATAAAAAGTAGTCAGTTAATAAAATGCAAACACAAATGACTCAGTTAATAAATTACAGAATAAAGACTAAGTATTTTTTATAACATTCACATACACTAATCCAGACGTAAGAGTTATATATATCTGCGGAGACTCGTGGTTATTTAGATGTATTTATAAAACGAAACTATATACAACACCCGGACGTCCGCTGACGTACCAGGGTGCACGCGGGTGCGTCCCTGCTCGTATCACTTCACAGTCGGTGCACAAAGGGGGGGAACATACCTCCCTTAGGCCCACGTCGGCGGATAGGTACGGCCTCTGCATCTAGGAGGGTACGATGACTGTCGTCATATGCCCCCCTCTCCCGGAGCCGTCCTGGCCCTCGACGTCGGCCTAGACCGGAAGCCGCGGTCACGTCCGGCTACGTGTCTAGTAGTCGCAGTCCATTACGTTAGTTTGCATGGGTCGGGCGAACCGGGGCAGGAGCTGCAATCACACTGCAGCGCAGCCCCCCGGCCTATGTCTGTCGTATGTCTCGTGGCTTGTACTGACCCCCCCACTCGTAGTCCCGGAGGTAGTGAGGGGCAGTCGTCTCACGCGTGGACCGGCGCAACGCCGGCCCGCTCCCTGCGTGAGTGGTCGTCATCGGCTCCCCGGAAGGCAAGTCCAGGACCACCTGCTGGGCCCTGTCGACATCACCCTCTACACTGAGGAGCCGGACTGTCACCCCATCTGTCACGTCCTTGTCGTCACCCGCCGTTCCCAGGGGAGGACGTGTCTCCGTCCACGTCTGTGGTCAGGCTCCGGCAACGTCACCACAGGGTCTCTCAGGTCGACCAGATCACCCTGGACATTGTCGTCATTCGTCACGTCCTCAATGAGTGGTATGTCGTTGACATTGGCGTTGTCATCGTCGGGCGGAAGTACCCGGTCCACAAAGCGCTCCAGCTCTACCACGGTCACGCCAAGCGGGCCCCTTCCGCCCATCCTGTCGGGCGTCCTTGCCCCGCCCCCTCTCGCCGGTCTGGAGCCGTCGTCCCCTCTCTGACGCCTCCTCGCAGGAAGCGGAATTGGTATTCTTGTGCTGTCACATTCGTGCGTCGTGCCCCATGGGTCATCGTATCCATCAACGTACCCGCTTACCACCCGCCATGACCAGGGGTGGACGTGATCCAATCGATGTCCCTGGTCAATCTCCGGTTTCGTCACCACGGGGTCGCCGAGGTCGACCAGTATTCCTACGGCGACGTCGTCATTGGCTCCATCCTCAACTAGTGGCCCGCTTTCGTCGTCGTGGTCGTCATCTTCGTGCGTCCCGTCTGCCAATCGGATGTCGTCTCTATGTACCTTTGTCGTCCGTCCGTCGGCGCGACGGACGAGGTACGAGGTGGTCCAAAGTCTGTCAATTACCTCCTGCGGGCCTGACCACTTAGGGGCCAGGCTGGCGCAGAAGCCCCACTCGCCAGACAACAGGTGGTGACACCTGACAAAAACCTGCTGGCCAGGCTCCAATTGTCCTGGGGGCTGGTGCGTCTGCGGCGTGCGTCGGGCCAGGTAGCCAGCCTGGCATCGTCGGGCGTCTTCGCGCAGATCGTCCGTGGTCGTGTCGGGCGAGTCGGAGAGTGTGCGTGCTTCCCCTGGCAGGGCGAGGTTTCGGCCCTGCACCAGTTCAGCGGGGTAATGGCCCATGACAGCGTTCGTCCGACGGTGCAGGCAAAACAGCAGTGTAGGCAGGTGCAGGTCCCACTTGGTGTGGTCCTCGTCCAACCGGATGCGCAGCTGAGGCTTAATGTCCTGATTCCGCCTTTCGGTCGGATTCGCGCGTGGATGGTAGGTGGGCGTCATGTGATGCTCCACCCCCCATCCCGCACAGGACATTCGCCAGTTTCTCCCAGTGAACTGCACCCCGTTGTCCGTCAGCAGGACCGCAAGGTACCCGTAACGCGGGAAGAACTCACGCTCGAGCAAGGCAATCACGGTGTCGGCCTTCACGTTTGGCACTGCGAACGCCTACGGCCATCGGGTGAAGATGTCCGTGACCACAACAATGAAACGCCGGCCACAGGACGTGCGAGGATACGGCCCCATGATATCCACCGCCACAGTGTGGAAGGGATCTCGGGGCCGTCGCGGGACCTGTTGCTCCTTGCCATCGGGTCGTCGGGACTTCCGCTCCTGGCAATGCAGGCAGGTCCGCACGTAGTGTCTCACTTCTGCCATGTCGCCAGGTCAGTGGAACGTCCTTCTGACCTCACACAGCATCTGCTCCGCACCTGGGTGTCCCGCCAGGGGGTGGTCATGCAGGTAGCCTATGACCCAGCGCCTAACCACGGGTGGCTCGTGGGTCTGCCACCTGCTCGTCCTGTGAGCCCCCCTGGTCTGGAGCACCCCGTTCAGACTCCGGCAGCCCAGTACCACCCATTCCCCGCACTCCGTCAGTCGAGTCTGGGTGTCGGGGTCCCAGAGCTGCGCAGCGTGAACCCACGTGAGCAGTTCAGTCATTGTCTCTGGTCGCGCGTCAGGCGCAGGGGCAGTGGAGCTGGACAGCACATACAACGCACACGGTCGCGGCACCGAGTCTTTAGCCGCGCGTTCGCGCTCAGGGAGGAGCACTTACTCCCAGCCCTGGTAGTCGCAGAACTCATTCTCAGGATCCAGATTCCGGAACAACTCATTGGCCAGCTGATTTTCACATCCAGGAACGTGTTCGACCGTGAACGAAAATTTCTGGATCAGCATGGCCCACCAAGTGAACTTAGACTTCCGGCCCTGAGCGGAGTCTAGCCAGCAGAGGCATTGGCTGTCGGTTCTCAGCGTGAATGAGCGCCCCTCGACGTGGTGACGGTAGCGCTGCAGTGCCCAGACCACTGCAAGACACTCCTGCTCATTCACCAGATACCTCTGTTCAGCCTGCCCAAACTTGGCACTGGCATACACGATCACGGGCCTTACGCCTTGGTCATCCATCTGGTACAGCACCGCACCCATCCCCTTCTGACTCGCATCCGTCTGGATGAAGATGGGACGGCTGGGCACCAGGCATGAGAGCGTGTGACAGTTCCTGAACCGGTAATTCACCTGCCGCAAGGCATCGTCCGCGGCGGGGGTCCACCGGAACTTAGTCTTTGGCGACAGTAGGTCCGTCATCGGGGCCGTGATCGTGGTGAAGTCGGGGACAAAGGACCGCAGCCAGTTGAGCAGCCCCAGCAGCTTCTGGGGCTGCTTCATGGTCTTCCGTGCCCCCTGCCCCTTGATCAGCTCCAACTGCTCGGGTCGGGGACGGCACCCCTCTGCCGTCACAATGTGTCCCAGGAACTCGAAATCAGTGGCCCCGATGTGACATTTCTTTGGGGCACACGTCAGTCCATGTCTGGCCATACGTTCTAGCACCAGTGCCAGATGGTGCACGTGTTCGTCCCATGTCCTGGACCAGATGGCACTGGCGAATTCACCAATGTACCCGTCCAGAACACGTACCATCAGGGCCTGGAACGTGGCAGGAGCATCCATGAGACGAAAAGGCATGTCGCAGAACTGATATCACCGGCCGTCTGGTGCTGTGAATGCCGTCTTTGGGCGGTCCTCCGGGCATACTGGCACCTGCCAGTAGCCCGATTTAAAGTCAAGAGTCGTGAAGATGGTCGCGTCCCCTAGTTCGGCTAAAGCGTCCGTGATGTTGATCTGCGGGGGCGTGGCGGGAATAGTCAGTTTGTTTACTGCCTTGAAGTTTACGCAAAAGCGTAAACTTCCGTCCTTTTTGGTGGCCAGCACCACCCGCGAGTTGTACGGGAAGGTGCTGGGCTCAACCACTCCGTCACGTAACATCTCGTCAATTTAAATCTGTATGGCCTACCGCTCTCGGATGCCAAATCCATACACCTTCTCAGAAGGAGGGCAGTGCGGTACTATCGGTATCTGGTGCTCTGTCAAATTCGTCCGTCGTAGCCAGTCCGCGGCAGCAAATACCTGTGCTTGGGAGGCGAGGACACAGTTGATGGTGTCGACGTGCTCCTCGGGGACACCGTGCTGAAGATCCTCCAGGCGGATGACTGACTGAGGGGGACTGGGGGAACCTGGTGTATGCCATACACCGTCCAGTGCCCCCAGGTGCCGAAGTGCATCCGTCCAGCTCGTACTTCCACGGTTGCATCGACCTCGTACAGACATGGGACTCCCAGGATCAGCCCCGTGCGGAGCTTGGGGACCACCCAGGCCTCGATGTGGCTAACGTGACCAACGATGCTCAATGTTACCTGAGTGATGCCCCCTGCTGTGACGACGGCGTCCCTGGTGGCCAGCTGCACCAGCTCCCTTTGTGGGGTCACCGCCTCCTCCCTCACCAGGTGGGCCGCGATGTAGGATCGGCTGGCGGCGGCGTCCACTAGGGCCAGCATCTCCCATCCGTTAGCATGGACGGGGACACGCAGCAGCTCCTGCACCTCGGGGCCGACCTGCCCCAGCTGTGCAGTCGTCTGTCCCCCACTGCCCCCGGCCTCCTGGCCGTCCGGGCATGGGGATCTCGCGGTGAGGTCCTCAGCTCGTCCCGGAGTTGACACATTCATGTTCCGGTTGCCCACCTCGTCGACGGCAGGTTGACAAGGTGGCTGGTCCGACCCCGGAAAAACCTCCGTCAGGGCCGCTGTGGTCGTGGTGACCCTCAGTTGCCCCTGAGGTTGCCCCGGCATGGGAACAGCTGACGGGGAGCATTTATTTTGCCCCTCATTTCCCGACAATGGACATGATGTCGGTGTTGTTAGTGTGGGCGGTGGTCGACGAGTCCTGCTGGTTACTGGGTCTGCCGGTGGTTGGCGGGTTGGGGGGCAACACCCAGTTGTCCCTTCGCCCCCATCCCCACATTTCCCGCCTGCGACATGTTTCCTTCGCGCGCCTCCTCCCTCGCTGCTCTGGTGGGGTACAGGCGATGCCAATGGTATGCCTCTGGGCAAAACCGGCATCGAGGCGGGTCTCGTCCTTCTCCAGCATTCCTGTCTACTCGTGATGTTCCCCTCCTGCTGCAAATGTCTCTGGGCTTCCCCTGGTGCCACATCGGTTTGTTGTCTTCCGAGGTCCCACGCCATCGGCACAGCTCTACCTGGCCATGTCATTGTCCGTGACTTCTGTGACAGTCACCCCCCGTGGTCCTGAGAGGGCCCGGGAAACTCTCGCGCCCCTAAGTGCTGTCCTCCACTGCGACATGTAGCGCTCAATCACGCGAGCGAGGGCCACGAACTCCTCTGTGTCATGTCTGGGGGTTGTCCTCATGAAGGGGTGGAACTCTGGCAACAACTGTTCGACGATAGTTGGTAATGCCGCACTCACGTCCCCACTTGTCCCCAATCGGCGGAACATGCACAGATTTTCGTAGATGAACTGTTCCACGCTCTCGTCTTTGTCCTGGTTCCGGCAATAGAAAGTCCGCAGGCACATCGCACGCGCCTAATCGTTATCGAACCTAGTCTCGACTTGGCGTACAAAATGTCCCCACTCGGTATCAAAACTCCCGGCCATTGACAACCAGTTTCTCGCCTCGCCGCGGAGCTGTCCCGCCACTCGCGACGCCCACTCTGCCCATCGCACTTCGTACAGCTTTAGGAGGTGCTCGCACTCCCGCAGAAACTCCCGCGGGTCCTCATTGTCTCTCCCTGCGAACACTGGCAACTCGAACTGCGCATTCACGTATCGCACTACCGGCCCCTCAACATCTGCGGGTTTGTCACTCTGTTCCTGCTTACAGCTGTTGTCTGTGTTGTCCATGCCATCTGCGCTCTCGGTCGCGCCGCCGGACCCGCACACTACGCCTTTCACGTCAATTTTTGCAGAGTACTCTACCTCGTACATGTCCGTCCCGAAGCTAATCAGATCGTTTCTGTCCTGACCTGTCTGTTTCCAAGCAATCCTACACGCAGGCGCTACTGATCCTAGATGTAATCGTAATTTTTCCCAGTAATACAAACCGATACTTACCATCGCTTTATCTTCGTCCGGTGATCCCGCCGCGTCACCGTCTTGAATTTCCGTCGCTCCCACGTCGCGCTATCTCTCGCCGAAACGTCTCGGGTAGACGCTGTTTCCGCGCCACGATGTCTCTCGCCGAAACGTCTCGAGTTCGCGCCTTCCCGCACCTCGTTATCTCTCTGGCCGGCACGTCGCGGAACAAACGTCTTCCCCGCCGCGACCTGGACTCCAGGAAATAAGAATCGTCCTCAAGATGCGACCCGAAACGACAGGGAAGGTAACCCCGTAGCTAATCAAACCGGTTACGAAAGTTCCGTATTGATACACAGCGCGTACACGACCCGTCACGTAAGCGAGAAAGGTCCAGTAATTACACGTACTGACCGAGAGAGTTCGGCGGTTCGAAGAGGCACTTACACGGCCTACGATGTAAGCAGCTAAGGTCCCGAAAAGATACGTAAAACTGAGAAAGTCCAGCGGTATAACGAATGCTATTGAAGAGCAGCTCATCTGCAAAGGCAGTCCCGTGACGTTATCACTGACTGCGAACTCAGAGCTAAGAAAACGCGTCTCTCGAGCGGAGCAGAGTGGAGCGCACGTCTACTCGCTCTCGCGTCTGGTTTGCCACTGCCCTCCTCCGCCCGCTAGCAGGCCGCGGATGAGGGGAGGGGAAATCGGCTGGCGTGGGAGAGGCCCGCCTCGTGGTGCGCCAGGCTGCAGTTACATGGCTGACATAACACTTGAATGAATTACAGAACTATTATAACGATATAAAAAGTAGTCAGTTAATAAAATGCAAACACAAATGACTCAGTTAATAAATTACAAAATAAAGACGAAGTATTTACATAACATTCACATACACTAATCCAGACGTAAGAGTTATATATATCTGCGGAGGCTCGTGGTTATTTAAATGTATTTATAAAACAAAACTATATACAACACCCTTACATCCGCTGACATACCAGGGGGCACGCGGGTGCATCCCTGCTCGTAGCACTTCACAGTCGGTGCACAGGGGGGGGGGGGGGGACCTACCTCCCTTAGGCCCATGTCGGCGGACAGGTACGGTCTCTGCATCTAGGAGGGTACAACGACTGCCGTCAGTGTGTCAGAGGGGTTAGAAGGTCTCGAGAATAAAGAGTGGATTTGCAAGAAGTGTGCCTTAACAAAGGAAGTTAGGTCAAACGCCGAATGAGCTAGTGGATGGGGAGAGTAAATTCCAGGTGATGTGAAGGGAGTCAGGTCAGTCGGGTGTAACCAAGGAAGGTAATGGTTGTGGAATATCTTCTGTGAGATGTTAGTTAAAGGAGGGTATATGCAGAAAGAGGAGGAAGCTAGGTAATGAAATGGAGGGAGGAAATCTTACAGCAGGGGGAGCAGAATAAAAATTGCATATTGAGAAGGTTAGAACAGTATAGGACATATAGAAAAGTAATAAACAGTCTTAATAAACTTGAGGAGGAATTCGGAAACCTAAAAAGTGCCCTAGATTAATTGGAGGGCAGGAATACAAAGAAGCAAGGTGTTGGTGTCTGAGGAAAGGAAATATATGGGGAGGTAGACCAGTTAAGAGAAGATTTGAAGGTGAGTAAATTGAGAGAAAATGCTAGGTTGAGAGAGCATACGGATATGGTGAGGGTTCTAGAGGAAGATATCAGCAGATTGAAGAGACTAAATGGCACTTTAGAAGAGGAAGTGATGGTATGGAAGCATTGTAATGGGGGGGGGGGGGGGGCGAAAAACAGCATTAGTTAGGAAGGAAAGGTAGAAGAGACAGAAATACGGAGTAGAGTTTGCGATAAAATGGAGGGAAACAAGGAAAGTTGGTTGAGGTGGCTATTAAGGGGAATGTAGACAGGTGGAAAGGAAATTAGAGGGTACAAGACGAGACCAACAAAAAGGATAGAACTGGCAGGGAGATGGTAGCACTGTTTGGGCAGTCAATGCTCCCTTATGTGGAGGTTCATAGGGCCTATAAGGCAGTCAGAAGTAGAGAGACAATTGCAGATGTACAGGAAAAGGTAAAGGAGTGCAATATGAAAGGTGTGAAAAGTGTGGTGGTGCATTTAGGTAATAATAACCTCAACAGGAACAGAGAGTCAAAAAAATCTGAAAATGACATGAGAGAAATGCTATGTGAAATCAGGCGAGAAAACCAGTGGGACCATTGTAGTGATCGGAGCGTTACCCAGAAGGGGAATTCATCTGGGAAATCTTAAAGCTGCGGAGGCCATCATGAGGAGACAGTGCCAGATAAGGGGAAGAGTGCCAGGAGCAAAATAACTAGGTGGCATATGGCTAGAGACCAGGTCCATCTAAACAGAGGTGTGGCAATATTAACACAGGTGCTCGAGGAGGGGCTGAGATCAAGAAGTGTAGGGCAGGGAAACTGGCAAGGGAGGAGGACACAGACAAGACACACATGGGTGTAAAGTCGGAGGGGAGTAAAGAGGAGGGGGCAGGAGGGAATGTTAGTAATGAGATTATTGGTGGGAGAGAGTAGCATTTGTGTTAGAGAAGGTGAACAGAGCAGAAAAGGGGCTGATGAAGGAATGATTACATGAAAAAGGCACACATAATGGTTGAAAAGGAACAGAATCACACAGGGAAAAATGCAACAATATGAAGATAGCAACACTAATTGAAGGAGTTTATATATACATAGAAATGTTGACATGTACTGAAGCAATGTAGAGGAAAATTTATGATATTATTGTAGCGATTGAGACATGACTGGATGAATAAATCAGTGATGAGGAACTGCGGAGGGCTAAATATGAGATATTCAAAAGGGACAGAAACAAAAATGGGGGAGGGATAGTATGTGCGCTGGAAGGACTGATTGAAAGGGTTTAATGGATGAGGGAGAAAGTGGAAGTATTGGAATTATGAATCAAAGGTTGGAAGAGACAAGTAAGGGTGCTGGTGGTGTACAGACCCCCGGGGCATGGGGGCGAAGACATCGAGGTGGTAAACACAGGTTGAATGTGCTAGTAAAGGATAGGTGGGTATTAGTGGCAGGCGATCTTAACATTCCAGGGGTGGTGTGGTAACAGGGACAGGAGGAGATTGGGAAGAAAGAGCAAAGATGGGCATCCCAGCTGGTCAATTGTTGATTGGGGTAGGTGGTGGGGTGCACACTTGAAAGGGCAATGGTAAGGGTGAGGAGGAGAGTGTAAACATGCTGGATGTGATACTGGTGGAGGTGGTGGTAGGCAGTATGGTGATGGAAGGAATCAGCGACCACAGGATACCGATGGAGACTAAGATGGGAAGGTGGGATAGAAAGAGACTGTATCTTCTTTTTGACATATTGGGCACATATTATTATCAGATAATGACATAGAATACAACTTTGCTTTAAAGTTTCCATGGCCACTTAAATTCTCATTAGTAGTATCATTATTAGTCTGGTAGTATCCAAATATACCTTAATATGTCTCTGACACTGGAAAAAATATCATAAGTATATCATCCTTTGTCACTGTAATCCTAGCATTCTTGCCCGTTATCTATCATCGTCGATCTTATCTGTTTAACTTCTATGGTAGACACCTTCCTTATAATCCCCAACTTAGTTCAGCTTTCTCCATGATCTTTAAATCAATAGGTAAGGTACCCGCAATCGTTTGTAGTCCTAATGACGTCCAATATGCTTTTGTTATGGCAATCAAAGCTGTTCGTTGTGAAGATAATAAGTACCTTCGAACATGACTGTGCTGGACCAAGTCGCTCCAAACAACACAAGCATAAGTCAAAATACTGTTGTGTACACCCTTACACAATGTCATCAGTGTCTTAGCATCAATCCCCCAATTCAAAGGGGATATGCGGCACATTTTCTGTAAACGTACAAGAGCCCTTGATGATACTTTTCGGGCATATTCATGAAAGCTTGTCCCCGTTGTATTCTTAACTGTTAAATATTTCACATTTGACTTCACTTTAAGCACTCGTTGATTCGTTGTAATCATAGACGGTCTCTCTCTCTCTCTCTCTCTCTCTCTCTCTCTCTCTCTCTCTAAAGCTTCCTTTCCAAATAATACATTCTGTTTTCACCGAAGATAGCTGAAGACGAACATTTATTATCCAATTTGTATTCTTCACAATGAATTTTCAGTCTTCATTTCCAATTCATGACGGGACTGAGCTGGTACTAACAACCGTCCATCGTCAGCATTTCTAAAAATGACACAGTTATCTGGTAACTCAAGCCGCAGTATTTCGTCAAATAGTAAATTCCACATCAAAGGTCCAAAAACGGAGCCCTGTGGGCAACCTATTGTCAATGTCTTTACATGGGATATGTCTCCAATCATACATTCACATTGCCTAGCTTCAAAGTAACTATATATTGCTCTGTGAAGATTCTTTGGTACCTCCAAAATCTTCAGCCTCTAAAGAATTTGAGGCCACCAGGTGTGATCAAAAGCTCCTGGAATATCCAGTGTCACTGATATTACATATTTTCCTTCGGTTATTCTTAAAGCTTCTTGGATCTCCAAAAGTGCTTTCTCAGTGCATTGACCACACCTGAATCCAAATGGATGCCTATGTATACCATTAATGCTATCAAGATAAGCCATTAATATTCTGTTTAGTAAACGTTCATAAATCTTTCCAAGTATTTTAAGTAATGTAAGATGTCTATATGACTTAAGATTCCGGGGATTTTTCTCTTGTCCCTCTTATATCATCTTCAGCAATCCTTTTTTTCCAAACACTTGGAAAGACTCCAGTCTTAAGACATAAATTATACAGCATAAGTAGAAACTTTTTGGCTCGTGGATAAACTCGCCAAATAAGCTCCACAGGGACATTATCTTTACCAGTAGCCTTCCTAGGCTTAATATTCTTGATTATAAGATCTAGATCTTCCATGGTAAAATAGCTGGTATCACAAGTACTAGGTAGAATGCTCATAAAGTTCCTTTTAAGTATTTGTATTTTTGTATCAATTTCATCTATGTCATCAGGTAGTAAATCTATCAATATAGTTACTAGATATTCCCTTTTATAATTGATTGGCCTCATACCTGTTACCTCAAAAGGGGGTCTTATTATATCAGCACATAATTTGTACACTAAGCCCCAAGGGTCTTGATTACCCTTAATTGTTACCAATCTTTCCCAATATGACATCTTGATTTTCAAAGTCTTGTTATAGGCCCTGTTCCTGCATCTGTATTGTTCTAACAATATAAACCTGTAATATTAATTTCCAGTTTGTTTCAATAGTTTCCTTGTTTGTTTGAGATCTCTTCTCATGTCATCGAGTTCAAAATCCCACCAGTCATTCTGGTTGATCTTACTGGTTTGCTTTCTCAAACTTTTCTCACAAAGTTCAATGAGTTTTAATGTTAACTATTTAGCTAAATATTCAGCATCATCAGTCCTATACATATGTCATGCATTAATTCATTTAATTTCTTCTGCAAGTCTTTATCAAACTTGTTCCAATCAGCATTTTTATAAATGTACCTAGGTCGCATACTACTACTGACCATCTCTTCTTTGCCGAATCTTAAAACATACATTTTCAATCTATGATCGCTTGAGCTTTCCAGGGATATATCCCAGTTAATAACTTTATTTCTAAGAGTCGAGTCAGTAAGAGTGACATAAATGTAAGTATCAGTATTTGTTGCAGAGGAAACATAAGTACCTAAAGTTCCATCCTTATTTATCACATACAGCTCTTTTTAATCACAAATGATGTTACAATATCTACATTTTCTTCTCTAGACGGAGAATGACATAACTGTGACTTGGCATTAGTATCAGCTCCTATAAATATCCTTTCATTCCCTACTGTATCAAGAATACGATGCAGTTTATCCACATGTAATTTGGTTCAGAAAACAGAAAATAAGATTATATAACATATATCTCCATTGTTCATAATTTCATTATCATAACCACATGATGGTCACAGGAAAGTCCAGTAAGTAACATTGTTGTCAAATTAATATTCCTAAGCCAAATAGTTGATCTCGGAACATCCCCTTGGCAGTATACAATACTAAACCTAACAAAATTGAATATATACACTTAAACAGTACCTACATGTTAAAAAAAAATGTATGTCGAGGCACTCCACTCACAAAGATTTTATACCAAAATACAGTAACAACACATTCGTCTCTGGCTCATGAACAAAACAAACTATAGACAAATGTGTTTAATAGATGAACATTTGCTAACGAGTCTTATTGCTCGCCGATCTCAGGAGATGCTAGTTGAGGGAGTGCTGAAGTGGTCAGACTATAACTACCGGCGCACTCCCGACCTTGATGTAAGCGAGCTCATATGTGTGCCATATACTGATGCTACTCTAGGGAAACGACACACTATTCAATTCAAAGATGCTAATTTATTTAAGAATGCAAACTGATACAATACTTTCAGTTAAACAAAATAAGATTTAACACACACAAATGAAGTGTTACTGCAGGAACTGTTTACAGCATTCTCCATGTTGTATCTGATTATTTAGGAACAATAAAGTTGCACGTTTGATTGCATGGTAGTGTGTGAACACACTTTTTCTTCATTAGCTAATTTTTTCGCCATATTGGTTAGCCTACCAAAACATTGGCTGAAGAGTAGTGTTTACTTTCGGTACTTTTACGTAACGGGTCGCTCACGTGTTGCGCATCTTTGCGGAGCAACCTTAATCGGGGACATTGTTACGTGGGAAGATTTCCAGTTTGGGTCGGGACGTGTTAACGCACGGGACGGTCTCCCGGGAGTCCGGGTCGTCGCGGGAAGGGCGCTCGTTCCGCGATGGGACCGCCAGGCTGCAGCAGGCTCTCAAAACGACAATAAAAGGGGCTCGTGGAACTGTTAACACCGAGTTATCCTTGGAACAGCCTACCATTCTTCCTCCTCACCTCACTCTCCCTCCAGGTCCCGTATTTCCTGGTCCCGGCCACGTTGGCCTGAACCCACACCTCACCGACGAGAGCAGTACGGGCACAACAGGACAATTACGTAAACGGGAAATCAGGGAACTAAAGCCGAGGGACGTCATAGTAATGAGAAATATTTAACTCTTGGGTCGGATAGTCCTGTGAGTGATTAACATCGCTGCGTGGTTCCGCAGCGAAGTAAAGTCGGGTTTTGCCCGGCTCTGCCAATTGACCCAGGAATACGCACGGAGTGATTAATTTAGGCTTAGGGTAGATCATATATAAATACCTGATATAAATATCAGTCTCCCGACAGAAAAGAGCGCCACCTCGGGCCGCAGTCTGACGAATACTGTTGGAAGGTATAGGCAGGATGAATAGGATAACATCACTTCACATCGAATCCGCACAAAAAATGGGTATATAATTTTGCATGAAAACTATAGACTTTACATTTTCCTCATATTAATTGCTATATTACCAACAAGTATCTAAAGGCATAGAAATACTTTAAATTATAATAAAGTAAATAATTAACTTTAAAATGTTTATAATATTCAAGTCGAATTCCTCCTGTTACCTCAACATGGATTCTACTGTAGTTATGCGGTTTTGATTATTTTGTGATTGGTTTGTTTATTTAATGGTTTCGTATTTACAATAATGTTTATAAGTGAACTGCCTTAAGCCAAACCTTTTCTAGCAAGTAAACCGTGCAATGGTACACCATGCTAGCTCAACATATCGATTTTTTTCTTTGGTGTTTTGTTGTTTGTTTTATATAAATGAAGAATATTTAATTGTGAAGTATTATTTTTTAAAGTTAACTTAATCTTCATATAAATGATGTCTCCAATTGTGTGGCGAATGAACAGAGTATGTGTTTAAAAATAGTGTGTGATTTGTGTAGTTGATTTTGAGGTTATGTTAACACTCTTGAACTATCATTAGTAGTACTTTATGTCAAAGAATTAACAATAATGTCATTTTGTAGAATTATTGGTGCATTTATTTTCAAGAGGAAGCTAAATACTTTTTCTGAAAAAAATTTAGCAGAAAAGTGGATATTACCAAGCGGTCAGAAAACCGACATCTGTGTGTACAACCCCATAACAAAGACTAAAGTTCCTTTTATCCTGAACGATTTGAATTATGTTACTTGGTACATGTGTGGTCCGACGGTGTATGATTCTGCCCACCTAGGACATGCTAGGTAAGTTTGTATCAAAATAATACTGTAGTCTGCAACTAGGCACTAATCACACAATTTCGTGGTAATTTTATAAGTACCAGGCTTCTTCGAAAAAAAGATAAATTGTAAGGGTCGCAGCTTTTCTGTGAAAAAATTACAAATGTGTTTTTTAACACTAGTCTACAGGATAGAAAATATTCGTGGCCCCTGCTATAACGTAGAGATATTAAACATCTCTGTCTTATTGAAAAACAGCCTCCACTACACTATATTCATAAGGAAATGTGGTGAACCACAGGATCAGCTTGCAGCTAGTATATGTAAACAGTAGGGTGGCGATAGCTATCAGGCCTATCTCTCATGGAAAACAGTTTTGGCTACATTAATAAAAAATAATGCACAAGGGCCGTGCCACTACTAAAAATAAGTTTGTTTCACTGCACAGGCTACCTAATGTAAACTATAAATTGTAATTTCTCAGAATCCAGTAGGAATTTTAAAACACTGTTTTCAGGGTGAATAGAGGAACGTCTATAGAGTTCAAAACAAAACATTTAAAATTCTATAAATTTTTATTACAGAAAAGCTGTTACCCATACCATTGAACGTAAAGAAGCAATGATTTTCAAAATTAGAAGGGGTTCAGATAGCAGTTTCACTTTCTCTTGAACTTGCTATGTCCTCCCAGATTGTGAGTCCTAATGAGCTGACAGGGGGGTGTTTACTCGCCAGCTGCTACGTGAAGTTCGACATAGTCCGCAAGATCCTGACTGGCTTCTTTGGCCTGCACATTGTGCAGGCCATGAGCGTGACGGACGTCGATGACAAGATCTTGGTGCGGGCGGCGCAGCAAGGGGAGGATGCTGCCAGCCTCGCGCGCAGGTACACAGTGGAGTTCTTCGAGGACATGGCCTCGCTGGGGGTGGAGCCCCCGTCTCTCCGCCTGGCCGTTACGGATCACATTCCTGACATTGTGGCTTTCGTGCAGGTGCTCATCAACAAGAGGGCTGCCTACGTTGCTAATGGTGAGCCTTTGACACTGATTGATAGTAATTAGAACCAGTGGAATACGTGGATTTCATCAATGTGTGTTTTATAAGGTACCATCACAATAACATTTCCAGGAGCCAAATGGTCAGATCTCTCACTTCTCACCAATGCCATCTCTAATGACCTCATTGTCATCCAGACATTAAGCCCTAGTTAAATATATCTGACCTTGCAGGCTCGGTGTACTTCGACACGAGCAGTGATGCGAGGTACGGCAAGCTGAGCGGTGCGACCGTGGAGGAAGAGAGGGAGGTCCGTCCGGACGGGGAGAAGCGCAGCCCTCGCGACTTTGCGCTGTGGAAGGCCGCCAAGGCGGGGGAGGCAGCATGGCTAAGCCCCTGGGGTGCGGGCCGACCCGGCTGGCACATTGAGTGCTCCGCCATGGCCAGGTGTGTCCTCTTCCTTGATGGCCTTGGTGAGAGGATATATTTTTCTTTCAGCCAGAAGGATAGTATGTTGTTCCCAAGTAAAAGAGGTAAACTTGTAGTTAACAGTGACCAATCAGTTGGTTTTAAAGTATTTCCTGGATTATGAATCTTGGCTTCTGGTCTTTGTGTCTTTGCTTGTCTACAGTTGGTGCTCTTCATAAACTCCACCAATTTACAATATACATTTGGTACCAGGCTAGACTCCAAGGCTTTATGTAGGTACTTGATAATTGGTAAAAGCTTGTTTGGTTGCTGTTCCTGCTCAATGTCATTTCTCTCTTTTATGTGAACAATGCAGAACTTACACATTCAACAGCTAAATGTCAACCATTGGCGTGTCACATTGATTATGGTTGATTCATACAGGAATAAACACTCAGATGCTTGGAGGGCATCCTGGTTGGCAAATATAAAGCAAAATGGTATGGTCAGTCTCTACATGGATTGTCAGGAGATGGCATGCTGTGACGTAGTTGAAGTCACTATTTTACCTCGTCAGCGCCATATCATAACGCTCAAAACATTGCGGAAATGGTGCTTGATCATGCCTTATAATAATTAGTTGGTATGAATTAGAATTTTCATAGTTAAACACATTACTTTAAAACTGTTTCCACAATGCAGACACTACACTTGCCAATATTTTGGACGTCCAACTAACATGGCGGAACCACCAGCTGGACAGAAACTGGCTCCATACAGTATCCACGTAGTAACGCATGCATGGCCAACCTTGGATCTCTAAAATACAAGTCCGTCATGATGTCTTACTTGCTGAATGCTCTACATTTTGCATTCGTGAAATAAGTCTCAATGAAGTTCACCAACTGTCAAGCAGTTTTACATATAATGTTGTAAGTACTCCTTATTGAACAGAGTGAAAAATACATCTAACACATAAACTAGTTCTTTAAAGAGAGGCCTACTTTGTAGCAAAGTTTCATTATGCCTATTTAAAAACTCTAATATGTTCATCGAAATTTTAATGCTTTCGAACTTGTAATGTTGGGAAATATAATTGTGCATTATTGCAAAGGATTGAACCTTTGCCGTGTCTTTGTACACTAAGTTAAGTTGGCAGCAAGCTGAGGGGTCAGTGTCCTAATTCTCTATTGAAACCATAATGTTTGATTCCCGGGCCATAACAATTGTTAATTCTTTGTTGTAAACAAGATAGATTAAACATGCTCATAATACCCACATAGGTATTGGTAACAGTTCTTTTCTTTTGAATGTGTAATGTACGGATAAAAGCCTCTAGGCCATGCCATTTAAAATTAATTTGTTGCTTTAAGTTATATTTTTAATAAATCTTTGTAATTTTGCAAATTATTTAAAAATTCATGTTTTGCCAAGGTTGACAATTAACAACTCCAGGCTATAATCACCAGGAAAAATTCAATTATAATTTAGGGCATCTACAGGTGTCATATTTACACTAGACCTCTGATGACTCACAAGTTTCCAAAGCCAAATCTCTTTACCTTGTCCAAATTATTTTAAGAAAGCTGAGATATTGGATCAGTCCCTGATAATTTAACCAGGGATCGACTACAGTGACAACCCAGGTTTGATCCATGGCGGAGCCAAGCACTGGTTTCACGCTAGTGTGGAAATGGGGCGAACATTGTCTCGAGCCGGTGTTGTTGTCTGGGGGCGCTCTTCTTTCCCTTACACCAGTCCATTCGGTCGCTGCTCCGACTCGTCAGTTTACGTCAGTTTACACCTCGTCTGACTCTTATGGTCCCGACGCCAATAGGACGTTGAAACCCCCAGTTTTTTTTTTGTTCAGCTTCAGCGTGAGCGAAGGAAATCTGAGTTTGAGGTGTGTGCATGTGTGCAGTGCAGTGTTCGGGCACAGTGTGGACATCCACTCTGGAGGCGTGGACCTGTTGTTTCCTCATCACGAGAATGAAGAGGCTCAGAGCTGCCTCTACCACACGACGCCGCAGTGGGTCAACTACTGGCTGCACGCAGGTCAGGGCCGTTGACTTCTTGTATTCCCATCTTTGTAGTTTTTCCCTGACCACTATTAAAAGTAATTTGGAAAACTTTAAAGTACATTACCAAAAGACTCCTTTTAAGTATCCTTCTTTATCACAATTTTCTTCGCATTGAATGCCATACATTTTTTTTTTCACGCTGTAATTTTTATGTTTGGTTAGTTACATTTCCACCAAGTCAATTACAAATACCTGGTTTGAAAAACATTTACTTTAAAATGCAGTAAAAAGTAAAACCCTTTCAAGAAAATCCCACTTAAAAAAATTTCCTTCATAATAAGTTCAAAAAATGTAGCACTGGACCTTTAAATGCATACAATTTTATCCCTTTAATAAAATATCCCTGTCAATATTACTAAATTTCTAAGTACATACCTTGAGAAACATCTAAACAGGGATTTACTGTATGTATGTATTTGAATTAAGGAAGTAGAAAACTACCATTCTGTCTATTTTCTGTAAGGTTGCCCGTGTTGCCCGCAGGCCAGCTGCGCGTCAACAGCGATCACAAGATGTCCAAGTCGCTGGGAAACACAGTGTCCGTGCGCCAGTTCCTGTCCCGCCACACGGCCGCTCAGTTCCGCATGTTCTGCCTGCTGTCGCACTATCGACGTGGTGAGTTCGTCGTCTGCCCTGTGGATGGTGACCGGATCTTTCTTTCTGTGCACGGCTCGAGTGTTGGCTCACAAGACCTGCCAGTGGTGTACAGGTTTAAATCCTGGTCCCACCTTCCTCACTTTGACTTTTCCCAAAAACAGTCCAGGAAATTGTTGGCTTATTTTGTATCAGATATCGCTGTTTTACTTAGTTTGTGTAATCGTCTCTTTTGACCTTGCTGTCAGCAAGACTTTAACCCCTAATCCCATGCTGCCAGCCACTTGGCGGCAGACACCACCCCTTTTGTGTTGCCTTTGTCCATCCCCAACCTCCTCTCCACTTTTCCTCATCTTCAATCAGACCATTATCCTGCCTCCAAGCAAGCCTGCTTCGTGCTGTGTGCAGAGAGATTTGCAGTTCTGTGCTCCCACTGCGTGTTGACTTGATGTGCTTTTTTTTTTCACTGAAATATATAGTTAGGAGTCCAGTTAATATCTAGCAGTATCGTGAACTAATTATCAAAATAAATGTGTGGCAGAACAAGACAATATGTGTATATGTGTGTTAACAACATATGACCACGACCAGTATACAAGTACTTTTTTTATGTTGTGTGTGTTACAAATATATGCAGAGAGATGATGTCTTTAAGCAGTTAGCCTGTGGTCAGCTTGATGACTAGGTAGTTGCGTTGTGTGTGCAGGCGTGGAGTACTCCCCTGCTGCCATGGAGAAGGCAGTGGCCGTGTCGCGCCGGCTTGAGGCTTTCCTGCACGCCTGCCGTGCAGCCCAGCGTGGCCCTGGCTCCTCCGTCAGTGCTTTTTTCCTGCTGCAAGTATGCAGTTAAATATTGGGTTGTAAAATTTTACAATATGTGTTGTAAAATTATTTGCATGATATTCCATCTTGCTCGAAAGTCAATTTCATTGCATAGCTATGATTTGTTTTTTGTTCTGATTTTACCAAAATTGTCTGCATTCCAGCTAAAGACTGAAGGTTAACCAACATGATAATTACAAAATAATGAGCAATATCATTATGGTTATAACTTATTAAAATATTAATACAATAATTACAATTGCTGTTATTCAATATTATGTGATGTTAGCTCATGTTTTCAGGACCCATTCAAGGTGCGGATATTGCATTTTCGTGTTTAAACTTATTGAGCTATTTAAAATCCTGTCTTATCAATTCACCTCCCCATGACAAATTCCATTAACTATTATTTTCTGTAGGTTGCTCCCAAATTTACAAATTTAATTCAAAGGAGTATTGTCTAATTTGTTACTCATGTAAACTTTTAATCTTGATAGAAGACTAAATTATTACAATACAGATTTGGCTTGTATCAGTTTGCAGTGTAATCAACGTGAGTTTGTAGTTTTATTTGGGAAAGGAGTTCAGTATGCCCTTGCGCAGTCCCAGTGACAGTTTGAAGTGGTGTATGCCAGAGGCTGAGCGAGACACAGCGCCGTCTTTTGGGCGCCCTGGCAGACGACTTTGACACGGGCTCTGCGCTGGCGGCCATCTTGGACCTGGTGTCTGACACCAACAAGGAGCTGCAGTTGCACCAGGAGCAGGTGACTGACGTGTTTCTTATTCTGTTGCTTAGTTCGTTTAGCACGATTAAAAGAACCATATCTTAGTTTAAAAGCACAATGGCATGCTGAATCTGTTCGATTCTAAAGTGTGCTTTTTTTTGGTGATTTTTTTTTTGTGAGCTTAGAAAATGTTGGTCCATTTTATAATCAATGGTGTCTTACGTTTGCAAAAATTTTACAAATCTAAGATGCTCCTATTATTTTTATTTTGACATTTGATAATGGAGACCGTTTTTAATATTGATGGCTTTCTACACTTTCAGACAAAAGCGTCAACATTTGCAATCAATAAAATGATAACAATCACAGGCATAGGTTCTTTGGTGTAAGTGAGGCTTTTGTCTATTTTGAAAGGTTGAAGATGATTTTTCATCTATGACAAATTGGTAAGTTCCTTAAATTGAAACACCTAATTTTTTTTACGTAAACTTTTTCTTTTAGAGTTTAAGGAAATTAAAAGGTAAGTGTCTTAGAATCAGTGATATCTTAGATTCTAGAATATTCATTATCTCAGTAAATGTCTGTTTGGTCTTAAAAACATAGTTCTTCAGTAGGATTTCCTATGTTCAAAATTATTTTGTTGGCAAGAGAAAAATTTAAGATTTTTTTTTATCGTAGCACAAATTAAATATATATTACCATGTTTTATTGCATAATCGTCACACATTTTATACCAAAATAAAGTTTGAAAAGTAGGGGTGTGATTTTTATGTAAAAAAAAAAATTATTTGTTAGGTTAAGTTATTCATAAAAATAAAACCTATTAATGGAAAGTACGTTTATTTAAAAAGTAGAAAATATAAAAGCACGCCAAACAATTTAAATTAATAAGTCAATCAACAAAAATATTTTATTCAACTTTAAATAGAAAAATGAAAACAGTGACCCAAATGTGAGCTAAAACAAGCGCATAACTATCGTCGTAGTACACACTTACCATGAAAGAGTGAGGGTTATCAAATGTATTTAACTCTGCACTAGACAAAGTGCATGCATTGCATGCAATCAACGAGCTATCAATATCGATATTCGACTACTTGCGCGTGCTCTATACGGGAATCAACATAATCAAACATGAATGATGCCAACTAGCACTGGCTACATTTTTATATGCGGTAAACAGCGTTGTCAAAGATAATGTTTTAAAAGTATTTTTAAAAAAATTTACACATCAGACAACTTCGTATTTCTGTTAATTAAATAAGTAAGCAGTAATATCAAAATTAATACTATATTGAAACTTTAAAATACATAGTTTAGTATGGGAAAACTACCTACACAAAGTGCTTGGAATACTAACAATTAGTATTTTTGGCACAATTGTAAATTTGAATTTTTGAAAAATAATGTCGCCAGTCATTTTTTGCTGCCAGAACTTAAACTTTTTCCGCCTCCTGTACACTCCCGTTTATTCTTTTGTCAGGCCAGTCTCCCAAATCTTTTCCCAGCATTAAATCTAATTTTGTCAACCATCTAATGACCCAGCAAGTGCGATCGACTTATCACCGCCCTGGTGCACATCCATTGCTTGTAATTCTCCTCTGAGCCGTGCAAGCTATTAGAACAGCTAGGTTCTGAGAGCCAGCCTTACGCGAGCAATTTCTGGCACACCCGCTGGTCGTCTTAACTAACGTTTCGGCACGCTTCGGCCCTCAGCCGAGAGTGTTTCCCACTGGCAACAGCACATTTCCCATCCCCCCTCCCTACAGCCTTTCCAGGGAACCATGCCTAGTTCAATGGCCGGCCGTCAATCCCAGGCCAATCTCAAGGACACCTATCGGTCTCCGAATGTATCGCCTCTGCCCTCTCGTGGCAGAGTTGCGAGTTATTTCCCCTGGGTGTTTGAACGCCCGCTAAACGCCTGCCCCCTGGCGCCTCACGCAACAAACAGTGCCCCGTAGTTCATTACCAAACCACCAGAGCGCTGCACTAGTCCCCTCCGTAAGCCCAATGCTTTAGCAGTTGCCTCGTTAGACTCGATCTCTCCTTGTTTCGGACACCCCTCAGTAGATCGTGCTGACATCGGCCAGTACCACCTACTTCGAGATATCGAAGTCAGTATTTCTCGGAAGCCGAAGTCTCCCCCCTTTCTTTTGATTGACTTTGTCTTTTAATTACGAGTCGCTGCCGCCCCAAAGTTACTTTGCGCCGCGAGAGCAGACGGACCACACCGCATCGTCTGCGAGCCGCACATCAAGATTTCACTCCGGTCATTGTTCAAAATGTATTCAGCTAGGCAAGGGATGTGGTCCCTACAACCTTTTAGTAATTATTAATTAGTCAGTCTGCATACCTCGTAGAAGTAGTCATGCTTTTTTAATAATACTTCATAATATTTTCTATCTTTTTAAATCATTGAAATGTCTGCGACAACTGCATGTTCGCGAGCTCCGTACCCTGGCTGACGCTAGAAGCCATCTCCCTGTATGGTGAGTTTTTGACAAACTTTATTCCCTGATCATCATCGTTGTTGGTAGGCATTCTCTGCCTATTTTGCTAACTGTCTGTGAACCAGTTCTGATAATGTTTGATTCAGACCTGTTTGCAGACAGGGTCCAAGGGCCGGATGCGGACCTAACTACACCACCCTCGAGTCCTTCCTCCAGCAATCAGGGCGACTAAGGCGCCCTGACGCCTCGTTAACAGCTTAACATTGGCCAGCGAACGTCAAACCTTCAGTCCTCCAGTTTTTTTATATCCTCAGAAAAACAATTCGATCTCTATTATAAAAAGATCGGAACAACAGAAATTTTTCTTTCCGGACTTTAATCGTTTTAAGTGCCAACTCTGGGATTGCTCAGTCTAACCTGTTTATTGTTTCTGATTCTATTTTAATTATGTCCAATGAAACTTAATGGTAATTTTCTCATTAGGGCCGGCCCATTCTTAAGATAATGTAATTTTGAATCCATGTTAAGATAATTGAATAATTTTAACATATTTGTCAATCAATTTATTAATTGTGAAAGTAGTAATTAGGAGTTGGATAAACGTAGAGGTACTGATATCCAGACGAAATCACTTGAGTTATTATTTTGCCTTTTGAAACTAAAAGATCAACCAGTTACACAAGTCATCAAGAGAGAGTGAAGTGTAACACAGCGGGACCAAAAACATCATGTGATGTTTGTGCAAGAACTTTTTTCTCCAAATTTTGACGCCTTAAAATAACGATGTGAAGATTAAGCACGTGCGACGATTATGTGATAAAACACAGTACACCTCCGACTCGCATAGCATGAGTTCAATTAACGTGAATGTGCATAATGCGAGAACAATTTTTGTGGAATGGTTTCAGATAGTGCGAAATAAAAACCCACATAACGCAATGTACGGCTGCTTCTCACACACACTTGAAATGTTGGTGTAGGTAATAGGCTCCACTTGGGTAGCCAAACATGTATGTGGGGAAAATTCTTACTGTGTTTACAAGCAAATGGCCCCACCTCTATGGAGACAAAAATACTTAACACGTTGGGCTGTGTTGAACTGTGAAAAAAAAATCGATATATTGTCTCTGCAATGGTATGTGTTGATGTGCTCTAAGCCACAGTTAGGTATTAATTTAATAAGGTACAAATACACATAGATACACACTAGGACAAATTAAAATAGAAATGACATAACACAACACTCATAAATAAAATTTATGATTATTTATTTAAACGAAAAAGGGTTCAAAATTTACTCTTATTAATAATATTTATTTAGTAACTATATTCAAATTCCTAACTGTTACTTGGCATCACAGATCACACATGGATTCCAATCATCAGGAGTTATGATGCGCACATTTAATACATAAACAAAAGTCTTTATTTGGGTTCGTCGAAAATACACAGTTTTATTATATTATTAGTTTTTAGGGATCTTAATTAATTTTCCTCGGCTAGTAAGGTTCGAAATATTAGTCGGTAGAGCTCAGAGTACTTATCTCTTCTGTAGGACCTCTGAGTTGATAGAATAGTGTGTAAAAAAAAAAAAATTAAATTCGTATCAAAATAACGTTTATATCATAGATAATGTCAAATTACTTCAAAATATCAATGATTACAATAGTTTTTGACGGTGATGTGACGGAAAACGGGAGTTACGTGACGATGTGCATAAGTGAAGGAAACAAATTTTTGGCACTTTTCATTACTCACGTTTTACACTCCTAGGTCATTTATCTTTTTAGATAAATGCTAAATTATGATCTAGACTCCCTAGATTACATAATTAATCATCCTCGGTTCGGGATGCCTACCGGTAATTAGCTAAATTGTAGGATTTATTACCGTCGACGTCACAAGCTACAGCTTTCTTAGCTGGCCATTATAGAACTCTCTTCCTACTAGCTTCTTAAATTAAGCCAGTTAACTTAACTTTCAAATGGCGGCCTGCGATTGGCCGAAAACCAAAATCAGTTGCATTAAATACTTAATAAAACGTGAAATCCGCACGCAACAATAGCGCGGATTACAAAATTTCACGTAAAATTTAAGTCAAAAAATATTAAAATAATAATTTACATTACGTGTACCGTCTTAAAGTTCATTTAGTTCTTAGAGGGGTCCCAACAATACATAATTCAAATAGTCCAGAAAAATCCATAGAGTCACTTTCTCATAGATACACATAAAAATAAATTACTGTTTCTGAAAATAAATAACATATTAGACATAGAGCAAACAAAATAAATCGTAAATAATAATAATTAATATGTCAAAACAAATAACATGTTGCAGTACAGCAAGGTGAGAATTAATTTTTTGGTATAAATTTACTGCCGCGGGGTGTCGCCGCATCGTCGGATACATCGTGTGAATGCCGCTCGGGCAGTGTCTAGCCGAGCTCGGCGCGTCAACTATCGCAGGAAATAGCCATCTCAGCTAACTGTTATCTTACCCGTCCGCCACGTGTGTGTGTGTGTGTGTGTGTCGTTTTCATGACTCAAAGCGCTTCCCAGACGACTGTAGATATACTAGTTATCATCAAGCTTTGTTTTGTTGTACACTTTATAATCAGCTAATCATTTTGTTGTTGTGCGTGGTAAAGTTCGCAGTACATATGTAATAATTATGAAATGTGCAAAAGAAGTACAGTCTGATAAAGTGGTAGCAAGAAGAAAAACTATTTCTTTAGAAACGAAGTTGGAAGTTGTACAGCGTTCTAAAAACCATGAAGGTAACAGTGCAATTGGTCGCGCATTAGGCCTAAGTGAATCTACGGTACGGACCATTATCAAAAATAAAAGTGAACTGGAGAAACTGTTGTCATCTGATGCATTAACATCCATGGAGGTGAGAGTGCGGAACCGAACACCCATCATGATTCACACTGAAAGAATGCTCAGTGAATGGGTGTTTGAAAAAAATCACGGTAAAGATAAGTGTGGTGTTAATTCTGGCGTGATAAAAGAAAAAGCATTAGACATTTTTACTGCTTTAAAATCTAAGTACCCCGATAGTAGTGAAGTGTTTACAGCAAGTAAAGGATGGTTTTTAAGGTTCATAGACAGGTACAATATGCACTGTATTAAAAAAAAAAGGAGAAGCAGCTAGTGCTGATTCAGTTGCAGCTGCATCATATCCTAGCATTCTAGAAGACATCATCGCCGAGGGAGGCTTCAGTCCTCAACAAGTGTATAATGCAGACAAGACAGGTCTATATTGGAAGAAAATGCCGGACAGGACTTACATTTCAAGAGAGGAGAAGACTGTCCACGGATTTAAGGCTTCCAAGGATAGGCTTACACTTCTGCTTGGCACTAATGCAACAAGAGATAATAAATTAAAACCCTTATTAGTGTACCACTCCGAAAATTCTAGAGCACTTAAAGGCTGCTCATAACCACATTTGCCAGTAATCTGGAAAGCAAATCGTAAAGCATGGATTATACAGGCTGTCTTCACAGATTGGTTTACAAAACATTTTGTACCAAATGTTACAAAGTACAACAATGACAACAACCTTGATAACAAATCATTGCTGATTCTAGACAATGCTCCTGGCCACCTAACTCACCTCACAGACCTGAACGAAAATTTTAAGGGGGTATTTTTGCCTAAAAACACAACCTCTTTGATGCAGCCTATGGACCAAGGGGCGATTGCAACATTCAAACTTTCAAAGCATATTATTTACGACGCACTTTTCTGCAGGAAATCAAAGCGACAGATGGGGAAAGGAAACGATCACTGAAAGAATTTTGGAAGTCGTATTCCATAAAAAATGCCATTGATAACATCTCTGCAAGCTGGGATGAGATGAAACAATCTTGTCTAAGTGGTGTTTGGAAGAAGCTGTGTCCATTCTTTAGAGAGGAATTCCCTGGCTTTGAGCCAGTTGAGAGTCGGCTAGAGGAAATAGCAGAGAATGTAGTGGATATGGGCAAAAAAACTTGGATTTGAAGAAATTGACACAACAGATGTGAATGAACACATTAACTCCCATGATGTAGAACTGACCGCACAAGAACTTATTGAACAGGATGAGGTGAGACGTGCAGTGCAGGAAGCAACAGAAGACATGTCACCTAGAGCTGAACGAGTCCTCACATCAACAGATCTGGCTACATTTTTTTGCAAAATAAATGAAGCTTGTATGATTGTAGAGGAGAATGACCCTAACGAAGAAAGAAGTGACAACTTCAAAAAAGAAATCGATAAGGTATGTCAGGTGTACAAAGACTTGTACGAACACAAAAAAAAAAGTAAAACACAAACACGGCTAGAAAGTTTTTTTGCGCCTGCATCGACTTCCAAAAGAGCAGGCATTATCTTTGAAAGATTTGTGCAATGGGAGTGCATGACTTGATGTAAGTTTTTGGACATACGCCATTGCTAAGAACTTTTTCTGTTGAAGAAAAAATAAAAAATAAAGAAATAAAGAAATAAACCCAAAAAAGACAAAAAAACACAAAATTAAGCAAAAAATTGCTGTTGTCAACAAGGTTATAAACACCACAAAATATTCCGTAACAGGAATATGGTCAACAAAACAAAGAAAAACAAAGGAAAATGTACGAAGAGAACGAAAAAAAACCCACAAATGATGACGACACAGAAATGTTGAACCCAAAAAATTCAGCACAACAGTTGAAACAAAACAAAAACACGACAAAACGAAAAGACGAAACAATCACAATAGTTTTCCAAAACAGAATAAAATGATAAAAAAAAACCCACAAATGATGACAGCACAAAAATATTGAACCCAAAATAATTCAGCACAACAGTTGAAACGAGTCAAAATACGACAAAACGAAAAGACGAAACGAGCACAATAGTTTTACCAAAACAGAAACAAGCGACATTTCGGCAACTGCTATCTTCTCCCGTCCTTAGGCAAAGAAGCACATGGTACGGAAACACAGGTGCGACGTTGCAGATAGCAGTTCCTGAAACGTCGCTTGTTTCTGTTTTGGTAAAACTATTGTGTTCGTTTCGTCTTTTCGTTTTGTCGTGTTTTTTTTTCGTTTCAACTGTTGTGCTGAATAAATTTGGGTTCAATATTTTTGTGCTGTCATCATTTGTGGGGTTTTTTTATCGTTTTATTCTGTTTTGGAAAACTATTGTGATTGTTTCGTCTTTTCGTTTTGTCGTGTTTTTGTTTCGTTCCAACCGTTGTGCTGAATTTTTTGTGTTCAACATTTCTGTGTCGTCATCATATGTGTTTTTTTTTTTTCGTTCTCTTCGTACATTTTTCTTTGTTTTTCTTTGTTTTGTTGACCATATTCCTGTTACGGAATATTTTGTGGTGTTTATATCCTTGTTGACAACAGCAATTTTTTGCTTAATTTTGTGTTTTTTTGTCTTTTTTGGGTTTTATTTATTTATTTCTTAATTTTTAATTATTTTTTTTTAGTTTTTCTTCAACAGAAAAAGTTCTTAGCAATAGCGTATGTCCAAAAACTTACATCAAGTCAATAGAGCAGACCTTGTGAAGGAGGCGACGGCGTCGGCTTGGGAAAGAGAAGATGAAGGTTGTGACACACTACCCCTCCCACTTCAGGACAGGAAGTTGATTCACCCCCTGCTGAACTCGAACACAAAGACAGCTTGTTTACATTTTCACTCGTGGAGGAAGAAGCGACTACATCCACATCCGCTTTTTCTCTGAACAATCTACGTTAATCTTTCCATTTATGTAAAGCAATTTGCAACTTATGTCATGTGTGTTTATGAGTTTTTTGTTTTGTTTTAGGGTATTTTTTTTAAACAGACACATAAGAATTTAGGGGAAAACTCAAAGGTAACTTGGGGTGTGTGTGCGCCCAAACAGTTGTGCCATGTTTCATTATTGTTCTTAGATGTTTTTTCCTCAAAGTTAATACGATTGATGCTCTCTACCACTATGTGTGACAGTTTTATTACCTTCCCCTCATACTTAAAAGGATTTTTTTGTGCGTTCACTAAACCGTACCATGTAAAATAACATTGTTATTAACGGGGATAGCCGAACTCGCGTAACGTGAATTCACTTAGCGCAAGTATTTCTCGGAACCAATTGTTTGCGTTATGCGAGTCCGAGGTGTAGTTAATATTTTCATTCTGCAGTTTAATTTGATGAAATAATTGTGTAACAAATTTTGCCGGAAATTTAAAGTTGCATACAATTACTGATTTTCAAGGAAGATATGACAAATTTTAAGTTCAAATTTTTTCAAACTTTTAGATAAAAAGGGTTTAGGCTCAATTTTGTCTATCATGGCCTCGAAGTAAGATGCTACCACCTCTCTCAGCTAAACTGGAACCAATAAAGAAAGCTGAATAATGTGAAAGATGTACTTAACAAGTGGTGGTCATATATTAATTTCTTTGCAGACTATTTTTGAAAATATACAAACTCTCATTAATGTTCTACCATTTCTAGAGACAATATTTATTATCTCGGTTTTGTTTGAATTGTAAGATTTTTCTCTTATTGGTTATATTTTTATGAATATTATTTATGTTATGAAGATGATTCAATATTCAACAAAAGCTGGATCATTTTCATTGTAAACCAAGTCAGTTTTATTACTTGGAACAAAAAGTAATTCAGTAAAAATTAGTGTGTAACTGTAAGGGAGAAAAGATGTAGGAAGAAGTTCTTCAAACTGTTTATTAAAAAATATCATTCATTTAATTTTAGTTATAAAAAAACTTTTTTGTAGATTTATTAATCATTTCATTTGAATTGTTTTGTCTCATGAATAAATTGGTATTTTGGTGTTAAATTCGTATTAACTTGCATTTCCATGTGTAAGGAGTATTGACCACATTTCGGTGTTACAACAATTCACAATTAAATCTTGTTTATTACCATGTCAGACACACTTGGTAATGGATTTATATATCTTTATCATCACCGCAGCAGAAGTGAACACATGGTTTTGTATCTTAAGACATAAGGAACTAAATATCAAACACTAAATGCACTAAATGTGCCAAAACTCTGGCATACAAAATGGTATGAGATTTTATAATGCAGACATGCCTACTGTGTTCATTATGACAAACTTTGTTTTCGATAGTTCTGTGGGCAACTAATCTATTAAATGGTGCTGTGCTGCAGGGCCCGGAGGCGTCGGCCGGCAATGCAGGTGTGCTGGCTGCAGTGGCTGACTTTGTGAGAAAAAGCCTGGCACGGCTGGGCGTGCACTTTCCCTCGCTCGAAGCTCTTGGCAGCGCAAACCAGGTGAGGCGCCCTCATTGGCCATCTGTGAGGCTAGCTCCGCCTGAGGCGCGAAGGAGTAAGTGCTGAGTGGCACAGTGACAGGACAATGCCACCTAACAGCTCAGAATGCACTATAAACCAATTCAGCACCAGAGAAAACATATTAACCCAGTAATCTGTTAGAGTAGGATAGCGCATTCCTTTCCTCCTCCGTAGCCAGTCAGTGGTTTATTACATTTACCAGTACAAGTGTGTACTACAGCGTTAATCTACCTTCAGGATTAACAGTGTGATAGTAGTGCATCTATTTATACTTGCATACACCATTCCTTCACGTAGCACGTCCACAGATTGTGCCAATTCATTTACCACTTTGTTAATTTAACTGTCCCAGTTTTGAACAGTATGTCTGTAAATTTCAGTTAGCACAAAGTCGCAGCAGGAAAAATATCAAAATTGGGTAACGTCACGAGCTGCTTAAGTTTATGAGAAGTATATTGTTGGTTACGGGGTGAACAAGGATCAGGAATGAGATAGTGCAAGCAAGAGCAGGAGTACAGGACGTGGATGAGATCATTGAAAAAGCGAGAATGAGATGGTATCGCCATGTCCAGAGAATGGAAAAAGAGAGTCTGCCTAGGAAAATGATGGTGTTGAAGTTCACAGGAAGAAGACCCCAAGGAAGACCAAGTAGGAGATGGGAAAAGCAGATTGTTAGAGTGCAGGAGAGAGAAGAAGACTGGAATAAAGTGTAGAATGAGGAATGATAGAAGGACTTAGGAAGAGGAGGCATTTTACTTGGCTGACCCGGCCACAGGCTGGAAACAGTTGATGATGATTATGATGACGATGATGCATTCTGCTTCAACTGGGAAAACAACAGATGTGCCGTGGCGCATAGAGATCAGAGTGGGGGGAAGCGTGTTAAGCTACACGAGGGGGGAAAATATGCGTGCAATTCAGACTGCCTATATTATCAGCTGTTCTACAAACATCAGCAATGGTAAGTTCAGTGGCGGCTATGGAGGGTAAACTACCAAATGTTTTTAGGTCCGCGTGTATGCAGCAGAGACGTACTGTTGTCGCCCAGCCACAGACCAGGCTGTGATGAACTTGATAGTCTAGCAAGTAAAAGGGGACTCGCACGCACAAATGTCTGCAGGTACCTTTACGTGTGCAAACAGCTGCAGTTGGAATCATGGCTTCCAAGCGAGAGAGTAATGCATCGTGTTCGAAGTAGTGTTAAAAAACGTAAAACTATTTGTCTTAAGACAAAACTCAAAGTATTACGGCATGCAGAATGTAATGAAGGACACATATGCATTGTTCACATTTTAGGTTTAAGCAAGTCAACTGTGCATACAATTGTATGAAATAAGAACTCCATCAAACGTTTATATAAGTGTGTTGCTGTTGGTGATACTAGCAAGAATATATTTGACTTTGGATGCGGGCACAGAAATGAACAACACATGATTCTCATGGAAAGGTTTTAAAATGAATGGTGGCATGAAAAAAAGAACAGACATGACAGGATTGGTGTGAACCAAGGGGTGATACGTGAAAAAGCATTTTTAATTATTGAAAAATTAAAGTGTCAATATCTGGACAGTAATATTAGTTTTACTGCGGGTAAAGGATGGTTTGAAAAATTTGTTAAAAAATACAAGTTTTGTAATAACGGCGAAGTACTAAAGGGCCAAGCTGCTTGCGATAGCAGTCAGATGCACTCTGCAAGTGTTGAAGGTCACGTCCGGGTGGGCAAGCCAACCAGCTGACCTACAGTAAGTACATAACCACGTATCTCCCACTACGCTGTGTCATATTTATCATGTAAAGTATTTGGTGGTAGGCTTAAAAAGAAAATGGTGTAACATATAGTCAAGTGCATTTATATTATATAAAGAATGTTTCCCTACCCATTTTGGAACACATTAAATAAATTAGTCTTCTATATATGTATAGAAACTAATGCTTCAGAATATGCGAGTTTGAATAACACAAACCTTTTTAGGAATGCATTAGTCATGCTATGTGAGGGATTGAGGTTTTTAAATTGTTGAAAATCAGGGTGAAAATTTTTTTTTCTTTGTTTGTTTGAAAGCAATGCCTGTGTTTTTCTGCTCCTCCGTGCTGTGTATTGGCAACAAAACTGGCCCTTGTATGGCATACACAATGTCAATGCTGTTCCAATCTGGTTCCTTTTAAAATTGACAATCCAGAAATTTATTACTTTGTCTTCCGACTCTATTCTGATTCATATTTATTGCCAGCGTGCGGCGGGAAGACGCCAACCAAGAGTCAGACCTCAGATATTTTAATTTGTGCTACGTATTAACTATGTGTTAGCAACTTCCTAACAGCATGCTGGAATTCTGCAGGTAGCCGCACTTGCTGGCGTGTGGCCTTTGTTTGCTTCTCGGACTAACTGAGCCCTCGTCTGAAGCTGAGTGTTCCTGTTGCAAAAAAATATTTAACATTTCTGAAACATTGCTACTATGTATTCCATTCTTATAACATCTATTGCGAATTCTCTGATCCATTTTCCCAAACAAATAATTAAAATAACAAATTGCAGATGGTACCAAACACATTTAACCTTTTTGACAGCTGACAATAAACTAAACATCCAATATGGCTAACAATGTACAGATACTTTACAGACATGTTTACCAACACAGATATGAAAAATTGCTCCTATCTGACTAATACAATTTGCAAAATTACAAAATTCTTGTTACTTTTTGAACACACCTCGTACAGCAAAACCCTGTTAAGTATTTTCTCAAAGTACTTAGGTACTTAGACTTATAAATAGAGGCAAGATTATATTGTGAATAGCGATAAAACTGAAATAACAGCAAAATTGAACACTGCCAAACACCTAAATGCAAAGCAAAACACAAAATGCAGCAAAATTCACCTCATTTGGTCTGTTATAATGTAGAATTACATAATTGATTCATAAATCTTTAGTTAAAAAAAAATTTATTTAGTTTCTACATATTGTTTTTTTAAAGTAAAATAAATTTAAAGCAGTAGCCTAATTAGCTGATACTTACAGACATGGCCTACAGAGAAACACGTGATTTTGGGTATTTATCATTGCATTTTTTAATTCATATTATTAGTATTGAAATAATATGACAGTAACAAAAAGTAAAATTAAAATTTTAAAATATGGTGAACTTCCTTATGAACTAAGAAACATTACTGAAGAATATTGAATGTTTTTATTGCAGTTTTTATTCTTCTTACTTTTATCAATAAGTAGTTTTCTTTCGTGTACAAATATTTAAGCATCTTACAACCAATTCTTATAGCAGTCAATCAATGTTATTGTGCTTAGATATTGATATGTACTTATTATTACATATTTTAATCTTTAATGACGATAAAGATGAAATTCACAATTTTTATAGCACCTTCAAATCTTAGCTCTACTTATAAATAGTGATGGGAAAAAGCGGTGTTATTTTTATGCCAATTTCGTTTAAATAATCAGCAATTGCGGTGTTTTGTGTTTTTATAGGAAAACATATTTTTAAATGATATTTTAAGAAAAGAAAATTTTTTACTACCGGTACTTACGACATTTTCTTCAAAATTTTAAAGCACCGTACTGATGATCACAAATTTAGAACAAAATTTATTTGTGCACTCTTAAGTTTCTATTATTCTGTTTACGAACAATTAAAAATTAAGAAATGAATGCTGTATGTACAAAAGTTTTGTTACAATAAAAATGGTTAAACTTTAGTCATGTTAACGCTACACACTTCAGGTCTTGTTGAAATTAATCATTGTCAGAATTTCAGCATTTTCTGGTAACAGCCTGCGGCGCCGGTCACTTACTACGAGTGAATAATGTGAGAAGGACCTCTCACTGTCCACATTGCTTGTAGGCAGCCACAAAGCCTTCAAACAAACTGAAGCAAAATGTGGGTGGTCTGTTTTCAGAGAGCACATAAGGGTTACCATGTCTATGTCCGAACAATATGGCCTTCCCAGCTCTTCCACAACTACATTCTTCATGGCATGGTATCCTTCTAAAAATGTCTGCAGTTCCATTTGCTTGATGAAAGGAATGTTGTACATTTAACTTTGCAACATTTCATTGGAAGGAGTTTGCTGAGTTATTTTTCTAGGATTCAGTAATGAACTCATGCTTGAAAAAAATTTTCCTGCTGGATCTTTTTTTCTTTAAATCCTGTAACTTTGTATGTGCCTTCACAGCTGCTGCTTTCAGAAGGGATACGTACTTGTTTCGCCTTAAGCTTAAGTGAAAGACTCTTCAATAAACGGACAATACATTCACCAAACTGCTCAACTTGCCCTACACTTAACAGCTGCATTTTGCTCACCAAATCATCGAGTTTACAGGTTAATATGTGTGATGTTGTGTAAGCAGAACCTTCCAGGAATGTGATTAGTTCAGACAGTTGTTTGCAGTGGACTGAAACAAATTCAGCTTCAATTTTTATTTGAACCACCTCTGCAGCAGTGCGGTCCTTTAACCAGCTTATGCCACTGTTCTCCGATTCCAAGCTGCCATCAATGTTTTCAAAATATTCCACTAAGTTATCAAAGTACTCAGAAAGGTAAGTGACAGAATGGAACCAAGAATTCCATCTTGTCAAAACTGGTTCATGAAAAGCCCTGACTTTGCCACTGGATGTTCCATATTTTTCTGACAAGAATACCAAGTAGAGGTTTCTTCTCCTTCTGCTGTTAAGAAATGCCTTCTTAACCTTAGATACTGCCTTGTTAAGAAGCGGCAGTGTACTTTGGAAGGTGTTGCCTACTAAATGCAACTTATGTGCCCAACACTGCACATAAACTGCTTCTACCAACAATCCACTCAGTGTGGTGAAACACTTGTTCATGTAAGGAGCAGAATCACTTACTATGGCTTTCACTGAATTGTAATCAATGCTGTACTTGTTCAATGTGTCCAGAACTGCTTTAGAACATGTTGCATGGTTTGCTGCATCAAGAACAATGGATGCCACTAACTTTGTGTTTTGGCTACTAGCAGGTTCTAATTTTTTGAAAAGGATGTTGAAAACACATGCTCCTCCTTTATCCGTAGTTTCATCACATAGCACACATATATCGACCGCTTCAAATTAATCTTTTAACTGTGCTTCCACTTTCTCCCCCAATTTTGGAACATATGTTCTCCTAAGGGAACTGGCTGTAGGAAGATCTCCCCCACCCTTTACATTTTTATTAATCCAACCACGTAATTGGGTGTTGTCTAATTTCTGGAGTGGTATGTTGGCAGATATAAAAGCCTCGGTTGTATCCAAAATAAATGTCTCTCTGTCCTCTCGTACTTTTTCCCCGACTTTTGCGACTTCTTCTAGTGTTGCAAGACGTTTGCTGCCACTGCTTGTGCCCTCAGCATCTAACCTCACTTTCATATGATGCTTACTAGCAACATGTTTGACAACAGTGTTCCTTCTCTCGTAATCAACTCGGCAATTGCACCATTTGCAGAAGAAAATGTTCTTGGAAACGTACAGCCCTTCCGATTTAAATTCCGTTGCCCGCGATAAGCAAGATGCTTTAAATTTTGGCATCGCTATATTGTGCCTAGCAGTAAATAAGTCGAAACCTACAAGGATTCTTGTTTTACTTAAACTGCCTGCTCGTGTAAACTTTTGCAAAAGTATAGAATATTAATGAACACGGCAAATTAACTAGGTATCCCGAAAGATAAAACACGTCACGCGTTGTTTTGCTAACGAAAAATTGGTACGTTGGTACGTGTACTATCGCTGTGCTCGCTGCTAGCGCATTCAATTGTCTTCCATTGCAATCTGGGGTCAACGAAAACAAACGAATATCGAGTTCAGAATTCGGGCTGGCGTAATAAATGTTTACAAAAACATTATATAACATTTTTTCGGTACCAGGTATTCGAAAATAACTAATTGACGTCGACCCAAGTGTCTCTCCGGCTCCTTCAGGCCATTATGCCTCGTCAGCGCCCTCTCTTGCTTTAGTAGTGCAGTGGTGTAGCGTTTTCGATCAGGGACGCGCCCGCGTGCCCCCTGGACCGCTCACGGACGGCCACGTATTTGTATATTTTGTATTTTATTGTGTAATTCATTTGTATTTGTATTTATATTTTATGTATGTAATATGATTACAGTGCCTGTGTTAGTATGTAGATCCGCAGCCTGGTCCGCCGCGAGCTCGTGTTCTCCCGCGCCGGCCTGCTTCCCCTTCTCCCCCTCCGCGGCCCGCACGTAGCGTCGCGCGCGGGCGGGCGGAGTGTGGGTGGCTTACTAGCTGCCGTGCGGAGCAGACGTGCTCTCGCTCCGCTCCATTCGAAGTACACGTCACGTACGGTCCAGTTCCGCGACTAGCTGAATACGTCACGGGGCTGCCTTCAGCAGTCTTACCAGATCGCGTGCTCACTATTTTTGTAATTCGGGAGTCCGGGTCGCGGCGAGAGAGAACCGTTCATTTCGCAACGTTCGGCCAGGCTGTGATAGGGCTTCCGCAAATAAAACCCGCTCACGGAAACGGACAAGACGTACTTTTTCCTTCTACCTTCACCAGTATCTCCAATCTCCACGAAAACCCTTCCCTGTCCTACTTATTCCGGTCCCAGCCATGTAGGCCTGAACTCATCACTCTCCGACTGGAGCTACGCGGACAATTGGACGAGTTCACAGGGCATTCTTCGACAGGGACCAAGGGACATAGAGCTAAGGGACGTCATAATTAAGCAGCGGAGTAAAGCAATGAAAAATTTAATCAACGAAAAACTATGTTGTATTCTATTGTGAAGCGAAGGGGAAGGAGTAAGGACTGCTGTGTGTAAATATGGAGGCTGCCGGCTGAATAAGTACTGCAATGGGTAATTTTCTGAATTGATAGGCGTAATATTTCTGGCAAATGGAAGACGCTAAAAGACAGCTAAGGTGTTTTAAAATAAGTGGTATTTCCAACCTAATGTGTGAACATCATATTTTGTGAGATTTTCAGAATTTCACATTTTATAGTTACAAAAATCTTTTTCCACGTTTTTTTCGCGAAAATTCGTGGAAAAATCGTTACACCATTTTTTCCCTTCTATACTTATAAACAACGAAAACTTATTCGAAGATCAAGTGCAAAGTTTTTTTAATTTATCATGCAAGAAATTTTCTTAATAGGTTTTACTGTAATGAAAATTATTGCTGTGTTTAACTACTAATATTTTAATTTTTAATACCATCATATAGCCAGGTTGAAGGATTGTCATCAGAGCTCAGAGGCAGTGTCGTTCTTAAGGTGGAGCAACGTTGAGTGGTCAGGTCACTTTCCTCCCAACAAAGTGATGCTGGTTTGATTCCTGGAGGTATCAAACCCAAGATTTCTCACAAGTGGAAAAAGTGGCAGACATTCTCTTCAGTATGTGGGTTTCTTAGAGGTTGTTCCCACTAACTCAACATTTCAATGTTCCGTTCTCTATCGTTACTCCTCATCATCTCAAATGACCTTGATTTTGAGACATTAAGCCCGAATTAGTAATATGCAGTCTACAGAGTGGAGTGGAAGTAAGGCTGTACCGTGTGTGCAGGCTGGAGGGGGCGCGGTGAACACGGAGGCTGTACTGGAAGCCGTGGTGCAGTTCCGTAGCCGCGTGCGTCTCACCGCCTTGCAGGTGAGTCAGCCACTGTCCACTTTGGTCTCTGTAGTGAACAAGCTGCTTCGGTTTATCTTAACTCGCATGCAGACATTTGCAATGGTTCAACCACATCTATTCTCACTGTCAGGTGTTCCAGTTTTAATTGCATTTCATCACTAATAACTAATAAGCTGTAACTTTAATCTACCCATTTCAGTCATGTGTATATTTTTTTATTTCGTGCAAAGTATTTTATGTGTGTTTTTTTCATATGGTTGCTGTGAAGTAGAAATGGGCGTGTTGATTCTTCGGTGCTTCGATTCCACAGATTCTACCAGGAATCATAACTGTAGATTCTTTCGCTAAGTTTAAATGAATCATTATCATATTTTCAATGATACTTAGTAAAAACTATTGATAATTTTGTAAAACGTTATACTGAATAAAACCAGTGATTTTGGTTTTTTTTTTTTTTTTCCCCAGCTAGGAAGGTTATATCAATATGTTGACACAACTTGCCATGCACTTAGGTTATAAAATGTGGTAAATCATTTTAGAGTTATCACTTTTCTGTTGGTTGCAATATAAGATTTGCAATTATATGTTATAAAAGCCAAGCGTTTTAGAATAAAAAAATATAACATTTTTTACAATGTGTAGATTTATAACCATTCTCTCACTAACTTATTTTGTGGTTAATTATGACATACATAAACAAAGTAAAACAATAACTACGAATATATCACACCATGTCCGCCATACTTTAAACAAATGGTCAACTTTTTAACAGCAAACAGGACGTGCAACACAAAAAAAAATTAATGATCATAATAATTTTGTTTAACTTTTTAAAAAGGTAAAAATTAGTTTAAAACACGTATGGGTATCGACAATTACAATTTATATTTAATTAAAATAATGAGACTTTTTTTTACTACTATGCCTTTGATAAACTACTTTTATTTCTTTACACACAGACTGTAATTTCATTACAGTTCAGCACTGACTACACGAAAGCCTCCATGTTGTATATTATATGTCGTAACCTCACTTCGGTATTTACTAACTTGTTTGGTTTTAATTTTTTTTTTCCGTGGAATCAGAACCTTTTTTTTTCTACTAGAACATAATACACGACTTTCTGTGATATTCAGTACGGTACTTATTCTAGCAGAAACATATGCATAATGATGTATTAGACATACATAATATATCATGTCTGAAGTGTGGAATCATTTTACCGTCCATCCATTCAATGATAGATTTGCAGTATGCAATTACTGCAACACTAAAATATCTTGTGGGAAAACAAAAGACTACAACCAACCTATTAAAACACTTTCGCACTCAGCAAAAGTATCTTGCTTTGGGGAACTCCAGTGAGTGTGTGGGTTGAACCATAACCATTACTGAATGTGTACCAGAATGTTCGACAACAGCTGCCGGACCGTTTAAAAGTACCAAATCTGTCGCATCATCCAGTCCTACTGTTCTTTCCGGTCCAACACCACCAAACATAAGTAAAAAATGTGTTTTGTGCAATGTACTCTTCCATCTTTGTTTGATGCCAAAATCAAATTCAAGCCTGGAGATGCCAGAGCTGCAGAAATAACAAGAAAAGTGAATAGCTTTCAGTGTTGTCAGTGTTAAATATTTAAATGCACTTCATTTTCTCCAATATTTTTCTTTAAATATTTTATCTAAAATATAATTTATTTTGAATTCTAAAATATTGATCGTATTTGAGAATTTAATTGACCCATTTTTAGAAGAAAATTTTTTAAGAAAACAGACACTTTTATATTAGTATTTAATTCAATAACCTGTCTTATATTTGACATGTTAAGTAGATAATTAGTAGCCAATATTTGGCATATACTAATCATGTACAGTGCTGATCTCAAGAAGAAGTGCACTTCCCTGATCAGCATGGCTGGTCACGGCCTGGTGGAAGCGTGACAGTCGCGACTTGTCCGCAGGAGGGCAGCCCTGCCGCGCAGCGCTGCCGCCTGCTGCAAGCCTGCGACGAGCTGAGGGACGAGCTGCGATTGGCCGGAGTGACACTCAAGGTGCGTGCCGTGCTCGTGTCTTTCAGAGGACTTGCTCTACGCACAGTTCATCATCCTTCCCATGTCATCTCCTACAATTCCGCAGAATGCTTTTGTAGTTAACCTTTGATACAGTACGCTGAATGAAAGTATTCGTCTTCTCTCTATTAAAAAAAATGTAATATTGGCTATGACTAAGCTTTAAGATGTCTTGCTGGCATGTTAAAAATACTTACAGTGTTATATTTTAAAACTTTTTTGCAGTGTTTCTTGTTTAGTGAAAGATAATTTTTGTACTAGGCACGGGATGTTGAAAAAACCTATGTGCTAATGACTGCATGTGCATATATATATATATATATATATATATATATATATATATATATATATATATATATATATATATATATATATATATATATATATAATATAATGTTTTGTAATTTGAGGAAAGGGGTTGGTAAGTTAAACTATGTGGGGGTGTTGCAGAAACCAAGGAATCAAACACTGGATTTTGTTTCTGAAATCCCGTTGACAACTTGTAAGTGCTTTGTGTTCCAGGACCATGGGCAGCTGTCTTCGTGGAGTGTCTCCAGTCAGCAGCCGTAGCACCACGCTGCTCGCACGAACATCTTGCTTGCGTGTTTCATAGCTGCTCTGCATCTGCCGGCCGGTGCTTTGTGAACACAGAGTTTGTCGGAGATTCCCATGTGGAAGCACTTTTGCTGATTAAAGTGGTCTTTGTTTCAACTTCCTAGTGCAACTTGGTTCTCTTCACTCCTTTTAAATGTTCTGGTGATCTACACACACTAAGTGATAATATAAGTCATTGACACACGTGTTGTAAGAGCGAATGTAAAAGGGTAGCACAAGAGGTCTCTGTCTTGCCAAATAATATTTGGAATTCATGTTAGTTCCACTTCAAACCAATGCAGGCAAAAACTATATTTAGTAAAAAATATATTAAAATATGACTGACAAAATAGATGATGTGATATTGTGTCTATAAGAATTTTGAATATTTTTACAAAGGGGTGCAATCACCCAGTGTGTGGAGATTTTCTTTATCAGGTATTTCTACTAGTCCTTAAAGTCAAGAAAAAGTAACTAAACTGGAGGACTGGTCATGAAGGTAATGAAAAAGCCCCTAAATAAACAGAAACAGTACTAAAAGTCACAAAACTTTAATTCTTAGCATAAGTTGTTAACTTACATTTTATTTTTTGATGTATAATTAAAGTTACCATAGCATATCTATCTATCTTCTTCTGTATGTATAAAAATGTTAAGTTGGTTTGTGTACGCTTCAAAAACTCAAAACCTTGTGCACTTATTGAGCTCAAATTTTGACACGGTATACAACCTGCTTCAAAGATGGTTTTTATCTATTTTTCACGTCAGTAACATACCCGCGACCGCGAGGAAACCGGTTTTTTAAATGGTCAGCTGTGTACCAGCAACCGCGCCATTTGCCGGAAGCAAGGGGAACACTCTCTATACCATGTAATGAGAACCGCAGTCACATGTGAAACATTACTTGTTCCCAATTACAGTGTTTAATGACAAAAAAAAAGTATCCAAAAATCATAAGTAGAGGTTATGTTTTGTATAAGATATGGACAGAAAATATTTAAATTTTTTATAATTATTATAAACTATTTTATTTAACGAATATTTTACTTATTTATTTTAATTAATGTATTTAAGTAATACTATTAGTTCTTAACAACTTTTCAATACTGTCTGTTCTGTGTCTCATTGTTGTCAACATGGAGTTGTGAAAACGATTCGGGATGGGCAGAAAAAATATTAATAAAAGTTTTTGCCCTCTTAGAATTGCAGATTCTTTATTACAATTTTCTTTTGTCCCTACAACAGGCAACATCTTAATTGAAGTGCTTTTTTGTGGTCGCATTAGAATTTCACTGTGCTGTTCACCAAAATGTAAGTACAGTTTAAGCTATGTGTACTTTGTATCGAAATTTTTGCATCTTACCAATAAGTTTTGTCCTTTGTATCACCATTGTTCAGCTGCAGCTATGAAAACCAAGAGAGATAGGTGAAAAAAGTATTAAATAACTTTTGTGGCCTATTCAAAATGAAAATTTTTTGTTACAGTCAAACCTCTCTGAAACGACCCTTCACGGTTCCCAGGAATAGGGTCGTAATAGAGGAGGGGGGAGGGGGGGTCATAATAGATGTTTTCTACGGTTGTGCGAATGTTCGGTATACCGAAATCAAAATCAAAATTTTGCTACTTTCATTTTCAATTTCGGTAAGAATTTCATCTGTCAAAGTTCGTTTTTAGCTAAATATTTAGAGCCGAACAAAAGTTCAATAGCTTACCGAAGTTCGTTTGTTCTAGTTGAAAAATAGCTCGTAATTTAATAAAAATGTAATGTCTTTATATGATTTGCATATGTTATCACTAATAACGTAATAACATATGCAAATCATATAAAGACATTGATAAGAAAAAAGATTTCCGTTAAGATTAATTTACGTGGTGATGAAAAAAACTCACGTTAATGAAAATACGGTAAAATCATAATGTGAACAAACATGGCCGATAAAGTAAACAAAATTCAAACGTGATTACAGTAGGCCTAGATATCAAAACAAAATCATGTAATATTTGAAAAATTACCTGATTCATTTGGTTTCAAACAGTAGTGTAGGTACTATATTCGTAAAAGATAAATTCCAGAACTGTTAGTACACTATTTAGTATTTACTGTATACACATAAACAAAGAACGTAGGTACCTACTTTTATTCGCGCACGGCCAAACAAAAACATTGTCATCGGCTTTATTTAAATTTTACATACTCTGTCCGGCATATAAAATCCTCATAATATACAGCCAATTAGACAAAAAGGTCAACAAGTCACTGCGTGTAATGACTAGAGCCAAGATTATATGGTTTTATTTTGAACCTGATTTCGTCATTTAAAACCACACATTTCGTCGTTATTTCGTCTTTTAAAAAAATACGGCTTTTTTAAGCTATTCATGATACTTACACAATATATTTCACGATTGTGACATGTAATCAACATTTTAATGTTATGGTTAAACATTTTCTCTTAAAAAGTACCATACATTCTCAGGAACCGTCAAAAAAATCTGATATTTTGGCACCAAAACAAAAATAATTGGGGAAAATATTGTAAAACTCAATAAAAGTTTTTAAAAAGCCATTATTTAACTCGCAGCATATATTGTGTGTGGGTTTATAATAATCGTACTAATGTTCGTATCAGAAGAGAGAAAAAAAAAGGACATTCTGCTTAAAAATACGCAAGCAGTAGCTTGTGCAACGTAAGTGGGAGCGCGGGAATCTCGTCTAGACAGGCTGGTGGCAGCACAGGCGGTGGATGCATGACGTCATACGGATTACCTCTCCTTCCCTAGTCCAGACTTCAAGGTTCATCCCTCCCAGGCATACAAACCATCGTGTCTCTCTCCCCCTTCCCCCTCAACGTCATTTGGCATGTGAAACTGTCACCATCCTTCCTCCCCTTCTCCAAACTGCATGCGACGGAAGCCAGGTTTGTATAGTCCATTTCTGGTTAAATGAAAAAATTTTAAGGGCCCCCGCGACAGCCATTTACCGTTAATTGTTTTGATACAATTTGTTTGTTAGTTACACAACATTATTTATGCTGGAAAATCACTGAAATTCAAAATTTCTTTAATGGAAAAATTTAGCAGGGCCGTTAAAGTATTCATTTTTACCGCAAATGAACTATACTCTCCCTTCCTGCAGGACAACATTCTCTGCGCGTGACTAATGGCAACTACATCGTGTGCCGCGCACAGCCACGAAAAACCTACGCGATTTCCAAACTACACTAGATATCCGACTGGAGTCTGTTAACGAAAAGCATTTAAGAATTTGTTAATAGTAGTATATATGTAATAGTATTTCCTGAAACAGGATGTGGATTGTGATTGTCCGCCATCTTGGATTGTGACGTCACGGCGGCCATCTTGGACCCCAAAATTCCTCAAAAATGACACAAAATGACTCAAAAATTCCCGTTTTAATAAAAAATGTCCCGTTTTCGAGGGAAAAATTCCCGTTTCGAGGGAAAATTTCCCATTTTATTCCTTAAAAATCCCAGTGGCTGAAAATTCCTAAAACTGGCTTAAGCATCCTTAACTCAAGCCACCGTTAAACCATTTATAGGATTATGACGTCACTGCTGCAGTTTCCGTTACGCCCGCCATCTTGAAAATCCACAATTTTTATGTTAGAAAATCGGGAAAAATTTAAAAAATCATTAAAAAAATTATTTGATCGAATTAAATAAAAATATTAAAAACCACTGATGCAGTTATCGTTACGGTCGCCATCTTGGATTATATAAATTTTACATATTTCGTTACACCCACCATCTTGTTGAGTACCATGTCATTCTTACACTTTATGTTACGACCACCATATTGGATCCTATTAATGTTGCAATTATCGTTTTGGTCGCCATCTTGAAAATCTGCAATTTTAATGCTAGAAAATCGGGATGAATTTTAAAAATCATTAAAAAAAATTAATCAACCTAATTAAATAATAAAACATCCTTAAAACCACCGTTGCACTTTTTCGTGACGGCCGCCATCTTGAAATCACCCGCTGGAGATCACCATCTTGTTTTCGTCCGCTAGAGTGTGCTGATACCATGTTAGTATAATTATCTGGTCACCATACCTTTGTCCTCAACTGTTGACATTGAACCTTGACCTATAAATTTGACTGTGACCTTGAAATTTGACCTTGACCTTGAAATTTGACTTTGTCCTTGTCGACCATCATGGATCCGTCATTTTGTTTAGTACATGCTACCAGGAGCTACCACCTGCTGGAGTACTCCATCTTGTGTGTACTCGTATTATAGAGTACATTTCCATCTGGATAATTTTATTCTAACCCGCTACAGTGCAGTAATCATTTATTACCGAGGTGCCCCCGCCATCTTGAAATCATGTAATAATGTAGCTATAAAAGCGGGAAAAAAATCCAAAATTCATCAAAAAATCACTCATTAATTTACATATTGATTCGAACCGCTCCAGTCCTTGGTTCGATACTCGATCGATGCAATAATGTTTAATTTTATGAAAATAATAATAATTTCAATAAACCATGTTCATCATTCTTAAGAGACTTTAAATCCTCTACTACCATCATCCTATCCGACATCAAGACCAACATATTGGTAATTCATAATTTTAATGATAGAGATTCGGGAAAAAGTTAAAAATTCATTAAATAAATTTTCAAACAATATACCTACTGATTAATTAGGTCGACTAAGGTCCTTGGCACGATCCTGGACGAAGCTAAAACAACTTTAATTTTAAAAAAGTACCAGAAAAGTGTAAGGTTCTAGAAATAAAACACCACAGTCTTTTACAAACATAATATTTATTACACAATTTCTATCCTACTACAGGATCACTTGTGAAAGCCAGCAAACTTATAAACATTTAGCCCTGCATAGACGTGCAACGACTACTTCTTAGCTCCAACAGCTCCAAATGCTTCAACAGCTTCAATACTCCAAACGGCCTCCAAATGCTTGACAGCTCCAAATGGCTCCAAATGCTCCAAATGGCCTCCAAATTCTTGACAGCTCCAAATGACTCCAAATGCTCCAAACGGCCTCCAAATGCTTGACAGCTCCAAATGGCTCCAACAGCTCCAACAGCTTCAAATGCTCAAAACAGCCTTTAAATGCTTGACAGCTCCAAATGGCTCCAACAGCTCCAAATGCTCCAAACGACTCCAACAGCTCCAAATGCTCCAAACGGCCTCCAAATGCTTGACAGCTCCAAATGACTCCAACAGCTCCAAATGCTCCAAATGTCTCCAACAGCTCCAAATGCTCCAAATGCTTGACAGCTCCAAATGCTCCAAATGCTTGACAGCTCCAAATGCTTGACAGCTCCAAATGGCTCCAAATGCTCCAAACGGCCTTCAAATGCTTGACAGCTCCAAAGGCTCCAAATGCTCCAAAAGGCTCCAAATGCTCAAAAGGCTCCAATTGCTCCAACAGCCTCCAAATTCTCCATCAGCCTCCAAATGATTAAGACAGCTCCAAATGGCTCCAACAGCTCCAAATGGCTCCAAATGCTCAAAATGCTCCAAAAGGCTCCAAATGCTACAACAGCCTCCAAATGCTCCAAAGGCTCCAAATGCTCCAAATGACTCCAACAGCTCCAAAAGGCTCCAAATGCTTCAAAAGGATCCAAATGCTCCAACAGCTCCATATTCAATTGGTTCCAACTGATTCCAATTACTTTTCTTATCGAACTTGGCATGATTACTGACATGACTTTATTAGTATACATTTAGACTGGTAGTGGTAACTTTTTTACACCTTTAAGTTATAAGTTTTTTTTAGAAATCAGATTTCGATAAATGGTAGCTTCCATCTGGAAAGAAAATATATTAATTTATCTTCAAGTTTATACACATACATTTAATTTAAGCCATTATTGTATGTAGCCAGCTTACCTCAGTTCTTTGAGTATGAAGGATATTTCTTTAATGTTCGAATAGTTTTCTGCACAAAGCGATCCATGTAGTAGACGTAGCTTGTCAACCAATATGTTAGGATCTTCCCATGAGGTATAATCAATCTCTTCTGCTGCGTTCATCATCCTTGCATGTTTATAATAAATATTATTATCTCTGGTGTCTATCGTTTTAACACCAACCACAAGGTCACTTTTGTCATCTTGCCAGTGATTATCACAAGCTTGATCAGGATAATTTATTTTATTACGACGTTTCCATCGTTTTGGTCTCAAGCCACCATCACAGTCTTCGCTCTTGCTTGCTTTTGGTGCTTCAGCACAGTACTCAATCATGTCAGCCTTAGATGTGTCAGCACAGTCTTCATTCATGCCAGCTTCTGATGTGTCACCACAGTCTTCAATCATGTCAGCATCACATACTTGATCAGGATAATTTATTTTATTACGTCGTTTCCATCGTTTTGGTCTCAGACCGCCATCACAGTCTTCGATCATGCCTGCTTTAGGTGCTTCAGTACAGTACTCAATCATGTCAGCCTCAGATGTGTCACCACAATCTTCAATCATGCCCGCTTCAGATGATTCATCAAAGTCTTCGACCTTGTAAGCTTCAGATGGTTCTCCATCTTTCTCATTTTCATGGAGACGACTAGATATTGGAGTAAATATCTTTTCATTTCTAATGTGGTTACAACTTCCTTCGTTTGTTTTAAATTTTAAATTATTATCTTGATCCAGATCAGTAATTTTAGCATTAGCTTTTTCTCCTTCGTTCCTCTTCCGCGATGTTGTAGCCCAGTCTTCGTTATCTTTATTCATCTTAATTGTACAGGTCTTGTAATGTCTATCCAAGTAATATCTTCTACCAAAGGATTTCTGACACTGACTGCAATGAAATGGTTTTTGACAAGGACCCAAATTACACTCGCTTATTTAATGTCGTTTAGCATTCTTTCTCAAAGTAAACACCTTGCTACAGTATCTACAGTGATGACGTTTTGATACAGCAACAAATCCCGTTTCAGGATTCATATTAGTTACTGAGACTTATGCCAGATGCAACTAAGAGTTTTAAATTAGATATATTACTTAAATATAATTTTTTAATTATTTCATCAGCGAGAATTAATTTATCTCATTCAAAGGTACTTGTTGCAAGTAGTTCTGCTTTTCAACAACACATGTCGCCACATGTTACTTGCAGGTAAATAATATTTAGTTCTTTTATGCGGGATGCGGGATGCTCACTAACGATCGCAAAAGAAGGATGGCTTCGCTAGACTCCAAGGAGAAGGAAGTTCGTCCATCCTGTTAGTGCTTCTTAGATTTCTCAGAGATTATTTGACTGAGTAATGATTTTTTTTTTTAAATTTCCACCTGATAAAACAATTACAAGTGCTGATTTATTGGCAGAATTTCAATAATTAATGCAACCTTGAATAAAAAATGACATGACTCATTAAGTAAAAAAATTTTCATCAGTAACCAGAAGCACTCGGAGAAAACCATCAGATGTCTAGTCAGGAATATTTAGGAGCACACGGAGAAAACTACTATAATTTTGTCAAGAATAATCAGGAGCACACGGAGAAAACTACCATAATATTGTCAAGAATAAACAGGAGCACACGGAGAAAACCGCCACAAGTTTTCTTTGATATCATAAAATTCCAGGAAAAAATAATAATAAAAAATAAAAATAAATTAATAAAAAATAAAAAAAAAAATAAAAAAATACATAACATTCTGGCTTGTACTAGAACTCTATCTTTGTTCAACAATGAGAAGTTCACAAGCTAGCAGAATATATTTATGTATTTTTTTATTTTATTTTTAATTTTTTATTAATTTATTTTTATTTTTTATTATTATTTTTTCCTGAAATTTTATGATATCAAAGAAAACTTGTGGCAGTTTTCTCCGTGTGCTCCTGATTATTCTTGTCAATATTATAGTGGTTTTCTCCGTGTGCTCCCGTTTATTCTTGACAATATTATGGTAGTTTTCTCCGTGTGCTCCTGATTATTCTTGACAATATTATGGTAGTTTTCTCCGTGTGCTCCTGATTATTCTTGACAAAATTATAGTAGTTTTCTCCGTGTGCTCCTAAATATTCCTGACTAGACATCTGATGGTTTTCTCCGAGTGCTTCTGGTTACTGATGAGGAATTGATCTCTGCATGAAAAAATTTTTACTTAATGAGTCATGTCATTTTTTATTCAAGGTTGCATTTAATTATTGAAATTCTGCCAATAAATCAGCACTTGTAATTGTTTTATCAGGTGGAAATTTAAAAAAAAATATATCATTACTCAGTCAAATAATCTCTGAGAAATCTAAGAAGCACTAACAGGATGGACGAACTTCCTTCTCCTTGGAGTCTAGCGAAGCCATCCTTCTTTTGCGATCGTTAGTGAGCATCCCGCATCCCGCATAAAAGAACTAAATATTATTTACCTGCAAGTAACATGTGGCGACATGTGTTGTTGAAAAGCAGAACTACTTGCAACAAGTACCTTTGAATGAGATAAATTAATTCTCGCTGATGAAATAATTAAAAAATTATATTTAAGTAATATATCTAATTTAAAACTCTTAGTTTGCAACTGGCATTAGTCTCAGTAACTAATATGAATCCTGAAACGGGATTTGTTGCTGTATCAAAACGTCATCACTGTAGATACTGTAGCAAGGTGTTTACTTTGAGAAAGAATGCTAAACGACATGAAATAAGCGAGTGTAATTTGGGTCCTTGTCAAAAACCATTTCATTGCAGTCAGTGTCAGAAATCCTTTGGTAGAAGATAAAACTTGGATAGACATTACAAGATCTGTACAATTAAGATGAATAAAGATAACGAAGACTGGGCTACAACATCGCGGAAGAGGAACGAAGGCGAAAAAGCTAATGCTAAAATTACTGATCTGGATCAAGATAATAATTTAAAATTTAAAACAAACGAAGGAAGTTGTAACCACATTAGAAATGAAAAGATATTTACTCCAATATCTAGTCGTCTCCATGAAAATGAGAAAGATGGAGAACCATCTGAAGCTTACAAGGTCGAAGACTTTGATGAATCATCTGAAGCGGGCATGATTGAAGATTGTGGTGACACATCTGAGGCTGACATGATTGAGTACTGTACTGAAGCACCTAAAGCAGGCATGATCGAAGACTGTGATGGCGGTCTGAGACCAAAACGATGGAAACGACGTAATAAAATAAATTATCCTGATCAAGTATGTGATGCTGACATGATTGAAGACTGTGGTGACACATCAGAAGCTGGCATGAATGAAGACTGTGCTGACACATCTAAGGCTGACATGATTGAGTACTGTGCTGAAGCACCAAAAGCAAGCAAGAGCGAAGACTGTGATGGTGGCTTGAGACCAAAACGATGGAAACGTCGTAATAAAATAAATTATCCTGATCAAGCTTGTGATAATCACTGGCAAGATGACAAAAGTGACCTTGTGGTTGGTGTTAAAACGATAGACACCAGAGATAATAATATTTATTATAAACATGCAAGGATGATGAACGCAGCAGAAGAAATTGATTATACCTCATGGGAAGATCCTAACATATTGGTTGACAAGCTACGTCTACTACATGGATCGCTTTGTGCAGGAAACTATTCGAACATTAAAGAAATATCCTTCATACTCAAAGAACTGAGGTAAGCTGGCTACATACAATAATGGCTTAAATTAAATGTATGTGTATAAACTTGAAGATAAATTAATATATTTTCTTTCCAGATGGAAGCTACCATTTATCGAAATCTGATTTCTAAATAAAACTTATAACTTAAAGGTGTAAAAAACGTTACCACTACCAGTCTAAATGTATACTAATAAAGTCATGTCAGTAATCATGCCAAGTTCGATAAGAAAAGTAATTGGAATCAGTTGGAACCAATTGAATATGGAGCTGTTGGAGTATTTGGATCCTTTTGAAGCATTTGGAGCCTTTTGGAGCTGTTGGAGTCATTTGGAGCATTTGGAGCCTTTGGAGCATTTGGAGGCTGTTGTAGCATTTGGAGCCTTTTGGAGCATTTTGAGCATTTGGAGCCATTTGGAGCTGTTGGAGCCATTTGGAGCTGTCTTAATCATTTGGAGGCTGATGGAGAATTTGGAGGCTGGTGGAGCAATTGGAGCCTTTTGAGCATTTGGAGCCATTTGGAGCATTTGGAGCCTTTGGAGCTGTTGGAGCCATTTGGAGCTGTCAAGCATTTGGAGCATTTGGAGCTGTTGGAGACATTTGGAGCATTTGGAGCTGTTGGAGCCATTTGGAGCTGTCAAGCATTTGGAGGCCGTTTGGAGCATTTGGAGTCATTTGGAGCTGTCAAGAATTTGGAGGCCATTTGGAGCATTTGGAGCCATTTGGAGCTGTCAAGCATTTGGAGGCCGTTTGGAGTATTGAAGCTGTTGAAGCATTTGGAGCTGTTGGAGCTAAGAAGTAGTCGTTGCACGTCTATGCAGGGCTAAATGTTTATAAGTTTGCTGGCTTTCACAAGTGATCCTGTAGTAGGATAGAAATTGTGTAATAAATATTATGTTTGTAAAAGACTGTGGTGTTTTATTTTTAGAACCTTACACTTTTCTGGTAATTTTTTAAAATTAAAGTTGTTTTAGCTTCGTCCAGGATCGTGCCAAGGGCCTTAATCGACATAATTAATCAGTATATTGTTTGCAATTTTATTTAATGAATTTTTAACTTTTTCCCGAATCTCTATCATTAAAATTATGAATTACCAATATGTTGGTCTTGATGTCGTATAGGATGATGGTAGTAGATGATTTTAAGTCTCTTAAGAATGATGAACATGGTTTATTGAAATTATTATTTTTTTCATAAAATTAAACATTATTGCATCGATCGAGTATCGAACCAAGGACTGGAGCGGATCGAATCAATATGTAAATTAATGAGTGTTTTTTTTGATGAATTTTGGATTTTTTCCCGCTTTTCTAGCTACATTATTACATGATTTCAAGATGGCGGCCGAACTTCAAGATGGCGAGGGCACCTCGGTAATAAATGATTACTGCACTGTAGCGGGTTAGAATAAAATTATCCAGATGGAAATGTACTCTATAATACGAGTACACACAAGATGGAGTACTCCAGTAGGTGGTAGCTCCTGGTAGCATGTACTAAACAAAATGACGGATCCATGATGGTCGACAAGGACAAAGTCAAATTTAAAGGACAAAGTCAAATGTCAAGGTCAAATTTCAAGGTCAAATTTCAAGGTCAAATTTCAAGGTCAAGGTCAAATTTCAAGGTCAAGGTCAAAGTTCAATGTCAACAGTTGAGGACTAAGGTATGGTGACCAGATAATTATACTAACATGGTATCAGCACACTCTAGCGGACGAAAACAAGATGGTGATCTCCAGCGGGTGATTTCAAGATGGCGGCCGTCACGAAAAAGTGCTACGGTGGTTTTAAGGATGTTTTATTATTTAATTAGGTTGATTAATTTTTTTAATGTTTTTTAAAATTTATCCCGATTTTCTAGCATTAAAATTGCGGATTTTCAAGATGGCGTCTAAATTTTAAGATGGCGACCATAACGATAATTGCAACATTAATAGGATCCAATATGGTGGTCGTAACATAAAGTGTAAGAATGACATGGTACTCAACCAAGATGGCGGGTGTAACGAAATATGTAAAATTTATATAATCCAAGATGGCGACCGTAACGATAACTGCAACAGTGGTTTTTAAGATTTTTATTTAATTCGATCAAATAATTTTTTTAATGATTTTTAAAAATTTTCCCGATTTTCTAACATAAAAATTGCGGATTTTCAAGATGGCGGGCGTAACGGAAACTGCAGCGGTGACGTCATAATCCTATAAATGGCTTAACGGTGGCTTGAGTTAAGGATGCTTAAGCCAGTTTTAGGAATTTTCAGCCACTGGGATTTTTAAGGAATAAAATGGGAAATTTTCCCTCGAAACGGGAATTTTTCCCTCGAAAACGGGAATTTTTTTCTTAAAACGGGAATTTTGAGTCATTTTTGAGGAATTTGGAGGAATTTTTGAGTCCAAGATGGCCGCCGTGACGTCACAATCCAAGATGGCGGACAGACAATCACAATCCACATCCTGAATCCTGTTTCAGGAAATACTATAATATACTACTGTTAATGCCCAACTGGTTCTTTTGATATCGGATCAAGAGGATTTAGAGGAGATAAAATGGCTAAAAGGCAGGTCTTAGAAGTTTTAGGTGTAAAAAACCCGTTACAAATTTCTTGAAAGTATCAGAGGGAAATGCATTACACATTTATCTTTATTTTTCCGCCATATAATGTTACAGTCACCGCTCAAATTTCACTATTATCTGACGGGAACGAGATGACTGCGCGCCAGTTCAGAGCCGCGCTAGAACTACCATTGAGTGTCGCTCTTATCATCCTGCTTCACTAACACACACGCTGACCAGACGGCGCCCTAAAGCTGATTAGAGGAAGCACGTAGAAATGCAAGGCAGGAAATTCTTCCAGCTTATCAACCAGGGCTCGGGCAAGTCTTGACTATCAAGCTTTTCACATTAAAATATAACAGACTTGTATTGTGTAATTTCGGTGTTATTTAGAGGTTTTTCTTAAAAATCGTTTTTTTTTTTTAGCATTTTCCATATAAATTCGCGGAAAATTTCGCGATTTCGCGATTCACCATATAATCGTGGCCCTAGTAATGACCACTCGGCAGCAACCATTTGTTTTGTTTTGACGATGTCCCTTTGCCTGGTCTACAGCTTCCTGAGCTAGCCATGTGTGACAGTGGTGCAAGATGGCGGCCGTTCCGCTGTAGTCATGTGTTTTTTCGTCAGTACCATGTACGTGATTAGAATAGCCTAATTATAAATTTGAAACAAGTTCATGTAGCTTTAGTGCATCTCAACCTTAAACTGGAGTAACACAAGCATTTTATTGGTTTGTCATCTGTAGAAAATTTCAAATGACATTTGTGGTTATATTGTATCCTGCTAGCATGTCATCAAACATGAGTTTATGAACTTGTCATTTTAAGATACATCAAAAGGCACCAAAATGATTTATGTAATAGAATTTTTTACTGAAGAGCAAATTTTGGGGCACTTTTTTTCTATGTTCCTTTCCAAACCGCTACTCGCTAAGAAACCAGCCGTACAATGGCAGGATGCTGTCACTCACAATGCTAGACGGCTTTGCTTTAAACCCACTTCAACCTTCATGACAAGTCCGTCGCCCTACAGGTCACCTCTAAAGAAAATATGTCAAAAGACAGTTTATTTTTACTGGTTAGTTTACATGTACGTTTTCTGCTTGCCGTAGTTAAATACACTAGAACCCGATGTCACGAATCCCGAATTTAACAAAGTGATTTTACGAATACATTCTCTGGAACCGTCATAAAATTGAACATTTTGACCAAAATGTGAAAATCAAAAAAATATATATATATAAAAAACGAAATGAAAGATAATTAAAATCTGTTAATTTTAACACACAGCGTATTTTTGTGTCGGCTTTAATACTTCCAATAATGTTCATGTAAGAATAACAAAAAAATAATGGGAAATTTCCTTTAAAAATATGGCAGCGGTAGGTTCTGCAACTCGAGTGGGCGCACACTAAGCTCACCCTGCTGGCTGGCGGCAGCGGCTTCATGACGCATAAGCTCACCCCTCCCTCCCCTTGGTTACATTCTTCAAAGCTAGCTCATCCCTCCCAGACACACAAACCATCTAGTGTCCTCCCATATAACACCCCAACTTCGCTCCCCTTTAAAAATCTTCAGTGAGAAAATGATCTTTTCACCCTCCCTTCTCCCGTAAAATTTGGCTATTATGAATGGGGTACTAAAGCGGTGAGGGAGGGGTAAGATCGTTGTAAATATTTGCGGACCCCTCCCTCCCCACCAAACACGCCCAAAAAAATGTATGTCAAAATTTGTCACTTTTCACACCAAGTTTGAGTTCAGTCATCTCTGGCAAGGAATTTACAAGCTTTCAAACTTAAATATAAATGTATTTTAATAGCAAGGTTCCTATGAAAAGAAATATACCGAATAAAATCAAACTGCTGTCACCAAACAAAGCATAAAACAGCCCAATGCGTGGTTGCTTCGTTATTGCTCGCGCGAGAGGCGAGACGTGGAATGTTAGAAAAAAGATAAATTAGAGGGAGACAGACGGCAGCCAGTGTGTTTCCTGCGTGGGGAAAAAGTGGCGTAGCCTTTTTTTTATGCTGGGTGAAGCGACCTTTTTCTATCAACCCACGGGAAAAGATAATTGCTTGAGCTGTCAAAATAAACATCGCTGCGGCAGTTAAAACAAATCGAGGCGGGCGTGCATCCAGTCGGTCGCTGTGTGTATCTACTCGAAAAACATATCATCTCAATTAATAACAAGATTCCTTATAACCTACATGTATTGCCGGATGTTTTCAGCCTGATCAATGCAAGTTCTTTAGCCACGTTTTGAATGAAAACAACTGGCGGGCCAGTGTTGTGCCCTGTTTTGCGGACATATAAAGCTTTTATCAATTTGCTGACAATTTTAATATATTTTTACTCTCCTCGTTAAAATGAAGCAGATAACGTGATTGTTAGATTGTTAACAAGTACAAGCAGCATCCGAGATTGGCCGCAGCGCACGGTACGGGGAGAGGGTGAGCCGACTTCCATGTTCACACGCTGCGGCCAGAGGGTTTTTCCTGCATTGTATTAATAGTAATTAATATTTAATATAATTTTATTTATTAAGTCATAATACACAAAATTGGAAAGAAAAAAACCTGCATAAGTCATCAACAATAGTTCACAAATTCAAGCCAGTAAATATACCAAATCGGACTTCAAAAACTAAGCAAACATTGTCAACCAATAGTAATCAAAATCAAGAGAAATCCAGCAGGTAGCTTTGCCTTAACTGCGTACCACACTAGACACACTCGCTAAAACTAAACGTAAACACATTGCCACAAAAACCTTTATCTGCACCCTGCCGGCAAAGGGACGTGGAATGGGGGTTGTCAAGCGCTGACAGCGGTCGACAGGAAGTGGTATCTATTTTTAGATATGCGCTGCCTACGGCAGTACAGTACTCGGCAAGAGAAACGCAGTAACACGCTACTCACCACAAGAAACTTATTTTCTGTCCGATTTTCTTAGGATTTTCGGCAATTTTTTCACGGTTTTAATAGAGAGGTGGTTGCAATAAATGGGGTTGCAACAATAAGGTTTTACTGTATTAAACTTTTTGTTCTATCTCTCATGGTTTTGAACCTAGAGTTGTGAGAGCCAAAAGAGGTTATAATCTTATCCCTTTTTCTATTCCAGTGAAAACCGAAATAATGCCTCGCAGAAAAACGAATTTGGGTCATCGCACTTGCCACACAGAAGGTTCAAGAAGACGGCTTTCGAATATAACTGAGGAAGAGCGGGCATCCGTACGAGAGACGAACAGACTAAGCACCATCCAGGGGCGTAACACGTAACCAGCAGAGAGACGAGCAGCCAGGCTTGAGGTTGCACAATTGCGGGCACGGCAGTCGCGTTCTGCAGCAACAGATTTGGTTCGTTCTCAATGGAATGAATGTGAGGTATCGAGGATAACTGAAACACATACCCAAAGAACAGCAGATATGAATCTACAATACAATCGTCTTGCATTCCGGTACAATCCAGCTGTTGATTATAGTTCAAGTCCGCATGTTGTCATTGGCCAGATGAGTAATGTCTGTACCTACTGCCAGGCTCTTAAAGTTGAATAATGAAACGAAAGGGATGTGTTGCGCTGGCGGAAAAATCAAATTGCCTCAACTTGAAGCACTACCAGAGCCGCTGAAAACTGTACTTGCTTGATCTACTGCTGAATCGAAGCATTTCCTATCAAACATCAGGAAATGACATTGCTTCCAAATGACATTGTTTGGTGCAGAAATTGTGATTGCTCAATTCATGCCAACTTTTAAAATCAAAGGACAATTATATCCCGTTCCCAGGTGGTTGCCATAAATTCCTCCAAACGTACTTCATCGGTGATGATAGAGTTGAAGTCGATGCACGTTGTGGAATACATACCTCACTAAGAACATCCATCATTTCGCAACTGCAGGAGCTCCTTCACGAAAAGAAAAATTTGTTGCATTTTTTTCAAAACCTCAATGAATATGATGCCATCAGATACTCACAAAATAGTCATTCATGCCGACAAAACGCCCGCTGGAGAACATGTCCAGAGATATACTGCTCCAACTATAGGCGAAGTAGCAATTGTCATAGTCGAAGATCAGTTCCAACCTAGAGATATTGTTCTCCATCGAAGAAACAATCAATTGATACACATCGCAGAAACACACCGTTGTTACAATGCTTTGCAATATTCAGTTATCTTCTGGGATGGTGCCAATGGATATCATTTCAATGTGAAAATGATAAACCCAGTGAATGGTGCAGATATCAATAAAGTGCAGCGCAATGAACTTTTACACCTATTGCTTAATGATTCAGAGGAACGAGGACAATTATATTTTAAAATGCTGTCAGTTGTTTCACCAGTACATTGTGGATATGTATGCAAAAATTCAAATGGAACGTTTGCTGTTCCTTCGTTTGAATCAGACCAAACGTCACTCCGAATAATACATTAATTTGCCGGTGATTTCCAGTCATATGTCCAATCAAACATTCCCAAATTAACGCGTGAACAGTAGGACATTTATGATCACATAATGCAAATGATAAATGGAGAAGTTGGTGGGACTTTCTTCTTGGATGCACCAGGAGGAACTGGGAAAACATTCCTTATCAGATTGATTCTGGCAATGGTTCAGTCAAAAAATTACATAGCCTTAGCTCTCACTTCGTCTGGAATAGCTGCAACATTGTTACCAGGTGGAAGGATTGCTTATTCAGCTCTAAAGTTGCCATTAAACATGCAGATAATCGAGACTCCCACGTGCAATATTTCCAAAGCATCCAGTATGGGAAAAGTATTACAAAAATGTAAGCTCATTGTTTGGGATGAATGCAGAATGGCACATAAAAAATCGCTGGAAGCTCTTGATCGATTGTTGCGAGATTTGCATGGAAACGTTCAGCCATTTGGGAATGCATTGATATTACTCGCAGCAGATTTTAGACAAACATTGCCTGTAATTTCTTGTTCAACACCAGCAGACGAAATAAATGCTTGCCTGAAATATTCAACATTGTGGAAACAAGTACGTACATTGCAATTGACTACGAATATGCGTGTCCAACTGAAGAACGATCAATCAGCCGAGGTATTCTCACGATAGTTATTGGACATTGGGAACGGCAGCTGCCAGTCGATGAGACGTCAAGACAAATATCATTTCCTGATGATTTTTGTAATTTAGTAACATCGAAAGAAGAACTGATCGAAAAAGTATTTCCTAATATTAAAAATAAGTATGGGAATCATGATTGGCTCAGTGAACAAGTTTTCTTGGTCGCGAAGAATAAAGATGTCAATCAAATTAATAATTTTATTCAGTCCAGCATTCAAAGTGATGAAATTACATATAAGTCTATGGACACTGTTTTGGAAGCATATGAAGTAGTTAATTATCAAACTGATTTTTTGAACTCATTTATCTGCCAGGGATGCCACCACACATATTAAAATTGAAAATAGATGTGCCAATTATCATGTTGTGGAATATTAATCAGCCAAAACTCTGCAATGGCACGCGACTCGCAGTTAAAAAAATTGATGAACAATGTAGTGGAAGCAACAATTTTGTCAGGGCCTTTCAAAGGTGAAGATGTTCTCATCCCTCGAATTCCCATGATCCTGACTGATACACCATTTCAATTTAAAAGATTGCATTTCCCAATTCAATTGGCGTTTGCAATCACAATCAATAAAGCTCAAGGTTAATCTTTAGAATTGTGTGGTTTAGATTTAGATGCCGATTGCTTCTCTCATGGACAACTATATGTTGCGTGTTCCCATGTCTGCAAACCAGATAGCCTTTATATCTACGCAGACAATGGAAAAGCAAAAAATATTATATACCCACAAGTATTCCAAAATTAAACTTCTATGAAACGTATGCTTTGTTATGTCCCTTATTTCTCATCCATGCAACCACAATGTGCCACCGCGAAGCGTGGCAGGGTACAGCTAGTTAAATATAGATAATTGGTGACTGTACCACTTAAATCATGCAATGTTGCTAATTATTAGGGATTTTCCATTGTTATTATTGATTTAAAGTATGTAGGCATTCAGTATCCATATAGAGAATTACAGAGTGTTATTTATTTCACAAACATATTAACTTACTGATGTCAGAAATATAGTGTTTATCTGTGTTTTGTGCAATTAATCTGGCTAATGTGGCCAGTTGGTTGTAGACTGCGTATATTACACAATAATTCTAATGTTCTCTGCACTCACGGCACCACAGATTTGGTGATGGGTGTAGGTAATATTTTGACAACAGTGGAAAGCCAAGTCTGGGTGGCAACAGCCAACAATGGTGCTAGATACAGTTACTTTAAATAGGTTATGTAAACATTTGTGATAGCTGTTCTTAATCATGGTTGCGTCTTATTCCATTTTAAGTGTCGTGTGAGTTTGACTTCCATGACTGCCAATCCATCAAAACAACAGGAAAGTGTCATCTGTACATTAATTTATTTTGTCTTTTTTGGCGAACGATGGTGAAATGGAGGCTACCATAGCTAAACTATTATTCACCTGGTTTCTACTCGAAAAAGACGTCGCCCTCATTCACGTAGTCCATTATGCCACCTCGACAACCTCTCTGGAGGATAGGCAACTTGACGAACACCAGCTGCCTATGGGTATAGGTACCTGAGAACACTGCTAATGGATAATGGGACGCAGTTCACTGGAATGCAGTGGAAAGCCGAATACCGCAGGTGGGACATGGAGCAGCACACCACCCCAACCTATCATCTTTGGCCTACCCAACAGAGCACCGCAACCAGGGCATAAAAATCCAGTTGCGTCTCCATTTGGGGGACGATTACTCAAAGCACACCCAAAGCTGCTGTACTGCCTACGGCAGCGGACCAATGTGGTTACAAGCCATACCCCTGCTAAGTTGCTCCATGGTCAGAACCTGCCCCTGCCTGTGGAGCTCCCAGTGGCGTAACCAGGATTTGTGTATAGGGGTTTTTAAGAAGCATGCGCTCCCCCCCCCCCACCCGCCCGTATTAAAGCGGGGGGTCGGGGGGTCCTCCCCCGGGAAAATTTGGATTTTAAGGTGTAAAATAGTGCTATTTTAGCAGTTTTCGGTACTTCAATTTAAATATTGAAATGGTAAAAAAATTATTAATTTTAATATGAAATTTGAGTGATGAATAAGAAATTAATTAAAGATTTGGTGGTAAGGGGGGGTTGAACCCCAACCCCCCCCCCTGGCTTCGCCCCTGGGAGCTCCGAGTCGCTGGGATGGCAGGAGCTATCACCTGTCCCCCTACCATTCACCTTAGGGAGGAGGCATGGCAATACCAGGCCAAATTCCTGGCCACACATTCCCCAGTCACCAAATCCCCAGCACCACTAGAACCCGGACAAATGTATGCCCAATGCCACCATCTAACATCCGGCATCAACAAATACTGTGCGGGCCTGAATCTCAAGTGGGCAGCCCCCAGGAGGTACTACGACGGCTGGGACCCACGTCATACTTGATCAGATTCCCGAATGGTAGGTCGACGAAGATCCACTGGGATGACCTGCGACTGGTACCATAACCAAGCAACTGTACCACCCCAGCGGAGGGCAATGGAAATGCCCGTCAACCCACCCTTAATCACCCCACAACCCAGGCCAACCGGCATCCAGTCAGTAATCGCCTCATGCCTCACTGAGATCGCTCACCCCCTGATACTTGTCCCATGACCACATCTGATCGTCAGACAACCACCACTCATTCCACATTTCGTCCAGGCGGCACGACGCTGCACGAATTCGAGAGCTTTATGGACCAGCTGGACCCCGCAGAGGTGTCAGTAGGGCCAAACGATGGGGACGACCCCAATACACCAGGTTCCAGATCGGACCCCTGATCACATTCCCTGGTGAGGCAGACAACTTTCGGTCCAGCTCACCAGAGTGGCTAGGCTGGGACCAACCATGGTGGTCATTGGACCTGAGCCTGGACAGCTTGTCGTCACCATCTCGGCCCCAATTACCGAATCCCCAGGAGACACTTTAAATATCGGGGGAGAAACAGACCCTGAGGCATTGCATGTGGTAGGGGGCTTTGAGGGGCATAACAGTCTTGCTAAAGGGGGAGGGGCATTTGTCAACACCCAAGGGCTTCCCTCATTTGCGTAGCTCATTATGCCAACTCGATACCTCCTCTCTGGAGGGTAGGCAATGCGACGAACACCAGCCGCCGCTAGAGAGTCGATTGTCGCCCATGTGGTAAGAAGACAAAACATTGGTAGCAATAATGTTGATGATCCAAGCTGTTCACAACTGCTAACCATCTTCCTCTATTCACCTCTATTACAAAGAAGTAATTTCTGAAAGGTTTTCTTGCACTTCAGATGCAAGATTCCAATGTTTTGAAAGAAGGGCTCAGTTCTGTTAGCAGCCAGATTTTGCAAGGATTGCAAAGTGAATACAGAAATTTTTAGTCACAAGCTTTAGCCGTTCTGTGTTAACCAGTTTCAAATGTGAACAGTGAAAGAGCATATTTGTCTTATGGCCAGATATTTTCTGACTTGTGAACTGGTTTAAAAACTAATAATTACAATTATGCCTTCTAGATATTTCATGGATGTTCTTAATTGTATCATTATTTTGAATACGTTTTGCAACATATATTTTTTTATTTACAGCAAACCATATGCACTAAAGTGAATTTTAAATAAATATAAAATACATTCTATACTAAATTACTTTGATTTATTATGCTATTCTAATGTTAATAAACATAAACATATTATGTATTCGTTTAAGAAATACAGGGAGAAAATAATTTTCAAATTCAACTTGTTTTGCCGGTAATTTTTTTTTACCGTTTTGAACACCACTTTACAGTTTTTACGACATTTTATTCAGATTTTTACCTATTTATAATGACAAAATTCATAATTGTTATTTTCCACTTTCGGGTTGCCCAAGAATTATATTTAACTTGGGAGTGAAATCTCTGTTACTCCTGTACTCCTTGCCGCGGGGGTAGTAGTGCCCATGATGAAGAGAATGCCGCCAACAAGTCTTAAGAGGTGGGACGGGAAGAATCACCTGGAACAGTCCGGCCGCCATATTGATAGATTCCACTCTCCGAAAAACACTCATAAGATTGCATTGGGGTGGTGGTGTTGAGCTTCAAAATTGGTGTAAATGTGTATTTAGTGGCTTAAAACTAACATTTCGTGAATATATTGATATAAAAAACGTGTACATGTTCTGCTACCTTTATTATTTCATGTTACTAGATGTAGGATAAACGAAAATGACTTTTGTAGCATTCGGCTGTAGTAACTGAACTGGACGAAAATCTAATTATCAATTGGAGAAAGAAAGTATTAGTAAAATCGCTATTCACAGGTATTTATAGATTATTTATTATTAGTTACTGTTCTATGTATTGTTTGAAACCTGTTTTTCTGTTTATGCGCTTGTGAAAGTATCAACAGTGCGTTATTTCTACTTTTAGGTTACATTAGTTCAATTTAAATTGGCATGCACTCGTAATACGACACTGAACACTAAATAAATCTGAATATGTTCGGAATGTGTGAATGGTTATGTCTATTGTACACTATTTGATGGTAACCTTGACGTCATCCAGCTGAAGGCCACCTAAAGCCCGATCTGCACCCGTCAGTATCCGGCCCCACTAACGAAATGCACCCCTAGCCTTGGCCCAGGCGAGCCTCCGATACCAAGGTAGAATCAAGGGCCATGTCCAATGAATTAAACACCTTGACCCCGTTCATTAAAAATATAATGTAAATTAAGGGTAACTCAATACTAATTAAAAAACCCGCCAAGGGAAAGTGCGACGCAGGAGTGCCAGAGTCACTCACGTGTGAACTTGCCATAATAAGTTTGTGAGTGTCTCATTTGCAGCCTTCAGCCTTAATTAATTATAGTGTTGTGTTAACGTAAATATTACCGCCCCATTTTTCATATGTAACTAGCCACTGGAGCGGTCAGCAAGCGACGAATAGTCTCTGGTGTGACTCTGAACATTGAAACTTAATTTACACAAATTAATTAACAGTAATTAATAAAGACAGTCTGCCAATCAGATTAATTAAGAATAATTAATGTATGAATTTAGAGCTTCTCTCAGCTTATTATTATTAAAATTGACGCCGACCGCCGGTGCTCCCTCTGGTTCGCACAGGCCGTTATGTCACAACAACACTTACTCTTAAGTGCATCAAACACGCCCGAGCGTGATGTCCGCCGAGTGTATAAAAGTGCGCCGCAACGAACACCAAAGCGACGACAGCGCTCGGCCGGGTGTGGCAATGCGCCGAATTAAATACGTAATTATTCTGTTCAAATAAAAAACAACCAATTTAATAATAATTTAAAACATAATTAATTCAAGGAAAATCATGTCTAATTGTTTTATAATCATAATATATTGTGTAACATGTCTTTTAAGCCCAAAACTGGCCGGATCTGTTTTCCCGCGCTCCACGCGTTTAGGCGCGAGGCCGCAGGGCTGTCTCGAACTGAGTTACCGTCGGGAGCTCGCAGGGGTCGGATGCTCCGCGAACGCAGAGCCATCAACTTTCGCGCTACATCCACATATCAGCAATAGTGTAAGTTTTAAAATCCTTTTACCAGCTCTGCGCCGACCCCACCCAGTCGCACGATATTTCGTGCGACTCGTAACTAATTAATTTTATCCCAACAGGGAGTTTTACATATTTTACGTAATTCCATGTCCAGTTTAAGGACAGCGTGATTGAGGTACACAGCTTTTCGGCTTCAAAGCCAATTAATTGTTATCGTCAAAGACTTTTAGCAACGTGTGTCGAGTTCTTACTCGTTAATTTACGTCTCTTAACTTTCATCGTCTGTAAATGTGTAACTTGTAATGTGCAATCTAACCGAGTAATTTCTGATTAATAAGTGACTGTAATGTGTATGATTCCAGTGTACTGGGTTACGTACTTTTCGGGACCTTCATATTTCGCCACAGGTTAGATTGCAAATAACTTTGGAACGTCCGTTTGTATGTGCTATTGTCCATGTTAACGTAACTGCCTGTAGAAGTTCTTGCAGCACAGGAGATCTGTGGCTATCCGCCGCGCCATTCACATTTATAATCGACCACTGTAGAAGTCCGTGTACACCACTTGGCAACCTATCCTGATCGCGCATACCGTTTACGTAGAGAAATACGCGTGTCGCAGCGGTCAGACAACAGAAGCGGCCAGTACCTGGACCAACAAGTGTATCGGTTCTGAATAAATGCAGTGTCGTGTCAAATCGTTTACCAGTTATTTATAAGGCGTCCTGGGTGGCCTGAACAGCCCGGGTAGGTTTCGAACAGAGACGCGCTCCTGCCTGCAGCCACGAGGCCGAACCCCCGTTAAAACCCCTGAGATCACTTTCAACATTAATAATCAATTTAAAAACTTAGACAGGCAGCGGGAGTGGCGTCAAAATAAATTCCGAATAACGGAACTTTAGCAACTTTGGCGCGAGAGAACGCCGAGACCTTCCCTCGCGCAAAGCCAGACACCAGTACCGAGCGACTCGCGGACCGGGGCAGATGTGTGTTCCACGGGGAGCCATCATCCTTTGTTCTACACTGAGCAGTATTTCTGGTAATTATAGTCATCAACCTAAACCTGTTTTATTCTTTTTACATAAACTCCCCGTGCGTCCCTGGTTCTTTTACGGTGGAGGGCCTAACCCAGCCGCCTAACTTTAAACTCCCCACACGAGCCATTAAGCTGGGTAATTCACCTTACGGCACGGGCCGACTCCCGCTATCAACGAACTTTTGCTAAATGTTGAGTGCACAGGCACCGACGACAACTACGTGTAAAAAACTTTAAATCTTATTTAACTGCTGGCCGCGACTCACACAGGTGAACACGGACGCTGCCAAATTAGCAATTTTCGGGATTGGCCGTCTCCAATCAACTCCCCCCACTAACCTCGGCTGGCGTGAGGGCTAAACTAGGGACAGTGCGTCAGAGCACTATTTTTTAACCAAGTGTATTTTTGTAGGGTAATTCCTTGTGCGCCGTGCAAGTGTAATGTAAGTGTAATTATGACTGTAACTGGCCATCTGATTAAACGTCCACTCCGCACACTCTGTGCACGACGTGTCATCGACAGTATAAATCTCGAGTCTCTCTATCCCAGCTAGGAACCAGCATATTATGCTGCACAGGGCCTGTGATGTGATACCAGCTAGGGACGCCTCCCACCACGAACTTCGCCGACAGTCCTAGCAGGCCACGCAGGGGCAAGGCACCCACGAAACCCAAATTTAGTTAGACGCTGAGCTAACCTGGCGCCCTCCCGGAACACAATATTAATAAGAGCCAGTTTCCCGCTAGGATACAGGCCCGGTCTCGAATACGAGAACCCGGACGTCAGCAACATAATAACCAAACAAGCAGATAAACATATTTTTATGTAGGACCAAGCTACTGTGTTATTTTTTTCAGATTGTAAAACTTTTACAAGTTACATAGAATGAAATAATGTTTTTGCTATTTTTAAATTTATTTGTGTGTTTTTAAAGTGATGTTACATGAGAAGCCAAGGCCACTAGTTACCATTCATAAGACATTGTTTAAGTGTTTTCGAGAGGCTTTATAATATGAATAATTATTTATTTGCCAGGATAAACATAGGCAGTGTATGCTAGGGTTTTACGTTGACATTATTTTTTCAATGAAAATAAGTAGACCAAGCAATGGTGTTTGGTTTCATCTGGAAAGATGGGAACTCTGCAGACATCATTACTTATACACATTCACGTCATTCTCTCACATGCAAGACATGGGTAGGTTTTAGTTTGAGCTTACAGTGCAGTGCTAAAACAAAACCTGATGTCATACCAAACAAAACGAATTTTCGAGACATTTGTAAGAAGTACAATAACCATAATTTTTTTATTTTAGCAAATTCTTGCTATATTTTATCCCAGTTCAGCATGATGGACAATCGAAAAACTCAAAATTTAAGTTTCCAAGTTTAAAACTATTGCGTAATTCAACAAGACGTTATTTAAAGTATTAAAGTGGAGACCAACACAAATTTAAGAACACATCGTATTATAAAAAGGCGAGAGCTATCACATCTCATTGTGCTCCAAAGAGCGACACACATCATTTAATAAAGATATAAAATAAACCACAGGAATATTTAAAGCATCTTTATTCTGTTGGTATTAGTCAATTTTGACGTTTATGGGAAATTGTGTTTATGTTTAATGCTCAGTTGGTGGTACTGATTTGTGTATTACCTTGGACGAAGTGATGTTGCATTAAACACAGTCTTGGTGAAAGTTACTTGTCGTCTACCTGTCTGTTTTGTGCTCCGACTTTCCCATAACAGTGGTTATGGGCCCAGACAAGCTTAGATTAATGTGGCTGTGACTGCTTGAAAGTCGTAATGCATGTCAGGAGTATAATTGCCATTGCAGTGGTTGGTATATTTGCAATTGCTGCTGTTTTTTGTGATCGTGTGTGGTGTGGGCAGGTGGCCATGTTTCCTGCAACAGTTGTAGGATTTCCACAACTTACGAATACTAACTTCTCCAATTGGCTATGGAGAGTAGAGACGTTTTTGACCAAAGAGGGAGTAGACGACGTGATAAATATATCGGACATCACCAAAGCGGAATTGTCAGCGGAAGAAAGACGACAGTTGATGTGCGTGATGAAAAGGCTAAATGGGTCATCGCTCAATGCGTATCAGATAAAAACCTGGAGATAGTGAAAGGGGCAACTTCAGCTAAAGAAATGATGGTTTCTTTAAAGAATGTTTTTGCCTGGAAGAGCCCCATATCCAAATTATTTGTGATTAAGAAACTCTTGAAATTGAAGTTTTACTCAGCTGAGCTGCAGGAATATTTCCTTGTAGTTGAGACAATGCTTAGTGAGTTAGAAGCATTGGGGGCAGTTTTAGACGAAACAGATAGGGTCTGCTATCTATTATCGACTATGCAGGAGAAATTTAGCAGTGTTATCACAGCCATTGAGACGATGACTTCAAACATAACGTTAGAGTTCGTGAAGGGACGACTCCTGGATGCAGAACTTCGAATGGTGGATGATCATATGTCACCATCCCAGGTGTCTGGCTGTTCGTTTGCGGAGAAGAGATCACAAGTGAAGTGTTTCGACTGTGGTGAATATGGTCATTACAAGAGACAGTGTCCAGTGTTAAAGCGGAGAGGTTCGCTTTCCCATACGCCTCGGAAGGGTTTCCGTGGCGGGAGACATGATTTCCAAAACGTAAACGTTGCAGATGGAATGCCACCGGTAAGTGCTGAATAGAATGATGTGGTGTTTATAGCTTCAACCTCTTTGATGAGTAACTATGAACGATCTCATGCCATTACTTTTGTGTGTGACTCTGGTGCATCCGAGCATATGATAAATACTGATTATAGTCTCTCATGACAGGCATTGAGACATTAAAGGAACCTGTTGCTATTGTTGTAGCAGATGGAAGTAAAATGCTCGTTGCAAATGAAAAGGGAAATATTGTTTTTGATAAATGTACATTGACAAATGTTTTTATTGTAAATAATTTGAGATACAATCTTCTTTCTATATCAAGGGTTTGTGTAGTTGGGTATCAAACAACCTTTCTTAATGATAAGATGATAATAAGCAATGAAAGTATACCTGTTCTCGAAGGCCAAAAAATTGGTCAACTGTATGTAGTAGGGCTGAATTGTTCGGTAGTTGGAAATGAACCTGTGCCCAGTGTAGGGATGTCTACTTGGCATGAGAGGTTAGGTCACCCAGGTGAGGAGGCAATGAGAACATAGAGTAATATGACAGGAATTAAAGGTATGGAAGCAGTAAGAGATTGTAAAGTATGTATTGAGAGTAAGTTGACTAGACAACCATTTAATTCGATAAGTCCTAAAGGAAAAAGGTGTCTTGAGATAATATGCAGTGACTTGTGTGGTCCCATTAAGCCTACCTACTATGTTTGATGGGTTTAATTATTTTCAGACTATAACAGATGCATATTCTGGTTTTTGTATGGTGTTTCTGTTGAGGAGGAAAGATGAAGCCTGTGAAAATGTGAAAAGCTTTATAAAATCATCAGAAAGGCAGTTTTCTTCTGATAATCGTAAGGTTTTGAGAATACGATGTGATAATGGGGGTGAATTTTGTTCTGCAAGTTTTCAAGGCTGGTGTTTCAGGAAAGGTATTCAGCTGGAATATACTCCTGTCTATACACCTCAGTTAAATGGACAAAGTGAGAGAATGAATAGAACTTTGTTAGAGAAATCCCGGTGTATGATAGGAAACTTACCTAAATACCTATGGGGGGAAGCTGTTAGGACAGCAGCATTCTTGTATAATAGAACCCCTAGGTACAATGGCCTAGTACCAGCTGAAACATGGTATGGGGGGAAAGTCAATTACCATAAGATCAGGTTGTTTGGGAGTAAAGCTTTCAATAAGGACAATCATCCATCTCTGGGGAAAATGGATAAGAGAAGCATTGAGGTTTACATTGTAGGGTACGCTTCAAATGCTTACAGGTTTATTAATCCAAACAAGAGACAAATTGTAGTGTCAAGGGATGAAAGTTTCTGGAGGATGAGACGTACTATGAATCACAATATGATGCAGAACCAATGAAAGTAAAGGTAAATGGCGTGGACATGTTATAAACAGTATCATGTGATATTCAAAAGGAGAGAACATCTGATGAGGGTATAGAGGAAGGAGGTAGGAGATCAGAAAGAACTAGGGTACCTCCAGTGTGGCATAAAGACTATATTACTGAGGACTATACAACGCAAATAGCATTGAATGCATGGGGGTTTCTCGATCCTAATGTTACCTTGACAGTGTCTGATTTGAAAGATAACAGAGACAGGGAGGCATGAGAAGATGCAATGCACGAGGAGATACGTGCCCTAGAAAAGAACCACACTTGGGAGTTAGTTGAAAAACCAAGTGGTAAGACAGTAATTGACTCCAAAGGGGTTTTTTCAGAAAAAGAGGTAAAAGGGAAATTAATTAAAAAGGCAATATTAGTTGCCAGAGGGTGTTTTCAGGAAGCAAAACCAGATGAAGAAATATATGCCCCTGAAGCTAGGATGCCTACCATTAGAATTTTGTTATCACTATCATTACAGATGGGCTGGGTTATTAACCAATTATATGTCAGAAGTGCATTTTTGTATGGAGAACTAAATGATCCAGTTTTCATGAAAGTTCCTGAAGGGATTTGTGGGTCTAAAAAGAATAAAAATCTTGTTTGCAAATTAAGGAAGGTTTTGTATGGTCTGAAAGTATCCCCCAGATGCTGGTACGAAAGATTAAGCAAGGAACTATTAAGACTTGGTTGTAAGCGATCAAACTCTGATCCTTGCTTGTTTTTTAAGAAGGGCTTATACATTTTGGTCTATGTTGATGATCTAATGGTTTTTTCTGATGATAAAGAAAAAATTCAAAACATTATAGTGACTTTAAAAGAAAAATTCGAAATGAAGGAAATGAGTGAGGAAACTGGAGTTTTTAATTCCCTTGGGCTCGAAATTATTTGTACAGATGAATGTTTATCTATTAGGCAATGTAAATTGATTGAGAAAATATTGGAAAGATTTCAAATGAAAGAGTGTAAATTCTCAGACTTGCCAATAGAAATTAAATTAGACTTGCAACCTTCAGATGAATGTGACAATAATGTGCCGTATAGAGAACTTTTTGGGTGTTTGATGTATGTAATGCTAGGCACTCGACCAGATTTGAGTTTTCCTATTGTATATTTCAGGTAGTTTCAGAATTGTTTTGGAAACAGTCATTTTAAGTATTTGAAAAACATCCTAAGATATTTAAACAAAACAAAGGAGTATTGTCTTACATATTCTAAACAAGTGTGTAATGTGATAGAGTCATACGTAGATGCAGACTATGCAAATGATAAAATTGATAGGAAAAGTATTACAGGATACTTCATTAGGATATTTGGTAATAATGTGATATGGAAATGTAAAAAACAGAGTTGTGTTAGTCTATCCAGCACTGAAGCTGAATACGTAGCCTTGGCTACTGCTGCTACAGAGTGTATCTTTGTGAAAAAGATGTTGACAGAACTTTTAGAATTAAAGAATATTGATGTGATTATGTATGAGGATAATCAATCCTGTATAAAAATGGCATGTACTCTTGAGACAAAAAGATCTAAGCATATTCATGTGAAATACAATTTTATAAAAGATCTTGTACAAGAGAATATTGTAAAACATGTGTATGTTGATTTAGATAACCAAATAAGTGACTGTTTAACCAAACAGGTACCCTACTGTAAATTTGACAGATTTGTTTCTGAGTTAGGGTTGTCAAAATTGGGGGAAGGTGTTGGTATTAGTCAATTTTGACGTGTATGGGAATTTGTGTTTATGTTTAATGCTCAGTTGGTGGTACTGAATTGTGTATTACCTTGGACTAAGTGATGGTGCATTAAACACAGTCTTGGTGAAAGTTACATGTCGTCTACATGTCTGTTTTGTGCTCCGACTTTCCGATAACATAAAGAATCTTTATTCAAGCGTGATTTCATTTTCGTCGAATATTACTTCATATACTCGCATAAGAACTCCAATTAATTCAAAACCATGTTGTTTGATATCAAAACAAGTAGCACCAATGCAATTTTTTGGTTCTCAATGTGGGCGTGGCTCGGCAGAATGTGACGTCGTCCCGACCATGGCCTCTAAGCCCGTGCTCCGCAACTCTAGTACCAGATCCCGTTTTTGGAGCACACCCATAGACCAGCAGAAATAAGTCAGGCGAGCGCCTCGGGTGTGACCCCACTAGACTCAAATAAACTTCAGGGCACGAAACCCCGGGGGCTCGACCCCATTAAACAATAAAGGAACAAGACATTAGGACACAATTATTAATTCACAGGCATTAAACAAGTGCGCCCGGAGTTGATAACGAACCTCATTACCAGTCACCGTGGCCACTGGTCTTAATTAAAGTGCCCGTGACAATGATCGAGTCAGATTAGTAGAAATCCAACTAAAACAGTTCACAGTGAGACAATATGTTAATAAATTTACAGTCGCCAACTTGATGCCACAATTAAAATAATTAAATACTATAAAACAGTTGTCAAGCCTTAAGCACCCAATTACCAAGTGCTATCTTTTAATTGAGCACCTGGAATGCATTTTTAACTTATAATAGAGCAAATTAAGTTGATATAATTTTTGGTGCCGACTCACAAAGGAGGTGAAATTTCCCTCCCTTGCGAGGCGGTAATGTTCGGCAGTCTCCAACCACTCCGCGCTGGGTCAAGACGTGTGTCCGTGAGCAGCCTTCAATTTTGTTCCACCGATCGTTCACTCTGTACTTGATTTAATAACCAAACCTTTTTAATTCATTGCTGCTCACATACCTCGGTGTGTATTTCGCGGACCCGGGCTTATCTTGACCGTTTCCTTGGCGATTCCGCACCGCATCGCGGACCATATAATTTACGGCACTGGCCGACTCCAGCCAACTCGTTTTCGTTAAGATCGCCGTGCATACGCCTGCCGGCTACAACCTCACATAAGTTTAGAATATAATTCAGGGTCATGCTCATTGAGCCCTCCCAAGACAGTAAACTTTCGGCGCTGGCCGCCTCCAGCGAACTAATAATCACGTCCCCGCGAGACTGCAGCGGCAGATTTACAGTGTTATGTTAGTGCCGTGTTTTGTTTTGTAATCAGAGTGTGTTAGTGTAATAGTACAACGGCAGAGACGCCGCATAGCGAATTATCATAGCTTTTGTAGTGGTTCTGCTACCGTGTAGTGTATGTGTAGGGAGTACAGCATACCCATGTGTACCACTGGAGCAGTCCGTGGATTAAAAGCCAATTTAATATAAACTGTGTCGTCTACAATTATTCCGCACCATTTCGTCCTCCCCAGGGCCGAGCGGCCTCACAACCAAGTAGGGAATTTCAGGGTAGATTTCCAGCCGCGTACCTGGCGGGGCATGCGGGGTCAGAGTAACCACGACCCATCACCAACGGCCTAGTGTCCCACTAGCCTGACGCCCCCCGGACAACAGCACCACTGCGACGCCCGTAGCGCCCATCAGGTACTTCCCGGGCCTTCTACAGAGGCCGCGTGACGGAAAATGTAAATAGGGCCACCATATTGGTACATTCCACATCAAAGTTTGTTTGGTTACACATTCGCAGCCATGAACTCTATCTGGTTACTTCTTATATATGTGCTCCTTGGTAACAACAAAAATATTAATTGCTTTATGAAACAGAGTAATAAAAATAATCACTAATCGTTTGTTATTTTGTTGAAAATCTACCCATCGATGGTGACATTCATTTGTCAAGTTGCTCTATAGTGCTCTGTGTGTGTTTTGATCCCATGCACGTTTTTGTACCGTCTGGGGTAAAGTGTGATAGTGGCATTGTGGAGCGTTAGCATTGTAGGAAGTCAATAAGATCTAGGAATTTCACATGTGTAGTACTTTGGAAAGCAACCATAGAAGTATGATATTGGTTTCACATGTTTTATTTTCACTCTCTATGTTAGATATCTTTGCTTTATTATGAAAGTTAATTGCAACCTTTTTCTCTATGAGTATTTCAATTTGTCTTATACTTTAATTTTATTACTTTCTCAGAGTAAAATTTTATTAAGGCCTTGTTTGGTAATGACCAATGAAAAATTACGTTACCACAATTCTGTATTGTCTCTACGATATAACACTTAATAGATCGCAATTCATTGGCAGCTAGATGTGGTATAAATTTCCTTTTTTACATTTTTTTACGATTTCGAGCTATATATCGCCGAGCAAGACACAGAATATTGAACTGTTTGAAATTTGGAAAGTCAGTTTTTGTTCGACTTTCGCCCGAGCTAGACTCATTATAGCTAAGCTCCAGAAGATAGAGAAAGCTAAATGGAAAAATCGTCGTAAAACTTCAAGATTAAGGTAAAGGAGTTTCAGTAGAGATTTAATATATTTATATGATTTAATTTTTGTCGGTACTACGATGTTTGAGAAGAGGTAGTGACCGCCCTTGACGAATTATACTTCAAGATCGACGTGATACAGACCATAGTAATTGGCCTTATATTTGAGAGTATATTCAAATCCGACGAAGTAAGAAAGAAGAATATCAGTCCCACGACGCGGAAGGAAGGATGCCGGCTACTTAAGGAGACATTGCGGATTAGGAGACCCGAGTTCAGCGCCCACATCACCACAATGCTGAAGGAAGGATGCCAGTTTTCTAGAAGAGACAACGTGAACCCCGGACCCTGGAGTGCCGCATCCACCACGACGACGCGGGTCGATCAACGTCTGTTACGAAAAGGAGAGAACCAGAGCCGTGACTAGGGAAAGACCGCAGTGATTGCCGTACCGGTAAGACAGAAGGAGACCACCAATACGTAATGTCTTCTCGATCAGTTCCAAATCGAGACATGGATCACTGAGGTTTGTCTTCCAACCCCAAATTACTCGAAGTTGCCCAACAAGGAGTCTGTTTTAATAATTGAGTAAAACTTTGAACACAAAGTACTTTATTTCACTAACAAGCTAATCAAAAGGAAATTTGGCAAAAGTAAATGATGATGTCTTAAGTGTTATGTCTTAGAACATCAACACAATTTGTTTCATTGAGATATGTTCTTATTTAACTGATATTCAGTAAAAGACAATGTTAATGAGCCAATGGAGTCATGACAATAATAATATTTATGCCAACTAGTGCTTCCGTCTTTACTTTAGTGCAAAAGGGATCCTCTGGTCTCGAAACTGATTATTATTGTTATTATAAAATTTTAAATCTTTTCTCTAGTTCGGGACTTGGTTTCTCTCAAGCTCTGATGTTGTAACTAACACCTTTGTTGTAATTTGAGTCTCCGCGGGGCTGGAAGAGTGCGAGTCTTGCACATATTTGTCTGGGGACGCAGGCTTGACCGCGTTTCAGCCAGGCCAGCTGACGCGTTGTTTGCTGCGATTCTAGAGAAACACAGCGCAGACTTGTTTACCGTTCTTTTGAAACCAGCTGAGAGCGAGGTTGTGCGCACTCGCCGTGCGCAGGCAAGTGTCACAATCTGGTGGCCGGTTTTCTGACTATGTGGACATACCGGCGTGGGCGAGCGTACGGCCGGCTTGTTTTAATAAATTTACGTGTTTGGAAAACACAGGGAAACTTCTCGTCAGGATGTTTTCCCCTTAGGGGTTTTGCGGCCAAGAAAATTGTTTAAAAGAGACGTAAAATGTTTCCGCGGGGCTGTAATCCTGTGGAAGGCTGTTATGCTGCCCGGCCGTGCGTCGATGTGGTAATGGTTAGGTGAGTGAAATTGAAATGGCGTCTGCGTGATGCCTGAGTCTTAGCCTTCCTGAACTTCATGTTGCTTCGTAGTTAACTGCAAATTCTCGTTTGGTGTAGTAGTTGCTCTCTTAATTAATTTTTTTAAAAACTTTGTTTACTAACGTGTAAGGAGTTCAGAACTAAAGTTTCCCTTTTATTTTCCAGTATAAACTCTGTAATTTGTTTGTATCGCGATTCTTTTCGTTTACATGTTTATGATGACATAATTGAACCAAACTAAATAATTTTTAAAGTCCTTTTCGTGGTAGTGAATGTTCTAAACAATCTTAATAATGAAGTTGCGGAATAACTAATGACGTTTGGCATCACTAGGTGGCCTGGGAGAAATGATAAGAATAAATTATTTCAATGTCAGTAGTTAGAATAATGGAAACATAATCCCTGTATTTATGCGTAATTAGTTCGCGTTGTACCAAGTTGATCATTGTGTCTGATATTTGCCATTTTATTGCAGTAATCGGCGTCTGATAATCGTTGGTAGAGACTAACCAGCCTCCAAAATCCCGAATAATATCATATTTAGTAAGAAAATATGTACCTAGTATTACAGACTTCGCTAATCCCTTAACTACAAGGACACATATAATTTTTTCTTTGCCAAGTCCGTCTATAGTTATTAAAGCTTGTTTATTTACTGTAGGGCTGGCTCAAGACGTAGCACCAAGAATTTTCACGCCTGGGATAGGTATTATTATCAAACTAATTCCAGCATGTTCTATTTCTGTGCATAAGTCTTCACTAATGCAGCTGACCTCAGCTCCACTATCTATTAAACACGGAGTAAGTATTCCGCAGACGCCAAAATGTAGTTCTGGACAGTATACCTCCTCTTTCCCTGTAGTGTACTCTTCTTCTTTTGTTAAGAACTCCCGCTCGTTTTCTGCTAACCGTATGTTGTATAGGTGTGATTTTGAAATGAGTCTGTGTTCCCCCTTGTCGTGACTAGCGATCGGTATTTTGGGTGCAACAATACCGATCTCTCCTAGTTTGATTGCTGGCGTTTATCGTTGTCACTTATTTGTACTTCAGACTGATAATTTTTCTGATGTAAGTATTCAACTCCTTGTGGTTTAGAAAAATACACGGTTTTATTAACGGGTTCCTGTCCTGGCAAATATTTAGGAACTTTCGATGATGCTGCGATTGTCTTGTAATAAGTATTAACGTATTCTAGTGGTCTAATACCTTCACAAGTCGTCTCATTTCTAGTGTTACCACTACTACTCGTGTTTGCTCTTTCGTCCTGCGTATTCTGGAGAAAACTAGTGGGATAGTTTCCTCTATTTCCCACAATATATTCCGTCATACGTTGTTTGCAACGCTACTCCTAGCATTCGATTTTCTAACTGACCGATTTTTTTATTCACGCTACTAATTTCCTCTACTGTCGTTATTTTATGGTGCTGTAACTCGTCGGCTACGCTTGCGATTCTAGCTTTGGTGTTACGCAAGTTTTGCGTTACTGTTTCCTCGGCTGTATGTTTCGCGGTTTCATGACAAACGGATTCGGTACTGATTTGTTGTACTTCCGATATCTGTTCTTCTACTGCCGAGAATTGTAATCTTACAGACTCGTTAAAACTCCGCATTTCATTATTGCTATCACATATTTGTGTGTTAAATCGCTGTTCCACTTCGGTTATTCTCACATTTACCTTGTTTATGTTTAAGGTAAATTCACGTGATAGTTCTTCCAAAAGTTGATGGGTCAATTCCTCCGCATGCTCTCTGTTTTTACGCAATAATTCCTCCGCATGCTCTCTGTTTTTACGCAACCCTTCCTCCGCATGGTCTCTGTTTTTACGCAACCCTTCCTCCGCATGGTCTCTGTTTTTACGCAACTCCTCCAGTAATCCCTGCGACATTTGCAAGCACATTAACCTGAAATCCTCCATGGTAGGTGTTCTAGCAGCAACAATATTTGTATTTTCTACGGAATTGTTCGTGTCCTGTTCCTCTATGGTGTTAGACTGTTCTATGCCTATGCTCGGATATACTTCTGCATTGTGACTTACGTTTTCATCAAGTGTATCATCAATGTTAGCAATTTATGTTGCATTTCCCCTAGCTCCTTCTCCGTTCAAATGCTTACGCCTTAGGAAAAAAGTTTACTCCTCATTAGACATGATGTTAGTCTGTAGTTATCTCGTATAACAACGGTTATAATGTGTCTTTACCCAATCCTACTCGCTAATATTTGGTCACTTTCGAACCTTTGTTGGTTTGGCAAATCGACCAAATTATGCACTATCGAGCCCCGCGTTGTGTCGACATTTTCTATGTTTGCTCACCTGCTTCAAATTTTGTTAGTCATACTAAGATGACTCTACTTCTGGCTAGACAAATCAGGTGTGTCCACAGATAAGCTGGCAGTATGGGAATTCGTAATACAGACGAATAAATGGACGGCTTTTATATAAAAAGAACCAAGCACCATTTTTTAACATTTTTGAGATATACCCATAACTGAATTCATGAAACACACTAAATTCTTTAAAAAAAAATAGACCCAAGTGATATCTAGGCTGTGCTGCTGTCTGTGAGCACTTGATCCAACAACCATTTTGCATAGAGGTTTTCTACTTTTATTTAAACTGAACCAAGTGACATTTGGCGGTTGGTTCTGTTTAAAGAATATTTAATGTATATTTTCTTTCTTGATTTAAAAAGAACCAAGTGATATTATGGTGATTGTACAGAAATAATATTGTGAAATCAAACAGCTGTTGGATTCAATTTGTTTTTAATTCAATGTAGATTTTGAAATACTTGAGGGTACAAAATTCTATAAGTTAATATTAGATTTGTTATTGTGTGTGTGTTTTTTTTTTTAACAAGATCATGATGTATATTGTCAAAAGGATCATACAAATGATGATGAAGACATTGGGATGATAGTGTTCAAGATCCAGACTACACTCCACATTTAGATTCAGGCAATGAAGGTGAACATAGAGAGACCAAAGACATAGAGGAAGAGAATGAAGATAATAGAAATGTACCTGAAAAGTTAGATGGACAAATGACTCAAAATAAGAAAGGAGGTAGACCTAACAAGAGGAGAAAACGAAAGCATGTAAGTCAAACATGTCAGTCACTGAAAAAACTAAAAGACAGCAAAAAACCTCATTTCGCAGTTAAAGGTACTTACTGTAGTCCCAAGAAATACAATGATTTTAATTGCAACTGCCCCAAACGATGCAAAAACAATGTTAATATTAATTCCAGAAAAAAAAAAATTTGGAATTTAGGATCTTATGATTGCCAGACTGCTTTCATTGCTGCACATATTCAAGAGGTAAATGTTAAAAGAAAGAGGTCATCATGTAACAAAAGACAATACACTAGAAAATACGAACTGGATAAAGTGAATGTCTGCAGAGAAATGTTTACTCATACCTTGGGAGTATCAACAAAACGAGTCAACACATCACTGAACAAAATTCGCTCCGATTGTGTAACTGACAAGAGAGGAACTGACAGAAAAGGTGTGTCTCAAATTTCTCCAGTTGAAATTCAAAAAATTAAGGATCACATCAACAAGTTTCCTAGGTATAAATCACACTACTGTCGGCGAGTGAGTGGTGATACAGTATACCTATCTACAGAACTTACAGAATCAAAAATGTATGAATTATACAAAGAGGAAAATGAAGGAAATGTAGCAGTAAGTTTTAGTTGCTACAGAATGATACTTCACAGAGATTTTAATATCAAACGGAAAAAGCTGAAAAAAGATACATACAATGCATGTGACAGATTTCATGCAGCAATGCAAAACTGCAACAACATTGAAAAGGAAACAATTATGAATGAGTTAAATGTGCATAGTCAGAAGCTGAAGAAGCAAGAAATGAAATGAATCGTGATCTTAAGACTGCAAAGGAATGTGAAAATGTGGAAACGTTATGTTATGACATGGAGAAAACATTTCCTCTGCCTAGAATCCCAACAAATATAATTTATTACAAGAGGCAAATATGGGTTTATAATACTGGGATAGACTCTGGGAAAGAATCCAAAAGTTTATTTTATGTTTGGGTAGAAGGCACTGCTGGAAGAGGTGCCCAAGAAGTGGGTTACAACTTGCGAAAGCATATTGTTACTCATGTCGGAAGGAATGTCACAGACATCATTTTGTGGTCTGACTCGTGTGGGGGCCAGGATAGGAATATCAAAATGGCACTAATGATGAACACATTGTTTGGTGATCTAAACTCACTGAATTCTGTGACACTGAAGTATTTAGTTTCAGGTCACACTTACCTCCCGAATGATTCTGATTTTGGTGATGTGAAATCTGCCCTAAAACAACAACAGCGACTATATACTTTGGAGGACTACATAAAGGTAACGGAAGGATGCCGTAAAAAGAGAAAATTTGTTGTGACACAAATGCAGAATGACGACTTTAAAGGGACCAGTGAAATAGAGAAAGAGATCACCAACAGGAAGATTGACACAGAAGGAAATAAAATTAATTGGCTCACACTTCGTCAAATTAAATTGGAGAGATGTAAACCACAAGTTCTTGAGATGAAGACCAGCCATTCTCAAGAAACTTTCATCAGTGGCGTCTCGTCAGGGCAAGCAAGGCAAGCAGTGCTTGCCCAGGCAGTTTGCAGACAATGTATTTTTTAAATAAATATTTTATTCAGAATAGTATTTTACTTTGGCTCGTGCAGTTAGGTGTATGTATTTTTTACATTATCTTCTTGGGACCCAATACTGTGCATTGTGCGCTATAAGAAAAGAACTCGTCGACACACAAAACATGCTGTTTAAGAAGCGTTGCTAGGTTTAGAAGTGCTGGTAGGACCGCTTTCAGCAGGAAGGCTGCCGCAGTAGTTTCCTTTCGGCAGAGGGGTGGCATGGTACAAAGGTTCGAGGAGGGGATTGGCTGTAAAAACACGTGGTAGAAGCTACGAAGGTAGCGCTTTCTTGCCGAACTCAAGCGAACATGGCCGAAGAAGACGGTGGAATTCTTCCGCCGATTGCTTCGGCTATGTCCGCTACAGTTCGGCAGGGCAGGTGGCGAGGTGGCGTTTCAGTCGGCGGTCGTCTCTCGGGGCGCGTGCATCTCTCTCGCGGGCTGTTGGCTGGGAGTTCCCTGCGCCCTACTGGGTAACCAAAGGCTGGCAGTGCGTGGGGGATTTGTGGGCGTACGGGAGGCGGCATAGCAGTGCCAACTGCTACCGACCGCGTCCCACGGGTGGCAGATACGGGATCCCAGCTCGAGAGTTGCAATCTCACTGGAGTGACTGTGAATAACCACGTACCAGTTAACAGAGTTTCTGATCACGTATGAAGATAGTTTCTTTTGTGTTGGTACAAAAAATACCAACATTTAATTTTTTCTGTTCTAGTACATTTTTATGAGCTTCTTCTCTTTATTTTAAGTAGGTACTTACTTTGCCATGTGTTGTCTGTTTATATATTTTGTCCAGATATCGATGATACTACACTCCCACTTGCCGTAGTCCGGGGTCTCGGGCTCGAGTCCCGGTGCGGTTCCTAGCGGGAGTGGCTGCTGTGAATGTAATGTGTCCGGATGGGCGCCAGACTAGCTCCTCTGGTGCTAATCGGTAGGTGGGTCGTGGGGTCGATTGCCCTGCGTGGCCCACTAGGACCATCGGCGATGTTGCTTGGGTTAAGGAATTCCCTACTCGGCGGTGGTTGGGAGTCGTAGGGTTAAGTAATCATACGCTGAAATGAGGAAATAAATGACGTGCGTCATTTATTCAGGCGACTGTGGTCGGGGTGTAACGCCGTTGGTTACACGCCACGTCGTACAAAAAGTGACGTCACAAAATACAAAACTACACAATTACACACAAATAAGTCTGAAAGTTACTTAATAAAACGTGGCACAAGTTTACAAAAGAAATGTTACACGAGGGTGCGTTGCACAAGTTTATGAACGTTACGTGGAGGTGCGTTGCACAGGTTTACGAAAGTTACGTGGAGGTGCGTTGCACAAGTTTACAAACGAAAACGATCAGTTTCAAGGTGCCGTACAAAGTCACTAACTATTACATATTAGCGTGGCACTAGGCGTCTCTGAGCCTGATTATTCAACGAGGGTTGAGGGTGATTGGAGGCGGCCAATCCCGTATATCTGCGTATCGAGGCAGTGCTCGCGTCCACGGTAGTGGAGCGCAGACCGCGGCTAAATTCGCTCAAAGTTCCCTTACGGGTGGTGTCAGTGCCGGAGCGACTGATTTTAACTAAAGTTCTGTTCCTCGGGAGACGGCCCGTGCCGGATGCTGAACCTACCCCGCGGACCAAGTGTGGTGCAGGGGGATTTTAGATTTATGCGGCCGGATTAGGTCCTGGACCGAAAATTGGACCGGGTACGCACGGAGAGATTAGTAAAAAGGAGGTTTTAAGAAGTGACTATATTTACCAGAAGTGAACTCGGTGTGGACAAAGGATGATGTCTCTCCGTGGGACGTGCGTCCGCCCCGGTCCACGAGTCGCGCTGTACTGGCGTCATGTCATGGCGTCCGGCCGAGGCTCGGTGGCCCTCGCGCCAGGGTGACCTCATTACGTTAGTTTCCAATGCGACATGTTAAATAAGAGAATTTAATGACGTTAAATTCTTACATTAATTATTAAAGCTGAACCAAGGTCATTCGTCCCTTCTACAAATTAAAGTTATTATATTCAGGAATTATTTCATTTAAATTTTACGTCACACCAGCGACTGTTCGTCTCTTGCCGGATTGCTCTGGTGGGGGTAATAACGTAACACGAGGGATGAATAATTATGTCATATGGTTTCATTGACTAATTCAGGCAGAAGGCCGCCAGGGGAACGCTCACACACGTATCGATGTATTACACACGTGAGTGCCCGGGCACTCCTACGTCGCACTTTCGTCAACCAACTTTAAATTAATACGTAATGCTGTTTAATAATCTGTGTTTGTTTTTATAACATGGTTGGTTGAAATGACGGTCTGTTTATTTGGGGGGGACGGGTTCTACCTTGGTTGCTGGTGGCTCGCCTGACTCGGGTGGGCCATGGCTAGGGGTGCGTTCCGTTAGCGGGGTTGAATACTGGCGGTTGCAGGTCGGGCTTTAGGGTGGCCTTCGGTCGGACGACGTCAAACGCCCCCCCTCTCGAGAAGCCCGACCTTGCGCCGCTAGTGACCCCGCCACGTGGGGGCGTCCCTAGCTTCGGCAGCAGCTCCAGCCAGGTGGTGCTCGCGGCGGCCGCAGCTGGTAGGGCCTGCGTACCGGGTCCAGGTCGTCCCATGTCGAACAGCCGGGTGTCGGTTCGTCGGCGTGGTCCGACAGCTGGTAGGGCCTGCGCTCTGGACCTGGGTGGTCCCGCGTCGGATGTCCGGGGTGGGTCGGCAGCTGGTAGGGCCCGCGTTCTGGACCTGGGGCGTCTCGCGTCGAATGTCCGGGGTGGTCCGGTAGCTGGTAAGGCCTGCGCTCTCGACCTGGGTGGTCCCGCGTCGAATGTCCGTGGTGATCCGGCAGCTGGCAGGGCCCACGCTCTGGACCTGGGTGGTCCCGCGTTGGAAGTCCGGGTGGTGGGACGTTGGCGGAGGCCCGTGGCACCTTCCCCCGTACGTAGTCGTCCAGGTACCTGGGTGGTCGGCGGGTCCTCTGGGGGAGGTTCCCTGGGGCGTCTCCCGTGCCCGGGGGCCCGTGTGGAGATGCGATGGCGTCTGGCCGTAGGTCGTCCGGGGCTGAGCGCGGCGTAGAGTGGTACGGGCGTCTCTCCCGCTCTGGGATGCCAGGCAGTCCAGGTCGGTACCTCGTCGTCTGGTTCCGTCACCACGTGGATGGTATCAGCATCGCCGTCTTCTGTCGGGGTGCTGAGAAGGTCCGAGAGCTCGGTGATCGAGAGTGCCCCGACGCCGTCCTCTGGCGGTCTCGGTTTAGACGTGGGTTCGTCAGTGTCGGGAGGCCACTCGATGAGGGGTCCTCGGGGCTCGTCTTCATGGGTAGGTGTCCCGCTGGGCTCGTCTTCGAGGGAAGGTGTCCCGCTGGGCTCGTCGGCTACCTCTGGTGCCGGTGTGGCTGTCGTGTCTTTGTACACGAGCGTCTGTGGTTGGCTCTGACCAGTTGGTCTTCATGCCGGGGTGGTCTCGGTGGGCGTGTCCCCCTCAGGCGCTCCCTCGGTGTCCGGTGTAAGTGTTGTTTCCTCGTCGGGGGGTTCTCCCCGGGTAGGTGGGCCAGCCGCAGGTCGTCGAAGTGCACCTTTCTGTCCCGTCTTCTGCCGGTTCATATTAGGAAAGTGGTCCTCCCGAGCCGTCGGCGTACGGGGTGGGGACCGCACCACCTTGGGGCAAGTCCAGCGCAATAGTTGCGGGGCGCGTTGGAGAGGGGGTGCACGCGGACAAACACCTGGTCGCCTACCCGCACTGCGGGCGGGGGGTGTTCGGTCATGGGTGTTATCTCCTGGGCGTATCGCCTCTGACGTTGCCGAACCTCGCCGTGTTCGACGGTGAGTCGCTGATCGCGGTCGGCTGCGTCTTCCGCCGGTTGGGGTGGCCCGTGTGAGGTCCATTCCCCTGGCAGTGGCAGGTTGTGCCCCTGCACCATCTCTGCCGGTGCGCGGCCGGTGGCGGCGTTGGTGCGTCTCCGGACGCAGAACAGGGCGTCTGGCTTATAGATATCCCACTGAGTATGGTCCGCCCCCAGTCGTATGCGCAGTTGCACTTTCAGTTCTTGGTTCCGTCGTTCTGTGGGGTTTGCCCTTGGGTGGTAGGCCGGCGTCGTGTGGTGTTCGACCTCGTGGTCAGTGCACCAGGTCTTCCACTGACGGCCCAGGAACTGGCAGGCATTGTCTGTTAAGATGGACTGGGGGTAGCCCCAACGTGACAGAAACTCGTTGGTCAGGATGTGAAGTAGAGTAGTGGCCCTGATGTTGCTACACGGGTACGCTTCGGTCCACCGCGTGAACAAGTCTGTCACGACAAGCAGGAAGCGTTTACCGCGGGGCGTGCGGGGGTAGGGGCCCATCACGTCCAGCGCAATGGTCTGGAAGGCGGTGGTGGACTCCCTAGGCCGTTGTTGCTCCTCCCTGTCCCGTCGACGTGCCTTCCGTCTCTGACAGACCTCACACTCGCGTACGTATTCACGGACGTCGTGGGTCAGGCCTGGCCAGTGGTAGTGTTGGCCCACTTCGCGGCGGGTCTGGTCCGTCCCGGGGTGCCCGGCGAGGTCGTGGTCGTGATAGAATCGTAACGTGGCCTCTCGCGCCTCTGTGGGGACGTAGGTTCGGCAGTCGCCGTGGTTGCCTGGGGTCCGCGTCATGACTACGCCGTCCTGCACGCGCCAGGTACCGTGCTCGGCCGCGGGGATCTGTCGACGCCGGCGGTCGGCGTCGGGTGACGTTTCCTGGGCCTGGCATACGCGTCGATACAAGTCGGCAGCAGTGTTGGGCGGTCCCTCCTCGTCATTGGCTTCGGCTGTGAGGTGGCTACACGTCGTGTCGCCGTGTTCGAGTGGGTTCGGTGTGACTGGTGGTAACATGGCGTCCCAGTCGTTGTCGTTCCGCAGTTCGGTGTTATGGTCGGGTTCTCGTGATAACAGGTCGGGCAGCTGATTTTCGGTGCCGGGGACATGCTCTACCTCAAAATCAAATGATTGGAGAAACAAGGCCCACCGAATCAGCTTGCCCTTCCTGCCCTGCATTGTGTGCAGCCACGTCAGGCATCGGTTTTCTGTCCTAAGTGTGAAATTCTTTCCCTCGAGGTGTGGCCGGTACTTTTTCATGGCCCAGACCACGGCTAGGCACTCCTGCTCGTTACTGTGATATCGGCGCTCCGCCGAGCCGAGCTTTGCGCTAGCGTAGTCTGTGACCTCACGCTCGCTGTCTGGGCCTACGTGGTATAGTACCGCGCCCACTCCGAGGGTACTTCTGTCCGTCTGTAGGTAGAGGCGACGTTCCGGGTTTACCCGCGTGAGCGTGTGACACTGTGTGAAGGCGAGTTTAACCTCTTCGAATGCACGCTGGGCGTGGTCGTTCCATCTGTACCGTGACTGGGGTGACAGGAGGTACGTCAGGGGGGCTATTGTCCTCGAGAAATTAGGGACGTAGCACCGGAGCCAGTTGATCAGGCCGATGAAGCGTTGTAGCTGTTTCCGCGTTCGTGGTACCTCGGCTTCGGCGATCTTCGTGAGGTGGCCCGCTTGCGGCCGGTTACCCGCGGCGCTCACGACATGCCCCAGGAACTCGACCTCCTGTGTCCCGATGTGGCACTTGTGGTGCGCGACGGTCAAGTGGTGGGTAGCGAGGCGTTGTAGGACTAATGTAAGGTGCCGGATGTGTTCCTCCCAGGTCTCCGAGAATACGATTACGTCGTCGAGGTAAGCCAGTGCGAAGCGATAGACATAGCCCTCTAGTACACGTGTCATCATCCCCTGGTATGTCGCAGGGGCGCACTTCAGTCCGAATGGCATCGCTCGAAACTGGAATTTGCGGCCGTCGGGGATGGTGAACGCGGTCTTCTCGCGGTCCTCGGTCCAAATGGGAACCTGCCAGTACCCTGATTTAAGATCGAGGGTACTGAACACCGTTGCTCGTCCTAGTCCTGCTACCGCCTACTCTACGCTGATCTGGGGTGGCGGGGCGCTAACTGTGATTGTGTTCAGTGGCCGGAAGTCCATGCAGAACTGCAGTGACCCGTCCTTCTTCGGTGCGAGTACAATGTAGGCGTTGTAGTGACTATTCGACGGTTCAACAACGCCATCCCAGAGCATCTCTGCGACCTGTTCCCTGATGGCACGTTGCTCCCGGAAACCGTATCCTCTGGGGGGCTCGTACACCGGTTTGTTGTGGGTGGTCGGTATGTGGTGCTCGGTGACCGTAGTTCGTCTGAGTGGGTCAGACACCGTGAATATCTCCTGTTGCTCTGCTAGTACCCGGTCTACGGCGGCGCGGTACTCGAGTGGGACGTCGTGACGTATCTGGTGGAGTGTTACGGCTTCATTAGCCCTTGCGGGTAGTGACCCGACGGAATAGACTACCAACCGCTCTTGTGTGCCGATGTGTACCCGAGTGGCCTTGGTCTCGATTACGGCATCCTGCTCCGCTAGCCAGGGCTGCCCCAGGACTATCTCCTCGCGGAGGTCCCTGACTACGAGGGCGGTCACGGTGGTGATATAGCCCCTTATGCTAACCTGTAGTGTTGCTCGCCCTACGGTCAGGCCTGGCCGGGTGTTTGTGGCTAGTTGTAATTCCTGCTGTTGCGGTTGAAGTTTCCCGGGTGGTACCAGGTGGGGGGCTACGAATACGTGACTCGCCCCCGTGTCAACTAGAGCAGCCGCGGCTCGTCCGTCGACCTCCACGGGGATGCGTAGGAGGCTGTCCCGGGGGGAAAGTCAGTTGGTACAGTTGGGGGGTCTTTCCCCTCCCGTGGTAACCGGGGGCAGTGGTTCTAATGATCCGCCCCCGGGCTGGCGTTTCCCGGCGGTTTATTCGCGCGAGGAGGTGGTAATGGGCAGTCCTTGTGCCAGTGATGTGTACCATCTGGGCAACCTCGCTGGCACAGTGGTAGCCCCGGGACGTCCTGTGTTGCCACCCTGGTGGGTTTTGCGTTGGCTTGGGGTGCGCTCTCGATAGCTCGTCGTCGGGTCGGTGGCTGGGTATCAGCTCCCCCCTTTTGTGATGTCTTACTTAGGCGTCCCCGACTCGTGCCCGGTGTTCCCCATTGCCAGAGATCGCGCAGGTTCTGCTCGATGGCCGCTGCCTGTTGCACGTATTCCTCTACCGACTCTGGGCGACAACAACGCTTGAATGGCTGGAGGCCGGTGTGGAGTAACGCCGTAACGGTGGGTAGCGCTGTCGTGGGTCAGGCGTGCAGGTTGACGCGCGCGAAGAGACGTAGTTTTCGTGCTACGAATTGTTCGGCCGTTTCGCCGTCTTTCTGTCGCTCGCCATAGAACTGCGAGGTGCAGTCGACTAATGCCTGTTCAGTGTCGAAGCGGCGGGTTAGTGCGCCGGCGAACTCCCTCCACGGCATGCCGAACCGTCCCCATATGTCCCACCATTCGTGTGCTGTGCCTCGCAGCTGTCCACTGGCCTGTCCCGACCACTCGTCAACGGGTATACCTGCCCGGGTCAATCGCACTTCACAGTTTTCTACGAAACTTCGTGGGTCCTCATGTGTGAGGCCACCGAATTCAGGTAGTGTGAACTTGCCCTGATAACCTTGGGGGCGGTTGTACGTAACGAGGTTTGGGTCGGCGAGTGGTGTTGGCTGTTGCGCATGGTGTTCCCCTTGCGTGGCGTGTGTGCATGTCGTGCAGGTGGTCGGGCGAGTGCTCACCACGGTGGTGTTAGTTTCTGTTTCCGTCTTTACGGTTTGTGCGTGGTTCTTCCCCGGGAACTGTCCATCCCACGGCTGTACCCATGAGTGGTCGTGTGGGTCGTTACTGTGGGGGGTGCATTGACAGGTCATGTACCATGGTCTTGACCCCGTCAGTAGATCCATTCCCCTTGGCAGTAAGCACTGGGCGCACACAACGTCGGAGTTCCGGGTTTGCATGTTGCTCCAGTTATGGTGTGTGTTTAGTGGTGTTGGTCTGTGCTTCTCGCTCGTGGCTCTGTGTGCGCGGGGCAGGTCTGCGCGCAGGGTCGCGCTCGCCGGCTGGGCAGGTGCCCGGACAGCCGCACAAAACGGAGGCCGAGAATGGCCGCGGCCGAGGTGGTGCGCAGATCGTTGTGCGCAGCGATGGCCGACAGCCATGCAGGTGGTGCCCGGACAGCCGCACAAAGCGGAGATCGAAAACTGTCGGCGTTGGGGAGGGGGTACGGATGAGCGTGCGAGGCAACGGGCGAGGGCGCCCGGACACTCGCACAAAGCGGAGGCCGATGATTGCCGCTGTGGAGAGGGGGGTCGGGCTGTGACGTAGGCTTCTGCGTTGCGGATGGCGCTGGAGTGCCGAGCGGGTGGGGGGGGGAAGCCCCTTTGTCAGCTTGCTTCATCGCGCCGGCCTGTCTGACCCTAATTACTTTTGCCTGTGCAAAATGGCCGTCCCGTGTCCGTGCTGTGGCTTGGCGTGGCCGAAAAAAAAAATTATGACTTAATAATGGCTCAAATTTTTCGTGTTTTCGTGAGAGTTCTTGTAATTTTGTGTGGAGAAAATTTTGATTTTTCTATCTTCGCCCCACGCAGCGGGCGCCAAATGCCGTCGTCCGGGGTCTCGGGCTCGAGTCCCGGTGCGGTTCCTAGCGGGAGTGGCTGCTGTGAATGTAATGTGTCCGGATGGGCGCCAGACTAGCTCCTCTGGTGCTAATCGGTAGGTGGGCTGTGGGGTCAATTGCCCTGCGTGGCCCACTAGGACCATCGGCGATGTTGCTTGGGTTAAGGAATTCCCTACTCGGCGGTGGTTGGGAGTCGTAGGGTTAAGTAATCATACGCTGAAATGAGGAAATAAATGACGTGCGTCATTTATTCAGGCGACTGTGGTCGGGGTGTAACGCCGTTGGTTACACGCCACGTCGTACAAAAAGTGACGTCACAAAATACAAAACTACACAATTACACACAAATAAGTCTGAAAGTTACTTAATAAAACGTGGCACAAGTTTACAAAAGAAATGTTACACGAGGGTGCGTTGCACAAGTTTATGAACGTTACGTGGAGGTGCGTTGCACAGGTTTACGAAAGTTACGTGGAGGTGCGTTGCACAAGTTTACAAACGAAAACGATCAGTTTCAAGGTGCCGTACAAAGTCACTAACTATTACATATTAGCGTGGCACTAGGCGTCTCTGAGCCTGATTATTCAACGAGGGTTGAGGGTGATTGGAGGCGGCCAATCCCGTATATCTGCGTATCGAGGCAGTGCTCGCGTCCACGGTAGTGGAGCGCAGACCGCGGCTAAATTCGCTCAAAGTTCCCTTACGGGTGGTGTCAGTGCCGGAGCGACTGATTTTAACTAAAGTTCTGTTCCTCGGGAGACGGCCCGTGCCGGATGCTGAACCTACCCCGCGGACCAAGTGTGGTGCAGGGGGATTTTAGATTTATGCGGCCGGATTAGGTCCTGGACCGAAAATTGGACCGGGTACGCACGGAGAGATTAGTAAAAAGGAGGTTTTAAGAAGTGACTATATTTACCAGAAGTGAACTCGGTGTGGACAAAGGATGATGTCTCTCCGTGGGACGTGCGTCCGCCCCGGTCCACGAGTCGCGCTGTACTGGCGTCATGTCATGGCGTCCGGCCGAGGCTCTGTGGCCCTCGCGCCAGGGTTGACCTCATTACGTTAGTTTCCAATGCGACATGTTAAATAATAGAATTTAATGACGTTAATTCTTACATTAATTATTAAAGCTGAACTAAGGTCATTCGTCCCTTCTTCAAATTGAAGTTATTATGTTTAGGAATTATTTCATTTAAATTTTACGTCACACCAGCGACTGTTCGTCTCTTGCCGGATTGCTCTGGTGGGGGTAATAACGTAACACGAGGGATGAATAATTATGTCATATGGTTTCATTGACTAATTCAGGCAGAAGGCCGCCAGGGGAACGCTCACACACGTATCGATGTATTACACACGTGAGTGCCCGGGCACTCCTACGTCGCACTTTCGTCAACCAACTTTAAATTAATACGTAATGCTGTTTAATAATCTGTGTTTGTTTTTATAACGTGGTTGGTTGAAATGATGGTCTGTTTATTTGGGGGGGGGGGGGGGGGGGGGGACGGGTTCTACCTTGGTTGCTGGTGGCTCGCCTGACTCGGGTGGGCCATGGCTAGGGGCGTGTTCCATTAGCGGGGTTGAATACTGGCGTTTGCAGGTCGGGCTTTAGGGTGGCCTTCGGTCGGACGACGTCACACTTAGTATATAAATAATGTAGAGTAGGTATTTTATTATCAGAATAATGAATGCCAAACATTATTATTTTTCAAAAATAGTTTATAATTAAAAAAAAAAAATGTCAATTTTTCTACCTGTGAATAGTCAATGTTCAGTTAAGAAAACTACTTAAATAGCACCAATTGTACCTTGAAATCCATATTTTCCTGGGGAAGGGCCCCCGGACACCACCCCTCCCCTCCACCGTGTTTTGGGGTGAACGGAGTTGTTGCTTTCCCTTATGTAAACCTCACGCCTCGCCACTGACTTTCATTGATGTTAACATTAACAAAAACAAGCGACGAGGGAGACCCTTAGATGGATTTCAATCATCTAAATTAATTTCCCTGTAGCCTGAAGGGAAGCCTATAAGTAAGGAAAAGCTTAAGGATATTAAATCTATTCGTTATCTTATACCTTAAGGAGTCTGGCATTTTTATCAGAAATTTCAGTCGAGTACAGGGGTTGAAGATGACATAGATGGCTTTGGGAATAACACAGACTTCACAATGGAAGATGAATAATAAATTGATTATGTGTTTTATGCTGAAATGTGTAAATAATAGTTTAAATAATAGTTAAGAACATTTGTGTGATTTATTTGTCATCTCATATGGTATAAGTTATGGCTTCAGGGTATCTGGCATTTTTAACACAAAACTTATATCCGACAGATGATGAAGAACACTTGCCATATTGTTTTAAGACTGATTATGTAGTGACGTCGTACCGCCTGTGACAGTGAAGCCCGGTCTCCACCCCGCCAGTACCTTACCCCGCTGTGATACCGCACCCCTAGCCTAGCCTATGCAGGCTGACGCTGCCGCCCCCCCTCCTAGGCTGGCCGCAGTCAACGGCAGTCGACAACGGGTCATCAACTAGGACGGACGTGCCGTTCCCCGCGTTTCCCTTTCGTTCAAAAACCGTCAAGTAATTACGTGCGTGTGTTCATTGTGTTCAGACACCATATAGCCTAGGAGCTTAGTAGTACACGCTGGGGCCGACGACCCACCACAACAACGGCTAGACGCTTTAAGACTAGCCTGGCGCCCTCCCGGAGAACAAACACCTCAACAGAGACACCAGCAACTACTAGGCTCACCCCGGGTATCGAGTTCAAGACCCCGGGTGATGGCATTTGGCGCCCATGCGTGTGACAAAAATTAATAATTGCAGTGTTTTTCCGCGATCCGCCAACACCAAGGAAACCAGTGCGCGTGAAATGGCCATCTTGTGCGTGTGAAGGAATTGGGGTTAGACAGACAGGCGCGACCAGGACAGCGGACAAAGGGCTCACCTCCCTTTCACTTCTGGACATTCCAAAGGAGCGAGACCGACCTCCCCCTTCCACCAGCCAGAGCTAACGCTCTTCTCTTTGTGCGACCGTCTGGGCAGCGGCCCACACCCCTCCTCCCCGCACCCCAAGAACTCCGTTAAGGCCCACCCTGCTTCTCCCACCAGCCGAAGTTATCGCTCTACTCTTTGTGCGGTCGTCAGGGAGCGGCCTACCGCGCCACCCCTCCCTCCAGTGCGCGCGCACGATTCCGCACCCCGACTACACCAAACAGCACCGGACATTGTGTGTGAATTTCTTTTATATTGGTAAAAATTGTTATGCGACCGAATCCTTCTAAATTATATTAGCTACACCAAATCAACTGACACCTACCAGTGACATCAACAACACAATTGCTCACCGGTAAAATGTTACCACACATTTCAACCACAGTCTGTGCATACTGCTACCTACCTAAGGGCATGGACCTATTAACAGGGACACTACCGTGGCATAACACATGCCGATGCGCACCCGACACCTTAAAATTCCCGATCAAGCGGGAAACAGTAAAGTCCACATGGGAAATGCAATGGAATCCTGTGTGGCCAGGGAAGGACGAAGCGGGGCTACCACCAACTGCACCACCTGCCCTAGTGACCACAGCACCAATCACGCACACCGCCACAGGAAACCCATCAGATAAATTAGAAACAACAGAGTGTGCAAACTGCGCACAGCGCGAGCAGAAACCAAGGCAGGCACGGGAACACACATCACTGACCGACCTGAGCGCCACATGGGGGGCACCGCGAATGGTGACGAACACGGGTAGAGCAACACTACCGGAGTTCAGTGGACTGCCGCAGGAGAACCCGGGCGAGTTTCTACGGCAATGCGAGGTGCGCCTAGCGAGGCCGGGAATACCATCTGACGAATGGGCAGAACGTGCAAGTGAGCAGCTGCGGGGCGTGGCACATCACTGGTGGAGCCTCTGGGGCCAGTTCGGAATGCTGTGGCCGGAGTTCACCACCAAGTTCATGCAGCGTTTTGACACAGGAGAGGCGGTAGTACAGTGTACCTCCCAATTCTACGGGAGACAGCAGCGAGACGGGGAACCAGTGGAGCAGTTTGTCGCCCACAATCTGCAGCTGTTTCGGCGGACCATGCCGAACACAGAACCAATGGCAGCACTGCCGACTGTCACCACCCTGCTGCGTGATGAGCTTCAGCCCTTCCTCCGCTGCTACCAACACACCTCGGTAGAAGACTATGTGCAACAGGCACTGGCCATTGAAAGAAACCTCCAGATAGTGTGGCGCCGAAACCCATCAATGACAGACCAGGGGTACCACAGCCTAGCGTTACCGGGCGCACCAGTGACCAACCACCAAGCCAGGCCGAGTGAGCCTCAATCATCACCCAGGCGGCAGCGGGCCATCGAGGATGCACTGGCGTCACGCCAGATCACCACGCAGCCAGGCCGCCGGGACAACCAGTCGCAACGCAACCATGAGCGGCCACCTCAGTGCCAACGGGGTTGCGCCACTGGGGCATATCACTGGCACAGCGAATGCCCACTTCCCCCACCACTACACCAGCAGCAGACAGTGCCGCAGTCGGGAAATGGACCACCGGGGGTGCGGGACTGAGGGGCCCACCCCCCGCGAGAATGGCGCCATCTGCCACAACCTTCTCGGCACCACCTGCCGCAACTCCCTCCTCGGCACCACCTTCCGCAACTCCCTACTCGGCACCACCTGCCGCAACCTTCTCGGCACCACCTGCCGCAACTCCCTTCTCGGCACCACCTGCTGCAACTCCCTTCTCGGCACCACCTGCTGCAACTCCCTTCTCTGCACCACCTGCCGCAACTCCCTTCTCGGCACCACCTGCCGCAACTCCCTTCTCGGCACCACCTGCCGCAACTCCCTCCTCGGCACCACCTGCCGCAACTCCCTCCTCGGCACCACCTGCCGCAACTCCCTTCTCGGCACCACCTGCCGCAACTCCCTCCTCGGCACTACCTGCCGCAACTCCCTCCTCGGCACCACCTGCCACAACTCCCTTCTCGGCACCACCTGCCATGACCTCAGCCAGGGCACCACCTGCTGCAACCTCACTCTTGGCGCCACCAGCCACACCACCAGCAGTGCTACTGGCACCATCCTTACCAACAGCATCACTGGCCACAGGACCAATGCCCTCAATGCCACCTGCACCACCACCTATCAGGATGATGCAAGGTACCACACCAACGCTGGGCCAACTGTTCCGGCCACATGACCACCTGCTGCGCATCCCGGTGGAGGTGAATGGCCAGCCGACGGCGGCACTGGTCGACACAGGCGCGAGCCATGTGTTTGTCGCCCCAAGCCTGGTACCCCCGGGAGCACTCCAACCCTACCGTGCCGAGCTGCGCCTCGCGACCACTACACGGCCAGGGATGACAGTGGGCCAAGCCGAACTCCAGGTAAACCTTCGGGAAATGTCGACCACAGTTCTTGCCCTTGTTGTGGAGCACCTGCATGAAGACCTCGTATTAGGACAGCCCTGGCTGGCAGAGCATGATGCTGTGGTGGAGCTGAAGGCTGCACGAGTCCACGTGGGAACCCGGGAGCGATACACAGTGTATGCCACGGGGCTCGCACCCGAACCACCTGGCGAACCGCTTACACTGGCGCAACTGCGTCACGATGTACCCCCGCAGTATCAGGCAGCTGTGGAAAAGGTGCTGCAAGAGAGGCAGGATGTGTTTGCACTTGCCAACCCCCTGCAACGCACCACAGTGGCAGAGCATCGGATCCCAACCATGCATGATCAACCCATTCATGAACCACCCAGGGGATATGGCTTCCGAGAGCAGAGCGCCATCAGAGAGCAGGTATCAGAAATGTTACGGGATGGCGTCATCGAGCCCTCCAATAGCCATTATAATTCATGTGTGGTGTTGGCCCCGAAAAAGGACGGCTCGCTGCATTTTTGTGTGGACTTCCGGCCCCTGAATGTCATCACCATCAGCTCACCTCCACCCCAGATCAGTGTCGAGGCCGCCATCGCAGGCTTAGGACGAGCCAAAGTGTTCAGCACGCTTGACCTCAAGGCTGGCTATTGGCAGGTGCCCATACGGCCTGGGGACCGAGGTAAAACTGCTTTTACAACACCAGATGGGCGGCGCTTCCAATTCAGGGCCATGCCATTCGGCTTAAAGTGCGCACCAGCCACCTTCCAGGAGATGATGACGCGGGTGCTAGAGGGGTATGTGGGACAGATTGCCATAGCCTACCTCGATGATGTCATTGTGTTTTCCGAGACATGGGAGGACCACATCCGCCACCTTGCCCTCGTCCTAGAGCGGCTCGCGACACATCACCTAACAGCAGCCCCAGCCAAGTGTCATGTCGGGGCGCTCAAAGTCGAGTTCTTAGGGCACTTGGTGGATGCGGCAGGCAACAGCCCACAACCAGTCCACCTGCAGAAAATCGCGGAGGCTGAGGTGCCGAAGACCCGCAAACGGCTACAACGTTTCGTGGGACTCGTTAACTGGTTAAGGAGCTATATACCCAACTTTTCAAGTATCATTGTTCCACTCACAGACCTTTTATCACCACAGTTGTGCTACAGGTGGGATGCGATCGCACAAAATGCCTTTGACCACATCAAGGCCGCATTCACGAGCTGCCACACATTGGCACGGGTGGACCCAGAGCGCCGCCTGTACCTGCAAACCGATGCCAGTGCCCTAGGAGTGGGAGCTGTGCTGTTCCATCTGGACCAAAATGGAGACCGACAAGTCATCGACTATGCGAGTGCGAAGTTCGGCTCGGCAGAGTGTCGTTACCACAGTAACGAGCAGGAGTGCCTGGCTGTCGTGTGGGCTGTGAAGAAGTACCGCCCGCACCTGGAAGGAAAACCATTCACGCTCCGCACCGACAACAGGTGCCTGACCTGGCTGCACACCATGCAGGGAAGGAAGGGCAAGCTGATCCGGTGGGCATTGTCCCTGCAATCTTTTGACTTTGAAGTCGAACATGTCCCTGGAACAGACAACCAGCTGCCCGACCTTCTGTCTCGCGAGCCAGACGAGAACAGCGAGCTAGCCGACCATGAAGACTGGGAGTATATGCTGCCACCCAGCAACCAAAACAGGCAAGCCCAACCAGATGCAACATGCACGCGGATTACAGCCGATGCCCAGGAAGACAACGTACCCCCGAGTACAGCAGCCGACGTCCACCGCCGAGTTTTGGAAGCCCAAGGGACGTCACCAGAGGCCAATCGACGGCGCCAACAGGCGACGATGGGGGAACATGACACCTGGTGTGTACGAGACGGGACAGTGTAGTGCCGTACACCTGGACACCAAGTGGACTGGAAGACGTATGTACCACCTGAAGCCCGGGAAGCTGTACTACGGTTCTACCATGACCACGACCTAGCCGGCCATCCCGGCACCGATCAGACGAAGCGGGCTGTTTGCCAATATTACCACTGGCAAGGAGTCGCCAGCGATATACGCGAGTACGTGCGCGAATGTCAAGTCTGTCAATCACGGAAGGCAAGACGGCGAGATGGGGAGGAGCAGCAGCGGCCACGGGAACCCACCGCAGCCTTCCAGACAATAGCACTGGATGTGATGGGCCCATATCCACGAACACCGAGGGGGAACAGGTTCTTGCTTGTAGTAACTGACCTGTTCACCCGGTGGACGGAGGCCTATCCCTGTCGAAATGTGCGAGCCGCCACCATCACCAAGATCCTGGCACAAGAGTTCTTGCCGCGCTGGGGCTACCCGCAGTCAGCCCTCTCCGACAATGGCAGCCAGTTCTTGGGCCGACAGTGGAGGACCTGGTGCGACGACCACCAAATACAGCACCACACCACACCTGCATACCACCCGCGGGCAAACCCCACCTAATGCCGCAACCAGGAGCTGAAGGCACAGATGCGCATACGCCTCAGCTCAGACCATGCGCAGTGGGACAGGCACATTTCAGATGCCCTGTTCTGCACGCGCCGTCGGGTGAATGCGGCAACTGGTAGAACACCTGCCGAGATGGTTCAGGGACACAATCTACCCCTGCCCGGTGAATGGGCCACACATGGAGTACCACACCCGACAGAAGGACCGGAAGAGCGAGACCGCCGCCGCACAGCCACACACGAAGAAGCACGCCAACGGCAAAAAGTCTACGCGATGGAAATAACACCAACGACGAACCACATGCCACCCACCGTACAAGCAGGAGACCAAGTGTTTGTGCGTGTCCATCCCCTGTCGGCCACACCACGTAATTACTGCGCAGGATTGGCCCCCCGCTGGGGAGGCCCCTACACAGTACAGAGACGCCTGGGCCAGACCACATACCTCGTGTGCCTAGGTGGACGGCGGGTGAAGAAGATTCATCGTGATGACCTGCGCCTTGCCAAACTCCCGGGAGACAGGCTCCCAGAATCGCCTGTAACACTGACTCCACCAGAACACCCAGCACCCAGGAGAGAACTGGACGATCCGACCACCCCTGAGGGTGAGGGGGACGAGGACCAGAATCGTGGGCAAGTCTCACGCCGACGGTTCAGACGCAAACGATTACCACGAGTAATTATCACTGATGTCTCGGCGGATGAAACGACATTCGATGCAGACGAGGCACCAAGTACACCACCGGTCGTGACCGAACCGTACGAGACTGAACCCGATGCACCTGTGTCACTGACCCGGGGTGCCTGGGGCCACCTGGCATCCCTGGAGGATGCCCACTTCACTGTCCATGTGATCGAGCCGAACGACGAGGCTAACGAACAGCCTCGCCGGCCATCCCAGCACCCGTGTCACCTGGATGATAATGGCCTCAATGAGCCAATGACCCCACAGCGACAAATGCATCGAAAAATGAGAACAAGGCTGTTCACAGGCGCAGACACTACACCTGATAGGAGCAGCGACCACGCGCTGTCACCACCCGCAATGGAACCAGAGGAGGACCGAACCAACCAGAACTCGAGTGGTCTGGCAGCACCCGGGATTCCAGAAAGTGAAGAGACCACGTCGGCTACCCAAACTGACCTCCGCCAACATGACAACCTGACCGGACGGCCCCAACGGGTCAGACGGCCACCGAGATACCTCGCAGACTATCACCTGGGAACAATCCGGGGCGCCCGGTATGCTGAAGAAGCCCCCGTGTTCACACAGCGGGATAACCTGTGAGCAGAGCGTGGGCCCTTCCAGCTGCTGCCACTCCAAGTGCCTCCAGCCTGGACCTGCTGCCAATGCTAGGGGTGCAACCATGCTGCGGGGTACCGTTCGCAGGGAAAGACCGGGCTTCTCCAGGGGGGGGGGGGGCGTTTGACGTCGTTCCGCCTGTGACAGTGAAGCCTGGTCTCCACCCCGCCAGTACCTTACCCCGCTGTGATACCGCACCCCTAGCCTAGCCTATGCAGGCTGACGCTGCCGCCCCCCCCCTCCTAGGCCGGCCGCAGTCAACGGCAGTCGACAACGGGTCATCAACTAGGACGGACGTGCCGTTCCCCGCGTTTCCCTTTCGTTCAAAAACCGTCAAGTAATTACGTGCGTGTGTTCATTGTGTTCAGACACCATATAGCCTAGGAGCTTAGTAGTACACGCTGGGGCCGACGACCCACCACAACAACGGCTAGACGCTTTAAGACTAGTCTGGCGCCCTCCCGGAGAACAAACACCTCAACAGAGACACCAGCAACTACTAGGCTCACCCCGGGTATCGAGTTCAAGACCCCGGGTGATGGCAGTAGATTTGCAATGGACAATTACTGAACGATGGGTATTAAGGTATTTAAAATGGTGTATTATTTGTTTGTTTGACAACGTGACCATGGCATTCATGTTCCGTTATACTTGGTTCTTTTTAAAGAAACTCTACTTTATTTTATTCAAAGAGAACCAACAGCCATTTTTACTGATTAAACTATGATAGGAAGAGAATTAACAATATTTTGCATAATAATAAAGCAGTTTATTATACATGTTAAAATATTTTACAGTGATTTTTTTATGCAGATGTTTCTTTTTTTTTTTTGACATACGGATACTTTGAACAGTCTTTTCTCAGTTGTGACTGAATGGCGCTTGGTTCTATTTATATAAAAGCCGTCCAAATTATCACTAGCATACAATTTTCATTTGATACCTAATTCTTTCTTCAATGACTTGATATATTAGTATCCATGTTACCTTAAAGAATACTTCATTACCATTGACTGCCAGTGCTATATGTATAGCGAAACTTAGTCGGTATATGAATTTATGTGTTAAAGGGCACCTTGAAACTACTGACTTATGAATCAGACAAATGAAAAAGGATTCCTTTGTACAATTAGTATTTACGTCGTACTGACCTGGCCGTTAACCCGTGCTCTGCACCGCCAGTACCGTATCCCGTTTTCGGAGTGCGCCTATTGCCCAGCTGGAATGAGTCAGGCGAGCGCCTCGGGCGTGACCCCAATAGACGTAATGAAACTTAAAGGTACGGAACCCCAGAGGCTCGAACCCATAATTCAATTAAGCGAAAAGCCATTAGTACGAAATTACTAATCACCCGACATGTTATAATTGCATCGTAGCCACTCCGGGCGAATACACCACACATGGAGCAGACAACAAATCTCATTAACAGTCACTGCGGCCACTGGCCTTAATTAAAATGCCCGTGACTATGATAAAGTCAGACTAGGAGAAATCCCTCTAAAACAATTCGCAGTGGGACAATATGTTAGTAAATTTACAGTCGCCAACTTGATGTCACAATTTGAATAATTAAATACTACATTAAAACCATTGTTAAGCCTTAAGCACCCAATTACCAGGTGCTACATTTTAATTGGCCACCTGGAACATGTTTTAACTGGTAATAGAGTAAATTCAATTAATATAAGTTTTTTGACGCCGACTCACAAAGAAGAGAAAGTTTCTCTTCCTTGCGAGGTGGCCATGTTCGGCAGTCTCCAACCACTCCGCGCCGGGAACAGACGTGTGTCCGTGGGCAGCATTCAAGTTTGTTTCATAGATTATTTTTATTCTGCACCACACCTTCAAATTTTAATCATTTTATTAATTCATCGCTGCCCACGTCGACTCGGCGCGTATTTTGCGGAACCGGGCCTATCCCGACCGTTTTCATCGTGATACCGCGCTGCGTATCGTATCACTCACGTAAGTGTTTCGCCGAACTTAGGAGCCTACTCATCGACCCCCCCCCCCCTGCACCCGTTAACATTCGGCGCTGGCTGTCTCCAGCGAGCATCGACCCACATCCCGCGAGACTGCCGCGGTAACCATTAGTGTCGCGTAGTGTTGTTTTTTTTTGTGTTAATTGTGTAACGGCTAGACGTCGCCAAGTGTTGGTGAGAGTGTTTTGTAGTGGGACTAAATTAAAGGTAATTCTCACCAACTCGTGTACACTAATTTTCCGTAGTCTCCCGTCCTCCACACGGCCGAACGGCCTTCACAGTCAAGGGAGAGCCATTCATGGTAGATTCAAGCCGTGTACCTGGCGGGGCACGCGGGGGCAGAGTACCCACGACCCAACATCAACGGCCTAGCAGCCCGCTAGCCTGGCGCCCCTCCGGACAACAAGAGCATCGCGACGCCCGTAGCGCCTGTCAGGTACCCCCCCCCCCCGGGCCTTTTACAGAGGTCGGGTGACGGCAGTATTTAATCTCGTTTATTTATCTCAGTAATCACCATATAGTTGAAACTATTCATTTATATTTCCATTATAATTTAATATTACTGTGATAGTCATAACTTCCTTTAGTACGTTTGAGTAAAGCCTTTCCTAAATAATAGTATTTACACATCTGTTTTGTGTGTTTACTATTGTCTAACTCACATCAACAGTTTACCGACTAAACTAGTGTCTCGGAGAACATGAGTGATAACCTAGGACTACTGGATTCTTCCTGGATTTGGGTAGGCACTGGATTCGAACTGAAAAGAGGGTTCAAAGCTACGGCGAATTCGTCATCTCGTTCTTCCGCGACTGGACGTCCTTCTGGCTCTGGAAAGTGATAAAATTAGAAACAGACGGACCTCACCAACAGTCTGTTCACTGAAGAAACTGCAGTCCCATCTGTAGACAGCGGGATGTCGTCACGGCAAAGACTCGTCCTCTGGATGTTCGGGGTCGGCATCGCCAACGCTAGGCACGCCTGGTGGTTTTCCTCTGGAGCTCTTCCGAAGATTTTAATTGTCTTTCTCGTGCATAATCCCCAACGAACGAAACGACCGACGCGGTTGTATGGTTTTCCAGAAGTTCGGAAATTTCCCTAATTCCGTCACTAAAAGTGCAGAAGTTTCTATCCACTCGTCGTTGTCAGCTAAAGAACGAACTCCACGGTTGCCCCGGATCAATTTATAGTAAGTATTCCGGGTGAAAATAATGGTTCGACCCGAATATAGTAGAATGGGGATACTTGCAACAGAGAATGAATTCAACAATATATTACACTATGCCAGACTCATGTTAATGGGATAAATATAGACATGGTACATAATATATGCATGTAGAATACAATGATATGCACAAAATGTTTTTACCCAAAATAGTTTTCACGAATAATGACAAAATATAGCTGTTGCAAGTAACCCCATCAGTGGGGTAACTTGCAACACTTACTAAATCATTTAGGAATTACAAGTTAACACTTATGTGGGGTTACTTGCAACAGTTGGAATATTTAAATACTATATTTAAGTAAAAATGCAATAAAATAGAAACCAAATGTCACAAGAAACTGATCAGTAAACCCATAAAAAAAAAATTAACAATGCATGTTATGAATCAGGTGAGTTCATTGAATTTGTTCAGTAAAATACTCTGTAAAAATATGTCGTCCTCGTACTACTCTTGGTTCTCTCAATATTTTCACAATGTTTTCTTTCATCACATTAAAGGTATCTTCCACTGATGGGAAGAGAAATACTTTTTCGGCCTTAGCACTTTTACGGAGAAAAGAACAATAAACAACAGATTCATTCTTTTCCAAGACTTTAGCAACAAAGAACCTTTGAACTGCCTTATTTGATCTGCTATCATACATTAACTTCACCAATAAAAAGTCACCGGTTTTGATAAGACAGAAGTTCGCAGTCTCATGTTCACTTTCTGCATTCTGATGCACATCTGTCATTTCAAAATCCACAGATTCTGATGAAAACTTGGACCATGTTCTAGCCTTTGCATATGGAGTTGAAGTTGTAGGAGCTGAAGTTGTAGGAGCTGAAGTTGAAGCTAAAGTTGAAGAAGCTGTAGTTGAAGGAGCTGAAGTTGAAGAAGGGTCCTGGTCAATGCTGGTATCTTCTAAACTTCCATTTACACTTAGACCAGGATTAACATTAACAACCCTTCTCTTGCGAACTCGAGGGGCTGATGACTGGCCAAATCGGGCTTCTCGCAGAACCTCAATGAATGCTTCAGACCAAGAGCCATCTGCTGTTGAGTTGGCAGAGGAATCTTCATTCTCAGCTGGAAGTTTATTTAAAACTTGTTGCGGATTGAACGGATACAAGCCAGTTGCTCTGAACCCTGAGCATAAATTTTGCGAAGCATTTTCCAATTTTTCCAGTGTTGCATTCAAATATCTGGGAAATAAATTTTTTGGTATTGTCCCCTTGTACTTTGCTTTGAACTCTGCAAGAGTTTGTCGCCACTTAATTTTCAGAGGACGAAAAAAGGCTACATCGAGAGGCTGACAAATATGTGTGCTGTTTGGTGGCAGTAAAACAAATTTAATGTTATGTTTCCTGCATTCTTCAATGACTGGCATGGACAGATGGCTAGCAAGATTGTCCCCAATCAAGACTTTTGGAGAATTTCCACCTCCTTTATCGCAAGATCGGAAATAGGGCAATGCTATATTGCAAAACCATTTTTGAAATAGGTGACCATCAAACCACCCACTTTTGGAGCACCCGTATATTGTACCCTTTGGTCCGTTCTCCATCCATGTATCATACAGGTGCTCAGACTTGTAAACAATCATGGGTGGTAATACAATGCCTGATGCTGTTCCTGAGAACATCACAGAAACGCTAACTTTGGAGTGATCCATAACACGTTCTGGGTACTTTGCCCCCCGTCTAACCACCACCTTTGCTCTTTGCGGATCATCTGTCATATTGGTTTCGTCGTAATTGACGATCATGTTTGGTTTTACTCCATGCAAAGAGATCTGTAAGTTAGCAAAATATTTCTCTAGAACTTCTCTGCTAACACCAGCCCTTGCTCTCGTAATGTTCTGACAAAATCGTGGTGACAGAATTTTCTTGTGCCTTCCTATAAAAGAAAGATACCAATCCCTACCTGGCATATTTTTTTTAAATCTAAGTTCTGTTCGCCCCTCATTATCTAAAAAGCTTTTAACAAGTAAACAAATATCCAACTTGTCAAATGGAAACCCCCAATCACTCGCCAATAAAATCCCATGAACCAGCTTACGTTCTTCATCTTCTGTCAGCACTGCAGGTCTTCCATAACTTTTGGGGTGCTTCTTTTTGAACGCCCTGTAGATTGTTGATCCAGTGATTCCATACTTTTCACCAGCTTGTCTGTATGAAAGGCCTTTTGTTTTTACATCTTCTATTGCAGCTAAAAGGCTTTCCTTCGAAAAATTGGCATAACTACGATGTCCTGGAACTTTCTTGTGTTTTCTGGCCATAACCTAAAACACAAAAAAAAAAAAAATTACATAGCCTTTACATTTACCTACATAAAAGGGCAACATTCCGAAGTTAAACTAACAGGGGAATTAATATGAAGTTGGTAGGTATGTAATAATTACAGAAAAACATATGTGAAGGTTGTATTTTAGGTTTTAATTGATAACAAAAGTGGGTGTGTCTGGGTTGCAAGTTACCCCACTGGAATCACAAATTCATAAAAAAGCCAACTGACAGAAAACGAATTATCATTGCATGGTATGACTATAGGATACACTTCTTGACACTACATTAAAGCCATACATACCTTACAATGTCTTTAGATGTGTACTTCTAAGAACTTCTACAGGAAGTTTCCAGATGTTACTTTTTGCAGATTTTCAATAATAATATTTATTTATGAAAAACAAATGCACAAAACAATAAGTACCGCCTAAAACAACATGTACAAGCTGCAACAGACATTTGTAAACAAATGGCAATAGAAACATGTACACATCGAACTGAATCATGGTAGCCAACACACAAAATATATTTACCTGTAGTTTTGTTGCAAGTTACCCCACCATTGCAAGTATCCCCATTCTACGTATGTCTTTTCCCTTCAGAGATCTTTACTAAAAGTCTCGAATCCTTCAAGCATTCTAAAACAAACAGCCAAATTATTTTGACAACCATCGACGTTAAAACTTTCATAAAACAAAACTAGTTAGGAAAAGAAGAAAATAACAGCGCTAAATTTGAAAAATCAAAATTTATAAATTACATAGAAGACATGAATGACTAATCAATACTTCCTAAACTGTTTTACCTCCTTAAACCATAAAATAAATAACATGTAGGCTTCACTTGCACGTCTTCCAGAACTATAACTCCCGTACATAATTTATTACAATAATTATATCAAGTTAGTTATCTATAAACCAAATGAGAGTTTATAGCATGAAGGGTTTTTAAGAGTACAGGTTACACTGATTGGTGTCGTGAAATTTTTAAAACCTTAATTTTTAGGTAATCATTATTGCAAATGTTTCTATTAGTTATTTTTTACATTCATAACCTAACTTAATAATATGGGCGTTGAGGTAAAGAATTTATAGGTTAAAAAAATTTCAAATACTATTTAAAATCTAATACTCTCCTTGTTGTTATTTTAGTGTATTGTGCTTGTTAATCAAGTACAAACCTGTTAATTTAAATGTACAGTTTTGCAATCAACTTAAACATGTTATTTTTAATTATATATTTGCAATAAATAGTTCCCTATTATGCCGCCATAGCAGTGCCTTGAATTAAATTTCACAATCGAATTTTGTATATCACGACGTTTACTATTATCTTTGTTCTCGTTTTTCTGAGAATAGCTTTTGCCGTCTCGTTCGTCCTAAATGTCCTCTGGTTGTTGTTTTGTTTACGACTGAGCTAATGCCATGTGCGACAACAGCGAGTTGCAGGGTACAACCGCTTCCAGCCACAATGGCTTTGTTCGACCCTTGCTGACGGACTATTACTTATTCACAATGGCCTACGCATATTGGAAGTCGGGCAAAAACGAGACGGCCGTGTTCGAAATGTTCATCAGGAAGAACCCATTCCATGGTGAATTTACCATCTTCGCCGGGCTGGAGGAGTGCCTGAATTTCGTCGCGAACTTCCGGTTCTCCGACAGCGACATCGCATACCTGAAGGAGACGCTCCCGGCGGGCACGGAGCCGGAGTTCTTCGACTTCCTGCGCGGCCTGACGGCGAACGAGGTGTCGATCGACGCGCCGCCCGAGGGATCGGTGCTGTTCCCCAAGGTGCCGATGATGCGAGTGGAAGGCCCGCTCATCGTGGCCCAGCTGATGGAGACCACTTTACTGACGCTGGTGAACTACGCCAGCCTCATGGCGACAAACGCGGCGCGCTACCGCATCGCGGCGGGGAAAAACATAACCCTGCTGGAGTTCGGACTGCGGCGCGCGCAGGGTCCCGACGGGGGACTGTCGGCGTCGCGCTACGCCTACATGGGCGGCTTCGACGGGACCAGCAACGTGCTGGCGGGGAAGTTGTTCCACATCCCGACACGAGGCACGCATGGCCACGCCTACATAACCTCTTTCTACGACCTCGGCGAGGTCAAGAACCGGCTGCTGGCGCACCACGAGACGGGTGAGCCACATGACCTGCTCCAGCTCAGCGTAGACTGGCGGCTCAAACTCAGCGAGTCTGTCCTGCGTGTGCCCGCCGCGGAGGCCTCTGATGGCGAGCTGGCGGCGTGGATCACGTACGCTGCCGCCTTCCCCACTGGCTTCATGGCGCTCGTGGACACCTACGACGTGCGCAAGAGCGGGCTGCTCAACTTCTGCGCGGTAGCCATGGCCCTGCACGAGCTCGGGTACCGCGCTGTTGGTGTTCGCATCGACAGCGGAGACCTCGCATACCTCAGCAACATCTGCCGGCGCGTCTTCGGAGCGATCGCGGAGAAGTATGAGGTACCCTGGTTTGCCGACCTCGTCATAGTCGCATCAAACAACATCAACGAGGAGACCATAGTAAGCCTGAACGAGCAGGGACACTCCATCAACTGTTTCGGTGTGGGCACGCACCTGGTGACGTGTCAGCGGCAGCCTGCACTCGGCGCTGTCTACAAGATGGTGGAGATCCAGGGCCGGCCGTGCATCAAGCTGAGCGAGGACTTCCCCAAGACGACGATGCCGGGCAAGAAGAACGTGTACCGGTTGTACGGCACGGACGGGCACGCCCTGGTCGACCTACTGCAGCGCTCCGTGGAGGCACCACCGTGCATCGGCGAGAAGGTTTTGTGCCGGCACCCCTTTCAGGAGGCGAAGCGGGCGCACGTGATTCCGTCGCGCGTCAAGCCACTGCTGGAGCCGTGCTGGAGCAAGGGGGCGCTGGTTGCTCCACTGCCCTCGCTGGAGAAGGTGCGTGCGCATGTGGAGGCGTCTCTCAAGAGTGTGCGCAATGACCACAAGCGCAACCTCAACCCGACGCCCTACAAGGTGTCTGTGAGCGCCGACCTCTACAGCTTCATCCACAAGCTGTGGCTGCAGAACGCTCCCATTGGGGAGCTCTTGTAGGCGTCCACGCACCCGCGCATTGCTTCTTCCAGGTGCGTCTCCAGGGGCTGAGCCCCACACTGCAGTCTCTTTTCCCAGGAGAGATCTCACGTACATGGCATTTAATATCTTTGCACTACACGCCTGGTGGGATAGTTGGAGTTTTGTTGATTCTTAATTTTTGTAAAGAAAAATTGTGAAAATATAACTATATAAGTAGACTTATAGTACTTATTAGCTGTAGAAACTCAGAAAATAATTGCTAGTGAATGAGTATTTGTCTGTGACTTCATGAAAAGTCAGATAGGACTAACATGTGCCATATATCTGGTGACAAAATTTTACTACAAAAACCAAATGCAAATCTTATGTAGTGGAATATCAAAGCTATTGTCTTGGATAATAAATATTAGCATTAACTTCAATATGCCAACAGACAGGTAAAGCAGAGTCTTGATAACAATCATGGACCTACTTTCAAAGAGATGTTTGGCAGCATTTTTAACAAAAAAAAATAGTAACAAAAAATTTAAAAGAAATTACATGCTTTATGTTGAATATATAATTATTATTGTATATGAACCATATGATATAGGCCTATTGTAATAGTAGACCCTGTAGTACACTTTTAAACTACAGGGTAGGTATTACAGTAGAATAATTTGTTTTGATTAAAATGGCTTGCATATTTAGTATGTTGCTTTTTTAAAATACAAATATCAGATTAAGCTGGAAGTTATGTTCTGAGTTTTAACAGTTTTGTATCAGGTTAAGTGTGGAGTTTAGAGGGCATTCTAAATAATACTCTGAAAATATGACTTTGTGTCTGCCAATATTTGTAAATGGTTCTGCAGAAGTGTGGTGGAGATGTGAGTTTGAAAAGTACACAAATATCCATCTTAGGAACTATAAAATAACACACTAATGCAGAATAATTTCCAAAGGTTACCAGGATAAAAAAAAATTAAAGTTTTAAGAAAGCAAGCAATTATAAACTGATGTAGTTGTGTGGGGCAGTGTTAGGTAGCGAGTAGTGGGCCACAGGAGATGTATCGATGTATCCACGCCTGGGAGAAGCACGGTGCGTCTCGGCACAGCCGGCACAGCCTGCACAGCCGGCACAGCCTGCACAGCCTGCACATCACAACGCAGCTGCCTCTGCAGTGTGCACAGTTTCAGAACAAACACTAATATGTTTTCAAACACAGTGTATGTGATATATATGTATGTACATATTTTAATAGTTTCTAAGTGGTGGGAATAGTTACCGTACTCATTTTCGTAAGTTGTTTGTGTCCTTTGTTTGAAGCAGGCCTAGTTGATGTTGAGGTCGTCCCACCCAGGTATAGCTGAGATTCTTGCCGAGGAATTCACTGTGCAAATTATTGCGTAGGTTCGAAAATGGGGCATGTGCTTCACTCTTATTTGTGATGTTGGTAGTTGAGCTGCAGGAAGGCAAACAATTAATTAATTCTTGAAACAGAGTCAAGGTGTTATTTTTTTCATTTACAAAGTTTTACTGCTATAATGGTCATTGTTTCATAGCTTTTCTAATGAATACCGTCAACTGGCCTGACTTTGCACCATATTTTACACTTACAATATTAATTTCTAGTGATACTCCACTAAAAAATAGTAAAAAATTTTAAAATTCTAATAGATACAGTGCTGAACAATGTAAAATCACATGTCGATTGCCAACTTATTCTGTGTTAATTTTTACGAACGTAATTATTTTTTATATTTCACGGTGCAAAGACATCCTGGTTTACCTGACTTTGCACCATAAAGTTTTCATCCTTTACAAATGCTAGGAAATGGGTTTAGGTGCAAAGTAACATATTGAGGAATTCTGAAAAGCATTTTTATGAAGCCCTTAACACATCACACATCAATTACACAAGCACAATTTTTAATCAACGACTATTCGACTATTTTAAGATGTACCCCAAAAATTTTACTTTAACAATGTAAATAAAACAAAATAAATTCTATATATATAAGAATTCAAAAATAATATCTCCAAAATTGGCAAATTTAAAGCTTAAATTTAAAGAACACAGAGTTATAAAACACACAAAAAAAGACAAAACATCTGTTCAATTGTCAAATACATTGCCAAGTTCTGGCACAGAATAAAATCCTATTTTATTAATAGGTTTGGGAATTTGAATCCGACCCAACACCTCTTCCCACTCATATTCAAGTTCATCTACTGAGATTGGCCACTTCCATATGTACTTTCATAGTTTTTACCATGGTTGAAACAGTGACAGTTTTATCTAAAACTGATGTAATTCTTCCAGGTAAGAAGGACCCTTCATACACAACAACAACAACATGCTCGCCAACAACTTTTTTGATGTTCTTTAGTGTCAGATTGCCATTCCCTCCACTAATGATGAAAGTGTTGAATTCTTCTTTCTCCTCCTGTTCTAGCCGTGCAGCCATTTGTTCCAAAGTTTCATCTTCACAGACCTGCCAACTCTCACGATTTTGGTGTGAGGCTCACGAATTTAAGGTCCATCTCACGCCCTCACGCCAAAATAGTGTTTCCTCATGATTTTTCGGGGCCCCAAGATTTTGTTTGTAAAAGTTACAAAACAAGTTTTACGAAAGCTTACAGTAATGAGTTTTCATCAATACTCGAGTCACGTAAAGGAAGCAATTTTGCGTTTCGTAGCGTGTGCAGTGCTGATTTTTCTATCTCGCATAGTGGAAGAGTAGACATTGTGAAACATGTCACTACAAAAAAACACAACTAACACGTGAAGTGTATTGCTTCCAATAAAAAAATTAATTTTGCTGTGAACAGTGATAATAGTGTTACACGAGCAGAATGTTATTTTACGTCTTTTTTAGTTGCGGCCCTGCATGATCACTACACGACAGCGCTAAATTATGTTCAATTAAATTAAATCTGCAACCTATAATTTGTTGAAATTTTGAAGCAGAGACCATGTAACATATGTACCTACAGGTATGTCACTTAAATTTAAAGATCCTCATTTGTTGTTTTTTATATCTAACCTGTATTTATGGGCCTGAAAGTTTTTATCGAGGACCTCATGATTTTTTAAATTTGAATGTTGGCAGGTCTGTCTTCAGAGCTGTCGCTTGCAAAACCTTGAATTTCGTCCTCATTTTTGTTGTCATCAAAAGATTTCCCCTGATGTCTCCTTTTGTCATTTTCTGTCATGACCACATCACCATACACACTTTTTCCAGGTACCACATTAATTCGCTTTCGTTTCCTAGGCTTTGGCAAACCAATCCACTCTTGTCGTTTTCTTTCTAGTGCTTCAATAAAAGAAGCTTACAAAGAGTTGTTGTGAACTTCAAGACTGTCAACAAATCACATTACTTTATCTTGTGCAATGGGCACAATTCCGCAGCTTTCGAAACCTGCTTTTAGGTTTATTCCAACTTGTGGAGTTATAGCATCCTACAGCTTTTTCAGGAGGTATGGAAAATAATGTTTGTCAATTGTTGTGCCCTTTCCACCTGAGTTTGTTTCCTTCCAGCTCAACAAGATTGCTCGCCAACAGCCCTTAACTGGTCTAAACACGGCTTTGGCAAGTGGCTGTGTGATATGTGTGGTGTTTGGTAGCGAACATATAAGAATAATTTCATTTTCGGCCAACTGTTCAAGTGCAGTAATCGAGAAATGACTTGCAAGGTTATCCCTAATTAGCACTTTTTTCCCAGGCAATTTGCGAAGATGAGGAACCACCAAATCCTTAATCCAAGCGGTATAGGTTGCTCCGTCGAACCACCTAGATAGTGTGTGATTATATTTGGCACCAGTTGGCCCTCCCTGGCACTAGGTAGTCCACAGTTGTGTATATTTATACACCACATAGGGAGGAAGAAGTTCTCCAGCTGCACTTCCACAAAACATCAATGATCCTGAGGACTTTGAAGAGTTGAGAATTCTGTGTGGATATTTAGTTCCACGTCTTGTGATGATCTTTGACTGACCAGGGTCATCTGTGACGTTTGTTTCATCGAAGTTAAAGATGTGAGTTTCAGGAATACCCTCTAACTCTTTTTTCAGGCCTACTGAAGTACTCCTGCACCATTCATTTGTCAAGCCTGCTCTCAGTTATTAAACGTTTGCAGCAACTCTCATTGACAATTCCTTATGCCTTCCCAGAAAACCGTTCACCCAATGGGAACCAGCATAAATGCTTTCCTTAAATCTGCTTACTTTCCTTCCAAATTTGTTCAAAAAAAAAGCTATAACAGCCACTAAGTCAGATGAAGTAACAGGAAATCCAAATGTACCTACTCATTCGTTCCAAACAAGTAACAAAAGCTATTTCTTCAGCGATGGAGAAAACCGCTTATCCACCAACCTTTTTCTGATGTTTGTGCTGAAGTTTATAGTTGATAGTTCTTCTGGGAATTCCATACTTCACCTCTGCCTCATGCTGAGTGATGTTCCTTGCTGTAATTTCTTCAATACAGGTATTCAGTGTATCTTCAGTATAATCTATGTACATCCTGCTTCCTGGTTTTCGTTTATATATTGATGGCATCTTTATTGATCACCTGCAATTTACAGTGAGCCATAGAAAAAAGGTGGGCAACATTTTTTTAAAGCAAATTAATAGAAAAATAGGGGAATTAATTTTTGCAAACACAGCTGTGTCAGGGCATTAGTTGAGGTGACTTTGCACCACCAAGTTCGATGGTGCAAAATCAACCCTATTAACACAAACACCAAGTCACTTTCTCAAAATTGTGAAACACAGCTCTCTACACTTAATTTTAAGCCAACCTATAACATTCTTATGAAAGACAGATAAAAAATGGAAAAGTAGGATGATATGCTTACTCTGGTTCATGTCAAATACTTCTTGAAATTTAACACTTTTTGCTCAACACAATAACACATACAAAACTAATGTTATCCAATTGAGGTTATGAAGCAAAGATAAACTGAGAAAAAGGCGGGAAGTCCTCAAAATTATGATCCATTGTGGCCAAAGGTAACAGAAAAAAAAAATAATTATCCCATTTAACTGCAAATATTATACCTCCTTTTGGTCACTATAACATTTTACATGCTTTGGTGCAAAGCCAACTCAATGGTGCAAAGCCAGGCCATTTTACGGTACAAGATTGGTTTCATACAAACACTGCACTGAACATTGCAAAAGAGGACATGGCTTTAAATAAAATATTTTAAAATTTTTTTATGGGGATTAATGTTTGAGTGTTTTTAAAGTGTTTAAATGTTAAAAAGCAAAAACACCAATATAAAACTGCTGTAGCCTTTTAATACTTTTTCTTTTATAGTACTCTCCTTTTATTTACACAGTACAGTGCTTTATTTGTTTGAAAGCAATATTGTATAAAATGTTTTAGTGGAACTTAATAATCCTATCTTGCGCATGGCTCGGTCTGCAGTTAGGGTAGTTGTTATTAAAAATTATTAAGTATGTTTGATTAAGAAATAATACAGGCAAAGGCCATAGTAATTTTTGTCAGAGGTTTTGTTTTGTTTTGTTTTGTTTTGTTTTGAAAACTCATACTTTTAGATTTTAACAAATGGAATCTTAAAACAAAGTACAACATTTTATAAGGTAGGTCACGCACAATGGTTAATTCAAAATTGTTTATGTTAGAGATCAAATATAAATTATAAATTATAGTTCTTAACAAAAGAAGTAAACATTTATTTAATTGATAGTATCCGACGAGTTTACCTCTAGCAAATACGTCAAAGGTCTCAAATTTATTTCTTGGCTGGGTCAGTGATTTTTCACTTAATGGGAAAATTTCCCTTGCCAAAGAATGTTTTCTTTTGGGGGTTCCACATTTAGGTTGAGACTAAGTGTACAAAACCATGCACTCACCACACTCACTCGCCTACTTGTTTCATAACCACCATTTCCAGAAGCATAAACAAACTATTAGATTATGAACCCTAGTCTATATTGTAGATTGAAAACATGAAAAAAATGTAAATATTGATGTCCACAGGTTATGAAATTCATGATAAAGTCCCAAAATAATCAACTGGAAGTCAAGCAGCCATTTGCTTATTGGCGTTTTGTTTTTTAACACCTCACTTCAATTTACAGTCGTTCATTAGTTATAAATATTTGGACACTATCCACTTAAATCATGCGCAAATTACTCATGAAAGATTTTGGTGTTGTAACATAAAATCTGCACGTTCCTCTGAACAGTAGATCTATTTTGTATTATGCTTTATTTTGCTTATATTATATAGCCCACTAGCCAATGTGCAGGCACTTGGCTACAGCAATCTACAGGCAGAGAACACTTTCGCATAACGTACTATATACATGCCCCTCAAAAATGTTTGTCTTCATTGCAGCATCTCAAAACACAAAAAGAGGGGGGGGGGGGGGGAACTTAAAATTTTGAAAATAAACTCATGAAAAAAAAAATTAAAACAAAATTTCTTCCCAAGAAATATAAACCAGAGAGGCCTATCGTGGATACAGTAGTTTTCAAGGGCCTTCAAATTAACATTTACCTATTTATCCCCTATTTATCCAACACTGCTGTGTCTATATACTATTGGTTAAGTCTTATTACTTGAGTCTTTGATTTTTAATATCAAATCTTGATAGTCAAACAGTAGAGAGATTTTGTCATCATTTAATTTCACAAGCTTTTACATTAAATCGTTCAAAATATGGTTTAATTGTTTTCATAAAATTGCCAGTCTAATTTCATTAAGATATTAAAGTGTAGATATTTATGTCCCTGAATGTGTATAAATGTGTTTGAAACAAATGAAGACATGTTACCCTCAAGTTTGACCTGCAATGCTATGTCTGATATATAGTTAACAGTCTGCCTTAAGTTAGTTTTCCATCTGCATTGTTTCTTCCTGGTGCTCAACAGCAGGGGTGGACTTGAAGGCAGGTTTTACCCCTTGATTAATGACGCGTGGTGATGCATCATACGTGGGTCGGCGGAGTGGCAGGTGTTTTGGAGGGAGGGGTTGACGTGCCTACTTTCTGGGCGCAGTCACCGGGGTGCAGTTTGTGCCATTGTTATTCATGTGCGTGGGGAGATGCGATGATGAACAGAGTAGTCTTCTCCAGGGAACCAGTTAAGTTTTCTAATTAAATTCAATATTTAGGTCACTGGAGCATTAAGCTATTGTTGTACGGAATATCAGGTTTGGCGTGTTGCTGGAACGGGTCCAGAAAATTGGACATTCACTTTTATAATAGCATTGATTGGCCAGCTTTTGTTTGTTAGCATTAATGTTTTATTGCTGTCAAGGTATTTTATTGCTGTAATGATTTTTCAGCTTCCTTTTTATTCCAGATAATTAAGAAAGTTCTCCTCCAGCTGGTTGTGAAGATATTTAAAATGATGCATGTAAAGCTGGACTCTCAATAGTCTGTCGCATCTGTCCGTCACCCGGATGTCCGTCAATCATGTGACATGCAGCCAATCAGATGGCCCCGGAAGATTCCATCCATCCATCCATCCGTCAAAACCTTACCAAGCCGCAACTTATGATGAATGGATAAAATAACATCCAAAATGTTACCAAGATACCTATTTCCGGCAACCTTTACTTTCTTAAAAGGTTTTTAAGTATATTTATTTGTGTAGTAGCTTCCATTAAATGTTATTAAATTATATTTGAACACATTTTTAACAAGTGAAATACTTTAATAAATATTAGAGTGAAAAAAATGGAGTTTAATGATTACTTTCATGATAGTATAATATATCTACCGTGTACAAGATAAATTTTCACCAGTATTTAAGATTTTTTAGCAAAATGGAAAAGTACTTGACAAACGTGTGGATAATTGGGAATAGCTCGGCCTGTTGACGGACAGACGGGTGACGGACGGATGTGACGCATTATTGTGAGTCCAGCTTAAAGCACTCAGTGTCATCAAATGGAATGAAAGAGATGCAAATCTCTCGCAGATAGTGTAGTTCTGCATAATGGGCATTGACCTCCCAGAATCTCACTTAAAAATTTGTTTCTCATCAGTAGAGATTCACACACATGCATACATCAAAATGTCAAGGGAATTTCTCTAAAATAATGTGTTAGTAGAGAAATGGCACAAGGTAGTGGAATCAAAATATGCACATTAGATGTTTGTCTGATATTTAAATCAGTAGGTACAGCATCAGCTAAAATTAAAGAGACACTTATAATTGTCTCCATGTTTTGTAGTTGCAATATCATCAGAGCCCTGATGAGTCAAAGTTGGTTGTAACATTAGTGTAAAAAAACACGCTGTTGAGTTGACAAGGCATTAATTACAGTATATGTAACTGCTAAATTAAGAGTTTTGGGAAATCTGAAAATACAGCGTGATTAACATTTTGGCTACTTTGTACTTACATACAATACGTAATTAGAGGCACAGATGTATTTTAAGCATATATGTAGTATTAATTCAATGGATTGTACTTACACCTAAGTCTTTAAACTACTGTTTACGTTTTAGAATCTCTGAAGAAACAGTATGTAAATTTTAGTAATGCTCTTGTAGGGTTAGGAACCAGCTTCCCACAGCCAGTGTCTGATGAGCTGTCTGGGCTTAGAGGCCGAGATGGTTTCACCATTTTTATGTTAAAGATGCTATAAATTTAGTTTTGAGAACAAACTTTATGTTAAAACTGTTTTTAAAAATACCTACATCTCTTAAAACTGTTTTAGAATATGAAATTATGAAAGTTATATTTCATTGGAAAAATATATTTTTTTAAAATAATTATGTTATTTAACATTCCAGATTTTTTTTACATAGGTACTTTGCAGTATTTTTTTTATTAATTTTGGGGTTTGTAAGGGTATTTTAGTTCTTGTCTGTAAAGTTTTGACAGTGATGATGTATTACTTACTTGAATTTGAATTTATTTAAATGAGCCCTTAAGAATACATCATAGCATCATAGGCCTATGACAGGACAGGACAGCACAAATGAGTCAAACTCCACAGGGCAAAAAAAAGTGTTTTACAGTGTAGTTGTCATTAATTGTCATTTTTCAATTTGCTATTTTATGTGGATTTATTGTCCAAACTATGTTATTTGTAAATGCATCTGGTTTTGTTGTGCTTTTGTGTTTGTTTCTGCCTTTGTTTTCAGGTGTATTCCTAGTTGTGGTTTTTGCTCATTAGTGTGGTCCTGTATGTTATAATGTTTGTGACTCATGTTGGGTGACTGAAAAACTCTTAGTTCCTGTGTAGTTCCAGCATGGTAGTGGGGTGACTTGATGCTAGTCGCTTCGCATGCACACCCAAACCATAGAAAGCTTTGCAGGAGGTGAACGTGCTAGCACGGCGCACGTCAGAAAGGCACTTGCCTGTGAATTCGCTCATTGACTGTAAATGCTCTCAGTGTGATGGCACTGACTCACTAACTTCTAGATCGCTTTGCCCAGTGAGTAAAGATGAAGACGTGTATTTTTATCACTTCTAGCTTGCCATCGCTGAGTTTTTATTGGTTGCTGAAGGCCCAATATACAGTTGAAGTACTAAATTGTTAAAAAAATATATTCAAATCAAAAGAAAAATACAAACTCACTGCAAACTTCTTTGAGCAAGTAAATGGTTTTAACATTCATGTGATTGCCTCTTTTTTGTAAACATTCTTAGTTTTTTGTGCCTCTTGTTTTCGTCTCTGCCATTAATAATTTTTTCTCTGTCGATTTTTATTAGTTTGTCTTCTCATTTTCACAATATTTTTATTTTTGTTGGCTCATGTTCAAAGATGGGAAAAATTTTAATTCTTCTGTGTGGTACGAAAAAAGTGCAAGAAATTACATACTTACTGTCTATTGCAAACAGCATAGGGAGACAGGGGAGCATTGACCATGTTTCTTCATCATAATTTTTTTTATTTTTATTTCTTGATACAGAAATATCTAAACCATCACAAACAAAACATTGATTCAATCCCTTTGTAATGAATATTAATTAAAAGCTTAAATCTTTATAGATAATCTTCAAGATAGAATAAAAAATAATAAACCTGTATGGTCAAGCCTCCCTATATATGGGAGGCTTGATCCATAGTGTGGGAGATTTGACCCGGGTTGGTAACTACTTTAAACTAGGTTAAAAAAATTACATAAAACATGAGACATAAGGCATACGCAAACTTTATGTATTAGGCCTATACGTATATGAATATTCATAATCAGAAACACTTCTAATCTGCATTAGAAAACACAGAAAAATCAAACATTGTTTACCACCACTTGTCAAAAGGGCAGCACTTCTAATTTACATTATCAAACACAGAAAAATCAAAAGCAAACATAATTTTAAGAGCCACTCGCTCCATACCACCACATGACAAAGGAGCAGGAAGCTTAGCAAATATGTCACATTTGGATACAACTGATCAATCTTCTTTTTCTGGATAACTGAAATGTTCAGGGTCTTTTTTTCGTAAGAATACAACTTCATATTCACCATTCTTTACCAGTTCAGCAGAAATCAACCCAGCAAAATGAGCTGTGGTTTTCTTTCCGGAAAACTCAACAAGGACGAAATCGCCAACACTAGGCCTAACACTGAGTTCTGTTTGCCATTCTAACTCTTCGAAACTCTCCAAATTGTTGTCTTCATCACTGTAGTCAGTATCCATCATTTCTAGCTCATCACTGTCACTTATTGTCGAAAACTTCAATTTCTTTTGCATGTGATTTCCCTTACTCTTTGCACTTTCCTTAACTTCTTTAGGCCTCTTTAATTTATTTTTTTCTAATTTCTGTTTTTGCTCTTCTTCAATCTGGTTTTTAACTGGCGTGTTAGTTAAAATTAGAGTCTTTCTGGGTTTTCGACCCCTACCCTGTTTTCTAGGGCCTGCTTTAGGAAATGGTCTAACAACCTCTGGGCTAACAACTTCTAAGCCTAGCTGTTTTACAAGATCCATACCTGTAATACATCCAGGTAATGGGGATGTGGTTGAAGCTGGTGGAATACAAGGTGGGTCTGTTATAACATCAGGCCTATGCTCAGCAGGCATAGTAATTGAAATGGTGGGGTCTGGACGGTCAGTTACATAGCTTCCCAGAAAATCATCATTGGTGAAGACATCCGAATTAAATGGATATATTCCTGTTTTAGAGAAGCCTTTAGTAATATTGTGAGGGGTTGTAGCTTTTGGGAGAGCTTTCCCTACAATTTCAGGAATATCGTAAATGGTTATTGGCTTACCAGGATTATTTACCATGAAATTGTCACATGCTTGATTGATGAAATGTTTGAAAGGCCCAAACACTCCTCGGTCGAGAGGCTGGAGCTTGTGGCTTGTGTGTGGTGGTATGGTTAGGAGTATGATTCCATTGTCCTTGCATTTCTGAATGCCTGCAGGTGTTATATGAGAATCATGATTATCGAGAATAGCAAGGACTGGCATTTCTTTGGTGCACTTTACAAATTTAATGAAGTGATCCCAAAATAATTCAAAGTTCCCTCCAATCATCCAACCACTCGGATAAGCTACTGCCTTCGACCCTGGTGGGAAGACGAAAAATGGAGGCACTGAACAACCAATAGCTGATACAGCACAGCATACAGAAACAAGAGTACCCCTCTCGCCAGATGTAACTTTTGAAACTTCTTTCATACCTTTTTCTGCAATCACTTTACCAGGTACATGTACTGTAGTAATGCCTGTTTCATCTATGTTAAAAATAGATTGGGGTTCAAATTTATGTTTTGTCATGACGTCCTTTAAGTTATTGAAAAATTCTCCCACAGTCGCTCTGTTGAAAGCTGTAGCTCTACTTAGGCTTGTTGATCTAGGTGTACGCAAAGATAAACTTTGATGACGGTGCATGAAGCCTCGAACCCAATCATATGAAGCCTTTCTTAAAACACTCCAATTTTCAGGCATTTTTACGTTATTTGCCTTCTCAAATTCAAAAACAAAACCTTTGATTGTCTTCTGGCTCAATCCATAATGCAGTTTGGCTGCCATTTTCAAGTACATAGCCAATAGGTTCTCTAACTCATCACTGAACACTTGGCCACTATTATAATTTGGCACATATGAAACACTGGCCTTATTTTCGGCTGCTATGTACTTCTTAACATACCGCTCGAGTGTTTTCCTGTCTATGTTATAATCTTTAGCACTATTTCGAACACTTTGACCACACTCCACGACACAAAGCACGGCTGCTCGCATATGCTCTGATGTATGTTTTTTCCTCTTCTTTCCATTTTCTTTTGGTTTCCAGAAGAACGGCATTCTGAAACAATTCATAAAATAAAATACATTGTAGGCCTACAGAATCAAGAACTCAAAGATTTTCACTAGCAAAATATAATCATGATGACACTCATCAGGAAATGTGTGATAAATTATTAAAGTTATTTTTAATTTAATTTAAATCAACCTTCAATAAACATAGGGCCATAAAAATGTAATATGGGAGGTATGACCATATGGTCAAACCTCCCTGTTGTGAGGTGGGCCAAGCCTCCCTACAGGATCATTCCTACTTTGTCCTGTTCTGAGCTCTCTGGGTTTGAGGTTATGAGACACTTTTACATACTATTTTAAAGGTTATTTATTGCATAAACACTAGAGAATTTGACTTTAAGTGTATTATTAATACTTAAAGAATTATTGTCTTACAAATATAATGTAAAACTTACATGAAAAGTGATGAATATCTTGAAATAACATTGAAATCCAAACAACAGCTCTTGCAACCTGCATACACAAACAAAAGAACAGTTTCCCTCCAAAAGTAAACAGTGAAGAAGAAGAATCAAGTCTAACCAGGTGCAGGGCGGCAAATTCAAGCATGGGTCAAGCCTCCCCTACGGTCAATGCTCCCCTGTCTCCCCTACACTATATTTTTTTCTGAATACTGAATGGTATCTACTGCAGTGGTGGGAAAATGTTACATGGTAATACTGTATGTCGCCAAAGTCCTAGAAAAATGAAAATTCTCATGATTTGTTAAAAGTAGACAACCTCAAAACCAAATATTCATTTGCTGTTTGCCACAGCTTGCAATAAAAACTTCTGGGTGGGCTGTATTTTGGACTACAGCCGCCAGGGGTATGTTTCATGAATTTCCATTGTGCTGAACGAGATTGTTGTGTATGAAATAAATAAAATAATTTAACAAAATTGATGTTGCTTTGTTTTTTTACGTGAATTTGATGAACGTCTTGATTGATCGCTCAACTGATTCCACATCAACATCAGAACATCAGAGAGCATATCCACGTCCATTACCAAACAATTTTCTGCATTCCCCATCGCTTCTCACCATGTAGACGGCTGAGGCTCGCTCGAGCGCAAATTTCACCCCTAGTTCAGGGTCTTGTTTTGCCCCACTGGCTCATTTCTCTCTGCTACTTTTTGCCTCATTCGATACCTATGACACTTCTTTGCATTCTTAATTGCTTCTGCTCATGCAATTTCGCTTTTCTTTCTTTTCTCCAACATAACATGGCTCCAAAACCAAAGTTAGTAACGTTATTGATATTCCACTCAACTAGCACCACCCAGTGCTAACTCACGAGCAACTTCAAGTGTAAATCATGCAAATCAGTCTATTACTTCCGGGGTTGGAGCTCTCACTGACTTCAATTCGACACTCTTCACCAACACTCATTACATCATCACTGCAAATGTTAACCTGACAAGTCATAGGTAATTACTGCGAGCAAAGTCTGTTCTACTAAGATATTTTTACTTAAACTTTATAGCTTTCATAGTTTACGAGTTTAAGTGGTGTCAAATCCTCAGCTGAAGTGACACTCAACCCAAGATTAAAGACATGCATATTCTTGTCGGAAATTCATGTCAAAAACTTTCCATATTGCAGTTTCTGGCTCGACAAGACTTAGGATGCAGCTTCGGACACACATGTTGACTTCTACATTTCATTGACTGAGGCCATTACCGTGATAGTGTAAAACAATCAGTTATGCTCTGGCGGTTATGAACCAAAGCCTGTCAGTAATATAAATATCAAATTGTAACAAGGTAGAGAAGCTTTGTCATGACAGTATCTAGAATAAACAGCTCAAAATTGATATTATAGCATTACGTTTTAAAAAATTAAATTTGGTGGGACAGAAAGTTTCAATTGGATTAAAATACTTATTTAATTTCTTATTTTTCAGGACATCATGTATGGTGTAAAACAGCAGCTGGTACCACATTATTTATGTACATTAGAAATAAGCTTGAAAAAATTATTTTGCTTATGTAAAATTGCATTTAATAGCCTCTATTGATTTGAGACTGAAAAGGTTTTGAATTCGTTAAAAAAATTTAACATTTATTTCTGCATTCCGTTGGATATACTTTAAAAAAGATAATAATAAATATAATAAAAAAATAATTTCTATAAGTTTCAGAGGAAAATGAATAAATAAAATTTTTAATTGTGTTGACTTTGAAGAGTTTAACTTCCTGTGATTTTATTCTTTTTGGATATGGTAAACATTTTTTTTTTTGAAATTTTAATGCACAAAGATGTATTCAGTTGGTAGTGGTAATGTACGGGTTGGTAACTGTTAGATGTACAGTAAATGTTTACTGTTGATTGTTTAATGGTGTTGCAGTTTCTATGAAATGTGCATTGCTACGTGTTGTATTATTACTTTACTGGTGGTATTGTTCAACTTATCTATTTTTGTATGTGCTAAATGTAGTTATGTATATTGTGTGGAAAAAAAATAGTTTGGCTGTGATTGCTATTGTATGTTAATGCAATAGGTAATACTTTTACTATTTTGAACACTGCTTGTAGTTAACTAACCAGCTTTCTTAAGGGGATTGTCCTACTGCAGGTTAGTACTTTATGTGTTTACGTTAAATACTTTAACCTAGACTTTGGAATGGGACAAACCTCATAAACAATACTGTTACTGTACTATTTATTTCACTTTAAAATAAACTGTTAACATTTAAGATCGTGCAATATTCCTGTCAAGGCTGTATACCGCTCTACTCAAAACTTTACTTCATCGAAAAATAAATAGTCTCTGTCTACATATTAATCAGATCAGTAGCGAGTTCAAATAATGAAAATAAGGTGGGAACGATTGCAACTAAGGTAATGTTAGACAATAAATATTTACATCATATTTAAACTGTCTCAAAATTTACTTCAACCCACGTGCAATGTCTACATTTTCCTTACCCAAAGAACATTTTCAATGCACAACAGCAAATGTGTGCCAAGTCATTGTCAACGCCTATGTTTTCTGTATCACTGCACTTAATATTCAAGGTAATTTATACATTTTTTATATATAAAAAAAGTTTTGAAAATTATTATTTTTTTTTTTAAATTATTTGGTGATTCATAAAACTTCAATAACATCCAAAAAAAGAGAATAATCTTTAAATAAATAATTGTGTGTTTGCTGTAGTGTCGTCTCGACCTGGGTGCCATAAGCTTGGCAACTAAGAACTGTAAATTAGCTAAATGTTGTGTTTGTCCCACAACTTAAAACCATCCCATGTGACAAATGCCAGGTGTAGGTCCTAGGCTGGTGTTGTCAAGCTGGCAAACGGTTTACTAACACACACACACACACACACACACACACTCTCTCTCTCTCTCTCTCTCTCTCTCTCTCTCTATATATATATATATATATATATATATATATATATATATATATATATATATATATAGTGAGATAGCAAAATATTGGAAGCACAAAAGTACTAGAAAAGGACATAACAATACATAGAAAATGACTCATGAAAAAGTACTGTAAGGAAATTGTATTATTATTTTTATTATGATTAGAAACAAGATTTTATGGTTTTTATTTTTTTATGAATCCTGGTTATTCATGAATATATATTACATATTCCATAAATATGACACTTAAATGTTTCTTGATATTTATTTAACCAAATGGTGTCATAACTGATGCATCTTTACATTAATTACAATATAATAATTTGTAATAAACATGTCCAACTAATCAGAACAATAAAAATTAGTGATCGGTCAGATCCAGATTTTCTTGAATCCAAGAGTGTGCCTCAAATGTACCCCTCAAATCGAAATCCAGGTGTCAAGGGTCAAAAATAAAATGAAAAATGTAAACTACTATTGTTTCACAAATTAAGTTTATGGAATCACATATTGTAATTTTATTTATATAATTACATGTTTAATTACAATATCTTGGGGAATGTTAATTGGATAGGTATCAGAAAAAAATTGACCTAATAAACTTAAGGGTTGTCAGTGTTGAATTTTTTCATTTACTTTATTTCCTTTAATTTTTACCTTTGAAGCTTTTTCATTGAATATTGAATCCTACTACTAAGAATTTTATGGCATTTGAGGATAATAAAAATAAATTGGAAAATTTTTGTGTGTTCGAAAAATGTACCAACGTTGCAATGTAAAAATGAGTTACTAATGTAATAACCGCTGCAAATAAAAAATAAATAATTCAGTCAGTTTTGGTACAAACTTCATGCTAATTGAATAATATTCATTGAATTTAATATGTTACAAGACTAGCTGCAGTACCCGGCGTTGCCCGGGCTGAACACAGGGTGAAGGGGACCTTTTTCGAAATCAGATGTAGTTAGCAATTTGTTGTGTATGTAGGGTAATTGTGGACTGGTGACAAATGTGGTGTGTTGGCACCACTGTTTAGGAGGCGGAGTTGGTGTGCTTGTTGTGTGGAAGACAGTTGAGTGAGGATGCATGATGGCGTTCGTTATGTATTGTGTTGTGTTGTAAACTGGCAAATAAATACCTACAATAAGGAATAAAATGTGTAACAGTAAACTCAACATCTGGCGACGAGGATGGGATTGAAGTGCCCCAGTGCTTAATGCATGCGTCGGTTCGCCCTAGTATTTAATTAACGAGTCGTTGTATCGGCATCTCCGCAATGGCTTCTTTGTTAGGCAACATAGAAGAATTTGATGTGGCAAATCCGCAAGGTTGGGATGCCTATGCAGAGCGTCTTGAGTTTTACATGCAAGCAAACGAGGTTATAGGCGAAGAGAAGAAACGTGCAGTGCTTCTTAGTGTGTGCGGTCCGAAAACGTATGCGGTAGTAAGATCGCTTAATTCTCCAGCTTCTGTGGCCTCCACATCATATGCAGATATTATGAAAATTTTGAAAAATCATTTCTCCCCTAGGCCGTCGGAGATTTACCAACGGTTCAAATTTCATCGTCGCGATCAAAAGGACGATGAAAGTGTAGCAGAGTACATTGCAGAATTGCGTAGGCTAGCAGAACACTGCAACTTCGGCGCTAATTTGGACCTAACTCTCAGAGATCGATTTGTGTGCGGGATGAAGGACGAGACAGTGCAACGTCGGCTATTAGCAGAAACGGCATTGACATTCGCACAGGCACAGGAGAAAGCCCTTGTTGCGGAGGCAGCAAACCAAAATACCAGAGACATCCGGGGGGCTGTGTCCAAGCCGGTGTACACTGACTACGTAGGGCAAGAAGCACCACAGGGTAATGGGGTGCAACAAGCAGCGGGGGTCGACAGGGTGAGCAAGGTTAAGCAACCTCCCAGATACAATCAAGGGGTAAGATGTACTGGATGTGGTGGGCAACATTTACGAGCTGCTTGTCGGTTCAGGAACGTGGAATGCTATTTTTGCAAACGGCCTGGCCATCTGGAAAAGGTATGTAGACAGAAGGTACGTGAGATGAACTCTAAGGGTAATGTTCACACAGTGGAGGAAGTCCCGGAGGTGCAGTTGGGCACAGTGACAGGTAGTACTGAACCAGATATTTACAACTTATGGAAGATAACAGCAGCAGGATGTGAGGAATTGTGCACAACTGTATTAATAGATGGTCAGGCTGTTGAAATGGAATTAGACACAGGGGCTGCGGTGTCAATTATAGATGAATTGACTTTCCAGGCAATTTATGCAAACAGAAAACCTGCACTGTCTAGAACCACTTGTGTGCTGTATGACTATAGCAAAAATTCTATTGAGACATTAGGCTCGTGCAGGGTTCAGGTGACATATGGTGGGCGGAGGTGCATGCTTCCATTGATAGTTTCCAAGGGGCGTCATCGCTCTCTGTTGGGCCGAAACTGGATGCAACCGTTAGGGATTGAAGTGAAGGGGGTGTTAAAAGTAACGGGGGTGCTATCAGAGTTAGTCCAAGAATTTCCCGAGGTATTTAGTGAAGAATTGGGCGAATTTAAGGGACAACCTATAAGATTCCAACTAGACTCTAGTGTGGCTCCGGTGAGGTTAAAACCTCGTGCAGTACCATACGCCCTGCTACCGAAAATTGAAAAAGAACTGGAAAGATTAGTAACACAAGGGGTATATACGCCGGTCACGTACTCAGACTGGGCCACACCCATTGTTCCAGTCTTGAAGCCAAATGGTGATGTGCGAATATGCGCTGATTATAAAAGCACATTGAATAAGGCATTGAAGGAGGATCTATATCCTGTTCCACCAATCAGCCAACTGCTTGCAAAACTATGTGGAGGCAAAGTATTTGCAAAAATTGATTTGGCACAAGCATTCCAACAGTTACGAGTGGATGAGAGTGCGGCAGCAGCGCAAACTATCATCACACATAAGGGGGCATTCAAAGTAAATCGTCTGCAATTTGGGGTGCGAGTAGCACCAGGGAAGTTTCAACGATTCATGGAAGACCTACTGGCGGGGCTAGAGAACGTCGTGCCGTACTTTGATGATGTACTAGTGAAGGGCACATCCATGGAAGAGTTGCTCATCAATGTGCGACAGGTACTACAGCGTTTCAGAGATGCTGGTATACATGTCAAGGCAGAGAAATGTGTGCTGGGGGCTTCAGAAGTTACATTTCTAGGCTATGTGGTGGATCAACATGGGTTACGGCCCACCCCCGACAAGGTGCAGTCCATTCACGATGCACCAACACCAGCAAACAGAGATGAATTACAGGCATATCTAGGTCTTCTTAATTTTTACCATGCATTTCTGTTGGATAAGGCTAGTGTAGCAGAACCTTTGCATCAGCTTTTGAAGAAAGACGCTCGCTGGGAATGGACCACGGTGCAGGATGCAGCTTTTGCGGCTACAAAGGCTCTGTTAACCTCAAACTCTTTACTAGCTCACTACGACCCACAAAAGCCACTTATATTAACGTGTGATGCATCTCAGTATGGAATTGGAGCTGTTCTTAGCCAACCGAATAATCAGGGGGAAGAAGTGCCAATTTGCTATTATTCACGAACCATGACGTCAACAGAGCGGAAGTATGCCCAAATTGACAAGGAGGCTTTAAGCATTATAGCGGGGGTCAAGAAGTTCCATAATTATGTTTATGGTCGGCAGTTTGAAATACGCACTGATCACAAACCATTATTAGGACTGTTCACGACCGATAAAGTCACACCAAACATAATCTCGCCCCGAATGCTTCGCTGGAGTGTAATACTAAGTGGGTACGATTTTGTGTTGGTGTACAAGCCAGGATCTAGTATTGCGAATGCGGATGGCCTCAGTCGGCTACCAAGAGCAACCCCAGAGATGGAGGTACCAGCACCCATGGAAGTGCTGCTTCTGGAAGTGTTAGACACTCCCCCCCTCAGGGCACATCACATTGCAGGTATGACTAGGAAAGATCCCATTCTATCTAGAGTTTGTTCGTGGGTGGGAACTCGTTGGCCAAGTGACAAGTTAGGGGAAGAATTCCAGCCATATGTGAGGCGGCAGCATGAGCTATCACTGCACCGTGGATGTTTGCTGTGGGGATCGAGGGTAGTCATCCCAAGTGAGGGCCGAAATCCCCTTCTGCGAACTTTACATGCTTGTCACCAGGGAGTAGTAAGAACAAAGGCATTGGCTCGCAGTTATGTGTGGTGGCCAGGACTGGACAAGGAAATCGAAGAAATGGTACAGCAATGCGAGGTTTGTCAGTCCACGCGCCATGCGCCACCAAGGGCCCCAAACCACCCCTGGGAATGGACCAGGCAACCATGGTCACGCCTACATGTAGATTTTGCTGGCCCTATTCAGGGGCAGGTGTTTCTGGTCGTCGTTGACTCGTATTCTAAATGGCTAGAGGTGCTTCCAGTGCCATCCACAGATGCTAGAAGCGTTATCACAGCAATGAGGTCTTTGATGGCTACCCATGGAATTCCAGACACGATTGTGAGTGACAATGGAACAGCATTCAGTTCGGCGGCATTCACTACCTTTGCAGATAACAATGGGATCAGGCTTATTAAAGTTGCCCCGTACCATCCATCATCCAACGGACAAGCAGAAAGGATGGTACAGTCGGCAAAAGAGATGTTGAAGCGGATGAGCGGCAGTGACCTTTCACAGCGTTTAGCTCGGATGCTGATAACACAACATGTAACACCTACAGCAGTTACAGGGACAAGTCCAGCGGAACTGCTGATGGGGCGTCGGCTAAGAACATGCTTGGATAAAGTGCACCCAGATCTGGCAGAGGACATGAAGCAAAGACAAGAAGACAGCATGACTACATCTCCACCAAGGAAGTTCAGGCCACAGGACCTGGTGTACGTCAGAAACATGGGGCGTGGGCAGAAATGGTTGCCTGCTAGAATCATTGAAGTAACCGGTCCATTATCATACAAGGTAATCACCAATGATGGGGTGTTGATGAGGCGGCACATTGACCAGTTACGGTCCAGACATGCCCACCCTCCGGAAGAAGCCATAGAAATGACCCCATATGCAGGCAGTGAAGTAAGGTCACCAATGGCAGTAGAGGAAGAAAAGGACCAGGCCGTACAAGGCCAGGGAGCGGAGGAGAGAGCAAGTCAGGACCTACCACCACCGTCTCCAGGTGAAGAAGCAGACTTCAAAGGGTTTTCGCCAAGAGTACCCATGGCTGCAGAACAACAAAGCACCTTCCAGTCTCCACTAGCTGCAAGGGAAACAAGCGAAGCTCGTACACCAAAACGGACCAGACCGGCCAGAGAATCTGTTAAGCCAGGCTGGATGAAGGACTGTGTCATGTAAAAGGGGAGGGGTGTTGTGTATGTAGGGTAATTGTGGACTGGTGACAAATGTGGTGTGTTGGCACCACTGTTTAGGAGGCGGAGTTGGTGTGCTTGTTGTGTGGAAGACAGTTGAGTGAGGATGCATGATGGCGTTCGTTATGTATTGTGTTGTGTTGTAAACTGGCAAATAAATACCTACAATAAGGAATAAAATGTGTAACAGTAAACTCAACACAATTGTATTCTTAATTTGAATGTCAAGTGTGCAAAATAATTATATCACTTTCAGATCCAGACAGACGTTCTGCCAGTGTATAGTTATTTACCTGTATATATAGAAAAATTGGTGGTCTATATCTATAATCTAGACTTTATAAAGCACTATAGAAAAAAGCTGAAAAATAAGAGATTACTAATATTGAAATGATTCCATTATCTAGCTAATGCTCAGCATGCATTGCAATGCCTCATTCAGTTTTGTTTTGTAATATGTTTAAAGTAGTTACACATATACAAATCATCCATCCATATCTCTCTATCTCTATTTATCTCTTTATATCTACATATATACCTCCCACTATCTCTCTCTCTTCTATGTATAAATCTCTATATAGCGCTATACATCTATATATCTCTTTATCTAACCCATTTCATTCTCTATACCTCGCTCTATCTCAACTTATCTCTCTGTCTCTTTCAATCTCACTCTGTATATATATCACTCTATCTCTGTCTCTCTTTTATATTTAAATAAATTGTCTCATGCGTGCGCACTTAGACAACAAAAACAGACGAAGTGCCGCTATATAATATGAAATAAACACATTTTTTGAAACGATTCGTGCTCCAACTATTGCAAAATAGTTATACTGTCTCAGAAACCTTCACAGGCATCCGCATAACAACTCACCAAAATTTAATCGCAATCGGATAAATGGTATAGGAACGCATACAGCACAAACAAACGAAAATTAAAGACATGACAAACACATCGAACGAAGGTGCGTTTAAAATTCAAGGCAACTCTATCTATTGACAAAGTTAAGAACCAAACTGTTGTTAGCACCTTTATTTTGCTAGCCGCTGCGAGCTCCACTAAGCGGGCTGGTCTCACCAAGGAGAAAAATATGAATTTGCAAGACCTTACTATGTGTATGATCATGTGGCAGACATAGACAAATGACACTCACTCATTATTTGCATGTCTATGACCTATGATTTTTTCTGTTATAAAATGAAATTTTCACTTTTTCACTCCCTTAAGGATGGAATTTCATATTAATATGTAGCCTATGTGTTATTCTGATGTATAAGCTATATTATTGTAAAGTTTCATTAAAATCCATTCAGTAGTTTTTACGTGAAAGAGTAACAAACATCCATACTTATAAACTTTCGCGTTTATAATATTAGTAGGATGATGGTAAAATTATTTATTTAAAATGCTGATATTTTATGATTTTAGTTGCACTTTGGTGCTTTGTGGTGTAATAACTTACATTTTGACGTCAAATAGTACATTGATATCCTTTTCGGTGTTATTTTGTTTTTATCACGTTTCACCATTTTAGTCTTGTCCCTAATTGATATGCATCCAAATTTTAAATATCATCAAAACCAAATAACTTATATAAATGTATTTAAATAACTTATATGTCCAACTTAAAAAAAATTTTGTTTTTATTATGAATTGATGGTTTCTAACTACTGAATAGCACATTAGAGCTTTGAAGGGGAAATATGGTTAAGAGAAAATTAATGTGGTCTCCACCATGGCTTAACAAGATAATAAAGGTCACAAGAAAATGTGCCCATACCTAGAATTACTATGATTGAACATTTGCCAACTCACAAGAGGAGTATAAAATGATTTTATTTCCTAGATTTATTCACTTTCAGCTACTACATTAAATTTAAATATATTAACTTTGCATTTGTGTTAACATTTCCTCCCCCCCCCCCCTCCCTCATCAATTTCAAACAGTAAAGAGAGAACCATTAAAAAAATTTCAGTTTGACTGCAGTTGCCAGCATTCAGTGGCTGGCAATTATACTGTGCAATTGTTTACTTTTCAGAAGAAAATTACTTTGTTATACCTGTCCGACTAACTAAAAGAGCTACTAAAGCATTCTTCAAATTAATTTGGCAACCACTTTTTTTCGTCTTCCACGTGAATCATAGGCGTGCGCACAGTAGGTGCCACAGGTGCCTTGGCACCACCATTAGGGTTAACGTTATTTTGTTTTTTACAAGCAGAAATAATACATACTTACAAAAATCCGTATTATTTCCAAAACAAATATGTTTTCCAATCGTGTCGAGTTACAGATATGTGCTCATAACACTATCAGTATATCAATTATCAATCGAACCAACTGCCAGGTGCAATTACATACTTGTGTTGTACACGCGGGCCGCGGCTACGAAACTTCTGAAATGTAAATACTTCTCATAGTTCTCCTCGAATTACATAGAATGCGCGCTCGGTGTCCACTGTTCACTCCACTCGGCAGGTGCACGGAATAATAGCCGCCGCCGCCGTCCGCCAGGGTTTATTTAAAAAAAGAGAGTTTAGTTAGTTAAAAGGATAGGCTTACTCGATGACTTATATGCAGTCGTCGACAAAACATTTTTGTTGTATTCCAAAAGTTAAAACTTTTGCCCACTCTTATTTTTGTATTTTTATTATTTTAATATTTTACATATTTTAGGTACTATGTTACAAAAACTCCCTTCATTTGTTGATTTTAAAACTTAACATTTGAGAATGTTTTTTCTAGCATTTATTTGGCGTCTTCAGAAAACATATAAGAACGGTTTTTCAAAGCCACCAGCATGAATTCCGTGCAAACAATTTGTGCAATTTACTTTATGGCTCAACAAAGTTTAAAACTGTAAATAGTTTAGTAGTTTTCCTGGTGATTATAAGTTCAAAGCCATAATTTGTCATAAAAATGTTAAATTTTTTACATCTGTGTATTTAATCTTTTTGTTCGGAAACACCTTAAATAGCACCATTTTGCGCTTTCAAATCCAAATTTTTCCGGGGGAGGACCCCCGGACCCCCCGCTTTAGGCTCGGGGTCCGTGAAAGACAGGGCTGTTGTGTAATCTGGCACCACCAATACTGAAGTCCTGCGCACGCCTATGACGTGAATGTCTGTTTAACTTTTACAGAATTTTTGAATTGAAAGAAAATTGTCATGTTATACTTGCAAACACAGAAGAATGTTGTACTGGAGAAGTGGTACACTATTAATACACGGGTACAGCGGTGTTGCAGAATAATGATTTCGAAACTTCCATTTTGGTCGGGCACCAATTCTGAAATCTTACCAGGTTCATTCAGCCGCACACCCAGATAGGATACAGTCACATAAAGTCAGATAAATCACAATTTTACCATTAAAAAAACTTTTATTTCCAAAATTAAATAACATTCATTCTTTACTTTTTTGACACAAATTTCTGACAGTCGTGTATTTATTGCTATCTCTAATTTCCGCACAGTACACAAGATAAAAAAATAATAATAAAATAGAGTGATTGTACATTGGGCATTTCACTGTTTTCCCCAAAAGTTGTAACATTTCATAAGCTCAGCCATGTAGGCACTTTGGACATTAAAAATGAAAACATGTCCACACCACCCTGGTCTTTGTGGTTTGGTAAATAATTCCCCATCCCTGATGTTAGTCTCAAGAGACAGTGGCTTGCTTGTTACTCCTGGGACCTCTTGCACTTGACACATTGAGATCATTCAGCTGTGACCCATATATTTATTTATTTTTCTTCTTCAAGCATTCCAGCAGTCCAAACAACATGTAAATCACAGCACATGAGATAAGATAAGCAAAAACCGTAACCTACAGTCCCCATCCATAAACTCTGTTCACGTTGGGAGAATTTATTCTTGTCGTATAGATTTTATGTCTCTGGTTCTCGGTGGCCGTTAAATATTATTTTATGGGGAATTGAGAAATGGACCATGTCCCTTTCATACAAAAATGGACATGCCTAAAATGCATTATATTATGGTCAATTAGTTGGCTTCCTGCTGTCTAATGGCATCATGGTTTTCACACACCTATTCTACACAATTTCCCTTAGTTTTCTGTTTTCTATGCCCAAACATTTATTCCCTGTCTCAATCAATCTAGAATATGCTTATCAAAACACATTTCAACCACACAAAATATGTCAAAGTAACTGTTAAAGTTTTTCTTGTACAATACACAGTTTGTACTATCATTTTCATCAATGATTTGTAACCAATGCTGGCAGTATGTAAGTGGTCTGAGACAAAACTATCATTGATTGTGACAATGGGAATGACAATGACTTTTAACAGTGCTTTATATCATTATAAAATATGCAGTTGAAACATTATTTCTCTTACATTTATTAATATGTATACATATTGTTTTTTAACGATATATGAGTTTGTGATTAAAATATGGAATAGTTTTTAGACAGTAAAGAAACACACTTGTAGCAAAAATTACTAACCCAGTTTAAGAACTATTTAGAAGCTAACATTTTGTCAAATTTCCTGTATTTTTCAAAGTTCTATGGCACATTTTCAATTCCCCAAGATTTCCCTTTTAACAAATTTCCTTTGGGCTTTCGGAGTTTTTAACAATGATGCACAAATTGGTGATTATGAAATTGATTAAATTAGGTCTGCGATTACTGGATGAAAACTTATTAATTGTAATCAGCAATTTGTCAATGAAGATTGAAGATGAAAACATCTATGTTGAAATAACGATCCAAATAACGTTAGGTAAATTTTTATTTTGCTTCCATTGGTAGTCTACGTCTCACTGATAGCTACATGAAGTACAAAAAAAATGGGTGCATATGTATGCATGTTAGATATTATGCTTACTTTATGTAATAAGAAACTAACTTTAATTTTGCATGCAAATAATAGAAATAAAATAATAAAACAACTTGAGTGATATAAATATGATTGATAAAGTATAAATTCAAGCAATTTTTTTTTTAAAAATACTCAATATTAATATAAACACATGTATAAAATTAATAATTTAAATTATTAAAATAATTGAGATAAAATTTAATTAATAATGAAAATCAATAAATATGCTGAATTTCTATTCTAATTTATTAATTTTTATTATTTATTATATAATGTTATAATTTATAATGCAATTAAATTATACATACTGGAACATAACTCTCAAACACTCCCATATAAAAAAGCCAGGAGACTACTAAACCTTCCACAGACACTCCCTGATAGTGACAATGGAAGCTTACAAGCAACCTGACATTGTTATAAATACAGGAACATATCCTCACTTAGATACACAATTTCTACCACTAATATTCACAATAAATAAATGTTTTTAAACATGTGAACCTGATTCAATATTAATCACTAAAGTATAAGATTTAAAAGCACATATATAATTTTTTATTTGTAAGTAGCTTCTTTTTCATCCTGAGAAAATTTTATTGCATGGTGCATGCACATCGTAAAAATTCATACTGCTCATTTTTTCATGTGACAAAAAAAGAATTACATCAATAGAGTTACATTAATAATGACAAACATAATTCTGAGGCCCACTCTAGGAAATACTTGAGCTTTTCACCCCTGTTGTAGGGAACAAAAAATTATATATGGGAGAGAAAAGGTAAATATTGCATCAAAGATTGTTTTGCTAGTACTTCATAAATAGATACAAAAAATAAATAATACTTTGAGCAGATGTAAGTTTAAAAATGACTATTTGATCACACACGACAAAAAGCACAAAAACTAAACTGAATAATAGTAGAATTGGCTGCATTTTTGTAACGATTGGTTGACTTAACAATGCCCACATCCCAACAGCTCTGCATAATTTGAAATGTCATTTTTCCCTTGACTCCCTTGTGGTGCAGCTGCCGCCATCAGCTGACCTTGCATTGACGGAGAACAAGTTTATCAGCAGCATGGCAGCAACTGTTTGCTGATGACACAGCAAGATATACAACCATAGTGTAGCAGGAGCTAAGCTGCTATCTAGCACTGTGTTGAATTTTGTGATAAAACAAAACAATGGAGTTAACCTCTATGTAATTGAAAGAACTGAAACTTTGTGTGTTTGTTACAAAGTAGCTCTTTATAAAGAGGCAGAATGAAACAAGCCTAGCAAATATACAATATCAGATTCTCCACTATCCCTGGATACAACACAAAAACTTATGAATGTGATTGTCATTACAGCAGGGTATTAGATATCAAAGTTTCTGAAAGAAAATAATTTTTAACATCTATTGTTTCAATTCACTCATATTAGAAGTGTATCAAACTTAAATGCCAAGTAATTGTTAATTAGCACATTTCATATTCTATTAGAAAAAAAAAGACGAGTGATATTACAAATACGGTTATAAAGTATAATTTTATCAAATTAAAATTTTAAAAAACTTTAATCATTCAATATTAAAATTAATTTGTGCATAAAATTAATTATTTTTATATAATAAAATAATTGAGAGAAATTTTATTAATAATGAAATAATCTATAATGCAAATAAATTATACGCACGGAAACAACACGAGCAAAGTTCGGTAATACACTTGAAAAGGTTTATAAATACTACTTCTATTAAAATTACATATATAATTTTTTGTGTAGCCTTCTTTTAGCCCGTGGAAATTTTTTGCATGGTGCACACACTCATCATTTTTTCACAACACGTAAAAAACACACACCCATGTGCCCGCACACACAAACACACACACACATTCACACTTCAGGATGTAAGCCAAACAAAAAAAAAAAAAAAAAAATAAATAAATAAATACAAAATTTTATTAAGACCATGTAGAAAATAATGATCAAAAATTTTCTTGTTCATTTTGCCATTATTGTAACAGAGTCATATTCTTATTTGTGGCTTGGATATGGAGGCAAATTTTTAAATGAATATTTATTTAGTCACTAATATTTATAATCCTATTGTTGAATTAAATAGTCATATCTGTTTGTTCATTTTTTAACATAAAGGATATATATATATATATATATATATATATATATATAAAACAAAGTCGTGTTAGTTACACCATTTATAACTCAAGAACGCCTGGACCGATTTTAATGATCTCTGTTTTGTTGGATTCGTCTCCGCCCCGAATAGCAGAATAACTATTAAAATATTGATGAAATTAACAGGAAAAGCAATAGCCACAAAGCTATTCTAACGAATAAAGTAGTGAGAGTAAAAAAAACTAAAGCTCTAAATCGTTTGTCGTCGCCATGTTTGGGACAGTTGTACCCATTTTTTTGATTTGTTTACTTTTATCATTAAAATTATTTAAAACGAATCACCCAATTACATTAACAATACAGCACTACCACAGAAAAAAATAACAAGCAAGATTGTCAACACAGAATGAATTAAAAACTCTCGGAACATTCTAGTGCCGCCTGCCTGTCAATATATAAGCTGTTAGATGCAAAAGTGTAAATTTGTTTTTGTTTCATGTTGTCTATTATTAGTTCTAAAAAAAGCAAATTAAGGTTACCGATCAATTTGTTTATTTTGTGCGAGTGTTATTAATAAATCTTATTGTGTAAGTATTATTATTAACAATGCCACGAAAAAGATCTAATCTTTCCCAACAAAGCCCTAATGCAATTAGGCTTTGGAACACTGCGAATCAATCCACTGAAGAAGGACGAGAAATCATGCAAGAGAAGAGCGCTGCGTTAGTATGGCCCGACTTCGTGCTTCTCAAACACAAGAGCAGATTGATTTCATTTCGTCCAAGGTTTTGCAATTGCGTCTCATCGAAAGATGAGCTCATCAACAAAGTGTTCCTGAATATCATTGCCAACCCCAAAAATAACAAATGGTTAAGTGAGCGAGCAATTTTGGCGGCTAAGAACAAATATGTGGATTACTCTTAAACTTTTTAATTCAGAATCAAATTGTTGGTACTCTGTATTTATTCAAATCTATTGACTGTGTAACAAAGATGCAGCCACTAACTATCCAACTGAATTTTTAAACTCTTTGGATGTATGTGCCTGTCTTACTACCGCACAATTTACAACTGAAGGTTGGCTCGCTAGTCATCATGCTTTGAAATCTAAACCAACCAAACTATGCAATAGAACACGTTTGGTGATAATAAAACTGATTATCAATGTGATTCACGCGATGATACTCAAAGGAAAATTCAAAGGCGAAGAAATTCTCATTCCGAGGATCCCGATGATCCCAACTGATATGCCCTTTGAGTTTAAACAAATTCAATTTCCGATTTGTCTTGCATTCGCCATGACGATTAACAAATCTCAAGGCCAATCCTTAAGTGTTTGTGATCTGAATCTAGAATATGCATGTTTTTCTCATGGTCAATTGTACGTGGCATGTTCACGTGTCTGCAAACCATCCGCTTTATTTGTTCTTGCATCTGATAACAAAATGAAAAATGTCATAATCACAAGGTGCTTCACTGAAGAGAACCAACCCGAGTTAAATCCATGCAACAAAATACATAGCTTCTGTAATGTTTAAACATTAATATTTTGCTTCTTCATTCCATCTTTATTTCTACTAATTACGTTACATTCATTCCCGTTACAATAGTTACATCTGTTCCACACTTAGTCACGTGTCCCATGCATTGCCAACTGCTCACACACTATATCCCTCACACACTGTCCAACCTTAATACTATACATATACCACACTCTCCTGCCTTAATTCACAATACTTGTTTAAATTTAAAGAAATTTAGGTTTTTACAACTTAGCATAAAACAATTCAAAGTATTACAATGTTTCACTTAATTGTACAGTCTTATTCTATTTTCTGCAACATTCACACTCTCATGACAATTACAAATCCAGTATTTGTCTAGGTTTTACTTGTCTGCCTGACCTCCTTACTGTTTTATCCATATTGGCATTCTCCACTGCTTCATTTCTCATTACTACAAAACCTTTAAAATCATCGCTCTCATTCCCACTGACTTCTGCCTCCTCCTGACTACCCAACGGTGAATGAACACGTTCATTCCCATAACAATCACCTACCCCCTCACTGCTATGTACATTGCTGTCAATAGGAATGTCGATTATAGATGATTTTTTTTTTACAGAAGGATTGTTCAGATGTTTTACCATTTGATTAACATGCCGTTTGAACACCCTGTTATCACTAGTTTGTACCTCGAACATTACATTACCTAACTTTCTAACAACTTTTGCGGAAAGCCAAGTTACCGCCCTGCTGGTATAGTACTTGATGTACACTGGACTACCCACAGTAAAGTTACGTGTCCTATTTCCCAAACTATCTTTGGCCTGCTCCTGCTGTTGCTTCTCAAAGATGTTATTATTGTCAGGAGTTAGCAAGTCCAATCTTGTGCGTAGCTTACGGCCTAACTGAAGTTCCGCTGGAGAGCATGCAGTCATTATATGGGGAGTGATTCGATACATAAACAAGAACGACTGAACTGCTCTAACTGTGTCTGCACCTTGTAGTATTTGTTTTTTAAAACTAGCCTTGAATGTCTTCACACAATTTTCTGCAGCCCCATTAGATTGAGGCATATATACAGCTGTAGTTATATGCCGTACCCCATTATTCTGAAGTAATGTTGCAAATTCGCCTGACATAAAACTAGGTCCATTATCTGTCACAATCAACCCTGGTAAACCCCATGTACAAAAATATTGCCGGAATGCGATAATTGTCTTGGTTGATGTAATTTTACTCATCTCAAACACATCCACCCACTTTGAATAAGCATCCATTATCACCAAAAACATTTTACCGTGAATGGGGCCACAAAAATCAGCATGTAATCTTCTATTTGGTCCAGATGGCCAAGGCCATTTACTCAATTCTGCCTTTGGAGGATTTGTCTGGAAATGTATACAAGCATCACAGGCCTTCACTTGTTTTTCAATGTCTTGGTCTAAGGATGGCCACCAAAAATATGACCTTGCCAAGCTTTTCATTTTTACTATGCCCATATGGCCAGTATGCAAGTCTGTTAATAATACCCCGTAAAGTTTCCTCGGAATCACCAACTAATGGCCCCACATTAAACAACCTCTGTCTACACTCAATTCATGTCACTTATTCTGAAATGGTTTAAAAACTTCTGGCAGTTTGGTTTCCGGCCAACCTTTTAGAACAAATTGCATTACTCTATTGACAATGATATCCTTCTTGGATTCATTCGCAACCTCCTGAATAGTTACCGCAGGTACCTCATTTGCAACAAAATTAATATAGGAAGACCCGTCTGCTTCAATTTGAGTTTGATACACATTACTAAGTGGTAATCTAGATAACCCATCAGCCCGATTCTCTTTAGAAGTCACCAGTTTTATTGCATATGTAAATCCCGATAAAAATACGGCCCATATTTGCAGTCTACTAGCTGCCATGGATGGAATTTTTTTTAGGACCAAATATCGATCCTAGTGGTTTGTTGTCAGTTACCAACACAAACTCTCTTCCATATAAGTACTGATAATATTTTTTTACTTCAAAAATAATTGCTAAAGCCTCCTTTTCCACTTGGGAATAATTTAATTCTGCCTTCGTTAATGATCTCGAAGCATGAGCTATGGGTCTTTCATTTCCATCTTTACCCACCTGGCTAATTTCAGCACCTAAACCATAACTGCTTGCATCACAAGTTAAAATAATTCTCCGCTCTGGATCATACTGTGCCAGCACTGTGTTAGATGATAAAATCTCCTTAATTTTCTGATATGAACATTCGCATGCCTCCGACCACACCCACTTGGCATCTTTTTTTAAAAGGTCATACAAGGGCCTCAATTTTTTAGACATATTTGGTACAAATTTAGAGTAATAATTTACTGAACCCAGAAAGGCTTGCAACTGATCTAAATTTCTAAGAATTGGTGCATTTACAATGGCCTCCACTTTATCCTGATCCATGTGAAAACCATTTTCATCCACAACATAACCAAGGAATTTCACGTCATTTTTTAGGAATTCACATTTGTTTAACTGTAAGGTTAAACCACAATCTCTCAGTCGTTCCAACACCCTTTCAGTTCGTTTTATTACTATCTCAGTTGTTTCGCCACTGATTAATATATCATCTATGAAAACAACAGTACCTTGTATATCTTGCAACAATTTCTCCATTTCCCTTTGAAACCAACTAGGTCCAGATGCCACACCGTATACCAATCGTTGATATTCAAAAATACCCTTGTGTGTTGAAATATTTAGTAACGGTTTACTCTGCTGACTCAATTTAATCTGATTATAAGCTCTTGACAAGTCCAGCTTACAAATTTTTTGGCTCCATTTAAAGTGCTCAATAGATCATCTACTTTAGGAACTGGATACCTGTCTACTTTCAAATACTGGTTAACTGTGATCTTAAAGTTCCCTGCTATTCTTACAGTTTCATCATCTTTTACAATTGGAATAATAGGCGTACCCCAATCTGAGTGATCTACTTGTTTTAGTACCCCCATTTCTACCAAACGATCAATTTCGTTTTCAACCTTGTCTTTGTACTTTTATTGAATTTTTAGTATTCATTTTATTACGTTAATAAAATCCTAAATTAAGTTTAGCTAAAATTTAACACGACATTCATTGACTGTCAGGCGGTATGAAAATCGCTGGGTCAGCTAGTATTTTATAAATAAATCATGACCATTAAAAAAACATATATATAGATATATATTCATACTTCAGTTGTTCAGTACCTTTGTTATAAAGGAGTTTCATCCAAAATAAAAGAAAAATGCTAGTTACATAGAAGTGAGAATACCATGTGTTGAGGCACGTAGACACAGAGGCAAAAGGTGACAGGTTTCAGGTGATATTTTGTCGTAATGTCTCATGCCACATGCTGAAAAGGCAACATGTTTCTTGTCATTTCTAAAAGAACCGTTTTCACTGCTGTCGCTTATGGCTGTCTACATTTTGCTTGTTGCCTATCTGAGTACACTGATTTCTACAAATAGGTACAAACAGCCGTTCGTCAAAATGGTAGAAACTATAGATAGCATCTTCTGCATTTTGGATCTTGAATGCTGCTGCTGTTAAGTGAAATAGTAAACACAATTGATGGAGAAGAGATTCTTAGAGTATACAATTTCAATATTATTTTGATTATATTCTGAAACAGTGGTCTTTAACCTTTTTTTGAATCTAGGGTCAATTGTTTCCTCAGCTAACATGTTGTGGCTGCATGGAACCATATTCACGATACATATACCATATTCATTACATTGATAGCTTTTTTGGTGATAAGTTTTTGATTATTTTGCAAAATGAAAAAGTAAATTAAATCTAATTACTTACCTCCTAACTCAGGGTGTTACGTTGCCCATGTGAGGCGTGATTTTACCCCCTGAAAACACCTAGCACTAATTCCTGCCCGCTCTCAGCGTCGGGCACGCTATTATCTACGCAGTGGGCTCTTAGGCGTCCCACACGCCGTCACACTCCACGTGGTCATACAGATTAAAAATAATAAAATAATACGTTAGATTTACACACCTTATTTATTCGGCTAACTCAGCTCACACACGTACACAATTGAAACTGTATAAAATGCCCGCGGCACGAATCGGTTTAGGTGTAGTGACCCGCCACGTGGTCACATCTCGAATTACGTTTTACATAGACAAAAGACTGTTACTGGTCGTAAGATGATTAATCAAACAGTCCCCAGACCGAGAGGAGTTGATTTCACCCCCCCCCCCCCTTTTCCAAACCGCTACTCGCTAAGAAACCAGCTGTACAATGGCAGGATGCTGTCACTCACAATGCTAGACGGCTTTGCTTTAAACCCACTTCAACCTTCATTACAAGTCCGTCGCCCTACAGGCCACCTCTAAAGAAAATATGTCAATAGACAGTTTATTTTTACTGGTTAGTTTACATGTACGTTTTCTGCTTGCCGTAGTTAAATACACTAGAACCCCGATATCACGAACCCCAGATTTAACGAAGTAGTGATTTTACGAATACATTCTCGGGAACCGTCAAAAAATTGGACATTTTGACCAAAATGTGAAAATCAGAAGAAAAAAAATTAAAAAAAAAAAAACGAAATGAAAGATCATTAAAATCTGTTAATTTTAACACACAGCGTATTTTTGTGTCGGCTTTAATACTTCCAATAATGTTCATGTAAGAATAACAAAAAAAATAATGGGGAATTTCTCTTAAAAATACGGCAGCAGTAGCTTGTGCAACGTAAGTGGGAGCGCGGGAATATTGTCTAGACAGGCTGGCGGCAGCACAGGCGGTGGATGCATAACGTCATACGGCTTACCTCTCCTTCCCTTGTCCAGACTTCAAGGTTCATCCCTCCCAGGCATACAAACCATCGTGTCTCTCTCCCCCTCGACCCTCTCCGTCCTTTGGCATGTGAAACTGTCAACATCCTTCCTCCCCTTCTCCAAACTGCGTGCAATGAAAGCAAGGTTTGTATAGTCCATTTCTGGTAAAATGAAAAATTTTTAAGGGCCCCCCGTGACAGCCATTTAACGTTAATTGTTTTGATACAAATTGTTTGTTAGTTACACAACATTATTTCTGCTGGAAAATCACTGAAACTTCAAAATTTCTTTAATGGAAAAATTTAGCAGGGCCGTAAAAGTATTCATTTTTGCTGCAAATGAACTAGGTACTCGCCCTTCCTGCCGGACAACATTCTCGGCGCGTGACGCATGGCAACTACAGTCGTGTGCCGCGCACAGCCACGAAAAACCTACGCAATTTCCAAATTGCACTTCTAGATATCCGACTGGAGTCTGTTTACGAAAAGCTTTTAAGAATTTGTTAATGCCCAACTGGTTCTTTTGAGATAAAATGGCTAAAAGGCATGTTTTCGTAGTTTTAGGTGTAAAAAAAACCCGTTACAAATTTCTTAAAAGTATCATAGGGAAATGCATTACACCTTTATCTTTATTTTTCCGCCATATAATGTTACGGTCACCGCTCAAATTTCACAGTTATCTGACGGGAACGAGATGACTGCACGCCAGTTCAGAGCCTTGCACTTAGATGTTTTACCGCGCTAGAACTACCATTAAGCGTCGCTCTTATCATCCCGCTTCACTAACACACACGCTGACCAGATGGCGCCCTAAAGCTGATTAGAGGAAGCATGTAGAAATGCAAGGCAGGAAATTTTTCCAGCTTATCAACCAGGACCCGGGCAAGTCTTTATCAAGCTTTTCACATTAAAATATAAGAGACTTGTATTGTGTAATTGCGGTGTTATTTAGCGGTTTTTCTTAAAAATCGCCTTTTTCGCATTTTCCATATAAATTCGCGGAAAAATTCGTGATTTCACCATATAATCATGGCCCTAGTTATTGCTCGCACGATAGGCGAGGTGTGGAATGTTAGAAGAAAGATAAATGCGGGGTAGACAGACGGCAGCCAGTGTGTTTCCTGCGCGGGGAATAAGTGGCGTAGCCTTTTTTTTTTATGCTGGGTGAAGATACCTTTTTCTATCAACCCACGGGAAAAGATAATTGCTTGAGCTGTCAAAATAAACATAGCTGCGGCAGTTAAAACAAGTCGAGGCGGGCGTGCATCCAGTCGGTCGCTGTGTATTGTCAACCGATAGTAATCAAAATCAAGAGAAATCCAGCAGGTAGCTTTGCCTTAACTGCGTACCACACTAGACACTCGCAAAAAGCTAAATTAAACACGTTGCCACAAAAACCTTTATCTGCACCCTGCCGGCAAAGGGACGTGGAATGGGGGTTGTTAAGCGCCTACAGCGGTCGACAGGAAGCACTCGGCAAGAGAAACGCAGTAACACGCTACTCACCACATGAAACTTATTTTCTGTCATATTTTCTTCGGATTTTCGGAAATTTTTTCACGGTTCCTGGAAATCGGGTTGTAATAGAGAGGTGGTCGCAATAAATGGGGTTGCAACAAAAAGGTTTTACTGTACCATATTTTTCGGGTTTGTTTTTCATGTACACGTGGAATATGATGCGTCCTCTAAATCCACACATGCCTTCATCCACTGTAAGGTTGGCATACAGAATGAAACTGGACGAGAAGGCTGTACAAAGGTGATCAAAATAAGGCCGAATTTTGTGTAAGGGATCATGGCCAACTTCGTTCCGAGCTACACAAGTTCTATTGTCATTTATGTGAAGATTTGCCAAAATAGAACTAAAACGGTTGCGGCTTATGATGGATGGTGCAAACTGTGTGGATATGAATGCAGATTTTGACCAGTAGTCTTGGCTTTTTTACGAGACACATATGAATTACGATGGCGAAAAATAAATATATTTCTTGCAGTTTCGCCGGTACCCAAGAACTACACATGCTATTTTTCTTAAATTTTTTTGCACGCCTTTGTCTTTCAACAATTGAAGCTGCATACTTGTTTGTCTCGTGTTTGATTTTACTACGGGTGCTGGAAAGAAAATCAAAAAACAGTCAAGGGGTGTGGATGTTTCGTCAAGGGGTGCTGAGACACCACTGCGTTCCTCAAATGATGGCAGTGGTGGGGGAGTATCAATAGGTGACCACACCAACTCAGCATCAGTGACCATTCCTGATTCTTTACTGTGTTTTCTTTTACTCCGGTTTGTGCCAGAGGTGCCTGGAATATCCAGGTCAACTATGGTGTCGTTTTTATTTTCTACAACAGAAATTATCGGCAGGAGTTATTTATTTTATATATGTAGCCTAAAGTGGGGATATGAATAAAGAAATATTGCTACTGAAATAGGCTTATACTTTTGGAAAATAATAATTATTCCTAACACTCATTGAATCAAGGCTTGAAACAAAATTGTAGTAATTATTATAATGTGAAATAATTGTTTCTTCCAAAATACCAATTACATAGCGTATTTTGGCATAGGCCTAAATGCTATGTCACTGCATCAGAGGAAAAATTGAGAGTTCAGCTATGTTGCTGGTATTATTTTATTACATTACATTTATTTTATATGATGCAAATTATTTACTTACTAACTTATGAGAACTCATTTCGTACAATTCCTAAACAAATAACATTTTGTACAAATGCTTACCCTCTTTACAGAGCAGAAATGAAATAAATAATTTATCTTACCTTCATCAGTGCTACTAGGATGAAAATCTGGGTCTACATCTGAATCGTCCTCTTCCACTTCGCCATCCGAAGCAGAATCGTAAATAAATTCAGCTGTCTTATCTGCACTATTATATTCATCGATTTTTCATCACAGAAAAATTCAGCCACTTGCCAATACAACTAAAATTCGCGGGAAAATCATTTTACAGCGCAAGTAAATAAAAACCCACTATTTAGTTACAAAAAGAAATACCAGATAGCAGTAGCGAACAATACACGTTAGTAGAGAAAGAAAAACGAGTTACAAAGAAATGGAATATGTTGCGGCCAATAAGTTCCTAAAAATCCAACAGATAGCAGCACTTATATAAATAAAATATACAGTAGAGACCCAAGAAAAGGTACGAAAAGCTTTTGCTTGATAATCATTCGGAAGTTCAAATCAGTGCATTTAAATGTGTAAGCCGGAGCGTGCCTTTAGCTTGGGCCGTTCATTATTTAACCTAAGCCCGATACATACTCGGGCTTGGGCTTTAAAGTGTTAAATAATTGTTAAGGTGAGTTTCTATTTTACACTGCCTTGAATGTGATCAGTCCAACATACAATAGATGTAGACCATGAAGAAACGTAAGTTGTTTATCAACACTTAAGAGGCCACTCCAGTGTTTCAGGGGCACTACGCAACCCGCGTTAACCTCATAAGATTCAATGCTATTTTCATTTTGCTTATAACTAATTAACTATTATAGATTTCGAAATGATGCTTGCTTGATATGTAAGACAACGCAGCTCTTATCAAAGCCCCTTTCTTCAAAAATGTGCATAAATTATGGTTCAAACCTAGACAATACACTTATGCATATCAGTAAAGATTAGTATAAAACCACCATTTGTAATTGGTAAAAGTAAGAATCCCAGATGTTTTAGGAACATAAAAACATTGCCCACAAAGTATTCATCAAACTTGAAGGCTTGGATGACTAGTAGCATTTTTGAGTCTCAGCTACATGCACTGGATGCGAAAATGGGAAGCCAAAACCGTAAAATTGTCCTTTTTATTGACCAGTGTCCAGCACATCCACATCACATAGAGCTGAGGAACGTAAAGTTGGTCTTTTTTCCTGCTAACTGCACCAGCCACGTGCAGCCTTTAGACTTGGGCATAATTCATGTGTTCAAGGTAAACTACAGGAAAAGGTTGGTGCAGAAAGCTCTGTGCATGCTGGAATCTGGAAAAGACCCCACCACCTTGAAGTTCAATGTTCTTGAAGCACTTCATAACATTGCTTATTCCTGGAACAAGGTACAGACAGAAACTATAGCTAACTGTTTCAAGAAAGCTGGATTCTTTTCTTCTGGAGTGACTGCTGTTGAAGAGTTATCAAGTAATGATCAACTTTATGAAGAAGTTGTAAAACTGTAAGCTGGTGTGTCATTTAGTGACTTTGTAGAAGTAGACAGTGATGTTGTAACAACAGAAATTGAAGACTTAAATGACATCTTCGACAACCATCTGACAGAAAATGCTTCTGTTGACTGTCAAGACAGCGAAGAAGATGAAGATGGTGAAGAACCTAATCCAACGCAGGCAGAAGCAATTCAGGCGGTGTGTACCATAAAAAAATTTGTGTCTAGTTTCAATAATGCTGAAGACCTTATTCCGACCCTGCACAAACTTGAGGTGGACATTGAGCACTTGTGCAGACTCCGTTCAAAACAATCGCACATTTCAGACCTCTTCAAAAAGCTTTAAGTAATATTGATTGTATTTGACTAAGTGTGATATTGAAGGTAAACATTGTATAGTGACAATTTTTATTAACAATTTTGTTTAAAGTGCTGTTAAGGTTGTTTTTGTTTTACTGTCTGAGATAATGAAGTGCTCATTATTGTGTAAAACTTGAGAATATGTAACATTTGACTTTGTTTAGTGCATACTATCTGCTTATAATGGTATTTATAACGGTTAAATATTAATATGAAAAATTTTTAGCATTTCCCACTTTTTACATATTCCTGCATTTTACATATATTTTTTCGGGTCCCTTGAAATATGTAAAAAAGAGGATCTACTGTATTCAGTTGTAAAGTTCAATAAGGCAGTGGTCGTTAAAATTAATCCAAGCTGACAAAATCAACATAAATACGATCAGCCACCAATCAAGCTGTTAAAATTATTACTAGTTTTCAGTTCAAATTCAATTGAAGTCCTAATATGAGCCAAAAACTCTAGGTTTGACACAAAACATTTCCAGCAGCAACAAATGCGGTAAAACTGTTAAGAAGTTTCTCTAGGTACTTAGAAATTTAGACTTATTATCAGGGAAAACTTAATAAAAAAGGTAAAATTTTATAAATTTATAGGTCAAGTGCTATATTTTTGAACTTATTATGCAAGATATTTTCGTTACTGTAATTTACTAAAATTCATTAATAATTCCGGTTTTTTCCCCCCATTATGGTACAAATAAAATGCATATTTCCTGCTTTTCCCAAAATTTAAGGTGGTGGCCACTCTGAATATATCCTCTGTGCATAATTTTTACTGATAAATTCACATCGAAATAACAAATGTTGGCAAGTACTGTACTATTCAAAACATAGACACTCTATAGATACAACACTCTAGATGAACAGACTGCAGTCGCAATTACGGTAAAAATTTATTCTAAAATCATTACCTACACAAAACACTGAACAAGCATAATTTAAAAATACATTGTACTTTAAGTGTTCAGTAAATTAAATTAAACTCAATATTGATACCAGAGAATGTACAAACGGAGTTTAACTCGAGCCGACGCACTCGACAAAGTTAACGAGGTGAGAAGTTTCTGGCAGATGGAACGAGCCAGACAAATGCACTTGGGAACCATCGCACCACAGTCTTGGTCGAACGGTGCACACGGTCACACGTGATGAAATGTCTAAATGAATCTGCCTGTGGAGCGAAATGCACGGTGACAGCCAGCACCCGACACTGGAATGAGGAGACGCAGACACAGGCAAACCACCACCACTTCCGCAGCGCTGGTTTATTTCCTGAAACAGTCACAACACCCTCTATCAGTAAGACACTCCGGAGAACCAATTAAATACTCATGTATCTAGAATACAAGTAATACATAGCTCAAAGAAAGTTGGTATCTGTCACGTGATGGATGCATGATGTCTGCACTGTGCAGACATGACAAGTGTAAAGGCAATCTCCGCACACACACCACACATCACCAGAGGAAGAAATGGTGACAGATGCTAGTGCAGTGCAGTTGGCTTTGTCTGGTGTTGCAGGGTTTGAAAGTTTGATAGTCACATCAGCCCCAGAAACACAATGGATAGTATTCACAAGTAGAGACCTGGCATCAATAACAAGCACGAGTTCAAAATAACAGAATATATCAAAACCAACTTTTTCTCCCAGCAATACAGAGCAACTGTAATTTCATACAGAAAAATATACTATTTTGCTTTCCTAATGGGGAAGTTGTGGAAATAAAAACAAATCCATTCTTCCAAATGTTGTTATTGTTGCATGACTTAAAATTAGGGATGGGCCGGTCGAATCCTTGAATCCTCGAATCCCACCGAATCTCTAGTATTCGAAAGATTCGGGATTCGAGGAAAAATATTGATGTAAATGTAGTACTTTAAAAACTTAAATGCTTACAATTTACTTGGCCTGTTTACGTTTTCCTTGGAACACATCCTATTGAGGTACAGCAGAACCTCGTTAATACGTGATGGTCGGGACCGAGATAATCACGGATTACCGAATTTCACGGACTAGCGATTAAAAGCCCGGAAGGTCTTGTCAAGCTTCTCAGACACCGGCGTGCAGCTGGGTTAAGGTCGTTCGCGGTAAGGGCCGGCCGTCTTCGAATTAGTGTCTCTGCTTAAAAAAATACAGCACTGCCTAGCCATTAGTTCATGGTCATTTACAACAGCCGAAGAGAGAAAAAGATAAGATCGTGCTGACCTTACACTCCCCCCCCCCCCCCCTCGTACAGCCGAATGCCAGCCAGACACGTCAGTGCGTTGGCGGGTGGAAACAATCAAAGGGAGACGGGAAGCAGAAGTCAGGACATCCCCCTCAAGTTTAAAGAGTGACAAATGTGACTGCTGAAAGGGGGGCGACACAAAGGGTCGGTACAAACAGCGTTGCAGAGTTTGTGTGGCCCTCGTGATGGCTTGCAGTGTTTGCCGGCCGCCGGCCCGCTTGACGTTAATTTTAAGTGCTGACAATTTTTACTTCTCTTTTTTTTCTTCTCTTTTAAATCGTTCCGGATTATCCGATTCCCGAATTAGCGCATCACGGATTAACGAGGTTCTACTGTATTGTACTTTTAATTCGTTATTATACAAAAAAAATTATGAAGCATGTACTGATTTGGGAAACTTACTTTATATTCATGAACATGGATGCATTGTCGCTACATTGGCATTAAATAAGGCATATATCACATATATATTCTCAGAATATGCTAAAAAATAAAATAAAGCACATTTAGGATCTAGACTAAAAATGAATCTTTTTTTTTTTTTTTTAAATAACTTTACCGAGAAATCTGTTACTTAGTAATACAACAATAATGCCGACTTTCATCACAAGTTACGGTCGCACATGTAGTAATAACTAGGGCCCCCTGAAAGTGGTAAATAAAATGTTCAGATTTCATCATTAAAAATTACCAAAAGCTGTGTTAAAATTCACTTTTAAAACACAAAAGCGGCGCTAAAATTCACTTAAAAACACAAAAGCGGTGCTAAAAACTTAAAAAAAAAAAAGTGTGTATTACCGTAAATATATCTGAAATTATTTAAGTTAAATAAATTTACTTGAACCTACTCATTACTGAATACCCTAAACAAATAGGTTAGGGAAGGTTACATATATTTATATGACAATACTTTTGATTTACACACTGATTATTAGTTTGTTCCCATAAACTAATTGGGAAAACTATTAATTCCTTTAACAAAATCGAGGACGCATCACAACTCCGAAATGCCAAAATTGATCACAACGACGACAGTTAGAAAACTGCTGTGTACCACAACGCCGAAAAATGTCATTACAGGGCTGCCACAAAGGTTGGGTTAGGTTAGGATAGACTAGGTTAGACTAGGTTAGGTTAGGTAAGGTAAGGTAAGGTAAGGTAAGGTAAGGTAAGGTAAGGTAAGGTAAGGTAAGGTAAGGTAAGGTAAGGAAAGGTTTGATTGTGGTATTTCGGCGTTAAGGTACATTAGAAACGCACACAAATTCATTCAGTTGTTATTTCGGCGTTGTGGTCAATTTTGACATTCGGCGTTATGGTATTTCAGCTTTGTGGTCAACTTTGACATTCGGCGTTATAGTATTTCCGCGTTGTGGTAACGACCCAACAAAATCTATAAAAACTGTTGGCCAACTAATCATCATCGTCACACCATTCGAAAATTAATGTTTGTTTACATTTTTCCGCTTTTTGGCGCGATTTAAAATGCTTGTGCCTGGTTCACCCGATAATCTGCTTGATACTACGACGCTGTTCCAACTATATGCCAGCGCCCCCGGCTGACGTGGTATGGCCACTCACGTAAGGCTGTTCCAAACACCGTTCGCCCAATCATCTGCTTGCTTTTGTATTTAACCGGTGTCGCTGTTCTAAGCTGACGTCAGTGCCCCGAGCGGTGTGTGTACGCTTTAAAACTTAGCCTGTTTGTCTTATCTATCCAAACATTATGCCGGAAAGGAAAATAAACGCCGTAGTTTTGCGTATTTTTACAGTATATTTTTGGGTTTAACATTATAATGTGAGCGTGTGTAAGCTTTTGTTTGCTTTAGTTCATTTATGATTAATGTTTGGCGGCCATGTTGCGGTGTTTGTTTACCATTGACGAGACAAGTCTTTAACCAGTATTTAAATTTCACGTAAAAACACTGCGATTTCGCGTTTTAATACAAAATTTCGTGTAAAAACTGTATTTAACGGTGATTTCGCGTTTATCGTCGTTTAATCGCGATCGCGAAAAGAACAGGCCCCTAGTAATAACAATGAAATAATGAATGACAAAAATTAATACATTATACAATTATTATTTTAATCACAATTCAATTTTAAATATTCTGATACACATTCTATTTATGAATTTTTTTAGGACCAAGTTTGGTTTGTGTAGACTTCCAATGATAAAATATGTATTATCTGAGAATTACATGATGGCCAACCAATGAATTTGTTAAAAAATCATTTTGAGCAACATAAAAAATAACTAATATTAATATAAAAAATTTTAATGGGTAGACTAGAGAAAACACCCCGTTACTTTTAACTTCGGGCATATTATGCTTTAGTGAGGCTTAATTTTAAAAGACGCACGACAATATTTCTTATGGCCTAAAACCATTGAAGCCAAGATGGCACCTTTCAGTTTCCATTCAATATTTCAGGAAAGCGTTTACCTTCCTTTGGGACTTTAAACAAATGTCAAGTTGGTAACTACAAAATACTGTTCCGTCGGATGTTGAATTTCGTTTTCCGATTTCCGTGGATACATGAATCACTGTACTCACAGATAATGCCTGAATGCCTTAAATCCACCAAGTCGGATTCTACAGCAATTGATAAAGTGACTAGATTCTTACGTTGACATCATCCGGGCCTGCGGCCCCTTTTAAGTCCGATATGCCACCGCCCAAACACCACCCACCCTCCATTCAAACCTCCCGCCTACCCGTGCATACGTGTGCGTGCGTGTGTGTTCGCCCAGCAAGAGGGCACTGTCGAGCCAGTGCGCCGCACCCCTAAAAACATAAGTATATATAATTGTGTTGTTTGTTTTTATATTCCCTAAGTGCAACGTGACGGCACATCGGCCGGGGGGGTTTTATGTACTTTTATTTTAAAATAATGTATTAAAATATCATAGTGTTTCTGGACATTCCCGAGGAAACCCGAAGCCAGACAATAATTAAATTTTTAATCTTAATAATTATAATTTGTACAATCTTTTCTCTTTATTCAAAAATTGTCACATAATTTTTAAGGCATTCTTGTCATGCTAATTTAGTTTCCCGTGGCACGAATTCGCAAATATCTTTTAACTGCAATTGTTTCGGCGGGAGGACGCCATGTCTGTCGAGCGAGCCATGATCTCAGCCCGAGTCTTCCGCCATCAACGATCGAGAGCAGACGCATCAGCACTCCGGGGACCTCACCGCTTGTTTTCTCTGCCAAGTAATTCTGTTAACTTTAATTTCGTCTCAATCACTTTCTTTTAGTCCTCGGAGCTACTCTCGGTCGGGGGACTGCTTCATTAATTAGTTTACGGCCAGTCTCGGTCTTTTTCCTCGTACTATGTAATTTAATATGTGACCACGTGGTGGCTCATTACCCCTAAACCGATTCGTGCTGCGGGCGTTTTGTACAGTTTCAACCGTGTACGTGTGTGAGCTGAATTAGCGGAATAAATCAGGCGTGCGAATTTAACGTATTATTCTTTTATTTTCAATCTGTGTGACCATGTGGAGTGTGACGGCGTGTGGGACGCCTGAGAGCCCACTGCGTAGGTAAAAGCGTGCCCGACGCTGAGAGCGGGCAGGAATTAGTGCTTGATGTTTTCAAGGGGGAATGTCATGTCTCACATGGGCGACGTCACGCCCTGAGTTAGGAGTCTCACCGGGTCCACGTGCCGCACCACGTGGTAGCGCCCATTAACCTTCCACCTTAAAGCCGACCGATCGACTCCCCCCCCTCCCCCCGCAACAATGCGATCCTACAGCTAACCCAGAAATAAACATTCTCGAATACTGGAAAACTCAGTATGCGTGTTCACCCAGGCTACATAAACTGACCAAAAAATATTTGTGTTCACCACCTGCAACAGTGTTCTCTAAACGTTTGTTCAGCACTGCAGGAAACATATGTGACCAAAAACGGAATCGTCTTGATCCAGACCGTGTCAAAATCCTTGTTTTTTTTTAATAAATATTTAAAGGGTTAAATAATTCTGCATAATGTTAAAATTTTTCTCTTAACTTATAAATTATTTTATAATTAACCCTTGAGAACTGGATTCAGATTCGAGGGGTGGATTCGAGGTACTGTTTGGGATTCGGATTCGAGAAAAATGGGATTCCAACCATCACTACTTAAAATTTAAATTGTTTGGCTTGCTTTTGTATACCCTATTTTTAAACAAACATACTTTCATTGAATAGGTTTTGTTTTAATGAATAACCACACCTAACAAAAAATGCTTTTTTCACATAAGTTACACCCATACTTTTCAAACTTGATTTTTGTATAAAATATGCAACTACGCAATAAAACATGTTAACTATGGTTTATCCTCAGATTTATTTATTTTATAGATAAAGGAATCCTAATTATGCTATATCAAATACAATATATTTGTGATATATTAGTAACTACTAGAACCAAGTTATATTTCCCTGTGTTATGATTCTTTGAAGAAAAGATATTAGACTGTTTGCTGTTTTGTGTTTCATTGACTCTATGATGATTAGGGGCTATAGATGCTATTTTTTTTTACTAATTTCTAACATAAATGCTATTTTAGCTAATTTTATAAATTTTTTTTCCCAGGTAAATTAGTTTAAAATGCCCATCATGCGTAAAATATCATTTATAAAATGCCATATAACTGCATAAGACTTACCATCACTTCAGTTAATACACCAAAAAACACAGCTATCATCTTTTCTGCAGATTTTCTCATCTCCCATGGTTGGCAAATAACATGAAAACAACAGGCTCTCTTGCATTTTGCTTACACAAGAGTGTAAAGTAGACCACAGCAGTACTGCAGATACTTGGCATTCCCTCACTGTTACACTTGACCCATGTGGTGGTTTTGCTAATAATTGTTCTGTACAATAGTTTTCACGACCAGCATGATTTGCTTATATTGATTGCCATGTCTCTGGGATAGTCACGTTACATGTATCAGAAATTCTATGAATTAAACAAGCAACTCAATGCGCTACCAATTTTTGAAGTAAAATAAGTATAAATTTTTTTTGTGGTTTCGATTTAGAATGGCGTGGAAAAAAATGTTTTCAATACAAATATTGAGAAATGTAAATAAATTGCATTAAAAATGCTTATTTCACAAAAATATATCCTAATTTTTAAAATAAATGCCAATTTTGGAAAAAAAAAAAAAATATGCTAAATTTTCCAGGCCCTAATGATAATTGTTTTCAGTACCTATGAAGGTGACGATTTGATTGGCTACAGAGAGGATCATACAAGGATTACTGATGCTATACTGCATTCCATTACACCAAACTTAAGGATCGTCAAAGAAACTACAACTCTTTAGCAAAGTTAGCTCTATGCTTGTTACTTTGAATCTAATTCTGTAATAAATCATGATACTTCACACACTGGTTAATAAAGTCACAAAACATTGCTGAATACTGCTTAATTTTTAAGTTTATGTGTATATGAATGTCACTTAACTACCAATTCTGGATAGCAATTTGCTAAACGATTTCTTGTGGCAAGTGGACTACAAACACTTTATGGTACTAATCTAGCAAAAATAATAATATTGTGGTAATCATTTATTTTGAATAAGTTGATATTCACATGAGTCTGACGTGTATGTTAAATGTAACTTGACTAATAGAATCTGTTGCAATATTGTAAATAAAGGTGTCTTGAAGGTAAGTAATTGCTGTATCCCACACATAAATATGTTTGCCAAATATGACAGAAAGCATATTCATTGTGTCAACTCATACTGGATTTATTAGTTACTGTATGCAATTCTTTAATATAATTTAAGTGGTAAATACTTTCTAGTAAGTCTCTCAACATATCCGTTAACATATGTATACATAAGTATTGAACTGTAAGTCCTGTATTCACATTTTTCTATTAATTAACTACTGGATTTTACTAAACTTATTGTGTCATATATGCAGGCAACAGCCAATCACACTATTTCAGACGTGTCAGTACGTTTCTCTGTTGGGAAGATCTGTAATGTTTGGCAGCACTGCATCCACAATCAGGAAAGAAAGGAAGTAACAGTGGAATGGGCGGGACTCACTTCTTCTTGTTGTTGCGATCGCGACTGCCACTGTCCTCGCGAGGCCTCTTCTTGTCGTTGGAGGACGACTTGTGCTTGCTGCTGCTGTGGTTGTCGTGATGCTTCTTCGAGGGACTGCGGGAAACACACGTCACTCACTGCACTGCCCCCACGACTTACAATCACAATAAATGAATTTGCAGATGCAACGGTCTCACATCATCCTCACTACCAAAAAAATGTGTAAATTTTTAGATCTAAATACAATAAAAACATATTAAAGCTCTGTCTCACACAACATGATAGTTACTTAATTTTCTTGTCACTACGTACTATTATTAAAGACTATCCTCGTAAATTTATCTCAATTTTAAGTTTTTTAAAATTTATGTAACTAAATATTTACTGTCATAAAATGGTCTTAAAGTTATGTGTATGTCCCTAATTATGATCACTTTCATGACCATGACACTTTACAGCTTGAAAACTACACACATTTAAAAAACACATGGAGACAAAATTTGCAACTATTAACAAAACAAATGCAAAAAAGATAAATTTTCAGGAATGGCCCGACACATTTACTTGCCATCTAATATTTAGGCCGCGAAAACTTAACTTTTTCATATTTACTAGCACAGTATACTGGTACAAAAAAAAATGTGACCTAGTCTTTCAGTACTCACCTGAGATGTGTAAACATGTAACCTCGGTAACAAGCAAACTCATGTGTTCTCATATTGTTCATTTTACAAATGAACTTATAATATGATACAACGCAAAACTTAACGAAAAATTCTTGAAAATAATGCTGAGCATGAAAAATGAACTGATAAATAAAATTGTCGCTTTTCAAATACCAAAATACATACTTTCTGCACCCACTGCTAGAATCTTCTGCCTAAATCACAAATATTGCTTGCCACCATCAAACACAGATAGCAATTAGCAGCACAAAACAACCGGAAATTTTAAACTATTAGAAATTGCTACGATAAAATCGTGGTTTTGCACCAGATTTTCGACAAAGCATTTTATTAAAATACTGCCAACGTATCTAGTTAAAATTCACTAAGCAGTTAATACTATATAGTTTCCGTACATGTTAAACGTTATACTTTTATGGCATTACTAAAATAGTAACATGAAATACTACAAAACATACATTATAACACTAAGTATATATTCGTATATTTGGTTTTACCTAAATGATCGAATAAGTCTGTAAATACTTCCTACCAACAAACCTTAACCTTATTGAGCTGATTTAACATTATTATGTTAATTAAAATTTTTCAAAATTTTTTTTCCAGTGATGAGATTTCAACTACATCCCTTGAGGATACCAAGCACACATTCAACCACTAAGCTACTAAGTCTCTTGGGAATTTAGAAGAAGAAAATGTATTATAATCATTGTAATGCCAGTTTTTTTCATAGGTATTTTAAAACTTGTGATTACTATGACTATGACTTAGTTTATCAAATATATTCCAGTGTAGTTTCAATATCAAAAAGTTTTATTTGGCTCACTAATGTGTTTGGTATGTCCCCTAATGTTTACGAAAGTGACTATATACGGGTTTATGTTGCTACACGTGGCACATTTTCATTCATTGACTTCCATTCCATTTCACGAAATCACTACTACCAAATGCTGTATACCGAGAGCTAAGATGTTTACACATAAAAAAAAAAAAATTATTCATAAGAGATATAAATAACTCCTGCAGTTATGTTTTGACATTAAATCCATACAACCCATAATACCACATTTACCTGAATATATTGCTTTGATTTTTAACAAAACTGTGAACTGTGGAAACTAAAAGTGGGTTGGGGGGGGGGGGGAGGGGGGTTTCCCTCCCATTAGAATTAGAATCACAAACTTGTATCTTGCCACTGGGAATGGCTTAGTTAAAAAACTACAGGCTCTGCCTCTTAAATGTTTCACAAATGCCACTTCAGACCACTGTTAATTACAACATTCTGAACTTCCATTTAATTGAAAAACTACATGCTCTGCCTTATAAACGGCCTCATTTAAGCCACTTTTAGTCTTTCTGAACCTCTGCAGATGAGAGATGATGGATAAAGGAGAGGGTGCAAATGGGGTTTTGTCACTGGGTTCCTTCTGCTTCTCTTCACTGTGGCTGCTGGGGAGGGCACCCCCTCCCCCTCTTTCAACCTCCCAGACATCCACAGAGTATCACCACATTTTAGACTTTTTATATCCACAGTGTATCACCACATTTTAGACTTTTTATGAACTCAGAAACAGCATTATATTTAGAGTCGCAGTATTAACGGGTAAATACGGTATTCACCAGAATGCAAGGCAACATGAATGTTAAGCGAAACTTACATTTCACTTTTTAATACGCAGAAAATTATTTCTTTGTCTCATGTTGTAGAAATAAAATAAAATATATATATATTTTTTTTGATTTACATACTTTTGTAATAAACAAAGTGTAAATATTAAAAGAAATCAAAACAAAAACAGTTATATTGAAGACTGCTGAGTATTGCTGACATTATTAAACTCACTTTTATACTCCACCATATTAATACTTTATACTTTAAGATAAAAACATACCAGAATCTCCAATGATTTTATTTTTCCTGGTTAATTTCAATGAACCCAAACAACACACTTGAATTATTGTCAATAAAAATGGTACATATTTTCCTACATAATAACTAGCTGTTTGTTTACTTTCATTAATGTTTTGGCACCATCAAAGATATGAAGGTGCTCAGCAAGACTGCAATGCCTCTGCATACAATATTTCATTGGATAACTATGGAAAGCGCTACATGGCTTTATATTCTTTTCATCACTTATCATCTCATTTACACCTCTTTTAGTACAAGCTGATGCACCCATGCTTTGCTACAAAAGTCTACAGGCAGAACATTCTCACATTGTGCATTATACATGCCCCTCCTCAAGGATACGCCATTAACTGCACCTCAAAAAATAAAACTAAAATAATATTTTGAAAATTATCAAGTGGAAAACAATTGTTAGAACCAAGATAAGAGGAAAAAATACAAACTAAAGATTGTCATCTTGGATTCAACATTTATAAGGGCCATCAAATTCACATTTATCTTAAGGCGATTGGTGCATGGAAAATATTTCGACGAAACTAACTTAACAGTACATATTTACTTTTGTTTCTTAATTTTAAGTAATGAATATACATTAATTTTTTTTAAATAAACTTTTAACCGAGTTAAGGTTTTGTAAACGTATTTATTTTTCTGCCGAACCTACAATAAAATGAGAAAACTTAAAGAACATTAATATAAAGTGTAGTTTAGGTAACGAGTGTACAAACAAACTGCCGTAACAAGAATCAGATAAAAAATAATTTGGTTGTTAAATCTGCAGTTAAGTTTTTAAAATGTCCATGGCTCATTGTTAGTCTATTTTAAAAGATATTTAAAAAATGAATTGGTAGTCAGGCAGAGCCCAGCATGGGCGCTGCCAGAAGTGAGAAGAAAAGGATGGGATGGGAAAGGAAGATGATGAGAAACAGGAGACAGGGGGGGGGGGGGGGGGGGAAGGGGGTAGTGGTGTATAGCGGGATACAATGTCAGTGATAACAGGAGAGTGGCGAAGACACCGCTTCAGCGACACAATGTCAAATAGGAAACCATTCAGAAAGATCCGTAAAAAAACTAAACGATCGAAATGCATAAAAAGATTGAAGGAAAGAAACAAACAACTTGTTAATGCTGGTTTCAGCTCTGCTGAAAGATAAAATTTTAAACTTTTAAGTGTTTTTATCTGTACTAAAAATCTGATTGCACATTGCGTATTTATTATAACGTCACTTTTTTTTTTAACTGTACAAAAGAGCTAATATTATAAATTAATCCTATAGACATCCAGTTTAACAGATGATGGTCCTGCTACACAGAGGGAAACTTCTGCCTGTGTGCCATCTGAATATCAAAGCAATCATGACGACACCACCAGTGCTAACGTCCAAAACATAATGGAGTAGGAAATTTAATTACATAATTTCGTACAGTGCTTGTTACCCAAGTATGATGTGGGGATCATCGTGCTTGTTCCATAACGCAGCATAGATCATGGGTTTGAGTCCCACCTCTGACTAAGGTGTCTGTGGCTACCTTAGGCTAAGTTAGTGTGTAAGTACTCCTCCAATTAGGCTATCATCATTATAACTGAGATGGTAAAAAGAAAAAAAAATCCTTTAAAAGGGGGAAACGTCTCTTAAAATATTCCTATAAATACATAAACTCAATGTTTATTTGTTTTCAACTGCACTTAATTTAATTTTTTGTTTTAACAAAAATATTCTGCGTACACTGTAAAAAAAAAGGGACAATTACTAACAGAAAGGTTAAGTATATTTACATTTTGGTAAAGTTATTTTAAAATAAAACTACAATTTGTGTAATTTTACATAAATTATTTCCAAGAGTTTATCTTAAATTACACCTAAAATTAACTCACTTGTCGCAAAGAAACAGTATGTCTGAAAAAAAAAAACTTTGCCTAACGGAATTAAGTTCCGAATAAAGTTATGAACGTCTATTATTAATACGTACAAACAGTCGGTTCTCTCACAACAACAAAAAAAAACTTTCAAGATAAGTTTGTACATAGAACTTTTAATAATGTAGACTATTTCATCAATTATGAATTGATAATGCAAGATATATTGCTGTGGGTTAATGAATATTAGAGTATGCATGTATTTAATTTATGTTTATGTTATACAATATGTGTGCTTTAATATTTAGTAATATGTGGCTGTATATATAGCTATATATGTATGTGTGTATACATACAAAAGTTATATACCTTTTATCAAGTACAGTAGAACACCCCTCAACCGTAATTCCCACAAACGGAACTCCCGATATCCGGAACTAATTTTCCAAAAAAAATTAAAACATTACAAAACATCTCCAAAACATTTCCGCACTGGAACGAGGCGTTTTTGCTTTTTCCTGACTGTACATGTCTTGTAGGCGCGCGCGCGTGTATGTCTGTCAGAGAGCTAATTATAGCCAGTCTTTCCCGCGCATTGCGTGAATACACCGCTGGTTTTCGCTTCGGACATGAATTACTATAAAGATGTTTATGCTATAAGTAGTTTTATTGTTTCACTATGTCAAGTAAACGGAAAATTCCGGCCGGCCCGAGAATGTACACCGACTCCCACTACACACGCTGACACACGTGATAGCCAGTAACATTTACTTCCAACGTGTGATGCTGTGATGCTTTCAGTTTGTAGACAATAATTTAGTGTACAAATATGTATTATGTACATATTTATACGTTAATATATGGTTAAACAGTCTACATTTACCTGTATTTCTCTATCTCTGTGTTTTTAAATGAGATGCTTAAAGTGTTATTCTTGTGTATGTGAAATGTAAACTGTGCGTGGCAGTGACTATACACTCTCCAGGAAGTGTGAATCACTAGCACGTTGTAACGTTTTCCACCCCCGACTCACGTTTGTTCGGGCGCCATTGGTTGTTGCACAACTCCCCAACCAAAGGGATTTTCCAGCGGTTCAGTGGTTACCGAAAAATGGCTACACAAGAGTCTGTCGCATCACTTCCACTCAACCCACTCGCAACACGTTGATCCAGTCCTTTTTCAGTCTCGCTTCCTTACTCCTCCCCTGTGCACCTTACACCCACGTTTTCTCACAGCCGCCCCTCCTCCATCTTGACCTTCTTCCTCCTCCGTCCTCTCTTCCGCCGGCAGTCCGTATCCCTCCGCCACACTCCAAATGAGGGAATTTGACTTCACCACTGTTTAGCAAGCTCACTTATTCTGACGAAGTCTAATTTCAGAAAATGTTTAACCACTATTATTGACGTCCTACAAGTTAGTTCACGCGCAAAAGTTTCAAGCTAAAAAATAAGTGGATCAGGGCGCAATAAAGTAGTTCCTAGCCAATAACAGCCCCCTGGCTGTAGACAATACTGCTATCAAAGTTGGAAAAAAAGTGGCTTAACTGCCATTTTATCAGGGCATGGGGGTAAGCTGCAGTCCACCTCACAACCCCCCAGATAAAGTCATCCTAATGGGTGACTCTCACAACATTCAGATGGCTTTCTCTCTCAGCAGGCTCACGTCAGTCACTGCACTAGTAGCATGATCAACACAAATAACATTCCTCATTCTCCTCTATATAATAACACCACTTATCTACACAGGCTCTTAGTTGTCCTGGCTTCTAGTCTCCCACTAGGGTAACCCAACCATGTTGCCCCTACCACATGAGATCCAGTCATGGCCCCTTTCTTTAACACCCTCAAATCACATGTCACAAAAGTAAGGCTTCAGTAACCCTTGATTAAATATACCCCGCACTTCATTATTTTTGACCCCCACCAGTTCCCAAACATTCGGGCCCACTGCCTTGCTTAGCCTGAAAGGTCCCTCATAGAGTAGGTGAAGTTTCTTGGTTTCCTTCTGCAAATAGTTACTTTTCTCACTAACTCTGAGTAGTACTAGGTCCCCTACCTGGAATCTCTGAAACGGTTTACTTTGCTGCTGACCCCTCTTTAACGCTGCATGCTTCAAGCGAAGGCGTACTTCTTTCACCCTATCTTCCCTACTCAATTCATCGCCTGCAGGAAACACACATTGTCCTGCTAGCTCATCCCGTTGTCTTTCATCTGTCACAATCTCTCGAGGAGAGAACCCGGTCCCACTGTGTACCTGCTCATTAAGCACTCTGTTGATGAGCGGAACTGCATCAGCCCACTTACTATGGCTATCATGGCAGTAGGTACGCAGCAATCTCCCTATTTCCCGCATGACTCTCTCACTAGGATTGCTTTGGGGATGTCGGACAGAACTGTAAACTACTTCTGTTCCTGCCCAGGCACACTCCCATCTCCACATGTCTGATGTAAATTGCGTCCCATGATCACTAAGCACCCTCTTAGGTACCCCATACTCACTGAAATACTGATTGATCAGCTTGCTAACACACGCAGCTGCGGTAGCTTTCTTTAATGGATAACAACAGACCAGCTTTGAGAACACATCCAACACTACGAACAGATACTGAACACCGCCCCGACCCTTTGGTAATGGTCCATACAAATCAACTGCGATCAGCTCCCCGGGCACCTCAGGAATAATCGGCACCCAACTGCCCTCCCAGCTCCTATTCGGATACTTGGCCTTCTGGCATATGTCACAACTCCGTAATATCTTCCTAATACTCTTCTCCATGCTCACCCAGTAGTAGCTATTTGTTGCTAACCAAAGAACTTTCTTGGCCCCAAAATGACCATTGCTGCGATGCAAATGCCAAACAAGCCTTTTCACCCAGCACTCAGGAACACATAACTTCCAGTCCACTGTGCCTGCCTTTTCTTTTCTGAAAAGTAACCCCCCAGATAAACAATACCACTGCTTTAAATTTTCTGCCCTTGCATTACTTCCCACCCGATTGGTGGTTTCCAATGACTTGATCACATCACCCCACACAGGATCCTCTCTCTGCTGTTCCCCTAGCTGACCAAACTCAGCCACCAAGATCTCGTCTCGCTCCAAGGTCATCCCCGCCATCACTGGTCCCGTGCGTGGTTTTTCCTCCAGCACTATTTTCTCCCCCTCTATCACGGTGCGGCTCAACAGATCAGCATCTTGGTTTTCACCCCCCTTCACATACACTATCTCTAGACGATATTCCTGCATTGCTAAACACCAGCGTGTTAGCCGGCTTCCCATTAACTTGCAAGACATAAGGAACGAAAGCGAATGGTGGTCTGATAATACCACAACCGAGCTACCTAACAACAGATTACGCAGCTTTCCCAAACCCCACACTACGGACAGACACTCTCTCTCAGTGACTGTATACGCACGCTCCGCAGGGCTCAGCGTCCTACTCAGCAACCCTATAAGCTCCTCTTCCCCCTTCTCGCCTCGTTGAAAGCACTTCACCCCTATTCCGTAACTGGATGCATCAGTGCACAAAAAAAAAGGTTTGTTCATGTTAGGATGCCTTACTATACAGTTGTCAATAAACAAGGCCTTTGCTCGTTCAAAACTGTCTTCACACTCCTGCTCCCACTGCCACTTACAACCTTTCTTTAATAACCTGAGTAATGGTTCCACAGTATCAGCAAATCTTTCGGCAAACCGCCGGTAAAAATTACACAACCCTAAAAATCCCTTCAGCTCCTTGACTGACTGTGGCCTAGGAAAATCTTTTATTAACTTTACTTTATCAGGGTCCGGTCTGATCCCCTCTGCACTGAGCTGAAACCCCAAAAACTTTACTTCTCTTCTCAGAAACTTTGACTTGGATAACCTCAGTGTCAGGTTCACCTCTCTAAGCCTACACAACAGTTTATCCCAAATTTGTACATGCTGTTCAAACGTCTCTGTGGCAATCAGAACATCATCTACATAAGTATGCACCACTGACTCTAGCTCGGGTCCCAACGAAGCATCCACCGCTCTGCAGAACTCCCCAACGCTATTTGGTAGGCCAAAAGGGAGCACTTTAAATTGATACGACCGCCCTCTGTACAAAAAAGCTGTATACAGCCTATCTTCCTTCTTTAGTGGTACCTGCCAATACCCTTTTGTGAAGTCGGTCGTGCTGATATATTTACTGCCGTAAAATGATTCAAACAGGGAATCAGGTTCGACCGGGCTTTGCCTGTCAGGCACAATATGATCTTTCACCCCCCGGGAATCAACACAAATTCGTACACTCCCGTCGCTTTTCCTTACACAGACAAGCGGATTGACAAATGGGCTGTTCCCCCGCTCTATAATACCCTTCTCCACCATTTCTTTGATCTGTCTTTCCACTTCCTCGCTGCATGCTCTAGGTATTGGGTAACTTTTCCCTTTGAATGGGGTGGTTCTGGTCACCGGTATGGTTGCAGTATACTCGGTTGTCAGCCCTGGCTCGTCGCTGAACACATCGCTATAGCGGCGCAGTACTTCCCGCAGCTGCTCTCTCTCCCCTTCACTCCCCTCCTCACAGGCCGCCAACACACTGTCCAACCTCTCCTCCCAGCCATTCAAGGACACCTGGCTCCTGCTTATCTCTTCCCCTCCTACAGCAAGCGCTAGTTCTCTCTCCTCTCTCCCCTTCTCCCACTCCTCTACGTACTGCACTCGCAGCGACCCCCCACCCCGCTCGAACACCGTTGTGCCCTGCAGCATTCTGTATTCTTTAGAGCTTACGAAAATACTCCCTGTCACAAAGCTTACTACTACTTCGTGCGTTGCCATGAAATCAATGCCAATTATTATTTCCTTAGCTAACTGTGGGATGACCAAACAGTTTGCAAAATACTCATCTGGCCCTATCTTGAAATTCAGATATACCTGTTTATTTACTTTCTTGCTTTTTCCCCTTGTTGCTCCTATTATGGTTAACTGCGGCACCGGAAGTACCGGAAACTCATATCCTAACCTGTTTAAGTTCTCCAGAAACTGTTCGCACACACCAGACACTTCCGACCCGGAATCAAACAAGATTGCCACACCCTGGTCTCCTACTTTGCATGCCAGTTCCGGAATGATTCTGCCTTTCACTACAGTTTCTGCCTCGTTTAATAAAAAACTTCTATCGTCAGTGAAAATTACATCAATACTGTCACGGGTTTCTGCCCGGTCAACAGACTGCCTCCTATCAGTGTGGATCTGCCTAACCTGGCAGCTTAGGCTAGGCGACCCTCTCCGTTTCCCGGAACAGCACCGTCCTTGTGTTCATTGTTTTGATTTCTGTCTGTCCTCTCTCCTGCTCCGCGCCCTTCACCGGCAGTCGCCCAGTCTCCCTTCCTTCCACCCCTCCATCTGTCTCTCCCCTGTCCTTGCCACCCCCCTCGCCAGTTGCTGTTGCCATCGGCTGGCCTGCCTTCTTCCCTGCCTTCCCCCCTCACATTCCCGGGGTGACCTTGGGCGTCCCTCCCCTCCTGCGCTACTCCACTCCATCCGTCGCCTCTTTGGCCTCCGCCACTTCCCCCCATCCCACGCTCTAAGCGATGGTCTGTGTCACGATTTCCTGTCCTGTAAAATCCTCCCCCCTTCTCACGCAGCGCACTGAGCCTATCCAACTCCTTCAGCACTTTTCTAAGTTGCTCAATTGTCGTGATTTCCTTGCCCACTAATGCCTCCTGCACCCGCAGTGGTGACTGTGTGTAAATCATGGTTATTATTTCCTCCTCACCTAATGGCGTGTCATAGTACCTGGCTCTTTCTACCACACTACTCAGATGGCTCTCCAGGCTCCCTTCAACACACCGTCCCCGGTACAGTTCAGCTCTATCAGTTCCCTGAATTCTCTTGTCCCAGTATTCCGCGGTAAACTCACGCTCAAAGTCAGCAAAATTTGCCATTCGGTGGTCACAGAGCCTAAGCCAGTTGCTACTACCCCCTGTTATTGACCTCTTGGCCACTACCAATTTCTCCTCACTCCCACAACCATACATAGAAAAAAACTCCTTTAGGTTGCTGGTATGTTTACGCGGGTGTACATTTCCGTTCCCGGTGAACTTCGGTATGTCACGATCGTGGTACTGTGGTGCACAACGTCCACCCCTGCTTGTGTTGTCCTCCCTGGTCTCTCCCCGCTTGTTTACTTCCCCCTGACTTTCACAGGTAGCTGTTTCTACTGCTGCACTTCCCAGCCTGCTTGTTCGACTCCGGTTAACAAGCTCACTTTCCCCTGGCTGCACCCTGACCTCCTGTTCCAGCGCTAACATTTTATTCCCAAGCCTTGTTATTTCCTGGCTATGCTCAGCAACTTGTCCGCTGACCTCCATCCACCTTCCCTCTCCCTGTTCCTGCCCACTTTCTACTACTCTCAGGCGATTTTCAACCTCACCTAAACGCAGTTCACAGGAGTTCTCAAAGCTAATCTGCCTAGCCATCACTTTATCTCCTTCCTCCCTCATTTCTTTTCTGAAAGCACTCATTTCCTCCCGCAATCCAATAAACTGATTATTCTGTTCACGAAATTTGTTCTCCACCGTTAGTTGGAATGATTGCTGACCTTTGATAATTTCCCTCAACATGTCCATGACTTCACTACTTTCGCTACCTTGCGGAGATAGCGGTGTGCTGTCGGCCGCACTGGGTGGGCTAACAACGCTCGCGCCAGCCCCTTCACCATCTCTCTCCCTTCCCCTACTTTCCCCTCCTTCAGCGGTTATCCCCACATCCTTCTCATTCCCGTTACTCCGTTCTGCGTCACCCCTCGCGCCACCGCTACGAGTATCTACTGGGGCCATGACTGTATCCTGTGTTTACAATACTTAAACCACTTGCACAAAGGTTATATAACTCCTAATTACGTAACTATGTTTACCCTTATCCACAAAACACTCGAAAGCAGGACAAGAATAATAAGCAGACGGCCATAGTTCTAGAACACAAAGAACTATTGTTTCACAGGAGCTCGGCTCGACGGAAAACCACACCATGTGACAGTTACTTATTTCCTCCGCAAAACACAACTCCCTCAAAAACCCGCGGAACACAGCTCATCCATCCAGTCTCGTATCGGCACTTCACTCATGTTTGTTATGGCAAATTACACTGACCTTAATCATCCTGTTTCAGGAATACCTTACACGCAGCTTCTCCTTTGTTTCTCTTCTCTCGCAGCCATATTTCTCCCTGAATACTTCTTTCTTCAGGTCCCTGTTCGGGCGCCAGCTCAGTTGTAACGTTTTCCACCCCCGACTCACGTTTGTTCGGGCGCCATTGGTTGTTGCACAACTCCCCAACCAAAGGGATTTTCCAGCGGTTCAGTGGTTACCGAAAAATGGCTACACAAGAGTCTGTCGCATCACTTCCACTCAACCCACTCGCAACACGTTGATCCAGTCCTTTTTCAGTCTCGCTTCCTTACTCCTCCCCTGTGCACCTTACACCCACGTTTTCTCACAGCCGCCCCTCCTCCATCTTGACCTTCTTCCTCCTCCGTCCTCTCTTCCGCCGGCAGTCCGTATCCCTCCGCCACACTCCAAATGAAGGAATTTGACTTCACCACTGTTTAGCAAGCTCACTTATTCTAACGAAGTCTAATTTCAGAAAATGTTTAACCACTATTATTGACGTCCTACAAGTTAGTTCACGCGCAAAAGTTTCAAGCTAAAAAATAAGTGGATCAGGGCGCAATAAAGTAGTTCCTAGCCAATAACAGCCCCCTGGCTGTAGACAATACTGCTATCAAAGTTGGAAAAAAGTGGCTTAACTGCCATTTTATCAGGGCATGGGGGTAAGCTGCAGTCCACCTCACAACGTCAACACAGAAGTAACACAACACTGCAGCATTAGTCGTACTACCTCCCCCGAACCCTCTTCACCATCCTCTTCGCTCACGCATGCACCCACCCACAGAGATAAGAAACACGTGCCTGCCAGCTTGCTAGGATGAAGGTCATTCAACCGGCCCGGAGGCCGGCCCTACCGCAACTCCCCTTACCCGGAATTTTCCCATAACCGGAATAGACCTCCCCCCAATGATTCCGGTTGAGGGGGCTCTACTGTATTAAATCTCTTATTGTAGCATGTGAATGTAAATGCTGTATACAATAAAACAAGTTACATTCGTTTTGCACAACAAATTTGTTATACTCACTTTCTTTCTATTATTTATACTTCCTACTTATTGCACTCATAGAGGTGAACGCAAGATAAAGTCTCTCATTCTACAAAGGACAGATTATAATTTTCCATTTTATTTAATCGCCAATTGCCTTAACACAAAAGTAATGTAACAGCAGAATTCACTATATTTAGTTAAGATTACCATTATTATGATTACTGCTAATACAATAACTTATTTACGCTCTGTATCCATTTTTTATAAATATATTTTTAGAATTCAGGCATGGGAAAGCTTACAGTTTTAATCATGTTTCACGATGTCCATACATGTCCATGTATAATCGAGGAAACAAAAAACCAGAGGCACAAACCTATCAAAATTTTGTCTAAAGCTACTTTTTTGCTTAGTTTTAGAGTTGACTATGCTTAATAACATACCAAAAGTTTACAGTTTGTGCGTCATACCGAAATCATGCATAAAGTCCTTTATGACAGTGTCTTACAGCCATCCATTACAATATTTTCATTAAACGCATTTTCTGCCATAGACTCTCGATAAAAGTATCTAAATAATCTAGGAACATTATTCTACACAACCATGTAAAAAAATTCCAAAGCTGAAAACTAAATTTGAAATAAAAATCGATAAAGTTATTGATTATAATTCTTTTACTTAATTCTGGAAATAAAATTATGATTTACATACAAATGAAGGGCCTAACGTAAAAATCACATACATAAAATTTTTTGCTTGTACTTTAAGCTTTAAGGCGGTATAATATAAGGAGTTTAACGCGATCAGTAGAATCGCTAGAGTAGCCTATAAGCAACGGATTATGAACCTTTTGTGGTCGCAGCAAGCCAACGAAACGTGCGTTATACGCAAACTTAATGGCCAAATTAACAAGTTAGTCAATTAATTTTGTTTAGGAAATGATGCAAGTATGTGAAGTTTATTCGATTTAGTATATTTTAGTTACATTAACGCAAGTAAGATAATACTTTAACACTTTTCTCTTGCGAAGGGTTCTGACTAGGCTATATAAAATGGTAATGTACTTACTTGTCAGCACTTGTCAACAGGAACACACTAAAACCCAGGTTTAATTATTATTTATGCAAAAATCTATATAACTCAGGTAGGCTGTCCTCATAAAGCCAGATTTAAGTATTAATTTTAATTTTCTGGTAGGCCTATACGGTTGGAATGGGAAAACGGAATCACTTATTAGGTTTAAAGTAATGTAGATACTCTAGGGTTCGAATATTACGACACATTTAGGATAAGGCATATCATACGAGAACATGTTTTCAGTATGTAAATTATCAAGAAAAATAGTTTTATCTAAGATTAAAAACCATGATTTAAATAACTAACTACTTAAATTAATTCCAAAACTAATCAACAAATATTAATTTCTGAAAGTTAGGTACTGACTCATACTAAAACTTGAGTAGAGTAGTCGTTTATAATTTACCCAGACTACGTGGTCAAAAAAAAAAAAACACTACTAGTTCTCATATGACCAATTAATAGTGATGGGAAAAAGCGGTGTTATTTTTATGCCAATTTCGTTTCAATAATCAGCAATTGCGGTGTTTTGTGTTTTTATAGAAAAACATATTTTAAAATGATATTTTAAAAAAAGAATTTTTTTTTACAACCGGTACTTACGGCATTTTCTTCAAAAGTTTAAAGCGCCCTTCAAATTCATCTTGTAACTGTGCTTCCACTTTCTCCCCCAATTTTGGAACATATGTTCTCCTAAGGGAACTGGCTGTAGGAAGATCTCCCCCACCCTTTACATTTTTATTAATCCAACCACGTAATTGGGTGTTGTCTAATTTCTGGAGTGGTATGTTGGCAGATATAAAAGCCTCGGTTGTATCCAAAATAAATGTCTCTCTGTCCTCTCGTACTTTTTCCCCAACTTTTGCGACTTCTTCTAGTGTTGCTGTTGCAAGACGTTTGCTGCCACTGTTTGTGCCCTCGGCACCTAACCTCACTTTCATATAATGCTTACTAGCAACATGTTTGACAACAGTGTCCCTTCTCTCGTATCAACTCGGAAATTGCACCATTTGCAGAACAAAATGTTGTTGGAAACGTACAGCCCTTCCGATTTAAATCCGTTGCCCGCGATAAGCAAGATGCTTTAAATTTTGGCATCGCTATATTGGGTCTAGCAGTAAATAAGTCGAAAACTACAAGGATTCTTGTTTTACTTAAACTGCCTGCCCATGTAAACTTTTGCAAAAGTATAGAATATTAATGAACACGGCAAATTAACTAGGTATCCCGAAAGATAACACACGTCACGCGTTGTTTTGCTAACGAAAAATTGGTACGTTGGTACTGACGTGTACTATTGCTGTGCTCGCTGCTAGCGCATTCAATTGTCTTCCGTTGCAATCTGGCGTCAACGAAAACAAACGAATATCGAGTTCAGAATTTGGGATGGCATAATAAATGTTTACAAAAACATTATATAACATTTTTTCGGTACCAGGTACTCGAAAAGAACTAATTAAGCAGTGGAGTAAAATAAGAAAAATTGAATCAACGGAAAAATTATGTTGTATTCTATTGTGAAGCGAAGGGGAAGGAGTAAGGACTGCTGTGTGTAAATATGGAGGCTGCCGGCTGAATAAGTACTCTAATGGGTAATTTTCTGAATTGATAGGCGTAATGTTTCTGGCAAATGGAAGACGCTAAAAGACAGCTAAGGTGTTTTAAAATAAGTGGTATTTCCAACCTAATGTGTGAACATCGTATTTTGTGACATCGCGCACATAATCTTTTATAAAGTCGCAAATAATTAATATTTTAACTTTTTTTTTCCGGAGATTTTCAGAATTTCGCGTTTTATAGTTATAAAAATCTTTTTTGCGTTTTTTCTAGAGCTGGGCCGATGCCGATCCCCGATCGTAATAATCGGCCGATTTTGTTAATTTTGCCGATTATAATGATCGGCAAAACGTAGCCGATTATTTGAGCCGATCATTGGTCTCCTACTGCAAACTTATAACATTGAATAATTACTTATACCTAACAACTTTCCATGTTTGTTTACGGTACTTTTCGGGAAGAAAATTTGATTATTCATCGAAAAATAATAGGATTTAATAATTTAAAACTAACCACACACAAAAAAAATATACCAATAAAGTAAACAAATACCGTAAGTTTTATAAACATTGAACAGTTACATACCTAAGTATCAATTTCCACGTATATTTACGGTACTTTCGGTAAAATAATTTTCCATTATACTATTTGCAAAGTTATTTATCATTTACGAACCGAAAACTATGTATTTGTTTACCATTTACGGTAAATATTACCGGAATGGCGAATGGCGACTGTTGTTATTATGTTATGTGACGCCAGAGATTAGAGTGACGCGCGTCGCGCGACGGAACTCGTACGGATTAATGGCGCTAGTAGTCTCGTGGTTAGTAACAACTACTCTTCAGGAATTCATCTATTTAGTTTTTTCTCGCTAAATATGGCCTATTGAAAGTTTTGTTTAGCGAAATTAATATTCTTATCCTGTTTAGCGGGAAATAGAGCTTAACTTTCTTTTGTATAAAAACCTGGTTGATGAAGAGTTTTGTTTCCCACAGTAGAACCTCGTTAATCCGTGACGTGCTAATACGGGAATCGGATAATCCGAGACGATTTAAAAGTGCAGAAAAAAAAGAGAAGCTAAACTTGTCAGCGCTTAAAATTAACGTCACGCGGGCCGGCGGCTGGCAAACACTGCAAGCCATCGCGTGGGCCGCCAAACTCTGTAACGCTGTTTGTACCGATTCTTTGTGTGCCCCCCCCCCCCCCCCCCTTCAGCTGTCACATTTGTCACTCTTTAAACTTGAGGGGGATGTCCTGACTTCTGCTTCCCGTCTCCCTTTGTTTGAATGTTGTTTCACGTGCTGCTGAGTTACTTTCCGCCCGCCAATGCACGGCAGGCGCCTGGCGAGTGACGTGTCTGGCTGGCATTCGGCTGGTCGTATGGGTGGAGGGGGATGGGGAGCTACCCAAAATTTATGTGTGCAAGGTCAGCACGATCTTATCTTTCTCTCTTCGGCTGTTGTAAATGACCGTGAACTAATGGCTAGGCAGTGCCGTATTTTTTTAAGCCGAGACACCAATTCGAAGGCGGCCCTTACCGTTAACCGATTATCTGGGTTTAATTTTTTTTTTTTTTTTTTTTTACAGAATTTCAATTATCCGGGCATCGGCTGGTCCCAATGAACACGAATAATGGGGAGTTTACTATTTTTATCCATCTGCTGCCAAGGCGCAGTAAGCCTCGGGAGATGTTACGTCACATGACCTTGGCCTTAACCCAGCTGCACGCCGGTGTCTGAAAAGCTTGACAGACCTTCTGGGCTTAACTGTATAATCGCTAGTCCGTGAAATTTATGATGTCGTGATTTTTAAGTAATCATGTCAATGAAAAGTAGTTTTGTCTGGGAATATTTCACCGTTTATAGTGATCCGTCAAAAGCAACGTGTAATCAGAGGTACTTGAAAGTCTCTAATCGACTCAGAAGATCGGCAAGATCGGCAGAAGATGATCGGCATCGGCATGATCGGCAAAATAGGTGATCGGCCCAGCTCTAGTTTTTTCGCAAAAATTCGCGGAAAAATTGTTACACCATTTTTTCCCATCTCTACCAATTAATGTTTGTATTTATAATCATAAGGAAATATTTTTATTCTGGTGTATTGTGATAAAAAAAAAAAAATAAAAAACGCTTTTGTATGTACTTACGATACACAATTGAAGCAATCTACTAGTAATTTATGACCTACTTAGATATTTGTTTCCTGGGATATAAACGCCCCAACCCAACGACTGTAGAATGGCCCCCAGTAGGTACATTACACACTCCGACGCTGGGAACGTTTCGGCGATCAGATTGATTGTGTTGGACTCTTATTAAAATGTACCATTTTAAAGCTTGTACAAAAGCAACATTTATTAAAGTGATTTTCACATCAGGCCTTTCATAGTTATCTAATATGTATTTTAATTTCCCGTTCATTACCTGTAAATTTGAATAAAATCTTTTTTCCCTTTATTATTAATTGTATTGCATTTTTTAACATTTTTATGTATAATTATTTTGGTTTGGTTTACTGAAGGGCTACTATAAATATTACATTAACGGAATGCATTATTGTGGGGCGCTGCAAGAAACTACAATTTAGGACTTCACTGCACATTTTCAGTATAACTCAAAAGGATTGCGGAGGTAAACTGTTCACATGTTACTAGAAAACTTTAATATAACCCCTGTACTAAATTACAGTTTGGGGCAAAATTTCCAGTGATTAAAAATTCTTGATTTCGTGGGAGCGAAAGTCAAACCAGCCCTTACGGCTATAGCACTGTGGCAGTACGTATATAACACTGCTGCGCTTGGAACGCTCCAACGATTAACTAGATTACCCTAGGCTCTTGAAAAATATGTCAATTTAAAGCTTAAGAAATATGCAACAACTTTTGTTTGAGTGATTATTACGTTACACCTTCTATTTTTATATGAATCGTGTTTATATGTCCTTGGCTGAAGATATAAAAATAACTTATTTAATAAATTAATTGATTTATATCTTAAAATTGATATTAACAATTGGAACATTTTCAACAATAGTGTGTATAGTAACGTTTATAGCTTATTTTGGTAGATATATTGAGTTTCTATGTTGAAAACTGAGCACATGGGAAACATTTGAATGGAATTCTGTAAGTCGCTGTCATCTAGGACTTAACCGCACGTTTTCGGTGATACGCTCAGGTATACAGCGTTTAACATTTGGTAAGTTATTAAACATAGTCGACTCTACCACTGTGCAAAACTTCAGCTCTGGACAAATTTTTCACAGGTTTAAACTTTTATTTCCTGGGCTAACAGCGGCAAGTCGAATCGACCGCCTAAACAATGATCGAGTTCATTGAATCATACTCGCAAAGGTGATCTCAGCAGTGGGGAGCCGAGACCAACCTCCCCCCTCAACGAAAGCGAAGGAATGGTGAAGAAGAAGAAAGCTGATAAGCCTTCCTCTCCTCTGCCTACTGTAGAAACCGTATCTGCTGTGAGTAGAATGAGACCGAGATATGATCGTCGAGCTTCTGCTAGTTCCTCATAGATGGCAGGCCGCAGAGCAAGCGCAAGCAACACCCTCTCCCTCCAAAGGCCTGCTCGCCACTGCCGTGCTGGAACCAAGCTCCTGACCTCCCTACACAATAACTGCGACCTACAGAGGCATCTAGACACTTTAGTAAGCAACTGATCCAAAAATCATTGTTTTCTGAGCGGTGACCGTATTTAACCGTGCTCCAATCGCCTTAAGCAACAGTTGTGTGTCAATATGATAGCAAAGTTAACAATTACAGAAATACTGGATTAAGATAGGAAACTCAATGAAGCATCAACTTAATTAATAGCAATTGCCAGGAGACCAAGAAAGCTTTAAAAACAATGCAGTAGCCATTGCATATAGATTATTGAAAAAATGAATCGAAAATTACTAAAAAATATTAAATTTTAAAAAACTAAATTGTATTTTTTTTTTTTTACAAAAATCAGTTTGAGGTGAAAACTGACTTACCCCCCCCCCCCCTTTTTTTTTTCTCTGTGGAACTCATGTACCATATTTCATGGCTCTAGGCTTCACCACCTTAGCGCTAGGCGAAATACACACATACAAACCCTATTTAATTAATTTTATGTGTATCTATGACATTAAGAAAAAAAAACAGTTTAGCTGAAATGTTATGTGAAATTTTGTATGACTACTTATTCATTGGTTTAAATACATGTTTAGTTAACTTAATTTAATTAGTACACAGTTATTGACAATACCAATGAAATGATTTTGAAAATAAATTTACTGATTTTTCTTGACCTTTTTCGTATCATTCCAAACAAAAATACTAAGTCAAACACTTATTGGTGGTTGTAGGTTATAGTTTAACATCTCACTCAACATCACAACTAGGGCGAGGCCATGAAAAAATAGTGGTGATGAGTTAATACTATGTACAAAAATAACATAGGAAATAAAAAATGTGATACCTACTTAATCCACTAAAAGTATACCAAATGAAATGTACCACACTAATGTAAAGAAACAACGTGAAGTGTCAACTAAAATAATAGTGATGCCACCACTTTGGTTCACTGTAGTTTGGAGAAAAAACAAAAAAAGCTTTAGTAATGTTATTCTTACAAAATAATGGTATTATATCTTTTTGTAGGTAATTTCTAGACCTTTGCTTTATTCCTCTGTGTCTAAAATCCTTGTAAGTGATATGATAGAAAATAAAATTCTTGAGCTATGAGTGTAGCCATCCTAAAAATGTATTTCACAATCTTTTATTTAAAAAAAAAAAAAAACTTTTTGTACGGTATAAAATTAAATTGAATTTGATTTAGAAATTATGGCCTCTCCAGGTTTGTATTATTGAGGTTTGACTGTATAGAAAGTGATATAAGAAATAACACACACGTGAAATTATAAACAATAGCAAACCAGTGAAACAAGAGATGTACCAAGTAGGCACCTTCAACCTCGTGGCCTGTCAAGCCACGTGGTCGGGTAAATACCTGTGCTTGGAGGCTTGTGAAGCCGAGTGTTCCGACTTCTTGTGGTGGTTGTGTCTGTCCGGCGGGCAACAAACCACACAGACAGTAAGAATCGTGATACTCAACACACAACACTCTCTTAGTACCTGGTGCGGAAGCTTGAACTAGGGGTGTAACGATCACATAATCGTTCCATGGAGACATTTGTTCAAGTAAACCACTCTAACCTCATCTATGAATTATTGGCATCAGCAAAATATGAACAACTGATAACCTCATTATTATGTTAACTAAAACTATATTAATCAAATATATATTGGGAGTAAATACGAAATAAGAACACCAATTTAAATTTATTAAATGCCAGTAATGGTAGATCTGATGTACTGAAATATGAGAGTATTTTTTTTTACAGTTCAATCTCATACTCCATGCTGGTTATTTAATTTTTGTCATTACTGTGTTTTAAGGGCTATTTCTGTAAAATCATTATGACTGCTTCCTTGAATTATTTGATTCATTAAAATTTTGTTACAATATAGTTGATGAATGTTATTTGTGAGCAGTAACATATCATACAAGTGATTATAATAAAGGATACTTGCCATCAGAAAACATGAAATAGTTGTAAAAAAGAAGAGGTTGTAATTAAAATTTTGCACCTATTTACCAACTCCCAGATACTTCTAAATATGACTTTTTTTCCCCCACCAAGTTTGTGTTCAGTCACCTCTGGAACAAAATTGATAGTTTTCATAATAAAATATAATTTTACTTGAATAGCAGACATCTTCCTAAAAGAAAAGATATAAAATAAAAGCAAGTTGTACACCTACACTGTCAACAAAACAAGAATAAATATAGCACGAGCAGTGCAACTGTCTCTTTTAAAGATGCATACACTGACTTAACAAAGGAAATAAAAGAAATTATTCATTAATGTGTAATCATGGAGTCTACCAGATCTAGTAAATGAAATTCCCTGATTTTTCCAGGGTTTCCAGGTCTAAAACTGAATTTTCCAGTATTTCTTTAACACAATTACGAAATTCCACGAAACTGAAAAAACTGCATAACAGTACATTGACGGGTTTCAAAGTATTTCTACTCACTTAAATTAGTAAAAAAAAAAAACCTTCTTCCAGACGTGGCCAAAGTGACTCAATTGATGGCAAATAAAACATGCTGCTACAAATATTTCTCACACTTACTTTTGCAAAAACATTAGTAAAAGGAAGCTCCCATCAATTTCGCAGTGACTCAACTTTTGCGAGAACAGTGCTTCAGAATCTTGCGAGGAACCTACCAACTCATATGATCTCTCAATGTTATCAGCTTCTTGTCCTGATAGCCACCTGTTTTGAAGACAACATTCTAAACTGTACTTCACACGCTGTCCTTACACCCGAATTTAAAGCCACAGATGGACATAAGCAGGAAATTCCCTTGGTAAGTTTGTACTTCAGGGGACTTTTGTCTTGAAGTTTTTTTTACCATAACCTTTGGACAATTCCTAACATCATTTTTCAGTAACAGGACAGACTTTTCTGGAACTTTCTTTTTCTTGATGGCATGGTATACTGCAACACAACACAACTTGATATTGTTAGCAGTCAATATATTTTCCTGGTTATCTACATCCAATCGAGATACATTGCGTTTCTCCCTAAAGCTCTTCAGTACCTCTGGTTTCACAAACTTTCCTGCCAAAGCTAATAAAATATCTACCAGTGAATCATAGAGAAATGGTGCCATGGGTGCTTCACTTTGAAACATTGTAAGAAACAATTTCAGCTCTGATGCCAAAGAGTGGAAGAATGTCAATTTTACTTCTAGAAGATTATCTTCAAGAACACTTTTCACTACATTGAAAGAGACAGATAAAATAGAAACTTCACTAAGATATTTCTTTAAGTAACGTTTTCATGGCACGCTCAGCAACTGCAGTATTTTCTAACCATCAGATTGCAGAAAACTTCTTGGGAAAAAGCTCTGATCCAGTTATTCTAATGTAATCTGCCCTCCTTGCAGGTACATGCTTAAACAAATAGTAACTGTGCCTCAAAAAACTAACAACATCTCATTGTGTAGCAGAAATTCAAGTTTTGAAAGCACCATGGACTGTATGAAGCCCACAGCTACCAATTTCTAGCAATGATGGCAAATCTTCACCAAAAGTGTCTGTGATACGTATTTTCAAAGCTAACAAAAATGTCCAGTTTACGATGGGGGCATCCATAGATACTTAAAATTAAATGCAGCTGTCGGTATAATCCGAACGCGGGAAGCACATGCTGCAGCACGTCACGTCAGCAGGATAACAGACCAGCTTGAACCAGTTTGTATCACGTGATTTAGCACCACTTCCGAATCCGATGGTAAATAAAATTAAAAAAAATGGACATGGGAACTGTTCGTTATTTGCCATTCAAAAATAAAAATGGGAGGGGATACACTTGATGCTACGTCAATGCAAGCTGATCAATAAACAAAAAATGTGTTGCCAACTACAACCTACCAAACAAAAATTCCCTGATTATTCCCCGATTACAATATTCCCTGATTTTACCAGGTTTTCCAGGGTCGGTAAAGACACCCTGGTAATTTATTAAATTTGAGTGTATCTGAATCACATGCCATAGCCATAGATCAAGAAGGTCATCACTGGAGCAAGCGGACGAGACGTGGAATGTTAGGAAGGGAGAAGCATTGGAATGCAGGAGAGGTTTAAAGCCAGCTGTGCAGTGTGAGCAGTGCTTGGGTAAGAGGGGCCAATGCTTTTTTTTGCACTGCCACCATATAAAGTAAACAATTAACAGTTGTTATACCTCTGACTAACTATTTTAAATGTCTTTTTCTGTATAAGTTTTCTCTCAATTTACAGCAATGATTGTGGTGGAAAATAACAACCCACAACATGAATAACACTAAAAAATCACAATCAAATTTTGCAAAATTATTTTTCTTGTCTGAAAGGCAATGGTACTGAAACTTTTCCTGAATATGATTTCGCGAAGCCATACTTTCTAATCATATTACAATAATCAGAAGTGTCTGTGTGTGTCTGTGCATGTGTGTATAAAGAACGGGGTAATTAACTACTGTTCACAAAATCAAAACTGAAGCACAACCAAATCAGAGTTAAAAATACTTAAGTTGTCAATAAACAGTAATCATAACCAAGAGAGATACAAAATCATGCGAATACAAATGGTAATGAGAGGGTAGCATGTGCAAACGCTACCCACTACCAACATCACAATCAGCTGCCGGGCACCAGGCGACCAGCCCGTTACCAGCGCTAGGAGGTTGAAGAGAATCCGCCAGGGGTAGGAGGTGTCTGCTGTACAACATTACAGTGCTCGCCAAAAGAAATGCAGCGAAAAAGTGCTTCAAACAAATTTTCAACCAATTTCCTTCAAATTGTTTAACTTTTTAGCAATAATTTTTCACTATTCCTCAAAAACAGATCATACTAGATACTAGAGATCTGGTTATGATAAACAGGGTCATAACAACAGGGTTTTACTGTAGTTAAATATTTGGTGTCAGATTTGTGAGAAACACAAAATTCAAGAGAACTATCATGAAAACTGATAAATTTATGGAAATAGCAAGTATAGCAATGACAAGAAAATGAAATAACCAACATGATATGTGACACTGTGAGCCTTAACACAGTATTATTGATATTGTAAACTCTTGGTGTTATTATTTAGCAAACCTCTTTTTACAGGTTCTACATTATTTTACTTACTGTTTCATAACAGATAAGCCTTATAAATAACCAAATGGAACCAATGAAGTGTGACAAACAAAAGCTGCATTCCATAATCAGTACTTGGACAATTACACCCCTAGATGACAAAAGTGTGGAGCCACGGCTCACCTGTGCTTGTCGCTGCTCGACTTCTTGTGATTGGAGCTGCTGCTGCTTCGATGCTTTGATGATGAATGCCTGCAGACCACAAACAGTCATGAGTCTTTGTCACAGGCAGTGCCTAAACTATTGTACAGTAAAATCTGTTTAAGACATGGCAGCACTCGTCAACAAAAATTGGGAATGTGTTTGCACATGCTTTGGAATGTTCTCAATAAAATTTCAGCCATTTTGGACACATAGTTGATTTTTAACAGTTGTTTGTGCGAGTCGATGCACATTTTTTGTGGAGGGAGTATCGAGCTGTGATTAAATATATGTTTTTGAAAGGCAATACACCTACGCAAATCAAAAACAAGTTTGATGCTGTGATCGGGAGCTCTGCACAATCATTTATTAGTGAAATTTTGGGATGCTGAATTTAAACGTGGCCATACCAGCTTGGGTGACGATGGATGTATGGGACGACCAAAAACTTGAATCCCTGACGATAGCATCACTCAAGTGCATCAAATGGTGATAGACAACCATCAAATTAAGGTAAGAGAGATAGCAGAGGTTATGAACATGTCCAAAGAACATGTTTGTTACATAATGAATCAAGATTTAGGCATCAGAAAGCTGTCCGCGCATGGGTACCACGTTTGCTCACCCCGGACCAAAAACTTCTTCAAATGAATGTCTCCAATGCTCTATTCGCACAGTTTAGGCTAAATAAAGAGTTCTTGCACCGATTAATTACTGTAGGTGAAACTTGAATTCACCATTGCACTCCAGAAACAAAAATCCCAGTCAAAACAGTGTATTGCAAAGGGGGAATCAACACCAAAAAAAAGCAAAGACTGTTCCTAGTGATGGCAACTATTTCCTGGGAAAGTCATGGAGTTGTCTAAATCAATATCTTAAAAAAGGAAAAACAATGACAGGAAAATACTACACATCATTATTTGACAAATTGAAATCAGAAATTGCAGAAAAATGGCCCCATTTACAAAAAAAAAAAATTGTTTCATCAAGACAATGCAGCGGTTGCCATGGCAAAAATCCTTGAACGGCAGTTTGAACTGCTTGACCTCCCTCCTTACTCACCAGATATAGCCCTAAGTGAATTTTTTTTTTGTTGCCTATTCTAAAAGTTGTACTTGGAGGGGGGACAGAGATTTTTGTTGAATGTGGAGTCCGTCACTTTCGTAAACTATTTTGCAGAGAAAGATGCGAAGTACTATTTGCATGGGTTGAAGAGATGGGAGCATCGCTGGGACAACCCTTGTATTAGTCACAATTAGTGATGGGATTTTCGATACTTCGATACCTCGATACCTTCGATACTTGATGGTATCGTAAAGTATCGAGTATCGAAACTGTAAGTTCGATACATTTTTTCGATACCGGAATGCTTGTTCATTTGTATTGAATTATGTTTTGAGTCGCCATCGTACAAAATATAAAGACAGTAGAACCTCGATGATACGTTCCAGTTTCATACATTTTCCCGTGTCATACGCCGATTAATTTTGGTCCTGCCGAAAGTACTATATTTACAATGGTTTACTTTCCCGGAACATACACTTATAAAATCATTAATTTCCAGTTTCATACGTTTTTACAAAGCGGAAAAGTCCTAAAATTCACACATTTTTTTGTTATATTCCTCCTGATAAACTACATTTTAATGCTTTTATTTTGAAAAACGTTCATTGTTTACCTTTGCAAACGTAAGAAAATAACTATCGCACCTCGCACCATAGATATGGATAGTATCAGGAAGACTGTGCACTTCGCTAGTAGCATCTATGGCCAGCACCAAGCGAGACTAGTGGCGCAAACTAGCAATGATTATGAAAATGGTGCACGTGCTTTACCAAGGCACGGATCTATTTTGTGCATTCATTAAACTTTGAACTGAATATACCCTTTTGTTATTGTTTTCTTACGATCGGATTGTTTTGTATTTTACGTTTCTCAAGTTAAAATTTTATTTAAAATTGTTCTGTTGCATAAAGTTGTTTGTAAAATGAAACAAACAAGCAAAAATGACTGATTTTCTTTTTAAAATAGCCTATTTTTTTAAATTTATAATTTAGGCTTGGCCCGAATTCTCTATTGCGACCATTCCGTTTCTAAGTCCGTTTTTCCGGGAACCGTGAGGGGTCGCATCAGTTTATAGTTAGAGATGAATATTATTCCACAGAAGTCAAAAATAATAATTCATATGTGAATTGGACGTGAGTTGAGCCATTTCATGCTGCAGTTAAGTTGTAGTGAAGGACTATTTTCGTAAAGGGTTTTGCTGTACTGCTGGTACCGGTACCGGCACCGACATTTTAGCTGTGGTTCTCAGTGCCGGTTAAAATGCTGAGAACTGTAGGAACCGAGAACCGAGAACCGGTACCGACCCATCCCTAATAAATAATATATTTAACCCACAAAAATATATTTGTTACTAACCTATACAATTAAGTTTTCCTGCTCAATAAGCCTAAATATTTTTTTTTTTCTCAGAAACTTTTAACATCTTTATTCATTTCACATTGTTTGCATTTGGCAGCCACCAATAACCCACCTACTTGGTCTTAATGTCTTGTCAAAAGCGAAGTCATTAGAGATGGTAACCCAAAACAATACACAATGATGTTATTTCTACATGTGCATTCATTTGCAAGTTTTTTTTAGCATATTTAAAGAATCATGGGTATTGTCATGGTAAAAGAAAGAACTAGAGATAGGTTCGCGACACAATTTTCCAAACACTTTATCAGTTACACAGACATACTTATACTTTCTGTAAGTTTTATTATGACTGGAAAATCAGCAGGTATTAGCTCCCATGGGAGACTGTACATTTATCAAGTTTTCATGCCAGCCAATCTGAAAAGACTTTATAATTGTGTGTGTGTTATTTACAGAAAAGATGAGATGTACATATAATGTAATTTCTATAGTGATGTTCCTGTACAGAGAAGCTGTCCTCAATTGGTTCGTGAAGTCACAATGCTTGCTTGGCAATAGACACTTGAATCATCTTGCCAGATCTTTGCTTGGTGTAGACGAAGCAGGTTGTCCATCAATGGCTAAAGGCAAACAGTTATGTATTAAGTGACAAACCACAACAGACATATAGTGGAATCGGCCATTGCCTATTATATGGAACTGTCCCTGTATTTCCCTGGAGGGTTTAGGAACACCAATGAAAACCTAAATCATAATGGCTGAGCCTGGGATCTGAACCAACATCTACTGGAATAATAACTGAGAATCTTACAACTGTGCCACTTTGCCCCGTATGTGTTTCACCTATGATCTGCTGATACAATTGCTCCTTTGTGAATGCAAAGTTTTGTTTTCGCCATACTTCGCATGAATGGCTAAATATGTACTTAGTACCAGGGCCGCCCAAAGACACTTTGAACTCACAGAGGAATACAACACAAATCTTTAAATAATTTTTTTTAAATTTATTTAAATTCAATACCCATGATTTTTATTTATGATGTGCTCTCTAGTTTAAGTTTTTATGTATCATCTTCAGGAAATAATTCTGGATACCTCCAGTCACAGGCAGCTAGATTCACAAAAACTCTTAACACTACTGCACTCAACTCGCTAGCAGCTCAATCATACCCATAGTTGACAGCAAACTTGCTTATCAACTCTCATGTTATAGAAGATAATCCTTGGAAATAACAATCAACCAATGTATTTCACGAATGATTAAAAAATAAAAATAAATAAATCCTTCAAAACTACCACTAATATTTAAGTCAAACACACCAGAGCTCATGGAAATAAATGAGAAAAATTTTTATGGTTTTAATTTAGTACAATTTGGTTTACGCAGGGCTTCCAGAAAGATTACATTGAAGGTAAGCCAACTGTAAACATTGACAGCACTTTACACTGAACTGTAAATAAATGTAAAACATTTTGTAGGAATCATAAAATATTAAGTGAAAACTTTAATGAGAAACTTTTCTTATTCTTAAATACATTTGCTTGCATACAATTGCAGCTTTTTCTTAGATGTATTGATAAAACGTAACTTTAAAGATAAACTTTTTAAACATTTTAGACATCTACTATATTTATATGCAGAAGCATTAGCATGACACTGTATCTGAGGTCCCTTGTTAAACATGAGATCTCCTTTTAAGTGAAGTACAGGTACTTTATAAAAGGCCCCACTGTAGGACATGTTTGCAAGCAACGAGCCAATACCTATCCTTGTCCTTGTCCTTCTCCTTGCCCCGGCCCTTCTCCGACCGGTGGTGCTTGGACGGGGAGGGGCGGTCGCCGCCGGGCCGCTTCTTGCCCTTGGCGTCCGAGTACTCGTCCTTGAAGTCCGTCACCTCCTTGTCCGCCTCGGCTGCCTCGCGCTCCAGGTCCGACCAGTCCTTGCCCGACTCCTCCGAGCTGCCCAGCTCATCCTCTGCGACAAGCAGCACCGACCTCGCACCCTTCTCCCACACCCCGGGCACACCACATACAGCCCCCATACTGCTGCTTCTTGGAGATACTTATCAATAGTGTGCACTAGCCAATTGTCTACACATAATACAAAATGTGCAATGCTAGAAAATTTGCCATTCTTTTGGAATGCACATTGCATTAATACATTTTTAGTTTTATTTTTGCTTTAGTTCTGAACAACACTGGTGAATTATAGGCAGAACCAGAAAAAAAACTTAGTAAAAAAAATTCTTTAGTACACAATTTTATAAAAAATTTCCATCTTGTATGGCATGGCCAGCCAACGCACTCTTGTCTATTATCAGCAAATAATGTTGTTTAGCTACACAAAATCACAACACATTTTACCGGATACGAAAATATATTCTTCACCACAAATCAACACTAGAAAAAATACACTACCGCCATCTTGCTTACATTCCAATACTGAGTTTTTTTACTCACAATGCAAAGTACCACTAACAGTCAACATGATTCACGAGAAGAGTGTATCTTCAGTAAACATTACTCATGCGTGAAAGAATTTTTATTTGCAAAGTATCTCCAACTCATTGATTGTCATTATTAAAAACATTCTGAACTCGCCAAACCTAAACACTTCCATCCTTTTCATCGCATTATCTGAATTTTGATTGACAATGGAGATCGTAAAATGGTAAACAGATGAATATCCAATACACATCCATGCAACGAAAACTACGTTTATTGCTAACCAGGTCATAAAATTAAATTGTAACTGACAAGAGTTCTGAAGAAATTAAGGTTTTGTAACTGACTTATAGTTCAGAAGGAATTAAGCTGTCTGAATAAAATATTTAATAAAATTCTTCTTCTATGTAAACCAACCGAAAATTTTTTTTACGTACCTCAAGGGGGTGTAAAATTCCACAACTGATGATTGAGTAATAACAAACAGACAACACTAAATGAAAAATATAATGGGGCTGAGCAAATATTTTCCTTGCAACATTTAATTTTATGTTTTAATAGAGAGGGAAGAGGAAAGGTATGCATTTAAGTCCAGCATAATCAGTAGCATTTGTAAACTCATATAACCTGCCTCGGATAAATATATCTTGCATTATTAAACTAAGCAATTTTAATAATGCCAATTGCATAACATAATTATTTTCTTTCTCACTACGTATTTATTCACTAAAAGTTGCTGTGTTCAGGTTACAGCCACTTGCAAGATGCTACATGACTGGGAACAAAATTTTATGGTTTTATTTGTAAGTCAATTTCGTTTTTAAAACAGGTGCTTTAAGTGTTATTGTTTTTATTCATAATAAAATGTATTATTTAACAAATGTGAAACTATAACATTTCTTGATACTTCTTTCAACAAAATAGTCTCATTTTGACTGAGACATGATGCTCTTATACAATAAAATAATTTGTGATAAGTATGTCTAGAAAACCACTCAGAAAAATAAAAAATAAATTGGCAAAATTTGGAATGTTTGAAAAATGTGCCAAAGTGATCAATGTAATATTTGTAACTAATAAGAGATCCCAGATCAAACAACATTTTTAATTTTTTCCGATCAATTTAGTTTATACTTTCTGGTACAAAAGTCATCCTGAATAATTACAATCAATTAATTTACCATAGCAAAAGGCAGCACTTTTGTAGTTTGAGTTGTTCGGCATGCTTTGCAGTGTTATTTCAGTTTAATTGCAATTCACCGTATAATCTTGTCCCTATGCATGATTGGTTGATGCCCAGAAGCATGGAAGCATGCACGTATTAAGTATTGTGCTGTCTATTAACCGATAACTCACCGTCTACGTCACTGTCACTGTCCTCCGACACCTCAGAGTATTCAGAGTCCTCCTCTGATTCTTCGCTCTCCAAATCGCTCGGCTGCAACAAATACACAACCCAACATGTAGTGTGAACGAAGAGCTAGGTTAAAGTACAAACCAAGTCAAAGTGAGTTTCTGCAGTTTTGATCCACTTGAAAATTGAGCTTAATTTCACAATTTAGTAGAATTTTGGGTTGACCATCAAACCTACTTACCTGGCTAGTTATTTTTCAGCCATATTAACAGTTGAACAAGCATTAACAGAAATATGTTTTATGTTACATTTAAGTTTGCAAACTTAAAAAGGCACTGCTAAGATGATGTGATAATTATGAGCATAGTTACAATACTCTCAAAACTTACAAATCAATAATTAAAAATTTTTCCAAAGCAGTAGCTTTACATTTCTGCACTAGACTGGACTTCATATACTGTACATGTCCTGTTCCAAGTTTGTTCCACAATAATTCTACTCCCTTGTGCGAACATTTTCCCACTAGTTACAAAAAAATGGCAAGCAAAAGACTAGTGTTGAAAAGACATAAAGAAATAAAAGTTATTGGATGTGTTATTTTCTTCTCTGCACATCCATGTAATTAAACAGTACTATATTTATGGTGGCACAAAAATTTAACATGAAGTTATTTAACTCATCATGAAAATAGGTACTTGAGGAAAGAAATGCCAAAATCCAAACTTCTATGTTCTTGACAAGAACAACATTATTTATTTCTACAGAAATAATCAAAGAAGTGTTTGTAAATATCTGCCAATGGCTACAGTGATCTTATAAAGTTTGGTTAGCTTTTCAGAGAAACCTTTTTTTTTTTTAAAAAGTTTGTATCTTAAAAAAATGTAAATGAAAATCAATAAGCAGTATCCCGCAGAGGCCAAAGCAGCGACGGTAGGGGAAACCGTAGGAACTCTGGAAAACCTACAGGCCACTACAACGCCCACCATGTTTCCCACATACAAAAAAAATCCAGGTCTGACCTTGCTGGGAATCGAAGCCCGGTCACCTTGGTGGGAGCGAGTGCTCTATCCACTCTACCACTGTGCCTCTACAAATGTAATAATGTTTTTTTTAATTCTTAAAAATTGTAAAGGTTGAATATTTCTTTAAAAAATTTTTTTTCTGTAAATGGTTTGGTATATTATTTTATTCTGACTCTTATGATTTGAAATCAGATTTGAGAAAAAGTGGATCCAACAAATCACTAGTTACCAATTAAAACCAAAATAGGGTTAACATTTTTACCGCCTCAAATACTGAAGGAAAATGCAGATTTAGAGGTACTAGAGCACAGAATATCCTCAAACTTACACCTTACCACAATTTTAACTTTTCCCAAGTGGTCCCTTGAAAACTGTAACTAAGAGGTTTCATTGTGCTACATATATTTGTGAAACAACTATAATTAATTAAACTGGAACTGGTGGAACAAGGCACAAGCATGACCACCTGGAATTCATCATCCTCTTCCTCTTCTTCCACATCTTCCTCTTTGTTCTCGTCGTCACTCTCAGGATCCAAGAACGTCCAACCTCCACTCTCAAAAAATCCTTCCGGGTCATCCGTGATGGTCTTCATGATCTTGGTCCAGTTTAACGACTGAATTCCTTCAGAGTACCTAATGTCACACGAACTGTAACCAAACAAGAACATCATTTTAACAACACACAATCCCCCTCACAAAAAAAAAATTAGAGTTTAAGTGGGTGAAATAAAGAGTATTTATTGTAAGAGAAATTAATATTCAATTTATTATAAGGTAGACTGGGTCATGTGAGTGTGTGTATTTGCATAGTCAGTATTGAGTTCATCGCTCCTCTGGAAGCCATTGCACAATGCGTGTCGTGTCATGTCATTCGGCAGTTTCTTCTGTGGTGGGAAGCTTTTGTGCGGGAGTAAGAGAGAACCTATGAAAGACGGAAAAGAGCAGAGTTTGGTTTTTAGTGGCAAAGATGTCTATCAAATACATCATCATTGAAAGATGGCCTGCACATAGTATGTATCTGCAAAAAATTTTTTTTGTTGCTGAAAAGTACAAGTGCAGACAATCCTTTCTTGATGCTGGCTGTTAACGCCAAGTAGTCTATAATCTGCTTTAAAGCTAAGAATGATCTTCAACTGAAGCACTTGTAGCTGGCATTGTCATGATAATCTTTGAAAGTTTTAGTATTTATTAAAATAAGTCACTTAGTTCTGATGCTGTCAAATACAACTGAAGATCTGATACAGTACTCGTGTGCATGTCACTCACTATCCATAAATAAAATGTGCAGTTGACTTTTTAAGCTCAGCAGATCAAAATGTTTTCCATAGTTTTCCTTAATAAATAAAACTGTTTCTTCTGAGAATTTCTGTGCATGTTGAAACCAAAGTTTGTTATTCAACAAGCTTAAGAATTTTAACTTTGGTACTTCTGCAACTCTCTTGAGTTACATGCTCAATATAGTATTCACAATTCAAAATATATATGTATAGTTTTTTTTTTGTAAATAACCTTATTCTCTTTGCCTGAGAAAGAATCTGCATTAGCACATTTTGCTGTTGTAGAAGCATTTTTACACCCTGAACCAACATTTTCCCACACTCGGTCGAAATCATTTCTCAAATTGTTCAGAAAGTTTTCACCTATATTTTCCTTGTGTTCCTACAGTTCCTACAAGCTTACTACTGTAATTCCACGGAGTTGGAGCAAGTGCGGAAAACCTTTTTTTCACCTCTGCACCTACAACCTGCATCCTCTTTGTTGATTAGAGAAGGAAAAAAAAATACACACTGCCAAATGCTGTTAGAGAAATGAAGAGTACCATGTTTTCTCGCATAATCGTCGCACATTTTATACTAAAAAGAAGTTTGAAAAGTAGGGGTGCGACAATTATGCGGGAAAATTTTTTTTTGTTAGGTAAGGTTATTCATAAAAACAAAACCTGTTCATGGAAAGTACGTTTATTTAAAAAAGGTGGAGCATACAAGAGCACGTCAAAAAATTTATATTAATAATTCATGCAACAAAAACCTTTCTTCAACTTTAAATGGAAAAACAAAATCTGTGACCTGAACGCAAGCCACTTGAATCTGTGACATGAACTAATACGTAACTATCATCGTAGCACACACTTACCACGAAAGAGTGCGGCCCATCAAATGTAGTTAACTCGACACTCGACAGAGAGCGCGCGTTACATGAATCTGTGAGATACCGATATTCGACTACGTGTGCATGCTCTATATAGAAAGCAACATAACCACACATGATTGCTGCCAACTGGCGCTGGCTACATTTTTATAAGCGGTACATCGCAGAAACACAGGCAAACAGATGAAGGTTATAACGTTTAAAACGTCTATAAAAAAACATTTACACGTCAGACAACTTCGTATTTTCGTTAATTAAATAAGTGGTAATGTCTGAATAAATATAAGAATTCTACTTTAAAATACATCTTTTATACGGAAAAGATATCTATACAAAGCGCTCGGAATCTAATAGCGGGACCAAAAACATCATACGACGTTTACGTGAGAGTTTTTTTTTTAACCCAAATTTTGACGCCCTAAAATATGGGTGCAATGATTATGCGATAAAACAGGGTACTTTGCACGTTTCATGTAACTTACAGACTGCAAAAGAACAAGAGTTAGCTTGAGGGTGTAACAGTGAACAAAATTAGCTTGAACATAGACTGCTCTAATTTTTGTCTGCAATGAAACATACTCTCCAGCAGGTTCTATCATCACTGACATCTATGAATTTTAAAACTCTCTCCTTTCCTCAACATCCCCTTTCTTGTAACATAGCGCAGTACTGACGATAACTGTGATTTGACTGCTATGTCGGTTGTGTGATCCAAAATCAGTGCCACGAATGGTGATTCAGATATTTATTTCATGTTCTAGCAAGTCATACAGAGAAAACAGAATGTCTGCATGTCACTCAATGCCTCCTGTGAAAACTGTTGAGTTCTGAGGGTGAATTTTGAGTTCCTTATCATTTCAGCCAATTATTTAAGAAATTATATATAATTGCCTTTGTTAAGTGACAAGTACCGTACCTATTTACTCGCGTAAAGGCCCCCCCTTTTTTTTCTTCAAATTTTCGACTCCAAAAAAGGGGAGGGGGGCCTAAACGCGAATTTGGAGGAAAAAAAAGATTTTTCAGTTTTCAGGTATGAAAAACTAACATTTAATAAAAGCAAAATGAAATACCACCACAACTTATTTAAACACCAATTAAATTTTGATTAAATGAAACAGCTGGCGGAACGACTGGCAAGTCGTGTGGCTTTGTTCTAATGAGGGAGGGTGGGGGAGGCAGCGATGCGGCAGGAGGGAGAGAGGCAGAGAATCCGCAAGAGGGGGGGGGGGAAGGAAGCGCTGCGGCAGGGGAGGGAGAGAGGCAGAGGCGTTGCTTAACCTCCCTCCTGCCAGCTAGCGCGGTGAGAAGGTATGTGAAGCGGTGAAAAAAAAAAGGGAGCAAAGGAAGGAAGAAAGGAAGGGTGTTGGCTGGTCTATTTTTAGATTTACCCCTCCACCGACCTAGGATGGGAAGCAACTGGCGCCGTCAAGAGAAAGAGAGGGAGGGAAAGAGAGAGACATATGAGTGTTCCATCTACTTTTCTTTTCTTTCTCATGATGCATCTCAATGCGTGCATGGATGAAATTTCTGAGTGAATGCTTTTGTTTTTGTCTCCATAGCTAAAGGAGGTGTAGGCCTGCCAATTTTGTTCGAACCTGAAAGCACCAAAGGGACTGTTTTTTAATTGTTCCTATAATAGTTACAATTACTGACGCACAATTCCTCCCAATCCATGAAACAGCATTAACTGAAAATGCATGTTTAGAAACCTGCGACTTGCAATATTTATTACTTCACATTAAAAGATTTGTATAATGTTCTCCCCTTTAGATTCAAACAATGGATCTTACACCATTTTGCACACTAAAAACTAATGCGAAGCAACTTCCAGGCCAACAATACTGCACAAGTCTAGTTCGTAGTTCGTCTTCTACCTATATAGGAACACCAATCCAGCCGTGCACATAGTTACTGGCAGCAGCTTATAGTGGATTTGTATGGATGGACTGCTTGTAGGATTTGAATGTGCAATGAATCTACACTGCCAAAGCCATTTTTTTTGCTGATTATATTTTCCAACTAATATAAAAATGAAATATTTTTATTTTTGTGCACTGTTTAAGGAAAGGGAAGCTTTCACAGCTTCCATGGATGTTTTGCCTCTGGTTTTACTGTATAGTTGTGAAACATGCAGTTTGGAATGGAAGTCGACTGGAACGGAAATGTGTAAACACAGTGCTGCCATCTGTGATAGTCTCAGAAATCTAAAAAAAAAGATGGTAGACCGACTTGATTCATCCATATAAATTGGTTTTGTAAATATCGCAGAATTGACACAGCACATAGGTATGTATTAAATAAAACTTAATAATAGTACAACTATCCTTTAATACTCAATGTTTTAATTTTTATCCATAAAATTAAATACTGTATTTACTAACAGAAGGTTCACCACTGCACATGGGTAGGTCACACCTTTAATTTTGAGCAAAAAAAATTCTAACATTTTCACCGTAAGGGTGGCCTGGAATACGGGTCGCACCATATAATACATCTCCACTAGAATAAAAGTGAAGTCTTTAAGGTTCGTGTCTCAGCTTAATGCTGCGTAAGAAACACAGCACTGGTGTTGACCTTCGGTCCTTCGTCTCTCTCCTCTTTGTCCTTTATGGACCTTACTTTCTCCCCATCCCGGACTATATAACAAAAAATACAAAAGAAAAGAATACTGGTTTCTATAATCATGTTTCTCTTCCTGTCTACTACATATTTCTTTCACCAGTCTACTTCCCCAAAAGAGAAAAGACGACACGCTGCTATTTCTTGTCAATTTTTTCGTCAGTTCATAAACAAAAAAAGAGTAGAAAGTGTCGGAGATCACAGGCCAAAAACAATGATTGAACACTGCTGTATCACAAAAATCTGTCGAAATAGACACATGATGAATGTGCATGTGCCAGTTCATGGACATTTGAAATGAGATAGGGAGAGAGAACCATTAACACTGCTGCGTGGCCACATGCACTCAAACACAAATGCATGCACACTCCCCTCTTCCTCACTCTCTGGCTGGTTTATTTTTAGATTTACCCGTCTTGCCAAGTGCCAGCACGACCGCAGACAGCCATGTCACTTACCCGCGGCACAAGAGGCGGCAGAAGCAGTGCAACGGTGCAGTTCATTTTGTTTTAAATCGCACTTCTGAGATATTTAAAATAAACAATTTATACTCACTTATTTATTAAAAACCTACACAGGCTAGTTATTTAGACACATATTCAACCATACAATACAAAAATGTTCGTAGGCTTTCATGGCCATTGTCTGAAGTAGCTTGGGTTCTGGGTTGTAGCCGCGTCCTTGACGAATAATTCACCTATTCAAACCCATAAACAAGATTGAGGGGTCTCTGACATCAGTGAAAGTCTAGCGCAAGTTGGCAGCAATCATGTGTGGTTATGTTGCTTCCCATATAGAGCATGCACACGTAGTCAAATATCGATATCTCGCAGATTCATGTAACATGCGCTCTCTGTCGAGTGTCGGGTTAACTACATTTGATGGGCCGCACTCTTTCGTGGCTTTTTGTGTATTTATCATGGTCCGCATTATTTTAAAGAATTTTATGTAAAATTTGATGTCCAAGTTTCATATTATAAGTTTATTTGCAACATGAGAAAAAATGAATTTGATAGTTACCGAGGTAAAATTTTACACATCACTGGCGAGTGCTGAAAGACTCACTCACAATATTTTCCATGTAATACAGTAAAAACTCATTAATAAGAATCCGCTCAGTACGAAATTCCCATTCAAGTGAAGTATTTTCACAGTCCCAGAAAATGCTTTCCTATGTTATTCAGAACTTGTAATACGAAATACAGTTTATATGAAATACAAAGTTGTTTTGATCCCTCAAGTTAGTGTTTACATGAATGAGTGAACGGATAATACAAATTTCACTAAAAAAATATATAATCTTTTTTTAACCACTACATAAACAAACGTTTCTTAAAAGATGTATGTACGTATGTGTTCCATGACTACGGAAGTTAAAGAATTCACCCGTAAATTGGTGAATTCTAGCAGCGCCCAGCACCAACTTGTGTCTAGGCGGCCATCTTAATTTTTACTAGTGGTGCACCGATGCGGATACCGATGAATCGTAATCGGCGATTATGGGTACTTACCGATTAATTGTAATCGGCGATTATCTTAACAATTACTTTGACGATTATCTACGTCCCGGCGTAATTAAGAAGGTTTTTACCGTGTAATATTTTGTTACACATTTTAGGACGAAATATGGTAATATTTGTATATATTACAAAATTCATCTAACTCCGTCATATCAAGATTACAGATATTTCGTTGAGTTTAATTAATCTCATTGCCTCTAACAATAAAAAATACATTTTTCCTACACGTTTATTTACGTTTCGTCTTTTGTTCTGTCTTTTGTTTAGTGGCCTTGTACATTACCTATAGCCAGAGACGTAAAATAGATGGCACGCAATCAAAATACCACAAGCAGTTGCAGTGTATTCTATGAGAATCGGTCTTTTCGAGTCGTAGTAGCGGTTCAAAATCGTGGTCCCGATACCTTTCATAGTTTATCACTGCGTTTTACAAACTCGTTATGGGCGTCTTTGGTAACATTATCCGTTGTTGTTTTATTTGTATGTGACGTGAAAATTGAAAAAGTATTTATAATTTTATACATTCAGTCAACATTAATAAAATCACATGTGCTAGAATTGGTTTTGAGTCATTTTTATATAATTATAGTGAGATGGCGACTAGGGAGAAAAAAAGTGAAGTGCGGAAACATTTTTATATAAACTCAAGTGAACAAAATATAGCAACATGTTTACATTGTTAAACGGTAATTTATCGATGCAACCTTATGTGATAGTCGATAATAATGCTAGTTTTCCGCAACAAATACTTACCCATTGTAAATTACAATTATTAGACTGTAGTTCAAGTTGTTTACAATAACATATATAAATAGAAGTTAATTTAATTTACTCTTTGCAATGACTTAATAGTGTATTTTATATATTTTATACTGTTATTATAACTGTATTCTCAATTTTACCTACTCTTGTAATTAAATTCACATGGGAATAAAAAATTTTGTGTGCATTATTACACTTAAAAAAAATTATTTAATTATAATCGGTAACTGAATCGGTATCTGCCGATTATTGCTCTCGTAATCGGTAATCGAATCGGTAATCGGTAAAGCCATTTCGGTGCACCACTAATTTTTACTGTTCTTTGTTGGACACACAAGCAAGGAGAAAGTTTCGTAGGCATCAAACCAACAAACAAAAAGAATAACACTGTGACATGTCCACGCTCCAAGCACAAACAAATGAGAAATATATACAAACGGTCCTTTTTTAAAGTCACTGAACAGTATGTATCCTACAGCATGCATGCTTCAGACTTACAATTTTTTTGTCAGCCACACAGACGTGTACAGTTGACAAAGATAAATATCGCCCTAGGAAATTACTACTCTGGGAAGAAAGGGGGGGGGGGGGGGGGGTCAGGTTTGTGTGTTTTGTTGTTGCTGCTGTTGTTGTTTTTGTTGTTGTGGCCTTGCAATACACCACATTTCAATGCGCATCAGGTTTGGAGAGTCCTAATAATAAATTTGTAACCAAATGTTTTCCTTTTCCATTATACAGTTTTCAGTTACAGTAGAACCTCTATGATACCTTCCCGTTTCATACATTTTCCCGTGTCATACGCCGATTAATTTTGGTCCCGCCGAAAGTACTATATTTACAATGGTTTACTTTCCCGGAACATACACTTATAAAATCATTAATTTCCCGTTTCATACGTTTTTACGAAGCGGAAAAGCCCTAAAATTCAAAAAAAATTTTGTTAGATATATTCCTCCTGATAAATTACGTTTTAATTAATGCTTTTATTTTGAAAAACGTTCATTGTTTACCTTTGAAAACGCAAGAAAATAACTTTATCGCACCATAGATATGGATAGTATCAGGAAGACTGTGCACTTCGCTAGTAGCATCTATGGCCAGCACCAAGCTAGACTAGCAATGATTATGAAAATGGTGCACGCGCTTTACCAAGGCACGGATCTCATATTTTGTGTATTCATTAATCTTTGAACTGATCATACCCGTTGTTATTGTTTTCTTACGATCGGATTGTTTTGTATTTTACGTTTCTCAAGTTAAAATTTTATTGAAAATTGTTCTGTTGCATAAAGTTGTTTGTAAAATGAAACAAACAAGCAATAATTTCTGATTTTCTTTTTACAATAGCCTAATTTTTTTAAATTTCTAATTTAGGCTTGGTGACTTTTCCCCCCCTCCAAGAAAGGACTTCAAACATTTTGTAAGGCCACTGTTTCTCATGTCAGCTTTACTTGATTATGGACTGTATTTTACATTTCTGGTGGTTTTATTATATATATATATATATATATATATATATATATATATATATATATATATATATATATATATATATATACATATACACACACACACATATATATATATATATATATATATATATATATGTATGTATGTGTGTGTGTGTGTGTGTGTGTGTGTGTGTGTATATATTAGGGATGGGTCGAATACCAAAAAAGGCCGGTTCTGCTTTCGGTGCCGGTTCCAAACTTTAAACTTCGGTTCCAGTACTCGGTTCCATACTTGGTTCCAGTACTCTGTTTTAGGATTTTTTTTCAACTATTGAAGTACTTTTGTATAACAGCTAAATTAAAACAGCATGGTAGGTAATCTTAAATAATAATTTTACTAATGCTCCTTAAAAACAAACAAGGTGAGCAAATATGTGTAAGTATTGTTAAAACAGTTTAAACAAGTAATGCTAAATATAACATTTAAGTATTTCACACTAAATTCATTTTAGATTTTTATTCAAAAAAATTATCATCTTCACTCTCTCCGGATCTAAACGATTCCTTTTGGAGTCGCAAATAAATCCTGCAGTGCTGAAGAGTCTCTCACTGCAAACTGTTGCAGATGGCACACACAAGTACTTTTTTGAAAGTGTCTGTAGTGGTTTGCACTGATCCCTTTTCTTCCAATATTCTGTGACAGAGCAGTTAAGTGGCATGTTATCCTCATTGAAGTACTGTTGAAGCTGTTCTGCCATGGAACCACAACCAGAATCCCGACTACTATTAACTTGATGGGTAAATAGTGTGGAATACTGCGACCAAATCAAATTACTCGAATCTGACTGCAACTGTACTGTAGCACTTTTTGTTCCAGATACCTGAAAAAATAAAAAAATTTACGCACTAAGAACTTAATGGGGAAAATTTTTTTTTTGTGAGCATGAATTATATTAGTTCTCTTTTTATAGGCTAATTATAATTTGAGAAAAGAAATCTTACCAAATTCTCAGGAATTTGTAGACCTAATGCTTCCTCCAACAGTTTTTTTAGCAGCTTCACATTTTGCTTCATCTTTGAAAGGTGCTGCTTTGAAGCGTGGATCCAACAATGTTGCAGACGTCAGAATTTGACTGTTTTCAAGATCCATGAACCTTATTTTAATGGAGGATAACAAGTCATTTTTGAGTCCTTGCAATCCAGAACCAGCTGGAGCAGGCTTTTGTAACTCGTTTTCAATGAGATTGGTAAGGGGAATGACCTGAAATATAAATTAAACCAGTCACTCACTGAATTATATTAGAAGAAAATTACAAGACAATGTAAAATATAGGTTACACATAAGTACTCACCTCTGCAACAGTCACATGATCTGAGCTGATGTGGGTTGTTACAGAATCAAACACCTCGAGGATAGGTATGACGTTTTCCATCAAGGTCCACAGAGAGTTAGACAGTTCTGGGATATTGAGCTCTGCGCAAGCCAATACTATTGCCTTCTTCTGCTCATGCAGTCTCTTGAACATGTGCAGTGTCGTATTCCACCTTGTGGGCTCGTCCTGAATAAGTCGATGCTGCACCACACCTGCAGTGATTTGGCAAGTCTTCAGCACCTTGGTGGCACGTGCAGAGTGCTTGAAGTGGCCTACTATTTTCTTGCTTGAAGAAACCAAGTTATTGATAATTTTATTGTTCAAGAAACCTTCCTTGAGCACCAGTTGCAGGGTATGTGCTAGGCATGAGGTGTGCTGGAAAGGTGACAGTTCTGACCCAGCAACAAGGTTACGGGCATTGTCTCGCACAATGGCCACCACTTTTTGCAGTAATCCCCATTTTTCTAACAAAGAAGTGATGAATTTGGAAATATTTTCTGCAGTGTGGCTTACTTCGGGGAAAGGTATAACTTCCAAACACAGATGGTGCAATACAAATTCCTTTGTTACATAATGAAAATCAGTGTTTGCCACTGATGTCCACAGGTCTGTAGTTACTGCAACAAACTCTGCTTCTTGTAACTGGACTTCAACACTTTTAACTGTACTTTCGTACATGGCTGGAACAATAACATTGCTTAGTGTTTTTCGGGTTGGCATTGTAAACCGAGGCTCAAGGTGCTCAATTAGTTCCTTAAATCCTCTGTTCTCAACTAGGTTCAGGGGTTGGCCATCCACGCACACCATTTTTGCAACAAGATGTGTGATTTTTGTCTGCCTTTTATCATCAATTTTAAATTTAGTAGCTTTATCATATACCTGTGTCAAGGTCTGCTGCTTCGGAGATATCCGATACTGAGGTCCTTTTTTCCGTTTGCACATTTCTGAGCTAGTAGACATGGACGTGCTTTCCGTTGCCACATTTGCCAAACTTGTCAAGCCTTCACTTGGTGCAAATTCTGTAACAGATGCTTGTGAACCAGATTTTGAAAAACAAGGACTAGCTTGCACAGATTCTACTCTCTGTCTTTTGGGATGTTGCTTTTTTAAATGTTTATGAAGATTTGAAGTTGACCTAGAAGAACCTCGGGATATGCGACTTTTGCAGTAGTTGCATAATGCATATTCACTGTCCATGGAGTCATTGGAAAAATGTTCCCAAACGGCAGACATTTTAACGAAAATACAATGTTTTGAATGTTACCACTTCTTTTTCATTTCGTGTCACGTTGACACACACAAAAAAAATGTACCGTGCCTTAATGAAAAAATAGCTATTTCCAAATAATAAAGATAGTTGTGCCTTCTGCACAGATAGATTAATTGTAAATTGTCACAATTCGAACAGTAGATAGCATTTGAGTTTCGATTTTAAACTGTGGATAAAATATATAGGTCATTTCCGCTATTTATATTTACGTTTTTTTTTACATAACCTGAAATAACAACAAAACACGGTAACGTTCGCCGCCATAGAAAAACTCCAAAACACGGCAATCTCACTACTGACTTGCCGATGTTTCGTTAATTTTCCGCTGCAAGCGCTTCATTTTTACAATAACTATATAAAATCATAGGTGAGGTCTTTGTTTGTGATGCACACAACTGTATAGATTTCTATGGACATATTTCTCTTGTTTACATCACGATCGTGCACATAAATACGTTTGATGTTTATTGTTGTCTGAAAACTGAAAAGGTTATCAAAAATACTGTTGCGTTTTTTTTTTTATATTTCAAGATGTTAATTAAAAATTATGTCGATGGGCAGATAATTCATTTTGCGCAACAAATAATGCAGTAATTTGTAACCTGCACGTGTGTTCATGACCATGTAAATGACCGGACTCGAAGTTCAACAACGCCGGTTCCGGTTTCGGGTCATTAACGCCGAGAACCGCTAAAAACCAGAACCGAGAACCGGGACCGACCCATCCCTAATATATATATTAGTGATGGGTCGATTCCGATTCCGGAATCGGTCGGTCCCACCGATTCCAGTATAATCGTGGGATTCAGAATACAATGGTTTTGGAATCGACCATGACCGATTCCTGCATTGTTTTTAAGTTTACAAAATACATCTCCTACGCAACGTAAGAAAATACTAAAATGAATGCAAATATAATTTTTAAACTACATAATACAATCTTTTTTACGGAACTGATTTACGAATTACGGTAATTAACGTATTTATTTACTTGCACCGCCATTTTCCCTATAGTACAAATGCAGTATCTACTTTCCCGCTTTAAACGAAAGCATTTTTCGGAAATTACGTTGCAGCAGCACTGCATTTAGTAGTAAACCTTCAAAAATAACTAGACAAAACCATAAATGTTTAAAGAAAATTATGTAAATGTAAACGTTAACAACTTGATCATGGCAGCTACATTTGCCATTGTAATTGTAAACAAACTAATTTTTTGTTTGTGCTACCGGCCATGGTAAACCATACGGCCATGAACCAAATCTTTGGTGACGTGAACGTGAAAATTAAGATGTTTCACATCTCTGCACTTTAAACATTACAGAATTAAATGAAATAATTTTTGAACGAGATTTTACCCAAATTGACAGTGGATTACTGCGACCATATTAAAATAAGTTTAAAAGCAACATAACCAAATTGCTGTAAATCGGCGTTCTTGTGCGTGTTCAGCGATGCTCTTTTTACATTAGATATATTTTGGAAAGGCAGTTGGCTAATCTGGATTTCCAAACATTGCTGCTGAAACGTTCGTAAATTTTTATTACCAGACATAAACAATCTTTTGAAAGTAGTTGTGTTTAACAGAATTGTTTCCGATAAATTTTTGAAATGAATTAAATGTTAACACTTGATTTTTTTAAGAGTTTAATTATTTTGTGTAAGAAAATCTCACCATAAAATGTGGACATTTTGAGATGCTAAACATGCACAGAATGTTCTTAGTCAAGAACCGAAAATTTATTTTCTCTTTACGGTTGTGAAGAACTGCAAGACTGGATGGATTTATTCTTTTCACCAAGTGAGATGTCCCTTGAAATATGTATCAACGAGGTTATATTGTCATTTTATTTGGATCATTATTTACTTGCGCTTGAAAATAAAATTCTTAATCTAAACGTACAAACCTCTTTTTTTACAATTAATTAATTGAGTTGATAATGTAAGGTATCAAAAGTTGGTTAAGTTATAACATTATTTACAAAATATGTCATAAGACATCTTTGATTATTGGCAGTGTTTGAACACATGTTTCGTCTAACTATATGCAAGGTTAAAAGGCCAAATTGTGCTAGAAATTCAAGGTAGCATAACTTGATGGTAATGAACATACTTTTTAACATTATATAAGCTGTATATAATGTTAATTTCTGCACAGAAAATGAAACACAATTATATCAATAATATATATATTATATATAATTATGCAATTATATTTTTAAAATCATAAACAACCTTTTTTTTTCTGAGTATATTACTATGTTGAACATTGTCAGCTAAAAATTAAGGAATCGGAATCGGATCGAAGAATCGACCCTTTAATTTAAGAATCGAAAATGGAATCGGAATCGGTATGTTTTAGGAATCGGCCCAACACTAATATATATATATATATATGTGTGTGTGTGTGTGTGTGTGTGTATATATATATATATATATATATATATATATATATATATATATATAATGATGAATTCATAACTTTCATTAATATAATGCAATTATTTACACATTATTTATTATGTTTAATCTGACATTGTGCTGGTATGCTAGATTGAAAAAAAAAATATATTATTGCCATTCCTTTTTCATACACTTTCCTGCATCATACACCATTTTTGTGCCCTCCGTTGAAAAGTGTATGACTGGGGTTCTACTGTATACAAATTTCCTATTCTTTACTAAGTTTTGTATAAAACCATTAATACGTTGGGCGAGCATTGCTTTCAAATGAGTCTGCAAGCCATGTTTCTGCTCCCTTAAAACAGTCGTGAACAGAACCAGCCACTTGGCCACTGAGTCAACAGGTCGAGTCAGGGCAAGTCACCACCACACAATTAGCACCTGGAGGAGAATGGGCACTTGACAATAACGATGACTACTCGTGTTACAAGGTGGTGGGTCGGAAAGGTGGGGGACGAGACTCACTTGAGCCACTCCTTGACGTGGTCCAGCATGTTCATGGGGATGGCGTTGACCATGGACACCTTTCGGGTGTAGTCCTTGAACACGAAGATCATGTCGAAGTTCTTCAGGTGGAACTGCACGCGCTCAAAGTGGACCAGCTCCGTGTCGTCCAGCGTGATCACAAACGGAGGCTGCAACGAGCAACGATCTCGCGTCACACACCGGTCCGTTCCTTACTTAACCAACACAATCCTAATCAGAGTGACTTCACGTATTAAAAAATTTACCTTATTGTAATAAGCACCTTTTTTTGTAACTTTACTAACAATGACAATTTAGTATTTCACATTTGCTGAATTTATTACATTAACACACACATATTTGTAAAGTATTTGCGATCTCTTGCAGCTTAGTTACAGTATTAATGACTTCTTACTTTTGCAATAACTATAAATAGAGTAGGATAGTAATTCAGGAGATGACACAATAAATAGGGGTGGATATTCAATACATCAAAATAAAATGTAACATACCACACAAGAATGACAATGAGTTCTTTAATGTGAAAAAAATACCTCTCATTTAATAAAAAGAACCTAAATAAAAGCAAAAGTAATAAACCTGTGCAAAAGTGCTAAACAGCACTGTGTAAGGTCAGTAAACTATTTAAATGAACTTATACAACAGAAACACCATTCAATAATTACAAATAAATTTATAACTTACATTGAAGTTACCTTATTTTTATAGCTAAATGTTGATTTTGGTAAAATTAAGAATCAAAATAAAACTGATTCTTACATTCTGAAGCGAGCGTTGCTTTTATCACGTCATCGCCATGTCATAGCCTTCCTTCCCTTCTCCCTCCTTACCCCCTCTCCAGCTGAGTGTATTGTGTTCCCCCCCCTTTTATTCTTAGGTCCCCCGCCGACGATTTGCGATCGCCATGCCATCTATGCGAGGGTATAAATTGATGTGTTTTTGTGCCCTCGGGCCACTTCTGCTAAGTTTTGGTTAGGGGTAGCTGCAGTTATTTCTGTCGTCGATCCGGTCAAGGAATGAGCAAGTGATTTGTATGTATATAACAAGTTTGGATTGAATATCTACAATAATTTTGATTAAAGGTAATATTAATTCAAAGTTGTCAGTATTGACTGTTTTTGAATTTACTAAATTCCCCCCAAATTTTTTTTATATCTTTTACTTCAAATACTGAGTCTTTTGAATACTTTATATTTTATGGTACTTTAGAATTTGACTGACCCATTCCTAGAAATGAATGAGTTAGCTAAGAGCAGTTATTTCTGAAAAGTAGTTGAAAGCAAAGTGAACAACAGTAAAAACAAGCGCACGCACCCACTCTGTGAGGTTGACGAGGCAGCCGCTAGTTGGCTGCAGCAGGACAGTGCTACGGTACGGGGCGCCGGGAAAGCCCAGCTCCCTGAAGGGTGTGTCAAACTCTATCTCCTGCTTCGTCATGCTCTCCACCTGCGCAGCGTACACACAAACACCTTAGCCACAGTGTTTATAGCTTACAAGACATCACAACTCTAAGACAGTAACTAACATTATTGTGAGTTATAAGTAGAGACCTGAAAAAAAATATTTTTTTTCAAAAGCAGTGTTATTTTTCAAAAAAATTCGCAACAAAAAGCTATGTTATTTTATTTTTATGTGCACTTTTATTAAACTGCAGTTAATTAAAAAAAAGGGGGGGGGGGGGTTGTCTGTAAAGTCGGTTTACGGACGATAATTTTACGCACGTAATCACGTCATTAGAAAACAATGATGAAAAATTGCATACTTTTTAATTTTCAAATATTATTTACAGTTTTTGCAAATTAATTTAAATAATTTGTTTAAATATCATGAACAATTACTTAGAGAAATAAACTGAAATCAAATCAATGTCAATAAATTGTTAATTTGAAATGATGAAATTGGACAAATAAATAAATTTTTTTAAATGGCTGCTTTTAAAAAGCCTGCCTTAACCTGTTTGATATTATAGAAGATTTTCTTGCACGGTGGTTTGCCGGTTCTTGCACGCTCGGCTCAGGCGGAACGTCACAATGAGTCGTGCTTTTTCGTGGGTGCAGTCGGCGTTCATAGATTTATAAGACGTTATCACGTCAAAAATTAAACCATAATATAACAGAAATTATTGTTCGTAAGTTTTACCTTACTACATTTAAAACTAAAGTTGCATAAGAATTTATCTGTAAATTATAACGGTTCATAATATACAAAAAAAAAAAAAAAAAAGTTGTTAAGCGCCAATTGTAGTTTTTGTTTTATTTTTTAAAATAGAATGCACAGACGAATCCAAACACTTTCAAAATTGTTCTCACTCATTCAACTCGTACATCCGCCTGTCGAGAATGGCTTGCAGCTCGGGCGATGAAAATCAAGCAGGAAAAAAAAAGCAAACGTAGATTAAGTCCTTCAGTAACTAGTGTAACGTTGCAAGATCCCTGCCCTCCTAATTAAATATTTCTCCTTTTAAACTATTTTTTGTACATGTAAATATTTCTTAAAAAGTCTTTCTGATGATATTTTACCATTTTTATGTATTTAAGGGTTGATATTTCACTTGCTGTGTGTTTTAAGAATGTACTTTGGATTTTAAGAGACGTTTTCAATCATTACTATGTTTTTTTTGTAATGATTCACAAAGAAGTCGCTGTACTAGATTTTTACCGGTTTTGGCCTACTTTTTCAGGTTTTTTCTAAATAAGTTTAATTTTGTAAAGTAATTTGTATTATGATTGCTGTTTGTAATGTTCATTAACGTGTTGAATGATTCTAAAACACGGGACTGTGTCTGGTGTGATGGTTAGAAAGAGAGGCATGAGAGGCCTGTAAGTAGGAGTGAGAAAGAAACTGTGATTTCCCGCTAACCGAGATAAAAGCTGGGATTCACCACGAGTCATGGAACATGAGTGATAACTGCTGTCTCACGGTGTGGGAGAGAGAAGGAAATTGTAAAGTCCCTGGCTCTATGTGTAGAAGACTGTTTTCAATGTGTGTTCTGTATTCCTATTGGCTTGTGATGGGTAGTGTGAATGAAGCATGTGTGTGATTGGTCGGTGAGGTCATGTGACTTCTCCTCCCTGCGAGGAGGAGACGTGTCATGAGTTCATCAGTAGTCGTCGGGCGATCGCTGCCAGGCGAGGCCACGTTTCGGCGGCTCGCGGTTTTTCGTTGGATGCGGCCCTGTTCGAGGGCGCACTGATTTCGGTTACTTACCACTTACCGTAAGATTTACTGAAGGACTTAAACTACGTGTGTTTCTTTTTTTTTGCGTTAATTCTCATCGCCCAGGTGCGAGCATTTCTCGACAGGCGAATGTACGAATGAAATGAGTGAACGGAACATTGAAAGTGTTTGGATTTGTCAGTGCAGCATTCTATTTGAAAATAAAACAACAAAACTAGAATCAGCGCAACATATTTTTATTTTTGTATGTAACGAACCGTTATACTAGTTACTTGAAGTACACAACTAGTGAGGCCCCAAACCTGGCCGCACCTGGCGAAACACAGTCGCCACGAGCCAAAATGCCGACGAAGATTGTCACAATTTCTAATTAAGTGGCAGAATGAAAATAAAAATGTTAGGTTAACTTAAAACTCGGCATGGCTCTGACCACCAACGTTAAATTTTCTATCCCACAATTCTCCTACATATTTGGCGAGAAGCCAGAACGCACCCTCATTGTGCAGCGATCGACAGACGACTGGTGAAATCATGGCACTGGTTCCTCCACGCAGGAAGGGCAGTCACATGACCTCACCGACCAATCACATACACTCTTCATTCACACTAACAATTACAAGCCAATCAGAACACAGAACATATACACTGAAAACCATTTCCACACATAGAAACTGGGGATTCACTTTCTTCTTCTCTCTCCAACACTGTGGGAGAGTATAGCCCGTCCCACTCTTAGATTGCAGTACACGGCTTATGGCGCGCACTGTTGCCAAATCTCTAACACATTACGAATTTCAGGAGATATGTGTATTTGTAATTCGGACCGAACAAGAAGCATTTTAAGAAATCATATCGTAATTTATAATATTTTATACTATTGCACATATAAATTTGTAATAATGCCACTTTTATGTAAATTTCAAATAAAAACTACCTATTGTAGACGAAAATTTCTTATATGTTTTCTTTTATGTTCTAAAAATCGCATATATATATCATATTTTTATGGGCCCGATAAATGCTGTATTTTTGGACAAGTCATGTCCAAAATGATAAATAAAATACGGTAATGGAAATTCTCGGTCGAGTAAGTTATGGGAAAAATCGGAACAATTGGGTCGAAATGGAGCAGATTTTTTGAAAAACAGAAAAATCGCAACAACTTCCATAACATGAATAATATCGCATCCGTGTTAACGTATAATAACTCGAAGTACCTAATGCCAAATATGTTTTCTAAATAAATTTTGTATACGACCATCCAAAACTGCATGGGTTCGAAAAATATTTTCACCGGACATAAAAAACGTAACTGCCTTAGTAAACACCTTATCAAATCTGTTTAAATTATTTGTAAATATCATAATTATTTTCCAAAACTTTGTCTAAAACAATGTTTGATAAGATGCTTGGTGTTGAGAAGGATATAAAAATAATTCAAAATTTTGTACCATGATCGCTATTAAATTCCTTCGTATTTATTTCATACATTTTACATTATGTTCAAGATTCGATTAAAATATTTTTGTAGCAACCATTACTGCAAGGGGAAGAAAAAATATGGGTTTAAGGATATAAAAATCCCTTTTGTTCTAATGTAAATAAATATAATCATCAAAATCTTCCTGCGTCTTTAGGCTGTGCCGATAAGGAATTTTTTTTAACTTTAACTTACAACAAGAATCTGTTCACACACATTTCATTTATAGGAATTTATACGATAAATGTAACGTTAACTTGATTAAGAAATTAATAACATCACATACCATTTAATCACTATCGCTACCGCTGACCAATGTTGATACCCCTTCCATAAGAGTAGCACAGAACTGACCAGAAGAATGGTAAGCTTCCTTAATTGCATTGCACACACTCATATTTTATGAAAAATACTCAAATACATTCAACACAATCTTGCGCTCCCTCCCGCGTAGCATACCGATATAATTTATTTTCGGTGTTCTATCTTACATATTTTATATGTACGTAATAAAAATAAATGTAGAAAATAATATCACGTATGTTAATATATAATTTGTCAAAATTATAACTGTAACGAGTCACCGGACACAACGCGTTGCTTCATCGCGAGACGCGATACTAACTGGCAGGCTGGTTTTCAGAAATGTGTGTCTAAGGAAATACATGGTTGACTAAGGAAGCCATGTATTTGAAATTGCTTGCAGGACAGAACCCCACTTATCTAAACACAAGACCCTGTTTCCTCTTACGACGGCAGCTTGTGAGAGAAACCTCTATTGCAGCGCGCCCTTGTACTGATAAGACACGTCTTTAACAGCTATTTCCACGGAAACTATAGAAGCAATTGAGATGAAGCTGCTTTTAAAAACTAATTCAATTCATTGTGAAAATTTTTCACGCTTTCGTCCCCCATCTATCTTTAATAGAAAAAACGTTTTCCGCTGGTCAACTTTTTGATGTGTCAGTTTGTGAGAAAATGCATTTCAATATATTAAAAAATTATTTAAGTGAAACCTGTACAGTTTTTGTCTTAAAATTTGTTCGGTGGCGTCCTAAGGCATTAATTTATTAATAAAAAAAAATCTGAATGAAATACACGTGTAGGTTATTTTAATTTTATGTGAAACATCTCGGAATACTTCAAAACAGTTCGCAGTGAATAAGTTATGTTTTTTAATTTTTTCGGACACTTAAAATATTGTTAAGTATTCAAAATAAGCATTGCCTGATGCGTATTTCGATGCTATACAATATAAAAAAAAAGCTTGGTCCAAAAATTAAAATTTTAATTTCGTTTGATATTTGGCAACAACGCACGAAGGAACAAGGACAGCGCTAACGGCAATCGGCGTGTGTTAGAGAGAGAGAGAATGCGCCCATTTACTTCCACACTGCAATCTAAGAGTGGGATGCTCTATAGTTCTCCTCCAGTTCCCACGCAGTGACGAGATATCATTTCTGTCTCTCTCTTGGTGGGAATCACCGTTTCTATCACACTCGCACTCATAAATCTCATATACCTGCATCTTTCTAATACATACCACACCAAGTCCATTGTTCTAGAACATTAGGTAACAGCAATCATAATAAAAATTACTTGATAAAAATTAAACTTACAGCAAAACCCCTTATTTGCACTTTTCATGGGGACAAAGTAAAAGAGTGTAAAAAGCGGGAAAGTGTAAATAAAGGGAAAAGTATAAAAAGGAGTACAGTTTACCTTATTTAGAATTTTTTTCCTTTTGTTTAATAGCACATACTACAATGCAGGTACAAACACACTAACAACAAATTTTACTTTAGTATTTAATCCATTATTAATTTACCACATTTGACAAAAATAAAAAAAAGAATGAAAGCCAAAATGTTTTTCTGATTACTTCCTAAAAATAAATTTGAAATTTTCTTCTGCTTGCTTTTTTGGCTGTTCAAGATTATTTGCCTCTCCAAATTATAAATACAGTTGCAACCGGCAGGGTTTATAACAAATACGGGCTACATACACATTGCTCACAGTAAAAATTTTTTTAAGAAAAGGCCGCAAATTGTTGAATATTTACCGTCAATAGCGCGCCAAACGCGGAGAAAGGTCATTGTACTCGGTCAGCTGCTGTAACGACGCGGCGGCGCATGCGCACTCTATGCTCCGCCCAGGCTCATGACGCCATCAGCCGCCAACCAATAGATGCGAGCTTAGCGGAAAAAAATATAAGCTCCACCTCCCGTGTACCAATTTTATCCAGTTCTAATACCAGTTTATTGGTATACGCACCAGTTTTCTCGCTGCCGTGACATGTTCAAGTTTACGTTTATCATGATGTCTTGATACCAATAATTAATTATTTACGATCCCCAGAAATAAATGGTTAGTTTAAAAAATATGGCGTCAACTGTACAACACTTCCCAAATTATAAAAGACGTATAAAACAGTTACCAAGACACCGCTCATTTTATCTTGTGAAGTTTATGTCTCGTACCAGTATTTCGGCTAAGTTGTGACATAAATACAGTATCAGAACTTACAAGCAGCCATGTTTGAACATTCATGAGTTTACGTTTTTCCCTCGTGCATTTTAGATTGTCTCCTGCTATAATTACTCGTACTTTTACACGCCTAGGCTTAAATTATTACATGTTTAGAAATAAAAGCAACTTTTCATGTTATAAAATATGTATATTTTGCTATTTAAAATGTTCATTGCCTACTAGCTCCACGGTATTTTCTGGTTGTTTAAGCCCGGGCTACATTCGCAATAGCACGCAAATAGCACAGACGCACAGAAGTTCAACACACACTTTTAGATATGAGCTGCCACATTGGCAAATAGCACGCGCACAGAAAAATAGCACAGGATCGGCGCACAGAAAGTTCATTATCTTTTAACTTTTAGGTTATTTTCTGTGCGCGACCATGGTGGTAGCCAATCAGCAAACAGTTTAAGTACTACTCTAGTGGGCTTATAAAAGAACAATTGTCACGAAAGTATTGGTACTCTTGACTTGAGTAGTTTGTTATAGTTTTCAAACACGCGATAACATAAAAATGGAAGGCACATTTGATAGCTTTTTGATAGCTGTAATAGAAAGTAAAAATATTTTGTATGACAGGGGATCCGCAGGATACAAAAATGAAGAAGCTAAATTAAATGCTTGGAAGTCTGTGTCTGAATGTGTTAAAGAAGCCGGATTTGAAATAAACAGTGATATATATTTTTGAATGCTCATTGTGTTTTGTACGTAAACTTTGAAATATTTAAAATATTTCTGGGTTTAACGAAAACCGTACCACAATAACAACACACGAATCTAAACAAACGTCACGTATGCCAACTTCAGTGACCAAAATTGTGAACGGGAGTTTTACGTTTAAAAAACTTTTTTGAATGCTTCCGGTATTATTTTGTGTTGTGTTGTGCGTGAATGTAGCATCAAGCTCTGTGCTATCTCTGTGCGTGTGTGCTATCTGTGTGCTGTTTGCGTGCTATTGCGAATGTATCCCGGCCTTTATGGTTGTTACGTGACGTAAATAGCGGGATTGATTCGATTTTTGAGACGTAATTCGCGGGAAAGTATTGTATTGGACTATATGGGAACCAAACGGGACCTGAAGAATATAGTGCAAATAACGGGAAAACGTAAATAACGGTAACGTAAATAAGGGGTTTCGCTGTATTTAGAAAAACCTGAAAAAGTAGGCCAAAACATGCAAAAATCCAGTACAACGACTTATTTGTGAACAATTACATAAAAAATAGTAATGATTTAAAATGTCTGTTAAAATACAAAGGACATTCTTAAAACATATAGAAAGTGCAAATATAAACCCTAAAATACATAAAAACGGTAAAATATTCTTAGCGAGACCTTTTAAGAAATGTTTACATTCATGAAAATAGTTTAAAAGAAAAATATTTAGCTGGGTCTTGCAACGTTACAAAGTGTTGAATTTAGCCATCAAAAAACAGCATTTTGCCTGGCATTCACAAGTTTGTCACTCTTTACGTGCTTTGCAACAGAATATTCATTTGATTTCTTTCAAAAGTATATATTGGCAGTTGCAGTATTTACACATTAATGTAACGGCATCAGATGCATAAACACAGTTACTTTTAAACTCATCAACTTCCACTAACCACATTTTTTGGCATTTTTATGTGGAGCAATTAACATTAAAACTGGAAATATTGATAATGTTGTTAACTAAATGGCCTGTTAAAACAACAAGCAAGCAGTTATAAAAATAGTTTGGTTTCTGGTTGCTGCAGCATAAACGACGTCATTGGGAAAGCAAGCGTATAAACAGTAGTAAAGAGTGCGAGGATAGACAGGAGTGGCTTGTGTAGATGAAAAAGAAGATGGAGGAGACTGCCTTGACAGCGGTAACAAAGAGAGGAGAAGAAGGGAGAAGGATCTTGCAAACAGATCCATTAGCACTCTCTACCCCTTCCCTTTTTAGGAACATTCCGAACATAATATTTCAAAGGCTGTAAAGAAAAACAACCAGAATAAGTAATACGGTTTAAATGCAGTGTGTATGATTTTTTAACTAAGCTTGTCCAGCCCTCTGCTGACATTTCAGAAACAATAAAGAAAATAACAGCCTGGTATAAGTAACACAGTTCAGACGCAGTGTGTATTTTTTTTCCAACTAAGCTGTTCCAGCCCTCGGCCTAGCATGTGACGATACAGCGATGATTCTTGGTGTTGGGGAGAAGAGGTCTACCACACGACCACAGTAGGAAACGCAACATTCTTTAATTTGTGTAGAAATTCGCGAAAAAGACTGAAAAAATTATAAAATAATCTTTGACTTGAAAACATCACAATTTGCATTATTTTTAGAGTTTATTGCAATCATGATTTTTATCAGGTACCTAGTTATAAAACTAGGAATTTTTTCAGGCATGTATTTCATTATCAGTCATCATAAATGGATGAGGGGGTGAGACAATGATTTGGAGCAGTGACTAACACCAGAAAACCACCAGCTCACCACTGCATTTCCCACATAGATGAGCAAGCATTACACCCCACTGGGAATCAAAAGTAAATCGCATCAGTGGAAGGCAAGTGATCTGACTGCTTGACATCATGTCTCAATCACTAATGATTAGACTTTTACTGTATTTACACACCTATTGATCACACATTTTACGTCAATTTTTTGGTTTAAAAATATGTGCACACCTTATGGACATTTTTAATTTTGGGTAAAAAAAATAAAATATTATAATTCCAGTGTGTCATTGAGTATGTGCATAAATAACTCTCATGTATTGGGTTTTAAAATATGTCACGAGTAATTAAACATTGTTTAGTTAAACTATCTCAGTAGCTTGTGAAAAGAACTATGAATGATGTCACTGTGCTTGTCTGCCCAGCAAGCACCGGTAAGTGACGTGACTTGCTGGGCTAGCATTCCGCTGGAGGGAACAAATATAAAACTAAACCAGCAAGATTTGCGTGTGTGCATTGATCCGTTAACTGGCTCCCTACACAATCTTAATGTGTGTTTTTAAGATGCAACGGTGACACAAAATTTTTTTTTGCATTACAGTTCCCAGCTTTCAAATGCAAAATTCTATGACAAAACTGCAGCCATTGTTGCAGCACTTCAAAGCCTCCAGCCCCCGCATAAATTTCTCCCCGACTGTAATGTGCGCCTGCTAGTGTTTGTAAAAGGAACAACAATTAAGGGTAGCTTGCTGACTTTTTTTATTCAAGATGAGAACAGGTTAAAAAAATACAAGAACCAGGAAGGGATACACATGTACAAAAAATACAAGACTTCTACTTAGTCTTTAATGTTAGTAGTATGGGTCATAAAGTAGAAGAGTGGGGACTTGAGGGGGGGGGGGGGGGCAAGTGGCGCAAGAATGTCGCCTCTCTCCCTCCTACAGTAATAAAGTGGCATAGATAGCAGACAAAATGAAGACCGAAGGTCACCAGTGCCCTATATCTTACGCACCAATAAGCTGAGACATGAAACAAAGTATTTTACTTGTAGCTATGGAATTTTCCTGAAGAGATTTATAGTACAACCCTTATTCGAGGGTACACAGTAAAAATGAAAGAATTTAATGATCCATATCACAGAAGCAACCCATACGCAGGGGCGACCCTTCTGCTTGTAAATACGATACTGCCCAGTGTGTCTGGACCCTGAGAGCAGACATACAGGGTGGCTAGCAAAACCTCTACAAAAATTTCCCCGACTTTTCCCTGACTTCTCCAGGTGCGCTACTGCTTTTCCCTAACTATACAGAAAAGCAAAAAAATAACAAGGTTACAATCTCCACAAACTTTTTATCTGAATATGAACACTGCTTACCTACCAACAGCTTCATGTTGCACACTCATATCATATCTTGATTATTTAAATAGCAAAGACTTAAGAGGCCACTCCAGTGTTTCAGGGGCACTACGCAACCTGCGTTAACCTCATAAGATTCAATGCTATTTTCATTTTGCTTATAACTTATTAACTAATATAGATTTCGAAATGATGCTTGCTTGATATGTAAGACAACGATGCTCTTATCAAAGCCCCTTTCTTCAAAAACGTGCATATATTATGGTTCAAACCTAGACAACACACTTATGCATATTAGTAAAGATTAGTATAAAACCATAATTTATGCACGTTTTTGAAGAAAGGGGCTTTGATAAGAGCATCGTTGTCTTACATATCAAGCAAGCATCATTTCAAAATCTATATTAGTTAATTAGTTATAAGCAAAATGAAAATAACATTGAATCTTATGAGGTTAACGCGGGTTGCGTAGTGCCCCTGAAACACTGGAGTGGCCTCTTAAGCATTTAACACACAAAAATTTTCACTGGTAACAATCCATTGTTCACTTGTAAAATGCAGTTTTCAAAGTGTCACAATTACACAAAATAAAATTTTTTCACTATAAATAACTTAAAATTTCTGAATTTTAAAAGTTTTGATTGTCACAGTACTATTAATCACTTCAATGTTTTAATTTATTCATCAATCAGTTGCGACTGCCTGTGTGCATCTTCAATGATTTTGGACTTTTTTTCTTTCAGCTCTTTTATTATCATTTCAGATTTTCTTTTCCTAGCTGCTTCTTCTTTCTTTCCTGCTTCCTCCTCCTTTCTCAATGCAATTGCTTCTCTGAATCTTGAATATGCATTACGAACAGAGTGAATAAGTTTTTTGCCAATGTTAAGTTTTTCTATACCACCTGAACAACATCATACATACACCTTCTGGCCACTAAACTTTCTTCTTTCATGTTTGGCAACAAACTCTCAGAGTTTACAGAGAATCCTCTTTCAAGGTTTGCATTGCCATGCGAGATGATTACAAGTTTCATCACTTTTGCAACATTGTAAGTCTCGGTGCATTCTTTAAAAAGGTTTCTCCAGAAATGGTCAACACGTAGAGATTTCCGTGAATATTTTTTTAAGCTATCCTGAACATTTGGCTGCGAGCATGTGCTCTTATACTCACGCAAAGCTTTGCCTGCCACAGATATGTCCACCCATTTATTGTCAGTCAGCACAGTAAGAAGTATGGCCAATCTCTTGCTTCCCAGCTCTACATTAGATGCAATGTTTGGGTCAAAACATGACACAGCTCTTGTAAGCTTGTATGCTAATGGCGAACGTTCTACAAGCTTAGTTACAAACTTGCATATGCACTGCCTACAACACTCACGGAATCTCAAAACATCGAGCTCTGAAGCAGTCTTCACTTTTTTTAGTTCATAGAGTACGCTAAATGGAAGAGACATAGATTTAGCAGTATGCAAATTTGCCACTTTACTCAAATCAATTTTATGCACGAAAGGAGAACTTTTCATTTCAGTATCTCACTCTTAACAATGTGCCCCATTTGTTCATGAATCATGGTAGATAAAGAAGAATGAAGAAATGGTACCAATGGCACATCAGCCTGAAATTCTGTCAGGAAGGGTTCTACATCAGATGCCAAAGATTTAAAAAAGGTACCTAAGTTTACAGGTAACAATGGATCTTTCGTTATATCTGCTACAATTCTGAAACTATTGCAAAGTGGCAAAAGTTTCTTGTCTTTCTGCATCTCTTTCACATACAGTATGATGTTGGGAAGGATTTCAAGAGCTTGATGTGCAACTGAACTATTTTCCACCCATCTGATGGCACAAAACTTTTTGGGAAATACTTCTGATGATGTGACTGAAGTATACAAAGCTCGTCTGGCAGGCACGTCTTTGAAAAGATTATACAAAGCTCGAAGAAATTCTATTATTTTCCGGTCTGTACTAACTATACCTGCCTTGAATGCACAGTTTACAGTATGCAAACCACAACTGCCTAGTTCTAATATTTCTGGGGCATGCTCTTCACAACTAGATTTAATGTCATTTTTGAGTTCTCGCAAGACCTTCCAGTTGACATTGGGCCCGTCCATGAAAATCTGAACAATGTCATGGAGAGAAAGACTCTTGATACCACATTTGAAAGCATTTAGAAAGTGAAATGCAGTTGATTGGCCTAAAAAAACAGATGTGTAAATACATGGTCACTACACCATCACACTCTAAATCCCAAAATCGTACAGTTATGTCCATCTGTTGCTTTTGCGAAACTTTGGTTAGAGATTCATCAAAACCTATTACGACTTTTTGTCCTTTAAGCATTTTACTGATTTCATCCCTGAAATATGGTGCTAGACCAAATGTGATATAATAACCTACCTTATCTCTCTGCAACTGAAGTTTCCTTGCTATGGTACTATCTGGAAACATTGTACGAAAAAGAAGTACATCACGCCCAGCTGCACGCAAAGATCTGTATGTCATCACACACTGAATACACCACAATATTTCAGCTTCCGTGACTTGATCATTTAGCATAAATGGTTGAATTACACTGGATGACTTAACCACAGACTGGTTCAAACACTGAGGTCCAGATGGCTGCTCTTTCTTCACAGATGTTTGTACATATGCTATTTCCCCACAAGCTGAATGCTCCAAGACTGAAGATGTCGATGGAAGTAAAGACACGGCTTTAGTTTCACAAGGTACAGACTTGAAAAAAGCATTAACCTTCACACAGTTTAAACTTTCAGCCCACTTCAAGTGTTTTTTTCCTTCCACGTGACTTGTAACAGCACGGCGGCCCATGTCGCTTAAAGAAAATTTAACATTACACCAATTGCACCTTGCTAAATTATTGTCTTTTGGAACTCTAGCGATTCATTTTAAGGTAGGATCGGCTAACATATCCGACCTAAATAAAGTTTTTTTCCTACCTGCCATTATTTTTTTAGATCACTGGAGCCGTAGAAATGAAACACACAGGAAAAGCCCACTATCAAGACATTTTTTATGTTCTAGACAATTTTCTAAAACACAGCACAGGTCAAGCTGCACCGTAATTTCTTATCACACAAATGACACAATTGTCACTACACAGTACACAGAGGTGCCAACCATTAACCAATGCAATCAGTAGTAAATATAAAAAAATCAGTAGTTTTAGAATATTTTCAATAGTGAATTAAATCAGGGGCAGATCCAGCTTTGGGAGGGGTGGAAGTAGATGTTCGACAAAGTTCACACACATGACCTATAATAAAACAAGAAAGGTATATAACTTACACATGTTGTTTGTATGAAACTTCTTCACAGTTAAGTCTAGGATTTCTGGAGCATATTGAGTGTTGCCTTCTTTGCTTTGATAAGCACATCACTTGAGAATTTCTGATCAAAGCAAGCTTTGCCACTTGTTAGCATGTGTGTCTTCTGGATAACCAAAGATTCTAGTAATTCAGAACCCATTGTGGGCCTGAATTCTGTCTTGTTTTTCCTAACCATGCTAAAAATTCTCTCGCAAGAAGCATTACTATGAGGTATCGTAAGAATTGCCAACATTATTTTAGGAAGGACAATGAATTTCTTATGTCCATCAGCATTCTTCAGTTTTGTAATCAAATGCCATGCAACATCCATTCTATTTCTGTTACACGATTTGATTTCCTGAGGAAGATCTTCACACTGATACCTAGCAAATTCCACTTCCAGATCAGAGCTCTCCTGCTCATTCAACAAGAATGAATGCTTCGCACAAAAATACTGAACAGATTCATAGGAAACTGTTTCACGTTTTTGTATGTCAGCTACAGCAGCATGGATTACAGTTTCATTCTGTAGTGGAAACTTGGTCAGAATGTATTTGCAAGCAGATTCAAAATATTTTCGCACACAGGTAAAGAAAATCACCATGTTTTCTTCACTTAAACCCACATATTTATCACTTATTTACATTCTTGTTTTTGCACCAATAACTAGGTCTTTGTTGTCTTTTTGTTGATTCCTATCCCAATATTTGACATCTAAAATACTTTTGCTACTCCAAATACCTTCAGGCTTCAGAAACCTGATAAAAAGCTCAGTGAGTAGTGACAATAGCTCACTATGGAGAATGTGAATTAGCGGTTCTTCACTTTGCAGCACTGTATTAATTCTTGTAAACACTGGGGTAGTGTTTTGGAGGAACAAACAGTACAATTTTGTAACAGGCGAAGACAAAGCCTGCTTAATCCTATCAAGTCGTACATTCACACTGTGATGCGTAGGCTTGGTTGCTATTTTTTTTGCTGATTTTGGATTTTGACTGCTTGAGATGTCAATCTTGCATTTTGATTGAGCTGGAGCTTCATCATTCTTTGACTTAGACAAAGCGTGCTTCTTAGTTGTAGACGTTGCAACATCTCGAGGTATGGAGTCTCTGTCAGGTGCATTTGGCCTCTCAAGAACGTACGAATTGGACTTGATATTGGTAACATTTGAAGTTTTTTGCCTTGCTTTTTCATTCAAAGGAACTAAAGTACTAGTAATTTCAGGTATGCACCCAGCCTCTCCTACTTCATTACCACCAGCTGAAATGCAAGCAGTATGTTTCAAATTACGTTCATCACACTTTTTTTCACCAAAAACAAAACTGAGTAGTGCAGGCCACTGTTCCAAAAACCTATCAATACAATTCTTTAATGATAACCATCTAGTGCTTGTATGCTTTAGAATTTTGTGTGTGGCAGTATCGCACAGAACCTGACATTGCTGCAGCTTCTGATGACGAAGAGAACTTCTATCTAAGTAGTGGTACAAATCAACCTAAAGATCTTCAATACATACTGGAAATTCTTTTGCAGCATTCTGTGCAGCAATGTGTATTAAATGACAAGCGCAACCCTGCATGAACACATTTGGATTTTCTTTCTTTATGAAGGAAGCTGTTCCTTTATGTCTGCCAATCATTGTTGAACAATTATCTGTGCCAAATGACAAGCAGTTATTCCATGTCAAACCCCTCTTCTGTATCTCTTCATTAATCAAAATGAAGATGTTTTCTCCTGTGTTTTGAACTTTGCAAGCACAAACAGCAAGAACTTCTGAAACGATTTTTCCTAGATCGGATCTGTAGGCCGTTACGACGATGGGGTATAATGTAACCTCTTCATTGTCATTACGCCCATCAGTAGCAATACTGAAAGCTGAATGCTTTAAGTTATCAATTATTTCGGCTTGGGACGTCTCTGCAAGTTATTTCACAATTGCAGTAGTCTTTGTTCGCTTGCAAGCATAATTCTGTGCGATATTTGAATCTGGACACATTGATTTTAATAAAGGGCTGAAATGATCTGCAACAGCAAGTGGTACGTTGCGCTCGATGAGAAATGAAGTAAAAAGAACTTTGGTGTTTGTAGTGGGATCAGCAGTCTCAGTTTTAAAAAAAGACGTCAAAGTTTTATTAGCATTTTTTACTTGCAAATTGTCCATGTGCTTTTTACTACTTACGTGACGCTGGCAATCGTTTTTACCTCCATGTTGAACACTAAAATCGCACTTGCACAAATTACAAAACACGTGGTATTCAGATACATTAGACACGGCTAGACTTGTCCACAACTGCGAATATTCTTTGCGATACTTTTGTGAATTTTTTTGGTTTGGAAGCCATGTTGAGTTCACACGCACGCAACATTTATATTTCCCAAATATTTAAGGTAACTTCAAATGTACAACTTGATAACTACACATGACACTTCCCGCACAAAGAACAACCAACAACTGGACGGATCGATGTATCAATGAATGAGTCGAAAAGCCAGTCCACACGCCCGAAGCAATACACAGATCGATTGTATATAATCAATATTTTTCTCGTGCTTATACAAATACAAAAGTATCTTGAACAAGCGAAGCGGGACGTTGTACACCATACGCGTTTAAACAACTTATCTATACACAAAAACACATAATTCACAATAATATGCTAACTCGACTAGTTCCACACAATTTTAAAGTGAAAACAAAACTCTCCCTGAGCGTGGGAAAATGATGCGTCATACGATATACACAGCTGTAGATGCGTACGTGCACAAGACAATGGCCCGTTTTTTTTATCTGAAGCTGATTATTCCGTAGCTTAAAAACGGAATCCGTACTTCCATAGCAAGTCACAATAATTCGTATAAACTACGGACAATTCGTAGAACTTGGCACCTCTGAGTACACAGCAGAAAAGTTTACGCCATGTTCATCCTTTAGGCAGTACCGTAGATATAATAAAATTTAAGTCTATGAATTTCTCTTGAATGATACACTTGCATAAGCCGAGGAAATATTATTACCGCAACATATAAAAGTAAACAGCAGGAACGGACAAAAACAAATGAGCAGTGAACCTAGTGTTGCCAGGTCCGCCCGCGCGTTTATATCTCGCATTCTCATTATGTAACTAGATTCGCCTCCAAAACGGCTTGAAACACTACAGTAGACTAACTAAAATTCATTAAAAAAAGTTATAGAATTTAACAAACAGCAGAAAAGATAAACCACCGACTGAGTGGCTTTTATCACAGTGGGAACTAAATCAACATCACACCACATCTACAAAGAAAACCACTGGTCTGGCAACACTGGCAGTGGATGCTTGGAAGTAAATCGTAGTACGTGCCAGAAAAACGATTTATTTGGGACGAAACACTGGTATGCCGTGGCACCTTTACACAACAAAATTATCTTGGTAAAAATAAATATGGAACATAAAACTGGTATGTATACCAAGAAATTGGTACATCTTACTACACCACTGCAGAAATGTAGAAATGTCTGTTTAGTAAGTTATGGATTTACATTTTTTAATATTATTCCCTGACTTTTCCAGGCATCACAAAAATCACAAAAATTTCCTGACTTTTCCCGGTTTTACAGGTCGCTCGCCACCCTGACATACAAACCGGGGCTAAAACAGTGTCTGAAGTCAGCCTTCTTGGCATCCTTGGATCATACAAATTTTGTCCTTTTTACCATCCTAAATATTAATCAATAAGTAGAATTAAAAAAGGAAACAATGAAGTTTTTTTAAGACATGTAAAAACAGAGACAACGGCCTTCAAAGTGCCTGCAAATTATATTTATTTCATTTAGCCAAGCAAAAGATATTTATTTGCAAAGGAGGGACTAACATTATTTCTCAATAACTGACACCAATTACAGTAAATTCTTGTTATAACAAAGTATTATAAAGCAAGAGATTTTGTTCTTTACACTGAAATTTCTTTACTGAAATATCCCAACATACATATACTATTTCCATACTACAGAATGCAAAGGCAAAACAAAATGGAACTATGTATGTACCTACCCTATAATCATCAATTATTTGAGCTGCATTATGCTACAGGGTTAGTGGTTTATTTTGAGAAAAACATTAAATAATTTCAATCTCTGTAAAAGAATATTCTTTTGCGGTTGGAACTGAGCGATGATTGATCATACATCTTCACAATTGTGCCGTAAAAAAGGGATTTAGGCACGTTTTATTTAATTATTTGTAATCTTAAATATTTTCGGAAATATTTTTTTTCCATCTTATTTTCTTTACGGCCAGGCCCTCAGCCTCTGTTCTCAGAGGCGAGCTGATTTTCTTTCCCAGCCTAATGCTAGCTTAGCGTTCTGGCTAATATTTCTCCCGCCTCCAGGCACGTCGGAGGCCGGTAACTTTATTTCTCCGCATGACTACTTTTGCCTACAGCAGCTTGTGAAGCAGTGCTGAGCCCTGCTAACTCTGTCACGAATCGGTATAAGGTTCACTAGCAGCAAGACACGACAGGAGGATCCCGTGGACCTTGCGTCCCACAGACCATGCGTTTTTTGAAAACATCCCCCCCCCCTGCTCCCCCACCCTTTCTTCTCAGAAGTGAAGCTAGGAGCGATGACCGCACGGGGACATTAACCGAATTCAAGGCCATCTCAAGCTTGACAGCCGCAGTTACGATTCTGGACTTTAACGACATCTAGCGACGGCTGTGGTCACTAACACCACTTGTGGGCGTCGGCAGCGCCGACACTACCGCGCTCGCGCGGAGGTAACGACAACCTTTCTCATCCTTATATCTCGGGCCGCTAGGTGGCACCTCTGGTTACTCCATTACCCCCTAGCTTGACACTCTCGTCGGACACTAGTCGATTTATTAGTACTTCTTTTCGCCACCAAAAGATAGCGCCTCAGTCGCGCAGTCCCTCCAGTAAGATCTAATTTTTTTTTTTATGCCAGACACCTTCGGGTGGGCTCGGTAATTTTCGGCTCAGAGCCTACCCCCTCCCATTCTCTAGAGACCCCGCGCTTATGATATACTGATGATATCCCGCTCTGAAGGGACTTCGGTGCGCGCCTCCTGACTGACTGGTACCTTCTGTAACTGCGATCTTCGGCGAATCATCGACATCGCATCGTATATTATGTAGTCTTCTCAGACTAGAGGGATGAAGTCCCTATCTAAAATTAAGATTAACCAGTCAGTAGTTTAGTTATGAGTAGAGAAACTTAGTATTTTTATATTTATATATTTCTTTTATCATGAAGACTTCCGTGTCTACCGCGAATCGTGGTTCGGGGTTTCGGAGACGAGACGCCCTCTCCTGAGCGCCAGGACCAACACGCTGTTTGGCAAGTCTTGACGTCATCCCCCCCCCCCTTTAATTTCCCTCTATTGGCCTTTTGCGCCATTTAAGTATACTGTCTGGAAACAGGTCTAATTCTTTGGAATTTGGACTTCTGTTTCAGACAGGGTTCCAAGTTTGGGGCAACCAAAATCCTCTGCCAGAACTTCTGGAGTCGGTTCCTGACCAGAATCCACCATCTTTAGGCCTACTACCTCGATCACCGTCTACCTAAAGCCCCGGGTGATACCCGTATAATTCTATCATTTTATTCACGAACTCAAAAAATAGTGTAACCCAGTTAAGACAGCGGACAGTAAAAGCAGTTCGAGGAGACGAAATTTATATAATGTTTTGCAAGGACTATATGTACAACCTGTAAAGTTAGCGATGTTAATTTCATTCAAGTCTTTAAATATTGTTATTTTTGTTAAACATTCAGGGCCGGCCCGATAGTAAATAAGTTCAAAGAATATAATATAATAAGTGTAACTGTGAGGAATTTAAGTAAGATTACTTATCCATGAAAAACAGCCGTTACAAAGGAATATTTAATCTATAAAAAAAAGAAAGAACAATGATTAATAAAATAAGGAAGTCTATAGACGTAACTGTTGTTTTTATTTAATTAATCTATAATAACGATCCCTTTTTCTCCCTAGTGTTCGTAGGGAGTCTCTAAATTTGATTTGTTTACTCCTAGTGTCGCCTCTGTTGTTGACTTTTTATAGTTATTAATTGAGGGTCCCAGTATTCAGAGTTTCCAAATCTTTTTACCTTCTTATTTAATTACTCTTTAAGACATTTGGGGTATTACACAATCTTCCCCCGTTCTTTCAGTATTGAAGAGAGTGTAGAGGGTGCCAAACCAAACTGCTTGGCCACGTGTGATTTTTTTGTGCCTTTGTTTACTTCCTTCAGGATTTCCATTTTTTCTTTTAAAGAATACTGTTTCCGTTTTTTTATCGTCCATGAAGATAAAAATTAAACTGAAACTTGGTTATAAAAATAATAAATGCATAAATAAATACAGCACGTCACTGAAAATCACTGATGGCAACAAAATGTAAACAATCAATAATGGAAACGGAAACCGAACAGACCAAAGACTGAACGATATGTGCAGAATATGGAAACCATTGAGTCGCTGATATTGCCAGTTTTAGCGGCATCTAGTTTTCCAGTGAGTTAACTTAGTGTAAGTTTTTCATAAATGTTGCCGTTGGCCATATCTCGCCACAAATAAAATAAGTGAAGTGCGCACATCTAAACATACAGTTCCTATTACTAGTAGTGTATTTTTTAAGTCTATGGCCGTGAGTAAAAGCAGTTGGCCATATCTTGGGTAGAAAAAAAAGAAAACAAATGCACATCAAACTTTGCAATGCCGTTTTCAATGTAAATAGACAACAAAATAAAGCAGTTGAATGCTTGAATCATTGAAATTATGCCAAGAGAACGACAGTAAGTAAATGTTTTGACGCATAGATAGGGCCAATGAAAAATGGTAAATAAAAAAGGCCCATTTCGGTGAATAAAAAGAGTTATTTTGGTGCCAAATTTCGGTGAAAAAAAAATTGTTTAGTTAGAAAAAATAACTATTTCGTCATTATAATTTTATACACATGTATATGTTTGATGGAATAATTGTTTTATTTGGTCGAAATTTATCAAAAACAATGTTTTGAAGTACATTCACATCTAAAATTTAGCACGCTGCATTTGTAATTAAAATTCTCAAGATTACATACAAAAAAATCGGAAACTGATCATAAACGTTAGTGGCTCAAGTCCATTTTGACTACCTATCTCTGAAAATCAGCTATTATATGTTTCCTGCAAACTAGTCCCCACCAAAACACTGTACTTATTCAACAGTACAGAGTATTGTTTTTTTTTTGTTTACTTTTTCACCGCCTCAACTGCGTGTGCGGTATTTGTTCATGTATATGTTGGCACTCTTGGCCGGCATTTATTTTCGTGCATTGCCGTGACAACTACGAAAATAAATAGTCGCCTCGGCTAGGACGCCCAAATACAACAATTAACATTTTGAAAGTTATGATTTGATTGGCTAAAATGGAAGTGACGCTATTTTTCTGGACTGCGTTTGGCCGATTCAGAGAAAGGAACAAAGATTGAGTTAAGGCCTATCGACGATTGCGTCACCAGACGCATTTGCGGTCGGCAAAATAATGTCATTTTTGCCGTTTTATGGCCTTCTACGTCTCGTAGGAACGTGTGCGACGACGGAGACTGAGTAGGCGTACGTCTGGATGTAATAATTTTCATTCGTGAAATATATGGTTCTAGAGTAACTTGACGCTTAGTTCCAGAACCCGATGCTTTGTTCACCTTGTGCGATGCTCGAAATTTACAGTGTTTTCACACGTGTATTTTATTTTCCAGTCAACTTGCACATTACAGAACTTGCACATCATGATGCCTTTTTCTTTACTGATTACGTAAAATCCTTCAGCTCTTTCGAAAACACAACTTTCGGCATTTTATACGTTTATCCAGTGACCACGGTAATATGACCAAAATGACACAAAAACTTTCAACGGAAAACGATCATAGATGCGGAAGAGAGACATATTGCATCCACTCGGAAATAAAGAACTTAAACTCGACAGACACGCACTCGTGAAAACAAAATCATAGAACATTTCGACACTCGTAACTACCAACGCCATCTGTTGATTTGTCCACCAGTAGCTAAAGTGATAATTTTTATTGCCACGCTCTACTCTATGGGTGCTAGAGAAAAACCAAAGCAAAGATGGCATCTCACATATAACCTCTTGGAATAATAAACGTTTTGTGCAAGTTCCAGAATGATTCAACGTGATTTTTCGCGATAAAAAAGGTTAATTTCGCGCGAATATCGCGATTTCGTCATATTTCGTGAAAAACTACGGATTTCGCGCATCACAGCAAATTTCGTTAAAACGAAATGCAGTATATTAACGTCTTATCACTACCAAGTAAGGTTATTTGTATTACACATCATGTGCAAGTGATTTTTTTAAAATTTCGCGATTTCGTCATTAACGAAATTTGACTACCCCTACGCATAGACTAAATATTCGGTAAATGCGCATGATATTGGCGAAGAAAACCAGTAAAATGCTTTCGTTGTAACGAAAATCTATTTAGTAAATTTGAAATATTTTAACCTTGTATGTGTACAGTCATTGGAGGGGAATTTCAAATAATTCGTTAAAGTGAAATTTTCGTTAATGTGAAGTTCGTCATATCGAAATTTCACTGTACAGGGCAAAGATGGCTAGCCACAGCTGCAGCACGCACCTTCTCGCAGAAGCTCTTGAAGGCAGTCTTGAGCTTGTGCCGCAGCTCGCGCTCCGACTGCTCGGCCGCCAGGTCGTCGCGGTCGTGCATGTGCTGGTGCTTGCCCAGGTCCGTCGTGATCTCGCCCACCTCCGTGTAGAACTGCACGTCCACGTGCTTCTTCTTGCCGAACATGATGGCGTGCTGCAAACAACATTCCCTGCCCTGTCGCTAAAACCCAAAACAAGGATTCAAATCCTGGGCCTCCTATACGTGAGTCCGATAGCATTTGGATGAGCAAGGCTGTGCTACTTCCATACTCAAGATAGTGTCTGCCTCAAGTTTCATAGGAGTGTGAAAATTTATTTTCTGATTTTCATTACTGCAAAGCCAGCCTCTTCTCATACATAGTTGCTACAAGCTTGGGATTCCAAAATTCCCTGACTTTTCCAGGTTTTCCAGATCTGAATCAAAAAAATTTCCCTGACCTTCCAGACACAATCCTACGGATCAACTTGGTGTTGATGCTTTTTCTCAAGGAAGACGAGGTTTTATGTGCTATTAAAATGTGTAATTTTAATCTTAAAATGTATGCCTACGAAAACTAAAAATATTTTACATAATAAAGCCCTGTCCCTCAAAAGAAATCACTAATAATAGACTTCACCTGCACAAAGAAAATGATTTTACTTGGTAGAAAAAACTTTATTTAAATATATATTTTTTTAATTCCTAAATTCTCTAGTTTCTGGGGGGAAAAAAATTAATCTCCAAAATGATTTTCGTCACTTTGCAACATGTTTTAAAATCAGGTTCTAAGAGGGTATTGGGGTACTTCCAAGTAGTATAAAGTAGTTTACCTCTTTAACAGTGGTTAGGTTAGGTTTTATATTATGATATTCTATGGATGGTCTGTTGTGTTAGTTTGGCTACAATTAAAATGTTTACATTAATATGGACAGCTGGTTTGATTTGTTTAGGTTAGGTCTGCAACATTTAAAACAGAGTATACAACTGATTAGGTTAAGTTAGCTATATTAAAAATATTATGAAATCATTTGATAGTTGCTTACCAATTACCTAATAAAATGTAGCTAACATAACCTAACCAACTGCAAAAGTCAATGTATAAGTGGAAAACCAATAGAACTGAAGGATCTATTTCTTAATAGTATAACAAGATTTACAAAATTTGTAATGTAATTCAAATAACAAACAATATAAATCTATAAAATTTAATTTTGTGTACACCTAAGGTTGCCAGCTTCAACAGTTGAGGATACCAGATTTTAAAGCTAGTTTTAAGAGTCACTCACTTATTACTGATACCCTTGCAGATTTGCTAATTGTCACATCATATTGTTATGCAATTGTTTTGGGCTTCTAAATGATTCCTTGTTCTGTTTTTTTTTTTTCCACCACCATCAAAACATGTGTGGTCTGGTTTTTAGTTTGATATATTTTGTTTAATATTAGGCCCTACATAAAAATCCGGAAAACACGAACATCACATATCACAAATAAAAATATTCTATTTTGAAAACAAACCGATCTTGATATCCTTTTCACAAGAAAGATATTTACCAATTAAAATTTTATCGCACGTGATATAATTATTCCACTATTATTGGATAACACATCAGAATTTATTTATATTAATGTACAGAACCTGGATATAATGTAAATTACTGTACATAAAATCCATATTAACTCTGTGTTTACAGTAAAAAACTAGGATTTCACACAAAAAAATAAAGGAAGAAAAATCAACTAAATTGTGTGTGCTACTGCCTCATTGGTAACTTCTTTACCGATCAATTAATTTTGTAAATAATATATTAAGTAATAATTATATTTATTGTTTTTTTTAAATTCAGATCATATTTAATTTACTATTATTATTTTGTTTTATGCACTTACTATTGTTTTCATATTCCGTAATGTTTGGTGTTTGTTTATTACCAGGTTGAATCTTTGAACTGTACCATAAAACTATGGCTTGTGTATCGGACCTATGGGTAGCAGAGCGCGTGCCTGAGTGCTGGAGGAAGTGAGCAGCACGGGAGAAGTGTTCGACATCAGCTCGTGGACAGAGTTAAACATGGCAGCTTGGTGGTGTAACGCCCCTCGTGCCTCAATTAAATTATTTTAATTTAATAAGAAAAAAACCTTGGAAACTGCTGGGAAAAATATTAAGAAAAATAAAGTTATTTACCAGAGGGGGCACGAGGTGGTGAACAAGACAAATTTATACACCCTGTACACAAGCAACTTGGGAGCTAGTGGATCGTTAAATAGAATAAGGTATATAATAAATAAACACTACATAAGTAGCTTGGTCTATAGGTTCCCAGTTTTATTTAGAATGGTAAATTAAATTTTTTTTTTCTTTGTTTTGGTATTACAATTAAAGAAATTAACACATAACAAGTAGGAGGGCCATCCCGATATTATTAATAACACGTAATGTTATATTAATTACACATCATCACAGAAACAAAAAAAATTGAAATATTCCATCCTATTAGATCCTTTGCTTGATTACAAAGATAATATTCTCATTGATTTTACATATTCTCGTTGATTAAGTTCTTAAGTCACTGCTCGCTGGTATGCTTTTAATAATTAGTTTCGTTGCCGCTAGGGGGAAGTTAGATGTGAAATATCACCCCGGGCTTCCAGTTGAACATCTGGCCGGGAGGGAGCTCTTCTTAGGGGGAAATGCAGCTGGAGGTCCTGCACAACATGATGGGTGTAATTTCGGCACCCAACTGTTGGACCCTGTCTGAAACACAAGCCAAATTCCAAACGAATTAGACCTGCTTCCAGACAGTCAAACACAGTCGGCGCGAAGGCCAACAAACGGGAATTCGGGGAGGAAAAAGATCGAAATAAATCACCAAACAGGGTGTAGCTCCAGGGCTCACGAGATGTCTCGCGCCGACATCCAAATGGCGCGGACTAAGAATAGCGCGGATGATGCGACCGAAATCATCGATAAGTGAAATAAAAAGAATTAATAAAATTTTAACTAAGACATAACTTGTTCTAAATGTTCCTACTGACTGGCTACTGACTTTTTAGCTGGGATCACATCCCTTAAGGCAGATGACTACATTCTTGTGCAGACGATTTTAACATTGCCGCAAAAAGCCTCTTAGCACAGAGGACGCCGAGAAGACGTGGTAAGTAGCCGAGGTCAGAGTACTAAGTGTCGCGATAGCGGACAAAGCTCCTAATTAAAACGGGCGGTAGGCCCTAGGGAAAAAGAGGGGGAAGATTCGGTTCTGGACCGAACATATCCGGAGGTGCCCGAAGTGGTCGTAAGCATGACTTCAGTTGTTTGTGCCAAGGGCGACTGCTGCCGTCTCTACCGGCAGGTACAGAAAACAACATACAATCGACTATTACAGGCCGCGAGGAGGAAGCATAGGGCCTTATGGCATAGCTGGTGGTGCACTCTGGTGGCCTAAAGGGGACATAAAGGGGGGAGTTAACAAGATCGCCCACAGGTGTCGCGGGCGTCAGCTCCACGAGCTGGCGCCAAGAGAAGACGTTACAGTTTCTGCCGCTAGATGCCGTGGGTGGTTCTTTAGAGCAAGGGAGAATGTCCTTGGAGTAGGCCACCGCCTTGGCGGGGTTCACCACAGGGCAATGATCCTGCGTTAAATTCTGCGAACCAGCGGGGTGGAGAGAGAGGGGATGGTGGACAGAAAAGCGCAGAGATGGCTGGGAACGGAGGTCCACGGGAGACTCGTTCGTGCCGAGACTAGCTAGTCTCAGCAGGCCTCTAAGAAATAGAGCTTGCAGGCCAGAAGCTGCTCTATGCGATTTTAGTCATGCAGTGAATTAATGTTACAAACCCGGGACGTGACAGCAGGCGAGAAAAATGTCATATGGGCTGCTAACGTCCACATTCGACTAGCAAAATATCAGATTGGCCCCTGAGAAAGGTGCTTTGGTCCACTGGCACCAAGTTTAACTACGTGGCGTACACCAGCCTAACAAAGTGTAAATCACCCCTTTAGTAACCAGATTATAAGAAAAATAAAATTTCAAAAATAATTTAAAATTATAATAACAAATTTAAAAAAAGTGCCGAAATGCCTAATTTCCGGCACAGTGGTGAACGTGCAGCAGGGTTTGGCTTGCTGCATGCTGTGTCGGCGCAGTACACACAGCCAACAGCTCTAGAACTACTTCCCCCACCCTGTGAACAAATAAAGTGTCTATGCTCCCTGTAAAATTTACCACCGGATACGTATTTTATTAACTCAAAAAGCAATTTTTTTGGACTACTATAACGGAGATCATTTCCACAGCTTTTGTGCCGTTTATAGGTATGGCACTCGTGATTTTATGAGTAATTAATTTATTCACATTCACTTTTTTTTAATCTTTCATGTTAAATAAATTTTAAAATATATTTTATGTAAAGATTGTATTTAATATTTATTTATCTTTACATATTTCATTATCTTAATGTTAAAGTTTTGTGTAGCTATTTAATTAACAATGTCTTAAATGTGTTTGTTTCTATTATAATCAAATGTGGAAGGGAAACACTAAGTACTACATTACTGGTTCTATGAATATTTTGTTTTGTTTGTATACCCTCTACTTATTGTAAATTCTATGATTTCTGTCGTACCAAACGAAAAAGACTTACCTTGCCCTTTTTCATTATTATTATTTTAAGGTTATATAACAGTTTTCAACTTCTACGTGATCATCATGCAAGTTTCTACTATTGAACTTGAATCAACGAAATAATATTGATTTCTACACTTTGGAACATTTCCGGCAATTAATTTTCATTCTGAAGAAAGAATTATAAGAAGACTTCAATAATTTAATATTTGTTTGATGAATTAATTTTTTTAATAATATTTGTTGAGTAACTTAACCTGTTTTTTACTTATATCTAAATAAATACTTGGTACGTACCTAGTTGTTCACGAGCTCGTTACTTAATATATAATACTCAGTAATATTTTGTTAATATGTTGATTGTTTTATTGATGTTTGTTTTACATTGTTGTTTTTACAAAGGCCTATAATTACAACCAGCAGCAATCTGATATTTGCGTGTTATTTTGTTTCCCAGTTGTTTATTTCAATAGGTATGTCTTAATTCTTTTTAACATATTATGTTTGGTTATAAATGGCAATATGTTCTTATTTCTCTATATTAATTTATACTAATTCTTTAGTTAATACATAATAACATAGTACAGTAAATGTAAACGATCCGACATCTGAAAATTTCATGTGTTATAGTGTCCTTGGGTAACTTCCAATGCCACACATTGAGGTTATGTGGGATGCTATAACAGATGGATGCCTTTCAGTCAAAATATATGCCACACTTTGTGTACGGAAATGGTTTCAGACTTTTGCGAGTTTAGTCCCGCTTAAGCATTAAAATGCAACAGTTTCTTTGCATTCGATCTTGGCAGTGTTTTTTCTTTGTCTATAAACTTGACCTTGAGAATTCTGATACTGGACATTTTATCCTAAATGGCCTGCATGCGCAATTACCAGCATGTTTTCTTGAACCCACAGTTAACCAGTATGTGTATACTGATAGGTTTATTCGCAATTTTATGTGTGAATTTACCCTCATTTTCTTGTGCATGGATTTAGCCAAAATATAGCTACTTATGGATGTTTGAGCATTTGATCTAAGGAGGTGCAGACTAGAGATTCTGATCAGCTCACGCTTGCCATTTCGTCCACTGCTTTGAACTTTCTTCCCCGAATTATAGCTGTACACAAATTTAGGACCGAGTTTAGCAAAGAAACTATATGGAGTGTACAACAGTTTCTTCGATTACTTACAACATATATAACTTTTCTAGTAATTACTTTGGAACTTATGTTGACTCCTCTTTAACACCTTACGGGATGTTTACAGGTTTACACTGAAACTGAGTGAGCTCTAGACATTTCCTTTTGATATCATGTTAATAACACCATTTTATTATTTTTTGGGATGTATTTGTGTGTTTATCACATTTTTCATGACCATAATTTACATTTTTTTGGCTTAGTAATTTTTAATAAGATTTGCTTGCTTTATGGTGCATAAGCCATTAAAAAATATTATTATCTGTTTGTTTCTGTGCGTGGTTACTTTTTAAGTGCTTTCACATATTTTTTTAATACTGTTTGTTGTAATTCTTGATTCGTATGTGTGTGGATATGGTGATTGTTCTAGAAAAATCAGGTAGATGCAATGGTTCATCAGTGAGACACACACATTGCTAGTCCATGCTGTTGCCATACGCCAGTATTGTCAAATTTATTTTCTGTGCATTTATGTGATTGGTTGAGGATTACGTCACACGGGCACCCTTGTCTTACTCAGAAAAGAAGGGTGGCTATGGAGTCAGCGTCTGTTCTTGGTCCGAGAGGTAATGTTTGGGGCGGTGGCTCAGATTTAACAAAGAATGTAGAAGTAAATAATTTTGTTGGTAAACTTATAACTTTACCATTTATATTAAACTTTTTTTTGTATCTGAAATTTAAGTGGAAATTTTGGGAACAGTCGTCTGTAACAGCCTACAACGATGATAGAGTGACTTTGTATTGTTCCACGGATGAAGTCTTTTAGCTTATACTGCGAGTTGCAAGCAACCACGGGTTTTACCAGCAAACAGTATATAATTTTCATCTTTCGGTATCCACGAACAGTAAATTTGTGTTTTGGAGTCAGTGCAGATGTTCTGTACGATCAGTTGGTATTTTCAACATGTATCTGTTTTCATGGTCGGGAAATGAAGGCCACTGTCATTCATGAATAGGTATTTATATATAATAAATAAAAATAGTAAAAATCAGTTTATGTCTAAGATATGTTATGTCCGGAATCAATCACTGAACGAAACATTCTTTTAATTAAAAAAAAAATTTAATCACGAACTTTTTAAATGTCTACGTTATGGACAAACTAGACTAATTTTGAGCTAACCGGATGTATGAACTATTACAAAACATACAGTATTTATGTATTGTATTTGTGGAAATTGTTTATAATTTGAGACAAAATTTTGGAATATGGCATTTAGAAATATTTATTAAATGCATTTTGCCCACAACTAGTGTTTCAGTCATTTTGTTTGCCAATTTTAATTGGCCTGCACTTTTGCAACAAAGCCTTTGCGAAATTTGATTGGGCTTTTACACCAGTTACAGAATTTCTTTAAGTGCCTAAATGTCGACGAAAGTTGAATCTTCCGTTTCATTTTTGTTATTACCTTTCCTCGCATTACTTGACCATTTTAATTTCACTGACTTTCCCCAGTTTCCTATACCTGTAGCAACCATGTTATACACAAAGAAATAAGGTAAATTTATGAAAATAAATTACTGCTTGAAAAGATGTTATTTCATATTCTTCAAAAAATTATGAACTTTAAACATTGTATATTAATAGGTAACTGTGATACTGGTTAAACAAACCATCAGTGTCATAGGTATGGCTGAAAATTAATATGAACACAGATCCCAAAAAAAAAAAACATTTATTTTTAATGACAGAGTAAAATTATAAAGAGAGTGAGATTTTGTAGATGTAAATTTGAAAACTACTTTACCAGTTTTAAAAATTCTTTCACTGTTATAAAGCTCATTATTCGAGATCAACATAAGCTTGGTTTTATTTTTAAAAAAAATGTTTACATTAGATATAACAATAACTGTAACCAAAAACTGAGAAAAAGACCAAATTAAATACTTTCCGGCTAACCAAGCCAGTTACCAGTACTAGTAACAGATAAACAGGGTTTACAGGAAATGGGACAGTAGTAAGAACTGTGACCACACGGGTGAGTGGTGCCAGGATATACCTTGAGGTGGAAGTGCAGCAGGATGATCATCTCGCCATCGCACGGCTGGAAGAAGGCGTTCTTGATGTTGTTGTACAATATGTCCACTTTGTCGCCACGCACCGAGGTGTAACGGAAACCGTTGATGTGCGCCTCCAGAGAGCCTGAGCAACACACGGCCAGTGGACTCACCAACATCTCCATGTGCTTCACACAAAACGAATAATATTATCTTAGTCAACATATTTAAATGAATGACTGATAGTTTACTGTCAAAAACTAAAATGTATGTATGCTGTTATCATTCCCACGGAGTAAAGCACACACCCAAACATACACAAACACATTATAAAAAGAACACAAACACACTAAAATACACCAATGCACACCAACAAAACATACACAAACACTCGCACAGTAATTCAGTTTATGTGTTTCACAATGGTACCCAAAAATTTACAATAAAAAATACTTATTAATATGAATCCGATAAATATGAAATTAAAAAACACATAAAATTTGCAAAAACAACTTAATTTTGTACTTTTTAAAGTCTTTTTTCAAAATTTAAACATTTCTGCTGATACACAATGATTGGCATGAAATACCACTATTTCTCTAAGATTATGGCCTACCATTTCAAAAAGCACTCAGACGCATGTCATAGATTTATATTATGACATATAAATTTCAATAAAACTACATTTTTATTATTTCAAATGTAAATTTATTTTCTACAACAGCAACAGTTGAAAAAGCAATTGCTTCAATTTGTTATATTCAGGCTACTATTTGTTAAGAGTATGTTAAGTCCATTATTTTATTTGAATCTAAGCTCTAAAGCTTTGCCAAAGAAAAGAGTCTACATCAACAATTAGTTAGGTTTATTTCTACAATAAGCTACATATACATTTTAAGTGCTTGAATATAAGCTTTATCAGCACCTCCTGTGAATATCATCGCTAAAAAATTGACACTGCTTGTAAATAAAAGCAAAAATTATAAAAATAAAAAAATTTATATAATGACAAGGTTAACTAATGTAGCTACAGTAATACATAATTATTATTGCCTGTAAGTAAGCATCTGTTCTAAAAAAAAAAAAGGCTCTTCCAAAAAACTATTACAGTAATTTAGTCTTTTTCTTGTTAAATGTACAACTATAGAAAACCCTATTAATAAAGCATCACAAAATTTGTCACGAAGAATCTTGATGTCTTTGACGCTAACAAACACATAATTATGTGCAAATTCTGCAGTGTTCTTGTGGAGTGGCTGCGCAAAGAATAAGAAATGTGCATAAAAGAGGTGTTCATTCAAAGCGCATTTGTATCTACACCCAGACAAGTTTGTATTAGTGCACCACCTGACACTTCCAGGAATCTAGTAACAAGCAAACAAGAATTTATACTGAATTTTGTGGGAATGATGGTGGGAGCAAACATTCCCCTGGAAAAGCAGATGATCCCAGAATGAGGAATTGGTTGCAAAAATATGTTGAAGGTGAGTAAAGGTCCAGCTTTTGTGCAGATGGACTGGGACATGGCAATTTAATTAGCTTGTTTTTTTATATAATAAAAAGGTTAGGAACCCAACTGGGGGTGCGGCGTTTGTCCTAAAATCGTTTGTCCTAAAGCGTTTATCCTAATTTCGTTTGTCCTAAAAATTAGGACAAACGACTTTAGGACAAACGACGTTAGGACAAACGACTTTAGGACAAACGACATTAGGACAAACGAATTTTAGGACAAACGACGGAACAGCTTCAAAATATTTTTACTCTGAGTTTTAGGACAAACGACTTTAGGACAAACGACATTAGGACAAACGACTTTAGGACAAACGACTTTAGGACAAACGACTTTTAGGACAAACGACGGTTCCAGTATCGATAAATACTTACTCTGAGTTTTAGGACAAACGACTTTAGGACAAACGACATTAGGACAAACGACTTTAGGACAAACGACATTAGGATAAACGACTTTAGGACAAACGACATTAGGACAAACGACTTTAGGACAAACGACTTTAGGACAAACGACTTTTAGGACAAATGATTTTAGGATAAACGACATTATGAAAAACCAAGTTAGGACGACTTTAGGACAAAAAAACTTTGAATCAAACTATTTTATTTAAAAACCACAGAGCATGTGAGAACTTACAGTAAAAGAAAACGTTTGAAAAAATAATGTTATATACTGGGGAAATACTTTACATTCTATGTAAAAAAAATTCAGCGTTTAGATCGTTACAATTTTTATACATCTAGGAATGGACGAGTACGGTTTCAACGACCTAAATCTGTTTTTTTTTTTTTTTGCCATATTGGACCGCCATATTTAAATAGAGCGCCCTAGTCATTATGATGAAATTTTCGTCATGACCGCCATATTGAATTTTTCTGTTCCACTGGAGGCCGCCATCTTGGATGCCGTCGACTTTGTTTCTGTTCTTTGTTCCTAGATAGTGCCAGCAACGCTCTTAATTTTTTTTGTTCTTCTGGAGGCCGCCATCTTGGATACCGTTGACTTTGTTTCTGCTGTTTGTTCCTAGAGAGCGCCAGCCTAGCTCTTTTTGTTTTGTTTTTTCCGGAGGCCACCATATTAGATACCATTGACTTTATTTCTGCTGTTTGTTCATAGAGAGCACCAAAGCCCCTGATTCATCACATAAGGTCGATGTTCCATTACCTACCATGGCTATTATGGTCCTTATCGACATATTAAATTTAAATTTTTAACAAAATACATTGGAAGCGCTGTGATTCGAACCATTGCAGCTCTGATCTCTTGGTTAGAAAGCATACGCCTTTAACCGCACGGCCATCGAGACAATTACCAAACTGAGAATAAAATAAGGTATACCTATATAAAAATAACATGCATATTCGGACTTGTAATTTTTTTGATTTGAAGTAATAATAGCACCACCTGTTCCAAGACAGAACCACCATCATGTATTAAGACGTAACTGTAAAAATTATCGTTACAGTCACAATCTTGAATATCCGTAATTGTTTTGTTAGAAAATTGGGAAAAAATTTAAAAATCATTAAAAAATTAATCAATCGATTTAAATAATAAATATCTTAAAAAACATCGTTGCACTTTTCGTTACGGTCGCCATCTTGAAAATACATAATTTTAATGCTAGATTCGAGAAAAAAAGTTACTTATTAGAATACTGATTAATTAGTTCGATTCCTGTCCTTGCTTCGAAACTATTAGATCAAACAAAAAAACAGATCCTTCCTCCACAGAAGCCAGCTACAGACAAATATACCGCCACCAATAGCAAGGTATATATATATATATATATCGTCAGCTTGTATGACGACATATCCGCCATCTTGTCTTCATCCGCTGGAGACCACCATCTTGTTTTCGTCTGCTAGAATGTGCTGATAGCATGTTAGTATAATATTCTGTTCACCATAACATTGTCCTCAACTTCTGGAATTGAACTTTGACCTTGACCTTGAAATTTGACCTAGACCTTGAAATTTGACTTTGAACTTTGGCCTTGACCTTGAAATTTGACCTTGAACTTGAAATTTGACCTTGACCTTGAAATTTGACCTTGACCTTGAAATTTGACCTTGACCTTTAAATTTGACATTGACTTTGAACTTTGACTTTTAACTTGAAGATCATTATGAATCCGCCATTTTGCGTTCAGTAAATGCTACCAGGAGCTACAACCTGCAAGATATCATTGCCACCATCTTATTTTCGTTTGCTGGAGGACACCATCCTGTGTGTGTACTCGTCTTATAGAGTACATTACCATCATACTTGTCTAAGTTTTACCCGCTAGAGTGCAGTAATAATTTATTATTACTGAAGTTCCTGCCATTTTGAAATTTGGGCGCCATCTTGGAATTGTGTAATTATTTAGCTATAAATTCTGGAAAAAATTCCAAAATTAATCAAAAAATTCACTCATTAAAGTAATGATTGATTATATCAATTCCTGTCCTTGGTTCGATCCTTGGATGATGCAAAAAAATAATTTTATGTAAAATATAATTATTATAATAAATTATTATCAAAGTTCTAAAAGAGACTTAAAATCATCTATTACCATCATCCTTCAAACCATTACGACCGCCATTTTAGATATTTGTATTTATTGACTTATTAGTTCGGGAAAAATTCCAAAATTCACCGAAAAAATCACACATTATTTTACATATTGAATCGAAACTTTCTTCGATGCATGAAAGAAGCTGAAAATAAATTAAATTTAAATACCAGAAAAATGTCAGGTTCGAGAAATAAAACACAGCAAGTTCTTTTACAAACATAATATTTATTACATAATTTCTATCCTACTAAACGATCACTTGCGAAAGCCAGCAATCTTATAAACATTTAGCCCTGCATAGACGTGAAACGACTTATTCTTAGCTCCAACAGCTCCAACTGCTCCAGAGGCTCCAAATGCTCCAAATGCTCCAACAGCACCAAATACTACAATAACTCCAAATGCACCAAATGCTCCAAATGCTCCAACAGCTCCAAATGCTCCAAATGCTCCAAATTATCCAACAGCTCCAAATTCTCAAATTCTCCAAATGCTACAAATGCTCCAACTGCTCCAACAGCTCCAAATGCTCAAAATGTTCCAACAGCTTCAAATGCTACAAAGGCTCCAAATGCACCAAATGCTCCAAATGCTTCAACAGCTCCAAATGCTACAAATTCTCCAACAGCTCCAAATGCTCCAAATGCTCCAACAGATCCATCATCTACAAATGCTCCAAAGGCTCCAAATGCTCCAACAGCTCCAAATGTTTCAAATGCTTCAAATGCTCCAACAGCTCCAATTACACCAACAGCTCCAAATGCTCCAAAGGCTCCAACTGATTTCAACTACTTTTTTTTATCGAACTTGACTTGATTACATGCATGACTTTATTAGTATACATTTTAGATGTCAGTGGTGACTTTTTTACACCTTTAAGTTATAAATTTATTTAGAAATGAGCTTTCGAGAAATTATAAAATACATTTTTAAAAAAATTTAATTTTTCTTCAAGTTTATACACATGCAATTAATGGAAACCATTATTTTATGTAGCCAGCATCCCTCAGTTCTTTAAGAATGAAGGATATTTCTTTGATGCTCGAATAGTTTCCTGCACAAAGCGAACCATGTATAAGTCTTAGCCTGTCAACCAATATGTTAGGATCTTCCCATGAGGTATAATCAATCTTTCTGCTACGTTTATCCTCCTCGTATGTTTATACTAAATATGATTATCCCTGGTGTCTTCTGTTTCAACACCAACCATAAGGTCACTTTCGTCATCGAACCAGTGATTATCACAAGCTTGATTGGGATAATTTATTTTGTGCCGGAAATTAGGCATTTCGTCACCTTTTTTTAATTTTTCTATAATTTTTTTTTTTGGAAATATTATTTTTTTTAATTTATCTGGTTGTTAAGGGGGTGATTTACTCTTTGTTAGGCCGGTGTACGCCACATGTTTAAACTTTGTGCCAGTGGACTGAAGACCCCTTTCCCAGGGTGCCTATCTGATATTTTGCTGTCAAATGTGGACGTGGGCAGCCCAGTTGAAATTTCTCTCGCCTGCAGTCACGTCCCGAGTTTGTAATTTTATTTCTCTTCATGACCAAAATTGCATAGAGCAGCTTCTGGCCTGCAAGCTGCTACTTCTTAGAGGCCTGCTGAGAATAGCAAGTTTCGTCACGAATGGGTCTCCAGTGGACCTGTGTTCCCACCTTAGTGGCTATTTCTATCCCCTCTTCCTCTCACTCCACTTCACCTTAGTTCTGAGAAATCAAGTCGGGAGCAGTGACCTGACGTGAACTTAGCCAAGACGATGGGCTAATTCAAGGACTATCTTCCTGGTCTTACAGAGATGTCCACGACATCTAGCTGCAGAAAAAGTAACCGCGGGCCTGGTCGCCAGCGTGTAGAGCACACCCTCGTGACACCTGGTGGCAAGTCAGCTCACCGCCTCAGTTAGTTCCCCTTAACGCCGCTAGAAAACAGCGCCACGGCGCCATAAGGCACTATGTTTCTTCTCGCGGCCTGTAGAAGTCGATAGTTTGTTGCCTTCTGTACTTGCCGGTAGAGAGTGCACATGTCTGTGTTCTTGACACGACTGCCTCGGACTCGTTCGCATGTTTTCGGCAATGAGCCGAACCTTCCCCCTCTTTTTCCCTAGGGCCAACCACCCGATTTAATTAGTATCTTTGACCGTCATCGCCAGGACTCAGTACTCTGACCTCGGCTGCTGACCACGTCTTCTCGGTGTCCTCTGCGCTAAGAGGCTTTTCGCGGGAACGGCGATTTTCAGGTGCATAAAAGATGTAGTCAGTTGCTTAAGGGATGTGATCCCATTTGTACAGTAGCCAGGCAGATGTAGTTTTTAAAAAAAGTCATGTGTATTTAATTTTTTTTTTATTCTTTAAAAATTTGTTTCCCTAACGCACATCCGCGATTTCTCGGTGCGCGTCATCCTGATGTCGGCGCGAGACACCTCGGAGGCCCTGTTTCCACACCCTGTTTGGTGAGTAATCCGTTTTTTTTCCTCCCCATATACCCGTTTGTTGGCCTTTCGCGCCGACTGTGTATGACTGTCTGGAAGCAGGTCTAATTCGTTTTGAATTTAACTTGTGTTTCAGACAGGGTCCAAGTATCTGGGGAGAGCGAAGACTGTGATGGTGGCTTGAGACCAAAACTATGGAAATGACCTAATAAAATTAATTTCCTGATTAAGCTTGTGATGCTGACATGAATGAGTACTGTGCTGAAGCCCCTAAATCATGCAAGAGTGAAGACTGTGATGGTGGCTGGAGACCAAAACGATGGAAATGACGTAATAAAATTGAAACGGCCCTCATGCCCAAAAACTATATTATTTTTAATTAATTAAAAACTCCTTGGAAACTGCTGGGCAAAATATTAAGAAAATTAAAGTTAATTACCAGAGGGGACATGAGACGGTGAACAAAACAAAATTTACACTCCCAGCACTATAGTAGTAGGGGCAGTAAGCCGTTACTGGACCAATGTAAACATAGAAATGTAAACATTGCTCCAGTAACAGCCTGGGCGCCGCCATCTTGTTTCATGGGGGCCGCCATCTTGTCGCATGGAGGCCGCCATTGTTGTTGACATTGGCTACCAGGGTGCGCCACCGTCTGCTGGAGGCCGCCATCTTAGTTCAGCCTTTAGTTACCAGAGCGCGCAACCGTCGCTCCGAAGTCGGGAATTGTATACAAAAAATCCTGGGCACTGGGTGGATTCGATCCCGGGGACGCACCAACGTCGAGGTTATGAGGCAGACGCCTTGACCACCAGACCACGGGACCAGATGAAGTATGGGGAATTAAATAACGTACATATGCTTAAAAGAAGCTATGCCTAAAAGAAGCTATTTTTTTAAATTTCGAAAAAATATGCTTAAATTTCGAAAAAAAATATATGTCTATAAACCCCCACCACTCCACAACCACCATGTCTTAAAAAAAATATGCTTAAAAGAAGCTATGCGTAAAGGCCCTGCCATACTAGCTATGTCTAAACCGTTAAATTTCGAAAATAAATATGTCTATAAACCCCCACCCCAAGTATGCCTAAAACCCCCGCCATTATGCTTAACCGCCATGTCTTTAAATTAAAAAAAATAAGTCTATAAACCCCCACCACTCCACAACCGCCATATCTTTCAAAAAATATGTTTAAAAGAAACAACCGCCATGTTGTATTCGAAAATGAACGTCTCCAACTCCCCACTACAAGTATGCTTAATCACAATGTTTAATTCCCAACCACCAAATTTCGAAAGAAAAAAAATTCTTAAAACCCCCATCCCTATATTAGCTATGACTTAAACCCTCCACTCCGAGTATGCTTAGTTGCCATATTTAAATTTCGAAAAGAAATAAAATACAGCTATATTTAAATTGAAAAAAAATACCGCCATACTAGCTATGCCTAAACAGTTAACTTTCGAAAAGAAATAAAATATCGCTATGCTTAAATTTGGAAAAGTATGCTTAAGCCACCAATGTTAAATTCCAACAGCCATATTTAAATTTCGAAAATAACCCGCCATGTTTCAGTATGCTTAAAAGCCCCATCCGCCATATTAGCTATGACTAAAGAAACATAACCTCAAAATCCCGTGCAGAGAGAGCGAGATGTTGCCCGCTGGAGCGTCACTCGTAAACTGCGCAATTATAATCCCCACATCATATTATAAGCATAATAATGTCTTTAAAAACAAATGCTTTAAGTAATAAGCATAGTTACTATTACGTCGAGTAAAATAAATATTATAAATATAGAAAATAAGCATAGTTAAAATATATAATAATGTGTAAACAACGTGTTAAGCATATTTAAATTTAATAATATTTTTACAAACACTTTGTAGTAATTGGCTCTCGGCCAATGTGTTAAGCATTACAAACGCCGTGCTGGAAACCTCGCTTGTGCGACCAGGAATGTATTAAGGAACCCCTACATGTAACACGAAGCATTAAGTAATTAGCTGCGGCATGATCGACATAAGTTACCGAGGTAATAAAAAAAAATAGCAAATAAGCATACATAAAATAAAAACTCACCGGAACGCACCCCCACCCACCCCGGCGACATGTAACAAAATAAATATAAAGTAAATGTCGTGTAGGGAGCTGCAAGCATGTTCTCACACCGGTGGCCGCGATGCGTCTGCATGTTGACAGAGTCTGGCGCAAGTGAAAATGTTTACCGATGCGGCGCGTGGCCGGAGGGGGGAAGGTGAAAGCTCCACTCCCGGTCTCGTCCGCGAACGCCCCAGGGGGCAAGTTGTTATGCCGGATACAGGCGGCGAGGCCAAAAAACAAAAGCCGGAGGGGGAAAGACGGGCGACCCACAAACCTACCGGCTAACATCACGGTAATTAATCCAAGTCTTTACGGAAACGGGAAAACCTTTCCACGACACTAGGGAACGTTCACCACACTTTTTATGAATTTTATTCACTAAATAAGTATCGGGGTAGGCAGTTACTTGAATCTCAGGACCATAAAATCCGCCTTTAATTTCATTACCGTCCAAATCACTCAAATGAAACACACATGGAAAATTATTCATAACTCTGACCACTCTGAAAACTTCGTGCGACCACCTCGGTTTCAATCCCTTCTCAAACACTGTCTTGTGTTTTGATATACGTACGTACGAACCCACGCGAGCCTTTAACCGTCTAGAATCGATTTTCTTAACATATCTGTAAACTGTTTGTAGCAAAGAGTTATCCCTCACAGCATTCGGAGCCATGCCTATAGTGCGGTGGAACCTATTATTGTAGACAGAATGTAATTTCGGTAAAAGTGTAAGCCACTTATAATTTCCTTTGCCGAGAACTCACGGTAAAGCATATCCTTTAAAGTCCTATTAAAACGTTCTACAACAGACGCCTTGACTTCGCTATAACTAGAGTAATGATTAATTGCGTACTTTTGCATTAAGGCTTGAAAATGTTTATTGTGAAATTCCGCTCCAGCGTCGCTTTGAATATTCTTAAAACTTCCCGTCTCATTTAAAATATTATTCATGGCCGCGGTGACTAATATTCCCGTCTTTCGTTTAACTGGAACCGCATAAGCACGTTTGCTATAGACATCTATAGCAGTAAGGATGTACTTGAAACCACTATTTATCCCGCTGTACGGAATCATCTCCACCAAATCAATCTGTAATAAATCGCGAAGCCCATATGTCAACACAGGTCTACGAGGAAAAATTCTGCGAACTCCGCGATGCAGTTCATTAGAAATCCCACGTTGTGCGACACTCATTTCACAATATATCCGGCTTCCTTCAACTCTTCAAGAATAGATATCACCTCGTTGCTATGTCCGGTATGGCCAGCAGCTTGCGAGGCCATTAGTAATCTGAGGCGAGCAATAAGTTGGTTCGGGTTGTCCCAAAATATAAATTGCTTTGTGTGTTGCAAATCCAATGTTTTTTGTAACAAGCCACTTCCTCGCTGAGATGAGTCAATATTCGGAAACAATCCTTTAATGATATCAAACTTTGCATGCGTTTCGCTTTTATATCATTTTGTCGTAGGATCATTCCTTTTATAATAAGCATTTGTAATATCTAGTAAATTTCCGTATTGTTTTAAGGCAGACTCGGAGTAGGTGTGCGGCACTCGGCGGAACAATAATTTGAATAAGCCGGGAGCAGGCTGTATTAATTCTTCGTTGACGCGAATTAAATTATTATCGTGAAAAAATACTTCCGTATCCCCTAAGAACCAATGGTTGTTGCGTTTATAGAGACCGTAGGTCCCATCACCCGAGCGAAGGTTGTAGCTCCGTAAGTAAGACTGTAATTCACCCAATGAATCATTCATAACATTGCGACGTATACTAGTGTCAGAATCATAACCATCACTCATTACCGGTTCCGGCTTCACATCTGAAGACTCTTGTTTCGGAACAATATCACGTTGCGGGATAGACTGCACAAACGACTGTCCAAGACTATCCAAACGCGAATTAACAGACTTGAACATTTCCTGATTAATCGCATCCCTCTCCATTCGCGCTCGCTTAGCCAAAATATATTTGGCACGTATGTTCCGTATGACATGATCTAAAGCGTTTGCCTCGGCAGACATGACTGAAGATAACCATACGGCATAAAGCCTTTTTATATACAAAATGTCTAAGTTTTAGGAGGCGGTCTCTGAGGTGTGGGCCGCTTAGCAACAGTCCTCGCAGTCGATGCAGAAACCAATCCATCAACACCATTCTTAACAACACCAATAGTACGAGCCAATTGAGAAAAACGTTGCGAAATGTCAGCGCCACTAGCGGTAAGTTTCAATACCAGTTCTGCCAAGATACCGTTTACCTTTTCTATAATCGTATTCTCAAATAGATCGAGTTTATTCTCCAACAAAGTAACATACATATCACCCAACTTTGTTGGCAGTACCGACAGACGGGAATTGATTTGGTCCACAGACCGCTGCTCCTTCAACTCCATATTACGTAAAAACTCGATAATACCAACCTGCACATCCCGTACATTGACTAACGACGAATTGAGCTCCGTAAACCGACGCAACAGCTCCTCCGTCACCATGCGAGTGATTACACTCGCGACCGAGTCGATATAATGTTTACTCGCGCCATCCCCAGCATCCTTTGGCATACCCACACGCTTTAAAAGTTTTCCGCCCAAATCGCAATTCCCATCAAGATCGCGAGATATACACGAGTCAAGCTGACGTTTCAGAGGACCACCTCCAAACTTTGATACGCTGTAGGATATCCTTCAATGACTCGCAACAATAAAATGATCAAAACCACAACGATACCTGCCATTAAGTAAAGGATAATCCTTTACGATAACAAGAAAACCATGTTCATTTTTCCAACACAAGAAGCACATATCCTTAAACGCGCGAAACTCCATATCACTGTTTACATGATCATCGTAGGCATGTCGCAAATTAAGCATATCCATGCGAAAAAGCACGATAACATTCGCATTATCACGAAGCAAATGTTTAGGTATTCTGCCATAAGTTTGACCTAGGTAAAAACAATCAACATGTGCGTGTCGACCCATAGAAAAATACTGTTGTATGATTCCTTGTTTATCACACATTATATCGTCAAACACAAACACCGAATTGGCCCTGGCCTCGCTAGGAGGTACCACATCAGCATTTTCCATATACGGGAAAAATCCCAAACCTTCCACCGCTCTAAGAACCGTAGCCAGCCGTTTATACTTTGGTTGGTGCAGCGATTTTGAATATAGATACACATTCTTGAACCGAAGACCGTTCGGTTCCTCGAGTAAACTAAGTAGGACACACGTTTTTCCGCATTCGGACGGACCGACAATCAAACATCTTATTGTCGAAAGTAATAAAGAACCATGCCGCGACTCGCGAGCACTGGCTTCATCAGCCTGTGTAATCCGCACAGGCAGCGACTCACGCTGTGGCACTACTTCCATTACGCAACTAAACAGAAAACTATAAAAACAGCGTACTTATACCAACTCGAATCAGTATAGTGTTATGCGTTGTACACGAAAGAAGGTACAAAGAGGTGGAAAAATAATAAACTCTGTTATTAACAAGCTGCCAGTAGAAGTACATCTGCCAGGATATAATTTCTGCGGTCCGGGAATGAAACTCGCCAAGAGGCTAGCACGCGGAGATACAGGAGTCAACTCCCTTGACGAGGCGTGTCGTCTCCACGATATTAGCTATTCTAAAAGTAATAACCTAAGTGACAGACATATAGCCGACGGTATATTAGCGAACCAAGCCGCACAAATAGCAAATAATCCCGCAACGAAATTCGGTGAAAAGATTGCAGTCAATAAGATAATGAGAGTAAAACGTAAGATTGATGGCAGCGTCTCAACAAAGAAAAACCGCGCGAAAAAAGGCGGGCTACTACCTTTCATTTTCCCAGCACTGGCAGCGCTAGGCAGTCTGATTGGCGGAGCGGCGGGTATAGCCAAGACCGTGAACAACGCACAGCACAATAGTAAAATGCGGGCGCTTGCAAAAAACGGTTCGGGCCTTTACCTGCGTCCCTACCCAAAGTCAGGGGGAGGGGTCAAGCGGAGAAGGAAGAGGGGCGAGAAAAGGAAATGAGGATACTGAGTAACCTGCCAAAGCGAGCCCTTACCACCACAGACATAAATACAGCAATTAGGAAATTAAAAATTCCACATTTTAGAAATGTGTTTATGAAGGATAAATTACCCACAAAACCATATCACAACGAGAGCGGTATTATTAATTACGAGTAAGGGGCCCGGAACGCATTGGGTAGCGTATGCCAAGACCGGTCGTACGGCTTGGTTTTACGATAGTTTTGGAGACCTGCCGCCCCCTTTAGAAATGCAGCGATACCTGAGAGGCTGCAAAATAACATATAATTACGATAGACAGCAAAAGTTAAACTCATTCAACTGCGGACACTTGTGCATAAAGTTTCTCATCTCGGTATATAAGAGAACCGGCTTCGAAAGAACATGTCCATCACGCTAATACTAAGTGGAAACACATCGGAACTGTGTTCAACACACTTCCCACCGATCGACGTAAGTGACGGGTTATGGCAGCTCGCTCTCGTGGATTTTACTGTATACAATTCCATCCCGAACGTGGACGAAAACAACCGGATGTTTAGGTACAAGCTGAAGAACGAAGAGATGACACGAGAAATTAAATTACCTATAGGTTCCTACCAGTCTTAGACATTGAAATGTATATTAAACAACACCTACCCACAGACGTAATGTTTTCGTTGAAAGGTAATCCAAACACTCTACAATGCGTATTGCACAGCAATGCACAAATCGACTGCACCGGCGACTGTTCCCTAGCCCCGATGCTTGGATTCGAACCGGAAGTCTACGAGGCGAATAAAATTCACGAGTCGACCCAGCCCGTAAACGTGATGCCGGTAAATGTGATTAGAATCACGGCGAATATTATTGGCCACAGCTTCCTTAATGGAAAACCAAACAGTACGATACACGAATTTTCCCCGAACGTTCCTCCAGGATATAAGCTCAGTGATACGCCTCAAACACTCATTTACAGTCTGGTTACCGTGCAACAAATACGAGAGTTGGTTATTAGAGTGGTAGACCAGAACGGTAAATTAATCAACTTTAGAAACGAGGTGACTACACTACGCTTACATTTGAAAAAAGTATGGGGGTAAGATACTTTGGTTTGCATAAAGGGGTGGGGGTGAGCAAGCATAGAGCCAGTATGAAAGCAAACATCAAGCGTTTAACACCTGCCAACGTGAGGTTCCTAGAAAAATTAGGTTTCAAAGTATTTCCAAATGGAATATAGTATACTCGATGTGCAACAATCACCGCAGTTTGACGATGCAGTCTCAAAATGTGAAATGCACACGTACAAACCATACATTGCGGGACCGTACGAGCCAAGCTCCGAGATAGTTATAGCAATACAAAACTCCGACGTGTATACGCACATTGCTAAATTGTTTCTGCGAATTCGCGGTGCATTCACGAAACCAAACGGGCAGAAACCAGACAATGCAAAAATCGTAAACAATGGTATACTGCATATGATAAATCGAATATCATTCGAACTTAACGGCATGACAATCGACGAGGTACGTGAAGTTGGAATTGTGACAACTGTGAAAAACTATTTATCGCGCACGCGTGATGAAAAATCCGTAAATAAGATGGTGGTATGGTGTCCGGACGGCGACTACAGTTTATCACTTACAGTGCAAGGCGAGTTTGAAATATGCGTTCCGTTGAACCAGTTGCTAGGCTTTGCAGAAGACTATAAACAAATATTAATAAATTGTAAACAAACGCTCGTTATAATCACCGCAAACAGTTATATTAATGCTATAATGGACACAAGCGATCAGCCACAGCAAGTGACATTAAGTTTGCAATCTATCGACTGGCTTGTTTCGCATGTAACGGTAAGCCCCGCCCAGCGCACACGGCTGTTGAAAATGGTTGAAAAAGGCCGCGACATAGATATGGCTTTCAGATCGTGGGGAGTAGAAGTTTACCCGAGCTTACCACCATCACAGAGCGTCAGTTGGGCTGTAAAATCTAGCTTCTCCAGCGAACGCCCTCGTTATATAATAGTGGCATTTCAAACCGGTAGGCATTATGTTCTAGCCGCAAACAAATCTAAATTCGACCATTGTAATTTACAAAATATCAAGGTCTATCTTAATTCCGAGGCATATCCATATTCGGACCTAGCAATAAACTTAACGAATGGTTACTACCTACTTGCATATAATATGTACTCAGACTTTCAAGCGAGCTACTACGGTAGACTAAATACGCCTCTACTTGACCCGGAGGGATTTAAAGATAAGGCCCCTCTCTTTGTATTCGACGTGTCACGTCAAAACGAAAAACTGACCTCAACCGTCATAGATTGTAAAATAGACATTACCGCAGCAAACAATGTACAGCCGCTAACACAGGCATACGCAATTATTCTACACGATAGATTAGTATCGTACAACCCGAGGGATCAAAGTATTAAAATAATGAGCTAAACGCGATGTATGTTCAGTCGTGTCTCAGCCGCCATGGCGAAGTGTGTTAACCTCCAAGGCTTCTTCTCACAGCACGGGTTTATCGTTAAGGAAGTTAGCATCGCAGACGCCGAAGGGTATGTGATTACGCGCTCGTTTCAACCACCATTTGCGTGGGAACATTTAATTAGAAAACATCAACAAACAAACACGTGGCTCACCAACAACTTCCACAATCTGAAATGGGAAGACGGAATATTTCCCTACACAAGCCTGCCAAACATATTGACGGCGCACCTGAGTGGAACTATAATGGTCGCCGGGGCCGAACAGAAATGTTGGCTAGCTAAACATTGTCGCAAACATGTGCGCATAGTGAACATTCAAAGTGAATATGGCTGCCCATCATTAAAGTTATTAGATAAAACGTACAGCAACAACCGCAGAGGCACAAGACCGGTATCGTCGCGCCACAAGGCAGCGCTGCTCAGAGCATGGATGATTGAAAACATTGCCGAGAGCAATGAGAAGGCAGAAATGTCAGAGGAGGAGGGGTAGACCTCGAGGTCACCGCAAGCGGCGAGAATGTAAAAAACGAGATGTCGGTATAAATATAGCTCGGTGGTCCAGAGTAAACAACGTCTCAATGTCTTCGTATCTAAATACCCAAGTAACAGATCATGCAATGAACTGTTCAGAGTGCTGTGATTGCATAATACATTTAATTATTCATCTGGTAAATATTGTTTTAAATAGACCCGCAGGTCCGTGCGTGAACAGTCGTGCAGAAACAGTGAAGGTGTAAAGATGGCTAGCTTTAATCCCTGGAACACGTATCCAGATGTAACTCGAAGCGTAGGCAGTGTAGAGTATAGCGAGTGGAGCCAGGGCGCGTTGAGACATGTTACAGAAGAATGTGACTCTACCGTGCACTCGAAACATAAACACAACCCAAGACCGGGAGACCTGCCTCTAGAAGTGATTCCCTGCCCCGGCTTCGGCGAGTGCTGCGTTAGTATGCTACGCAACGATACAACTCTACCCGCAACAAGTGCGGAGGTCTACGCACACGCCTTCGAGACGCAGCCGCCATTGCTCGCCTGCAGCCAGACTTCGCCGCCGTCGGTAGAGCCGAGACGCCGACGCCGCCCTTCCGCCCGCAGAGCGCGGGGCCTCGATGAGGGCGACCTGGGTCCAGCGGTGAGCAGTGACCAAGCAATGGACGAAAGAGTGTTAGACATTGCCAGAACCGCACTGCGCAAATTACTTACAGACCTTTTAAAGAAAATATAATTTATTTTATACGTAAAAATTAACTTTTATTTTATACGTAATATCATTTATGCGTAATATCATGTATACCTTAAATTGTTTTCAATGTAATATCTTTATACGTAAATTGAATTCAATGTTACATTTAATTTCAGTGTAACTTTTATTTTATACGTCAACATTGTCTTCAGTGTAATATCTTTATACGTAATATATTGTAACTTTTATTTTATACGTCAACATTGTCTTCAGTGTAACTTTTAATTTCAATGTAATGTAACTTTTATATGTAACAAGTTTGTAACTCTATTCCAACGGGTGTGGGCTATTAAAAACATTAAAAAAAATGTCTCGATGTATTTTTCTTTCTACTTGACCCTGACAACAACACTAATGTGTTCACTCTTGACCTTGCAAACCACATAAATATTTTTTAAAAATGTGTTCACTCGTGACCTTGCAAACCACATAAATAACTAATGTGTTCACTCGTGACCTTGCAAACCACATAAATATTTTTTTTTTAAATGTGTTCACACTTGACCTTGCAAACCACAAAAATATATTTTTTTTAATGTGTTCAGACGGAAAACATCCGTGTGACGTACATGTTTACGGACGTGTGGTGAAAGTGTGTCCGACCCGGACTGACCTAGCTGGGCATGCATAAATACCGCCGTCGGGAGGTGATTGCTTGCATTTGATGTCGGCGCATGATACATGAGGTAAGTCTCATCCGCTAGTGTTAATTGTATTACACATTTTCTGTTAATCACGTCTCTACGCATGGCGTAACCCCCTCCCGCTGGCAGGGAACTTTAATGGCAGGCTCCCCTCCCCAACTGCGGGGCGGGCTCCCCTCCCCAACTGCGGGGTGGGGAAAGGCTCGTTGTCATGACAACACAGCGCGGAGCGGAGGGGAGTGCGCTCAGTCGCGTTTAAGGCGTTACAAGTTCACAGTCGCTCAGTCATGTTTACGGCGACACATAGTTTGCGCTCACGTAGCTTGGGCTTCACTCAGTATACACAAGACCCTTTCCTTTAATATTAACAAATGTTTATTTTATGTTTCCAGAACAATATTTGTACCGCTGAACGTAACTTCCCGTCTATCCCCTCCTCGCCATGTCTACTCCCCCCGAGGCGAAGCGACCACGTCCCAGTGAGGCTTCCACGTCGGGCACTCGCACAGCACGCGGGCGTCCGGGGTGGAGCCGCGTGAAGCTGGCGACTTGCCTCCCCTGGAGAGTGTTATCTTGGACTCTGCTTTTGCTAACCGGATAGTGGACTTTCGGATCGGTAATGATGTTGAGCCTATTGATCCCGATTTGGACCGGTTTCTACAGAGATGTAGGGTTCCCTTTCTGGCCTTAACTTCCGTCTTGGTACGCCCTTTTAAAGTCTACATTTCACTCTCGGCTTCATTTGTTAAGGAATCTGTGGAGGGAGGCGAGAGTGAGACATTTCATTTTACAACCCATTCAGCCGCGGTAATGCTCTCTGATGAGGTAGGGGAAATCTACGATTCAGTATTAATTCCGGAAGTCAATAGGAACGTTAGCGAATTCGCTGCTCGTGGCAGTGGGTGGGCTCTACAGCGATTGATTAACATGGATGTACATGTTTCAAGCTATAGGGCTTTCACCGTTGGCGCGCCGCACACGAAATTACCAACGTTTTTATCCAATAGGAAAGCTTGTGTCAATATTGAATGTCCCGAGCAGCATTGCTTTCTGTATGCCGTTATGGCAGGTGTGATGCCGGCGGATGCCCATGTTAACCGAGCCAGTTCATATCCGGATCCACTTGTGGCTTTCAATACGTCTGGTTTGAGTTTCCCGTCCACTCTCCATCAGATTAAGACATTCGAGAGAAACAATAATATTTCCGTTAACGTTTATGCTTGCGTAGACAGTAAGGGGAGTATTGTTGATGAATGTTTTAGTGGCAAATCTGTATCCTCTATCCAACCTCTTCGCGTATCCTCTGAGCGAAGAGCGAGACATGTAAATATTTTAGCGATTCATTCTAGTGGCGCGGCAGAGCACCTACACTTTGTAACAATTAAGAGTCTGTCCAGATTATTGTATTCCCAACTGTCCCGAGGTAATTGTAAGAAATGGATTTGCGAGCGCTGTCTTCAATACTTTACAAGTGAAGACAGGTTAACTTCACACACTGTTCTCTGCAGCCAGCATCAAGCAGTGCGTTCCTGTTTCCCTACAGAGGAGAATAAATATTTACAGTTTACAAATATTGCAAAACAGGATCGCCTCGGCTTTATTGCGTACTGTGACACCGAGTCATACCTTAAGCCGGTATCCACCTGTTTACCCGGTGATGAGACATCTAATACCACGCGGGTAAACGAACATGTACCATACGCATGCAGCATTTTGTTAGTGTGTGGATACGATAACTCTTTGACCAGGTATGTGCAATTCGAGGGTGATAATTGTATTGCTGAAATGGTCGCCGAATTAGTTTCAATGACAAAGTGGGTATGTGATATTTATTCAAAGACCGTTCCTATTAAGACGCCGACTCCAGCCGTCTCTGCAAGGCTTGCGAGTCAAACACATTGCCATATCTGTAAGAAGGTATTGGCTGGGCAGAAGTTGCTCGATCACTGCCATTTGACTGGTGAAATACGTGGTTATGCTCATTCGAAGTGCAACCTGGCTTTCAGGATGCAAAAGAAACAGCTTGTCGCGGTATTCCATAATTTGCAAAATTATGATGCCCACTTTTTAATGAAGCATTTAGTTTCGCGGCGGATTGCACAGCCGGACGGCTCCTTTGTTGTGGAGAATCCCAGTGAGGTCAAAGTATTAGGCGTAACTCTAGAGAGTTACAAATGTATTTGCTAAATACATACATGTCTCAGATAATGCGCAAGGAGGCGTGCGCGCTGTGCGTCTTCGATTTATTGATTCACTCAACTTTTTAAATTCATCTCTGGAAACTCTCGCTGGCAATCTCACGCCTGATCAGTTGAAACTCACCCGTTCAATGTTTCCGGATGACGCACAGTTTCAGTTAGCTACGCGTAAAGGTGTGTTTCCCTATGACTTTGTTAAGTCTAGTGAACATTTGCAGACTGCCTCGCTACCACCAAAGGATGCGTTCCATAACGTAATGAGTGGCACGGACGTGAGTGATCTGGAGTATACTCACGCTCAAACGGCTTGGAACGTATTCCATTGTGCCACATTGAAAGAGTACGCACTTAGTTACCTTAAGGTGGATACTTGTTTTCTGGCCGATATATTCGAATCTTTTCGTTTCGTTTGCCTACAGCATTATTCGCTTGATCCCGCACATTACATTACCACTCCCTCGCTCGCATGGGATGCACTATTAATTAAAACCGGTGTGCGTCTTGAACTTGTGACCGACCCGGACATATACCTCTTCCTAGAGTCTGCCGTTCGTGGAGGTATTACAAACGTAAGTCGACGTCACGCGAAAGCTAACAATGTGTACATGTCCAGTCACGACCCGAGCCTTCCGTCTTCGTACATTTGTTATTTTGATGTTAATGCACTGTATGCTCACACAATGTTGGATAAGCTTCCTGTGGGTAATTTCCAATGGGTTCCCAGGGATGAGTATACGAGTTGGGATTTCAAAACCATTGACATCGATGGTGATACATCATTTTTCGCGGAAGTAGATTTGACCTTTCCCAATGATTGTCACGATCGCCTATCAGATCTGCCTCTGGCCCCTGTGAATGGCGTACTGCCAAACGGGCGTATGAGTAAATTACTGTTAACTCTCGCGCCGCGTACTAAATATATTGTCCATGCTAAAACACTGCGGCACTACGTTCAGTATGGGGCGGTCATCGGCCAGGTTCACCGCGTGCTGCGGTTTGCGCAGGCAGCCTGGATGAGGGACTATATAGCCTTTAATGCTGAGCGTCGTGCCCAGGCTGCGAACCCCTTTAAAAAATCGTTTTTTTAAATTACTGTCGAACTCGGTTTACGGAAAAAGTTTGGAAAATACGCGAAAGCATAAGGATATACGCATCGCTTCCCGATACGATTCCATTTATGGGGCGGCTGAGCTGATTGGTCGTCCGACATTCAAGGCTCGGCGAATCATCGATGAGAGTTTAGTCCTCATAGAGATGCAAAAAGGGACAATTACCTTTGATAGACCATTGTACACAGGTGTCGTCATTTTATATTTATCAAAATTAGTTCTCTACGATTTCCATTGTAATTACATGCAAAAGAAATTCCCTCCACAGTCTCTGCATCTCCTGTACACGGATACGGATTCTTTAATTTACCACGTTGTGTGTGACGACATTTACGATTCGATTCGCCCCAATTTAGCTTCCCGTTTCGATACTTCAAATTATGCGCCAGGTAATGAGCAACGCTTCCCCTTGGTTAATAAGGGTGTAACGGGGGTGATGAAGGATGAGGCCACTGGCAATGTCATCACGGAGTTTGTTGGTCTTCGCCCGAAGCTTTACGCGTTTAAGATGGAGGACGGTTCTTCTACGCGTAAGGCGAAGGGAATCAAGGCCAGCGCACTGCGTTCACTCCTGTTTCCTCAATACCTGGAATGCTTGCTTCAAAATTCACGGGTTCTCGCGACCCAACACCATTTCCGATCGCGAGGTTACACTGTGTTTACGGAGCGTGTGACCAAGGTAGCATTGTCTTCAGGAGATGATAAGCGTTGGCTTTCTGAAGACGGTGTCAGCACTCTACCTTGGGGACATAAGGACCTACGCCTTTCCCCGGACCATGATTAGCCCTTTCCTATTGTTACGTTCAGCTATGCTGTCGTCCCCGAGTGATGGGGTGGCCTAGCGCTCAGATCCTCCCACCATTGCACGTGGAGAATAACCTATTGGTATGTCACAGTAGACAAGTAATTTATTTTACAAAAAAGAAACGTTAACATAATTGTTTACGTGTTTTTTTAAAGCTAGTTGATTTTAACATAATTTATTTTCTACACATGTTTATATAATTTAGCTTTCTCTTTTACAAAGACTAATGTAATTTATTTTTTTTGTTTTTCTCTTTAAAATATCTTAACGTAATTTATTTTACACAAGTAATTTAATTTTCCTCTTTTACAAAGGCTAATGTATTTTTTTTTCTTTTAAGTGGAATGTCTTTAACCTGTTTTACACATGTTTATATAATTTATTTTCCTCCTTTAACAAAGGCTGGTGTAATTTTTTTCTTTACATGTCTTAACGTAATCTCTTTTACACAACTAATTTATTTTAAAAAAAAGAAGAAATGTTAACGTATTTTCTATTTACATATCTTGACGTAATTTATTTGAATCCCCATATTTATTTTCTCTTTACAAATCTTAACGTAAATGTTTTACACACTTGGGTTATGCTGTAGCTACTGCGTATGTATTGTTCTGCTGATCTCCCCAACACGAGATGGCTGTATCAACATGTGATGATATGTCAACCCTTATACCGAAAGAGATAGCCGAGCTGTTCTTTATGGAAGGAGGGCCACAGCCACCGCGGGAACGTGAGCCTGAAGTTAGCCGCAGCGATGGCTCGACCGCGCGCCGAGGGAGTTGAAGAGTTGGCGGGGCCTTCGGGGTTGGAGTTGTCCGCCGTACATGTTTTATACATAAAATTAAATAAAACCAACATTCTTTTTTACCCGTGTGTTGTCTACATTATTTCTTTTTCCGCCTCTGTATATTCCTTGTGCTTGTTCCTTTCCTGTACGCAGCGATGGCCTGACCTTGTTTCTCTGTGGTAAACACTTTCACTGTCACCCAGCAGGTAAACACATTCCTGGTCGCCTTTGCGAGGTTTCCAGCACGGCGTTTGTAATGCTTAACACATTGGCCGAGAGCCAATTACTACAAAGTGTTTGTAAAGATATTATTAAATTTAAATATGCTTAACACGTTGTTTACACAATATTATATATTTTAACTATGCTTATTTTTTATATTTATAATATTTATTTTACTCGACGTAATAGTAACTATGCTTATTACTTAAAGCATTTGTTTTTAAAGACATTATTATGCTTATAATATGATGTGGGGATTATAATTGCGCAGTTTACGAGTGACGCTCCAGCGGGCAACATCTCGCTCTCTCTGCACGGGATTTTGAGGTTATGTTTCTTTAGTCATAGCTAATATGGCGGGTGGGGCTTTTAAGCATACTGAAACATCGCGGGTTATTTTCGAAATTTAAATATGGCTGTTGGAATTTAACATTGGCGGCTTAAGCATACTTTTCCAAATTGAAGCATAGCGATATTTTATTTCTTTTCGAAAGTTAACTGTTTAGGCATAGCTAGTATGGCGGTATTTTTTTTTTAAATTTAAATATTGCGGTATTTTATTTCTTTTCGAAATTTAAATATGGCAACTAAGCATACTCGGAGTGGAGGGTTTAAGTCATAGCTAATATAGGGATGGGGGTTTTAAGAATTTTTTTTTTTTTTTCGAAATTTTGTGGTTGGGAATTAAACATTGCGATTAAGCATACTTGTAGTGGGGAGTTGGAGACGTTCATTTTCGAATACAACATGGCGGTTGCTTCTTTTAAACATATTTTTTTAAAGATATGGCGGTTGTGGAGTGGTGGGGGTTTATAGACTTATTTTTTTTAAATTTAAAGACATGGCGGTTAAATATAATGGCGGGGGTTTTAGGCATACTTGGGGTGTGGGGTTTATAGACTTTTTTTTTCGAGTTTAACTGTTTAGTCATAGCTAATATGGCGGTAATTGATTTTAGCATAATTTTTGTAATTTAACAATATGGTGGTTAAGCATAATGGCGGGGGTTTTAGGCATACTTGGGGTGGGGGTTTATAGACATATTTATTTTCGAAATTTAACGGTTTAGACATAGCTAGTATGGCGGGGCCTTTACGCATAGCTTCTTTCAAGCATATTATTTTTAAGACATGGTGGTTGTGGAGTGGTGGGGGTTTATAGACATATATTTTTTTTCGAAATTTAAGCAAATTTTTTCGAAATTTTAAAGACATAGCTTCTTTTAGGCATAGCTTCTTTTAATCATATGTACGTTATTTAATTCCCCATACTTCATCTGATCCCGTGGTCTAGTGGTCAAGGCGTCTGCCTCCTAACCTCGACGTTGGTGCGTCCCCGGGATCGAATCCACCCAGTGCCCAGGATTTTTTGTATACAATTCCCGACTTCGGAGCGACGGTGGCGCGCTCCGGTAACTAAAGGCTGAACTAAGATGGCGGCCTCCAGCAGACGGTGGCGCGCCCTGGTAGCCAATGTCAACAACAATGGCGGCCTCCATGCGACAAGATGGCGGCCCCCATGAAACAAGATGGCGGCGCCCAGGCTGTTACTGGGGCAATGTTTACATTTCTATGTTTACATTGGTCCAGTAACGGCTTACTGCCCCTACTTATAGTAACTTGGGAGTTCGTGGATCGTTATGTATAAGATGGTATATGATAAATAAATACACTATATAAATAATTTGGTCTATAGGTTTTCCTGGTTTATTATTAAGAGGTTTTGTTTTAGCATTATTTCGACATGATAATAAAGATCTTAGTAATTAAAAAAGTTAAGGGGGAGCCCCTACATTATTTAAAACAATACATATTACACCTTAACAAACAAATGATTACATTAACAAAATTTTAAGTATAGCACCAAAATTTGATTCTCCCAACGATTACATATACATTAGTTTCCCTGATTTTACATGTTCTTGAGGATTATGTTCTTAAAGCACTGCTCGCTGGTATCTTTTTAATGAATTTTGTTCCTTCTATGCAAGCGGAAAATATATATAGCTCATATCACCCGGGTCTTCCCAGGATGACGTCGGACCGAGAGGAAAACTCTTCTAAAGGGGGAAATCAGCGGAGGTCCCGAAGATCATGCAGGGAGCAATTAATAAAATTAAACAAAAATTACAAAACATACAAAAACTGATTCTGGCTTGGACTAGAACTCTCTCTTTGCTTAATAATGAGAAGTTCATAAGCTAGCAGAATTAGTTTTTTATATTTTGTAATTTTTGTTTAATTTTTTTGTAATTTTTCAAAGAAAATGTGTGGTGCTTTTCTCCGTGTGCTCCCGATTATCCATGTCAATATTATGATGGTTTTCTCCATGTGCTTTTAATTATTCTTGTCAATATTATGATGGTTTTTTTCTGTGTGCTTGCGATCATTCCTGTGGTTTCTCCAAGTGTTTCTGGTTATTTCTGAGAAACCGATCTCTCCATGATGGAGTTTTACTTTTAATGAGACATGTCATTATATTCAATGTTAAATTTAATTAGTGAATTTTTGCTACTAAATCACCACTTGCAATATTTTTATCAGGTGGAATTTAAAAAATCATTATTCAGTCAAATAATAATATGCCCTGAGAAATCTGAAAAACACTAACTGGATGAACAAACTTCCTTCTCCTTGGAGTCTAGCAAAGCCATCCTTCTTTTGCGATCGGTAGTGAACATCCGCATCCCGCATAAAAGAAATAAATATTATTTACCTGCAGCAACACGTGGCATCATCTGTTGTTGAAAAGCATAACTACTTACAACCAGTACTTTTGCATGAGATAATTTAACTCTCGCTGACTAAATATTTAAAAAATTCTATTTAAGTAATGGTTTTAATTAAAAACTCTTAGTTTGCATCTGCCATTAGTCGCAGAATCTAACATGTACCCTGGTTCGTTGCCTGTAGCTGTATCAAAACATCACTGTAGATACAGCAGCAAGGTGTTTACCTTGAGAAAGAATGCTAAACGACATGAGAGAAGGAGTATAATTTGGGTCCTTGTCAAAAACCCATATAATTGCAGTCAGTGTCATAAATCCTTTGGTTGAAGATATTACTTGGATATACATTACAAGAACTGTACAACTAAGATGAATAAAGATAACGAAGACTGTGCTCCAACATCGTGGAAGAGGAACGAAGGCAGAATATTAGACGACAATAATGATTATGAAGAATGTAAAAAAGCTAAAGCTACAAATACTGATATAGATCAAGACAATAATTTAAAAAAAAACGAAGAATGTAGCAACCTCATTAGAAATTAAAATATATTTACATCAATATCTAGTCGTCTCCATGAAAATGTGAAAGATGGAGAACCACCTAAAGCTGACAAGACCGAAGATTGTGATGAAACATCTGAAGATGACATGATTGAAGATTGTGGTGACACATCTGAGGCTGACATGATCAATGACTGTGCTGACCAATCTAAGGCTGACATGATTGAGTACTGTGCTGAAGGACCTAAATCATGCAAGAGCGAAGACTGTGATGGTGGCTTGAGACCAAAACGATGGAAACGACGTAATAAAATTAATTTCCTGATAAAGCTTGTGATGCTGACATGAATGAGTACTGTGCTGAAGCCCCTAAATCATTCAAGAGCGAAGACTGTGATGGTGGCTTGAGACCAAAACGATGGAAACGACGTAATGAAATTGTAACACCCCTTTGTGCCCAAAAACTATATTATTTTTAATTAATTAAAAACTCCTTGGAAACTGCTGGGAAAAATATTAAGAAAATTAAAGTTAATTACCAGAGGGGACATGAGGCGGTGAACAAGACAAAATTTACACTCCCTGCACTCTAGTAACTTGGGAGTTCGTGGATCGTTATGTAGAAGAAGGTATATGATAAATAAATACACTATATAAATAATTTGGTCTATAGGTTTTCCTGTTTTATTTTAAAGAGGTTTTGTTTTAGCATTATTTCGACATGATAATAAAGATCTTAGTAATTAACAAAGTTAAGGGGGAGCCCCTACATTATTTAAAACAATTCATATTACACCTGAACAACCAAATGATTTCATTAACAAAATTTCAAGTATAGCACCAAAATTTGATCCTCCCAACGATTACATATATATTAGTTTCCTTGATTTTACATGTTCTTGAGGATTATGTTCTTAAAGCACTGCTCGCTGGTATCTTTTTAATGAATTTAGTTCCTTCTATGCAAGCGGAAAATATATATAGCTCATATCACCCGGGTCTTCCCAGGATGACGTCGGACCGAGAGGAAAACTCTTCTAAAGGGGGAAATCAGCGGAGGTCCCGAAGATCATGCGGGGAGCAATTTCTCTCCCCAGAAACTTGGACCCTGTCTGAAACACAAGTTATATTCAAAACGAATTAGACCTGCTTCCAGACAGTCATACACAGTCGGCGCGACAGGCCAACAAACGGGAATATGGGGAGTAAAAAAAACGGATTACACACCAAACAGGGTGTGGAAACAGGGCCTCCGAGGTGTCTCGCACCGACATCAGGATGACGCGCACCGAGAAATCGCGGATGTGCGTTAGGGAAACAAATTTTTAAATACACATGACTTTTTTTAAAAACTACATCTGCCTGGCTACTGTATAAATAGGATCACATCCCTTAAGCAACTGACTACATCTTTTATGCACCTGAAAATCGCCGTTCCCGCGAAAAGCCTCTTAGCGCAGAGGACACCGAGAAGACGTGGTCAGCAGCCGAGGTCAGAGTACTGAGTCCTGGCGATGACGGTCAAAGATACTAATTAAATCGGGTGGTCGGCCCTAGGAAAAAAGAGGGGGAAGGTTCGGCTCATTGCCGAAAACATGCGAACGAGTCCGAGGCAGTCGTGACAAGAACACAGACATGCGCACTCTCAACCGCAAATACAGAAGGCAACAAACTATCGACTTCTACAGGCCGCGAGAAGAAACATAGTGCCTTATGGCGCCCAGGCGCTGTTTTCTAGCGGCGTTAAGGGGAACTAACTGAGGCGGTGAGCTGACTTGCCACCAGGTGTCACGAGGGTGTGCTCTACACGCTGGCGACCAGGCCCGCGGTTACTTTTTCTGCAGCTAGATGTCCTGGACGTCTCTGTAAGACCAGGGAGATAGTCCTTGAATTAGCCCATCGTCTTGGCTAAGTTCACGTCAGGTCACTGCTCCCGACTTGATTTCTCAGAACTAAGGTGAAGTGGAGTGAGAGGAAGAGGGGACAGAAATAGCCACTAAGGTGGGAACACAGGTCCACTGCAGACCCATTCGTGACGAAACTTGCTATTCTCAGCAGGCCTCTAAGAAGTAGCAGCTTGCAGGCCAGAAGCTGCTCTATGCAATTTTGGTCATGAAGAGAAATAAAATTACAAACTCGGGACGTGACTGCAGGCGAGAGAAATTTCAACTGGGCTGCCCACGTCCACATTTGACAGCAAAATATCAGATAGGCACCCTGGGAAAGGGGTCTTCAGTCCACTGGCACAAAGTTTAAACATGTGGCGTACACCGGCCTAACAAAGAGTAAATCACCCCCTTAACAACCAGATAAATTAAAAAAAATAATATTTCCAAAAAATTAAAAATTATAGAAAAATTAAAAAAAGGTGACGAAATGCCTAATTTCCGGCACAAAATAAATTATCCTAATCAAGCTTGTGATAATCACTGGTTCGATGACGAAAGTGACCTTATGGTTGGTGTTGAAACAGAAGACACCAGGGATAATCATATTTATTATAAACATACGAGGAAGATAAACATAGCAGAGAGATTGATTATACCTCATGGGAAGATCCTAACATATTGGTTGACAGGCTAAGACTTATACATGTTTCGCTTTGTGCAGGAAACTATTCGAGCATCAAAGAAATATCCTTCATTCTTAAAGAACTGAGGGATGCTGGCTACATAAAAATATGGTGTCCATTAATTGCATGTGTATAAACTTGAAGAAAAATTAAGATTTTTTAAAAAATGTATTTTATCATTTCTCGAAAGCTCATTTCTAAATAAATTTATAACTTAAAGGTGTAAAAAAGTCACCACTGACATCTAAAATGTATACTAATAAAGTCATGCATGTAATCATGTCAAGTTCGATAAAAAAAAAAGTAATTGAAATGAGTTGGAGCATTTGGAGCTGTTGGAGCATTGGGAGCCTTTGGAGCATTTGGAGATGATGTATCTGTTGGAGCATTTGGAGCATTTGGAGCTGTTGGAGCATTTGGAGCATTTTGAGCATTTTGAGCTGTTGGAGCATTTGTAGCATTTGGAGCTGTTGAAGCATTTGGAGCATTTGGTGCATTTGGAGCCTTTGTAGCATTTGAAGCTGTTGGAACATTTTGAGCATTTGGAGCTGTTGGAGCAGTTGGAGCATTTGTAGCATTTGTAGCATTTGGAGAATTTGAGAATTTGGAGCTGTTGGAGCATTTGGAGCATTTGGTGCATTTGGAGTTATTGTAGCATTTGGAGCTGTTGGAGCATTTGGAGCATTTGGAGCCTCTGGAGCTGTTGGAGCTGTTAGAGCATTTGGAGCAGTTGGAGCTGTTGGAGCTAAGAATAAGTCGTTTCACGTCTATGCAGGGCTAAATGTTTATAAGATTGCTGGCTTTCGCAAGTGATCGTTTAGTAGGATAGAAATTATGTAATAAATATTATGTTTGTAAAAGAACTTGCTGTGTTTTATTTCTCGAACCTGACATTTTTCTGGTATTTAAATTTAATTTATTTTCAGCTTCTTTCATACATCGAAGAAAGTTTCGATTTAATATGTAAAATAATGTGTGATTTTTTTCGGTGAATTTTGGAATTTTTCACGAACTAATAAGTCAATAAATACAAATATCTAAAATGGCGGTCGTAATGGTTAGAAGGATGATGGTAATAGATGATTTTAAGTCTCTTTTAGAACTTTGATAATAATTTATTATAATAATTATTTTTTACATAAAATTATTTTTTTGCATCATCCAAGGATTGAAACAAAAACAGGAATTGATATAATCAATCATTACTTTATTGAGTGAATTTTTTGATGAATTTTGGAATTTTTTTCAGAATTTCTAGCTAAAGAATTACACGATTCCAAGATGGCGCCCAAATTTCAAGATGGGAGGCACTTCAGTAATAATAAATTATTACTGCACTCTAGCGGATAAAACTTAGACAAGTATGATGGTAATGTACTCTATAAGACGAGTACACCCACAAGATGGTGTCCTCCAGCAGACGAAAACAAATGGTGGCAATGACCTCTAGCAGGTGGTAGCTCCTGGTAGCATGTACTGAATGCAAAAGGCGGATCCATGATGGTCGTCAAGGTAAAATCAAATTTTAAAGTCTAGGTCAAATTTCAAGGTGAAGGTCAAAGTTGAATGCCAACAGTTGAGGACAAAGTTTTGGTGAACAGATTATTATACTAACATGGTATCAGCACACTCTAGCAGACGAAAACAAGATGGTGGTCTCCAGCGGATGAAGACAAGATGGCGGACATTTCGTCATACAAGCTGACGATATATATATATATATACCTTGCTATTGGTGGCGGTATATCAGTCTGTAGCTGGCTTCTTTGGATGAAGGATCTGTTTTTTTGTTTGCTCTAATAGTTTCGAAGCAAGGACAGGAATCGAACTAATTAATCAGTATTCTAATAAGTAATTTTTTTCTCGAATCTCTAGCATTAAAATTATGTATTTTCAAGATGGCGACCGTAACGAAAAGTGCAACGGTGTTTTTTAAGATTTTTATTATTTAATTCGATTGATTAATTTTTTAATGATTTTTAATTTTTTCCAGATTTTCTAACAAAACAATTACGGATATTCAAGATTGTGACTGTAACGATAATTTTTACAGTTACGTCTTAATACATGATGGTGGTTCTGTCTCGAACAGGTGGTGCTATTATTACTTCAAATCAAAAAAATTACAAGTCCGAATATGCATGTTATTTTTATATATACCTTATTATATTCTCAGTTTGGTAAATGTCTCGATGGCCGTGCGGTTAAAGGCGTATGTTTTCCAACCTAGAGATCAGAGCTGCAATGGTTCGAATCACAGCGCTTCCAATGTATTTTGTTTAAAAATTTAAATTTAAATTTAAGTTAAGGACCATAATAGCTATGGTAGGTATGGAAAATCGACCTTATGGGATTAATCGGAGCAACGTTGGCGCTCTCTATGAACAAACAGCAGAAATAAAGTCAATGGTATCCAAGATGGTGGCCTCCAGAAGAACAAAAAAAAAAATAAAGAGCTAGGCTGGCGCTCTCTAGGAACAAACAGCAGAAACAAAGTCAACGGTATCCAAGATGGCGGCCTCCAGAAGAACAAAAAAAATTAAGAGCGTTGCTGGCGCTATCTAAGAACAAAGAACAGAAACAAAGTCGACGGCATCCAAGATGGCGGCCTCCAGTGGAACAGGAAAAATTCAGTATGGCGGTCATGATGAAAATTTCATCATAATGAGTGGGGCGCTCTATTTAAATATGGCGGATCCAAGATGGCAAAAAAAAAAACAGATTTAGGTCGTTGAAACCGTAGTCGTCCATTCCCTGATGTCTAAAAATTGTAATGATCGTAAACGCTGAATTTTTTTTTTACATAGAATGTAAAGTATTTCTCCAGTATATAACATTATTTTTTCAAACGTTTTCTTTTACTGTAAGTTCTCACATGCTCTGTGGTTTTTAAATAAAATAGTTTGACTCAAAGTTTTGTGTCCTAAAGTCATTTGTCCTAACTTGGTTTTACATAATGTCGTTTGTCCTAAAATCATTTCTCCTAAAAGTCGTTTGTCCTAAAGTCGTTTGTCCTAAAGTCGTTTGTCCTAATGTCGTTTGTCCTAAAGTCGTTTGTCCTAATGTCGTTTGTCCTAAAGTCGTTTGTCCTAATGTCGTTTGTCCTAAAGTCATTTGTCCTAAAACTCAGAGTAAGTATTTATCGATACTGGAACTGTCGTTTGTCCTAAAAGTCGTTTGTCCTAAAGTCGTTTGTCCTAAAGTCGTTTGTCCTAATATCGTTTGTCCTAAAGTCGTTTGTCCTAAAACTCAGAGTAAAAATATTTTGAAGCTGTTCCGTCGTTTGTCCTAACATTCGTTTGTCCTAAAGTCGTTTGTCCTAAAGTCGTTTGTCCTAACGTCGTTTGTCCTAAAGTCGTTTGTCCTAATTTTTAGGACAAACGAAATTAGGATAAACGCTTTAGGACAAACGATTTTAGGACAAACGACGTGTACCCACCCAACTCAGTCCAACGTAAATTGCAGTATAGACGTTTGATACAGCTAACCTAGCTGCTTCCCATTTGATTACATTTAGTAAAGTTTATGTATCATAAAAATGTTCATATTCTGAGTTTGACCTTGTTTAGTTAAAAATAATTTTGACTAGCAGTCCACACACGTACTGTTAATGTTAACCTACATATTGACATGAGACACATTTATAATGGTAATTCTGAAGAAAGTTAATCATTTCAAAATAATGTTTTACTTCCTGGAAATGTGATGGCATCGTGATACTTCAACTAGGTAGTTTATAGGTAGTTTACCATTTTAGCAAGTGGTTAGGTCCAGTTAACTACATTAAAAATACTTTTAATAGTGTTGACAGTTGGTTAGGTTAAGTCAAAGACATTAAAAATTTTTTTAATACTATGGATGATTGGTTAGTTGGTTACATTAAAAATACTGTAAAATCATTAACAAAATTGTTTAGGAATAAAGTACAGATATAAAATGTAGCTAAATTATCCCAAACCATTTAAATTTTTTATAGTGTTTTTAATTTAGCTAACCAACTATCCACACACTTAAAAGTGTATCAAATTCACATAATCTAACCTAACCAATGGTTCACACAATTTTAAAATACATATTTAAAATGTCACTAACCTAACCCAACAAACTGTCCACACTACTGACGTCGACCGGGGCTACGCCCTCCCCTAAGCCCGATGTGCCTCAAGCCGTCGCCGCCCCCCTCTCCTCCCAACACCCCAACGGTTTCAAACCTCCTGCCACCGAGTGTGTGCGTGTGCGTGTGTGCGTGTGCGTGTGTGCGTGTGCGCGTGTGAGCCTTGGCCCTGCAAGAGGCAGTAGCTTCAGTGACACGTTCTCGTAAAAAATTAACTAAAAGAATAAGTAATAGTAATGTAAACCTTTTATTTTCATTTTTTTAAATTCCTAAGTGTTTATGTTTTAAGTTTTTAGTTAGTAAGGACGGCACAGCGCCCCAGGTGGGCAGTGCCCCAGGTGGGCAACCCTGGAACTACCCGCAACTACTTTTTTGAACTTTAACAAATAAATTAAAAATAGTTAAGTTTGGTAATCATAAATCATTGTGGTCAGTTTTTGCTTAGTGTTTAAGAGGGTTTGTCATTTTAATATGTTACCAGGTGGATACCTGGTAACATAACGGGAACTTAACGCTTCCCGGCGGCCATGATGCCCTGGCCTCGTCAGTCAGCTTCCGTTCGCCGCCCGGGGTAGAAGGCCTGCGCGCGCCTCGTCGACTTCAATATTAGTTTCACTGATCTGGTAACATCCGTCGCTCCGTAATTATTTTTTAAACCTTTTTCTTTTCCTCGAGGTCTACCCCAGGAAGTTGGCTCTTTAACATAATTATTTTAATCCAGTTGAATATTTTAGTTCATCTCAATACGTAACAAACTTTCAAGGCCAGGCCACAGGGTGACCTGGTCAGCCTTAAGCCGGTTTAATATTCCTGTTGGCATGTTATTTCAGTGTATCAGTTAATAACTCTCGTTTCACGTAATTACTTATGTAACGTTTTATTTCCTTGTGCCGCTCGAAGAGCTTTCCCTAGACTTCTGTGAGTTTCACTGAGCAGCCGTGTGCGTAATCTTCTGAGTCCCGAGGCGTGTGGGACGCCCTAAGAGCCCCACTAGTGCTACTGCGCAAAGGGGGAGTCGAGTCTAGTCCCCACACGGGTCACGTCACGGCCCCGAGCCAGGAGTCTACGGCCGGGTCCACGTGCCCCTACACGTGGTGGCGCTCAAGTTACGCAGTTTCAGTCTATCCGGGAAACTCCCCCCCCCCCCCCCCCCCCCCCCAACTCAGTAATGACACTACAATAAAGTATTTTTACTATAAAAAATCATTCTCACAATTTTTCATTATTTTTTAGTGAAACTAACCTAACAGAACCACTTTTTAAAATGTTAATTGCTGGTATTTTACGTGAAGTATTATAACACAATTGGAAAAAACATGTCAGAGAGAAAAAAATTTAAAAAAAAAGCAATAATTTTAGATTAATTTAAAAATTTTACAGAAAAGTGGCTTTCCTTCAAAATCACATTTTTAACATGTATACATTATGTATGTTCAGCTCTTTTGATTCCAGCTGATAGCTGATAGCTAATAGCTCTAATCTGGGTAAGTGTTGATCGGAGTGAATAAACATAAATTCCCTTCTGTTCAGCTAATTTAATTATATGACTATCGTGGAGTAGAAGCCATATGGATTAATATTAAAATTGCTTTTAATAAGTACTTAACATTGGGTAATATTTATCTTCCTCCAACTACATCACCTAATCTATTCACATTGTATCTTGAAGCTCTTGAACAAAAACTCGTTAATTCTCATGATAATGTGATTATCTTAGGTGACTTCAATGTACCTGGGATAGATTGGAAAGGTAATCACTATTTCAATATTGCTCGTGCACATGTCAGATCCAAGGCTCAGTGCCTACTTGATTTCATATCTAATTTGGATTTAATTCAGCACAACTTAATACAATCTTCCAATAACCTTCTAGATCTTTGTCTTTCTAATCTATCCCATTGTGTGGTTGAAAAAGCTGTTGAATCTCTGGTCAAAGAGGATATCTATCATCCTACCCTACTTATTAAACTACTTATTGAGGCGACCTCACACAATTTTACTCCAGATTCTATTTTTAGAAACTACAAAGCTGGTAATTACTTAAGCCTATATAACTCTCTAAAAACCCACAATTGGGATGAATATTATAACACCTCTGATGTAGATGCTCTTGTAGATCAACTTTCATCTTGTATCTGTGATAAAATCAACACTCACATTCCATTATCCACACGTAAGGCCTCTAAACATCCTTATTGGTTCTCTGGTGTTTTAATTCATGCCTTAAAATCTAAAAAACACTTTCATAAACTCTATAAAAGAAACAATAATACTCAGTATTACCTTCTTTTCTCTAAATATAGAGCACTAGTTAAAAATCTTACTAAGCGTGATAAAACTAATTGGAATCGTAGTATCAATAATAAGGTTAAGAATAACCCTAAAAAATTCTGGAGATATGTCAATGTTATGAAAAATGGTTATAGTGAACCTCATTCTCTTAATGTCAATGGTGATATCTGTAATGATCCAGGTATTCTATCTAATGTCTTTGCTAAGTACTTTGCTAGTGTATATGTACCATCCACCAACCACCCTCGTATCATTGATCCCGATATTATTCACGATTCAATTCCTGTATCATTCTTATCAGAAAGCCAGGTCTTATGGGGAATTAAATCATTAAAACCAACTATGTCTACTGGTCCTGACAGTATACCAAATTTCATTATTAAAGGCTGCTCTTTTATTCTAATGCCTCTATTGTTGCATCTATTTAATACAAGTCTAAAATCACAAGTATTTCCCACTAAATGGAAAATAGCTAAGTTTATTCGGTTATTCCCATACATAAAAAGGGTAGTAAACTCAGTGTATTTAATTATAGGCCTATATCATTATTAAATGGCTTTACTAAAATCTTTGAAAAAATAATATTTAAACATATTAACTTCTTAATAAACAACAGATTAGCTCCTAATCAGCATGGATTTAGAAATAGTATGACAACTTCTACTAATCTTCTCTCATTTATTAATCCTATATACAATAAAGTTACAACAAGGGGGCAGGTTGATGCATGTTATTTTGATCTGGCTAAAGCCTTTGATACCGTCAATCACTCCATTTTACTAGCTAAACTTTCTAACTTCGGTCTCTGTAATAATTTTATAACCTGATTTACTAGTTACCTTAAAGATAGATGTTTCTTTGTTTCACTTAATAAAAACACTTCTACTTTATATCATGCTACTTCTGGTGTGCCTCAAGGTACTTTATCTCCCTTATTATTCAATATTTATATCAATGATATTTTTAAAGTTCTTCATCATACTACTGGTTTTCTGTTTGCTGACGATCTTAAAATATCCAGAGAAATTTCCTCCTTAAATGACTGTCTGCTTCTTCAATCTGATATTACTGAAATTGATAATTGGTGTAAAATGAATTTAGTTTCACTTAACAAAGATAAAACAAAAATTATTTCTTTCACAAGGAAAATTCATCCAGTTAAATATGATTATTTTCTTGACAACTCAAAAATTTCCATATCTCTTAGTAAAAAAGATCTTGGTGTTATTCTTGACTCCAAACTATTCTTTCATCAACGTGTTAATTCTTTAGTATCCTTTTCCCGTAGAACCTTATATTTAATAAATTATATAACTTACTATGCATCTAATATTGAATCCATTCTTACTCTTTATTTGTCCTTAGTTAGAAGTAAACTCGAATATTGCTCAGTTATCTGGAACAGTATTAACACCACCGATAGTGACAAAATTGAATCCATACAAAATAAATTTTTCAAAATAATTAGTTCTAGACACCATCAATTACCCAAATTAGAATCTCTTTCAAATCGTCGCATCCATCTGGATGCCCTGTTTGTGTTTAAGTGCTATAGTTCAAAAATTAATTGTTTATACTTACTTGATAACTCTGGTATTCGAGTCCCGCAGTTCAAAAGCCGCCTTCGATCCCTATTATGTTCCTTACACAATAATAATGATTTAATTTACAGACATCTCAAATTTCAATAAATATGAAAATTTTATTAAAAACTTTAAATTTTAATTTTTTATGATTACCCTAATATCTTGAGTAATTTTATAATCCTGTTTATTCTTCCCATTCTAGATCATTTAGTTAAGATCTCAGTTGCTGTTTTGTTTTGTTTGTTATTGTTATTGTGTCATCTTTTATTATCCTGTGTATGTTGTATTTATTCGCTTGTATGTGTCATCTTTTATTATCCTGTTTATGTTGTATTTATTCACTTGTATGTGTCGTGTTTTTATTACTTGTTCTGTGCACACCTCCAAAGCTTCGGCTGTTGGTGTGCATGTCACAAATCTAATAAATAAATAAATACGCAGCAAATGACTGCACCCCACTCAGGGCCACGGACCGGCTGACTGTCCTGCCTCGGGCCCAGTCTCTAGCATACTCGTAACAATATGTTGCTGAGTATTTGGAAGTCATGCTAGAATCCACGCAATATTACAATAGACAATATTACAATAATTAAATGCTCTTCTGTTTTCCCAGCAAAACTTTGCAACTCTACTGTAGAAACAATACTGGAATTCAAAGGTTCCACACAAAGTGCATCCGACTTTAAGTGACACACAAGATAAATGTTTGTTATTGAGCAAAGGAATTCTGGGGGAAAATACAAGCTCTCAAGTAGCCAAGCTGTCTACTGTTGTAAAACAACATAGCATGCATGATACACTTATTCATCTGGGTTTAAAGTGCCACAAGAAATTAACAAGATTGAACAAGACAAGGAAAAAGAGATCATTCGGCATTAATAGAAAAAACATTAACAATAAGCGACATTTAAAAATTACAAGTGCTCAAAGTTTTTTTTCACTACTGTTACGCTAAACAACAACGAAAAATCGCCTCAAAGATTCCAAAAATTTCATATTTTCAGTTCAAACTTGAAAACAAAATATTATTTGCATTCTTTATGTCATATCAAATATTGTGGTCACATGCACCAGTGAAAAAACAATAAAAATAAATGTTAATAACCATAGAAATGCAACACCACAAAACAAGGACACTCCATTTCGGTGGCCATTAAAAGAAGTAAATGTTTTGACAGTTAATAAATTGATAGTTACAAACAATCTGATCTAACACCATATGACATAGTAGCAGATTCCTTGCTGTATGTATCTTTGATGAAACTGATGCGACTCAAATATTCACTTTTTTTTTTGTGATATGGATTGTATTGCATTTCCTACTATTTTGCTGTTTGCGAAAATTTTCTGGATCATCATGTAGAGTAGGAGGTTATGCAAAATAAGGTGAAAAGGAACTGAAATGAAAGGTTGGTTGGTTAGGTTAGGTTACGATAGGTTAGCTGCATAATTAAAAACATGTTTGATTTCATAATCTAAATATTTTAGAAAATATTGTCCATATATATTGTAGCTGACAATCTAACCAACATTTCACTTTATATTATTAAATAATTAAATAGATATTTTGTAAAAATTTTCCAGAAGTTGTTAAATAATGTGAAAAAAATTTTTTAGTACTACTCAACTTCGATATTCGTATTAGCAAAAATTTTGATACTTGTATTTGATTCGAACTAAGAAGCTTATATTTGTAAAGGCCTACACAAAGTAATTTTAAAAATAACTTTTAGACTAATACAAAGAGTATACATTTGTTTTCTGTGATTCTGAAATACTTGTAATAACCAAATAATGACACAATTATCCTCAATAATATTTATTATTTTTATGCTTTTTAAGAACTGAAACCGGAACCAAGAACAGAGGTTTTTGAAGTAAAACTAAACCGATCAATAAAAACTAAAACCACACAGCCCTCACATAAAAAAATTTCTTTTAAAAATAGTAGGGATGGACATGATTGTTCGATACTTCAATTCTACCGATTCTACATGGAATCAGAAACATTGATTCACAAGCTGTAAGGAATTGTACAGTATACGGAATTATATTATATTTATAACTAGTGATGGCCCGATATCCAAAAACCCGATACCGATTCCGATATTTCCAAATTTACTGATCCGATACCAGATATTCCGATAATAGGCCTATCTCATTTCTAACACTGATTCTATGAAATTGTGGTTCTGCAGTATTGTTAGAGATAATAATGAAAAATGTTAAATATTAATAAAACATACTTATGTGAATGTATATTATTTTTATTAATTGTAAAATATTGTAAATTCACATTAAATGAAAGCTAATAATGAAATTATCATAATAGCCTAGAAATAAGCTCTCTAAATTCAAGGTCTTAAAAAATTAAATTGTTTTTCAAGGCCAGATAAAGCAATATTCTGGTTTAGGTATTACCTATAGTATGCAAAAAACATATTGTAACTACAAGGAAACAAATTTCAGATTTTTGTGGAGAAATGTTGAAAAATCTTGCAGCTGTCCGGTATTAGTCTCTAGTGTATTTGCGTATAATGTATGAATCACGAGTCACTGCATGTACTTAGTCCAGTGTCTCAACTGTAATCTACGAAAAAATACCGTCCAAAAAACATCAAACTTTTGTACCCTTTGTAAAATTTCATCACGGTAAATGACACGCTAGAAAGGAAGGTCTTCAAGTAGCAAATTTTGTGACCATTGTTCAAGTGTATCACTCCATTTATTGGTGCGAAAACACATTAAAAATACGTGAAAAGTAATTTCAATACAACTTTGAAACGTACTGCAGAGTTTATAAAACCACACATCTTTATTTATTTTGTTGCAATGCACTCAATATAGCCAACATAATACCTTTGCTGCAACTTGCCCTACTTCAACACGTTTCATATTTTAGCTTTTGTAAAATTACGTAATATCTTTGTATAGAACAGCAGTTGGAAACCATGAAATGACACGGAAAGAAAATGCCTGTTATATCAAGCAGCAAATTTATTCTTCTTCATGTTTAGTTGCGGCTACACCACTTATTAAATTAAATATCGCAATTATTTTCGTTTATGTTTTCAATTTATGTACACTTACTGAACTTCAAATTCATCAAGCGAAAACATTTTGCGAATATCTGAAACGAATAAATATGCACTAATGACTGGGATTTGTGTACACATGGAAGAATTGTACCGTCGGGATGCATTGCAGTATCAGAAGGAAGAAATAGGCTTGAAATTGTTTCAGTGGAAAATATGCTTGGAATTACTAGGTAATATGGTGACGTGAAGAAAGATAAATTACGCCCATGGAAAATAAGCTTGGAATTACGGTTAAGGTTATGTGAGAAGTATTATTGGCGAGAGCAAACATCGGTTATCAAAATATCGCAAGTATTTACCGATGTCTGATATTGAAAAATGTGCCGATATTACCAATCTTCGATATTGAATATTGAATATCGGGCCATCACTATTTATAACGGTAGTACGTAATAACGTCATAATTTGGATATAAAATATGTAGATTCACACGAATTAAGTGATTCTTCCACAATTGCTGTATTTTTTGGCCAATAAGCTGACAATGTTTGTGCAACTTGCCTTACACTAATATACAAAAGTTGAAAGTTAGATCACAACTGCGATTCAAATAAAATTCGTAACACTGTACCAACCAAAGTTAGATTTCTGATTTCTGTACTTGCGGGGAAAACACTGTACGGTTACATGGAACCGCGTACAGCAACATAAGACTACTTATTAATTGTTTTATTATCATATATGTATTTCTTTATTATTAATAATAACATGATGTTGTTTAACACTTTTATATAATATATCTGACCTTCAAACTACGGAACTGTCATGCTACAGCCTAGCATTCATAAACATTGAACTGACTATACTACCATCAAACCTAACCTGATTTAATATTTAACTCATTGTTGTAACTTCACTTCTGTTATTTATTGTATTTTTTGTCTCGCCACAGATATTTTATATTTAATAGTTTTTCCACTTTGTTTTGATGTGATTAGTAATCACGTACATCAGATTACCGGTTCCTGGCTGCAGTGTTTACAGCCGCAGGCTATCCTGTATAATAGCATACCGCCGTGGGCGGAAGTGCGTCCGTGAATTATAATAGAAGAAAGAAGTAAGAAAAGGCGTCTCTTCGTCTGGGCCTATCCCGACGCCGGCCTTATATAAATAGATATAATTAAAATAATCTTGTAAAATAATATAAATTCTGTGATTATAAACTAAATTGTGTTTTGGTGACTAAGACCGTGAGTATTGACAACGAGATCCGGCGGCAAATAGATAAATTATCTGCAAATTAGAGGCTTATAGCTTAAGCTAAAATTTGCCATTTTTTTTGCTGGATAGCGTCACTAGCACGGAATTTTACAAGTTAATACTATTGAACACTATAATTATATTCCAATCAACTACATATATTTCGGACAATTTTGAACATTATTTTTTTTATTCATTTGAACTTAATTACGGAAATTTGAATAATTATTTCAGAATGATTTATAGTGAAAATTCTACTCAGTGGTCTGAAAGCAGAACTTCTGCTAACCCTGAGCACTAGCCGAGGTGACAATATTATTTATTGAAGAAATTTAATAATAGTTATTTAGTGTTTGTATTTTTTACTGAAACTGATCGACGTTAAATTACGGAAATTTGAATACATTAACCATTAAACTGTTTCTCGTATAAGAACTTTTGACAAATGATAATTTCAATGTAACGAACTTTAGTATAAATCTGTGCCTACGTATCTCCTGATTTTTGAACCAGTCAACCTAACCAGGAAAACCACAATTAACCTGATCAATTCAGAATTTTCTCACTAATAATCTGCACAATTTATCACTATTCATAACAAAACCATTAAATTCCCACTGTCTGGCAATAGAAGTGTTAATGTTGTTGTGTAATTATTTGTTTAGAATTAATATTGTTCAGTGTATTTGTTATAGTGGTTTGCATGTCTTTTGTCATTAAACTGTGTGGTGTTTAAATTGTAATACCCATTCACTCTAAACAATTACATTTTTTACTTTTATTATTTTAATTCATTTGTTTCCATAATTAATTCACTACGTCCAACATATATACCGGACACTCGCTTAGTATAGCAACGGCGCCCAATAAATTATAATAACTTTTAATTAATTAGCTATGTTATGCCCATAGAATAATTGAAAATAATACGAGAAATAGATACATAGAGTCTACAAGTCAGAGTGGCGTTACCACCATCCATGTACATTATACAAACACAATACATAATATAGAATATAATAATATACAACACTGTAACCTCATTTCAGTATAATAATTTTATGCCATAAATACATTAATGTAACTTTTCTATTCGCTCGTAAACATAAAATATTTAACTTCCAACGTTGACAATAAATAATGAGCCATGTTGAATAGTCATTTAAAGCATGCTAGCCAACTACTATGTTGTTTATAACATTTTAAATTTTATTTTTTCTAGTCTTTCGTATACTAACACGAATTTATCATTATATTTTCAATACTTTTACTTAAATATTTTTACGCTAAAAAGATGTTAGTTTAAAGTTGGATTCATGCATATACAGAGCAATAAAATTAAATGCCTAAGATTATTAATTGTTTGTGCATAACATGTTGCTACCCATGTGTAAACAAATTTTTGTACCAAATGCACTGTTTTTACGTTCATGTTGATGTTTTATACTCGTGACACAATTCACTTTGCTGTCCTTCGTTATGTATCCCGAATATTTCCGCCGTGTTTCTTCACTCTTGTAGTTTACTTTTTTCCGTGTAGATTGCGGCACATATCGACTATTTGTGTACACTTCAAGCTTTGTAACAGAGATGGCAGCTCTGTGCGCTTGATGCGCAAGATGATAAGGGTGTTCATGAAACGTTCGTAACTTACACCTGTTTGTTAACTAATATTTAGTTTATTATTTCCTTGACAGGGTACACAGTATCAATTTAAGATTTCATTACCTTACCGTGCACAGTGCAGTGATCAGAGACAATAGCAATGGTACTGTTTTTTTCCACGAGTTTTGCGACACTCAAGTAGACAATTTCTTTTATTTTCGTATGCGTATTTCCTAAATAATTGTATGAATATATAAACTGAATATTTTATTTTTATTTTGAGTGAGTTTTGCCCTGGTATTGCCATACGTTTTGCAATTTTTTTTTGTATTCGGGTACGAATGTAAAATATAATTTGTGAATTTCTTTCAATGATTTTTATTTTGTTTTGAAATGGAAACAGACGAGTTAGTGGATATTGAAGGATCGGATTTAGAAGATGCTGTAGCAGAAAGTGGAAGTGATACGGTGTACACAAGTTCTGACACTGGTTCTGACAGTTCATATTCAGAAAGTGACAATGTTCTTCAGTCTGCACGTTAGTGGTGCAAAATCAATACTGTTCCTGCATCACCGGCACCCCCAAACTATGCATTCCATGGTACTCCTGCAGTGAATTTCATATTAAGTGAGGATGCGGACATACTTTTGTTTTTCCACCAGTTTTTGACGATGACCTTGTGAAACTTATTACTGACAAGACAAATAGATATGCTCATCAGTGTCATGTGATGAAATGTGTGCTTTTTTGCTCTGAATATTTTGCAAAGTATTGTAAAAAAAAACCGAACTGACACAGTACTGGTCAAAAAATCCAATGATTTTGACTCCATTTTTTCCACAATGTATGTCTTCAAGAAGGTTTTTACAGATAAAACAATATTTACATTTTTCCAACAATGAAGACTACAATCCAAACAATCACCCCAGTCCTAAACTGAATAAAATTTGGCATGTTTACGACATTCTGGTTGAAAAGTTTTGTAACCTGTGTACGCCTTGTCAGCACATCACAATAGACGAAAGCCTGCTTCTCTATAAAGGCCGTTTGGGATGGGTTCAGTACATTCCTTTGAAAAGAGCCAGGTATGGTATAAAAACGTACCTTCTGTGTGAATCTAAGTCAGGGTATGTCTGGAACTTCATAATTTACACAGGAAAAGGCACTGTACTTGGGAATGAGTTCACTGATTTACCAGTATCCTCGCAAGTTGTGATGAATCTCATCAAGCCTTTACTCAACAAATGCTATTGCCTAACAATGGACAATTTTTATAATTCGCCACAGTTAGCAGACTTGTTGATTTTGCACAAAACAGACGTTTATGGGACATTGAGACCAACGAGAAAAGATGTCCCCAAGGCCTTGCGAGACACAAAGTTGCGTAAAGGGGAAATAACCGCGTACCAGCGTGGAAAGGTGTGTGTAATGAAATGGAAAGACAAAAAATATATCTGCTTGATTTCAACTGTACATAACACTGAAATGGTGAAGGTCACAAAAAAAGGCGAAGATAAATTGAAACCAAAAGTGGTAGTTACTTACAATGATACCATGGGAGGAGTAGATCGTGTAGATCAATATCTATCAGACTATACCGTTCCGAGGAAAAAAGGCAAGAAATACTACAGGAAATTTTTTTTCCACCTTCTAGATCTTTCACTGTGGAATTCATTTGTATTGTACAGGAAATCAGGAGGAAGTAAGTCAGCACTGTAGTCCATCCTGAATTCGCAGCCAAACATGGTCGTCCTGGGAAAACACCTCCACCAATGAGGCTAACAGGGTGCCATTTTCCTGAAACATTGCCTCCAACAGAGAAAAAGTCTAATCCAACACGACAATGTGGAATGTGCAGTAGAGTGCGTGATGGAAAGGGCAAAGGAATTCAAAGGGAAACAAGATCTTTCTGCCCAGACTGTAATGTGCCTCTGTGTGTTACTCCTTGTTTTAGAGCAGGGTTGCCGTTTTTACGGATTTTGTCCCTTTTCACAGATATCTTGAAGTTACACCGGATTAACGGGTAAGCAGTTCGAATCATGGATATTTTAATTGACGAACGCACAAACATAAATATTTACTTACTGCTCCCGCTCCACTTCATAGATAACATGTCATCAAGAGACACTTCACTTTGCTACGTCGTTTCCGTTTTTCTAAGATGATAACAATTAACGCTCTACCTTTTATGCCTGGAAGCATTTTTTTTTAGAGATGGGATTCATAGAATATACCGAATCCTATGGATTCGAGGATTCGTAGGATCCGAGGTTGGATCCGAGGTAGGATTCGAGGTAGGTTTTTAGGAGTATTAGGTAGTAATTGACAATTGTAGTGCTGGGCGAAGTTCGAAAATTTCGAACCGAACCCTTACGTTCGGTTCGGTTAGGTTTGAAACCTCTTAAAATATATTCGAAAAACCGAACGTTGGTTTAAAAAAAATTACGTTTTTCTAATTTTCTAACGCCCATTTGAGACCATTCACAAAACAGCACAACAAAATTCCATTACTTGTAATATTCCGACTTTTATCTCATAATCGTCGCCTCAACAGTTTCAAGCGCAGACAAAATAATAAAAAAAAATTATTAATGGTTGCATAACTCGCATAACATTTTTTTCATATAGGCACGCTTTGTTTTTTGTTTACTTTAGAGAATTTTGTATGCATTTCTCGTACTACGTAATATAAACTATCGTACAAATGCCAAAGGTATTGTATATTATACCTTTAACTATAGTGCGTGTACGAGAAGTGTTGTAAAATCACCAAAGACTGCGAACCCCATACATTAAACTAAAGCGCATGTACGAGAACTCTTGTATTTCGGCAAAACTAACGTTATCAAGTTAACACAAGACAAATGCGGTAGGAAATTATTACCTAAATTATGTATTTTAAATTACTGGGATGTATTTATTTTCTTTGGCCTTTTTGGTACTGAAATTATTAATTTAATATTGTGTATTAAAAATACTGGTCCAGTAAATTTTACAGTACGGTACTAAGTTGACTAGCGTAGTCACGGCAGCCATCATTATTTCTCGTGTATTCTTTTTTCCAATGCAAATTTCTATAACCACACTTTTTACGTTACGTTTACAATATTATTGTTCTTGAGGTGATTTGCGATGAGCAGGCTTACGTTCTTTAAGTTTTCCAAATGGAGAAAACGAAAAGATATTGACGACCCAGATGACCCAGAACCACCCCAAAAAATATCTAAAGTTTCTTCTGATGAGCAGCATTCTTCCAAGAATACAGCAACTGCAGTCAGCGGGTTTTGTAATGTAGATAGGTAACTTAATTCACATATGACTTTTTTTAATGTATTATTAAAAAGTTTTTATTTAAAAATGTTATGTTATGCCCACCACAAAAATATGTTATGTGGCCTTATGCTGAATGTTCGTCATCTTGAAGCGTCAGGATCACCGCTTCATTTGAAAACTGCGCGTCTGCGCGGGCGATGGCACATCGTCCCCCTCCTTCCTTCCCCCTCCTAGTGTGTGCTTGCTTGCTCCTCGCCTCCCCTCCTCCGTTCGGCACATACGCGCTGCGCGGCACCTATGCTATAAAACCAGTAGAAATTGAATAATTCGGTCTTGTTTGTCTTGTCCCGTCTAGCTTGTCTGGTCTCATCTTAGTCCAGGCCTGCCGTTTTTACGGATTTTATCCGTTTTCACGGATATTTGAAGCTTCAAACGGACTAACGGATAAATGGCGACATTCACGGATATTTACGATGCTTCGCCGATATTTTCATATTTGAATTTCGTTCGTGTAAATATTTACATTCAACTACCTATTTGAAGTTGTCAAATCATACAAGCATCCAACAGTAAAGCAAAACTCACATTAGGTGTAGCGCCATGGAACTTCCAATCGTTTAACCACAAACCAAAAACATATACTACCACATATTGTTTCATGAAGTACAATAACTATGATTTCGGGGGGAAATGTTTTTTGTTTGTTGAATTAAACGCTAAGAAGTGTCATGGCGTCAGTAAACATTGGTATTTTTTGTCATTAGAATGTTTTAGGTGCGGAATTTGTTTACAAACTTCTTACGTGATTTAAGTAGTAGTTTTGGTCTTAGCTGATTGTGTTGGAGAAAAAACGAAAGGCTTCGTCAGACAGGTCACTTTATAAACAGCGTTATCGTAAATAATGGGAGCAAGAATTGAAATGGTTGAGGAGTGGCAAAACGGAATTTTCCGCCGTTTGTTCGACTTGTAACTTGGAACTGAACGTGAAAAAGACGGCACAAAAATACGCAAGTTCATGCGAAAAACCAACGAGCTGCTGATCAGAGTTGTTCTTTGACGAGTTTTGTAACCAAACCAAACAAAATAACTGATGTGGAACTGTTATGGGCGAACTTCGTTTGTGAAAACAATTTATCTGTGAAATTCAGTGATAATTTCACGAAACTTGTCCCGCAAATGTTTCCAGATAGTGAAATTGCAAGAAACTTTCATTGTTCTCACACTAAAACTAGCCAGATAATTATTCAATCTTTGGGTGCATCAGCTGCAGATTATGTTACCTATGCAATGAAAACACAATTTTACACACATATTGATGATTCAACTGACAGTCACTAGACAGGTTGTAGTGTTAGCAAGGTTTTTTCCATCTGAGATTGTTGAAACTCATCTGTACAAAGTAATGGCTTTGAGTGGTGCTGCAACTGGAGAAAATCTGCTGTGGAAAGGGTTTTCAGCACTCTCAAGATGGTTAAAACTGTTCACAGATCGTCAATGGAATCACCAATGTTAAATGCGCTGTTGCATTGCACAATGAGAACATCTGCAGGTCTAGCTTTCAAGCCCACTGACGAGATACAGAAAAGAGCACAGAACATGAAAAAGTAGCTTGTTAATGATGTGAAATACATTTGTTTTTTTAAACTTGTAAATAACTTCAGTTGTATGGATGTATTTATAGTTTGTAAATAAGAAAAGCACCAAAGCATATACTGAAGAGAATATTTAAATTACTTTTCATTTTATTGTGATACCAACTATTAGTTTTGTAATGCAAGTGGCAAATCTTAAATTTTTTTTACATTCATTTGATTTTTTTTTAATTATGTTTTGGAATGCAATGTATATTTAAAATTACCGCGAAAAATAAATTATGTCAATTACGGCTATGAATATTACAGGATTTTTAAATGCTGTAAAGAATATTTAGGAACCTAATTTGGTGGCAGGCCTGGCATACAGTGTCAAAGTATGAAATTATGGGAAAACATGTTTTCCACTGCTTTGTAAACTTGCAAAGGCAATGCTTATTCTTCCACACAGCAATGCAGGGGTGGAAAGGATATTTAGTAAGCTCAACCTTATCAAGACAGCGCACAGGTCATGTCTTGAACCGCCAATGCTAAATGCTTTGTTGCATAACTCTTCTAGGAAGAATATGGCAGAATTCAAGCCAACAAAAGAAATGAGGAATAGGGCAAAACATCTGAAAAAGTGATATTTAAATACTTGTATGAAGTGTTAATAATTGAATTGTTTAGATTGAAGTATAGTTACGTACATTATGATCGAGTAATTGTCATAAAAATTGCATATTTTTTAGGGTTGTGCGAGAATGAGATTTAGGCCTCGAGAAATTTTCGAGAAAGAAAATATTTTTCTCGCGAGAAACGAGACGAGAATGAGAAATTTTTAAATAATCAAGATTTACTGTAGATATCACTTTCAAAATATATTGTTCTGTACATAAAACTGTTGTTTATCATATAGAATGACAATTTAGTTGCCTGTGCACAACTGACATGCACCACACGTTATGTAAGCCTACACTAAATTATAAATAAACATTCACTCACTTAGGTAAAAGTCTAGTAGTTAACATGTTAATTGTGGTTCCCGTTGACTTATCGCCACATTTTGTGTAATACTGCCACACTGATATGTCCACATCTTCCATTTTACCGTAAAATTAAAGTTTAATTTGACAACAAAGTTGACTTCTGTTAAACTGTTATATTCCCGCAACACTTTTTTTTTTTCCACTTGGTTACGCCGCAGTTAGAGATAAAGCAGTATTGGGAAATTATTCTCATATTCCTAATAACATTTTACAGGCGTCACATTATTTATTCATACCCGCAGAGTAGCTCGCGTAAACGGGAAACTCTGGTACTGTAATGAAAACAAAGAAATTGTTACAAGGGAGGCTTTAGCGGGATTCATTACTCGTGACGTCTTACAACTGAGTGAAACAAAGGTGGAAAAGGAAATGGGATGAACATACTATTTATTCTGCCTTTTCAACGGGTTTGAAACACACACATTCATGTAATTTAACATAATACAAGGACGTGAATTGTTCTGCGTGTTCAATCCATTCCTTTACATTCCAGTTCATTTAATAATCACATGACTTGCGCAGTCTTTTATTGGTTATGAAATAAGAAACGGAACAGCGAAGCAGACTCGGTCTGGCAGCATGACCACCATTCTCTTTTGTTCGTTAAAAAGTAAATTTTGTATTTTTCCATAATAATCAACATTTCAGTATGCTATTAAACATTACCGAACAAAATATTATGACTAAATGAAAGGTAATGCTTTTATTAACTTTACCGTAATAACGTGTATGTAAACAAAACCAATTTTGTAGGTTAGGTTCGAACGTATTTTATTATGTATTACGCTTACGTAATTTAAAAATTAAATACGGCAGTTATTCTTTCAGGATAAATTGGAATTTCATATGACAGTTTTTATTCACAGTTTCGGTTATTGATAAAGGTTTTGGATGGTTGACTATCGGCTAGTATAATATATCTTAATGATTGCATCATGTTTGCTTTGTGTTCCGCCAAATCATTTTTCGTCCAAACAGGCAGGCACGTTTGGTATTTTTAAAACATTTAAACTAAAATAATGGCAGTGTGTATGTAATGTTCAACATATAAAAATACAACTATCAATATCAAATTTTGTTTCCATACCAAATTGAGTTGTTACCGGTACCAAAAAAAATTTCTCGTTTTTTTTTGAGAAATTATTTTTCTCGCTCGCTGTTCGAGAATGCAATATTTCTCGAAATTTTTCTCGAAGTTCGAGATCTCGCACAACACTAATATTTTTTTGTATTTTTGAATGTACAGGATTTAGCAGGATATTGTATATTCAAAACAAGGATATTACAGGATATTTCACATTTCAATCAAGGATATTTTTTTTTCAAAGTGGTGGCAGCCCTGTCTTAGTCTCTTTCGAGAGCTCGAGTAGTTTTGTAATCCAGTATGTAGTCAGTCAGTTAGGCTTAAATTTGTACGACGTGCACGACCTCGGGGGAAAGAAAATGTAAGTTGGAGTGAGGCGGTGGCCCTTGCCATAATTTAAGCGTTTGTAAATTTTTGTCTATTTTGTTTAAATTCCCTTTCGATCGCCACCTGGAAAATTACATTTGGATTTGATTTAATTTAATTTAACTTAATTTAACTTCACTTTGTTGGTAACTGTTCTCCCGAGACGTCGACGTACGTAAAATGTAACTTAATTAATCTGTTTTAAGAATGTAACTTACGTCTGTAACGCTTGTAACGCGCATTATGTAGCAGGTTTTCCCTACATATTGACAATGTTGTAATTTGGCTGTTTTCAATATGTCTACCTTGTGACGTCCCCTTTTGATGGCACGTAATGGGACCGCGCAATGTTTCGCGCAATGTTTCGCCGGCGTAACTAAGAAAACTAGACTGTTCTCTATTTTTTGTGGCCTTGATAATGGCTCCTTCACTTGAAATGTTTGCTGTGTGTTAAGCACTTTAATAGATTTTGTGGACCATATTGGTTGTTGTTAATTAATTAATCAATTTGTTTTTTTTCTGGCCTAATTAAAAATTTATTAATGTTGAATACTGTTGCTGTGTAACAAATACCTTTCCTCAATCCTTGCCATGCTATGGCCTCCTATCATGCCTCTATGCTTATAGGCATTTCAACTGTGCAACTCTGCTGAGGATTGAGTTTAACGTGTATTTGTTCTTTTTTTGCATGCACCATGGGGACTCCGGCACCCGGGTGGATATACCGTTTGCGGAGAGACTACCTAATCCAGGTCCTAACCGAGGAAGCTGTTCCGTTCGAGGAGGACGCAACTGTGGCTACCCTTCATGGGTTGCTTGTTCAGCACGTGCGAGGCGCCTGGGAATCGTCAGAAGAGGTACCGGTTCGGCAAGTCCCCACCCCCGCTAATCCTGCTTTGTCTAATCCTAGATTTTATGAAAAGGTATTCTTTGCTAATTTGAAACTTCTCCCTCGTCTTGACTGTTGTGAACCGCAAGCGGTTCTAGATTTTTTGATTGCGGCTGCACGCTTAGCTGGGTTAAAACTAGTCTGTGAGGCGGAGCTTTTGAAAGCTCTCTTAAGCCTCTGTGGCGCGGCGTTTTTGCCACTGCTCACTGACGCCATAAGCCGGAATTTAACTTTCGCGCAGTTTAAGACCTCTGTGTTACAGTTTGCCTGTCCGCCGTGTGTCTTGGAAACATGTAAACGTGAGCTAGTATTCAGGTTTCAGAGCCTGATAAGCCCATATTACAGTTCATTAATTCTGTTGCGGCCTATGCCCAGGTGCTGGAGTTGAATCTCCCTGAGGCTGAATTAACTCAAGCTATAGTAGGCAACGTGTCACCGCTGGTGTTACAGTATAGCGCTATGCTAGGCCCTCCTTCCAGTCTGAGTGCTCTCCGCAAGTGGAGCTCAGACGTGGAGAATAGATTATTGTCTGTTAAGAGGTATCAGGAGGATTTTCATTCCATGCCTACGCCAGGTAGCTTTGCTTCGAATTCTAAAATTAATTCTCATAGTTTTCAGCCCGCTTCGCGTGTCAGTTCTGAACCCGCTTGTGCTGTGCGCGCAACGCGACACGTTGAGTGCGCGGCTAGTGTTAGCGATCCTTCTGCCGCGGAGAGTCTTGCCGCCGGCAGACGCACAGAGTCAGCAAATGCGTTCGGCCCATTCTCTAATCGTCCCAATTGTGCCAACTGCTGTACATTCGGCCACGCGGAGTCTGAGTGCACGCAGCCCGCCGTGAGCCGCGAACAGCGAAAATGTTTCTGTGTTAAACGCACAGAGCATTACAGAAATCAATGTCCGGGAAACGGGCCTTGACCGGGCGTGCGAGTGGTAGCCACGGTCGACGCATGAGGAAAGCCGCTCATCATTTGTTCAATAATTTTGTACACGTTCGTCTGTTTGGCGAAATTGTTCCGGCCTTAATAGATTCTGGTGCTACCCGTTCTTTAATCAGCTCTGAATTGTTCGATGCATGTTGCATCAAATCTCCGCATTTGCAAAGCCGTGTAAGTACCGGCTCTGACGTAAAAATTTGTGTCGCCAACTGCGTGATTGTTACATCAGACGTTGAAGTTGAACTTCACTTAAAAATCGCGGGCTTCTCGTGGAATTACCAATTTAATGTTGTTCCCGGGTTATGTCACCCTCTCATTTTAGGATTAGATTTTCTGGGGAAAACGCGATGCTTGTTAGACGTCGCTAATCAGGAACTAGTATTCGGCTTTCATCCTTCAAAGAAAATTAAACTCATTCATCAGGACTCCACTCCTATCGTCATGTCGTGCGCCGACAATTCTGACGTCATCAATAGGGATGCGGTTATAGCTGACGTCATGAATATGTATTCTGACATAATTACCAGCCGGATAGGCAGGTGTGATGACATGCCCTATAAATTCTATCTTAAGGACACGACTCCCGTCAGGGCAAAGGGACATAAAATTTCACCGCCTAAATTACAAAAATTGAAAAATATCATCGATCGTCTCTTAGATGCAGGAGTTATTGCTCCCTCCGTTTCCGATTTTAGTTCACCGTCCTTTTTAGTCCCTAAGGAGGCTGGTGAATTTAGGCAGGTTCATAACTATAAAGAACTTAATGATAAGATTAAAGAGGACGGCTACGAGTTGCCAACCGTAGAGAGCGCCTTCAACATCTAGGGAATGCCGCCATATTTTCCGTCATTGATTTAAATGCTAGTTTCCACCAGTGTCCCTTGCATCCGGACTGTCGCAAATATACTGCATTTTTTACCCCTTGGGGGCAATTTCAATTCAATCGAGTGCCTATGGGTGTGTCTTTTGGTAGCCAGGCAATGAGCCGAGTGCTAGATCACATTCTAGGTGACTTGAAATATAAATCAGTATTTAATTACATTGACGATATTATCGTCTACAGTGCTAATCTGGAGCAGCACAAACATTTGTGTCAGGTGTTTGACCGCCTCAGAGCCGCTAATTTAACGGTAAATCCCGATAAGATTCACTTGGGAAAAGATTACATTAAATTTTTAGGTTACTTCATTTCTAAAGGTAAATTGATCATAGATCCCGATAAAGTTTCCCCTATTGTAAATTTACCTCCTCCTAGGAACGTACGAGGAGTTTAAAGATTTCTTGGCATGACGGGATATTACGCTCGTTTCATTCCCGATTACGCTGCGGTTTGTAGTCCGCTTAATAAGCTGCGTAAAAAGAATGTTGTTTTCGAGTGGGGCGACGCTCAACGGAAAGCCTTTGACAGCCTTAAGGCTTTGGTGTCTTCTCCCCCTGTCTTGGTTCTGCCTGATTTTCAACGCAGGTTCGCACTCCAGGTAGATGCGTTAAGCATCGCGGTAGGTGCTGTCCTTGGGCATATTGAAAACGATAGGTTACGCCCTATCGCTAGAGCCACGATTATATGGTAATGCGCGATAAAACGAAATAACACGGAAAACCGCTTGAAAAAACGAAATAAAACGAAATTGTGCGAAATCCGCGATATGTCACGAAAGTTCGTCTATCCTGATTATTTAAGTTTTTTTTTTCCCCGATTCTGTAAGGACAATTCACATCTTCAGCACAATCACATATTTCTTACAGTAACTAGCAGCCATATATATTATATGCGACGGTGATTCATTATAGATTTTAAAATGAAGTCTCAGAATTAACGTAATATTTTCTTTACACGGTAATCATGTGTACCATAATAATTTAAGATGTTGATAACTATGATACAATGGCCGCCGTTCACTTTCTGTAAATACCAAAATAACAAACGTCCAAAATATGTTTTTCTACGATTACGTTTTTAATCATTAAAATATTACACACTAAACCGCATTGCTTTTACTGTTTATTTAAAGTAAAGTACGTAGGCTACCAAAATAAAATTAACCCTGCTTAACGTAACGATTGTAAATAATAAACAGTACATGTTTATGTCGGTATTAATTTTCACGTACGTATGTTGGTATTCGGTATGCGTTTGTATTCACATCTATTCTCCATTGTTTTGATCTTTCCAGCACGGCAAGTTTTTGCGTATTGAGAGGTTAAATTCTTCCTATGTGATTAAAATTTTTTTGATAATGCCTAAAACGGAAGGTTTCTGCCAGTGACCGATCGAAAGAATTTTCCAGCGAAGGATTTTATATCAGTGATAAAATTTTAATGTGCAAATTCTGTAACTGCAGGCTAGACTACGAGAGACGCGATACGCTTGTGAAACATGTCGCGAGTGAGAAACATAAGCGTTTGAGGCAAAACTCATCTGTTAAACGACATCCTTGTCTAAGAGTCTTTAATGCCATTATTTGCTGTTCAACCCAAGAAATGTGAATAGGGTTAGCATAGAAGATGCAAACCTACAGAAGTCTCTGCATAACTTGCATTCTGTTTCCCATCTTCCCATTGATACATTCATACATGGCTATGTTGCTTTCAAAAAAATAATTGAGGATGAACTTTCATTGCCAGAAACAAGCCAAATTGATGTTGCAAAGGTACTTTGCTCCCTTAAAGGGGACTACAGTGAATTTGCTCAAGCCAGTTTAAGGGCAATCTGGTTCCCAACATCAAATGTTGATGCAGAACGTTCATTTTCCAGGTACTCACTGGTAGTTAGTGACAGAAAACAACGTCTCACTCCAGAAAATGCAGAAAATTTAACTATGATAGCATTTCAATAAAACCGTTTTAATAGTAACTTTGGAAGTGCTTAATTGTGTAATTTTGTAGTGTATGTGATTGTAATTAAGTCGTGAAATTTTTAGTAGTTATTTAAATGTTTGAATTTATGAATTTGCAAATGAACTTAACTATCTATGAATTTGCAAATGAACTTAGTTGTAATTACATCATGAGGTTTTAGTGTTTATTAATATTTGTTTTAATAAATTTGCATGTCGTACAGAAAAGCAAGAAAATTTTGCCGTGGGTATTAAACCATATAACACCGAAATCTTTATTTCTTTACACCGAAATTTGTCTTAAAATAACACCACAAAATCTTGACTCTACAAATCGCCTATGCCAGTAGAACACTCACTGACGGGGAACGATGTCTGGGTACATATGAGAAGGAAGTCTTAGCGTGCTTGTTTGGCGTCGAGAAGTTCGTGTCTTATCTTGATTGTCACGAATTTGATTTATTCACAGACAATCAGGCGCTCAGCTGGCTCTTTAACCATCCAAACCAGCTCAGTAAGCTCGGGCGCTGGGTGTTGCGGTTGTCTCACTTTAAATTTAAATTACACCACATTAAGGGTAGTGATAATGTAGTGGCTGATGCGCTTTCACGAATGTTCTCCCTGGATGAGTTTGACACACGTGTTTCGTCTGCGGCTGAAACAAAGCCGATTTGTGTCGCTGTTTGTAAAGTTTTTCCAGAGTCATTTCTTAGCATTCAGCAATGTCAGCAGGAGGATCCCTTGTGTATTCAAATCCGTAAGGATTTGAGAGCTGGTAAAGCTGTGCCATACATTGAGGAACAGGGTGTATTGTATTATACCGGGACTTCCGGTAGGCAAAAGAAGGCTGTTGTTCCCGCCTCCCTTTGCCCTATGGTGTTGAAATACTTTCATGACTCCTTGTTGGGTGCGCACTTGGGCATCGACAAAACTTTTCGTCGAATTAGCGCGCATTTAGCCTGGCCTGAATTGCGAGCTGATGTTCAAAAACACGTGCGATCTTGTCGAGATTGCCAAGTCTCGAAGCCCCCGCAGTGTGCCAAAGTCGGCATGTATTGCGCTGATGCTCCTGTTGCCCCCTGGCATGTGCTTTACATTGACATTTTCGGTCCCCTCACACGATCAAAAAAAGGTAACAATTGTATTTTGGTCATTTTGGACATTTTTCTAAATTTGTGTTACTCATTCCCTTAAAAAACATGAAAGCCGTTAGTATTGTCAGAGCCTTACGAGACCAGGTGTGGAAATTTTTTGGTGCGCCTGCCATGATAATAAGTGATAACGCACGCTATTTCCGTTCAGTACAGTTTAAAGACATGTGTTTTCAATGGGCCATTAAGCCCATTTAGAGCAGTCCTTACTGTCCCCAGGGCAATCAATCTGAGCGCGTAAACAAAGTGCTTAAGGGTATTCTTACAGCTTTCTACAGGGATGATCAGTCGCTATGGGATAGTGATTTGGATTTTATTAATGTGGGGCTTAACTCTGCAGTGCATTCCGCCACTCGATTACCTCCTTCGATCCCATTCCTAAATAGAGAGTTGACCCACCCCCTCCTTAACCTGTGGGGACTGCCGCCACTGGAAACTACCTCTGATGACGAGTCACTGGAGGCTGTGCTCGATAGTTTGGAATGTAACCTCACGAAGGCGCGCCAAGCTGTGGCTAATTTGTATAACGCTTCACGGAGACCTCATGGTTTTGTAATTGGAGACCTTGTGTTGGTTAAGAATTTTTTGCTGCTTAAGTTGGCTGATAACATAAATTCTAAATTAATTCCACTGTACGTTGGTCCGTACGTAATTAATAGATTCTTAGGTGACAACACTGTTTTGTTGCATAGTGCTGCGGGCTCTAAGAAATTCAAAAAGGCCCATGTTGGGCATTTAAAGAAATTTAATGTGTAGCCTTGATGGCCTGCAGTTGTTTTGGCATTCGTGTCTGGCCTTCTGTTTTTTTTTCTTCAGCTTGTTTGGTTATCGTTTCCTCCTCCCCCCATTCCTCGTCGAGGATGCCACACCCACAAGAGGATCCGTGCCTTTGAGGACCTGACGCTCCTCTGCCTGCCCGCACCGCCGTGGTTGCTGATGCCCACCCGTTCGCCGCTGCATCTACGAGGCCGCCCGCCTCTTCTGCCGCCTGAGCCATCTGGAACGCCGCGTACACATGTTGCTGTGTGGCCCTTCGCAGGCTCTCAGGGCAGGGGCCCGCCCTGAGGAGCCTTCTTTGAGTCACCGCGATACGCTCGGGGCTGTGCTGGCTGAGCGAGCGGCCGTCTACTCTGCGACTCTGGCGTGCTGGCGTGCTGGCATGCCGACGTGTTGGCGTGCGACCCTCATCCCACTCGTCTGGAGCCGTCACACAGGCCGTAGGCCCTGAACGAGTTGCAAAGGAAGTCCTCGCCCCTGTGAGCATGCAACACACTCGACAGGGGTGCGAGGTGAAGAGCCGTATCAGCCAGGCGCCTGTTCGCATGCAGCTTTGGGGACGCCTACAGTTGCTGTGCCCAGAGGCGCGTCGGCTGTCGACTCTCGAACTCTGGTGCTCAAATCTACATTGAACATGAACTTTCCTGGGACGTCCCGCAAAATTCAAGATTAATCTTCAGCGCTGAAGAGACCACAATGTAATGATGAAGATACCAATGTATTGGACTTTGTAAACATTTATTCAAGAAACTTTGGCCTATGTAATTGGCGTATTTAATCACGTGTATTTTGTATTGTATGTGTATGCGGCGGGCACGGTTGTTCCAGGGCAGGGGAGTTGAAGCATCAGGATCGCAGCTTCATTTGAAAAACGTGCGTCTGCGCGGGCGATTGCACGTCGTCCCCTCCTCCTTCCCCCTCCTAGTGTGTGCTTGCTTGCTCCTCGCCTCCCCTCCTCCGTTCGGCGCATACGCGCTGCGCGGCACCTATGCTATAAAACCAGTAGAAATTGAATAATTCGGTCTTGTTTGTCTTGTCCCGTCTAGCTTGTCTGGTCTCATCTTAGTCTCTTAACCACCACACTTGTCAATAAGCTGTCCATTGTTAAGGAAGATTTGTCTGTGGTTGCTTCTGGAATCTTTAACTGTGAGACAGATGCTGCACTCAAGTCCATTGACAACCAAATTTGTCAAGCTGAAGTAAAAAACTCACTTCAACGTGCTGCATCATTGTCCATGGACAAATTGCAGCTGCTCATGGCCACTGATCCATCCAAAACATTTTTTCAGACTGTGGGAAAATTGTTTGACCCTTCAAAGGTGCTACTCAATGAAGTAAACAATGAACTCATCAAGTTGTTTATGACTCTACCAGGCATGAAAAATGGCAACCTCTCCTCTGCAGACATTGCTCGTGGCTATACGCGAATGAAGGAAATTGTCAAGGAGAGAACATAATGCTCAAAGGCAGAAATAGTAGAAATTCTTTTTTCCATGAAAAATGAATTTCCTGACTTTGCGTGTCTTTCCCTGAAATGTGTTTGGATCCCTTGCTGTAATGTAGACAGCGAGAGATTTTTCTCTTCTTATAATACAGTTGTCTCGGACAGACGGCATAATTTGTTGGACGAAAATGTGGAAATAATGACCACTCTCGCATTTGAAGAATGTGAATAAATTAAACATTTTATTATTCCTTGGGCAACTACGTAGTCTTGAGTGCAGAATTTTTGTGATTTTGGTATTGATAGTGCAATGTTTGTATTTTAAACTTTAAAGCTTTTGAGTTTGAAGGGTTTTTCACTTCTAAATGTTAGTTTTAAACATTTTGATCTTTCATAATTGAGTTAATAAACTTTTAATTAAAAAAAAGGTATGCTTTAATACACTTCACCGCTTTTGGCATTTTCCCTCACCCCTTTTGTATTTTTTGCTCACCGCTTTTCACTAATTTTACTCACCGAAAACTACCTGTCCCTACCTATTGCTAATGCTGTGTGGCTCTCAGGAAAACTAACACATCCAAGACAGTATTTTATAAGGATGTACCAATATTGAAAAACCGGTTACCAATTACGATTAACGATTCACTAAAAAATTCAAATTCAGCCGATGTTCCAAACCGATTAAGAATACTGATTATATTTGCCCGATTATTACATACATAAATTAAAAAAGAAAGCAAAGAGAACAACATGTGATTAAAATTGATGTAATGGAGGCATGGACCATAAGTGTACATATATGTATAGAATGCAGACAAAATCATTATTATCCACATAAATATTTAAGATTTTGGTAAGCTAGCTAAGGCATTGCACAAAACATTAATAGCTATAGTTAATAGCTTTTAAATTTTTGTGAAGAAATACAAGCTGATTGACTTTGTGTTGCTCCACATATTACTTGTAAGCCACCACGCGATATTTTTTGAGAACAATGTTTACACACTGCATATTTATCGTCCGGCCCGGATCATAAAAAAACATTTCCACACAGCACTGCGACTAGCGTACCCATGATTAATATGCAACATTAAATAGTGAATGCAATGTATAACAGCTCTTATCAAATATTTATTTTGGTAAATGCCAACAAATAGAAAACTTAGCAAAGTATACTGTAATATTTGATCAAAAATTCGTCACTCCATTTACGTAATGTATGGGCGTGCGTTAGTTAAACTATAAAACAATCTACAGTCGCTGAGTCGTCTTCGCTAACGCAGACATAACCAATATTTGAAAAATTAATTTCGGTCGCAAACAGAAATATTCCTACAACCGACCACCAACTATCGCATTCATGAACTTTTATTCCTGGTTAAGTATTTGTTTTTAATATACGGTAAAAATAAAAAGTAAAGAAGACTTTCCCGTTAATAAAGCATCTTCAATCATAATAAAAAATAATAGAAAAAGGTTCACGTATACAACGGAAATTCCGGTGAAAAGAGTGAGATAAGTTAGCCAAATTGTTTTTGTTCATCACATGACGTGCGTAACCTAAACGCCTCTGTATTCTATGCCTAAACGTAAAATTGAGATATTTTGATGATGCTGTTCAAATACCGTATTTACTTGCATATAGGTCCCGGCAATATTACCAGATTTGATGGGGAAAAAATGAAGTGCGACCTATATGTGAAGAAAAGTTTTTTTTTAAATTTTTGAGGAATTTTTTTTGCAATATTTTGCTTTAAAATGCGAAAAAGAAGTTTATATAGGTATAGGCAAATTTATTTACAATGTACACATACAGCGAAACCCCTTATTTACGTTACCGTTATTTACGTTTTCCCGTTATTTGCACTATATTCTTCAGGTCCCGTTTAGTTCCCATTTAGTCCAATACAATACTTTAACGCAAATTACGACTCAAAAATCGAATCCATCCCGCTATTTACGTCACGTAACAACCATAAACAACCAGAAAAAACCGTGGGTACTTTAAGAGTAGATAAGATTAGCTAGTAGGCCTAAAAACATCGTGAAAAACGTAACGTTTATAGTCGGCAATGAACATTTTAAATCGCAAAATATACATATTTTATAACATGAAAAGTTGCTTTTATTTCTAAACATGTAATAATTTAAGCCTAGGCGTGTAAAAGTCCGAGTAATTATAGCAGGAGACAATCTAAAATGCACGAGGGAAAAACAAAAACTCACGAATGTATGAACGTGGCTGATTGTTAATTTCTGATACTGTATTTATGTCTCAACTTAGTCGAAATACTGATACGAGACAAACTTCACAAGATAAAATGAGCGGAGTCTTGGTAACTGTTTTATATGTATTTTATAATTTCGGAAGTAATGTACAGTTTCGGATATTTTTTAAACTAACAATTTATTTCTAAGGATCGTAATTAATTAATTATTGGTATCAAGACATCAAAATGGACATAAACTTGAACATGTCACGGCAGCGAGAAAACTGGTGCGTATACCAATAAACTGGTATTAGAACTGGACAAAACTGGTACACGGGAGGTGGAGTTTATATTTTTTTCCGCTAAGCTTGCATCTATTGGCTGGCTGCTGATGCAAGGTCACGAGTCTGGGTGGAGCGTTGAGTGAGTTATACTGCGCATGTGCAGCTCAGTGAACAAAGAGAGCCAACAGGCACGCCGTAACAGCAGCTGACCGAGTACAATGACCTTTCTCCGCGCACAGCGCACGGCGCCAGGCGCGGTAATGAATTACCAGTGCGACCTATATGGGGGGAATCTTAAATACCAAATTCAAGACCTCAAATTATGGGTGCGACCTATCTGCGATGGCGACCTATATGCGAGTAAATACGGTAATACTATTCTGTTTTATACTGTTATATGTGTTGTATTTTATTAGAAGCGGCACTCAAGGCAGTTGTTTGATGCATGGAGCTAACAATAATGGAAATATTAGCCATACATGCTAGAAGAAAATCGTCAATGGAATAAAATAAGAGTATATTTAATTTATTAGACGACTAAGTTTCTGAAACTTTCAGCGCGTGTGTAGATCTACAGTCTGAACGGTATTTCATGAATTAAACTTAAAATAGTTTACTATTTACCGTTAAAAGAATATATTAGCATCATTGGCATGTTTTTCTTATAATGCTAAGAGATAACTATGATAAATATGATGAGAAAATGTTGACAATTTTATCTAAATAATCAGCTAAAATATCACATTTTAAGATTAATTACCGAATCTCTATTATCGGGCGATTACAGTTAATCGGGATTCGAATCGGTACATCCCTAGTATTTTAAAAGAGTGAAGTTACTGACGAAATGACAAGTCAATGCCAAGAAAGAATCGTCACTACGTGATGTCCATAGGTAGGGGTAGTCAAATTTCGTTAATGACGAAATCGCGAAATTTTAAAAAAATCACTTGCACATGATGTGTAATACAAATAACCTTACTTGGTAGTGATAAGACGTTAATATACTGCATTTCGTTTTAACGAAATTTACTGTGATGCGCGAAATCCGTAGTTTTTCACGAAATATGACGAAATCACGATATTTGCGCGAAATTAACCTTTTTTATCGCGAAAAATCACGTTGAATCATTCTGGAACCTGCACAAAACGTTTATTATTACAAGAGGTTATATGTGAGACGCCATATTTGCTTTTGTTTTTCTCTAGCACCCATAGAGTAGTGTGTGGCAATAAACATCATCACTTTAGCAACTGGTGGACAAATCACAGATGGCGTTGGTAGTTACGAGTGTCGAAATGTTCTATGATTTTATTTTCACGAGTGCGTGTCTGTCGAGTTTAAGTTCTTTATTTCCGAGTGGATGTAATATGTATCTCGCATTCTATGATCGTTTTCCGTTAAAGTTTTTGTGGCATGTTGGTCATATTACCGTGGTCACTGTGGATATAAACATATAAAATGCCGAAAGTTGTGTTTTCGAAAGAGCTAAAGAATATTACGACGAAGTATTTTATGTGTTCAGTAAAGAAAAAGGCATCATGATGTGCAAATCGACTGTTAAAAACACTGTAAATTTCGAGCATCGCACAAGGTGAACAAAGATAGGTGTCAAGCATCGGTTCTGGAACTAAGCGTCAAGTTACTCTAGAACCATATATTTCACGTATGAAAACTATTACATTCAGACGTACGCCTACTCAGTCTCCGTCGTCGCACACGTTCTTACGAGACGTAGAAGGCCATAAAACGACAAAAATCACATTATTTTGCCGACCACAAATGCGTCTGGTGACGCCATCGTCAATAGGCCTTAACTCACTCTTTGTTCCTTTCTCTGAATCGGCCAAACGCAGTCCAGAAAACAGCATCACTTCCATATTAACCAATCAAATCATAACTTTCAAAATGCTAATTGTTGTATCTGGGCGTCCTAACCGAGGCGACTGTTTATTTTCGTAGTTGTCATGGCAACGCACGAAAATAAATGCCGGTCAAGAGTGCCAACATATACATAAACAAATACCGCACACGCAGTTGAGGCGGTGAAAAACGTAGACAAATAAAAAAAAACAATACTCTGTACTGTTGAATAAGTACAGTGTTTTGGTGGGGACTAGTTTGCAGAAAATATATAATAGCTGATTTTCAGAGATAGTCTAAATGGACTTGAGCCACTAACGTTTTTTATCAGTTTCCTATCTTTTTGTATGTAATCTTGAGAATTTTAATTACAAATGCAGCGTGCTAAATTTTAGATGTACATGTACTTTTAAAACATATTTTTGATAAATTTTGACCAAATAAAACAATAATTCCATCAAACATATATAAGTGTATAAAATTAGAATGACAAAATAGTTATTTTTTCTAACTAAACAATTTTTTTTTTCACCGAAATTTTGCACCGAAATAACTCTTTTTATTCATCGAAATGGGCCTTTTTTATTTACCATTTTTCATTGGCCCTATCCATAGGTCACAAGTAAATGACATAGTCTCAACTTTGGCAATTACTTGAGAAAGTTACTCAGAGATTTTCGATTTTACAGAATGAAACAAATTTGGAATTTCATTTCTAGAGAATGTGGTTCGGCAAGGTACTTTGTACAATGGTTGAGATGACTGCATGAGTTTCTGGAAATGTCTATTTTCTACTACACTGTACGGCAGCATAGAATCGGCCAACCACTCAACAATGTTCTTTGTAATGAGTTTTGCTTTTGGATGATGAGAAGGCGACTGGAAAGTATCTTCAATCCATTGTTGTTTTGATGGACCTGGTTGTGAATAATTTGCTATAACGGGCCATGAACTTAACAATTCTTGCCGTGTCTCATATTCCAACTTTACAGTTGGATGTTGAGTCAAGTGCCTTATGAAGCTAAGTACGTTTGTTTACCACCTTCAACACCTGCATGCCTGTGTGAAAGGCGCAGACTTTTTTTTGCCTTCCTGAACACAAGTCAAACATTTAAACTTGCTTATCTAGACTGAACTGTCTCAGAGCCGAAAAATGTGCTGACAGTTCTAATCCATTTTTACCGGCTTTACTTTTCTCTTCCCGGTAAAACCACAAAATCACAGCTACCCGACACCAGAAATGTTATTTGTGGCCTCTACAACAGCATTAAATCCGGTTTCAACAAATGTGCTACAAGAAAAACTCACTTCAATCTTTGAGATTTTTTATAATGTGTTCAATAATGAAGTGAAAGAAAATTGTCTTCGTCTTTGACTTTCGAAAGCTTTGCAAACTCTTAGTATTTTTTTAATTGTTATTATTACTTAAAACTTACTGTCTCGTCCACAAAAACTAACAGTAAGATACCATCCCAGCCTAGAGTGATTTTGAGAAACCATGGGAAACCAAAATAAAAAAAATTGTACTAGGATTCGAACACAGGCCATCTGGAATTGAGTCCAATGAACAAGTGTTTCTAAAACATTAGTTCAACACGGAATGTGTATGCAACTCTAATATCACCTGGCTTTCTCGCAGAGGCCCAAAGGAGCTACGAGAGACCCCCAACAGGACTCACCCGTCATGCGTTTGGTAACGATGTTGGGGCGAATGTACAGGTCCTTCAGCTTGGGGTTGCCCTTGTTCTGCGATAGCACCAGCGTGTCCTGCTTCACCAAGTCCTCCTTCTCGCGCTCCTCCGCCTCCCGGTTCTTGAACTTCTTCTGCACCTCCTTGATGAGGCGGAACGCCGTGTTGAGGTTGGACGATGGCGCAGAGAGCTCCCCTGGCTCCTTCACGTTGGTACTGCGATACGTCCTGCGCACACACCAACCCATGCCTGTTACAGAAGATCACCATCAAGATTCCCTCATTGACAACTAATTCCCAGTCAGTTTTAAAATTACTATAAATAATTGTAGTCTCAACCAAATTTGCACGTAACAAATTATATTCTTGATGTTAGTTTTTATTTCAATGTGTAACAGTTTAGTAATAAAATAAAAGATATTTAGTTCAGTACATTCTGTAAATCAGAACCAATCAAACCTCTGGCGTTCAGATTGTCCGGGTGGATTTCAGCTGTAAACCTTGGCTGACAGGTTGAGTTGCTGCACTGCCAACATTTATAGTTTGTTCAAAGTTTATCATTACTTTTAGCTTTTATGTCAGTACAAGATTTCCTGTTTTCTAGCGGGTAGGCCTGTGTGAATAGTGCTAGTGGTTTTATGGGAAGCAAATATAATATGTATCAAATCAAATGTTTAAAATATCCCCAAAGTCAAATTAAATTGCGAATACTGTTCTCGACGAAGTTATATATTGCACTTTTTGAAGGCTTTTTGAAGAAGACCAACACTTTACTACATATATCTTTTTTACACAGCAGCTCATTACAATTAATTTTAAATATTACTGTACTGTTTGGTAATCTCATTAAGACTACGTCGCGTGCCTGCTCCAGTCAGATCCCCCGCCGCCACACCTTACATGCGCACGGGACCTTGCCGGCGCCTGGAGGTCGGCAATTTGCCATACAGCCAGGTGCTCGCCCCCTTCCCCCCCTTCCAGGACCGCGGGAGGAGGGGTGGGCCGAGCCGAGCAGTTCACCGATCTCTGCCGAAACCCTACATCCCTCCTAAACACTTACCCTATGCATGCCCCCCTTCAGCCAGGATGAAAAGGCCATGCCTAGTAACTAGCAGCGAGCCCAACTGAGCCTCATTTGCTCTTGCTGCCTGCGCCACCTTCGCCAGCAGTTGCTTCCAGACGCTTTGCACTGCCTTTTTGGATGTCCCAACATCACCTCAAAACGCCACTGCCGCTACTGACACTATATTTACCATATCAACCAGCCAGGGAGAGGGTGGAGAATTATGAATTGTAATAAACCCCTCGTCACTAGCTCCACACTCACCTCTGTTCGATTGGGAAATTTATCTCTCTCATTACTGACTTTAAGCTGACTCTCTTCCATCTAGGCTCTTTACCGGTGCCCTGCCAAACCCGAGGGAAGGGATAGGAAATGGCTTGATGACCTGAGTTCGCCCCCATGCACTCTCTGCCTTGTTCCTAGCTGATACAGCAGTAGGTGGTTTCTCAGTGGCTGGAGTACCCAACACTGCAAGGAAGCCAGCCCACTGCGAATCCACCATCATAGCTGCCACAACCCGCTTGCATAGGTCCTGAAGAACCCCGGAAAATTTGCCTGCTGGGAAAACAGTCACGCCCTAGGACAGGTCGGTCGGTCAGGAACGATCACTAATGTACACCACACCACTGCAGGCCTGGTCGGCCCGGCATCTTAAGCAACCAGCTAACTTTTAACCCTCTACGTACTCCTAACTCGCCTGGCCTTATCCTCTAATGTAAATGGGTGGGGGAGGGGGCGGGGGGGATTAAATCAGTGGGAAGCTCTACGGACTAAGGAAGAAAGTCCTGCCACTTGAAGATCGTAGATGTAATCACCGCATCCTTCCCGATAGCACGGTCTGTCACCCGACTAGACGCACCAGCTGCGCCCCCATCCAGGCCCATTGTGAGGCCCAACCTCTGCCTGAGGAGCCTCTATGACAGCAGTCAGTCGAGCCTCCCACCAACCCAGCTGCCCTGTGGCTGGGCCGTCTACCTGACTCTCCACCCTCAGGTGGAAACCAAGGAGAGAGACAACTGTATTGATGTTCGATCGATAATACCGCAAATTCGTTAATTCTGCATGGCCTTGGTCAAAAAGGCGGATAACAGACCTTTGACTGTATGTACATTAAAGAAAGAACTCAAAATGCCCCTTTTGCTCTCAATGTTTATTTGTATTAGTTTAATAGTTACAGGAGCATTTTTTTTATATGCCAATAGGTTATTAGGTAGATGCCTGGCTGGGTGCCCAATATATAAAAAATAAAACCATATTGCACTGATATGGCATGCATTCTACACATCTGTAATTTGCACCTATGAGATTAAGCAACCTTACAACTAGAGATGTGCCGGTTGAATCCTCGAATCCCACCTAATCTCCAGTATTAGAAAGATTTAGGATTCGAGAAAAAAGATTTGGGAGTAAAGGTAATGTTAAATAAAATTCAACACTTTCAAACTCTTAAGTTTACTGGGCTTATTAATTTTTTCCTTTGTACTTATTCCAACACTAATTCCCAAAACATTATTTTTTAATACATATATTTATTAAGTAAATTAAATACATATCATGTACTTATGTGGAAAACTTAGTTCATAAAACGAATATAAATGCATAAATTGCAAAATTTGCGGAAAAGGGCCATTATCTGTTGTTTTTAAAGTTTTTCCCAAAATTTCTCAACATTATTTTGGCATAAATAAAGTTTGGCGTGGAACACAGCTGTTTATGCGAGTTGATCGATGCTATTTCTGAAAACGTCACACGGAAGGTCATAGATCTGTAACACCGGAAACAAACTTCAATAAAAAAATATTTCGATACACCTCAATCATAGTATTTTTTACTATGAGGCCTATCAATTTTATTTTTGAATGCCACAAATGTGATAAGTTGCTCTTTGTGCTGTGTTTGTACATCTTGTATCTTCTTATTTATGGTTATTTAGAGGGAGAAGCGGAGGGGGGAGAAGGGGAGGGGGGAGAAGAGGAGGGGGAGAAGGGGAGGGGGGAGAATGGATGGCTTTGTTTATAGTAAAAACTGCAACACATTTTATATTAATACTTAGTTTAGATATATTTCTTTAATTACTTAACATTACACACAAATTTCCTTTTTCAAATGGAAAAAAACCTGGTTTCCCGGTAAATGTCTGAACGAAATTGAAAAATAATATGATGCCATCTATCAACTCGTTTGTTTACACTAAACGTTTTATATATCTTATAGGTTAGACCAGGGGTGGGCAACCTGGAAATGTAGGTGATCTACTGTTAAGTCGCCACATGTTGAAATGATCTACTGTTCTGTTTTATCGATTATACATAAACAAGTTTACTTTCACACATTTCCAAAATAGTCTTTTTCCTGGTAGTTTTAAAATACCCTATTTTTTATGATTACAGTACATAAAGAAAATAATTATAGAAATAATTGAATTTAAGGAGGTCTGTTAGTTATAGACGAAACACTAAAAATTACAATAACATTGAAAAATATGTCCACTTAGTGGGAAACTTGGCAGGAACTTTCCTTAACAATAGCTTTGATGTTTGGTGAATAGCTGGTTACAATGAGACGAATGCATGATTCCAAATGTTCATCAGTTATCCTACTCCTGTACTTATTTTTGATGAAGTTCATATTGGAAAATGAAGACTCGCATAGGTACGTTGAAGCAAACAAGCTCTCACTCGAAGTGCAACATCAGTGAGCACTGGATACTTCTCTTGAGGAATGACTTGCCAATAGCAATAGGTCTTTGGTTCTGCAACATTTTTCTTCACACGCAAGTAATTATTCAATGTAATAATTTTGAGTTCTGTAGCTATTTTATCAATGTTGAACGTCGTCTCCATTGAGGAAGTACAATCCTCAAGATTCAGGTTTGCCCATGGAAAAGAGACAAACTGGGATATCAGAGATAACTTTTTGAATTCTGAAAATCTAGAGTCAAAATTTTTTTTCAAATGAGACAAAAGTTTTACACGTTCTCTTAAACATGGGGTCTCCAATGCTTATACTTGAGCTTTCAGGGTAGGTAAGTGCCTTAAATCACCTCTTCTTAGGCTTTTCTCCCAAAATTTAAGTTTTTCAATGAAAGAATCTATGTACTTCAGATATCATTTGAACCATTTCCCTATCTTTCCCTTGATGTTTAATGTGCAAATCATTGAGTTTTTCTGTGAGATCAACTAAGAAAGCTAAATTATGAAGCCACCTTGCATCCTCAAGAAGATTTGCCATGGAGTGTTCCTGTTCTTTCAAAAATGCTGTAATGGCAGGTAGCAGTTGAATGAATCATTGAAGAACTTTGCTCTTACTCAGCCAATGCACCTACAATGCAGAAGTAGCTCTCCATACTGCAGTTGTAATTCATCCAGCAAATCGTTGAAGAGTCGTCTTTGAGAGGATGGGCCCGTATTTTGTTAACAATCTGCACAACTACTTTCATGGTTTCATTCATGTTCAAGAACATTCCACACAGAGATTGCTGATGTATTATGCAACGATATGACAAAAATTTTGGAAAGCTTTCATCTCTTCGACACTGAGCCAAGAAGCCATTATTTTAACCAATAAGGGCAGGCGCTCCATCAGTGGTAATGCTCACAAGCTTGTGAATTGGAGTTCTGTCAGATATAAGAAACTGCTTCACAGCAAAAAAAAAATATATCTTCACCTCTAGTATGGCCTTTCAAATGAATCAGTTTCAACAATTCTTCTTTGACTGAAAAGTCATTAAATACAAGTCGGGCAAATATTGGCAACTGAGCAATGCCAGTTGCATCATTTGACTCATCCAGCTGGAGAGAGAAGTAGCAGCATGCATCCAAATCTATATTTATTTGAGATATAACATCACTTGCCATATTTTCAACTCTTCTTGTGACAGTTCAAGCTGAAAGTTGCAGGGACTGAAGAGCTGCCATTATTTCAGGTTTGTTTTTGAAATTTTCAAACAGATCATCACCAGCTTCAAGAAATGCTTCTTTAATTAACTCCCCATCTTCAAATAGCTTCTTATGTTTTGCCAACACATAAGAAATGCGATAAGCACTTGTGGCTGCTGTGGCCTTATCTGTCACTTTCGTAAACATGTGTTGTTGTAATGACAACATATTTTTCAGTTTCTTAATTTTCTCTCGCCTCAGTTCTGAGTTTGGGAGAAACTCTTTATTTATGTTTGAATGTACTGTTTCAAAATGTCTTTCTACATTACTCTTTTTCATGAATGCAATATTTACTTTGCACAGTAAACAAATGCATTTGCAATTTGTTTTGGTGACAAAAAAGTCATGCTCCCTTCCTGCATTTAAGTTGTAAGTCTTTTGTTTCTTTGGTGCACTCATCACAAGTGATTAACTTATCACACCACAGTCAATAATGGACGACTTGAAATGGGGCGGAGCTAAGTAGTTCAAGTAACCGCCAGCGGAAGCGCCACTGTCAACTATGGGAAACAGTTGGTAAACAAACAGCAGTTGATCATGGAAGAAGCTACGTTGAGAGAGTTTTCATGAACAAAATCTTTATATAATTTGAATTCCTTTAATATTAGCTCTGGTTTTAGGTTTGTCGGGGATTTAGGTAGTAAGAGACTTTCTAAAGAAGAGTATAGTTTATTTGCTTCTTCATACTACAAAGATGAGTGGACTGCGACATGTGGGAAAGATGTGTTTGTGAAAGCATACTGCTATCCACGTCAAAGAAAAAATGAAAATGCCCAGTTTCTCTATTTTCATGGAGGAGAAACCTAAAGGTTTTGAAGTTACTCACGCATACTGTGCGTGTAAAGCAGGGTACGTAATTATTATTTACGGTTTGTATAGAAAAGTTGCAGTTTTCGTGTTGATTGACAGCTCATGATTCGAAACTAAAAAGTATTTATCACAAGATTAATCTTCATTGCATAACCCAGAAAATCTGTTTGCATATAGCCTATTATAATGTGGATATAAATATATTTTGTGTTTCTAAAGTATATAGAATGACGCCCAAAAACGGTTTAATAGTGGCTTGACAACTCCCCACCCCATATTAAAATGTGATAAGAACTTGAATCTCCATTAAGTTTTTTTTGTTCAAGTCATGTTAACTCTGTGGTATAATAACGAATTTTTTAATGAGTTCACAAAAACTCATATTTAAAAAATTACATAACCTTTCATTATTGCGTTAAAACCTAGGCCATGTAGGTGTGATATGTAAATCGTAATAATTTAGGGTGTTTTTGTGCTGATTACGGATTGTAGGTTATGTTTGAAAAAAAATAATAAACTTCTTAACGTTTTTTATGTCTTAGTACATAACTATTTAAATTAACTAATAAGCAGTATGTACAGGCCTTTAGGTTTATGCTACCCGTACAAATTCGTGATTTATAGTGCTTTACTTTCCTTAATTTCCCGTACAAAAATATTTAAATAGGTAATATCTTTCATTATTGAATAGTTCTCGGGAATGCGAGCGTAATCATGTTTACGGCCTACTTACATTAGATATATAATGAAGCTTTCTGCGTGGGGGTTTCAATTTCCTTGGAGACGTGAAAGTAAAAACGCTAGGCAAGGCAGTCTTCTTTAAAAATTACCGCCGCATTCTACTTTTCTATAATCTGCAGCGACGAAATATTTTCAACAGAAACGCATGTGCGCTGAGACTGGACATTTTCGATCGTCCCTGCGAACTTTTATTTCCCATAATTTTAAACGTTCTGGATTTTTTCGAAAGCCGTGGAATGCTATTCCAGGCGTTTAACTTGAGCTCCTACAAAGAGGAACAGAACAATACTGCACCGTTATTAAACAATTTAACGAATAACCATCACTTGATGCGCCTTTCTAGGTTGCAGCCATATACAACAATAGATAGCAACTGTTTTGTTTCCCACAGTTCATCCCCTCTCCAAGTGTATCACGTGACGCCGTGACGTCAGAGGGCGGGTACCTCTGGTCGTCCATTAAGAAATATGGGCTAAAAACAAATGTAATAGTAAACGTTGTTGCACGGCCAACAATCGTCACGTGAATATCAGAAAACAATTTTTACACACAGTTGTGTCCTGTTTAGAGTATTTGGCTTTATAAATCAACGGCTGTGAACACGATCAGGGATAAGAGACGTCATCACAAGACGACTCTGGTTTTACAAAAAACAATCTCGTTTATTTTCTAACATCTGTTCATCATACACGTATGCATAAACTGTGGTATGTTTTAATGATTCAACAGTAAGTTATTTCGATTTTTTGGTGGAATTTAAGGAAGTTATGGAGATGATCTTACGTAAATTTTTGAAATAGTTTCTGGAACCCAAAACTTTTTATTTTGTAAAAAAAATTAGAAATTCTTGTGTAATTAGGTGAAGAGGGAGGGGGGGTGGGGGGGGGGGGAGAAAACCTTGAAATATTTTTTTTGGCATGTTTTCATTCAAATCATTCTGCAAGATGGCATTGTGATACTTCAAAAAGTTTATCATTTTATCAAATGGTGAAATTAGGTATATGTATATAAAATAAAGTGATATTGTGAATTGGGTTGGTTGGTATAGGTTAGCAACATTTAAAATACTGTAGAATCATTAACAATTACAGGGTGTCTACCAAGTCCCAAAAGCAAAAATCAGTGACTTTTTGGGACCTTTTTAAAAAATTTTATTACAGAAAATTTTAATATATATTATGCATTAGAAAAAGAGTACATAAAAATTTTTTTTCAAGGTTATGCAATATCATCTAACCTAAATATTCTATATTAGGCTATTTACCAACACTAAAAACAGTTTATACACTTTTCTTGAGTTTTTTCAATTAATTCTCTATTTCTAATAATTCTCCTTTTTTCTCTTCAAGCAATTTTTCCTTTTTCATTTCGAGTAATTTGATTTGATGTGCAGCTCTTTTTCTTGCATTTAACACCTCATCCTGTTCGTTGTTTCCTTCTTAGGTCTTCCTTCCGTTTTGCTGAGGTATTGCGAAATTCCAAAATCATTTTTTGTAATCTGATGCGCAAGAGAAGAAATGCCCTCTGAAAAACCAAATGAATCAATAATCAAAATAGTTAAGTAAAACATATTAGGTAATTGTACTGCAATATAACACAATCTGAATTGTAAGTACTCCCACCATAGCCCAAAACAAATTAGTCCAAAGTTAAAATACTCACCTGGAAGTGAAAAGATATGATCATGAACACATGAACCAGTCTTTGCGCTACAAGAGATTTCTCTTGAAGATTGAGCCCAATACAATCCTCTTTCTCAGAGGACTATTTTCATCAAGTTTGGCATACAATGAAAACAGAAATTTCCTGCAGTCAGTGTTAAATTGCAGGGAGTCAAGCTCCTTTGCCTTTTTGAGACTGAAGGTGGCACCAAAACCTATCTCTATGGAATCAGTATTTCGTAAGATATTTTCATTCTTGATATCCATATTCTTCAACTGAGAAGCGTTTGAAATTTTATCCATCACACTTTGCTTGAAAACCTTTCTCCCTATGTTTTTCATCAAAAGAAATAACTCTTGGTGAATGAAAGGAAGAGGATAATTTCTCTGGAAATTTGTCAGAAATTCTTCCAGCTCTTCTGCAATCATAGCAGAAAAATGCAGTTTAGCTTCCAAAACTGAATCTTCTAACAAAATTTTTTTCACAATGTCAAGGTTCTGGGTGTTGGGAGGGTTTTTCTCCAGCTCTTTGTCTGTTAGGTATTTTTTCAGAAATGGAATCATTTCCAGGCATCTCTTGATTACAGATGAGTTTTCAGTCCACCGCACAGCACTAAACTTTTTTGGAAATACTCTGGAACTAGTAATCTGAGAATAAACAGCACGCCGAGATGGATAATTCTTAAAAAGTTGATACAATGCTCTAAGAAACTGATTAAGTTGCCAACCAACCTTTGTATGTGCCGTTTTGTAGGCACCATTAACTATGTGCAATGAACAAGTACCAATATTCAAAGGTTCCTTTTCAGTATCAAGCACTCTTCATATAACTTTTGAGATCTGAAATCAACTTTAGATTAACATTCGGTCCATCAGTAGATAGTTGAATTAAACAGTCTAGGGAAAGTTTGGCTTCACCAACACACACTAGCACTTTTTCAAGCAAATCAACAGCCGTACAGCGCTCAAGAAAAGCAGATGTTAGGTATGGAGTACATGATATACTGTTTTCTGCATCCCAATATTTAACAACAATGTCCATTTGCTGTTTTTGGCAAATATCATTCAGACTTTCATCAATAGATGGTGCAAAAAAAGGGCTTTTCTGTACACTATCAGATAGAGACGTGCGAGTCTCGTTAATATCGAGAAATTATCGAGATCAAAATATTCTCGATTTCGTCTCGAGAACATTTTAGAATTTCCGAGAATTTCGAGAATTTGTATTGCTTAGCTCTGATTGTCTACTTATGCATTTAAATAAAACGAAGTTTTTACTTACACGTAAAAAAAGAGCTACTAGGTACTTAAAATAAAAACTTGAATTAGTCACCACATGCCGACATAAAACAGTGTATGTTCTATTGTTTATTTTCCACGTTCACGTAAATTTTTTTCGAAACAGTGACGTTTCACAATACAAACGAACACCAATACATGTCGCACTTTAAAAATATATCATATTTTGAAAGAACGTCGCTTGGATCGCTAGCAACGGCGGCACGGATACGGCAAGAAGTGAACACTCACTGTTTGTGTGTCCCGTAATCTATGGAAAGAGCTCAATACTTTGTTTATTTTCTTTTTGGGGTTAAGTTTAGTTTAAATTACCGGGAAATAAAAGATCGTGCCAGTTTTTTTATTATTATTTTCAGCGCTAATACATGTAATTATTAGAATGGCTGATAGTTCTGGAAATGTTCAAGACCGTAAATTGTCGCACATTTGGAAATTTTATGAAAAACGAAAGGGTGAGGGTGAGTGCAAAGTGTGCAAAAAACGTATTCAGACGCCTACTGGTTCAACAAGTGGTCTCTTACGACACGTGAAACTTTATCCAGCCGCCGAAAAGAATTATTTGGATTTAACAAAGGAAAAAGCTACAAAACAAAAAGAAAATTCTTATAGACAGTTATCAATTCAAGACTGTGTCACAAAGAAACAAAAAGTTAGCGAAGCTAGAAAAACCATAATTGACAGGAAAATTGGTGTAATGATGGCATGTGATTTTCAGCCATACAGCATTGTAGAGGATCACGGATTTAAAGGACTGCTCAATGAACTAGAACCAGGTTATGAAGTACCATCTCGCACTACATTTTCCAGGTCTATTGTACCAAAAATTTACCGTGAAGAAAAAGCCAAACTTGCAGAAGAAATAAAGACAGATGTTGATGATGGACTTCAGTCTGTTTCATTTACTACTGACATGTGGTCATCCGCAAGGCAGGACAGTTTTATTTCTCTCACAAGTCACTATTTGACAAAAGACTTTGAGTTGAAATATCATGTCCTTGGAAATTACCACTTTTCAGGTTCGCACACTGCTCTGGCAATCCAAGAGAAGTTGACAGCAGCTATAGAGGAATGGAATTTTCCCACCAATTCAATTCCATTGTACATAGTTACAGATAATGCTAAGAATTTCACAGCTGCCATAAACAAAACATCATGGATTCACACACGGTGTTTTGCCCACACACTACAGTTGGCAGTTCAAGATGCTAAAAGTGAACACAATGTTGCAGACCTTCTAGCAAAAGGCCGGGCAATCGTGGGACATTATCGCCACAGCAATATTGCTCGAGAAAGGCTTCATGCTCTGCAGCTAAAGTTGAGCAAACCTGTACACGAGCTGTTACCAATGGTGCCGACAAGATGGAACAGTGAGTTTACAATGCTCTCCCGCCTTGTTGAGCAGCAGGTACCCTTATCTGCAGATCTAGGAGATTCAATGGCAGTAGAAAATTTTACATTGAGTGAGTGGAAACTTGCTGCTAATGTAGTAAGTGTGTTACAGCCAATAGAACAAGCCACAAGAGAGCTGTGTTATTCTAAATTTCCCACTATCTCTTCCAAAATACCTTTGCTGTATGGCATTGAGGCAACACTTTCTAACTATGTTGAAGAACAAAGTAACCCTGGAATTGCATTTGCTATTTCTCTTCAGAAAAGTATTAAATCTAGGTTTCCGTTGTACACAACAGTAAAAGAAGACATGATTGCAATGGTACTTGACCCACGCTTCAAAAACATTTTGCTGCAAGATCACGAAAATCTTATTTGTGTGCAGCGTATTACTTCAGATCTCAAAGTGGTTGTTGATAAAAAAACAGCATCTGTTCCAGAAGAAAATCCATCAGATACAGTTGAAGCCAGCTGTTCTCTGTGGAATACTTTTGAACATCTGAAGAAATCAAGCTGTTCCTCAGTAAAGTCACCAAGAGTTGAAAATGAACTTACCATTTATCTTGGTGAAAATGTTATCCCCCGATCAAGTGACCCTCTTATGTGGTGGCAGCAGAACCAGTCACGTTTCCCTGCGCTTGCCAGAGTCGCAAGAAAATATTTAGCCATACCAGCCACGCAGGTGGAAAGCGAAAGGCTTTTCAGCAGTGCTGGTAACACTGTTACATCCAGAAGAGAGAATCTGTTGGCCGAAAATATAGAGCAGCTTGTCTTTTTAAACAGCAGATTATAAATGTGACCTACCAAATAAAGTTGACTGTTTTCAATAATAGGCTATTGAAATGATCATGTGACTACAGTGCAGGACTATTTATTTTTGTGGATTCATTTTTGTAAATGTATATTTTATAGCATATATGTAGTCCTTTCATTTCTTTCATTAAATAGCTTATGCATGTAAAACTGTTGATATTTGCACATCAAGAATTACAAAGAACTCAAGAGGAAAGAGTAGGGTGGGCCCAATTTATTGCATCTAAAATCTCGTTGAGGAAAACTTCACTGACACCAAATTGCAATTTTGAAATAAGAAAAAAACAACTGTATTCTCGATCTCGTCTCGGTTCTCGAGAATTTTAGTATTTGTGTCTCGATCTCGTCTCGGTTTTTGAAAAGGACTTCTCGCACATCTCTACTATCAGACAATAATGAAGCAAAATAAGGCCCAAGGCCATACGTGACACTATATGCTACTTTATCTTTTTGTAATTTCATTTTTGAAGCTATAGTACTATCGGGAAACATAAGTGGAAAAAGTTTCACTGCAGCTGTTCCCGAGCGGGTTGAAGCATGTGTGCAGACGTAATGAACAGCCCACACTTTATGTGCTTTTGTTGAACTATCACTTACAAGAAAAGTGGAGAGCTTTTGTTCTTGATATCTCTCTCCTGGGATAGTACTACAAGATGTAAGCTGTGAACTGGTGCTAGGTGCTGGCTGAGATGAATCATAACTTGGCATGCTGGGCCCAGGCTCTGATGAACTAGTGGTGGGCCTAACCAGGGTCGCAGGTACCATTGTACAAAACGAGAGCATTTGCTGCCTGCCCGACTTGTGAACATTAAGAAACTCACAATGTTTTTTTTTCCTTTTTCGTGGCATTTAATTGCGTTAACTCCAGAGTGAGAAACATTCACATATTTTTTGCATAGAGTACAAAAAGCCGAAAATGTATCCTTACCAGCTCTTAGCCACAATTTCCATTCCTCTTCATCCAACAAATTGTTTTGAAAAGGACCCTTTCCTGGCATTTTTAACACTGATAAAACATTGGAAAATACCTGCTATAGGTGTGCTGAATACGTCTAACACAGCTTTTTGAAATATTAAAACTTCACATGCAAATACCCAATGCTAAAAAAAACTATATAAATACGTTGAAAATACAGTTTTTGTAAACACACGTCCAGAAAATACTTCTAAATCTTACAGGAACACTTGATACTTTTTATCAGTAATCTTTTACACAGAAAACTTCAATTAACAAATACATTACATCGTATATCCTTTTACTGCAAGCATAAAAAAGTTACCGACTAACTGCATAGCCATCACGTATAACACACGCTCGCGGGGCCATATTGTCAACAAAACGATACACTACCCATCATGCTGTGTAAAGCGAGACACTTGCATGACGAAACATAATTGATGTTTACTTTCTTTGATTACGGTATTTGTTTACATAAAGTAGGTTAGTTTTCGCTGAAAAGTTGAAAAAAGAATGAAAATTTTAATATAGCTATGAAAAAGCATTTTATCTTTGTAAAAATTTTTATTTATGGTACATTATTTTATTTTTGACTCTTGAAACCTGTATTCAGATTCGAGGGGTGGATTCGAGGCACATTCTAAAAACAAATTTAAGCCTAAGGTTTTAAGTTTGTTTAATAGTTTAAAAGAAACTAGCTAGGAAGAATTGTAAATGCCATCATAAAGATGTTAGCACCACCCCACAAGGAATTAGGTAACATTTAAATTCAATATCTCATGGGTTTCTTTCTCATTTTGAATTCAATTACAGTAAAACAATATTAAGACTTTTTCAAGGGACTGGATGATAGAAACTTATCAACAGGAAAAATTTCTTAAAAAGTAAATAGTTCAGATCAGTTGCCACATAAAAAAAATTACTAAAATGACATACTTAAGTTATGCACTATTTGTTCCGGTTTCTCTTTTACAAATGGGCCGTTTGAGGGGATTCCATTACCACAAATATTTGTTGTTTGGAAAAAGCCTTGCATCAAACTTGAATTGTTTATTAAGGACTTACCTAAGTAATTATTCAAAATTATGAATTCCCTTTTAAGTTAGCATAAAAAACACACATTGGAGGCCCTCAGGCACCCTGGTCCTATATGTATAGTGTTTGCCTCTCCAAATAAATTTTTTTATTGATAGTGGACACCTGTAGGAAGGCTCTTATGCATCAGGTCTATCAGCATCGTTTCGCTTTTTGATGTAAAAAAAAACTTAGGCTGTTGTTGTCCTAAGCCATCTGTACAATGACACACCTGGGCATCCAAATAAATACAGGTGATAGAGCTAACTTCAGCACAGTTAGCATTCTTGCTACCGGTGTTAACCTCTGCAGTTATTTTTTTGCAGCATTCTTTAATTTTTCTTCAAGAATATTACAAAGTTTATAAATATTAAATATTATCAGTAAAATTCTTTGTCAATACATGTGTTTAAATATCCAGGTGGTAAATGGTGTAAATATGGAACAGCCTCACAAATGATACGAATGCAAGCAGATGATTGGTCAAAAAATATATTGTAACAGCGTGCTGCAAAGGTTTTGTCAGTCATGTTTTTTATTGTTTTGCAACTATTGTTTAAAAGCTAAACAATAAATATAGTTTAAGAATGTGAAAATAAACCTTTTATTACATTATTTTATTCCTTAAAGGATGAACATTATCTGTGGGAAGCACCTATAAATGTAATCGTTTTAAATGGGAAAAATTAACATAGGGATACATGGAAGTGATGAAAGGAATATTTATTTAAACATTATAAACGGAAAAACCTTTTACGCGGGAACGTCTTAAGCGAGATTTACTGTATTAACATAACAAAGATTGCACATAACAGCCTCCTAATATCTAACTTCCATAATTTAACCAGCAGAACAAATAAATGTAGGTTTGCACTCGCGGCAACGCAGCACACACTCACACTTCCTTGACGAAAGTGGCGTCAGGGTTGGGGTAGGCGCCACCCTCATTGCGGCCCATCGTGGCGCCAGGGTGGAAGAAGTTGATCCTGAGGTAGGTGTAGTCTCCTTCCACCGACTGCGAGATGTTCTTGATGGTGGCGATGTGGAATGGCACAGAGATGCCGAACACAGGCAATATGATGGTCTCGTACTTGCGATCTACACATGGTCATGCATGCACGCAATGTAACACATGCTGACCGGCAGTGGAACATTCAAAATAAGGGTTCACAATAGAATTAGACTTTTGAGTTTCCCCACTATTATCGACCTACATAGAAAAATTCTAGACTTGTTTAAGCTGTGCTAGATATTCAAAAATCAAATTGAACCTGAAATAAAGAATCAGGTATTACACTACATTTGATAGAGTTTCTTTAAGACATTGGGACCTCCAAAATTATAGTGGGCCCCTCTCTATCAGTTCAAGGAAATGAGCCATGCCATGTGATTGAGATCAAATTCATGACCTTCAGCATGAGAGTGATGCGTAGCGATCACAGCTATAGAGCAAACAGACATGAAAGAAAGTGTTGAAAAATTTAATAAACTTGATTGGTTTTAATAACTTCAAGGCAGTGAGTGACTCCTCCTTCTAAATTCAAATTTTAAAAAAAATTGTAAGGAAACAATGTTGTGCAATAGAAAATGTTTATAACATTCATGACTAACAGCCGAATTACCTAACTATTTAATTCCTGACTATTCCAGATTTTTACTGGCAACATTATGGAAACCATTAATAAATGTTCATAATATGGTATGCCACCCCACGGATATGAAACAAAGAAAAACTAATTAGATAAAAATGCATTCTAACACCATAAGCATTAACTCTTCTTCTGGAGCACCAATCAAAATAATAGGCCTGTGCGAATATCAATTTTTTAGTTTGAATCGAATATGAATACCAAATTATTTGTGAATACGAATATTTATTTTTAATAGTAAGAATGAGAACTAAAAACACACTAAATTTTCTTTTTCACATTGTACAACAACTTCTGTAAAATAAGACTAATAATAGAAAAATTGAAAAGTTGGTTAGGTTAAGTCAATTACAGTAATTATATGGAATATATTTGTTTAAATATTTAAATTAAGAAATCAATTTTTTTAATTATGCAGCTACCTAACTATAACCTAACCTAACTAACCAACCTCTTATTTCAGATCCTATTTGCCTTATTTTTCCAAAACCTGCTACGCCACATATTGATCCAGAAAATTTTCGCAAACTGCAGAATACCAAAAAATTCATTGCAATCTTTTTTACGAAAAACATGAATTTTAATTAAACACTGTATTCCCAAATTAGTGTTTAAATGAGCTCATATTTACATATTTAAACCCTAGTCATTCACGAAAAGGTATTTGTTTTTAACGGCAGCCAGGTCATTTTTATTTTAGTTCCGCAATATTAGAAAAACAATTTCTGCTAATTTCATGTGGAATCTTAAACCATTATTTACATTATATATATATATATGGTATATATATTTTTTTTATGAGTAGTAACCTCTGTTTCATCAACGATATATACAGCAAGTAAGAAGTAAGCTGCTACTGAATCACACGGTGTTAAATTGATTGTGACTATCAATTTATATGCTGTTTGAAACTATGTTTATTTATTTTAATGCACATCTCAATGGTGTGTCCCTGATTTTGTGGTGTTGTAGTCCAAGGTTGTTAATGGTTAATTATTTTATCCCCACTTTTGAGGCAAGTTATGAAAAGAATACAAAAAATACGTAGTTGGTTTTCAAGTCTGAAATGACAAATATGTCATGTTTTAAATTGTTCACACCTTTTTTTCAGTTACTGTTTAAAGAATCAGTAGCGAAAAAAAAAAAATTTTAATGTTGCATGTTTAAAACATCATTTATTGACAATATATTTGATTATGAAGTCCTATTAAAAACCTAAAAATGTTTTTTTTTATCACACATAACGAAATAACTTAACTTCAGCAGTGAACATTGGTATACGATAAACTCACAAGGTATTCTCTGTAAAATATTCATAAGCAAACGAATATTTGTTATTTCAAAATGTTAGTATTCAAGGTTTAATCAGATTCAAATAGTTTATTATTCGTATTCATAAATTTTAATATTCATTCAGGTCAACTAACTATCAGGGTGTCTACTCATGTTGAGTCACAGAATTCCTGTACAATTCCCGTACATTCCTGTACACTAATAAAAAATTTCATGTACATTTACAGCTTACACTATCACTAATTAGGATAATAGCAATGTTAAAAATAATTGTACAAAAAAAGTCCACAAAAATTTTTTTTTAACAAAAACTTGGATTTCAAGAAAATTTGTCACAGAAAAGTTAGGCCTACATTTATGTTGATAAAATTTAGATCATTCTAGGTTACTTTGCACTGCAGCCAAACTTTGCCACATGGCAACTGTCAAATTTTTAACTTTTATCTTTAGAGGCTGTATATATACCTGTACCAGTTTTGTTTTTATTATTTTTGTTTCCCATGTCTGTATTTTTGGTATATTTAACTTAAAACTGTTTGTGTATTAACTTATATTTGTTGACGTGTCCTATACCATTTGTACAAATGTCTGTATGTTCAAATGGATGAAAATAAATAAACAAATAAATAAAACTCGCATGACCTTGCGCGCGATATGCCACTTGCCAAATGCCAATTTTGCCAACCAAGTTCCTGTCCAACAGAGTAAAGTACACCCGCCCCTCGAAGTAACACGGTAATCCATCCAAAGAAAAATGGAGCACTAATCAAAACAACGCTAATCAAATACGTTTTTAACATAAGAGTGCATGTTAAACAAAATAATTGGTCTTCCCGCCTTTGAAATATGTATGTTTACTGTACCATACTCCACATTTATCCCGTTTAAAAATTGGTTGTCTGTAAAGTCGGTTTACGGACGATAGTTTAACGTGACAACGTCATAACAAAACATTGATGAAATGATTGCATACTTTTATGAATAAAATTAAATCATTTTTATTTTAATAATAAAGGAATAATAACATTTCACATCACTTTATAAACAGTCGAGTGGAAGAGAGATAGATGCGGCGCAAGCGTACAATGAGCGTAATGACACAGCGTAACGGAACAATGTGCGTAACGGGACACTCGTGCGTGCAGCCGGCGTTCATCGATTTATTAGACTTTGTCACGTCAAAAAGTTTTTTTTCTGGAAACGTAATGCGCTGTCAACTTCAACTAGCGCAACCTGGCATGCATGAGATTAACATACCTCGAAAGCTTCTGACCTTTCTCACCAGATGGAAGGAGTAGCATAAACATTGCTGTATAAACACGCTCCACGGATATATTAACGTAATTTTATTGCTTGTAAAACTTTTAACTAGACATAAGAAAACAGGCATCAAAAAATTGAATAACTATTACGGAAAAGTGAAAACTAACGTTTTTTTTAATTCGTTCTTTTATTAAAATTGTACAAGTGTCGAGATTTATTATGTTGCATTGTGTTTGATACAAGAGTGCCGTTGCCATTATGCGCGCGTGTAAATAAAAAAAATTTGTGGACGAAAAAGAACGATACTTCAAAAAGAGCCCTAATTAATTGGCGCTAATCAAGCAGCGTTACTTCGAGGGGTGGATGTATACTCACACAGAGCAAGACTGGCTTGCAGCTGTCGCCGGCCGGCGCAATTAACTTTGTCTTACGCGCTTAATTTTTATACACACGTGATAATGGTCGCTTGTATACAAAAATAATATGACACGGCATATAATATGATTTTTGATTCGTGACCACTGAAATCAGCATAAAATTCTTGCATTACACGCCGGCAAATACGATATAATTTTGCAGGTATGTTGTCTACTTTCTTCCGATGTTCACGAAACGAAAAACAAATTTTAATAAAAAGATTTATCATAAATAACTTCTGCACACACACAAAGATGCAGTACTATTAGTATTACTTAACAACCGGACAAACTTTAACAATAACCACACTATACAACACGCAAAAATAAACTGGATGAAAATTTAAGCATGAGCGGGAACGACCATTAATGAACGACCACAGTAAAAAAAAACTGGGTGAGTCCACGCGTCTTACGCAAGTGGTTATCACGATTACGCGGCAACTTGTGTTGGTTGATCCCATCGTCTGCATTCAGCACTCTGCAATAAAGCACCAGCATATTGTAGAGAAGCAATAATCACACGATTCACGATTGTGTTGCAGTAAAATCTTCCCTTTTTAATATTAATATATAAATGTTGTTGACGGGCGGGTAAAAGTCAAAAGTTCCCGGACATCGGGATAAATTCCCGCACAATCCCCGTATTTTTCCCGGGCAGTATAATTCCTGTACAATTCCCGTTTTTCCCGTTTTTCCCGGTCGGTAGACACCCTGACTATACAATGTGTAAAGCAAGCATGAAAATGTACATAAAAGTTGACAATTTTATTTACAAAAACAGTCCACAAAGATCCTAGTTCAGCCTGGAACTGCGAGGCAAGCTAAACATAATACCGTACAACTTTGATTTCACATACAGTAAGTCCTCGGTTTACGTCGGGGTTACGTTCCTGAAAACCGCGACGTAAATAGAAACGACGCAAAATAAGCCATGTTTCATGCCACCGGCCGGCCACGGCCCAAGGTCGGCCGGAAGCGCTGGCATACAGACGTGACAACGGGCAATTTTATCAGCAAATGACAACCGACAGCGTGGGAAACAAGTCCAACTAGTACTTCTCAGCTTTATAGAATGGTTATTTAACCAGCTGCTTTATTACCTTTATTGATTGAAATATAAAAACAGATATATAGTCGTTTGGAAGACATCTTATGAAGAAAAAATCATAAATTGCAGTGAGCTGATACTGTAGGCCTACTACAAACGCATTTAATCACGATAAAGTTAACAACGGCACGTTTAAAACTCCGGCCAACTCAATGATATCATAGCGACTGAAGTGTAGAGCTGTAGCAAACCGTATGTATTCGTTACTGAGTAACGGGTGCTGCATCTAGTAACGAGTAACGAAACGTTACACACGAATGCATTTCGTTACTCGCATTTTTCGTATGTTTTACGCATGCGCGCGCTTATTCGTTACAAAGAACGATGTTTGTTTATTAAGAAAAGTATAATTTGGAAATTCGTCGTCCAAGTTTTTTTACTGTTTATTAAAGGTATTGTGTGTGTAGACAAAGTTTGAGATTGGAACAGAAACAACGTAAGAAAGTATTTTTTACAAATTATAAATATGTATGTTTTTGTTTTTTATTATCACGTATTTTCACGTTTTTTTTTCTTATCTTAAAAGAGATATTATAATAAAGCTGCTCTAATGAGATTTTATTGTATCTTGGTTAACAAAAGCTGTTAATTATCAAATACTTTTAATTGTTTATATTCGATTTATTATTATTTACGCGACGTCATACTGTACGCGTACGAAATACGACTCGATTCGTTGCTGTTACATAACATAGCATGTTATGCGGTATCAGAAGTAACGAGTAACGATACGAAAGTAACGAGTACTAATTATTGTTATAGTAACGAATACATACGGGTACACTTTTTTTAGTTACTTTTACAATCCTACTGAAGTGCCAAGGAGTTGGACGAAAAGGGGTAGGAGAAAATGCTGTGTCGTTGCGGGAAGCAGATAACACTTCTACGTGCGAGATACGTGGGTGGCCGAGCGGGCGGGCTGGTAGTATTGCATCACCGCACGGAGAGCAGCGGAGAGCAGGAAGCATCCCTCATGATGTATGATAAGATAAGGCGGTGAACGTGTAGCTTACGCTACATAGCATAAATTAACTACCGAAGGAAAAAAAGAATTATAAACGAATTATATACGGTGTTTTGGTTAAAATAAAGATTTACGGTCATTGTAAACGACGTTATTGTGAATCGGCGACAAATTAAATTGAAACATGAGTACTCAAACATTAGCGACGTTAATCCGAAACGACGTAAATCGGTACGACGTAAATAGAGGACTTACTGTACCCTATATTAAAATGTACCGATATTGAAAAACCAGTTACCGATTACGATTAACGATTCACTAAAAAATTCCAATTCAGCTGATGTTCCAAACCGATTAAGGATACTGATTATATTTGCCCGATTATTACATACATAAATTAAAAAAGAAAGCAAAGAGAACATTGTGATTAAAACTTATGTAATGGAGGCATGGACCATAAGTGTACATAAGTTACATATGTATAGAATGCAGACAAAATCATTTTTATCTACATAAATATTTAAGATTTTGGTAAGCTAGCTAAGGCATTGCACGTAACATTAATAGCTATAGTTAATAGCTTTTAGATTTTTGTTAAGAAATACAAGCTGATTGACTTTGTAAGGCTCCACACATTACTTGTAGTGAAAGAAGTTTTGTTTCCATGTACGCCACCACGCGAAATTTTTTGAGAACAATATTCAAACACTACATATTTATCGTCCGGCCCAAATCCTAAAAAAAAACATATTTCCACACAGCACTGCGCTATGCGTACCCATGATTATTATGCAACATTAAATAGTGAATGCAATGTATAACAGCTCTTAACAAATATTTATTTTGGTAAATGCCAACAAATAGAAAACTTAGCAAAATATACTGTAATATTTGATCAAAGAATTCGTTACTCCGTTTACGTAATGTATGGGCGTGCATTAGTTAAACAATAAAACAATCTACAGTCGCCAAGTCGTCTTCGCTAACACAGACATTACCAATACTCGAAAATTTAATTTCGGTCGCAAACAGAAATATTCCTACAACCGACCACCAACTATCACAATCGTGAACTTTCATTCCTGGTTAAATATTTGTTGTTAATACACGGTAAAAATAAAAAGTAAAGAAGACTTTCCCATTATTAAAGACTTCAATCATAATAAAAAATAATAGAAATGGTTAACATATACAACGGAAATTCCGGTGAAGTGAGATAAGTTGGCCAAATTGTTTTTGTTCATCACATGACATGCGCAACCTGAACGTAAAATGGAGATCTGGTGATGATGCTGTTCAAATAATACTATTCTGTTTTATACTGTTTTATGTGTTGTATTTTATTACAAATGGCACTCAAAGCAGTTGTTTGATGCATGGAGCTAACAATAATGGAAATACTAGCCATACATGCTAGAAGAAAATCGTCAATTGAATAAAATAAGAGTATATTTAATTTATTAGACAAAGAAGTTTCTGAAACTTTCAGCGCGTGTGTAGGCCTACAGTCCGAACGGTGTTTCATGAATTAAACTTAAAAGATTTTACTATTTACCGTTGAAAGAATATATTAGCATCATTGGCATGTTTTTCTTATAATGCTAAGAGATAACTATGATAAATATAATAAGAAAATGTTGACAATTTTGTCTAAATAATCCGTTGAAATATCGCAGATTAAGATTAATTACCGATTCTCTATTATCGGGTGATTACAGTTAATCGGGATTCGAATCGGTACATCCCTACCCTATATATACATTAATATTTTTAACTCCTAAATCACAAACTACCTTTACAATGTATTCTGTTCCCATTACTTAAAATTAAAAAAATCCTGTGCAACCTCTGATTTACAGTTTTCTTCTGCCTAGTTCAGCATTTTTTCTAGTGCTGAGAAAATCACTCTTTGCTAGTGCTGAAAGGATAAAACTTTATTTAGTATAACATAGAAATTTATGGCAATTAAAATGGAATGCCTAAAACTTAAGATTAACTTTAATGCACTCAAATCAGGGGAGCAAGCAGCACACGAGTTTTAACCCACACACATCATCTCTGGGTACAGTGATTGTATGTTGTACACTGCCTATATTTTGGCCTATATGCATGCAATGAGCAGAAAACTTTAAAATATACAGAAAGTTTTCCATAAAACACATTTTTGACATTTATGTTTATCAATCTCATTTCACAGTCAAGATTTTGCAAGCATAAAAGGGCCTCCTCAGTGAGACACTTCTTAACTCCAGGGGAACTGGGCCCCCCTAGGATCTACTCCTATGGCTGCAATGATTAGAGACCTGAAAAAAGTGGGGTTATTTTTTCTCAAAAGTGGTGTTATTTTCCCCAAAATTTGTGATATAAAAGCGAGGTTATTTTATTTAAAATTTATTTTTAATTTGACATCGTGGATGTTTCAAATGAAGTATTCTAAGTATTCTGAAGTATGTCTGATTATTTGATTAAACAAGTGTTATTTTTACTTTTGAATACATATTCTGATAACACACAATTGCATAAAAAATAACAAATTTAAATCATCATTTAACAAAGTAAGTACTTACTGAATACGAGAAATTTCACTAAAGGAATTTTGTTATAGAGCACTTTTATAATGGAAAGGCTAGTAAAAGGGTAGGCCTAGACCTACGATGCTAAATCATTTTATTGCATTAGGATTTATTTTTACATTCATTCTGCATTCCAAGAAACCAAATAAGTTAGTGTCAATGTTTGTGGGGTAAAAAAATGTAACCTAACCTAAAATGCTACAGAAAAAGTAAGTTGGGTCTAATTACTCTAATACCACAGTAGAGTGGCCTATTAAACATCAAGGAAATTAATTCACACACTTTTTGTAAAGAAATTGAGGTCATATTTTTGTACTTTGAGTTTTGCCTACTTCGAAGCAGTAAAAATACTAAATAAAGTAGGCCTACAAGTTACCAACTTGCCACCATATTTTTACTAAATAGGCTTAAGTTACTTTATTAAACACGTGTATATCACAAATATAATAAATATTTGGTGAGTAATTCACCGAAATAATTTTAGGAAACACTTTTAATATTGCAGGTATGTTGTGTACAGATCGAGGCGGTGTTTTCACACATTGAAATATGCAAAAAAAAAAAAAAAAAAGAAACGGAGGAGGTTGGGGAATGAGTTGAGTTATACCCGGCTTATCAATGTGTATGGACATTGTCATTATTTTTATTAAAAGAGCGAGTTTCACTGACTCTCCGACATGGTTAGGCCTATGCACTGTAGGACCTAACAATACGTGATTTAATGACCTAGAATTAATAAAAACAGAAGAGCTTAACTCAGAATGCAACGGGGAAAAAATCCTACCTTCAACGAACTCATTTAACCATGACTTTAAATGTGGGTCTTCTAATTTCTCCAGCGGTAAATTTGCCTTGGCGAATGCCTCTGTCGTTTTCATTGCCATGTGTTCAATGTCGATTTTACGTTGATTTACGCTGCCGAAATTCTCGACAACAGACGTCTGGATTTTCCTTTCAGAAGAACCATTCGTGTATTTTCTTTTAGAGTTGACATGTTTTTCACTTTTTGTGTGTTTTAAAACGGAATCTTTCCTCTCAAATACCACTCTGCAGTTGCAGTATTTACACATAAGCGTTGACGCATCTGACGCATAAACACCGCCACTTTTGAATTCGTCGGCTCGTTGCCGTACACTGACTGGAAGTTTTAGCATCTTTAAACTTATAATAACGGCATGAAACTTTAGATAAATCACTCGTATGCGAAAATCACGTCAAAACCCAAGAAGTGAAATATGAAATGGCGATCGTTTCGCGTCGCGTGTGGATGTTTTACTCCAAATCGATTAGTCGAACTTATTTAGATACAGCAACTTAGAGAACACGTATATCAAAGAAAACGATAAATATCGATGTATTCAATAGGAAATATCGCCAGCTCGTAAATTCGTTAAATGAATCGTGAATTGTTATTTGTTTACAACAAACTCGCGTTATTGACTCAAAACATAAAAAATCGCGTTTCTACTGTGAAATAAAGAAATTCGTGTTATTTTTCGGGTTTATCGCGATCGCGAATTTTTCAGGTCCCTAGCAATGATAGATTTGCTTTGGACAAAACTTTCAAGTACCTTGGTTACAGTTATTTACTGTAGCCATGCTTTAACAATAAGTACAAATCTAAATTAGCATTCTTTTTATGTAACCATTAAGGTTTTAGCCAGTGCATTAAGTAGCAATTTATTCATACAAATACCATGCAGAAACAATGCATTTTTTAAAAATATATTACATGTTTAGGAAAATTGGTTTCGAAAGAATGCAGTGAAAATCAAAATGGTTACTTACCAAATTCATCCGCAGAAAGGGTCACCCCTGCGCATGGGTCGCACCATAACTGTCTCCACTAGAGTTCCATGGATACAAATAAAGTCTTTGTGTTCCGATCTAAAATGATGAGAGTAGAGACCTTCGAGTCCCAGTCGAGTTTTTAATTAGTGCTCGGACTCGGCACGGCCGTTCACGACTCACGAGTCGAGTTCAAGTTTGATAATGTCTTTTCAGACTTTTTTGGTTAGGCCTAAGTATAAAAATATTTCAAATTACATGTTAACTAACCTTGTTTGCGCATGTAAATAAAAGAAACCCATTGTATCTTTCAGTTCAACGTATGATTTTAAATTCCCGCTCAAAACACCAATGTAAACAATGTAAAAATATTTCACTTTAACATTAAAAATGTATCCTACCTTTCAATACATCTAACATTCTTTTCCAGTTATCAGGAAAATTTTACATAATAGTTACTGAGTTTGCGCAGGGGTTCTTTAATATAAATGTACATTATGATTAATTTTTATCACTTTCAAGAATTGTTAACAAGTATAAAACGTAAACAAACACAGTATAACGGGCCATTCGTCGTCCTCCATGGATAACACACTTTAGTGCACGAGATGATTTAAACAATCAATTGCTCTCTCGCCCCCTCTTCATGACAGCTGTTTTTAGCTACGCCATCTTTTGGTTATTTATAGAGCATGTTTTAAAAGAATTACCGCAGATACAAACGTTAAATAAAAATTATATTTTAACTTAAATACAAAATAGAAAATCCAATAATGTTAATTTATGCAGGTTAATTTTTGAACTGTTTGTTGTCACAACATGGCCGACACGCTTTAATTGTTTTGCCATGGTCGGAATGTTGCCTGGCACAGCCATGCTCGCGACGCGCGCTACTAGTGCGGAGCTATGGTTATCCATGGATGAGAGGTTTGTTTACGTTTGACGTGGCACAAGGCAAACAATATTGTTGATTGAATATTTTAATCAGTATGGATGGCCAAAAAGATAAAAAGAAACGCAAGCAGTTTACTTTGAAGGAAAAAGTGTAAATTTTAAAAGAAGTTGACAAAGGCAGGAAAAATGCAGATGTGGCACGGTCGTTTGGTTTGGTGCCCACTACGCTGTCAACAATAATAAAAGATCGTGAAAAAATTATTAAACTGTATGAACAGTCATCTTTATCTGCTGGTTGCTGGAGACTTCGCCTAGATGATGACGAGGGAATTCTATCCCAATAAATGTACATATCTTCAAAATAGTTTAACCCATTCGTCATTTTGTGTTCGACACGTATAAATTTTGTATATGTAGGCCTAGAATTTAGGCTACTGTATTAAGTTCAGTAATTTTTTTTAAATACTTGTTGTTTTAATAATTTTTGCTTCCAAGCTAATGTAACATTTGATCGATCCCCTACTACTTTATTTTTAAAAATTCAAAAATACTATGTTTTAAAGGTAACTTTCAGAATAAAGTACTTTCATTACTAAGTATAAAAGTTGACAAGATGTACCTACTTTATAAAGAGATTCTACTGTATCCACACGGCGAGAAAACCTTGCTCCAGAGCACATTGAACAGCTGGTGTTTCTCCATGAAAGACTTTTACAAAAATGTTGATTATGATCATTCCCATAGTAAAATGTTGCTGTCTTTTTTTTTTCTTTTAAATATTGAGTTATGTTCAGACTTAGACATGTATATTAAAATATATACAGTATAACTATTCTAAAAAAAAGTTAATGATATTTATTGTATGGCTACAAAAATTTCCTGGAACAGTGGAAATCTTTAATATACCCTGCAGCTAGGTGACTGGTAAGAATGTTGACAAATACTTGTGCACTTATGCTATGGTTTTGAATAAAATTTTGCTCAGTGTCCGTGATTAAAACATGCCTTTATACTTTTTTTTTAACAAGTAAATTTTAATAATACTCTGCATTATCAAAAGAAACAAAATTATTAAAGACCATGAAAATATTTGCAGCAATGAGAATCCTCACACCCGAGATTTGTATAGGGCATTGATATTTGCTGGTCTTTAAACATGACAGTTATATATAAATAATGGATATTTATGGATTTTACTACTCGACTCGAATTTAACTCGAACTTGAAACATTTCTTGAATACTCGCTCGAACTCGAGCCTATACTCGCATGACTCTAGATGAGAGGGAGGTAGAACCGTCAACACTGCCACACGGCCTCATGCACACGCACACATTCTTGCTCTCTGGCTGGTTTACTGTCGGATTTTTCCCTCCTTGCCATGCCATCGCAGTGCAGCAGATACGTCACTCACTGGTGCCGATCAGGCGAGCAGCACATGCAGCAGATGTAGGACTGCGCTGCTCACAGAGCGTCACACTACTGCCCAGATATTTTGGCTAACAAATTATAGTTACTCTAGGAGTTATATTTATTAAAAAAAAAAAACCAACACAAGTTGGTGATTTACAAACATATTCCACAACACACTGAAATTTTTTTTTTACCCAAAGTGAAAAACTTGCATTAAGGATTGCATACATTTTTAAAGTAAAAATTAACATAAAATAAGTGACCCATACACAGGTAAATACAGTATTAAGTGTTTGCAAAAATGTTTTAAAGAAAATGAGATGAAGTTTAGTATTTCCCATCATTTACATATTCTCCTTATTTATAAACAGTTTTTTCCTGTCGCTTGAATAATGAAAAATGTGGTTCTGCAGTGATTGCACTGGAGACTTGGATGTTGCCCGAGTGTGCGCCTGCTCACCCACAAATATCTTGAGATCCTTGACCTCCGGCTCGCGCGGCATCTGGTTGTAGCTCTTGTAGGACACGGTGGACTTGCGCTGCTTCTCCTGCTCCTTGCCGCCCGACTGCTGTGCCAGCCGCAAGCGTGCCGCCTCGTTCAGCTGCTGGGCCAGCTCGCGCTGGTGCTCCTTGCGCTTCTCCTCCGACGAGTGCTCCGACTGCAACCACGAACCTCTCAGCTCCCAACCAACACACACTTCAACATTGCATGGTCATGCGCAAGAATTGAATCAGAATTAACAAAACTTAACTTAAATCACAAAAAAGTGATTCTTCAATATTATAAATTATATGAAAGTAATTTATCAATCATAGAGTTTGTAACAAAATGTATATATTAAATATTGGATAAGGAACAGAAATAATTTTATTTTTGTTTGGCCATGCATCGCTAACAAAGTAATTTTTACATTACTGATGGAACATTTTGAAAATCACAAATGTCAGCAATTTCTTTCATAATTTTGAGTGATCCTGTTTATAGACATACAGTCAAACTTGTATCTATCGAACTCGCGTGTATCGATTGTCCGTGTTTATCATATACTTTCTACGGTTCCGACAAAATTGCCATACAACTTAGGTTAAAAAAACCAATGTTCGAATTATCGTCCGCATTGATCATACAAAATATGTGGTCCCGTCACTATAAATTATAATAGATGATCGTTTAACCATAAAGATTTTACAGAAATAACCATTCCTTAGAAAGAAACCGTCATAAAAACAGTAACGATAGTATACAGAAGCAGTAAAAATCACCTTAAATCTGCTGCCATTTAATAATAGCAACGAGTGAACAGTCAACAAACAGTAGATGGCTAACCTTGGTGCCATATTTCCGTGAAATCGACTCGTCACGAAACGTTGCCACACTATTGACTTGTATTTATGTACAAAACATTTTCGTCAGCCAAAATGGTAGCGTAAAAAACTAAACATTTTATACCGTACGTATCCTATTCGTCCGAATATAGGCCGACCTGTTTTGCCAGTTTTGTCAACCATGAAATCTAGAGTTTGCCTATAATGGGGCACTAGCCAAAATAGTATAACTAAACACATACATTTCAAAGAGAATGAATCACTTATTGCATAAAAATGTTATCAGATATACAATTCATTGACCTAAAATTACGCCGTACTTACGTGGAATTAGTATTTTTTCCAACTTAGAAATTTAGTAAACACACTTAACCCCAATAACGTATCATAATTTAAGTTAAGTACACAGATGTGTCACTTGTAGCACATAGCTTTTAAAAGCTGGGTCTGGTTATTTTTAAACTGTATCTAACAGGCTGCGGTAATTTTATTTGCTTGTAAAATGTGGTATTTACAGTAAACAATTACATAATAAAAACAGCAATTTTGCCATAAGGTTATTTACCGTAGTATGCTTAATTTACTCTTCTACTACAGGAAAATCAAAATGGCACCAGTGTTGGCAACTTGTAGTTGCGACACGAATAAACAAATACCGGTACATACCAACAGTAACAAGAACAATAAAACCTATTTGCAATATTGGCTGTTTTATGGTTGATTCATACACGTTATATAAGAAACCATTTTGGTTTTTTTACGTCAAAATTAAACGTACTGGTAAATGTTTTTACGTCATAATTTCTATGAACTTAGAAAATGTAGCCATTGCCGTATAAAATGTTGACACCACTACAAAAGAATGTGAAGATAAACGGAAACACAGCTTATATATATTTATATATTTTGGTACGTAAGAATAACACATTTTGTCAGTTCAATAAATACTAACTTAGTTGAACTGTTACTGTGGTAATATGCTGCTGATAATTATTTTACTTAGGTAAAATTTATTTTTCCCTGATTTTGAGAATGCTGTAGAAGGGGTCGGCCTATTTTCGGACCAATACGGTATATAAAATCACTTCAAGAATAAACATGTCCCTCATTATGACTGAGCATTGAGACGTCTCGTTTATAAGATACAAAGAAACCAATATGACGTCCACTGTGGCGTTGAAAATTTATTGATTCCTGTGCAGCATCGTGAACGCATTTATGTAGAACGATATTTCATTGTTCGGGAATGTAATCCTAATCTATGGCACATGTTACTTCCTGATTCAGATCGGTGTTTCCTTTACATGTGCGTGAATGTTGACTTAATAAAAAGTGCAAAAGTGAGGTTAACGTTTTAGAGCGATTAAAATGTCTCGGCATAGTAAACAGGTGAGAACACTTGATCAACGAATTAGGATTATTGAAGAAATTGAAAATAACCCTAGTGAAAAACATGTGGATGCAGCTAAGCGCCTGGGCCTACCAGCCTTCACTTTATGTTCGATTTTTGCAAAAATAAAAGGACATTCGTTTACAAGCAAGCAAGTACAGACCAACAAGCAACAAACGAAAAAAATGGTAAAGAGTCGACTTTCAAAGAAGTTGAAGATGTGTTATTCTCGTGGTATCAGCAGGCCAAAACTAATGGTATTCCTGTTGATGGTACAATATTAAAAGAGAAAGGAAAGCAGATTGCCCTGAGGTTGGGCATTGAAAATTTCTCTGCATCAAATGGTTGGGCAGCAAGATTCAAAGAGCATCACGGCTTAACTTACAAGTAGGTGTGTGGCGAGAGTGCTGGTGTGAGTGTTGAAACCACAACTGATTGGTTACATAACCTTCAAAAAATTACAGACGGTTATGCACCTCAAGATACTTACAATGCTGATGAAACAGGCCTCTTTTACAACTGTCTGCCCGACAGAACATTGGCCATGAAAGGTGAAGCCTGTCACGGGGGTAAGATGTCGAAGGAAAGGTTGACTGTGTTACTGTGTGCAAACAGTGAGGGCAGCGACAAGTTTCAACCTCTTGTCATTAGAAAATCTCAGAAGCCCAAGTGCTTCAAAAACATTAAGACATTACCGGTAAAATACCAAGCAAACAAAAATTATTGGATGACTGTGGAGATTTTTACTTCATTCCTGCGTACTTTGGATTGCACTATGGGAACTCGCTGCACGAAAATAATTCTGTTTGTGGACAACTGTGCTGCACACCCTAAAGACGTCGCATTTATTCGCAATGTGAAGGTTGTCTTCTATCCTGCAAAATGTACCAGTGTATGCCAGCCTCTTGACATGGGAATTATCAAGTGTTTTAAACATGAGTACCGGAAGATGTTCGTGCGAAAAGTTGTTGGGCTTCTTGATTCCAAGAGTGAAGATTCCAAGGTGGAATTAAATCTTAACATCCTGCAAGCTATTCACTACCTAGCAGCATCATGGAAAAAGATCACTCCCATAGTGATTCAGAACCGCTTTTCCAAGTGTGGAGTTGCACAAGAAATTCCATCTAGTTCTGTGGTTGAAACCGATGATGTCGACTTTGAAGATGACTTCAAAAAACTTGATGAGAATTATGTAGGCTTTGACACTTATGCTACTTATAGGGGTGTGCGGGTACCCGAAATTTTCGATTTCGGTTCGGTTCCATGAATACCCGAACTCGCACCAATTAATTATTAATTTTAATAGATTCAAAATGCTTAGAGTCCAAAAAAAAATAGGGCTGCAAGTACTCAAAAATCGAGCTCGAGCCGAGTACTTACCTCAAGCTCAAGATCGGCTCGAAAAAATTGTTAGGAGCGAAAATTTCGAGCTTCAACAGCAGCATGTTATTAGGCCGGAAAGCACTGTGACGGTGTTTTACTATTTATGGAAAAAAAAAAAAAAAACAGTAAAACTCGCTTATGAGTTATGAGGTCCCGCATGGTAGGTTTTCCCGTATAAAGCGTTTAAATTGTCCGGGGTCAACATTTACGCCATTAAATGTGTGATATAAAGTCCCGTTTATAATTTTTCTGAAAGTTCCCGTCTTAAATAGTAATGGCGCACGTAAATATGAAGAAAAGACTAATGAACAACTTACGAAGAAATATGGATGATGTACCATAACTACAGTACAAACCCGATAGTTATCTTTAGATAATTACCATAAAAAGAACTAAAGATTCTTTGTAGATACCATAATTACTACAGAAGCATGATAGCTACCACATTTGCACTATAGTTACTGTAACAACCGAGATGTATATTTACCATGATGGTAATGTATTTATTTAGGACATATTAAAATTAAATCTTATGTCAAAGTGTTTTATTTTGTATGTAAACTGTAGCAGTATATAAATCTGTGAATGTTGTATATGAAAGTAACAAAGAGCATTTAAAGAAGTTCTTACATTCAAGTTAATTATTATTTCTACAACTGCCAACTGGAAATTGTATGTAATAAAATAATATTGTCAACTCTTTTGTTTGTGAAACTATTTATCCTTCAGTAATATGAGTACAGGGTGTCCCAAAAGTCCCGCATCATAGGCAATTAAACTGCAAGTGTTTTTTTTTTTCATGTTGCAGGTGAACCATTCTGACTAAAGAAGAGCGTGTTGCAACTATCCTGCTCTGTGGAAGAGAAGGATACTCCCAGAGAGATGTGGCAACACATTTCAATGAGATGTACCCTGAATGACAGCCAGTGTCGCAAAGCACTGTTAACCGCCTGCTTGAAAAATTCAAGGAAATCAGGAAGTGTGGCTGATGCAACCAGATCTGGACGACCAAGCACTTCAAGAGAGGTGCAGGAAACTGTTTTGACGAGGGTTGTAGCAAGTCCCAAGAAATCCATTCGACGAACCAGCTTGGAATTAGGTGTTCCTCGGTCAACCGTTCAGCGAATCCTGAAAAAGCACAACTTCCACCCGTACAAGTTGCAATTGTTGCACCACATGTCGGAAGATGATCCGGACCGACGTGTGGAAATGTGCAATTGGTTTCTGGAAAAACTGGAGCAGGACGAAGACTTCTTGTCCACAGTGATGTTCTCCGATGAGGCAAACTTTTACGTGAATGGTGAGGTGAACCGCCAAAATGTGCGCTACTGGTCTGACGCAAATCCACATCGGAATACTGATGCCAAACAAGGAGCTGCCCGGATTATGGTGTGGTGTGCTTTATGGAATGACCAAGTCGTCGGCCCTTACGTTTTTGAGGGAACTGTCACAAGTGAAAAGTACCTGGACATGTTGGGAAATTTATTGATGACTGATTTGCACATAATTGGTGCTAAACCTCAATGGTTTATGCAGGATGGTGCTCCTCCCCATTACGGCGCGCAGGTTCGTCATTGGTTAGACGACAACATTCCACAGTGGATTGGCCGAAGGGGAACTGTGGAATGGGCTCCTCGATCTCCGGATTTAAACCCAATGGACTTTGCTGTATGGGGATATCTCAAATCCAAAGTGCACAGCGTGAAGATCAGGGACATACACCATTTGTGTGAGCGAATTGCTTCCGAATGCCGCGCTATGACGCCAATTGTGGTACAAAACATTCTGCGAAACATGAAAGATCGCCTGCAGCTGTGTTGTGAGCTTTCAGGCACTCATGTGGAGCACATTTTATGAATTGTTTCACACTACTGTAACAAGTTAGTGTTCTTCCTATGATGCGGGACTTTTGGGACATCCTGTATATAAACTTAATGCAAATTAAAATGATAATAAAACTTATAAATGAAAAAAAAGATTCGAAATTGGAATCGAATTTCAAATAGTTGGTAGGGATTCGAATCGGAATCGAATCGAACTGAAAATGGAGGATTCGCACAGACCTAGCTACTTGTGATGAAAAAGTGGTTGCTTGTGGTGTCCAGAGCGTGGATGAAATGTGCCAGGCTACAGAAGCAGTACATCAGCACAGCAGTGAAGAAGAGGAAGAAGAAGCTGATTTGCCAGCAGAGAAGGTTCCATCATTTGCTGAAGCGCATTGTGCACTGGAAATACTGAAGACTTTCTGCTACTCTCGCAGAATGAGTGAGCAGGATCAAGATACCATGCTTCGAATGGGGGCCATGTTATTAAATGTGAGAAGAGAGAATGTAAGACAGTCAACCATAAATGACTTCTTCAAGAAGAAATAAAGTGGTTTAAAAATAGTTCGGGTGAAAGTGCAATTTAAATACAGACTTTTTAAAATTTTATAGTGTTATTTTTAGTTTTTTATTACATATAATTTTTTTTAATAGGGAGAGTAAAAGTACACATTGAGGAAATCAAGAACTAGGTAAGTTAATTTTTTGTATGTACTGTACCTGATTTGTATTTTTCGTAACTAGCCTAGGTTTCTTTGTAGGTCTATTGACTATTGTGCATAGGTAGGGCCCCCTGAAAGTGGTAAATAAAATTTTCAGATTTCGTCATTAAAAATTACCAAAAGCGGTGTTAAAATTCACTTTTAAAACACAAAAGCGGTACTAAAATGCACTTAAAAACACAAAAGCGGTGCTTAAAAAAAAAAAAAAAAGTGTGTTACCGTAAATATATCTGAAATTATTTAAGTTAAATAATTTTACTTGAACCTACTCATTACTGAATACCCTAAACAAATAGGTTACATATATTTATATGACAATACTTTTGATTTAGACACTGATTATTAGTTTGTTCCCATAAACTAATCTGGAAAACTATTAATTCCTTTAACAAAATCTAGGACGCATCACAACTCCGAAATGCCAAATTGATCACAACGACGACAGCTAGAAAACTGCTGTGTACCACAACGCCGAAAAATGTCATCACAGGGCTGCCACAAAGGTTGGGTTAGGTTAGGTTAGGTTAGGTTAGGTAAGGTAAGGTAAGGTAAGGTAAGGTTTGATTGTGGTATTTCGACGTTAAGGTACATTAGAAACGCACACAAATTCATTCAGTTATTTCGGCGTTGTGGTCAATTTTGACATTCGGCATTATGGTATTTCCGCGTTGTGGTAACGACCCAACAAAATCTATAAAAAATGTTGGCCAACTAATCATCATCGTCACACCATTCGAAAATTAATGTTTGTTTACATTTTTCCGCTTTTTGGCGCGATTTAAAATGCTTGTGCCTGGTTCGCCTGATAATCTGCTTGATACTACGACGCTCTTCCAACTATATGCCAGCGCCCCCGGCGGACGTGATTTGGCCACTCACGTAAGGCTGTTCCAAACACCGTTCGCCCAATCATCTGCTTGCTTTTGTATTTATCCGGTGTCGCTGTTCTAAGCTGACGTCAGTGCCCCGAGCGGTGTGTGTACGCTTTAAAACTTCGCCTGTTTGTCTTATCTATCCGAACATTATGCCGGAAAGGAAAATAAACGCCGTAGTTTTTCGTATTTTTACAGTATATTTTTGGGTTTAACATTATAACGTGAGCGTGTGTAAGCATTTGTTTGCTTTAGTTCATTTATGATTAATGTTTGGCGGTCATGTTGCGGTGTTTGTTTACCATTGACGAGACAAGTCTTAACCAGTATTTAAATTTCGCGTAAAAACACTGCGTTTTCGCGTTTTAATACAAAATCTCGTGTAAAAACGCTGTGTTATGGCGATTTCGCGTAAAAACTGTATTTAACGGTGATTTCGCGTTTATCGTCGTTTAATCGCGATCGCGAAAAGAACAGGCCCCTATGCATAGGCTATGATTTTTAAGTGAAAATTGAATTAAGTAAAATGCTTCCATTTTTATTTTTATTCAATTGATTAAACTTTAATGACAAGTAACTGATATATTTCTGACACTAATTTTGAGGTTGAAATATTTTTTCAAAATCTAAGAGTGAAGTCCACATCTATTTAATGTCCGCATCTACTGAATTTTTTTGTCGGTCCCCTGAAAAACGATAGAGGTTTGACTGTATATACTACAAATTGTAGTGCATAAAAGTATTATGCATTACATTCAAAATAACCAATTTTTTGAAAATTACTATAAAAAATATATTGTGGAGTAGTTGTTAAATAATATATTATCTTTAAAAATAAATAAAAATTATTAAAATAAATATAACAAAACATTTGATATAATTATGAAATTAGGCTTAAAAAACAATCATAAAATCTTGTCTCAATTAACACACAGCGTACTATTAGGTTACAGACTGGAAAGGGAATTCCTTACCCTGAGTTTGGAATCCAGGACGGTCGATCGTTTCCCTCGGCCAAGAATTTCTGGTTCCTTTTTTTTCTTCTCCGTCTCCAATTCCTCTTCTTCCTCCTCATCATCGTCCTTTAGGAAGATACCAATGTTCTTCATCTTCTTTTTCGAGGGTGTCAGAACGGTTGCCGGCTGGCCCTGCTCATCAAACAAGGATCACTACGTAGACCGCCGTAGCAATTCCGAGGGAGTAAACGTGTGCAGTTTTAAATCACGGGCTCACTGTCAAAGGGACCTGGGTTCAAAAACCAGTGCAGTGCAGCACAGCACAAGCAAATTCTGGGATCACTTATTATTACAAAGAATAGTCAGTAACTTTACTAATTCCCTGCATGGTGTATCCGTAACAAATACAACAAAAAGAAATGAATTTGTCAAGGATAAAAATTTATAGTACTTAAAATAACAAAAAAGTGCAATTAAAGAAAATTATATCAGACATTGAACATACAAAGTTATAATTTTATTGAATTCTAAATGGGAAAAAACTAAAAAAATTACCTTCATTACAAAAATAAAATAAAGTAAAACATAAGTTATATTAGGTTCTGGGAAAAATTAATCTCATTCAAGCTAAACTAAGCCTATACATAGGGATGGGTCGGTACCGGTTCTCGGTTCCTACGGTTCTCACCATTTTAACCGGCACTGAGAACCGCAGCTAAAATGTCGGTGCCGGTACCGGCAGTATAGAAAAACCCTTTTCGAAAATAGTCCTTCACTACAACTTAACTGCAGCATGAAATGGCTCAACTCACGTCCAATTCACATATGAATTATTTCTTTGGACTTCTGTGGAATAATATTCATCTCTAACTATAAAATAAATTACACGTGAAAATATATAATATTCTCGTCACATCTGCAAACAAAGTACGTTTCTCATTCAAAACAACAGTTGAAGGTGCCATAGATGTAGTTCGTCGATGTGTGCAACTCTTAACGTGTCTCTGTAGAGACATGTGAACAGAAAGACGCCATATTTGTTTCACTGGTTTCAAAAATAGGCAGCTAATTGAGTCATTGACACGTAAGTATGCGTGACTGGTGTATAAAGAACAATTAAAAGTGCAAAAGTATATTTGTTTAATAGAATAGATGATTGATTTCAAATATTTCCGTAATAATCTTCGGCATTCTAAAATTTTATGCTATTTGTGCAGTGCTGTGGAGTGTCAGTTCACTGTAACCGTGGCCATCTAGCGGAATGGCTAGTAACTTTCTCTTTTAGGCAAACGGGATTGCTTTGAAAGTGGCACATCTGTTTTTAGTGGTAATAGCGTTGACGAAGATCTCGCGGACACGTGATAAATAGGGCCTGGAAAATTTCGGTGTTTTCAGTATGCAAAAAGCGGGTACTTTCAAATTAGAAAAGCGGTGGTTTAAAGTCGGTATTTTCGTTATGCAATGGAAATTTTAGAGGTATTTTAAATGTTGACTAAATTGTGCAGTTATTGAATATAATAGTTTACATATTTAATAAACAATCCATGTATACTAGGAATAGACTAATATGCATTATAACAGCCAATTAAATCCAAAACAGTTACACAAAACAGACACGTTGTTATAGATGTTTGCAACTACAAATTTTCTTTTTTTTTCGGCTGCTGATGTCACATGCTTAGCCGAATTTATGTGTTTGTCAATGGAATTTTTTGGGTTAGATTATACTTTAACCTTACGTGAGTATAAGTGATCTGCAAATACGTAGAATCCCGCTGATGCAACCCCTCACGGTTCCCGGAAAAACGGACTTATAAACGGAGTGGTCGCAATAGAGAATTCGGGCCATCCCCCCCCCCCCCCCAATTATATCCAAATACATAAAAAAATCGCCTTTGTTTGCATAGATTTCATATTCAAATAGTCTATGGAGTATAAAAGACAACTTTTTAGAATTAATATTACACCTCGGACTCGCATACCCTGAACAATGGGTTCCGATAAATACTCGCGCTGAGTGAATTCGCGTCACGCGAGTTCGGCTATGCTAGCCGGCTGGTGGTTATTTTCATTCAAAACGTGGCAAAGGAACTTGTGTGGATCAGGTAGAAAACATTCGGCTATAAACGAAAGATATAAGAACAATGCTATCCTGAAATGCTGTAACATATTTTTGGAGTAGATAATCACAGCGACAGACCGACAGGATGCGCTCCCGCCCTTGTCGTCAGCGATGCTTATTTTGACAGCTCAAGCAATTATCTTGTCCACTTCCTTTCACAGCGTAAAAAAAAAAAAGATAAAACCACGTTGGAATGCAGATGGAAAAGTAACTATGCAGTAAAATAAATATATTTACGGCTCTGCTAAATTTTTCTATTAAATAAAATTCGAGGTATTAGTGATTTTTCAGCAGAAACTGCTGTGTGACTAGTAAACATAATTTAAACTTATAAAGTATTTATTAACGGCGAAGGACAGTCGTATAAGCCCATAAAAGTATTTATTTTACCGAGAATGGACTATACAACCTGGCTTTGTCACACGCGGTGTGGGAGGGGAGGAGGATGATGACAGTTTCTCACGCAGAAGGTTGAAATAAGGAAGGGAATGTGTTGAAATGTTAGATGGAAATAGGGGGGGGGGGGGGGGGGGGGGGGGGTGTTTTTTTACATGGTTTGTGGCTCTGGGAGGGATGAGCCTTGAAGAATTAGCCGGAGATGGGAGAGGTAAGCGTCACGTCACGTATGACGTCAAGCCGCCGGGCGGGTAAGATAACATGACAGCTGAGATGGCTTTTCGTGCGATAGTGGAGGCGCCGAGCTCGGCTAGACACTGCCGCGTGGACAGTCTAGAGGGGTGGTATCTATTTTTAGCCGTCTTTTGTATGCCTGCCTGCTTACAGTACAGCTCTCGCCAAGATAAACGTGAACACATAGCGCCCAACAAAGCGTAACAGACTTGTTTTTCAGCCGATTTTACTCAAATTTCCGACTTTCTCTGCTCAAATTTTTCACTGTTTCTCAAAAAAAGGTCGTATAAACGGAATGGACGCATCAGAGGGGGGTCGCATCAGCGGGATTCAACTGTAATAGTACTTTTCGGGGATATATTCGCAGTGTAATATAGAAATGTTGTGGTTTTCGCGAATGTACTTACTTTTCGCGTTTTCATGCGAAATTCGTGCAAATTTTCGCAAAATTCGCGATCGCGAAAAATTCCAGGCCCCAGTGATAAAAGATAATGTTTATAAAGTATAGTACAAATTGTGTAAGAAATGTCATCAGAAGTGTGGCCGTAATTGACTTGACTGTGCAAACAAACTGAATTTGATGTAGACAATTTATTATTTTAATACAGTGAAACCTCTTTAATACAAACCTGAAGGGACCTAAAATTTTGCAGTTTGTATTAACGAGGTTTGTATTAACAGGTGCATATGCTCACATTAATAATAATCGACAAAATCAAGTATTGATTTTTTACTCGAAAATTAGTCAAATAGAGAATTAAAGAGGCTTGAAAAATTCATTGATTTTTTTCTGCACTTTTTTAGTTGCATAAATGTCCTTTACTGCCCTGCAAAGTTTGTCGAAGGAAGACAAGACATCAGTGTCCACATCACTAGCAGCCAGAACATTTTCCAAGACAATTAATGCTGAAGAAGCTTCATTTCTGCTTGGAAGTTCGTGAACGTCGTTATCCACATCATCACTCTCTTCTTCTTCTCCATCTTCACATACAACTGGAACAACTTTGTCCAGCTCACTTTCACATTCATTCAGTGGTGCAGCTTTTGTGTACACATTATCATCAACATGAACATAATCTTTGAAGTTGCCAGAAGCACCATGTTGCTGAAGTTCTTCCCAGCCTTCCACTAGGTCTGAACTTTCATCTTCGGGACTTTCATCTGTTTTGCCAAACCCACTTTTGGCAAAACAGTTTTGGATTGTTGCTGTTGATACACTGTCCCAAGCCATTGAAATGTTCCTCATTGCATCCAACACATTCCACCTTGGCTGAGAAGACTTCTGTAGCTCAAGCTGCCTAATGAGGTACTTCACTAGACGTGTCCTGTAGAACCTCTTGACTGTGGCAATGATGCCCTGGTCCAGTGGTTGCATGAAGCTGGTTGTACAGTACAACCCGGTTATAACATTCCCGTTTTTAACATTTTCCCGCCTATAACACCATAATTTCATGGTCCCGTCATTTCTCCATTTATCACAATGCTTTAATTTCCCGCCTGTAACAATATTAAAATTTATACATTCCCGCCTTTAACGTTCAAATTTTCTTTGATAACTGCCACAATTTGCAGTATCCCTTCCTTCAAAGTCATAATTTAGAGCGAAACCATAGCTAGAAAATACAGCACGCATATACAAACATCAGATGTTTACATTTGAGTATTTCACCATAGACGTGGTACACACGCACTCCACAACTTGCACCGGATCGACTATCAATATGGCGTCCTGTTCGCTCTTATTGGCCTATGACTTGTTTCTTTATACTTATGATGCGCATTTTGTGCACTGATACATGGTCGGAAACAGTGCTACTGTAGTCTATGGTGCTGGTTTTTGTTTCAAAGGTTTAACACCTTGAAATGGTTAACTGTTCTATGGATATATTCACGGCTTTTGTTTGTAGTTAACCTTTACCGTAATTTTTTTTTTTTTACTTATTGTAGTCACTGTCGTATTTAATTAAAATACGCCGTATTGAAATTTTATTCAGGTTTTTGTACGGTTATGATGGCCGATAAATATAAGCGAAAATATATTCTGTAGCTGAAAAAATTCAGTTTATTAACCAAGTGGACAGGAACCCCAACAAAACGCGTGTTGTGATTGCAAAAGAGTTGAATATTTCTGTTTCGACTCTGAACTGTATCGTACAAAACATTTTTTTTTCTTTAGCATATTATTAGGTATTAGGTATTACCTATAAATAAAATTAACCAATTTTCCACTCTATTGCTGTACTTAGTGTAATACTCCTGTATTTTGTGTTGTTTTACCTAAACTTTTTAATTTAATCAATCCACGCGTAATTTTTACAAAGTGAAGATGATTTTCTGCTTATAACATTTTCCTGCTTATAACATTTTTTTATGTTGGTCCCTTGGAGAATGTTATAACAGGGTTGTACTGTATTTGCTGGCAGGAACATCAGTGTGACATTATTCAGCTGTAGCCCATGAGCTGTATGTGCTGCACAACGATCTAACAATAGAATAATATTTCTGTTCAGAGTTGCCATCTTCCTGTCAAACTGGATTAGCCACGACTGGAACAATTTACTCGTTACCCATGCATTTTCATTTGCTTCATAATCACAGGGCAGTCGAGCAGTATCAATACCCTTGAAACATCTAGGTTTCATTGACTTTGAAATTACTAAAGGTTTCAGCTTTGTGCTACCATCCTGGTTGCAGCACAACAAAACAGTGATTCGTGCCTTGCTATGTTTGCCACCATGACAAGATTCTCCTCTGAAAGCCCATGTCTTGTTTGGAAGCAAGTTATAAAAAATTCCGGTTTCGTCCATGTTAAATATGTCGCGTGGCGCATATTTATTCAAAACTGGCTGCACAGAACCTAGCCAATCAAGTGCAGCATCTTTGTCCACAGCTGCACTCTCTCCACAAAAAGCTTTATAAACCAAACTATTTCGCTCCTTGAATCGCTGCAACCATCCATTACTGCACTTAAAGTCATCAATTTTCAGTGTCAGTGCAAAATAATCTGCCTTTTGTTGGATCATTGGCCCGGACATGGGTATGTTACCATCCCGCATCTGATGAAACCACTCCAGTAGCTTATCTTCCAGTTCCTTGTGTTGAGGACCATGCATACGTTTTTTTCCCTTTGTACAACTACCATTCGCGCACGCTGCTTCTAATTTTTCTCTCTTGCTCACTATCGTCGAGAGAGTCGACAACGGTATGTTGAAGGCTTTCGCGATTTCCGTTTTAGAGTTACCGCTATTGTCGATGCTACTTAAAATTTCCATTTTTGCTGACAAAGATAACTCGTTCCGTTTACGCTTCGCCATTTTACAGCACGCTGGTTAGTTCAACAAAAGTAAACAGATAAAAAAAAGTGTCAGAGTGACCAACCCAACATCATGCACCATGAGTCCCGTATGATAGCATGTTCACTGAAGAAGCCGATTTTGCCAATATTTAGTTGAATCTGCATTTCTGCCGACTTCCGATACGCTTGTTAATTTTCGGCCGATATTACTGAAAAACGAGAGAGACTGCCATAACCTAAAAATCCACGATTACCCTTTTCGCTTTTCGTAGTAGTACTGCATTTTTTCAGACCGCATAATTTCTTCGCAACATGTGCCAAACGTACATATAAAAATTTAACATCCTATTTTTCAAAAATGTTCTTTATTTTTAATATGTCATAAATAAATACATTACCGTCACGGTAAATATACATCTCGGTTGTTACGGTAACTGTAGCGCAAATGTGGTAGCTATCGTGCTTCTGTAGTAATTATGGTATCAACAAAGAATCTTTAGTTCTTTTTATGGTAATTATCTTAGGATAACAATTGAGTTTGTACTGTAGTTATGGTACACCATCCATATTTCTTCGTAAGTTGTTGTTAATTTGTCTTCATATTTACGTGCTCCATTACTTGACTGCAGATTTAAGTTGATTTTTACTACTGTACACTATCGTTACTGTTTTTATGACGGTTTCTTTCTAAGAAATGGTTATTTCTGCAAAATCTTTATGGTTAAATGATCATCTATTATAATTTATAGTGACGGGACCACAAATTTTGTACGATCAATGCGGACAAAACGATAATTCGAACATCGGTACAAGCGGACTTTTTTAACCTTAGTTGTATGGCAATTTTGCCGGGACCGTAGAAAGTATACGATAAACACGGACAATCGATACATGCGAGTTCGATAGATAGAGGTTTGAATGTAGACCATTTACCGTACAAATTATTTGCCGTTAACAGAATTATTGTGAAGCTGCGTGCACGTGATTAAAGTGTGCGATTCTTGTTCTAAAATTTCATTCGGTTTATCCGATAATAAAACAATAGTACACTACGTGAGCGGACGTGAGGTTACTTCGTAATACATAATAACGAATATTTCGTATTAACTGTATTGATTGACATTAAATATGCTATCCCAGTCTGAAGGGGAATTAAAAGTGTTCGAATAAACGCGAACTTTGAAATAACCTGTATTTTATTAACGAGGTTTCACTGTACTTTGAAAGTTCACCATCAATTTAATTTATTTCCATTATTGTAATATTTTCTTTTTATTCCTGTTTTAAAGGAGGGTGTATGTAGCTTTCTTTAGGTAATTGTTAGATTAATATAGTAAATTTTAGTTTTATTTAGTGTTCTCTATATTATTTGGAATGATTTTTCACTAATATATATTACATTTGTAATAGGTTGGTGTGTTTGCTGTAGCTTGAAAACTGTACTAAAACTTTTAATTTGTTCTGATAGCATCTTTAAAGACTGAAACATTATGCCAATGCATTTCTTTGTAAGCATTTAAAAAAAAACATTGAGGGAAAATCAATACAAATAAATTATTATTTTTCAGTGTTATAAACAATAAATTGTTGAAGATGGAAGTCTAGATACAGGCTTTTTAGTGCTTTTTTGAAGCAGAAACAATAGTTTATTACTTGAAACACCTCATAAATAATGTGTGAATAATGTTTATTTTATTTTTTAAGTCAGAATCGAGGACCGAGAACCGAGAACCGATTTTTAAGAACCGGTACCGAACCGAGAACAGGGAAGAAACAGGAATTCACCCATCACTACCTATACAGCTATACTCAAGACCAAGAGATTTGAAATTTGGAGGAAATATTCCTTCAGTACCCATGATTCACTCATCAAGAACTATAAGAACTTTCAGGAACTATAAGACCTATGGACTTAGGATTTTGCACGTCTCAAAGTATGACGCCGAATGACAGGAATGAAGACAGATAAACTTGTATCTGCAAAACTTGCTGAAAGGTCCTGAAAACACCCACAAGTGAGATATGTTTATTCTTCAAAATAATTTAATATTAACATGTACTATTTTAATTAGGTACCTATTAACTCAGATGCAATGTAGTGTGTATTATATGAACTCATAACTTTTTTCCCTCCTCCCATTTATTTTGTTAACTTGTAAAACTGGTTTTAAAAGATTATTTAATATTTTACTTTAGTAGTAGTAATATCAGTAAGAAATTTCTGATATGCCAGGGATGACTCAGGCCTACATCTTAAGCTAAACTGTAAATAATCAGCACCTTCCAGTTAGTAACATCAAACTCTTCTGCTTGATTTCTTGTAAATACTGTCAACATTTGAATCAAAATAATCCAGTTAGAAATATTTTTACTTAATCAGTGAGTTTCTAATATAGAGAGGTTTGTTTAGAAACTTTTTTTTTAAATTAAGGTACGGATATCAGACAGTGGAAAAACTGCAATTATTCTGTTAAAAAATTATAATGACTTTAAAATTCAGAAATTTGAAGATTCAGAATTCCACTTTGACAATGACCCTAGGAAAGTGAACTTCGAACACCCCTATCTTTTTATACACCAAAGCCATAATCCTAGGCAAAACGGTTTCTCAGAAAAAAAATATATATTGTTCAGCTTCTACAATCCACGTCACGCAGCAGGTAGGCAGACAACTTAACAAGTCATCGACATTAAGGGTATTCAAAACAATGAGAGACATTGAGGAGAGAATGGAGCATTGAAGGATTCCATTGGTTGGGAGGAAACGGAAGTACTCTAAGAAAACCCTCCAGCTCAAGGCAACGTCGGTCATATTTCCAACTTACAAAAATTCTGTCTTTGATCCCACCAGGATTGGAATCCAGATCACTTAATAGGAGGTGAGTGATCACATCTCTTGCCCACCATGGCCACCAGTAGGAACTATAATAGCTACTTCTTCAGGAAACTCAAGTGAGAATACAACAAATTTGATTTGGAGTGGAAAACCTAACTATTGGGGCATGCAGACAGTAAGGGGATTGCTAACAAACCTCGTTGACATACACAGTGTCGCCAACAAAGAGGGCGTACACCTTCCCCTGTGCATCTTGCGACTCCTTGTTGGTCAGGTCTGCGAGGCCGACGTTCAGGTTGAACACCATGCCCTTCCGGGCGGCTGCCACGGTCTTGGGGCCGATCACCAGCGAGCTCTCGCGGAACTCCAGCCCCATCGCGAAGCTGGAACCCCCGCATCCTCACACAATCTTTTTCATCAGTGTAAAACCCAGTGAAGACTCTGCCTCACCCGCCATGTTGAAATTTTCATGGCATTTTCATGGCATTATTTTTATTTAAGCTATCTATAGAATTGGTCCACTATATAAGAAATAGTTTTGTGTTCTGTAGAAATTCTTTCCCTAGATATGTGCTAATGGTTATCAGCTATTTGTAGTAATTCTAGCAAATATTCATAGCGAAAATTGTTACCTGACTGTAAGTTATTTTTCTGGGTTTCTATACAGCTGGCTAACACATACAAAATTACTTCTGTAATCTCATTATTTGAAATATTTCTTCATAGGTAACCTTGCAAAAATTCAAAAACTTCACAAGTTCCAAGAAGAAGTTTCTCAAGGGAATTTTAGCTTACTAACCATGTAAACAATGTGCAAAATTATTTCACTTAAAATACACACCAGATTTCATATATTTATTTTAAAATTAATTAAAAAAATAAATAAATAAAAGAAGATACCTGTCTTAATCCAAAATAGTCTTGAATCACATTACAATTAATGGAGCGGGCAGATCCCAGAATAAAGATCAACCCATCAATAGTCAATTAAACAAAGCCTAAGCAGTTTCCCGGAGCCTACACAATTAACCAGACTAGACAGTTGAAATAAGGCTAGGAACGTAACCATGGGCTAGGCAACTAAACAGAGGCCAGGCACTTAACCGGAGGCTAGGGCAGTTAAAACAGATGCTAGACAATTAAAAAGAGGAAAACAATTAAACAGAAGCTAGATATTTATAGAGAATTGGCAGCTAAACAATGACTAGGAACTTAATCAGTGGGTAGGCAGTTAAAGAAAGGCTAGACAGTTAAACATAGGAAAACCAAATAAAAATTGCTAGCCATTTAATCGAATGCTAGGCAATTACCCAGAGGCGATAGTTAACCAGAAGATAGGCATTTAAACAAAGGTAAAGTATTTAGCATAGGTTAGACAATAACCTGAGAAAAGGCAACCAAACAGATGCTAGCCAATTAACCTGAGGCATAGCAGTTACCCAAAGGCTAAGAAGTTATTCAGAAGCAAGACAAACAGAGGCTAGGCAATTAAACCAATGCTAAGCAGTTAAACAGATTATAAGTCTTACACCAGGGGTACAGTTTACCACAGGATAAGCAGTTAAAAAGAGCCTAGGCAGATAAACAGATAAACAGTCGCTAAGCAGTTAAACAGATGCTAGGCAGTTAACTAAAAGATACGCAACTAAACAGAGGTACTGCAGTTAACAAGAGGCTATAAAATTAAACAGAGGCTATACAGTTTAACAGAGCCTAGGCAGTTAAACAGAGGCACTGCAGGCTAGGCAGTTAACCTGAGGCTAGGCAATTAACCTAACACTATGCAACTAAACAGAGGCTAGCCAGTTAAACAAATGGAAGACAATAGAGCAGAAGCTAGGAAGATAACAGATGCTAATCAATAAAACAGAGTTTAGAAAGTTAAAACAGAGGCTAAGCAGTTATGTATAAACATATGCTAGGCAGTTAAATAGATGCTAGGTATATAACCAGAGGATAGGCAACTAAACAGAGGCTAGGCAGTTTACAATGGACTGGGCTAGTCTAGGCAATATTACCCGAAGTTCTTGGTGAGCTTGTCAATGAGGGCGGGCTTCTCCTTCTTGACGAACTCAACAGCGGTGTCGTAGACACTACACAGCTTGGTCCCTGCCTGCAGGGCCTTTATCAGCTCCTCCTCGACGCTCAGCAGGAAGTTGTAGTTGTCCTGAGGTGTAGACCACACACACCCTGCTGACAAGCTTCCCTCCAGACACTCAGCCTTACACCAACAATGCTGCCAGACACACTCAGCAGGGCGACGGTGGTTGTGTTCAGGTCACATGCCTGAGGAACCACAGGAGCTAGTTTGGAACAGTGGCCAAGTGTGTAACAGTTTATCATCTGCAATTTCCTCCAAAAAATAATCTTGTAATTTTTTAATGCTGGAGGCTGTATATTAATACCAGGCAATAAACATATAGTTTGAACTGACATTATTTATGCTTTGCATTGCAAAATAGTATGAGTTAGATACTTCAAAATAGGAAATACAGCGAAAATATTGTTATATGGCGAGATGTGAAAAACACAACGGGTTTTACCATACATGTACTTGAATTCAATGGCAGATATTTTTTGATTTTGTTTTTCGCTGAAGTAAAAACTATTTATTTTTAAGCTACGATAATTCATGACTGAGTCACGGAAGTTGCAGAAGAATCATGGGAGGGGCGAGATACACAACTGCGTAATAAAATCTTGTTCAGGGGAGTTAACGAGGCATGCATTCCATGCCAGAGCATGCACAAAGTAGACAGTTGGTAAATGACTAGTCAGAACAATCACATACAAAGCCATTTATTACGCCCAGCAAACACAATTATCTCAATTTGGTCCCCTGGACACTCTAGACAGCTGCCCCTATAGTGCCAAATGAGTAATGGACACGAAAATGGCAGAAAAACGGAACTGCCTGCAGTCTTTCAGTCGCACCAAATGCACAATACCGCAGAAAGGCATCAGTAGACAAACAGGTTGGACAGACACATCCGTTAATAAACGGTCGGCATCAGTTACCTTTCAAGACGTGTGGAAACGGATAGTCCCGAGCAAATACCTTTAAATGTAAATGGGTGGTAAGTAGTAAACAGGCATTCAAATTGAAGCAGGCAGGTGGTGGTGGAAGCAGCATGCAGGCTTAAATAACTGAAGGTCACAGGTGTTGAAGAGCAAGCAGTTTCAGCAGGCAGAGGATGAAGCAAGTTTGAAATTAGATGGCGACCGGCTATCACTGCTGCCACAACAAATTTTGATCGCATAACTGGCCAGGAGGAGGGGTAGAGAGCACGACGCCGTAGAGTAGGCAGTGTAGGGAGGGGAAGGAGCACAGATGTCGCAGGTCACACAGCAACACTGAGCCGGGCCTGTTTTTGGATGGGCACAGTGTTGCCAACTCATGGGATTTTTCCCATTTCGTGGGAATTTTGGGCTCAAAAATTTGAAAAAGGGAAAATGGGAATATTAGCACTAAAATGCCTCAAATGTGGGAAAAACTGTAAAGACAACATCTTGACAAATTTTATCTTATAAATAATATTTTAAAGGCGAGTTAAATATCAAATAAATCAAAGCAAACAATTCTATTGACTTGTTTCATTTGTAGGCGATTTCTGCTTTAGTGCTATGAAGTTTTCATTCTTCCCATTATATGCTCTATGGGCAAAAGTTTTTTTTTATCTGTGACATTTGTAAGACTGCCAACTGGTAGAGCATTTTTCATAGATAAAGGTTGGTGGCATTTTTCGTATTATTATGTTGCGTAGGTTTTAAAATCGTGCTACATGTCGTAAAACGTAAATAATTGGTAGTTTGTACAGCATGTGTGATGTAAGTGACGAGAGTGTTTTTCACACAAAGAAACAAAAACTTTCATCAGGTACCTAACAATGAAGACAATAGTGAAATACGTGTTAAAAAACGTGTCACATCTGCCAAAACATTTCAGAACTCGTGGCTGCAAGAAGAAAAATTTCGAGGTTGGTTGCAGCCTGTTGATAGCGACAAGAATAAAGCATTTTGCCGAGCTTGTAATGTGGCTGTTTCTTGTGGCAAAAGTGAATTGGAAAAACATGCAGTTACAGGTAAGCATGTCAAAAATGTTAAACAAATAGGAAGTAACCAAAGCATTTTGAGCTGTTTTGCAAAAAAAGATGAAAACAAGGTGCATGTTGACAAAGTGAAGACTGCAGAAATAAAACTAGCAACTTTTTTCGCTGAACATAATGTTGCATTCCAGGTAGTTGAGCATTTAATTCCAGTGATTAAGGAAGTCTTTAGTGATTCGAAAATAGCTGCTGATATTACACTAGGTCGCACAAAATGCACACACGTAGTAAAAAACATTGTTGCACAAGTAGAAACAGAAAAGACAGTCGAGACACTTAAAACTGTACCTTTTTCTGTTTTGATTGATGAAACTACTGACATCGCAGACAAGAAATGTATGTATATCCTGGTAAAGTACTTTTCACCCCTTAATGGACGAGTGAAAACTGAATTGCTTGAGTTGGTTTCGCTAGATGCTACAGATTGCTCTGCTGATAATTTGTTTATTGCTTTCTGTAACACTCTTGAGGCAAAGGATGTTCCTTTAAAGAATATACAGCAAAACCCCTTATTTGCACTTTTCATGGGGACAAAGTAAAAAAGTGTAAAAAGCGGGAAAGTGTAAATAAAGGGAAAAGTATGAAAAGGAGTACAGCTTACCTTATTCAGTATTTTTTTCCTTTTGTTTAATAGCACATACTATAATGCAGGTACAAACACACTAACAACAAATTTTACTCTAGTATTTAATCATTTAATTTACCACATTTGACAAAAATAAAAAAATAATGAAAGCCAAAAAGTTTTTCTGATTACTTCCTAACAAAAAAATCTGAAATTTTTTTCTGCTTGCTTTTTTGGCTGTTCAAGGAGATTATTTGCCTCTCCAAATTATAAAAGTTATCAAATGAACTAGCACTGCCTTCAGAACTTGATATATAGCTGCGCAATGTTTGAAGAGCTGCGAGCACGTCTCTTGTAGTAGGAACTGGTTCTTCTTGTCCCTCTTCTTCTTCATCATCATCATCTTCTTGCGAGTTGGTGATGCCACTATTGATAATAATGTCCTCCACACACTGGACTTGTGAGGTAACTACCTGCTGGTCAATTGCCACATAGTCCTTAAAAGACTCCTTTTGAGACAGTTGGCAATACTCAGGCACATCCTCTATGATGGTGACACCATCATCTTCACTGGCACTACAACCTGCCTCTGGAAAAAAAAAGCCTGCCTTCGCAAAACAATTTTGAATCGTTGTAACTGTGACCTCTTTCCATGCTCTAGCTGTGAAGTGTAAGGCTGTCAATACATCAATCTTCATTGTCGAGGGATCCTTACCGGTGTCAAGCATGGTCACCGCTCTTGTGACCAGGTATTTTCGGTACAGGAACTTGAATGACTGTATAATACCTAGGTCCAGTGGCTGTAGTTCACTCGTGCAGTTCGCAGGGAAAAAAACAACTTCTGTATTACGAAGCTGTATGTTGCCCATGTGTGCAGGGCACTGGTCAATAAACAAAACAATTTTCCTGTTTTGAACACCCATTTTGGCATCAAGTGCATGAAGTTGGCTCTGGAACAGTGCACTCGTCATCCATGACTTTTTGTTTGCTGTGTACTTGGTAGGAAGGGTGCGTACGTTTTTGAAACACCTGGGTTTCATAACCTTGCCAATAACATAGAGAGGCAACTTTTCACTTCCATCAGCATTTGTACACAGAAGTACAGTGATTCGTTGCTTACTTAACTTTCCTCCATGGCACTTCTCCCCTTTAAAAGTGAAAGTTTTGTCAGGCAGAACACTATAAAACAATCCAGTTTCATCAGCATTAAATATATTTTTCGGAGAATAGCTGGCAATCTTCTCCTTAAGCTGAGTTTCCTTCCAGTGTTCCACTGTCTCTTCATTCACACTCTTGCTTTCACCGCATACAACTTTGTAAACAACATTATGGCGTTGTTTGAACCTGTCTAGCCATCCATTGGAAGCTGTAAAATCTTCAATGCCAAGCCGGGATGCAATCACACGAGCTTTTTCTCGCAAAATGGACCCGCTGATTGGCAGATTCGCAGAACGTGCACCCACAAACCACTCCACAAGAATATCTTCAACTTCTTTAAATTTTGATTCTTTACAGTATTTTCGTTTTTTTTGCACTTGGCCCGCATTTTGCTGCATTTTCTGCAATGCTATTACGATTCTTCAAAATCGTATTGAGTGTGCTGATGGGAATTGAAAGTTCTTTTGCCAAATCAACTCGTGTTCCCACAAACTCGTCTGATTTTTCAATTATTTTTAATTTTTCCGCCACTGAAAACGTTTGACGCTGCCTTTTCTCCATTACTTAACCATAAAAGACAGACTTCACTGATAAAAAAAAATTCAAAATAAAAGGAAACTTTTTTACACAATATTTTCTACCACGTTATTCTAGCATTCTATTTACCGTTACCGGATGTTGACTTTCCTTTACCATAATGTTCACAGAATGTAAACATGCAGTTGTGTATGTGATTAAAATATCGTCCAGAAAATCGACAGCGCTCGCAGCGCAAATAGAGCCCGCACAACTTCATCGCCATCTTGTAGTGTGTTGTGGTTTTCGATACGAATGAAATCTTTGACGCGTTTCACATGTTTATTTTCGGACAATTCTTTTACAGTTTCATCATCTATGGCGATTGCACCAAGTTGTTTATGTTTGTTACGTGACGTAAATAGCGGGATGGATTCGAATTTTGAGACGTAATTTGCGTGAAGGTATTGTATTGGACTAAATGGGAACTAAACGGGACCTGAAGAATATAGTGCAAATAACGGGAAAACGTAAATAACGGTAACGTAAATAAGGGGTTTCGCTGTAATTGGATTGGCATGTGACAATGCGCCTGTCATGGTCGGTTCACATAACTCTTTTGTTACAAGATTAAAGACTGTAACACCAGGTCTGATAGTTCTTAACTGTATCTGTCATACATCGGCTATAATAGCCAGCAAAGCATGCGAGAAACTTCCCCGGTCATGCGAAGAATTATTGCGATGTGTGTGCAGTTATATTTCTGGAAGTGCTAAGCGGTGTGCCATTTTGCGAGAGTTTCAAGAGTTTTTTAACACTGAACAGCGTAAGTTGCTCAAATTATCTGGTACAAGATGGTTGGTATTGCATCAATGTGTTGTTCGTCTTCTAGAGAACTGGGAACCTTTGCAACAATACTTCCAACTTGCCATTGTTGAAGATAAACTTAAGAGTGCAGAGTTCATTTTTAATGAACTACAGAACCACTACACCAAGGCATATTTGCTTTTTCTCAAGTATGTTTTGACTTATTTCAATTCTTTCAATGCACTTTTTCAGTCAAGTAAAATACTTATACACAAGTTGTTGGAAGCATCTAGCACCCTGATAAACAATTTTGCACAAAACTTTTTGAAAGCTGAGTGTCTCAATCAGCTGAAACAGACAACAGACCTCGGACCTGAGTGTAAGAAGTTTTTGCAGTCATTGCCGGAAGACTGTGCCTCGAGTGTCCAGCAGTTCAGACTGAAGTGCCTTGAGTTCTACATTTGTGCTACAGATGAAATGAAAAAACGTCTGCCTTTGGACTGTGAACTCTTTCGAGAAATGAAATTTGTCGATCCAGCTGTTGCACTTGAAAAGTCAGAGAGAAATGAAGTTAAGGATTTAAGCACTTTAGCTTCGCAAATAGGCGGATTTGATTTGAATAATTTAGCTGTCGAATGGAGAAGTCTGCCACATAGTATAACTGCGGATCAGAAAAAGAAGTTTTTAGAAATGGATATTGACACAATGTGGGATAATATCTCTCAAATAAGAGATTTCAGTGACAAATTGTGTTTTCCAAACTTAAGTAGACTGGCTAAATGTGTTCTCTCTCTTCCTCATTCCAACGCAGAAGCAGAGAGGATTTTTTCAATGGTGACCGATATAAAAACCAAAAAAAGGAACAGGATGGCGAAGAGACCTTAAATGCAGTTTGTGTTGTCAGGTCGGCATTTCAAACAAATGACATTGACTGCACAACTTTCAAAGTGCATGAAAGCCACCTAAAACTTCATAACAAGAAGAATTTGTACTGCACTACAAATGACGAAAGTTAAAATTAATTTTTTATTTAACAGTGAATGTGTTTGTGTAAATATATATTGAAATAAATACCTTTACGTTAATGTTAGCTCTAAGAGTGTTACTAAAAATTTTTTAAAATAGCACGTGGGAATTTTTGTAGAAAAATGGGAATTTTTTTGCCATAACATGAGAATTTCACATCTGTCTGGTTGGCAACACTGGATGGGCAGCAGACACTGTGGCTGTGAGGGAGAGAGGTCAGTTGTGTGCACGACATGAATGAAATAAAACCATAGCTGACTAAACAAAACCATGCTAAATAAACAGACATCAAAATATAAATATTTCTTCGATTCTGGCGCTCCTGTCGATTCTTACTTCAATTCCCAGCTCGATTCAGACTCTGGATCATTGGTTCAGCTCTAAACCATTGGTTTACAAAAATTTTGTGAGTTTAAGATTAGTTAAAAAAAATGTTTCATGTGTTAAGTGACAGCAGAGGATGTAAATTTATTGACTAAAACAAAAGGGTTTTACTACCACGTTTCACAATATCTACAAATATCTGGTGAACCAATTTCAGGACTTTTAAAGGGCCTTGTAATAAGAAAAGATTCATACAACTTTCTTGTATAACAGGGTCATATTTTTTTTAAGAAAGCAATACTTTAAAATAATACGTTAAAGAACTATTTGCAGGAACATGGCTATTTTTATGTTTAAGAGCTGAAATCATTTCTGAGATAATTCCCACGTGCTTTGAGTGAACTGTCTCCACTTCATACAGAAGTCAATTGATCAAAAGGTGCTTGTGACTTGGGTGGCCTGGAACAGGAACAGGGCGAAGAGATCACCTGTATCTCAGTGGTGGGGTTGACGAGCAGGGTGCGCACTATGTTGGAGCAATAGGACTTGTAGCGCACGCCCAGCGAGCACACGATGGCCCCAAAGTGCAGCACGTTCTTGTCGCTGACGACGCTGAACTTGAGGTTGTAGTGGCCGCCGCTCTGGATGATGGCCGGGTAGCACATGTCCACCTGGCTCGTGTCCACCCCGGAGACGTACTTCTTGTCTGACACCGCCGCCTCCACGCCCTCCGCCAGCTTCACGTGCTTCACTTTCTGCAACCAGCGCACATCATGCACCACATCACACACGAACTGTAACACTGTAATCAGCTACTACCACCTGGGTACTGACTCATATACGTCATGCAAGATCTTGCTCACAGTCGAGTGTTTCTATCATCACATCCAGTGTACCACCTTATACAGGATGATCTACAAATCCCTGGTGAATCAATTTAATAACTCTTTCTGGACTTTTTAATACAATTTCCTTTCAACTTTTTATATAACAGGATTATTGACCTATTAAAATAATCAAAATCAAACATATTACAAAATATATCTAGCCTACTATTCACAGGAATGTACAGATTTTTAGGTTAGAAAGGTAAAACCTTTTCAGAAATAATTTCAATGATTTAAGTGGTCAGTCACTAACTATTTATATTTAATGTGCAACTATCAATTGAAGTACGCATCATGAAAATAAACGCTGCTGTACATTTTATTTTCATGACTTCTAGCACCATAACTGCTTATTCCCTGCCTTTTTCGTGAATTTCATGACCAAACCTTCAGTTTCATTACTTTTTTGTCTTTCGTGACTTATAGACACTATGTTATAAAATGCTACACATAGTACAGTAAAATCTCAACTATCAGTGTTAATTGGGACCTACAGATGCCAGGACACATAATATTTCTCAAATTGTGGGACATTTTACATAAGTATCGAAAAAAAGACTATGTTACTGGAACTTCCAAAATTACATAACTTTATTAGCAGTAAAAAAATAATTTATTCTGTGCATGTTCTAATTTCTTTATGGTGTTGACATAGTTTTAAACTTAAATTTTATCTTTTGTCACTGTCTTATTACAATATTAATAAAAAAAATTACAAAAAAAAACAGTAATGGATTGTTGGAAGCCAAATTTTCCTGATAATGTTTCCTTGCAGGCATTTTGCCACATCTGTATGGCATCAGATATTGACTGCTTTTATTTAATAACTGTAAATTGAATTTTAAAAAATTTTTAAAGTTTTCAGTACACCTAAAAAAACAATTCACTAGAAACTAAATAATTTTTTGTATATAGCAATTAATAGTTAAAATTTTCTAAACAAAAAAAAATTCTGAACCATATTTTACGTTTTAAAAGACAAAATTACTTTGATCAGGTTAATTTCATTGTATTTTGTGTTTTGCCTCAACTTTCATTGCTAAGTTGTGTTGACTTCCACTTCTGTGTTAAGTATTTTGGTTTTATCGCCATTGCCCATATGTAATCTTGCCTATACAATAAACATTGAACACCCCCCAGTTAATATAAGTCCACAAAAACAAAACCCTGACTGTTAATATATCAACTTAATAAATACAAAACAAATCATATGCAAGTAATCCTATATATTACAAATATTAAAATGATCCATGACTTCAGAAATAACATTACATTTTCCACTGGTTGTGATCCCCTATACCAGTAAAGAATATAAAATTTATTTTATTAGGAAATTGTTAAGAATATAGGAAGCTGGCAGAATATGGCACAGAAAGAGATTTCATCTGAAAGCTAAAGGCAAAAGTTATTAAGAGAAAATCTTAAAAATATTTTACAAAAAAAAAATTGATATTACTATTACTGCCAGGAAATTTTTTTCTTTCAAAAAGTGTATTTTTAAAAAATTGCAGTCACTTAAAAAATGAGAAAAATTGTTGTGTGTCTAAGGAATAATTTATGTTGATCTCCACAGCATGTGGTAATTACTGTGTGGTTCCACTGCAAGCAAAAAAAAAAACACTACCCACAGTGCTGTTAGTAGAAAAACAAACGCTGAAATTATTACCATACAGCATTCAAGTTCCATGCATTTGCTTGACAGCTAACCTTATCAGAGTCAATGATTTCCATTATCTGATCCTTTAAGTACTTGTTGAATACATCCACAGACACCAGGCAGGCCTTCTTTATAGTCAGAACCTCACTATCTTCTTTGGCAGCCATGATGTAGGCGAATGCAGCACTTACATCCACCTGCTCAGAAAAACAATAAAACAAGGTGAGGTTTAACATTGCAAAACTATGCATAGACACTTACGACAATGGTAACTACAAGATAACAGTGGGCTACAAACATTTGGGGACTCACTTGATGTTTACAATTTTGAGTTATGCTAGGGCATTACACCCATCTGTAATTTACCCACTTTTTCATACAGTAGAACCCTGTTAGAAGGTTCCTGCTTATGTCATTTTTTATGTCCCGACATTTTCCCCATAAGGACAATGTATTTATTTCCTACATATAACATTTCACGAATGGTAAATTTCCTGCTTATGTCGTTTGCTTTCTATCATTCAATAAATGCAAAAAAAAAGTTTTGAAAAGCAAACTATAACAGTGTTTAATAAGTCTGCTAAGTGGCCAAATAAACTGAAAATATCAATAAATATTTGTATTAATTAATAATAATTAATTATTATTTGATCTAACACTGTCACCTAAGGTTACCTGAAATTCAAGAGGCTTGTTTGACACATTAAAAAAACCTACTTAAAGTTTAGAATTATGGATGTTACTGTACCCAAGCAACAATAAAGAGAACCCGGAATGTATGCATTTCAGAATATTTAGCTACATGTATATGAACATGTAAAAGATCAATACATATACATTTCTTATTAATGTATATTTTGAGACCCAAATGAAATTTCAAAACTAAAAATTAACCGTACGCTAAATGCAGTCTCGGGACTTACCGTCTCGAACTGCTCCTTCTTCACCACGGCCCTCCACAAGTCCAAGAACTGTCCCGGATAGTTCTCCTTCGTGAACATCCCCAGGGTCTTGCCCTTTTTGCTGCTCCGTATGGCCTCCACCAGCTTCGCAAAGTTTGTCTTGTCTTCGTCCGTCTGCGATCAACAACAAATACACGGGGTGTATCAATTTGAATGCACAGTCATTGGATTTGGTTAATGTCAATATCAGCACATAATAATCAGTTTATATAAGTTCAAACTGATTTGTGCAATTTGAGCTTTGTTTCAGTGCTAATAATGGTTGCTAAGAACTGAAGTACCAAAATAAGAATGTTAATTTTATTCATATTTTGCTGTTATTTAAACACATATACCACCTGTTTAATGCATCTTTGATAATCAGCAGTTTATGATGTGCCAATAAACAAACTTGCCACTGACGAAGAGCCAAATTATGAGCCTCTCACAAATTCAGACAATTATTTCACACAAGGAACTATTTGTAGCAGTCTCCACTTTTAACCCTCTTAGTGCCAGCCTCTGCTAGGATGCTAGTGCTAATAGTGCCAGGTCATTTTTAACTAAATTGCATCTCTAGTGTTTAATTTTAATAACTTTTTAACCTTTACAGTTAGAACTATGAAATTTTTACTGTTTATAGATAAATGTTTTCTTCTGTCACTTCTCATGTTTAAACATAAAAATTTTCATCTTATTTTATTTTTGTTGTTTTTTAAATTTAAAAAAAATTAAAAACATATTTTTTATGGATTGTAATGTGGATAGGGAGTAATTTTGACAGTAAAATTCTTTGGTTTGAATTTTTTTTAAATAATTAATTGTTTTTCTATATGGTAGTATAATAGTAATGTATTTTTTTCAAATCTTTATTGTAATAATAAAAAAATTTGAAAAAAAAAAACATTGCTTTTCTTACTCTGTGACAATTCAAATAAATCTTTTCATAGCCTAACTCCAACTATATAGTGTATTTTAAATCTTTATAATTTTTTAATAATTATAAGTATGTTATTAATGTATTTAAAAAGTAAACGATGTAATTAAAAAATTATGCATAACTATTTTATGACTTTATACAAATTTAGGTGAAACTGACTTTCAAATTTTAGAAGAAAAAATATTGTCTTGGTTCGATCAGCATTTTGCATTATCACTTTTTTTTAAATTAAAAATATAAAATTAATTGGTAGTTCATGATAACCACAACGATAAATCCATCACAACTACATATAGTCAAATTCATATTCACTGGTCCTAGCAGCTGTGTTTACTAAAACAAACACCATGCAACCCTTTATGGCATTTTGCACAAACTGTCCTCTAACGCTTTCTTTTTCCTCCCTGACGTTTACTCGATACACTGCAAACACAACATTCTTTTTCTTTCTTCAATGGCAGTTTCAGAATTCCTGATGACGCCACACTTTCGTTAGTGTCACCTGTTTGTTGGTGTTGCTGTTCTAGCCACTCTTTCCTGAGACTGTCCATTACAGCAGAGACGAACTCATATCTTGTCAGAATGTTACCATCTGTATTCATTTTGTACAAAATATAACTGTTGAGTATCATACGGCCAAATATATTGAAACATACTTTTTTCCAGTATTTCAATGATCTTTCGTCGAGGTAACAATACAGCATCATATCACGTGTGTCTATACCACCCATGCATTTACCGTATTTACTCACGTGTAAAGGCCCCGCCCGCGTATAAGCCCCCCTCCTTGTTTTGTAAACATTTTTGAGAAAAAATTTAAAAACGTGTTTTTCTGGGTTTATCTGAGGGCAGGGCAGCTTGGCATGCATCAAACAAGCCATGTATTGTGAGCGGCGGGAGGTGATTTTGTAAGCAGCAGTGATACAGAAACTGGTATTATAGTTTGTCCGTTCTCAGTGTTCTCAGTAGGACCGTCGTGAGGCGTACCAGACGTAAGCAGTTAGTCCTATCTCAAACGACATAAAGATAAAGAAAGCTGGACTCGCGCCGCTGTGTTGATGTGCAGTGTTGATGGAGTAGAAGAGGGGAAGAAGAGGGGAAGTGAAGGAGGAAGGGAAGTGGGTGGAGCAGGTACCTACACTCCTGTCTGGTTGGCTGGCTAGCTGGCAGGAGGGAGGTTAAGCCACGCCTCTGCCTCTCTCCCCCCCCCCCTCCGGACTAGCTGCCTCTGCCTCTCTCCCCCCTGTCATAGCGCTGCCTCTCCCCCCTGCGGAGTCGTTGCCTCTCTCTCCATCCTGCCGCGTCGCTGCCTCCCCCGCCATTCCTCATATTCGAACAAAAACGCAACTTGAAAAGAAAAATCTATTTTTTCCTCCAAATTCGCGTATAGGCCCCCTCCCCTTTTTTGGAGTCAAAATTTGGGGAAAAAAGGGGGGCCTTTACGCGAGTAAATACGGTATTGTATTTGTGAATGATTTCTGGTTTTTCACGCACTCTCTCTAGTCCGTGCCGTTTTATAGTACACTGAACATCTTCTGTTTTTCCATTTTTTGATAGTAAAATTACTGGTTTTGTTTGAGATTTCTTTTCGCGATATGCTAATAACAGCAGTTCATTACTTTTGAAATACCTTTTCTCCCCAACCTGAAATTTATTTTGCCTGTGTAATTCGGCTGGTAGATGCTTCCTGTTCCGCCTAACAGTTCCAGTAAGGTAAGTCCCTTCAGAATAGAGTTTCTGTGCAACTGGTACACTTGTAAAAAAATTATCAACAAAAATGTGATAACCTTTTCGTAGTAAATTCACACCTGATAATAGCTTCATGATCAGAGTGTACCCAAGACCATATAGTTTTATGCTAGTCTTATCTAATTGATCTTTAGCACCACGGTATACATAAAATCCCATGCAGTAATTGACAGTACTATCACAAAGCATCCAAAATTTTATTCCCCATCTGTGGTGGTTTTTGTTGGGAAGGTATTGAAGTAATGATGTATGGCTCTTTGTTCCGACCAAACTTTCATCAATGCTCAGCATTTGGTATGGAGTGAAGTGGTGCTTGAAAACGTTATTTGCGTGGTCAATAATTGGCTTGAATTTTCTTCTGGATCATAGTTTGATTTGCCTGGTAGACCAAGGTTTTTGTTATTGGATAGGTGGAAAAATTTTAGATGTAGTTGAAATCTATTGAGAGAAAACATTTTTCGAAACCATGGCATGCTGCGAGAAGGAACAGTAGACCAATATGAGGAAAGTGTAGGCATTTTTATGAGGCCCATATTTATTATACATGCTACAAATGCTTTCATTTCAACAACTGAAGTTTTTTTCCACGAAATAGCTCTCAAACCAGTACCTAATTTACCCTTGTTCTGTAATAAAAACTGCTGAGCATATCTATTGGTTTCCTTTACCAGAAGCTGTAGTAAGGAAAAAGTAAACATTAGCTGGAAATATGCTATGGGCTTCGAGTTTCGAGGGGGTAAATGTTTTGGTCCAGCATTTTCTAAAAACTGGGGTATGTTGTTTATTGGTGGTGAAAAGTTTTCACAAGAAGACCAGATTATTTTATTTACGTCAGTCTGTTCATTTTCATCCGACGAATCACTTGAACTATTGCCTGAATTCATACGAAGTGATGCACCGGCTGGAATATAATTACCCGCAGCCACTGGAGTAAGTCTCGGTGTGTTTGAAGTAGATGGTAAATGCTCTTCATCAGTACTTGTATCGTTGTCACTTGTTGTATCACTTTCACAAATATCACTATCGAGCGAATAAAAATAGTTGAGCATTTCTTTGTCATCTTTACCCGCAATGTAACTTCTTTTCCGAGACATTATTATGAAAACGAGAACAAAAGTCTTGATCGCACAAAGTTTCACGGTAGTATTAGTTTGAAACAGAGTAACATCACTTACCACTGAGAAATATGCGGGAAAACGTGTTTACTATGACTACTACAATAATAATTTTCAACGCAGAATAACCAACGGTATAAAATCCTACCCAATTTGTAATATCCACGAAACTGGTAGTTACATATATCGTTTACATAAATGAACCATTGTTGTCATAACTTTGGAAAAAATACATTTGTAGAAATTTCTGGAAAACAGTTTCATGATATAAAAGAATTGAAATAAAGAATTTACAAAAGAAACATTTTTTTTTCAAAAGGGAAAGTGTTTCTTTAGAATAAAAAATGCAGCAAAACGCGGTTTCTTATGCTGTGCGATGTCCAGCAGTATGACACTCATACTCTCTGTTGTGAGAAAAAAGAACTAAATAGTAGGGCACATTCGCTACCTGTTTACGGAAAAAGGAACTAGATAGTAGGACACTTCATTAGACAAAGGTAGAATGCGCTGCTAGTAACAAAAACCTGTCTTGAAAACGGAAAAAAAATCGGGCCGATTTTTCGACCCTGGCAATTCTCGCACAAGGCAAAGCCGATTTATCGGACTTTGGCACTAAAAGGGTTAATTTCAGGCACTCCATTATAACATGTGATTTTGTCTTAAACAGAGCCAAACTTTTAATTTTAAATGTAAAAAAAAGTTAACGGCAAAATCATTACAATCCAAGATGGCAACTTACGGTCCTGTCTTCTTAGAAGTAAAAAGTATTTTATTCTTTTAACAAAATACAAGAAGATTCAATACCTCTCAAACAGTCAATTAAAATTTCCCTGTACAGTACACAATAATTTGGATTTTATTCTCAAAAAATGTTTCATGGCCTTACAGAAACGTAATTTTTCTGAAATACTACCAAGATGTGTCCAAAACATTTGTCTGCTATGGGTTATAACTGGCAACAGAGCATAGCGCTAATAGCAGATATTGTGCAGTGGAATGAGTGTGACGGCCTATATGAATGCACACCGAACATTAAGGATGGGACACGCTATATTGCAGGCCAGCTGATTCCTTCTCCAACATCCTTGTTCTGCAAGACTTTTAAGCCCCACCGAACACAACTGCAATCAACTCACTGACTCACTCTGTCTCGGATGTGAAGTTTGACAGGCGGCACATCGTTCTCATCCTTTGAGTTCTCGATCTGGCGCAGGAACTCAATCTTCTTCTTGCTGGCCAGGAAATGAATGGCGTCCTGGGTCAGTATCATGATGGTGTCGGTGAGCTCGTACCCCAGCAGCCACATCTGTGAAGGGACACCCAGCAAACATGGGCTCGCATCCGCACACTAGTCGATCACCTCCTACTGCTGGGTTTACACTTGGGGCTCAGTCCTACACCATATTGCTTGGTTCCTTGTCTTGTGGGCTATACGGGCTATTCATATAAATTTATCAATGCTGATCTTTATTTGTTGTTTGGTCACAAATTTTATCACCAGATAAAGATATGCAAGCTAAATGGAAAGGATTATACTTATGAATACTTGCCATGTTTTTTTTTTCTTCACATAGTCGGTAGCCTGTAGCATGTTTTTGCCTATGAAATTTGCAGACATAATATAATAAGCACTGCTAATTTTACAGTAAAACAGTTTAACGAAATAATCCTTTTAACGCATACATTAAAATGAAAATTCCATTACTCAGTTGGTAAAGCTAAGCTTTAAAATTGACTCTGTCCCCAAATCTTTCCCAAACAGCAACATAAAAAGTTAGAGGGAATACACAAGTTAAATCGCATCAGACCTTTCGAATTTTGAACAAAAACAAAGTTTATTGAGAAATTTGCTCCAGATTCCTCGACAAAAGAGGAAATGCACAAGGTTGAACAGCCTTACTTTTCTTTTAAACTGGTGTAATAACAATTTTTTTTAAAAAGTATTTTTAATGTAGTCAGGTAAGAAAAGTATGCATAAACTACAAAAATGGAAAAGATGCAACCATGCTATACTCAGTTTAAATTTGAATGCAAAGTCAAAATCCCACCACGAAGGGTTGATTTCAAACGTTACTGCACTCGCCAACCCCCCAAAAAAGGGGCTGAGTAGAAGTGCCCACGTTGACCTTGAAACCATCTAACCTGCTAATGTCTGCTGGACTTACAATATATTTTAACACTTGAATAAATATTTTCAATTTTTTTTTTTTTGCAAAACATATGCATAAAAAAAACACAAAAATGGTTGGCTCATTATTTTCATGCAGACACTGTCAAGCAAAGTTTACAAACACTCTAAATGTGACCGGATGAGGACAGTAAAAGCAATACCCATTCATCATGCTATTTTTAAAAAATATCATTATTTAGTAAGTTTTATATAATACTGAAAGATTATTATTTTTGTGTGTTATATATTTAGACATAATAAAATATGCATTGTACATAACTTAATTTTAAAATTTAATGTAAGAGTTTTATTCATAAAAATTATGAGAAAATAACACAAAATCATCCTGAGCTAATTTTTTCCAAACTAGAACCCTATTTTGAAGTGAAATGTCTTGCTAGATTCATATTACTAAAAAAATGATGGACCCTTGGTTTAATGTAGAGCCCTGTTCTGGGACCCAGAGAATGTCTAACATACATTTCTTAAACAGACAGTGAGTAACACGATAAAATAAAATAAAATCAGTAAATGTGCACACACTCAGAAAGCTTCCTGACCCAGCAGCTGCTTTTCTTTAATTTAGTTTTTTTGATTTGATCTTCAATATCGACATTTAGGTCATTAGAGATGGCTTCATTTTTGATACAACATGTAAATAAAGGTATGGCTTTAACATTACATAATTACACAGACAAGATCTGAAATATTACAGTAAAAACCACTTGGGTACTGACAAAGTGCTAATAAATTTGAGTTGTGCAGGGAAATTAATATAAAAAATTACGATCCTCACAATGAGCGACATGTTTTAGCCTAAACGCAGAACTTAAAAAATTATTGTTGTGTCTCACCGTTATCAACAAAAACACAATTATTTTAAATTGTATTATTATTTTTTATTTGCACCAGGAGAAGTGGCATAATGGCAAGAATCTGAACTCATGTTATGAAAGAACCGGATTCCAATCCCGATCCGGTTATTCATATTTTTGTTTTCCGTAGTTTCCCGAAATTACTCCAGGGCAAGACATGTTATGGTTGGAAGTTACTGTCTCTAATGTCTGTTATGTCAAAATCTACCCAAAGTTTGTTCTCTTCACACTTATCATACAGTGAAACTAAAAACAGTACACTTTTGATTATCCGAGTAATGAATGGCAAGGGGTTCAAGGATAATAAAAAAACAAGGTTAAAGCAATGTCAATAAAAAAACTGATTAAAATTATCACGACTATCTAAACAAACACTGTAACACCCACCCCTCAAAGTAACACCCTAATTTGTTAAACAGAGCACTAGTCAAATGCATTTTTTCCATACGAGTATTTTAGTAAAAATAATTAATTTTCCAATTGGGTAAATGCGCTTTGATTACCATTTTTATTAATACACTACTGCCATTAAAATAAATTTACAGTAATATTATTTATTCTAAATACATTCAAAGTACATTTAAATAAATGATGAGTAACATTTTAAAATTAAATAACATTAAATTAAATTTAAAAATTCACATGCCACATTGTTTACATAATGGGGCATGGGCATAACATTCCTAAGTAGGTGCTACCAACATTTCTGAGTTACAAAATAATAATTTTAATGATTATGAGATATATTTCTATTATAGTAAGTTTTAAAAAAGCATAAACATAACATTTTATAATAGGGCCTATTAGAAAGATTAATTCACCTATTAACATAATTCCAAAATCTGTTGTTTAATAATTGTGTTTATGTCATGATATGCCACTAGCGCATCCTAGTAGAAGCAAGGTAAACTAGCCCTGAAAGCTTCTGGCTTCTCTCTCCATAGCTGTTGCTGACAATCTGACATGCCGGATGGCAGAATATAAACGTTATCTGAATACCGTATTTACCTTCAAATGCAAGACGACTATTTTTTCTCCCGGCAACGGTAAAAAATTTCACATAAGTCTTGCATTTGAAAATCTTTATTTTTGATGGTAGTTTGTCCCACATTTTTAGGCTAATACAATGTGAAATTACTTTTATGGGAACAGGCAATATAACTATTAACATTATAATCATTTAATGAAAAATACAGTACAATTTAAAGCTAATTTGTACGCAAAAAGATTATAAAAAACATCTACGATACTAGTCGCCATGCTTTGTTTATTTGCGCTCACGCCATAGATAAAGTATGCACGAAAGAAGACGTGAAACCTAGACTTGGGAGTTGGTAAACCAGGTCATTTCTCATGCTGAATTTTGTAGTACATGATATCTCCACTATGTTGCGAGCGCTGTAACAATTTTAGAAACCCAAAGTGTTGTATATGTTTTAACAATGTTATTCTATCTAAACGAAATTGTTTATTTTCGTTAATAAACAAATGCGGTAAATTGCGGGAACCTAAAATGGATAGTGTTGAAAGGCGAGGAACATCAAGTTCTTTTATAAAGAAAGGCTCTCAAACATATCACGATGCAAATTTTAAGCTCATTGTGGTAAAATATGCAGAAGAAAACAACAACAGTGCTGCATCAAGACTTTTGGCATATCCGAAGCAAACGTGCGACGGTGGCGGTAAAATGTTTATTTATAGCTTGTTATATACTATTTTCTGGTTTATAAAGGTTAAAAAGTTGACCTCGTCTTGCAATCGGGTAAATACGGTACTTGGGCGTCATCGATGTAATTATAGGTGCACGGAAATAAAAAGTCAAAAATCTTTCTTGTATTTATGGTTTATGCAAGTGAAATATGGCACGGTTGACACACAACCCGGATAACCCGTACCTGGATAATCAGGATTCTACTGTAGTAATATTTTTTAGGAAATACATAATAGTTTATTCTACCAACACATTTACTTCCAGTAGTTGCTTGCCCTACTGACATTACTGATTCAAACCGTGGTTCATAAATCAAATGGATCGTAACGAAACACATCCCGCATGTCGGTTCATACTCATTGAATTTGGCGCATGTTTTGGTAGAGCAGAGAGAATGCAGCATGTCTCAGTGTGTGTTCGTAATCAGCCTGCAGCTAAAACATGGTGCACACCTGCAAAGCCCCAGACTTGCTGTAAACTATCTCGTCGTCCACTCCCACGGCCGACGATATCGCGTCTGCTTTCGACAGACCATCTTCATTCGAGTTCTCTGGCGTCTGCAATCAAAAACACACAAAAATCAACTCATGTACAGGTAACCTTCTAAATTACATATACAGGTTGTCTACTGAGTTACAAAAATAAAAATTAGTGACTTTTTCTTGACAATTTCTACTGAAGTGTGACCACGAATAAAACACGTTAACATTTGTTGGCAAACATTTTCAGCACATTATATCATAGAAAATATTACAATTCCATTCCGTAGCACTTTAACTTCTTCGATAATGATTTCAGTTGGAAAATAAAATGTGGCGGCAATTTAGGGATTTTGTGTTTTGTAATTTGTAAACATAGTCGTTAACAAATACAAAACACGAAAATACATCACACATTTTGTGCACAAATTTTTGTATTTTTTTTATCCTAGCCAAACATAAATTTACGTTTCGTACACACAAGCAAGCAGTAAACAAACGAACTCAACGCTATAAGTTCAATTATGAACGCTTGCCATTTGGCTAACAACTTATCGATATGGATGCGGTTCGCGCGCATTGACACCTTGACAGCTACAATCGATTATGTGCGATCGTTGTGCGCTCTGTAGAGTAAGAATGAAACTGAGTACGCAGTGGCCGCCACGGAACGAAAACAACCTTTTTTTTTAAGCGTGTAAGGTACGAGAATTGAATAAATTACATTTTCACAGCATTCTAATGGACTATTTTTTTTAAATAAAGAAGAGCAAATCACTATTATTAAAATTTTCTCTGCATTCTATGTGAAAATTATGATGTTGCACGTAGGAGAATAGAAGCTGTAAGCAACATTTGGAACGGGATTTTAAAGCAAACGTCTTGTCGAAAATGGCGGGAATGGCCTAGTTAAACACGGGAAAATGTATTGTGTGGGAACATCTTAAGCGATGATTTTCCTGAAAATGCAAGCTGCCAAAAGCACAAAAAATATGGTATATACAAGATCAGTGCACAAGAAATTCACATTAGCAATGTAATTAATTTTTTCGTGACTTTTACCAAAATATACTTAAAAATGGTGACTTTTTCGGGACTTTTGTGACTTTTACAACATTCGTGACTTTTTCGTGACTTTCGTGACATAGTAGACACCCTGATATAAGCTAGGGTTGCAGAAGAAAAAAAAAAGCATTACATCGTCTGTCATTTGTAAGAAGGGGCTAACTACAAAACATAAACTTTTCAGGAGAGCAGAAAAACAAAATGAGCACACTGTAATGCATCACTGTATTTTAATTATTTATGGTTAGCCCCTGTCATATCTTAAAAACTATTAGAGATACAGTTATCCCCTTCTTACAGACCATGAAGGATGAAAGAAAACATGTATTTCTGCAGTTAACTCATTTTCAACAAAAATGTAAGATGGCCCCTTCTTACAAATGACAGACGACATGTTTTCAATGACCATACTCGTATAGTCAGTAATAAACAGTACAAACCACAAGAGGCTATATCTACATTGTGTATATATTCAAAAACAGGTTTCCGCAAACTTCAGGTATGAATATGGTTTAATTAATTAATTAATTAATTGAATAAATGAATTACAGTCTGATGTTTCGTCGACATGAGATTTATTTAGAGATGGAATGAGAGATGTAAAATGAATGAAGTATTGATGAAATTGATGGGTGAAAGGAAACGGGAGTGCCCTACGAAAACCTGTTGGCTCTGAGTTCGAACTCACCAGAAATTGTACCCAAATTGACAGGGAATAACAAAAAATAGTTTGTAAAAATGTGTTGTGGGGAAGATAAAAACTAAAACAGATAACCTTTCAACTGGTACTTTTTTCAGGTCATTACAATGTTTTATCAATTATAAGGGAAAATTTTCGTCCATTAAACCAAGGAGCACAATGTTAAATAATGAATGTTCTGTAACTGCTTCAGAGTGACTATTGATAAGTTACCTACATAACATAATTCAAAATGTAGAACTTCTAATAAAGCAAACAGTACGATGTTGCAAATGTCAATTAATCACATGACCTGTAGTCAATCGAAGTAAGTTTTATTTCAGTCCTTCTATCAAAAACTGGAAAGGACTAAATGACTTTTAACTATTTGAAAACACTGTCAATTATTACATTTAAATTCTTGTTTTGAAGCAATACAAAGCATAGTCCTAATATTTCTACAGTTAAAGCCTGAAATATAAGTCCTTCACTACGTCAAGGAGAAATAAATTATATACCTATATTTAGCACAAAGGAGATAGTCTAGATTTCTATACCATTACAAATTAACTTTTTAAAATCATATTATATACTACAGCCCACCTATTCTGGTATAAAATATGATACCAAAGATATATTTTGTCTACCATAATGTAATTTTCTCAATAAACAAATATTGCGCATGAAAATGTTTCCCCTCTAAAAGACCCTATTCCCAAGCATTTACTCTAAGAAAATACAGGTCGTAATTACTTCAGCTCACCTTATAGGTAACTTCATTAATATACCTAACATTTTGCAAACAAAACTTATAAATCATTTTTAATATAACTTTATTAAACTCACGAAACCTTTTGCTTTGTTGTTAGTTCTATGAGCACAAAACTAATCTAACCTACGAAAATGAGACCTTTTGTCACAGCCATACATTTATTGTAATTTCCTTCAACCATCTCACGATAATTGACTTCCATAACGTCATACATTTCTTCTACCTTTTCCATTCAATAAAATACATCTAAAATACATGGTATCATGTTTAGAACTTGCCCCAAGACAAATTATACCACAAACATAGCTCCTAATAATGAAAAATATTTATATGATTAATACCAATAAACTTGCAGAAAATCAGGAGTGAAGATGGAGCACATGGGTAAACATCACTATTAAATTCTGAAATTTCTGTACGTCAATGACATACCATTGTGAATCCAGCTTCTCTCAAAGTTGTGTTATTTGGAAGTCCATAACAAATTTTCTGGATAATGTCTTACTAATTCAGTTGTATGTTCGGTAGTTTTCAAACCCAATAGTTAAGTTTATTTTGTCTGTGCACAAAAATAATACGTGCACAGATTATGGAAGACATTTTATAACCCATGTGTGCTATTTAAAATTCTTTTAGCTACAAACAGCACTTGAAACATTTCCTAAAAATTATGTTTTCTTTATAGACCGAACTCAATATAAACATTTCACAACACAAAGTCATATACCTAATTCAATCTAACTAGCTAGCCTAATAACATACTTTGCAATTATCATTTACACACAAGCACAGTATTAGCATTATGTAAGTAACGTTTGCTATACGTTTCACTCTCACTTACTTAATAGTATGTTATTTCTAGCATTCAATGTTTAAATGTCGCACAGAGAATGAAAACAACCATTTTAAATTAAAAATTTAATATGTTTTAATGAAAAATATAATTTTAAAAAAAGGGCCCAGGGAAGAAATTTATTTTCTACTGTTTTGCAATTTCAAGGTGTATGGTTGGTGCTGCGACTTGCGTGCTTTATAACTGACCCTGATATCCTTATACCAAGGTGGGGCCAGCTGTCACTGGGGATCCCGGCCGAGAGGCATGCACGCCGGTCAAGATGGGGCTTGGGGACCTGTGTATACTGTATTAGGTACATAAAATAAAATAAGTACAAAAAAGGCTAGTTTTAACTTGAAAATCTTCACAAATCAATGCTATCTGGCTCTATGAGGGTTGATTGAGTAGGTAATGTCTCCATTCATTACCGAAACCTTTTTCATTTATAATCCAATTATCACATTTTAGTTGTACCTGAAAGCTATGTCTCCTTTATGTAATGCGCTACTCACTTTTCAACCTAGTCCCCATTCCTTTCCAAACACTTCCCCAGCTTTGTATACATTATTAATCTTTTGAACAGTTTATCCCTTACAAAGCGCATTAAGGTGTGAATTTCAATGTCAAGCCTCTTCGGTTTCTTCCCCTTCAAATACAAGTGCTTGATGATCCCATGCATTATTTCCATGTGCACTTTCATGTTTAACCAGCATGAAGGCGATAGCAGTAGGCCTAGGTCCAGTTCTGAACATGCGAAGTATACACATTTTCAAAGTGCAGTCCAAATTGTTCCATATCTGGATATTCATGTAGCTGTTTTGGTAAATATGTAGTTTAGCTGTATTTGCGAAAAAAAATGTTAAAAATCTGAAAATACTTTTATTATATGCTCTTTAAATTCCTCTTTTTATTAAAGCCGGCGGAGATAAGAAAATCCAAATACTTTGGGAGATATCGAATTTAATTTTCATAGTTGGGCGATATTTGTTAAATAAAATTTAAAAATTCCGAAAATGCTTTTATTCTATGCTCTTTAACTTCCTCTTTACATTAAACATGGCGGAGATAAGAAATTCCTAATACTTTAGGAGATATCGAATTTTTTAATTTCATCACAATACCTGTGCATTCATGCGGCTTTACAATTGTTTCTTGTTTACGAGTATGAATTTTTTTTTTTTTTCGCGATGTAGGTGAACAACTACATCATTTTCTACTAATAGCAAAGGAATTGTACCCGCCTCTAACTTAGGTGAGTTTTTAATGTTTCAAATTTTAATGTTTTCTTTGTTATTTGAATATTGTTGCGCAAGTACTAATTTTAAAAAAATTACGTGAGTTCCTACTGTCCATCCTTTGTCCCGGTTGGTTAGGTCAGGTCAGTAACATTATAAATAATTTAAAACTAAAGAATAATTAAAATTAATTCACATTATTTTTAATGCCACCTTAGTTTCAAAGTATTTATAATGTAACTGACCTCATCTAATCGACCATTTTAATTAATTAGGCATTCACGAACACACAGCAAAATAACAAAAATGGCAGCGGTTGAATGATTACACAGATCTTCTATAGCAAAATTAAGAACGGCGATTCTCCTAAATTATTTGGAATTTCTTATCTCCGCCGGCTTTAATGAAAAGAGGAATTTAAAGAGCATATAATAAAAGTATTTTAAGATTTTTTAAATTTTTTTTTTTCGCAAATACCGATCAACTACATATTTACCGCTGTTTTATTGCTTCTTCGAACATAATTTAAAAATGCTTTTTCATCCCTCTCTTCCATAAGCGTTCTAAGAATCCTGTAAGCTTCTGACATGGTATCATGCCCTTTAATCTTTTGACAGATTTTTCCTTCCTGCTCTGTCCACATGCCATGTAAAAATAGGTGAAAATTTAGGGTAGGTATTATTTTTATCCATGCAATTTAGAAGTTGATACCATTTCTGACATGAACACTTTGCATTGAACTGATTCTCCTAAAAACTCTCAAATTGTAGTTACTAATATTTCTATCAGTTGGACATCAACTCTACTCGAAAACATCAAAGCACAGGGAAAGCACACACCCAAGATTGGTCTGTCTCCCATCTAGGTAAATATTTACTTGGGCGGTATTTCCGAAAAAAAATGTTAAAAATCCGAAAATACCTTTATATATTGCTCTTCAACTTCCTCTTTTCATTAAAAGCGGCGGAGATTAGAAATTCCAAATACTTTAGGAGATATCGAATTTTTAAATTTCAGCACAAAACCAGCGCATTCCTGTGGCGTGCGTGGACCATTGTTTCTTGTTTACGTACGAGTATTTTTTTTTTATTGGATAATGATGTCACGTGATTGTTCGTGATAGGCCAGAATTCAAATTAACTAATACGTGATTATTTAGTTCAATTATTGTTTAAAACGGTGTTTAATTACCGCCTCCAACTTAGGTGAGTTTTTAACGTTTCTAATTTTAAAGTCTTATTTGTTATTTTGATATTGTTGCGCAAGTAATAAGTGACAAAAAAATTTACCTCAGTTGTTACTGTACATCCTTTGTTACGGGTTTGTTAGGTAAGGTCAGTTACATTATAAATAATTTAAAACTAAGGAATAATTAAAATTAATTCACATTATTTTTAATATCACCTTAGTTTGAAAGTATTTATAATGTAACTGACCTGACCTAATCGACCATTTTAGTTTACTGTTCACCCTTTGTCCGGGTTTGTTTGGTCAGGTCAGTTACATTATAAATATTTTAAAACTAAACAGCCATTAAAATTAATTCACAAAATAATTTTTAATGTCGGCTTAGTTTGAAAGTATTAATAATGTAACTGACCTGACCTAATCAACCATTTTATTAATTACGCATTCACGATTCACGTATTCACGTCTCACGAACACACGGCAAAATAACAAAAATTGCGCCGCTCGAATGGTTCCACAGGTCTTGTATTGCAAAATTAAAAAATTCGATATCTCCTAAAGTATTTGGAATTTCTTATCTCCGCCGCTTTTAATGAAAAGAAGAAGTTGAAGAGCATATCATAAAGGTATTTTCGGATTTTTAACATTTTTTTTTTGCAAATACCGCTCAACTCTAATGATGAAATTTAAAAATTCGATATCTCCTAACGTATTTGGAATTTCTTACCTCCGCCACTTTTAATGAAAAGAGGAAGTTGAAGAGCATAAAATAAAGGTCTTTTCAGATTTTTAACATTTTTTTTCGGAAATACCGCCCAAGTAAATATTTACCCCCATCTATACATACACAGTTGGTACCAAAATTTTTTGGGATGTTCTTCTGTGCATCTGTCATAATGGTAAGTATAACATCTGAAACTGAGAAATTAAATAAAACTGAAATGTAGGAGAGGTGTACCGCACGGTGTACGATATACTGGCCTGTGCAAGCACCACTCTCGTAATAGCGACGCAATTGAGTATCTGCAACAGAGATACGCTTTAGCTAACACAAGCACCTCTTTTGTGCACCCCAAGACGGACGGCGTTGAGATCCTTGCACAGTTTAAAATCCAGCACTACGCTATGAACATCACGGCGTTCTTTTAAACAAAATATCTATTCATTCGATTTCAAAATTCCTGCCCTATCATGAATTATTTTCTATTGTTAATAATTTTTCATTGTGATTACAAGCTACGGACTGCAGCAGCATTAACTTATGGCAAGATAAAACAACCAAGATTATCAAAAGATTGACATTAAGTGTAGGTGCTCTGAAGCCAGGCTGTCGTTCTGATTTCGCGTTGTGTCAATGCTTGCGAACGAAAAAGTCCATGTGTAAATGCTTATGTTGACAAATGGTTAGGTACATGTACGTTTACCTTCCATCCGGCGTAAATCCTCTTCATACGCCTAAAGAAGGCGTCCTTGTCTAAATTTATATTCGCCATCCCCTCGTTTGACAAACTATTTTCTATAAAAACCAGCAAAGCTCCAACAAGTGTTCAATCTCACAAAAACACTAGCATACATAACGCGCCATTAGGCACGAATGGCGCGACCATAGAATAACCATAGACAAAAGGAGGCTATCTTCCTTTTCAAATTGAAAGCTTCAAAACTACTAAGAAATACAATACCATCTAAGAACACAGCTTTTGATTCAGTACTCTAGGTAAATATAATGCCATCTAAAGGTCCTAAAAATATTGCTTACGAAGTGAGGCGTGTAAAGAAAGGGGCTTTTAAATGTATAACTTAATATAAGTTATTAATGGAAAACACCAAAAATCTTATAAACTAACACTAAGAAAATAAAAATTTGTTTGACATAGCTGCATGTCCTGGTCTCGTGGAAAAGTGGCAGATAGCTTCAAAAAAATATTCTTAACGCTATAGTAATAATTACTAGAGTATTGTCTTCAGTCCAACGAATAATAACTAAACCCAATTCTTTAAAACAGGCTTTCAAAATAAGGTAGCGAATTGATGTCATGAACTGAAGGATTTTTCCGTTACCTCTTTTGGTGGTGAAAAAGCAATTATAATATTTTTCGGAGTTTCTATTTGTATTAAATGACTGCTCAATGGTGGTTCTAACTACTTAAAAAAATGGTAGATTGTTGACTCGTTAAGTTATCTACATTTAAAATTATTTAAATTATGTTCGTTTAGTTGGTTTAGGTCAGCTATATAACTTGTTCACCTCGTGAAATAGATGACACACCTCATGTGGCAGTTAACCTTAGTTTCCAACTAACATTAGCAACCCTGGCTTGAGGAATGCACCGCCCGCAAAAAGACCTTTGTCAAGGGGAGCTAGTAACTTGTACTAGTGTGTTGTGCGACCGCCCCATAAAGTCAGTTCACAAATTTTCACATAACTGTCCAGTTATTATTATCACCACAGTTTTGCCCTCAAGAAAAATGAATCTTATGAGCCTGGTTAATTTTATTTGAGACCATGGGACATTATTTAATCACCCTGTCACTTAAACATTTAACCAGATGCAATACAATAATAATTCCACAGATGAAGTAATATCAAATTACTATCAATCAATTTCAAATTGATTTAACATTTTAAGAATATGACGCCGACCGCCAATGCTCCTCTATGTCGCATAGACCGCTATGCCTCATCAACGTCTCCTAGAAGCGTGTGCACCGAACGCGCCCGTGCGCGCAGCTAAGTGTAGTGCGTGCGTCGAGGCGATCGCCGTGCAACGAGTGCTGCGCCGGCGGAAGGATCCGGCCGGGTGTGGCATATCCTTCCGCCGCACTACAACAAATTGTTATAATTATGTTTTTCCACAGGATTTTATTAAACATTATTTTTCATTAATTAATAATTCAGTCTTTGCAAAACCATGTTTCACCGTGCGATTTGTCCCGAACCTGGCCGGTTCAGTTTCCCGCGAAATTCACACGTTTCCGCGGGAGGGCTGGCGGGGGAGGGGGGTCGTGCGCGGCGACACCTGCAGTGTCCTTCGAGAGCTCAACCAGGCCGGCAGCCTGCGCGCAACGCGGAACCTTCAACCTTTGCATTCACCGACATGTAGTTTTCCATAGTGTAATTTCTTTTCAACCTTTTGTATAGTTCCACGGTCGGCCTAAATTTACCATGAGGTACTTAACTTAATTCAATCAGTGCTCCGAGATGAGTGTTTTACGTCATACGTAAGTACTGTGGGGAGAGTATGTGTTTGTACGTCGGCGCTTCACGCCCAACCTAGCCTTCAGGCTACTTAGTTTTGGCCCGCACGGGGCAGCCAGCAGGCAACACGTGCCATCCAACTTAATAACGATTCAGTCCCTGGGACACACCTAGTCACCACGTAGAGTCGCCGGAGACACGGGCCTACGTGTTGCTAGCCCAGTTTATCAAGTGTAATGTGTTAGTGGAATAGTTGTTCGCCTAAGTGTAATTCGTCATGTCAGGGCTTATGTATCACCGTCGTACGGCAGTGCGCCACCAAACTTAATAACGATTCAGTCCCTGGGACACACCTAGTCACCACGTAGAGTCGCCGGAGACACGGGCCTACGTGTTGCTAGCCCAGTTTATCCAGAGCTAGGTATTAGTGTAGTGTATTGTGCTTCAAAATATCGTGTGCCATGTCAGTGTCTTTTGTAACTTTCGCGTCACGTATACGAGTCTGCCCCTCACGCGCATAAGAATCGTGAGCCGCCACTGAGGAAGTGAGCTGCGCGTGTGACTAGTCGCGTCGGGCAAACCGTTACGGCCAGAACGGGCAGCACCATGTATTGGGCTGTGCTGTATTAAATTCACCAACTATCTGAAGAGGTTTTGTGTTATTATTCAGGCGTCCCGAGTGGCCTCAACAGCTCGGGGGGCCCTACTGCGTTGACCCCTACCTCTAGCCACAAGGCCGAACCTTCCCTGAGAACACGAACCTAACAAAATCACGTCTATATAATCGGAGGTAGCGGGGACGGCGTCAAATTGGCGCCCAACGTGGGGCTTCCATTTTCTAAAAATTAATTTCCAAATTTTGTTTCAAATTTTTCAAATTTTTTCTCAAATTTTTCAAATTTTATACTTCAAATTAGTGTACCAGTAAGGGCTCGCGTAGGAAGTCGGGAATCGCGCGGAAACGGACGCGACGCGCAGACAGCCAAAGGAGCGGGCACCTGGCGATAGGCGCGCGTCAAGTTACACGCCAGACGCGCATCAAGTTACGCGCCAGGCGAGATAACGGCTGTGGGAGCGGAAGTCCGCGCGCCTCGCACACGGATCATGTGGCGCAGCTGCGCAGCTGCTACGCGCCGAACATGAGCACGAACATGAGTCGTGACGAAGCGGCGAGCATGCATAGTGGAGCAACGTCACAAGTCACCACGAGTCACTAGAAATGAACGACTTCCAGGAGGCCTACGAGGCATGGGCAAGCGAGGGCTACCCATGCCCAGGGGACAACTGGGAGTACGAAGAACAGGACGAATGGAAGGAGGACGACACCGCAGCGGACACCGAGGGGCCGGACGTAATCCGGACACCGCTACGACAGCACATAACGCAGCCCGCATCGCCGCTGCCACACGCGGCCAACCACCACGCCGCGGTAACAGCCATGATGCCGCCCGCGTCACTGACAACCCAGACGTCCGTCCTCAACAGGACGCCGCCTACGACGCCGCCCCCGCCATATGGGGTGGTGACGACCTCACCGCAGATGGAAGACGTCACACCCGTCCAACCACTGTGGTACGATTGGCACGCGGAGACCGGGTGGACACGTCAGGCCGACTCAACCACGCCACCTCCAGCACCTCCGACGCCGCCCCCGCCATATGGGGTGGTGACGACCTCACCGCAGATGGAAGACGTCACACCCGTCCAACCACTGTGGTACGATTGGCACGCGGAGACCGGGTGGACACGTCAGTCCGACTCAACCACGCCACCTCCAGCACCACCGATGCCGCCCTCAGCCGCTGAGGAAGCGACTGGCGCGGCCGTGCACACCGACACAGCCACAGGGAGATGCAGCCTGGCAGGCAGCCAGGTCGCCGATCACACGCAGCGTCACTGCGGATCCACCACGCCACCTCCAGCACCACCGACGACGCCCTCAGCCGCTGAGAAAGCGACAGGCGCGGCCGTGCACACAGACACAGCCACAGGGAGATGCAGCCTGGCAGGCAGCCAGGTCGCCGATCACACGCAGCGTCACTGCGGATCCACCACGCCACCTCCAGCACCACCGACGCCGCCCTCAGCCGCTGAGAAAGCGACAGGCGCGGCCGTGCACACAGACACAGCCACAGGGAGATGCAGCCTGGCAGGCAGCCAGGTCGCCGATCACACGCAGCGTCACTGCGGATCCACCACGCCACCTCCAGCACCACCGACGACGCCGCCTCCAGCCACTGGGAGAGTGACTGGCACGGCCGCACGTCTCAAAGCGGCCACATCGCGACCCAGTCCGGGAGACAACCAGGTTGCCGACGACATACCACAATGCACTGGGGGCATGTCACCTCCGCCCGCCGCGCACGTCAAAGTGGGCGTGTCACTTCCGCCCGCCGCGCACGTCACAGGGGGCGTGTCACTTCCGCCCGCCGCGCACGTCACAGTGGGCGTGTCACCTCCGCACGCCACGCACGTCACAGGGGGCGTGTCACCTCCGCCCGCCGCGCACGTCACAGGGGGCGTGTGACTTCCGCCCGCCGTGCACGTCAAAGTGGGCGTGTCTCCGCCCGCCGCGCACGTCACCGAGGGCGCGCTGCCGCCACGCACGCCACTGTGGGCGCGCCACCGGCGCATGCCATGCGCGCCGCTGAAAGCACCGCGCCGCCTCCGCACGTCATGCGCGCCGCTGAAGTTGCCGCGCCGTCGTCGCCTGCCACGTGCGCCGCCATGGGAGCGCCGCCGCATGCCGCTGAAGGCGCCGCGCCGCCGCCGCCTGCCACGTGCGCCGCCATGGGAGCGCCGCCGCCTGCCGCTGAAGGCGCCGCGCCGCCGCCGCCTGCCACGTGCGCCACCATGGGAGCGCCGCCGCCTGCCGCTGAAGGCGCCGCGACGCCGCCGCCTGCCACGTGCGCCGCCATGGGAGCGCCGCCGCCTGCCGCTGAAGGCGCCGCGCCGCCGCCGCCTGCCACGTGCGCCGCCATGGGAGCGCCGCCGCCTGCCGCTGAAGGCGCCGCGACGCCGCCGCCTGCCACGTGCGCCGCCATGGGAGCGCCGCCGCCTGCCGCTGAAGGCGCCGCGACGCCGCCGCCGCCCACCTCGGCCGCCGATGACGCTGACCCACAGGTACCCGACGCCGCCCCGGGTGTACCAGGTCAGTGTGCCGGCGTATCTTTAAGTGTGTGTGTGTGTGTAGTGAGGCGTTGATGCACATAGCGGTCTCAGAGAAGGGGGGGCATTTGACGCCGACCGCCAATGCTCCTCTATGTCGCATAGACCGCTATGCCTCATCAACGTCTCCTAGAAGCGTGTGCACCGAACGCGCCCGTGCGCGCAGCTAAGTGTAGTGCGTGCGTCGAGGCGATCGCCGTGCAACGAGTGCTGCGCCGGCGGAAGGATCCGGCCGGGTGTGGCATATCCTTCCGCCGCACTACAACAAATTGTTATAATTATGTTTTTCCACAGGATTTTATTAAACATTATTTTTCATTAATTAATAATTCAGTCTTTGCAAAACCATGTTTCACCGTGCGATTTGTCCCGAACCTGGCCGGTTCAGTTTCCCGCGAAATTCACACGTTTCCGCGGGAGGGCTGGCGGGGGAGGGGGGTCGTGCGCGGCGACACCTGCAGTGTCCTTCGAGAGCTCAACCAGGCCGGCAGCCTGCGCGCAACGCGGAACCTTCAACCTTTGCATTCACCGACATGTAGTTTTCCATAGTGTAATTTCTTTTCAACCTTTTGTATAGTTCCGCGGTCGGCCTAAATTTACCATGAGGTACTTAACTTAATTCAATCAGTGCTCCGAGATGAGTGTTTTACGTCATACGTAAGTACTGTGGGGAGAGTATGTGTTTGTACGTCGGCGCTTCACGCCCAACCTAGCCTTCATGCTACTTAGTTTTGGCCCGCACGGGGCAGCCAGCAGGCAACACGTGCCATCCAACTTAATAACGATTCAGTCCCTGGGACACACCTAGTCACCACGTAGAGTCGCCGGAGACACGGGCCTACGTGTTGCTAGCCCAGTTTATCCAGAGCTAGGTATTAGTGTAGTGTATTGTGCTTCAAAATATCGTGTGCCATGTCAGTGTCTTTTGTAACTTTCGCGTCACGTATACGAGTCTGCCCCTCACGCGCATAAGAATCGTGAGCCGCCACTGAGGAAGTGAGCTGCGCGTGTGACTAGTCGCGTCGGGCAAACCGTTACGGCCAGAACGGGCAGCACCATGTATTGGGCTGTGCTGTATTAAATTCACCAACTATCTGAAGAGGTTTTGTGTTATTATTCAGGCGTCCCGAGTGGCCTCAACAGCTCGGGGGGCCCTACTGCGTTGACCCCTACCTCTAGCCACAAGGCCGAACCTTCCCTGAGAACACAAACCTAACAAAATCACGTCTATATAATCGGAGGTAGTGGGGACGGCGTCAAATAATTATTTACTTTATAAATAATTACCAGATTTCTGTGCCTTTAACCACATGTTTGTCATATATTAATTAATATAAGGGAATGGTAACGTGTTTATTATGTTAGTTTAAATGCAAAATTATTTAGCTCCTTTTGTGCAGTTCTAACTCCTCCTCCAGGCCACTATACCTCCTGGCAGTTTACGTCAGACCACTGCCCGGGGTAGATAAAATGTTTCGTGGAAGCCTTCAATTTTATGTTACTTATCTTTTCACTCTGTTACTATAAATCATCAACTCTTAAACTTCTTTAATAGCTCTCCATATGTCTCCCGATAATAATTTTTAAGTGTAGGGCCTTAACCTATCGTCTTAAATTTCACCTCGCCACATGACCTGCCTACAAAGTTAATCACATACGGGTTTGGCTGACTCAAGCTTTAAAGGGTTTTATATTGCAGTCACGAATAGATATGCTGGCATTAGCAAGAACAAATTAATGCAATTAATGAAGATTCACATTTCTAGTAGCTGAGTCCAATCCACAATTGAGCTCTTAATGTACTAGATTGACTGTATACCATCATCATCCACCCTAGTAGGATTGTCCCTAGGACCATGTAATTAAAGGAATCATTATTACCATAACATGTAACATGTTTAAAGAATAACAGTGCAACTTGTCGTTTCGAGTCATATTCACTTAAATTCCGAACTGCACGATAATAAAATTATGTGTTCAAACTATCTACAATCATTTACCAGTTTTCCATTATGCATTGTTAGGAATCAGCTCATAATGAAGGCCAGGGATCGTGCATTTGTGCAACTAACTATTTCTATTTAATCACTAACATTCCAAACCTAGTAAAACATGCTGGGGCTACGATCTAAAAACAAGATCATTTCAGTTAGACACATAAGCTAGCCTGGCTCCCTCCCAAACAAACAAAGCCTTAATTCACTCAACCATCACTAGGGCCACCCCAAATGTCGAACGCGATTCCTTGGGTGATGGCAATATTATGTGATATATTGCCACTGCCCGGTAGTCCTGTAACTTAGAACCTGGTTGGACTTAGTGACTGCGGAAGTAATTGACAATAATTTAAATATGAGACTGGCCCAGGAGGGCACCAGGTAAGCCCGAACATCTAACCTCAGGGTTGGTGTGGGTCGCCGGCCCCAATTTGACTCACTAAGCTCGAAGACTGCACCTGTTCGTGAAGACCTTTCAAACTAACGACATCCTTAAGCACTCTTTTCTCTGCATAGGTAATTTATTCCAAAGTAGGTTGGGAAACTACTGAATAAAACCAACATTTTGGTGGATGTAATTTTATTCACACGAGCTAATGGACAGGTAGGTACTAAGCCTGGGTCGGTATGCTACAAATAACACATGTTGCTTTTCATGTTACCCGTGTAAGTCCTCTGGCGGCCATCCGGTTATAGAAAGATTGCAATCCAAATCAGTCGGCCATATACTCTTTTGAAAACTCCTCGGTGCGATCGCGCGGTGACAGAGAAGTTACAGCGGGAGGAACACAACCTCCACCACAAAACTGGTTGAGGTTGTCGTGGTGAATTAAGTACCGAAGGATTCGGTTGATTAATACGATTTACTGGCATGGAGAACTCAGTAAGGTAAGTGTTAGATACCACAATAAACGCTGGTAACAACATCCTGTATCACTGGGTTGCCCAGCAGCACTTTATTTAACAGCTCTACAACAGCATGTTACACGAAGTCCCGCCATTTCGTAACTAACTAGACATAACAACAACACAGCATACCAACCTATACTCAGTACATAACACCTCTTCCCTTCAAGATTTTCCCCACTTACCATTGACATATGCAAATACTATATACCATAATACAAGACACTACACTGTAACAATACCATCCACAACTCTAGCCCCATTGAGTTACTTCTGCACATAGTCTTTCAACCTCACTGGTTGCTGTTTCACTCTGTTAGATGCACGTTTAGTACAAGGTGAATCTTGTTCAGCTTGCCATGTTGCAGTGTCAAGCTTTTCGAATCCCCGGAACGGACCTGAGAATTCTTCATCTCCATCCTTACTAGGCCTGTACTCTTCCATTACCGGTGTCTGCTGTTCCCAGTTGCTGGTGGTTACATCTCTAACAGAGTGCCTGACACCCATCGTTCCAAGGTGTGGTCCTGGTGCCTTCAGCGAACGGTGCGCAGCATCACTCCTCTCGCAGCTGATGTCCGCCTGGTCATCGTCGTGTGGACTGAGAACCGGCCATATTTGCTGGTTCCTTCCTAGTGATAGGTCGGCAGATAAACTACCTTGGTGTAGCGCCTTCGACTCTCTTCGACGGATCTGATCTACATGGCGTCTATAGGTCTGCCCCACATTATCCCTCACAACATATATGAATTGCCCTTAACCTGGTTTCTCTTTGGATTCTTACCCATATCTCTGGCATGGGTTCTGTGCTTTTTGTTGATACATGCCCTTTCCAGATGGCCCAATTTACCACAGAAATTACACATTGTTTTGCGGTGTTTACAGCTCTCTGGGTTGTGTAATCCATTACAACGCCAACAGGGTTTCTGCTCTTGAGGTGGATTTGACCTGTTCAACAGAAACGCCCTTTCGTGGATGGCCCGACTTTTGGAAATGCTTACTTGACTTACAGTCTCAGCTAACTCACGTACTTCGCCTTGTAAATCACTCACATTTCGACTAGCAGTTTCTGCCGCAGTCGCCATGTCAATAACCGCCTGGAATGTTAACTTATCTTTAGCTAACATTGCATGTTGCACTGTTTTATCACGCACACCACACACTAAACGATCACGCAGCATTCTGTTCAAATCGACAAAATTGCAGTGAGCTGATAGCCGTCGCAATTCAGCCATGTACTCAGCTATCGATTCTCCCTCATGCTGATCGCGTTTGTAAAACTTGTACATTTCAACAATTTCACTTGGCTTCGGTTCGAAGTGATTACACAATGCCACTAAGATATCCGCTATATCGACCTCGTTTGTTGCCTTCGGAAGTAGCAGTGACGACACCAAGTTGTACAATTTGGCGCCACAAACAGTGAAAAATATTGCCTTCTTTTCTTCCTTATCTGTCACCTTGTTCGCCACAAAGTAATATTGCAGACGTTCAGAGTATGTTTTCCAGGTGTCTCGTCCTGGAACAAACACTCCACATGAAGTGAACATAGCCATTGTAGGTTATGATGCGCCACGCAGCACGGCCGTGATGCTAACAACGATATTGCTTGACTTATAAAATCCGTATCCCCTCGTCGCCAATGTTAGATACCACAATAAACGCTGGTAACAACATCCTGTATCACTGGGTTGCCCAGCAGCACTTTATTTAACAGCTCTACAACAGCATGTTACACGAAGTCCCGCCATTTCGTAACTAACTAGACATAACAACAACAACACAGCATACCAACCTATACTCAGTACATAACAGTAAGTGTTACAGCTTCCACATGTGATGGTCACGTCCACCTTGTACCGCGAACTCTCGAAGTCTGCAGTCAGAATGGAGCGGTTGGTGAGGGGAGGGACAGCACCCTCGTACACCACATCCATAAAGCATTAAGAAATGCTTTACGTAAAATTTAACATCTAGACATATTTTATTTACTTAGTTAAGTTACCCACAGAAAACAATTGAAAGATATAAATATGTGTGTATTATTGATATGGTAATTTATTGTTATTTTAAATTTTTTTTATTTGAAAACCTATAAACACTGCACATAATTTATTTTTACCTCAAGTATACAAAAACATGACACGAGTTTGATTTAAATAAACAGAAACTATAGACCCAACAAGGGGTATTTTAAGTTATATGAGCTTTTTAAATAGTATAACACATAAATATTGTAACGTGCCGCTGTGATCAATATGAAATTCCGTCTAAAGAACAAATATAGATTGGCCGTGGAAGCGCCAGGCAGAAACAGTACTAAACACATTACCCATAGGGGCACAGCGCACGCACAACAAAATTTATGATTAACCTCCTTAAAACTTGGTAAGGTTATGTGGATCGTGATCAAGGATAATAAAATAATAAGATCTGGTTTGGTTTACATTGGCATTTACTTAATGATTTCGTTGCTGTTATTTCTACTTTACAAACCTTATTCCACTGAAGATAACCCATGGCATTACAGCCGAAACAAAATACCAAGAAAATTGTTGACCTTATTTGCTATACTTAATACATTAAATCTTGTTAAACAATAAACCAAATGGGAGGCCCCGGGGCGAGATATTATAATAAGTAACAATGGTTATATTTGACTGAATCAAAGGTCATTTGGTTTCTTAACTTTACAGGCCATTGAATATTTAGCGCGTAGGCTCTTCATAAGACAAATTATCAAAAAAATTACATTTACTCGTTAAATGAATAAAAGTGTCCTGAAACTGGTTGTTCAGAATTATAAATTATTTTGTGGTTTTTCCACTCAGGGAAAAATATGTTGAAAGCTGGAACTCTTGAGAAATTCTCCGATTGCAGGAGGCGATGAATTTCGGTGAACTAACTCATGAACTGCATGGGAGTTGAATTTGGAGCGGAATCTCTCATCCTAGTTCTTGATCCCCGCCTGCAACCAGTATTCCCATCAAATTAGGTTGGTTAACAGGCGGCTGATGTTGGGCGAAGTTAAGCCCACGAGAACAGGAAAAGAAAAGTGTGTGTGGGGCGACGAAATAACTTACCTAAGCTGCGGGGTGGAGTAGATCAGGTCGGTCCCTGGAGATGGCCAGGTGATGCGCGACGCGGAAGATTGCTGTCGCCAAGAAGAATATTAAGTAAAGACAACAAACTATTTCAAAAAATAAACTATTTCGGGCAGCAAAAAAATTAAAAATTGAGTGCTAAGGCACATGGCCTTGTCGATAACCAACTACATGCTTTAGAGAAAGCCGTTCACGACTTTTCAGAAGCGCGTTGTCTCGGGCTGCGAAGAGAGATCCGCCCTTACCGCATGCTGCCTGCCGAATCTTTTAGAAATGGCGTCGGGGCGCCTAATTAAAGTAAGCAACTGCCCCCAGCCAAAGAAGGGGGTGGTGGTGATTGCCCGAAGGTGTCCGGAGATGCCCGAAGGGGCGAAGCAGACTGCAACCTGTTCGCTGCGCTCTCACGCGAGTCGTAGGCGAACTAAAATCGCAATCGCACTGCGACTGCTGCCAAGGTCGATTGTGACAAGCTGTCTCTTATGGGAGGGATGAGTATTGCACTCTGGTGGCCAAGACGAGAACCTGTCTGGAGGGTCACAGAAACGTCCGCTAGAGTGCAGTGGGCGCGCTCGCGACCAGAGCTCAGAGCAAGGTTAGGGATTTTTCCCGCCGCTATACTTCGCTGAGGGCTCCGTTTGCCAAGTGGGAATGTCCTCGGGGAGGCAATGTCCCCGCCTGGGTTCACTGGGGGTCGATGCTCCGGGTTGTACTTCCCGTGAAGCCACCGGTGGGTGATGAGGGAAGGGGGGTTTAAATTTGCTAAGTCGCCTGGGAAAGGCATCATGTGGACTGTCTCGAGGCATCGCCGCTGGCTGTAACTTGGTCCAGAGGCGTGCTTGCAAAACCCTTATGTATGCTTGCCTCCGAGAAATGAAAGTTGCTAGCAGTGGGGTTGGGGTAGCGTTCGCTAACGCGAAAGTCGTTCCGTTACATAGGGAAGGCGTGACGCGAACCGCGGCCGGGATGCTGCGATCGCAAATCGTCAGCAAACAGTATCTGTTTGAAGCCTGCGCACAAGCGCAGGTGCACTGGGTTGCGCAAGATTACGTCGGAGTGTACAGTAATGGAAACAAAATTTAATAAAATAAAAATTACAAATTTATTATTTGGTTTTCTTCTTTAAAAATTAAAAATTAAATTTAAATTCGTACATTTGTGCCTGAAAGTGGCACTGAAACGGCACAATATTGATGCAATCCCCGCTGCCTGTTTATAATTAATGAATTTAAACTGGAGAATATTAGAATGCTACTAGAGGGCGGGGTTCTTTGCCTCGTGGCTGCAGACAGGGACGCGTCGATAAAGGACTCCCCGGGCTGTTTAGGCAACCCAGGATGCTGTAACGATTTAAAGAACATGTCAATATAACAGGATTTATTAGACCGTCACACGGTACATTACGTCATCTGGTACAGTGCGCCGGCACGTAACTGGCCGTATCATCGTCTACCTTCTAATCTCCGCACACACAGCCCTCGAATGGTGGCACTGATTCACAGTTTGTGGAATTCCCTGGAAATACCCCACCGAGGGTTGCAGGCTATCCTGAGACTAGCAGTAGTGGCGATGAAGGCGCGTAGCACATCTGGTTGCTTCGCACGGTCAATTTAGGGCCGGCCGTGGAGCAGATGAAAACGGATTGAGATTTTTACCTATGGAAGCTTCATGCTGGTTTTGGCGCGAAGAGTGAAGGCTCCACGTGCGCGGAGCTGCCGGCCCTGATGAGTGCTGGATGACGACTAACTTCTCTCCCTGGCAACTCGGCCAGGGAGGGCTCGATTTCCCGCGGAGAGTTACGGAGCGCGGGAAGATGGTGACGGCCAGTTTTGTGATACAAAGGCATTTTAGTCAATTATTTAGGAATATTAATGACCTACAAAGTTTTAGTTATTTCTCTTAATTATAATTGCATGTGTACTAAGTTCCGATTGCGCATTGCCACACCCGGCCGGGCACGTCGCTCAACACAGCCGAATGTGACTAGCGTCATGCCGTTCGGTGCACTGCCCTAACTTACTCTACCTGGCACACGTGGGCGTGTTTGTTACACTTGTCCTAATTCAGGTGTTGAGGATACATAATGGCTTGTGCTCTCAGAGGGAGCACCGACGGCAGCATCAATATGTAAATACTTAGTTTTTGTAGTACTTACTTCCACAAGAAATGAAGTAGACATTTCCATTACCTCTACGAAAAAGGCAATAATGATGAAGAGAGAGAACATTACAAAAAATCTTTTATGGTAAATGATCCTTTCCTGTTTTTGTTAGGTTATCTTCCTAAAAGCTATAATGACACATTTCCAAAGATACTTTTCGTTAACTCGACAGTGTTGATTCCGATACTTTCTATAGAAGTTTCAAGAATAGGCATTTGGACATTCGGGTACTCTCTAGTGGAATGGTACTATCCATCATTCCTCTAAAGAAATTATTCCGACAGCATCAAAAATATGGTCCCAGGTTGAATATGATTGTTGGTTCAGCTTGCCAGGTGCCAGACTTTGGATTGAGCAGCCGCCCCTCATAAACCATATATACTGACTACACAATTCTCTGTTCCTTCGATCCGCACAGGCCGCTTTGTCGCATCGCTCCATCGACAGGGCATGTATGTCAATGCGCACAACCAGAATGTAACCTCAAGAGCAGAGCAGTACGGGGTGCTGTGACACTTTAGAAACACACAACTTAGTAACACAAGATAGAATCTTCTAAGTTATGCCTGTTCTAAGTTATGTGGTTCAGCGCTGTTTGTTTCTAAGTTATGACAGTTCTATGTTGTGTGTTTCTAAGTTGTGATAGTTTGTCGCGGCCTTGTCTCTGGTGAAGATGTGGACACGGAGTGGACGTCGCTTGGTCGTTCGGTAGTCGTGGTGTTTGCCCGGCGCCAGCTCTTGGGTAGAGCAGCCTCATACTATGAGGCGGGAGTGGACCATTCGGCCCAGTGCAGCTGACCGAGGACGTGCTGACAAGGAAGGTGCCCGCGGTCTCACAAGAATTCGCTAGCGAAAAGTCTGGGAGCAGGAGAGAGGAATGCCCGCGGTCTCACGAAGAGTCGCTAGCAGAAGGGTTGGTAGTGGGAGAGAGGGATGTCCGCGGTCTCATGAAGAGTTGCTAGCAGAGGATTGCCCGCGGTCTCACAAAGAGTCGCTAGCAGATGGGTAGGCAGAGAGAAGCCCGCTGTCTCTCTAGGAGTCGCTAGCTGAGGAGAAGGAGCGAGAGGAAGAGAGAGGTATTCCAATAATTTCACAATACTTGTATTGGTGTTTATTATCCCAGATTGGCTGGGAGAGGAGATCTTATAATGGAGTTTCTTCTCCCAGATTGGCTGGGAGAGGAGAGCTGTCTAGGCAATTTTTTTTTTTTTTTCCTAACCTAACTAAAACTAAGTGTATTTTGTTTGGGAGGGGTCTGGGTTAGGGAAGACTCTAGGTGCGTCCCAGGCCGAAGCCCTTACGCCTAATCATGCTGGGTTTAAGCCATGCAGAAAGGGAGGCATGCATCGTGTGCTTTGTTCGGGGATTGGCCAACCATGGCAGCAATTGGCGCCATGGCTAACTCCCCTATCTTAATTCTAGACTAATTACTAGATAAGTTGGGCCCAGGTAAAACCTGCATAGACACAGGAAAAACCCTGGGCACTTCATGCGGGATGCAAAATATCATGCATTATTAGCAGGCAGGTTGAGTACAGGAAAAGAAGGATGGTCCTGGAAGAAGAGTTGGGCAGATAGAAAAATTCTACTAAGCAATTTGGGAGCTTGGACCTTTTGTCCGCATTTGTTTTGGTGGGCACTGGTCTTTAGGGGCAACATGTTGTTGTTCCCACCAAGCTGCCAGTCAGCTCGCGTACCTAAAATAAAAAAGAAGAGTGATATGTTGTGTACGCACGGTGTTGTTCATTGCATTAATTAACCGCGAGTATTGGCACTGGGTCGTACTCCGGAACAGGCATAGCTTCAGGTCGCCTGTCGCCAAGATGGCAGTCGGTCAGTTAGAGAAATTACCTGATCCGTCATTGCAAGACCCTAGCCGCAACATCTACGCTATGAAGCTACGAGTAATTAATTTGTATTGTGTTACCCGCAAGTTGATGTGTCGGGACACACTCTGGAGAGGACATAGCTTCAGATCGCCTCTCGCCAGCAAAAGGCAGTCGGTCGGTTAGAGAAATTGCCCACTCCTTCATCGCGGATCCCTAACAACAACTCCTACGCTTTATTTCTAACGGTGTTGTACGGGCTGTGTGAGAGCTTGATGTAAGTGTTTGAGCTGCCAGCAGGCTCGTGTATTGTGCCCAGCGGCATGGCCACCTATTACAGTATAGCCACGCTCGGCGCTGGACGGAATTCTCTGAACAGTCCGCAACCATTTGGTCGGGGTCCGGACTCTGGGCGCGCGCGCGCTGTGATTGGCCGGAGGGTCCGGCCAATCACAGAGCTCTACGGTGGTCGGTGCGCAAGTACCATTTTCGGTCGCTTAAATTTAATTATTACATCTGGATCATATTGTCCTAGTGATGAAACAAGTGGATTTTCATGTGTTGCACATTTGTCATAAAATGTCTGTGTGGTTCGGACGTAAAAATCATGTAATGTTTCCGTGTTCGTTTCCCGATGGAGAGCCTCGACTGGGCAGTATCGGGGAGCGCCTGTGGCGATGCGAATGCATCTGTTCTGTATTCGCTGTAGTTTTGCAAGGTGTGATTTAGCTGCTATAGCCCACACAGGGGCTGCATATGTAATTATTGGGCGGATGAGGGCGTTATAGAGCAGCAGTCCGTTTTTAACTGTGCCTCCGAGGCGCCTACTCATTACTGGGTACAATGCACACATTCTGCCATGTGCCTGTCCCTTCTTCGAATCTATGTGAATCCTGTATAGTAGTTTGCGGTCCATTTGAACACCTAAGTATTTAGCAACGTCTTTATGGGGAATTTGGTCGCCGAACAGGTTTAATTCAGGCCTGCGATCGTGTGGTGGTAGATTTTTACGCGTGAAAATTACAGTTTCTGACTTTGTAGTGTTTATTTTTATGCGCCATTTTGTGCACCAATCTTGCATGGAGCTCAGTGCGGTTTGTAGCCTATTTGTGGCTAATTGTAGGTTATGCGATCGGCTGTATAGGACTGTGTCGTCCGCATAACAGCCTAATTTTACAAGGCGGTGTGCAGGTTTTGGCATGTCGCTCACGTATATATTAAATAAAACAGGGCCTAAAATGCTGCCTTGTGGCACGCCTGCATTTATAGGTTTTATGTCTGATTTAGAGCCTTCTGTTGTGACTCTAAATGTCCTATTGGCTAAGTAAGATGTTATTAATTTAATGTAACAGTCAGGGAAGCCTGTTTCATACATTTTATAAATTAAACCTGCGTGAAAGACTCGATCAAAGGCTTTTTCTACGTCCAGGAATGTAGCTACTACATAATCCCGCACATTAAATGCGCTAGTTATTTCTTCCGTTAGGCGGACTAGCTGTTGTACAGTCGAGTGTGCACTACGAAAACCGAATTGTTCGTCAGGCAATATGTTATTTTCTCGTATGTGTATTTTAAGTCTGTTCAATAATATACATTCTGCTACTTTAGAGAGTGTATTTAGTAGGCTAATTGGCCTATAGTTTTGCGGCAAGGATTTATCTTTTCCTGGCTTATGAAATACTATAACATTAGCTTCTTTCCATTGTGTCGGAAAGTTGTGTAGTGTTAGCATAACATTTATGCATGCTGCTAAGTATTCGAGTGTTTCATCTGGTAGTTGTTTTAGGACGATAGCCTGTATACTATCATTCCCCGGGGCTTTTCTAGGTCGCATGCGTTTAATAACACGTTTGACTTCTTGCGCTAGTGTTGGGACTGGTTCTGCAACTACAGGTTGTTGTAGTTTCAGGCGCAATTCCCTGTATATTTGGGCAGTGAATTGTCTGTCGCACGGCTGATTGTGAGGCCGGAACGCCGCTTCAAGTGTATTCGCGAAGGCTTCTGCCTTATCACGGGGTTGGAAGGCAATACCAGTGTCTGTTTGTAGTGGTGGTATTTTATCCGTTTTATTTAGGAGACATCTGGTCATAGTCCAGGCACTATTGTCCTGGATTTTGAGCCTAGATATTTTTGCGTCCCATGTGCTCGCTCGCCAAAGGGCAATTTCGTCTGATATTACTATTCGTAATTCATTTATTCGGCGCTTGGTTTGGGCCGTTCTACGTCGTGTGTATTCGCGGCGCAGTCGACTTTTTTGTGAAATTAATTGGCCTATGTATGCTGGCAGCTCGTCATGCATTAACCTAATCTCCTTTTCTGGAATGCACCTGGTTACTCCGGTTTTAATTTTTGTTGTTAATTCAGTGATTGCTGCCTCTAGATTTTCACTGTCTGTAATGTTTATTTCGGCCGCGTCCGGTAGATTATTTCGGAGATAATTTTGAAAACCCCCCCAGTCGGCTTTTTTATAATCTTTGATTTTACGAGGCGTGTTTGACTCTGTTTTTGCATCATCAAATACAATGTGTACCAGAAAGTGATCGGAAGACATTTCATGCACAACTTCAAGTTCAAATCCGGAATTTACTCTTTTATTAAGTGCAATATCTAAAATGTCTGGTCGTGTGTTTTGTCTACCAAAATCATGCGTGGGCTCTGAGGGAGCATAGACATGATAGTTTCTATTTAATTGGTGCATGTAGAGTAGTCTACCATTCGCTGTTTGGTACCTACAGTTCCACTCTATATGTTTCGCATTTATATCGCCGATAGCTAAAAACGAAGGGCCTACATCAAATAATAAATCTAGGTCTGCTATTGCTAGTGATCTGCCGGGTCGCGCGTAAATAGAAATTAATTTAATTTGCTGCCTATTTATTACAAGATTAATTCCTACGGCTTCTAAATTTGGAAAGGGAGGGAGCTGGCATTCTGAGTGTTTTATACTCTTATGCACAGCTAAGGCCACGCCCCCTCCTCTATTATTTGGTCTACCGCATCTGTATGTGACGTAATTTAAAATTGTGAACCGATCGGATTGTTGCAAGTGTGTTTCATTTATTGCCGCAATATTTATTTTATATTTGTCGAGGTGATGAATAAATTCGTTCATTTTATTTTTAATTCCATTTGCATTCCAGAAAAGGATTTTGTGTAAGTTTGTGTGGTTGGTCGATTGTGTTATGTCGGGTCCCTGATTATTTGCTGCCATTATGGCGAGCAGTGATGACCTGGACAAAGCCCATTGTGGCTCTGATTTTTTCTTTAAGCTCCGTTGCGGGATTGCACCATATGGCCATGAGTTGGCACATAGGGAGGATGGTCGCGGCCAGAACTGGGTCAGCCTTAAAGGTCTCGGACTGTTCCAAGACCTGGAGGAACTGCGACATGTCTGGCGCAGGTGCGGGCTCACTGTGTGGCACAGCCTGTGGTTCGGTCGATGGGCCTGGGGCCGCGTCTACTGCCATTGTTTCGGCAGATGCTGGGGCGGGGGAAGCCTGGGTCTTGACCCGCGGAGTCGGTTTTGGTGAGGGGGTAGGTGCCGCGGGTGTGGCCGGCTGCCTGTCTCGCTCTGGGTGTTTCGAGTGGGAAGCACCACCGCCATTTTTGTGGCCACTGTGGTGCTTCTTGAAGTGCGGCTTTGGTTGTCCCTGGTACTGCCGGCGTGGTCTGTAGTCATTCGCGATGGCCGGGTAATCTACCTCATTGTAGGTAGGCCCCTGCGTAAGTGGGGCATACCGGTTTTGCAGTGCCGGAGCCTGGTATTGGCCGAAGTACTGCGGCTCCGGGTACCTGGGCGGGCCCCATGGGTTGGGCCTCGGAGGCCCCTGTTGGCCTGACGGGCCTGGATGCTGGCCAGAGGGGCCTGGGTGTTGGGGCTGCGCCTGTGAGGCAGCCGCAGCTCGCCGGTTTTCCCGCATGGCCAGCTTGGACTGGCGTTCGCGTTCCTTCCTCTGCTGAGGGGGGAGGTGTCGGCGAGTCTCGGCCTTGTACACCGAGCAGCCGCGGTAGTTGGCCGCGTGTGGCCCGCCGCAGTTCGCGCACCTCACGTGGTCGCGGTGTCCTCCGTGGGGGCAGTCGGGAGCGCGGTGGGGCCCGCTGCACCAGCGGCACACTGGTTTGGCACTGCAGCCTCTGCCAACATGCGAGAACCGCTGCCAGGTGCTGCACTGTGAGGGACCCGCGGGGTGACGGTAGTCCTCAACGCGGATGATCATGCCCGCGAATTCTCTGATCGCGAGAATTGTGTTTGTGTCGCAGGTCTGAGGGACCTCGACAACCAGTTTGTCGCACTTCTGGCGCGTTTGGCGATTCTCCAGGAACCAGAAGGACTGGACTGGGAGCTGCATGTCGGTGAAGACTTCTGTCAGGAATTCGGCCGGGGTTTCGCGATGTACGCCGCGGAACACGAATTTCTTGGGGATCTCGTCCTTCTGGAGAAGGACGGAGTGTTGGGCGCCGATCGCCTTGAGGGCCCTGATCGCGGTGTGGTACTCAGCAATGGATGCCGTTTGTACCTGGAGTTGGTCGCGGCCTCGGTTATACACCGACCATTTTTCCTGAAGGGAGTTCTTCAGGGCGCTGAAGATGGTCGGGTAGTTATGCCCTTTGTCCAGGAAGACAAAGAGCGGCTTGATTTGTTGTCTTTTGCTAGCCTGTTGTGGCTGTGCGGGCGCTGCGGGCGCTGCGGGCGCGCCAGGCGCTGAGGGCGCTGCGAGGGGCGCGGGGGGTGAGGGGCCCCCGGCCGCGCCTACCATGTCATCGTGGTTGCGTTTCGGCCGCTTGCCCTGGACCGTTTGCCATGGGCAGTCACTCGTGGTTTCGCCGGAGGGCATGGGAGCCATCTCCGAGGTGTCCATCGTTGTGGTCTAGTCTCAGTCAGTCGTGCCTTTCACACAGAATCACCCACTGACCGCAAGCGGCTAGGCCAAGGGGGACTTAACCCCGGGTGTAATCAGTGTTGCTTGGCTGTTGAGTCCGAGTCAGTCGTTAAACAGCAACAGCTTTAACCTTTCCCCCTGTGCGCACTGGGCGCACAGGAATTTTTTCGGTGGCTGTGTAGCACTTGATAAGTGCTAGCACAACTTGTCGAATCTCTTCGCTCTTCACTTCAGGGCGGCTCCTTGAAGATCGGGATGGTCTGGCAGAGCAGCTCCGTCAGACGACCTCTCTCCTCGGCAGCGCAGCTCGGAATCCCTTCCCTCGCTGTCTAGGCTTGTTAGCCCACACTGTTTATACACGTTTCTTCTACAATCATTTGTGTTAGAATTTTACATATTCCTATCCCTTTGGATCTTTTGCATTTACAATATTATTTATAAGTCTACAAAACATACTTACAATACACACTTAATAATCTTCATAAATATTTACAATAATAACATAAATAACATAACTATAATACATTTTCTCTTTATATTTACAACTGCCATCTGGTGACGAGTGGTGGCACTACCAGGGCCATGGCTGGAATATTGTGCCGCGGACAGGGCTGTGACCCGGGTTTTTGTTTAAATAAAGAGGAGGTACGACGTCAGACGCCCCCCTCCCTGGAAAAGCCCGGGTCTAGGCCGTATGCGCGCCCTCCAGCAGGCACATGATGCCTTCTCTCCTCGTAGTTGCGAGCGTCAGGGCGGGCCTCCCGGTTCCGGACTCCCTGGGTCGCCATTCACCAGTGTGTCCAGTTTGCGGCCGGTGACGTAATCTGATAGGTACAGTGGGGGCCTGCGTCGTCTTCGGCGGCGTCTCTGGTTGTCCTCAGCTGGTTCCTCCACCTTGACCCGAAATTCGGCATCGGCGAGGGAAGCACCATGCCCCCATCCGCCTCGGGTAGGGGAGGGTGGTTTTGTTGTCTCAATGTCATCCGGTTCTGTCACCAGGGGCTGCTCCTCCATGTTGCCTATGCCCGCCTCTGGTGTCCCAGTGACATCAAGGATCTGCATTCGTGCTGGGTGCCTCTAGTGCTGTCGCCTCGGGGTCGTGGCAGGGGCTTCTGCATGCCTCTCCATTCTTGTCCTTGGGCTTGGTGTTCCCTGGAACAGATGCGGCATTCCTTGGGGTGTGACAGATTGGTGGTTGTCCGGCATCGGTCCTGTCACATCTGGAGTAGGGTCCTCCATGGCATTGCCCCCTTCCGGGAGTGCTGTTTTCCGGATGTGGTCCCAGTGTACTTTTCGCATTTGTCTACCCCGGCACACCAAATAAGTGCTTTGACTCAGCCACTTCAGGATGCGGTGTGGTCCCGACCACCTGGGGCTCAGTCCAGCGCAGTAGTTCCTAATTGCGTTGGACAATGGCTGTGTGCGGACATACACGTGGTCACCTGGCTGTAGCTCTGGTGGTTGTCGTGTGGTCTGCGAGGTTATCTGCTGAGTGTAGGCACTCTGGTGTTCTCGCGCTGTTGTCAGATCAATCTCTTGCCACCGACAGCGATCCTCGGGGTCTTCCCCTTCATGTCACTCTGTGGGCCGTCCATTCGCCGAGCATGGGCAGATTGTGGCCTTGGTCCATTTGTGCCGCGGACATCCCTGTGGCTGCATTGGTACTGTGGCGGATGCAGAACAGGGCCTCCGCTATTTGTTCATCCCATGTAGTATGGTCGTCCCCCATACGTATGCGCATTTGGACTTTCAGCTCCTGGTTATGTCTCTCTGTTGGGTTGGCTCGTGGATGGTAAGCCGGCGTAGTCCAGTGTTCCACTTTCCATGCCCGACATAATTCTTGCCACTGCCTTCCGATGAACAGGCTGGCATTGTCCGTCAGGAGGTCCCTGGGGTATCCCCACCGTGGAAAGAATTCCGTCTGCAGGATTCTAGCAATGGTTTTGGCTCGGATGTTACTGGTAGGATATGCTTCTACCCATCGTGTGAAGAGGTCCGTGACCACTTCCAGGAACCTCTTCCCTCGGGCAGTATGGGGATATGGCCCCATAACATCCAGTGCTGGAATGGGGTAGTGGGGAGGCGCAGCTGCTGCTGCTCGGTCCCATCACTCCGCCGTGCCTTTCGCTCCTGGCACTTCTCGCAGGTCCTTACATACTCCCGTATGTCCCGGAATATGCCAGGCCAGTGGTAGTGCTGGCTGGTTGCCCGTCGGGTTTGGTCTGCTCCTGGATGTCCTGCCAGGTCATGTTGGTGCATGAAGCGCAGAATGGCTTCCCGTGCTTCTGGTGGTACATAGATGCGCCACTCCTGGTTGGTTCCTATCCCCTTTGTACACAACATGCCCTCTCTCATGGTCCATATCTCATCCCGTCCTTCCGCTTGCTTTGCTCGTCGATGCTCAGCATCTGGGGAGGTGCGTTGGGCGTTGAGAACTCGTTGCTTGAGTTCGATCAGGTCCGGTGTAGGTGGGTCATCATCTTCTCCCACAGTGAGCAGGCGACAGGTTGTGTCTCTTTGCCTGTGATCGTGTGCTCTGTGGGAAGGTGGTATGCTTTCTAGTGTATATACTGCCAGGCGCTCACATTTACCTAAATTTACCATGCCTGATGCTGGCGAAATCAAGGCATCCTGATCTACCAACCATGACTGCCCGAGTACCAAATCTTCTCTGAGTCCTTCTACTACGACTGCTGAAGTTTGGGTCACCATCTCCCGTATACCCACAGTGATGATGGCATCTCCAATGGCTGTCCCGGTTCCATTGTTCGTAGCAAGGTGCAAGGCACAGAGTCTGGGTGTGATATCTGCGGGTGGTACACAGTGCTGGGTGACGAACACATGGCTCGCCCCTGTGTCTATAAGTGCGGCAGTCGGTCTCCCGTTCAGGGTGATGGGGATCCGCATCAGTCGGTTTTCTTGTATGGTGAGCTGCCCCAGTTGTTCTAGGTTGTTCTCTGTGGCTTGTGGCAGGGGATTGGCTGGTGTGGGGGGTAGGTCTGTAGGTCCTACACCCTCTACTGCCCATTTCCCGCCAGTTGTTGTCGCTGTTGGTGTATCTGGCAGTCCTGATGCCAGTGATACGTGCCCTGTGGTGGTCAGCCTCCATCGCGCCGATTGCCTGCATTCCACCATTCTGGAGATGTGTTCTGGCCTGTCCCACCAGGTGGGCCCTCGATCGCCCGTGTTGCTGTCCGCCATGGACGTTCCTGCGGTCTGTCCCTGCTTGTCCCTGCAGGTGCTCCAACCTGCTGTCTGGGCCCTCATTCGGGGATAGTTGTCCCAGTCCGACGTCCTAGCAGGTGTCGTAGGTTGCCTTCTGTAGCTGTTGCATGTCGTACGTAGTCCTCTACCATCCCATTACAGTATGGCCTGAGGAATGGTTGCAATTCTTCTCGTATTAATGCAGTGACTTCTGGCAAAGCTTGCTCGGGGTCTTCTCCCGGGGCTATGCGCTGGTACAGCCGCAGCTTGTTTGCCACGAACTGCTCTACTGACTCTGAGTCCTTATGGGACTCGCTGTAGAAGCGAGCCTTACAGCTCATGACTGCCATGCGGTCGTCAAAGTGCCGTGTTAAGCGGGTAGCGAACACCTGCCACTGCATGTCATAGCATCCCCACAAGTTCCACCACTCACGAGCTTGCCCGCGTAATTGCTCACTCGTGCGTTGTGTCCATTCTTCAATCGGCACCCCACATTGTGTCAACCGTCCTTTACACCACTGTACAAACTCGCATGGGTCCTCATGCGCTAGCCCACTAAACTCTGGTAGCACTATGCGTCCTGTTGTGGTAGCTGTCCGCCCCATATGCATGTTTGGATGGATTTCTGGGCTTGCAAGCACCTCCCAGTCTATGAAGTTTGCCCCTGACTTCTGTGTTGGTTCCTGTGTGGGCCTTGGTGTTGATATTGTGTCCCAAACCAATGTACCCATTGCTAACTCCGATCTCACTGGTTTGCCCTCAGATGTGTCGTGCCACTGTTTCTCTCCTGTCATTAGGTCAAAGTCCCTTGGTGGCTGACCCATCCCACATGTGGTTGTCAGTCTGTGTGGTAGCATTGTTTATGAATTTCTGCACTGTCTGTCCTGCACAAATTCCTCTATACTTGTTTAGTGAATATACACTGACGTCCCTCGGCCTATGGTTCCTAATTTCCTGCCTGCGAAAATGTCCTGTTTTGCCCATGTAGCTCTCGTCGGTGAGGAAGTGAGTTCAGGCCAATGTGGCCGGGACCAGAAAATACGGGACCTGGAGGGAATTTCACGTGGGTAGGAGGAACGGTAGATAGTTCAAAGGATAATGCGATGATGTCCGTTTTCACGAGCCCCGTTTTATTTCCGTATAGCAATCCTACCGCAGCCTGGCCGGCACGTCGCGGAACGAGCGTCCTCCCTGCCGCGACCCGGACTCCTGGAAATAAGTCTCGTCCTGAGGATGCGACCCGAAACGAACAGAGAAGGTAGCCCCATGGCTAAACATGCCGGTTACGAAAGTTCCGTATATATACACAGCGCGTACGTGGCCCGTCACGTGAGTGGACAGGGTCCAGTAAATACTCGTACTGACTGAGAGGTTCGGCGGTTCGAAGAGGCACTTACACGGCCTGTGACGTAAGGAGTTAAAGTCCCGATAGACACGTGAAGCTGAGAAAGTCCAGCGGAATAACTAATGCTAAAGAAGAGCAGCTCGGCTGCAGGCAGTCCCGTGACGTTTCACTGACTACGAACTCAGAGCTAAGAAAATGCGTCTCTCGAGTGGAGCGGAGCGGAGTGCACGTCTACTCGCTCTCGCGTCTGGTTCACCACTGCACTCCTCCGCCCGCTGGCAGGCCGTGGCCCGCGGGCCGCGGAGGAGGGGAGGGGAAATCGGCCGGTGTAGGAAAGGCCCGCTCCGCGATGCGCCAGGCTGCAGTTACATGGCTGACATAACACTGGAATGAATTACAGAATTACTATGACGATATAAAAATAGTCAGCTAATAAAATACAAACACAAATGGCTCAGTTAATAAATTACAGAATAAAAACGAAGTATTTACATGACATTCATATACACTAATCCAGACGTAAGTTACATATTTGCGGAGGCTCGTGGTTATTTAACTGTATTAATAGAACATAATTATTTACAACACTCCTGACGTATCAGGGCGCACACGGGTGCGTCCCTGCTCGCCGCACTTCACAATCGGTGCACTGGGGGGAAACATATCTCCCTTAGGTCCACGTCGGTGGACAGGTACGGCCTTTGCATCTGGGAGGGTACGACGACTGTGGTCAACACACTTCGGGTCGCCGAATGCTGCTGGCTGTTCGTGCTCTCTTGTAGTCTCGACGATGAAGTGTGCCACACTTTCGGGCGCCAAATGTCGCGGCCTCGTCTCTGGTGAAGATGTGGAGACGGGGTGGACGTCGCTCGGTCGTTCGGTAGTCGTGGTGTTTGCTCGGCGCCAGCTCTTGGGTAGAGCAGCCTCACACTCTGAGGCGGGAGTGGACCGTCCAGCACAGTGCAGCTGACCGAGGACGTGCTGACAAGGAAGGTGCCCGCGGTCTCACAAGGAGTCGCTAGCGGAAAGTCTGGGAGCAGGAGAGAGGAATGCCCGCGGTCTCACGAAGAGTCGCTAGCGGAAGGGTTGGTAGTGGGATACCCGCGGTCTCACGAAGAGTCGCTAGCAGAGGATTTCCCGCGGTCTCACAAAGAGTCGCTAGCGGATGGGTAGGCAGAGAGAGGGAAGCCCGCGGTCTCACTAGGAGTAGTGATGGGTCGTTCGTGAACGATTCGTTCAAAATGAACGAATCTTTGAGAGAACGAAATCTTGCGATTCGTTCGCGATGTAAAGAACCGGCTCTTTGAGAGCCGGTACCTTGAAAGATTCGGAAGAACGAAAACGCGGAGAGAACGAGAGAACGAGATGAGAGAACTGTCCAAGCGCCCGGTCTGATTCGTTCGTGAAATGATTCATGACATCAGGAGTCTGAAGAATTAGTAATCACAGCATGCGCATGTTCACAAGAGCAAACGATAACTGATCAAATAAAATAGGGTAACATGAAAAGTGTCTATACCTGAAAATGTCAACTGTTAAGTAGTGGTTTAAAATTGCTTTTTCACATTCACATACACAAATTTGTAAATAAAAAACTAAAAAAAATACAGTTTGAATTAAAAAATAACAGGGAAAGTAACTACAAATGTTCACACTTACCATTTTTGGGTTAATTAATGTACTTCATTATTGTCTCTCTTCATACGGAAGTGCAGTAAGAGTATTAAATTTTTGTCATTTTTTCACTAAACTTTACTGTCACTAGAGTGTAAATAGCCTATATATTAATATTTGTAACTTAAAAAGTAATAAAATACAAATCTTGTTTGATATACGCAACTGTGATTCACTGGCTATGAAAAGCAATGTTCAAATACTAGCTATAGTGCGATTACAAATTAAAGTTAAGAAAAATCACTTTCGTAACATTCTTAGATTTAAGCCTGTTTCGCCTCTCAGATACTACTTGACCACTCTTGGAAAAAACTCTTTCACACGGAACGGACGTTTCCACGACGCACAGTCTTCTCTTCATAATTTCAAAAAGTCTGGGGTAGGAGTGCTTTTTATGCTTCCACCACTGAAGCGGATTTTCGTGTCTTGAAGATACCTGTCGAGTTCTATGATCCCAGATGCTCTAGGAATTCTATTTTGTGTTAAATTTTCCACTTTAGAATCAAAGTCGTCCCACAACAAACTAGACGCAACTTTAGTTTCACTTAAGTCTTACATTGTTGAAATTTCTTCCAACTGAGAGTTACTACATTCACTGGCTTTGGTGACAATTCGCTGATAGGCAGAATTGAAGACATTATCATCTTGAAACCCCTGCTTTTTGAAACGTGGGTCAAGAAGAGTTACTTCTGATAATATTATATTATCTTCTATGTTTGATGCCAGTCTCTTAGAAAGTTGCTCCTGTAACTTGATTACCATGTTCTTAATTTTATCGGGTAAGTTTTTCCTGTTCATTTTTGCGACATGTCGCATCATTGCCTGTCGAAGAAGTATCACTTTGGAAACCGTCACTGCCTTCTCGCTACTCATTTCAACTGTAACTTCCTTAAATACTTTAAGTATTTCACAAGCATTCTGTAGAATATCCCACTCGTCTTGTGTCAGTTGCTGAATTTGAGAGTTTAACAGAGACAGTGTTGAAATTATTGCTTCTTTTAACTCGGTAAAACGTGTAAACATATCGAACGTAGAGTTCCATCGTGTAACCACGTCTTGAATAAGCTTATGCTCCGGAAGTCCCATTTGTTTTTGTGAAACGAGAAGTTTCGCTGTGGCCTGTGGACTTCTCTTAAAAAAATTCAACAATGGCTTTTACTTTCATCTGCACATCGCGTATTTCTTGTGTTCCAGCCTGAACAATGAGGTTAACTGAATGTGCAAAACATGGAATATGTCGCCATTTACACAAACGAATGGCTTCAGTCATGTTCGAAGCATTGTCTTTAATGACAGCACATACTTTGTTAAAAATATCCCACTCACTCACGACTCGTCTTAGTTCTCCTGCAATGTTTTCAGCCGTGTGCCTTTCTTCATACTCAAAGCAGTCTAACAGATATGACTTAAGTTCGCACTGATCATTGATGAAATGAGCTGTCAGAGCTAAATAACTCTGATTCGTTATCGAAGTCCATCTGTCTGTAGTAATTGCTACTGCTGAAGAATTACTTAAATCTTCTCTTACAACTTCAGCAGTTTTGTTGTAGAGTTGTGGTATCAAACTTGTAGACACAGTCTTCCTACTTGGGAGTGAATAACATGGATTCAGAATGTTCACAAACTTCTTAAATTCTTCACTTTCAACAATACTAAACGGGTGATAATCTTTCACAATCAATTTTACCAACTGTTCATCAAATGTCTTGCTTTTGTGAATAGGAATTGGTTTTTGAATATAGTTATGTAACTTTGTCTGTGATACCCTCACTTCGAACGTTTTTTTTTTAAAAAACTATATCTAGGTAATTTCAATATTCACATATATTATTTTCATATATAATTATAATTGTAATCGAAAGAACTCGGATTTATTAGATAGGTATGCTTAGAATTTCTATAAATTTTCGGTTATTGATTAATTAATTATTGTTTAATAATTTATTATTATTCTTTATTAATAATTCTGTTTCAATTAGTATTTCTTGATCATTGGTTCAAGAAATTAATTTTTTATCATTTAATAATTTTTAATCAATTAACTATTGACTAACAATTATTGTTTAGTAATCTGTTGTCAGTTTATTGAATTTAGTACTAAACATTATTATTTAATAATTGTTAATCATTTTATTGTTTATATATTATATATACAGGATGTATCGAAATTCATGTTACAACTCTTGAGGGTAGAAATCTCTTATTATTTGCAACCATTTTTGCCAATAAACATGTTGCAGGAAACGCGCAGTTAAGCCCCTGTAGCCCCAAAAAGAGAACTAGAACTCTATCTTTGCTCAACAATGAGAAGTTCACAAGCTAGCAGAATCTATTTATGTATTTTTGTAATTTTTTCATTTTAAATATTTTTATTATTTATTTTTATTAAATTTTTTTCCCTGTAATTTTATGATATCAAAGAAAACGTGTGGCGGTTTACACCGAGTGCTTCTGATTATCCTTGTCAATATTGTGGTGGTTTTCTCCGTGTGCTCCCGATTATTGTTGTTAATATTTTGATAGTTTTCTCCAAATGCTTCTGATTATTCCTGGCTAGACTTTTTATGGTTTTTTCCGAGTGCTCCTGATTTTTTGTGAGAAATTGATATCAGCATGAAGGATTTTTTACTTAATGAGTCATGTCATTTTATTCAGAGTTACATTTAATTAGTGAAATTCTGCTAATAAATTGGCACTTACAATATTTTTACCAGGTGGAATTCAAAAAATAAACATCCATTATTCAGAATAATAATATGCTTTGAGACAAACTGCATTCAACTTGGTGGCTAAGACAGGTAATTTTATTCAGATACTCAGTCAAATAATATACCACGAGACATCTGTGAAGCACTAACATGCAAGAAGAACTTCCTTCTCCTTGGTGTCTACGTCTAGCGAAGCCATTTTTCTATTGCGATCGTTAGTGAGCATCTCGCATCCCGCATAAAAGAATAAATAATATTTACCTGTAAGCTACATGAGGTGTCATCTGTTGACAATAATCGACACTACTTTAAAAAGGTTATTTTGCATGAGATAAATTAACTCTCACCACTGAATGGTGCTATTTTAGTCAGTTAGTCATGTAGTTTCGTAGCCTCGCGATCTTTTAGCCATGCAGTCTCGTAACTATGTGATCTGGAAGCTTCGTAGTCCTATAGCCTCGCGATCACGTAACCTTGAAGACTCGTAATCGCGTAGTCTCGTAACCTCATGGCTCGTAGTCTCGTAGTCGTGATGCATTGCAGCCTCGTAGACTTGAAGCTACGTAGCTAAGTAGCCTCGTAGACTTGTAGCTCCGTAAACAAGTAGTCATGTAATCTTATAACATAATGCTGCTGGAGTAGTTGGAGCCGAGTAGACTTGTATTCTAGTAGCTTCAAAGACATGTAGTTTCGTAGCCATGCGGTCTTTTAGCCATGCAGTCTCGTAGCCATGTATAACTCGTAACCAGCTAGATCCTTTTAGACTCTTAGCCATGTGGCCTCATAGTCTCTTAGACTCGTAGAATTGTAGCCAAATATATTTGGAGCTAATGAGACAAAAGACAGTTGGAGTCAATGACTGTAGGAGCCAATGACTGACGGAGTCACTAGACTGATGGAATCAATAGACTGATGGAATCAATAGACTGATGGAGCCAATGACTATTGGAGCCAATGACTATTGGATCTAATGAATATTGGAGCCAATTAATATTGGAACCAATGAATATTGGAGCCAATGAATATTGGAGCCAATGAATATTGGAGCCAATGACTATTGGAGCCAAAAGACTGTTGGAGCCTTTTGGAGCCTGTTGGAGCATTTGGAGCAATTGGAGCAATTGGAGCCAATGAATATTGGAGCCAATGACAAATGTGCTGCCTTTTCGTTGAAAGTGCCATATTTTCGTTGACGGTGCTTCCAAATGTGCTGCCATTTCGTTGGCGGTGCTGTCTTTTCGTTGTCGGTGCTTCCAAAATGTGCTTCCTTTTCGTTGACGGTGCTTCCAAATGTGCTGCAATTTCGTTGGCGGTGCTGTCTTTTCGTTGTCGGTGCTTCCAAAATGTGCTTCCTTTTCGTTGACGGTGCTTCCAAAATGTGCTGCCATTTCGTTGGCGGTGCTTCCCAAATGTGCTTCCTTTTCGTTGACGGTGCTTCCTTTTCTTTGACGGTGCTTCCAAAATGTGCTTCCTTTTTGTTGACGGTGCTGCCTTTTCGTTGTCGGTGCTTCCAAATGAGCTGCCTTTTCGTTGACGGTGCTTCCAAATGTGCTGCCTTTTCGTTGTCGGTGCTTCCAAATGAGCTGCCTTTTCGTTGACGGTGCTTCCAAATGTGCTGCCTTTTCGTTGGCGGTGCTGCCTTTTCGTTGTCGGTGCTTCCAAAGTGTACTTCCTTTTTGTTGACGGTGCTTCCAAATGTGCTTCCTTTTTGTTGACGGTGCTGCCTTTTCGTTGTCGGTGCTTCCAAATGTGCTTCCTTTTCGTTGACGGTGCTTCCAAATGTGCTGACTTTTCGTTGGCGGTGCTTCCAAATGTGCTGCCTTTTCATTGACGGTGCTTCTAAATGTGCTGCCTTTTCGTTGATGGTGCTTCCTTTGTGTAGATTGCAGGTAGTGAAATATGTAGTGACTGAATATTTACTACTTCAAAACCTCTTGGTGTTACTAAAATATTTTTCAATGGTCCGGAGACACTTGGTCTCTATGTATGGATGGCTTTGTACATGAACGGCTTAAAGGTTGTTCAGATTATCGAAAAAAATTAGACTTACATGTTAGGCTAATTGGTACTGTATTTAATTGGTTGGTCAGGTATATTGACTTGAGTTGTTTTTCGTAGAGTGAATGATTAATAAACTCTGCGAAAGGTAATGGAAAACAGAATCTAAAATTTATTTAATATTTAGTTACAACTGTCACTGGTCAAAAATCTAACCAAGGACAGGAACTATTCTTATCAATTTGTAAATTAATAATTGATTTTTTCGGTGAATTTTGGAATTTTTCCCGCATTTCTAGCTAAATAATTACATGATTTCAAGATGGTGCCCAAATTTCAAGATGGCGGGCACCTCAGTAATATTAAATGATTACTGCACTGTAGCAGGTTAGAATAAAACTAGCATGATGGTAAGACGAGTACACACAAGATGGTGTCCTCCAGCAGACGAAAACAAGATGGTGGCAATGACCACTAGCAGGCGGTAACTCCTGGTAGCATGTACTGAACATAAAATGTCGGATCCATGATGGTCGTCAAGGTTAAAGTCAAAGATCAAGATCAAGGTCAAAATCAAATTTCAAGGTCAAGGTCAAATTTAAAGGCAAAGGTTCAAGGTCAAGGTCAAAGTTCAATGCCAACAGTTGAGGTCAACGGTATGGTGACCAGAAAATTATACTAACATGGTATCAGCACACTCTAGCAGACGAAAACAAGATGGTGGTCTCCAGCGGATGAAGACAAGATGGTGGACATGTCGTCATACCAGCTGATGGTATATACCTGTATACCTTGGTATTGGTGGTGGTAGATCAGTCTGTAGGTGGCTTCTGTGGAGGAAGGATCTGTTTTTTTTTACTCTTAGCAGTTTCGAACCAAGGACAGGAATCGAACTAATCGATCAGTATATTTATTGCCAATTTATTTAATGAATTTTGAACTTTTTCCCGCATCTCTAGCATTAAAATTACGGATTTTCAAGATGGCGTCCAAATGACAATATGGCGGGTGTCACAGTAATAATAAATGATTACTGCACTCTAGCGGATAAGAATTAAACTAACATGGCGTCAGCACACTCTAGCCGACGATAAAATGATGATGGCTTCCAGCAACGAATACAAGATGGCGGACATGACGTCATGTTACCTGTCGATATATATGCTATGAAACATGTGGTGGCAGCCAGTCTGCCGCAGCCACTGTGAGGAAAGGATCGTTTGTTTTATTTTTTTGCACTCGTCGGGTTCGAACCGAGGACTCCGAGCTCCATGCCGTAAATGTGTCTTTTTAAATTTTTATTTAAATTTTATTACATGAATTTTATAAATTTTATTTTTTTTCATTAAAATCGGATAGTAAATAAAGATTTTCAAGGTGGCGGCCATAACGAAAATTGCAACGGTGACGTCATAATTCAAGATGACATATTCCATGATGACGCGTCATGACGTCAGAGGCTTATCAGAGGCTGTAGACATGGATGCTTAAGCCTCGATATGGACATTTCTAGCAGCTGGGATTTTTAAGGACTAAAACGGGAAATTTTTCCTCAAAACGGGAATTTTTGAGTCATTTTGAGTCATTTTTGAGGAATTTTGGAGTCAAAAATGACCGCCGTGACATCACAATTCAAGATGGGGGCTCGGCACCTCGCACCTCAACCTTAAGCCTGGCGCAGGGGCCCCTTTTCTATACTACTGACAATTAATTAAGCTGCATATACTAGGTGCAGTATTCCAAGACATTTGGGTAATGTAACGAATAAGCATTACCTTGTTGTAATACAACCATAAAACTAACTCGCAGACCATATTCCAGAATGTGTCCAAACCCAATCCCTGTAAGGTAACTGTTGTGTATTGTCCGGAAACTGTTGTGTGTTGTTCCGAACAGTGTGGTTGTGTTAGGTTGGCAGTGTGTGTGTTTAGGACATGTAAGAGTAACGAAAAAGCAAATGTTTTAATAAATATTTCCTGCACGAGCAAAGAAACTGACATTTGGCAACCATCGATACATTTGGTATGTCAAATATCCTACATATAGCAACACTATCGCGCAAATTAAATGGTGTAATTTTAATTTTCTCAAGTACTTTGAGAGTGGTTTTCCGAGAAATTCGGGTAAGGTATCGAATAAGCATTACTTTGTCGGGATACAATCGTAATCTAACCCGCAGACCGTATTCCAGAAAGTATCCAAACCCAAACCCTGTAACAAAAAACAATAAAAACAAACGAAAATGCCACTGTTTTAATAAACTGTGCCCTGCACAATGCTATAAACTGATTTCAATGAATTCTAGTGGACGTTTGCCAACCATTAATACATTTGCGAAACCAAAATTCCTACAGTTAGCACTTAGCAGCACTATCGTGCGAATTAAATGATATAATTTTCAAATTTTCAATTACTTAAAGTCACGATAATTCGTTTTTATGACCATTAAAATGTACAATATTATTCCAGGATAGTTTCACCATCACAAAATTTCATTGGGCACACAAACACGCTTGGTACGTCCCCCGATGATCAAAAAATTACTATATAGGAGTCCATGGAGCCAGATTCGTCTCAGTCTGGAGAAAATCAACATGCGCGGAATTCGGGCAACAGAACTGCAATGAATAATACACCAAAATTCTTTACCTTAAAATAAGTGACTAGCCATGTCCTATCGTGCACTAGGAATATGGTTATGGTACAGGTGAAACCAGTGCCGTAGCCAGGATTTGTGTATGGGGGGTGTTAAGAAGCATGCCCCCCCCCCCCCGTATTAAAACGGTGGGTCCGGGGGTCCTCCCCCGGGAAAATTTGGATTGTAAGGTGTAAAATATTGCTATTTTACAGTTTTCAGTACTTAAATTTAAATATTGTAATGGTAAAATTTTTATTAATTTTAATATGAAATTTGTTTGAGTGATGAATAATAAATCAATTAAAGATTTGCTGCTAAGGGGGGGGGGGGTTGAACCCCTAACCCCCCCCCCCTGGCTACGCCCCTGGGTGAAACACATTCAACACCTAAAACCCTTAGTTTTGTGTCTTGCAATATCGGGCCTAAGTTACCTAATTATCGGCTAGCTTCAAGTTTAAGAATTATTTTAAAACAAATATAATTGCTCTTTGAGTAAGTTTGTTTGATATGTACTAGAAACATTTTAGTAAATTTCATTTGAGATCATACCCGCATCCTTGCTATTATTAATTATTATCTCTGGTTCTATAAACAATTGCTATTCTTAATTATTATCTCGTGTTCAATAAAAATACTAATATTTTATCTCTCTCTAGACCTAACAAGAAAGAAGTTTCACTTTGTCGCATTTGGACTCCACGCACACATTTTTTTTCCTTCAGCAACAGTGACGACATCCATCGATGCTCCCCCCCCCCCCCTAGTCGCTTAGACCGTTGATTCCCACTGTCGCCCACGTGACTGTGTTCCCGAGAGTGCGGTGTGCATGCGGGGGTAGCCGGACGTAGTGGAGTGCACAGAGTGAAACAGCCCCGCGGCCGATGTATCGATAGCCGCCCGCACAGCTATCATGCGACGCGCCATGTTCCTCTACGGGTCCCGTGCGTATCCCTCCACCAGAAATAGTTATCAGACATTAATTTATTCTTATTAATTATTAATTGCTAATTAAAATTCCATCATACTTTGTAGTTTTTAAGAAACCAAAAATTATTCACTGTGCGATTAGGCCTCAACACCCAACCCGAATCGTTCCCGTGCTTTGCGTGTTTCGCGCAGGAATCGCGGCCTTCGGCGGGATAGAGCCGCTAGAGGCGAGCCAGTCATTGTCTGACCCATAGAGTAAATAAAGTACTAGTGTCAGACTGACTCAGGGGCTGGAGCCCGCGCAACACGGGGTCCTCACCGCTTTGTTCATCTGTGTCAGTCGCAATAGTGTAAGTACTTTCAAATCACTGTGATCGTCCTCAACCACGGTGTAGTTCCTGCCAAATTCCACGCTTAGCTTAATTACATTATTCGCCAGTGCGCGTTCGCGAGTTTTCACTTATTTCTTTAGTAGTTAAGGCCATATGTGTGGTCCATCATTTAGAGTAGGTCTCGCTCGTGAACGTTTTCTTTCTTCGCCTGCACCGGGCCATCTAAGGACAATAAGTGCACATCTTAATTTAACTTTCTTATGTAATCTTTAATTCCCACGGGACTTTGCTGTAGTCCGTGTCTACGCACGTGAGAAATGCGCCCACGAGAGCCTTCACCCGTGTTTATGAGCAGACATTAGTCTCGTATTGTACTGCAACACAGGTGTGTTAGTGTTCCACTTAACGAACTGAATTTTTAACGCACGCATAGTGCTGATCACATAGCCATTGCGCACATGACCTAAACCAGTGTCTTTGTAACTTTAGTGTCTTTTGTAGAGTTGATTGTTCGGTGTCGTGTATTCATCTTGAGTTAACTTGAGCCACACCGAACTCTTAAGTGTTTCCGCATCAGTAACCATGCTTTGCCATTTGCGAGCGTTCTCTCTGCTATACAGTTAAACCCACATAATATCAGTGGTCGTAACTACGACTCTCTTGTTCAACCAGAGCGCCAGGCCATGCTCTGGCACTGCAATGTAACTGCAATGTTCTGTGGTAGCACCATGTATGAGCAGGGTGGATCGAGGGGGGGGGGGGGCACAGGGGTCATGACCCCCCCCCCCCCCAGGCAGTGAAATGAAAATTGAATTAATGCTTAAGACCAAAAACTAACGCCGATTCAATGATCACTGATTATCAAGATGTATGAAGGCTACTTTCTGTTTGATACATGCTGGCGACAAGCGTTGCCATTCTCTTGTTTCTTTTATCGTTATTTTCAGAAAGTCATTTCAATATATATTATTCTTACAATTATTTAATACAAAATACATTCAAACAAGTTCAAAATTCCTTTTCGCTAGTTGTTTTTGAGATTGGATTCGCAACCTTTTGCCTTTACAAAATGTCGGCAATACATAATTTTACATTACTCTTTTTATTAGAAGTGATAAAAAAGATTACAACATAGAGCAAAATTATTTCGCAACAATAATTAATATTATCTTAAGTGTTGAATCTTACATTTGTAGTACTTGCTGGATTCACAACCACCACTTAGCGCACGTACGTACGAAGTAGAAAGTTGAGTTGATCAACTCTGTTATGTACGTACGCAAGCTACGCGACATTGTGAATGCTTGCATGCATTTTGAAATAAGTACTTAATTTTAGCAAACAAATAAATAAGTTAATGATTTATTGCTATTATTATTCTTATACATTATTATTGCCAACCATACAAGATACAACTATTGTTAAAAAAAAATCCATACAGACATAACAACTTCAATTAATACTTTATCTCTCCTTGGTTTATTTTAGGGTGATTCCTTGAAGAATGTGACTGGGGCAAAACGTCGTGCATCTGGTAGAACTATTGACAAGTTTTTCAGTAAGAAGTCAAAATCTGAGACTGAGAGAGGAGGTGAATCGTCGTCATTACTACCATCTACATCTGTGGATCAAATTTGCCATATTGTTCCAGATCCTGAACCTGTTGCCTTAGTTGTTAATGGGCACATATTGCCAGATAGAAACAAGCCACAGGCACAACCTCAGTTTTCGTATGATATTGGGTATTACACAGGCCAGATCAATTTAAATGATTTCACCAAGGTATGCTATTAGAGCGACACTGGACACCACCATTAGATTATGTTTTCCCTCACTGTATGTTACCAAGAAGGGGAAAGAGACAAAGAAGTATGCCCAGAGATCGCATTTGGAAAAATTTCACTGGCTCGTGCTTTCGCACAAAGATCAGGGACTTTATTGCAAGTACTGTGTCCTTTTTGCTGCAGGCTCAGAGGGTGGCCTTCAAACCAACACCCCTCTTAGAAGGATGGTCAAGGAACCTCTGAAGTCCTTTGATGATCTGCTTGGAGGAAAAGGATCTCTTATGACGCACCAGCGGAACAAGTATCACCAGTGGGCTGTTGAAGCTGGAAAAAACTTTCTTTTAACATATCACCAACCATCACTCGAAGTTGCAAATCAGGTTTGCTCTCAAAGAGAAGCACAATTTAAAGAAAATCGAGAACGTTTACGACCAATTGTCAGCACCATCATCTTTTGTGGTCTTCAAAATATTTCCTTGCGTGGCCACAGGGATGATGGAGTCTTACATGAATACGGTGATGGTCCCAGTACTAATGTAAAGCTAAATGCGAATAATGAAGAGGCCAGTTCTGTGGTGAAAGATGATGGGAACTTTAGAGCTCTCTTGCACTTCAGAGTTGACTCTGGTGACTCAAACCTACACCGCCACTTGGTAACTACTTCAGCTAATGCCACATACATAAGCAAAACGACACAGAATCAACTTATTGATATATGCAAAGAAGAAATACAGGAGTCGATTTTGGCCAGAGTGAAAGAAGCAAAATTCTTTTCTGTTTTATTTGACGAAACAACTGATGAGTCACACATTGAACAGCTAAGTATCTCCTTTCGTTACCTTCACAATGGATCGGTTAGAGAGGACTTCATCACATTCTATAATGCATATGATATGATTCGCTCCGAAGATGTTGATGGGGAGACTCGTCTAACTGGCATCGCCTTAGCACACATAGTTCTTGATCTCTGCAAAAAGTTTAATGTAGATATGACAAACTGTGTTGGAATAGGGACCGATAGTTGCTCAGTCATGGTTTCTGGAATGAAGTGTGCAGTTCATGAACTTGCCAAAACAGCCATTTATGCTAAACATTGTCCTTGTAATTACCATAGTTGAACAATTCACTTGCACGATCGTCTAATGTCGTACATTGCCGCAACACATCAGCGACAATGAAGAAAATTGTGCTATTTGCTAATGCCTCGGCAAAGAGACATTAACTCTTTAAGAAAGTTCTAGGTGGGACCTCACTGCAGGGTATTTGCGAGACACGTTGGGTGGAGAGGCACGACGGCCACTTGCAGTTCCAGGGTGACACACTGGTAATAATTTGTGATGCTCTATACGAGATTTCACAGTGGAAGGACAGCAAAACTGCATCTGATGCCCAGTGCCTTCGACATGCTCTAATCAGTCAAGAGTTCATTGTTTCTTCCATATGCCTGAGTGATGTATTAGGTAAGTTTAGAAACACTTCATTCCCCTCTTTCTGGTGACATATTTTATTCGGGTGTGATTTCAATTTTGCAATTTTTTTTCTTTGTCTTTGTACAGGAAAAACTGTGTCACTAAGCTGTTTACTTCAAACACACTCCTTGGATTTGAAGACGGCTATGGATGCTGTAACAGACACCATTAGTGTCCTGGAGAAGAAGAGACAGGAAGCCGATTTAGTTTTTCAGCAACTATTTGCTGAAGCAGCAGATCTTGCACAAGAGTTGGATGTGGAACTGAAAACACCACATATTGTTTCACGGCAGATATATCGTGAGAATTATTTTTCTCAACCAAATGTAACTCAATCCCCTGAGGAATAATATCGAAGAGTAGTTTATATTCCCTTGTTGGACAATATCATAAGTGATTTGAAGAAGAGGCTCAGTCCTGATGTCATGGATATCTTCAGTCTGGGAATACTCTTGCCTCGCACAACCTACACTGAGGAAGATCTGGAAGTTGTGCGAAAAGTAGCAGAGATGTATAAGCAGCTCCTAAATGTGTCCGTCTCCACATTCCTGGAGGATCTCAAACTTTGGGTCGCCAAATGGAAGCGCGAATCTGGGGGTGTTATTGAAATTCAAAGTGCTCTGCCTCATATCATTGATTTGTGCGACACAGTAATGTACCCTTCTATCAACAAACTTCTTAAAATCCTAGCTACGCTACCTGTTTCTGTAGCAACAGCAGAGCGTTCATTCTTAACCCTTCGTCGCCTCAAAACATGGCTCAGATCAACAATGGGGGAAGAAAGACTTACTGGTCTCGCATTGCTGCACATCCACAAAGACATTCAGCTAGACATTGAAGCAATAATTACAAAATTTGCAAAGAACAGCAAAAGGTATCTTGAGTTTATCCTGTAAATATATACATATCAAACCAACATGGCAATCATGGCATAAATATTTATTTACAACCAAATGTTCCAAACTAATTCAGATTGACATCACAACACAACTGTAGTGCAGTCTGCTGTGTCCTGTGTAGTTGGTTGCATTATGCATGCTGGACAATTCGTTCTTTGGACATAAGAAACCTTGATAGATATCATTGGTAGTGAATATCAACTTAAAGAATGTTATTATTTCTACCAGCAGTTTATTCAATGTTAAGATACAAAAGCTTCTTAAATTGCACCATTTTAATCCTTCAAATCCACATTTTTCCGGGGAAGGACCCCCGGACGAGCGCTTCAGTTTTGGGGTTTGGTGATAAATTAGACGGTGGTGACCCCCCCCCCCCCCCCAAAACAAAAGTCTAGATCCGCCCCTGTGTATGAGTCTTGCAATCTTACCGATTTAATTTAATTGCGGTCTCAGCCACGAACTCTCCTCGAGAACTCACCAGGAAAATCATTCAGGTATCCTTATTTCAAGACAACCCATAGGTCGTCAAAAGATACTGATTAAACTGTCATGGCCTGACCTACTCTGCAGTCCACTGCACATTTGCGCGGGAAGTTGGCTCCTAATGGCACATGGCGACTAGTAGCTCGGCTAGTTCGACTTCAACCATCACTGGTGCTAGGCACATTTCGCACTAATGAGCTTCCCAACCTTTGTCCATCACTGACTACATTTTCAGCTATAGTGTAAGATTTTTGCTCTTCGTTCATCGGCTCTTCGGGTAGCCCCTCGCATTAGCTTGAACATACCAGCCACTTAACTTAATAAACTGTGCTCAAGTGAAGGACATTCTATTTAATAAGTAATTTTATATTTTCAGTCTGGGCATGAGACCTGTCCCTGACCTCATGTAATGGACTCTAGTCGCCAATACATTTAATATTTTCACCCACAAGGGCCACCATGTTAAATGATTTGTGTAACTAACTCTACTTTCGTTTAATACAGCCCGAGGACTTTCGGGGCCTGCCTTTTAGCTCACACGATGTTTACCTAATCTAAGGCCCAGTGCCATATAGGATAGTTAAGGCATCATATGTAATTATTTCACCTCGTGTTAAGTGGTTTCTTTTCGTATATCTGCAAGTATGCGATTTAAGTTTCTTGGTTTTGTAGTGTCACTAGTGGGGGATAGCCACTATGCTTGAGTGTTATATATGTAGTTTCATAAATGTTCAGTCAAACAGTATGTCATCGCCACCACCATTGTGTACCCGTGTTTGGTTAAACATAGTTTTAATTTCAATGCAACCCATTAGCAATATAACTTAATGCCAGAGGGCCTTTAATTAATTACTAGCAATATAAGTACATCACCTTCAGTCAATACCATGTGACCACTAGAATTTAGTAATAAAATTTATGTTTGTAAAAGAACTTGCGTTTTATTTCTCGAACCTGTCTTTTTGTGGTAATTTTAATAAAAATACCTTTTTTGCATTGACCAAGGATCGAAGCAAGGACGGAAATCAATCGCAAAAATCATTATTTTAATAAGTGAGTTTTAAAATGAACTTTGATTTTTTTTCAAATTTATAGGTCAATAAAAACAAATTTCCAAGATGGCGATCATATGGCTCAATAGCTGCTTGTATATTAAGAACTCAAGCCATTTTTTTTTTTCTTTTTTTTTTAGGATTTTGAACATGTTTTATTAAATAAGTATTTTTTTGTCTACAGTAATTATTTTGCAATTATCAAGTATCGTAGCAAGAACAGGAAACCATAGTGTAACCAGTACAACTGTTTACAGTTATATTATTATTATTTTGATTATTATTGTAACATTAATTGTATATTTCATAAGCCGATCTTATGTATTTAATTATTTTAATGTAAAGAGGACAACCAAAGTTAACCTATATCCAACGAGCATTACTCCTACGGAAAGAGTGGTAACTTCCATGTTAAATGCGTGTCACAATAAGCAGACTGCTATGGAGCGACCGCAGCGATACCATGTGTGTCGTGGCAAAACCTGAACTAACGAGCGTGCGGCGCATGCTCATTAGGAGCCCTTTTTTTTTAGCTGCCACGTGCTTGCTTTTCCCGCCATACAGAAAATTAACGATTTGTCTGTAAACAAAGATGCAGAGAAGCAAAACATTCTTCACAAAGGATGTTACTTTTTATTATTTTCGAAACTAAATTGGTCAATTACTTTGATATTATCTTATAAAACACTTGTAATTAATTTTCTCGGCAAATAATTATGTACTATATCTAAACAGGCGTAACTCGGACCTATTGCATCTCTGCATGTTTAGTTCTAAAAGTTACACTCGTTAAATACTTAACCTTCTTTAAGCTTTCAGTTGCAAAGAAAGGCTAATATTCTTGTTAAGGTGCCTGATATTATCTGGCTTGTACCATATGAAACCCCGACATGTCATGTTAACCATAATAAATATATTGCCAGAATGGAATCACTTTCGTGAGCATTTTGTTTGGTTTAAGTTACCATGCGCATGCATAAAACGTACCTATATTTTAAAAACATACAGGCCTCTAACCCAGGCGTGAATACATTTAATTACACTTTTGACACATAGGTCAGGAAGGTTCTGTTATGAAATGAATCTAGTTATCATGTTCGTTACTAAAGTTTTTTTTTCTCCTGTAGGCCTGACTAAATCCTACTTTGTTACCATTAAAACCAATTTTATCACAACTGGGTTTACAGTTTCAACCCCCCCCCCCCCCCCCCCCTTCAGTAGTTTTATACACAGTTAAACATTAATAACATATCACCTCAAAATGATGAATTACATGGTACAAAAATAGGCCAAAATTGCATTTTGTAATAGATTCTCACTTATAGAATGGGCCTTAAATGTTGGCCAGCGCATACAGCTAGCTTCGCAAGGTGGGAGGGAGAGTTTCACCACAAACTATGTGGCGTTCCTACAGACCATGACGTCCTTCTGCACACAGCAAGCCCGACCAAACCCCTGCTTGGCAGGTCCTCACAAGGCAGCAGTAGCTAGGTAGGTAAACTATCTTTCAGGCGGAGAAGCAGTGTAGCCATACAGACTATACATTAACATATTGAGAAGTGAGAACATGTTTATACTTTACAAACTACTCAGTGAAATTGTGCTGTTGCACTGCATTGCCAGTCGCCACTTCTCAGAATATTTATTTGCAGAATAAGAAGCATGTTGAAGGTTGGGATATAATGTAGGCTAACAGTGACACATAATCAACACTGTTAATATTTGTTGAACTATTCAGGTTTTTAATCAGAATATAGAAAACTAAAGCTGAATAATTAATATAGCAGTTTTTGCCTAAGTCATGAGCATACATTTAGCCAGACGGATCAATAATTCTGTGTACTCTGTTTTGCAAAAATCTGGCTTCTGGGAGCCATAGTAGATCAAGCTGTCAAAACTGTCCAAAAGTTGGCAAAAACAGTTAACCATGATCACTCTGATGTTTGATATGAAACCTATTTCAATGAATGAATTAATGAATGTCTCATTTATGTGCCATACTTTCTGAAAAAAGGAAAGGGGAAATTGAATTTGCTGTAAATAAAAAATGTATCTTCAGACATGTTATACCAATATATTTAAATATCATTCAAGATCAAAAATTAAAAGGTTCACTGTTCACAAGACACAAAACCTAAACCCATGTTTACTGGTGCCAATAAAATGTGCAATTATAGTTGTCGTGTTTTCCTATATTTACAAAATTAATGTTAAAATTATATTTCAACAATCAAAAACAAAACTGTTACAACAAACTCATGCTGTATAATAGTGTAAATATGTACCAAGGTAATTTTTCCAGTTGTTAGGGTTCCACTCATTCATTTTTGTGGTGCTGTAGTGCCATAACTGTCACAGGGTATACTGAAAGCTCCAAAGTCAGGGTATGACCTACTTGGGCCAGATTATTTTCAAATGCAGAATATATTTCATGCAAAGGTAACCTGAATAGGCTATTTATATGTATTACTAGTTTACCTGAGTCAAACAACATAATTTACTCTACTAATTAGTTTATTACATCCGCCAGATCATTTCAGAGTACAATTCTTTACAAATATATTAGACAAGTGAATTTCATAAATTAAATATCATGATGAGCAAAAAATCAACCAATATATGAAGAAATATTTACACTCTTCAGCGGCAAGAAGAAGTTTTTATTTTATTTATTTATTGTTTTAAAATGTCCAAGTCGACTTCAAACATATACAATTATATTGTACATGTAGTATGTATAGGACTCGTCAAGAATATTAAACATTATGAATACACATTTAAGTACAATCATATAAACATAAACAAAAATAATAGTAAAAAAACATAATGTACATCATAAAATAATATTAATAATAATTCATTTTTAGCATAGTTTTGCTTCCATAAAATCATTAATAGAATAAAAACTGAATTCCAAAAGAAATCTTTCAGTTTATTTTAAATACACAAAGTTGGTTTTCTGATTTAAAATGTGGTGGAAGTTTATCATAAAAAAACATATAGCAGAGTATCTCGAACTATTAGCAAAACATTTTGTACCTACGATGTTGTAATATATGAAAATTATTCTTTGTTCTAGTCAAATAATTATGTAAATTGAAATTCTGCAGTTCATTCAATTGTAAATGAGCAAATATAAGTAATTCATAAATGTATAACGATGGTAATGTTAAGACACCTAAGCTTTTGAAAAGTTGTCTGTATGAGGTACGATAATTTATATGCATTATTATACGCACAAATATTTTCTGTATTTGAACAATTTTAGATGAGTCCGTGGAATTACCCAAAAATATTATTCCATATCGTGAGGTTCAACATAACCAAAGTAAATAATCTTTAAAGCATTTAGATTAGTCCGTTTTGAAAATGTTCTCATAGCAAATAATATTGAGCTCATTTTTTTAGTTAAATGAGCAATATGAGATTTCCAATTAGGGTTCTTCTCAATATATTTACCTAGTATTTTGGTTGAATTTGATTGAGATATATTATAACAACCATTAATCGATACAGTTGGGTCTTGCAAATTGTATAAGTTATTAAGTTTAAAATGCAGCCACGTTGTTTTTGTGTTATTAAGAATTAATTCATTAGCCTTAAACCAATCTATGATGTCCCTAGTTAAAATTTTAATATTTGCAATTAAACTTAAAGGGTTATCTCCATGTATATATATATTAGTGTCATCAGCATATAATACAATTTTCCCACTCTTAACATTTTTAGGCAAATCGTTAACGTATATAAGAAAAAGCAAAGGTCCTAGTACAGAACCCTGAGGAACACCAACAGATATGTTTTGCCTATCTGAATGAACATTATATTTTATGTTGGTTAAGGGATCTATATGTTGTACTACGACTACTTGTAAATGCTGAGACAAGTGAGATGTTAACCAATTAAGCACTGTATCTCTTACACCATATGTGCTTAACTTCATAATTAATATTTTATGGTTAACACTATCACAAGCCTTACTTAGGTCACAAAATAGCCCAACAGGATGATTCGTTCTGTGTAGGTACATAGTTATAATGCTGATAAATTCATAAAGTGCAGTTATCGTCGATTTACAACGCCTGAATCCATGTTGACTGCCCACTAAAATTTTATTTTTCTCAAAAAATGACATTAATCTATTAAAAATTAATAATTCTAATATTTTTGAGAATGAGGACAGAAGAGATATTGGCCTATAATTCTGACAGGCGTCACGAGGACCTTTTTAATGCAAGGGAATAACATTTGAACACTTCCATAATGTAGGAAAATAACCTTGCATAAAAGATTCATTATAAACATATAACAATGGGTCAACTATATAATCAATACAAGTCTTTAATAATAAAATCAGGTACAGCATCTAAACCTGATGAACGTTTACCTTTTGATTTATGAACTACTGACAATAACTCCATTTTAGTTACAGGAGATATGAAAATAGAATACGATGTATAGGTTGTGCCAGAAATGGAGGCTCGGTTGTACACCGTGGTCAAATAAATGCGCTGGACAGCAACAGCAAAACATGGCGCCATACTGTATGGGAGGTAATTCTACTACACACGCTGAAAACATCACTTTTTTAACATAATTTAACGAAAATAAAAGCATATAAAAGAAAGAAAAATGTATGAAATATACAACATAACAACATATATGTACCATAATTTTAACAAAAAAAGTTTTAAACAATAAAAAACTTAAATTGTTGAAATATCAAGATAAACACAGCCCATATATTTTACAAATTTCTTTATATTTAAACGTCTCCAGGACTCATACCATGTATTGGCCGAACATCAGCCATGTACCAAATGAAAGCTGTCACCTTACTTAACAAAATATACTGTTCAGAATTTTTGTCTGGGCCGACACTTTTAATGCCGACGGACAGCAACAAGATCGCGCGCCCAGTTTCACTTGCAGGCAAAAGCTTCACCCGCCCATTACAGGCCTTGAAAAAAACATTTTACTTCTCCGTTAAAAAGTGAAATATGAAAATTCAACAACGAGGTCCTAAGCACAAGATATAAGGCTTTTTATTTAACCTAAAAAATTTGTAATTTAAAAACATTTTTTAAAATTATTTAAGGTCAAACAAAGTTCATATTTCAGAAAATGGCATTATATTATAACGACTCCAGGACTCATACCATGTATTGGCCGAACATCAGCCATATACCAACTGAAAGCTGTCACCTTACTTAACAAAATATACTGTTCAGAATTTTTGTCTGGGCCGACACTTTTAATGCCGACGGACAGCAACAAGATCGCGCGCCCAGTTTTACTTGCAGGCAATAGCTTCACCCGCCAATTACAGGCCTTGAAAAAACCATTTTACTTCTCTGTTAAAATGTGAAAAATAAAATCCAACAACGAGGTCCTAAACACAAGATGTGAGGCTTTTTATTTAAACAAAAAATTTGTATTTTTAAAAACATTATTTAAAGTTATTTAAGGTAAAACAAAGTACATATTTCAAAAACTTGCATTATATTAAAACGACTCCAGGACTCATACCAAGTATTGGCCGAACATCAGCCATATACCAAATGAAAGCTGTCACCTTACTTAACAAAATATACTGTTCAGAATTTTTGTCTGGGCCGACACTTTTAATGCCGACGGACAGCAACAAGATCGCGCGCCCAGTTTTACTTGCAGGCAATAGCTTCACCCGCCCATTACAGGCCTTGAAAAAACCATTTTACTTCTCTGTTAAAATGTGAAAAATGAAAATCCAACAACGAGGTCCTAAACACAAGATGTGAGGCTTTTTATTTAAACAAAAAATTTGTATTTTTAAAAACATTATTTAAAGTTATTTAAGGTAAAACAAAGTACATATTTCAAAAACTTGCATTATATTAAAACGACTCCAGGACTCATACCAAGTATTGGCCGAACATCAGCCATATACCAAATGAAAGTTGTCACCTTACTTAACAAAATATACTGTTCAGAATTTTTGTCTGGGCCGACACTTTTAATGCCGACGGACAGCAACAAGATCGCGCGCCCAGTTTTACTTGCAGGCAATAGCTTCACCCGCCCATTACAGGACCTGAAAAAACCATTTTATTTCTCTGTATAAAACTGAAATATAAAAATCCACCTAAAGGGTCCTAAACGCAAGATATGGCGCTTTGTATTTAATTTAAAAACTTAGTATTTGTTAATAGTATTATTAAAATTATTTAAGGTCAAAAGGTACATATTTCAAAAACCTGCATTATATTAAAACGACTCCAGTACTCATACCAAGTATTGGCCGAACATCAGCCATATAACACATGAAAGCTGTCACCATACTTAACAAAATATACTGTTCAGAATTTTAGTCTGGGCCGACACTTTTAATGCCGACGGACAGCAACAAGATCGCGCGCCCAGTTTTACTTGCAGGCAATAGCTTCACCCGCCCATTACAGGACCTGAAAAAACCATTTTATTTCTCTGTTTAAAACTGAAATATAAAAATCCACCTAAAGGGTCCTAAACGCAAGATATGGCGCTTTGTATTTAATTTAAAAACTTAGTATTTGTTAATAGTATTATTAAAATTATTTAAGGTCAAAAAGGTACATATTTCAAAAACTTGCATTATATTAAAACGACTCCAGTACTCATACCAAGTATTGGCCGAACATCAGCCATATAACACATGAAAGCTGTCACCATACTTAACAAAATATACTGTTCAGAATTTTAGTCTGGGCCGACACTTTTAATGCCGACGGACAGCAACAAGATCGCGCGCCCAGTTTTACTTGCAGGCAATAGCTTCACCCGCCCATTACAGGCCTTGAAAAAACCATTTTACTTCTCCGTTAAAAAGTGAAATATGAAAATTCAACAACGAGGTCCTAAACACAAGATATAAGGCTTTTTATTTAACCTAAAAAAATTCAAATTTAATAACATTTTTCTAAATTAAATAAGGTCACACAAAGTTCATATTTCAGAAAATGGCATTATATTATAACGACTCCAGGACTCATACCAAGTATTGGCCGAACATCAGCCATATACCAACTGAAAGCTGTGACCTTACTTAACAAAATATACTGTTCAGAATTTTTGTCTGGGCCGACACTTTTAATGCCGACGGACAGCAACAAGATCGCGCACCCAGTTTTACTTGCAGGCAATAGCTTCACCCGCCCATTACAGGCCTTGAAAAAACCATTTTACTTCTCTGTTGAAAAGTGAAAAATGAAAATCCAACAACGAGGTCCTAAACACACGATGTGAGGCTTTTTATTTAAACTAAAAAATTTGTATTTTTAAAAACATTATTTAAAGTTATTTAAGGTAAAACAAAGTACATATTTCAAAAACTTGCATTATATTAAAACGACTCCAGGACTCATACCAAGTATTGGCCGAACATCAGCCATATACCAAATGAAAGCTGTCACCTTACTTAACACATTATACTGTTCAGAATTTTTGTCTGGGCCGACACTTTTAATGCCGACGGACAGCAACAAGATCGCGCGCCCAGTTTTACTTGCAGGCAATAGCTTCACCAGCCAATTACAGGCCTTGAAAAAACCATTTTACTTCTCTGTTAAAATGTGAAAAATAAAATCCAACAACGAGGTCCTAAACACAAGATGTGAGGCTTTTTATTTAAACAAAAAATTTGTATTTTTAAAAACAGTATTTAAAGTTATTTAAGGTAAAACAAAGTACATATTTCAAAAACTTGCATTATATTAAAACGACTCCAGGACTCATACCAAGTATTGGCCGAACATCAGCCATATACCAAATGAAAGCTGTCACCTTACTTAACAAAATATACTGTTCAGAATTTTTGTCTGGGCCGACACTTTTAATGCCGACGGACAGCAACAAGATCGCGCGCCCTGTTTTACTTGCAGGCAATAGCTTCACCCGCCCATTACAGGCCTTGAAAAAACCATTTTACTTATCTGTTAAAATGTGAAAAATGAAAATCCAACAACGAGGTCCTAAACACAAGATGTGAGGCTTTTTATTTAAACTAAAATTTTTTTTTTTAAAAACATTATTTAAAGTTATTTAAGGTAAAACAAAGTACATATTTCAAAAACTTGCATTATATTAAAACGACTCCAGGACTCATACCAAGTATTGGCCGAACATCATCCATATACCAAATGAAAGCTGTCACCTTACTTAACAAATTATACTGTTCAGAATTTTTGTCTGGGCCGACACTTTTAATGCCGACGGACAGCAACAAGATCGCGCGCCCAGTTTCACTTGCAGGCAATAGCTTCACCCGCCCATTACAGGCCTTGAAAAAACCATTTTACTTCTCTGTTAAAATGTGAAAAATAAAATCCAACAACGAGGTCCTAAACACAAGATGTGAGGCTTTTTATTTAAACTAAAACATTTGTATTTTTAAAAACATTATTTAAAGTTATTTAAGGTAAAACAAAGTACATATTTCAAAAACTTGCATTATATTAAAACGACTCCAGGACTCATACCAAGTATTGGCCGAACATCAGCCATATACCAAATGAAAGCTGTCACCTTACTTAACAAATTATACTGTTCAGAATTTTTGTCTGGGCCGACACTTTTAATGCCGACGGACAGCAACAAGATCGCGCGCCCAGTTTTACTTGCAGGCAATAGCTTCACCCGCCAATTACAGGCCTTGAAAAAACCATTTTACTTCGCTGTTAAAATGTGAAAAATAAAATCCAACAACGAGGTCCTAAACACAAGATGTGAGGCTTTTTATTTAAACAAAAAATTTGTATTTTTAAAAACATTATTTAAAGTTATTTAAGGTAAAACAAAGTACATATTTCAAAAACTTGCATTATATTAAAACGACTCCAGGACTCATACCAAGTATTGGCCGAACATCAGCCATATACCAAATGAAAGCTGTCACCTTACTTAACAAAATATACTGTTCAGAATTTTTGTCTGGGCCGACACTTTTAATGCCGACGGACAGCAACAAGATCGCGCGCCCTGTTTTACTTGCAGGCAATAGCTTCACCCGCCCATTACAGGCCTTGAAAAAACCATTTTACTTCTCTGTTAAAATGTGAAAAATGAAAATCCAACAACGAGGTCCTCAACACAAGATGTGAGGCTTTTTATTTAAACTAAAAAATTTGTATTTTTAAAAACATTATTTAAAGTTATTTAAGGTAAAACAAAGTACATATTTCAAAAACTTGCATTATATTAAAACGACTCCAGGACTCATACCAAGTATTGGCCGAACATCAGCCATATACCAAATGAAAGCTGTCACCTTACTTAACACATTATACTGTTCAGAATTTTTGTCTGGGCCGACACTTTTAATGCCGACGGACAGCAACAAGATCGCGCGCCCAGTTTTACTTGCAGGCAATAGCTTCACCCGCCAATTACAGGCCTTGAAAAAACCATTTTACTTCTCTGTTAAAATGTGAAAAATAAAATCCAACAACGAGGTCCTAAACACAAGAAGTGAGGCTTTTTATTTAAACAAAAAATTTGTATTTTTAAAAACATTATTTAAAGTTATTTAAGGTAAAACAAAGTACATATTTCAAAAACTTGCATTATATTAAAACGACTCCAGGACTCATACCAAGTATTGGCCGAACATCAGCCATATACCAAATGAAAGCTGTCACCTTACTTAACAAATTATACTGTTCAGAATTTTTGTCTGGGCCGACACTTTTAATGCCGACGGACAGCAACAAGATCGCGCGCCCAGTTTTACTTGCAGGCAATAGCTTCACCCGCCCATTACAGGCCTTGAAAAAACTATTTTACTTCTCCGTTAAAAAGTGAAATATTTAAATTCAACAACGAGGTCCTAAACACAAGATATAAAGCTTTTTATTTAACCTAAAATTTTTTGTAATTTAAAAACATTTTTTAAAATTATTTAAGGTCAAACAAAGTTCATATTTCAGAAAATGGCATTATATTATAACGACTCCAGGACTCATACCATGTATTGGCCGAACATCAGCCATATACCAACTGAAAGCTGTCACCTTACTTAACAAAATATACTGTTCAGAATTTTTGTCTGGGCCGACACTTTTAATGCCGACGGACAGCAACAAGATCGCGCGCCCTGTTTTACTTGCAGGCAATAGCTTCACCCGCCCATTACAGGCCTTGAAAAAACCATTTTACTTATCTGTTAAAATGTGAAAAATGAAAATCCAACAACGAGGTCCTAAACACAAGATGTGAGGCTTTTTATTTAAACTAAAATTTTTTTTTTAAAAACATTATTTAAAGTTATTTAAGGTAAAACAAAGTACATATTTCAAAAACTTGCATTATATTAAAACGACTCCAGGACTCATACCAAGTATTGGCCGAACATCAGCCATATACCAAATGAAAGCTGTCACCTTACTTAACAAATTATACTGTTCAGAATTTTTGTCTGGGCCGACACTTTTAATGCCGACGGACAGCAACAAGATCGCGCGCCCAGTTTCACTTGCAGGCAATAGCTTCACCCGCCCATTACAGGCCTTGAAAAAACCATTTTACTTCTCTGTTAAAATGTGAAAAATAAAATCCAACAACGAGGTCCTAAACACAAGATGTGAGGCTTTTTATTTAAACTAAAACATTTGTATTTTTAAAAACATTATTTAAAGTTATTTAAGGTAAAACAAAGTACATATTTCAAAAACTTGCATTATATTAAAACGACTCCAGGACTCATACCAAGTATTGGCCGAACATCAGCCATATACCAAATGAAAGCTGTCACCTTACTTAACAAATTATACTGTTCAGAATTTTTGTCTGGGCCGACACTTTTAATGCCGACGGACAGCAACAAGATCGCGCGCCCAGTTTTACTTGCAGGCAATAGCTTCACCCGCCAATTACAGGCCTTGAAAAAACCATTTTACTTCGCTGTTAAAATGTGAAAAATAAAATCCAACAACGAGGTCCTAAACACAAGATGTGAGGCTTTTTATTTAAACAAAAAATTTGTATTTTTAAAAACATTATTTAAAGTTATTTAAGGTAAAACAAAGTACATATTTCAAAAACTTGCATTATATTAAAACGACTCCAGGACTCATACCAAGTATTGGCCGAACATCAGCCATATACCAAATGAAAGCTGTCACCTTACTTAACAAAATATACTGTTCAGAATTTTTGTCTGGGCCGACACTTTTAATGCCGACGGACAGCAACAAGATCGCGCGCCCTGTTTTACTTGCAGGCAATAGCTTCACCCGCCCATTACAGGCCTTGAAAAAACCATTTTACTTCTCTGTTAAAATGTGAAAAATGAAAATCCAACAACGAGGTCCTCAACACAAGATGTGAGGCTTTTTATTTAAACTAAAAAATTTGTATTTTTAAAAACATTATTTAAAGTTATTTAAGGTAAAACAAAGTACATATTTCAAAAACTTGCATTATATTAAAACGACTCCAGGACTCATACCAAGTATTGGCCGAACATCAGCCATATACCAAATGAAAGCTGTCACCTTACTTAACACATTATACTGTTCAGAATTTTTGTCTGGGCCGACACTTTTAATGCCGACGGACAGCAACAAGATCGCGCGCCCAGTTTTACTTGCAGGCAATAGCTTCACCCGCCAATTACAGGCCTTGAAAAAACCATTTTACTTCTCTGTTAAAATGTGAAAAATAAAATCCAACAACGAGGTCCTAAACACAAGATGTGAGGCTTTTTATTTAAACAAAAAATTTGTATTTTTAAAAACATTATTTAAAGTTATTTAAGGTAAAACAAAGTACATATTTCAAAAACTTGCATTATATTAAAACGACTCCAGGACTCATACCAAGTATTGGCCGAACATCAGCCATATACCAAATGAAAGCTGTCACCTTACTTAACAAATTATACTGTTCAGAATTTTTGTCTGGGCCGACACTTTTAATGCCGACGGACAGCAACAAGATCGCGCGCCCAGTTTTACTTGCAGGCAATAGCTTCACCCGCCCATTACAGGCCTTGAAAAAACTATTTTACTTCTCCGTTAAAAAGTGAAATATTTAAATTCAACAACGAGGTCCTAAACACAAGATATAAAGCTTTTTATTTAACCTAAAATTTTTTGTAATTTAAAAACATTTTTTAAAATTATTTAAGGTCAAACAAAGTTCATATTTCAGAAAATGGCATTATATTATAACGACTCCAGGACTCATACCATGTATTGGCCGAACATCAGCCATATACCAACTGAAAGCTGTCACCTTACTTAACAAAATATACTGTTCAGAATTTTTGTCTGGGCCGACACTTTTAATGCCGACGGACAGCAACAAGATCGCGCGCCCTGTTTTACTTGCAGGCAATAGCTTCACCCGCCCATTACAGGCCTTGAAAAAACCATTTTACTTCTCTGTTGAAAAGTGAAAAATGAAAATCCAACAACGAGGTCCTAAACACACGATGTGAGGCTTTTTATTTAAACTAAAACATTTGTATTTTTAAAAACATTATTTAAAGTTATTTAAGGTAAAACAAAGTACATATTTCAAAAACTTGCATTATATTAAAACGACTCCAGGACTCATACCAAGTATTGGCCGAACATCAGCCATATACCAACTGAAAGCTGTGACCTTACTTTACAAAATATACTGTTCAGAATTTTTGTCTGGGCCGACACTTTTAATGCCGACGGACAGCAACAAGATCGCGCGCCCAGTTTTACTTGCAGGCAATAGCTTCACCCGCCAATTACAGGCCTTGAAAAAACCATTTTACTTCTCTGTTAAAATGTGAAAAATAAAATCCAACAACGAGGTCCTAAACACAAGATGTGAGGCTTTTTATTTAAACAAAAAATTTGTATTTTTAAAAACATTATTTAAAGTTATTTAAGGTAAAACAAAGTACATATTTCAAAAACTTGCATTATATTAAAACGACTCCAGGACTCATACCAAGTATTGGCCGAACATCAGCCATATACCAAATGAAAGCTGTCACCTTACTTAACAAAATATACTGTTCAGAATTTTTGTCTGGGCCGACACTTTTAATGCCGACGGACAGCAACAAGATCGCGCGCCCAGTTTTACTTGCAGGCAATAGCTTCACCCGCCCATTACAGGCCTTGAAAAAACCATTTTACTTCTCTGTTAAAATGTGAAAAATGAAAATCCAACAACGAGGTCCTAAACACAAGATGTGAGGCTTTTTATTTAAACAAAAAATTTGTATTTTTAAAAACATTATTTAAAGTTATTTAAGGTAAAACAAAGTACATATTTCAAAAACTTGCATTATATTAAAACGACTCCAGGACTCATACCAAGTATTGGCCGAACATCAGCCATATACCAAATGAAAGTTGTCACCTTACTTAACAAAATATACTGTTCAGAATTTTTGTCTGGGCCGACACTTTTAATGCCGACGGACAGCAACAAGATCGCGCGCCCAGTTTTACTTGCAGGCAATAGCTTCACCCGCCCATTACAGGACCTGAAAAAACCATTTTATTTCTCTGTATAAAACTGAAATATAAAAATCCACCTAAAGGGTCCTAAACGCAAGATATGGCGCTTTGTATTTAATTTAAAAACTTAGTATTTGTTAATAGTATTATTAAAATTATTTAAGGTCAAAAGGTACATATTTCAAAAACCTGCATTATATTAAAACGACTCCAGTACTCATACCAAGTATTGGCCGAACATCAGCCATATAACACATGAAAGCTGTCACCATACTTAACAAAATATACTGTTCAGAATTTTAGTCTGGGCCGACACTTTTAATGCCGACGGACAGCAACAAGATCGCGCGCCCAGTTTTACTTGCAGGCAATAGCTTCACCCGCCCATTACAGGACCTGAAAAAACCATTTTATTTCTCTGTTTAAAACTGAAATATAAAAATCCACCTAAAGGGTCCTAAACGCAAGATATGGCGCTTTGTATTTAATTTAAAAACTTAGTATTTGTTAATAGTATTATTAAAATTATTTAAGGTCAAAAAGGTACATATTTCAAAAACTTGCATTATATTAAAACGACTCCAGTACTCATACCAAGTATTGGCCGAACATCAGCCATATAACACATGAAAGCTGTCACCATACTTAACAAAATATACTGTTCAGAATTTTAGTCTGGGCCGACACTTTTAATGCCGACGGACAGCAACAAGATCGCGCGCCCAGTTTTACTTGCAGGCAATAGCTTCACCCGCCCATTACAGGCCTTGAAAAAACCATTTTACTTCTCCGTTAAAAAGTGAAATATGAAAATTCAACAACGAGGTCCTAAACACAAGATATAAGGCTTTTTATTTAACCTAAAAAAATTCAAATCTAATAACATTTTTCTAAATTATTTAAGGTCACACAAAGTTCATATTTCAGAAAATGGCATTATATTATAACGACTCCAGGACTCATACCAAGTATTGGCCGAACATCAGCCATATACCAACTGAAAGCTGTGACCTTACTTAACAAAATATACTGTTCAGAATTTTTGTCTGGGCCGACACTTTTAATGCCGACGGACAGCAACAAGATCGCGCACCCAGTTTTACTTGCAGGCAATAGCTTCACCCGCCCATTACAGGCCTTGAAAAAACCATTTTACTTCTCTGTTGAAAAGTGAAAAATGAAAATCCAACAACGAGGTCCTAAACACACGATGTGAAGCTTTTTATTTAAACTAAAAAATTTGTATTTTTAAAAACATTATTTAAAGTTATTTAAGGTAAAACAAAGTACATATTTCAAAAACTTGCATTATATTAAAACGACTCCAGGACTCATACCAAGTATTGGCCGAACATCAGCCATATACCAAATGAAAGCTGTCACCTTACTTAACACATTATACTGTTCAGAATTTTTGTCTGGGCCGACACTTTTAATGCCGACGGACAGCAACAAGATCGCGCGCCCAGTTTTACTTGCAGGCAATAGCTTCACCAGCCAATTACAGGCCTTGAAAAAACCATTTTACTTCTCTGTTAAAATGTGAAAAATAAAATCCAACAACGAGGTCCTAAACACAAGATGTGAGGCTTTTTATTTAAACAAAAAATTTGTATTTTTAAAAACATTATTTAAAGTTATTTAAGGTAAAACAAAGTACATATTTCAAAAACTTGCATTATATTAAAACGACTCCAGGACTCATACCAAGTATTGGCCGAACATCAGCCATATACCAAATGAAAGCTGTCACCTTACTTAACAAAATATACTGTTCAGAATTTTTGTCTGGGCCGACACTTTTAATGCCGACGGACAGCAACAAGATCGCGCGCCCTGTTTTACTTGCAGGCAATAGCTTCACCCGCCCATTACAGGCCTTGAAAAAACCATTTTACTTATCTGTTAAAATGTGAAAAATGAAAATCCAACAACGAGGTCCTAAACACAAGATGTGAGGCTTTTTATTTAAACTAAAATTTTTTTTTTTAAAAACATTATTTAAAGTTATTTAAGGTAAAACAAAGTACATATTTCAAAAACTTGCATTATATTAAAACGACTCCAGGACTCATACCAAGTATTGGCCGAACATCAGCCATATACCAAATGAAAGCTGTCACCTTACTTAACAAATTATACTGTTCAGAATTTTTGTCTGGGCCGACACTTTTAATGCCGACGGACAGCAACAAGATCGCGCGCCCAGTTTCACTTGCAGGCAATAGCTTCACCCGCCCATTACAGGCCTTGAAAAAACCATTTTACTTCTCTGTTAAAATGTGAAAAATAAAATCCAACAACGAGGTCCTAAACACAAGATGTGAGGCTTTTTATTTAAACTAAAACATTTGTATTTTTAAAAACATTATTTAAAGTTATTTAAGGTAAAACAAAGTACATATTTCAAAAACTTGCATTATATTAAAACGACTCCAGGACTCATACCAAGTATTGGCCGAACATCAGCCATATACCAAATGAAAGCTGTCACCTTACTTAACAAATTATACTGTTCAGAATTTTTGTCTGGGCCGACACTTTTAATGCCGACGGACAGCAACAAGATCGCGCGCCCAGTTTTACTTGCAGGCAATAGCTTCACCCGCCAATTACAGGCCTTGAAAAAACCATTTTACTTCGCTGTTAAAATGTGAAAAATAAAGCCAACAACGAGGTCCTAAACACAAGATGTGAGGCTTTTTATTTAAACAAAAAATTTGTATTTTTAAAAACATTATTTAAAGTTATTTAAGGTAAAACAAAGTACATATTTCAAAAACTTGCATTATATTAAAACGACTCCAGGACTCATACCAAGTATTGGCCGAACATCAGCCATATACCAAATGAAAGCTGTCACCTTACTTAACAAAATATACTGTTCAGAATTTTTGTCTGGGCCGACACTTTTAATGCCGACGGACAGCAACAAGATCGCGCGCCCTGTTTTACTTGCAGGCAATAGCTTCACCCGCCCATTACAGGCCTTGAAAAAACCATTTTACTTCTCTGTTAAAATGTGAAAAATGAAAATCCAACAACGAGGTCCTCAACACAAGATGTGAGGCTTTTTATTTAAACTAAAAAATTTGTATTTTTAAAAACATTATTTAAAGTTATTTAAGGTAAAACAAAGTACATATTTCAAAAACTTGCATTATATTAAAACGACTCCAGGACTCATACCAAGTATTGGCCGAACATCAGCCATATACCAAATGAAAGCTGTCACCTTACTTAACACATTATACTGTTCAGAATTTTTGTCTGGGCCGACACTTTTAATGCCGACGGACAGCAACAAGATCGCGCGCCCAGTTTTACTTGCAGGCAATAGCTTCACCCGCCAATTACAGGCCTTGAAAAAACCATTTTACTTCTCTGTTAAAATGTGAAAAATAAAATCCAACAACGAGGTCCTAAACACAAGATGTGAGGCTTTTTATTTAAACAAAAAATTTGTATTTTTAAAAACATTATTTAAAGTTATTTAAGGTAAAACAAAGTACATATTTCAAAAACTTGCATTATATTAAAACGACTCCAGGACTCATACCAAGTATTGGCCGAACATCAGCCATATACCAAATGAAAGCTGTCACCTTACTTAACAAATTATACTGTTCAGAATTTTTGTCTGGGCCGACACTTTTAATGCCGACGGACAGCAACAAGATCGCGCGCCCAGTTTTACTTGCAGGCAATAGCTTCACCCGCCCATTACAGGCCTTGAAAAAACTATTTTACTTCTCCGTTAAAAAGTGAAATATTTAAATTCAACAACGAGGTCCTAAACACAAGATATAAAGCTTTTTATTTAACCTAAAATTTTTTGTAATTTAAAAACATTTTTTAAAATTATTTAAGGTCAAACAAAGTTCATATTTCAGAAAATGGCATTATATTATAACGACTCCAGGACTCATACCATGTATTGGCCGAACATCAGCCATATACCAACTGAAAGCTGTCACCTTACTTAACAAAATATACTGTTCAGAATTTTTGTCTGGGCCGACACTTTTAATGCCGACGGACAGCAACAAGATCGCGCGCCCTGTTTTACTTGCAGGCAATAGCTTCACCCGCCCATTACAGGCCTTGAAAAAACCATTTTACTTATCTGTTAAAATGTGAAAAATGAAAATCCAACAACGAGGTCCTAAACACAAGATGTGAGGCTTTTTATTTAAACTAAAATTTTTTTTTTTAAAAACATTATTTAAAGTTATTTAAGGTAAAACAAAGTACATATTTCAAAAACTTGCATTATATTAAAACGACTCCAGGACTCATACCAAGTATTGGCCGAACATCAGCCATATACCAAATGAAAGCTGTCACCTTACTTAACAAATTATACTGTTCAGAATTTTTGTCTGGGCCGACACTTTTAATGCCGACGGACAGCAACAAGATCGCGCGCCCAGTTTCACTTGCAGGCAATAGCTTCACCCGCCCATTACAGGCCTTGAAAAAACCATTTTACTTCTCTGTTAAAATGTGAAAAATAAAATCCAACAACGAGGTCCTAAACACAAGATGTGAGGCTTTTTATTTAAACTAAAACATTTGTATTTTTAAAAACATTATTTAAAGTTATTTAAGGTAAAACAAAGTACATATTTCAAAAACTTGCATTATATTAAAACGACTCCAGGACTCATACCAAGTATTGGCCGAACATCAGCCATATACCAAATGAAAGCTGTCACCTTACTTAACAAATTATACTGTTCAGAATTTTTGTCTGGGCCGACACTTTTAATGCCGACGGACAGCAACAAGATCGCGCGCCCAGTTTTACTTGCAGGCAATAGCTTCACCCGCCAATTACAGGCCTTGAAAATACCATTTTACTTCGCTGTTAAAATGTGAAAAATAAAATCCAACAACGAGGTCCTAAACACAAGATGTGAGGCTTTTTATTTAAACAAAAAATTTGTATTTTTAAAAACATTATTTAAAGTTATTTAAGGTAAAACAAAGTACATATTTCAAAAACTTGCATTATATTAAAACGACTCCAGGACTCATACCAAGTATTGGCCGAACATCAGCCATATACCAAATGAAAGCTGTCACCTTACTTAACAAAATATACTGTTCAGAATTTTTGTCTGGGCCGACACTTTTAATGCCGACGGACAGCAACAAGATCGCGCGCCCTGTTTTACTTGCAGGCAATAGCTTCACCCGCCCATTACAGGCCTTGAAAAAACCATTTTACTTCTCTGTTAAAATGTGAAAAATGAAAATCCAACAACGAGGTCCTCAACACAAGATGTGAGGCTTTTTATTTAAACTAAAAAATTTGTATTTTTAAAAACATTATTTAAAGTTATTTAAGGTAAAACAAAGTACATATTTCAAAAACTTGCATTATATTAAAACGACTCCAGGACTCATACCAAGTATTGGCCGAACATCAGCCATATACCAAATGAAAGCTGTCACCTTACTTAACACATTATACTGTTCAGAATTTTTGTCTGGGCCGACACTTTTAATGCCGACGGACAGCAACAAGATCGCGCGCCCAGTTTTACTTGCAGGCAATAGCTTCACCCGCCAATTACAGGCCTTGAAAAAACCATTTTACTTCTCTGTTAAAATGTGAAAAATAAAATCCAACAACGAGGTCCTAAACACAAGATGTGAGGCTTTTTATTTAAACAAAAAATTTGTATTTTTAAAAACATTATTTAAAGTTATTTAAGGTAAAACAAAGTACATATTTCAAAAACTTGCATTATATTAAAACGACTCCAGGACTCATACCAAGTATTGGCCGAACATCAGCCATATACCAAATGAAAGCTGTCACCTTACTTAACAAATTATACTGTTCAGAATTTTTGTCTGGGCCGACACTTTTAATGCCGACGGACAGCAACAAGATCGCGCGCCCAGTTTTACTTGCAGGCAATAGCTTCACCCGCCCATTACAGGCCTTGAAAAAACTATTTTACTTCTCCGTTAAAAAGTGAAATATTTAAATTCAACAACGAGGTCCTAAACACAAGATATAAAGCTTTTTATTTAACCTAAAATTTTTTGTAATTTAAAAACATTTTTTAAAATTATTTAAGGTCAAACAAAGTTCATATTTCAGAAAATGGCATTATATTATAACGACTCCAGGACTCATACCATGTATTGGCCGAACATCAGCCATATACCAACTGAAAGCTGTCACCTTACTTAACAAAATATACTGTTCAGAATTTTTGTCTGGGCCGACACTTTTAATGCCGACGGACAGCAACAAGATCGCGCGCCCTGTTTTACTTGCAGGCAATAGCTTCACCCGCCCATTACAGGCCTTGAAAAAACCATTTTACTTCTCTGTTGAAAAGTGAAAAATGAAAATCCAACAACGAGGTCCTAAACACACGATGTGAGGCTTTTTATTTAAACTAAAACATTTGTATTTTTAAAAACATTATTTAAAGTTATTTAAGGTAAAACAAAGTACATATTTCAAAAACTTGCATTATATTAAAACGACTCCAGGACTCATACCAAGTATTGGCCGAACATCAGCCATATACCAACTGAAAGCTGTGACCTTACTTTACAAAATATACTGTTCAGAATTTTTGTCTGGGCCGACACTTTTAATGCCGACGGACAGCAACAAGATCGCGCGCCCAGTTTTACTTGCAGGCAATAGCTTCACCCGCCCATTACAGGCCTTGAAAAAACCATTTTACTTCTCTGTTAAAAAGTGAAAAATGAAAATCCAACAACGAGGTCCTAAACACACGATGTGAGGCTTTTTATTTAAACTAAAAAATTTGTATTTTTAAAAACATTATTTAAAGTTATTTAAGGTAAAACAAAGTACATATTTCAAAAACTTGCATTATATTAAAACGACTCCAGGACTCATACCAAGTATTGGCCGAACATCAGCCATATACCAAATGAAAGCTGTCACCTTATTTAACAAATTATACTGTTCAGAATTTTTGTCTGGGCCGACACTTTTAATGCCGACGGACAGCAACAAGACCGCGCGCCCAGTTTCACTTGCAGGCAATAGCTTCACCCGCCCATTACAGGCCTTGAAATAACCATTTTACTTCTCCGTTAAAAAGTGAAATATTTAAATTCAACAACGAGGTCCTAAACACAAGATATAAGGCTTTTTATTTAACCTTAACAATTTTTGTAATTTAAAAACATTTTTTAAAATTATTTAAGGTCAAACAAAGTTCATATTTCAGAAAATGGCATTTTATTATAACGACTCCAGGACTCATACCATGTATTGGCGAACATCAGCCATATACCAACTGAAAGCTGTCACCTTACTTAACAAAATATACTGTTCAGAATTTTTGTCTGGGCCGACACTTTTAATGCCGACGGACAGCAACAAGATCGCGCGCCCTGTTTTACTTGCAGGCAATAGCTTCACCCGCCCATTACAGGCCTTGAAAAAACCATTTTACTTCTCTGTTAAAATGTGAAAAATGAAAATCCAACAACGAGGTCCTAAACACAAGATGTGAGGCTTTTTATTTAAACTAAAAAATTTGTATTTTTAAAAACATTATTTAAAGTTATTTAAGGTAAAACAAAGTACATATTTCAAAAACTGGCATTATATGATAACGAGTCTAGGACTGATAGCAAGTATTGGTCGAACATCAGCCATGTATCAAATGAATGCTGAAATCTTTCTTAACAAAATATTCCTATCATAATTTTTTACTGGGCCGACACTTTTATTGCCGACGGTCCTCAACAAGTTCTTACGCCCTGTTTTCCTTGCAGGCAATAGCTTCACCCGACAAATATGTTGATATTTTTATTTATTTCATTATATTTGAACCACTATTATAGATTTTATTATTTATTGCATACTTAATTATTGTATATAAGTTTTTGATATGTCTTACTAATACTGCAAGGGGTGGAAAATTTTCAATCTGCGCTGCCATCGGAAGAGGACGTGTTGTGGAGCTGCTCCAAGGGTTTATGACGAGCGCAACGACCCGACCTTTCAAAGTATAAAGAAAGGTTTCCTTTCTGCTAAGACGCTCAGGCTATAAAAGTGTCAACTCATCTATAAACTTAGTCACCCGACTTGGCTACACCCGGGAAGCTAACATCCCTATAGCCTTCTTGTCGCCGGGCGTACATTCGCTAGCTTCGCTCGCGCGTGCTGTCGGCCGGGAGTGCCCTGCGCCCTTTGGGAATCACCTAAGGCGTGCAGTTCACCGAAGGGGAGTTGATGCGGGAACCGTAGCGTTTACTCACGGCATGCGCGGGGTGTGTCGCCCTGCCCAGGCCCTTGTCTAGGAAATACAAAAAGAATCACAAATCTGTGAAAAATTTGTCCATAGCTGAATTTCTGCCAATTGTTAGAGTTGACTATGCTTAATAACATACCTGAAGTTTACCGTTGTAGACCTTATGCGTATCACCGAAAACGTGCAGTTAAGTCCTAGAAGTTAGAGTCTTACAGCAGTCCATTAAAATGATTCCCGTTTACGCAGTTAATAACGTAGACTCTCTGTAAGTGCATAAAAATAATCCAGAAACACTATTCAACACGATCACGTTAAAAAAATTCAATGTTGAATAAAAAGTTGAAACAAAGTCGATAACGTTATTGATTATGTTTTTTTTTAAACATTCATTGAAATAAAAGTATGATTTACATACAAAACAAGGGTCGGCGTGTGTGCCGTCCTGCGGCGGTGCTTTGGTCGCAGCAAGCCGGCGCGACGAGCGTTGCACGCGACCTTCATGGCCAAGTTTCAAAGTTCCGAAGATTTAGTTTAGGGATTGCTGCAGATATGTTACGTTTATTCGATTTAACAAAAAATCCGTTAAATTATCGCAAATAAGATAATAATCTAATATTTTTTCTTAAGTTATGATGGCTCCATAAAGTTGCAATAAACAATTTTGTTAGAAGTTGTTAACAGGAACACCCAAAAATACCAAGTTTAACAATTATGTATACAAATATCTAAAAAAAATTGGGAAAGCTTTCCTTCTCATAAAGAACGATTTAAGCTTTTATTTTTTATTTGACTAAATCTGTTTGAAATGGGAAAATCGAAACACTAATGAACTTTAAAGTAATAACTCTAGGCATCGGACGCATGACGTCACATTGGAGATGAGGCACAATATCAATATTTGAGAGCATGTTTTCAGTTCGTAAACTTAAAAAAAAATGCTTTAGTAAAGACTGAAAAACCAGATTAGAAAAACTAAGTAAAGAATTTAAAATTAATACCAATACTAATCAACAAATAAATATATGATAGTTATTGTCTTATTCTATTACTTCAGTAACGTAATCTATTTTTTATCCAGGCTTCATGGTCTATTAGAAACAAAACATTTACAGTTTTCATAGCGCCCATAAAGGTTTGTGGTTTTTATCTTAGGTAAATATTTTCATTCTGATGTATTGTAATAAAATCAAATAAACTTTTGCATCTACTTACATTAGTTAATTGGAGGAATTTACTAGCAATTTTTATCTTTATTTTTAATATATTTGTTGCCTGTGACTAAAACACTCCAACACAAACGACTTTAGCATGAAGCCTAGAGCAGTACACATTGCGACGCTCTAACGGCTCTAGCGACCCAATAGGTTATTGTAGACAACTAAATATATACCATTTAAAAACTAATAAATATCAAGAAACTTAATTTAAAAGACTTTCAAGTTCCTGTAGTTTATATATATATTAATTCCTGCGATTTTGTAAAAAAAAAAAAACATTTCGCAAAATTTTGTTGATACAACTTTCTTATTTTGCATTATATATATATATTAATTCCTGCGATTTTGTAAAAAATATAATGCAAAATAAGAAAGTTGTATCAACAAAATTTTGCGAAATGTTTTTTTTTTTTACAAAATCGCAGGAATTTATATATATATATATATACACACTTCTAAACTTTCAAAAGTATAAAAGATTTTGAAAACTAATTTTATTTGATAACTGAGAAGATACAATAATAAAAACGTTTGTAGAATTCATATTTGTAGAGCGCAACAAGGAGCTAAGATTTAGGACATAACCGCTAGTTTTCTGAGTGATGCACAAGGTATGGGGCGATAAACTGTTGATATGTTACTACAGAACGTTGATTCTAACTCTACTAAATAAATTCAGCGTTTATGTTTTTTTTATATTAAAAGTGTTAGTTTCCTAAGAGCTAAATTCACCGCAGCCCAAGTGACTTCAGCACCTCCCGCAGTAGAATAGGCCTACACATTACGCCGCTCGGAACGCTTCAGCGCCAGCGGGCAGATCAATGGAGTCACACTCTTAAGCAATATACCATTTGTTAAAGCTTAAAAAATATGCAACTTCGTTGGTTTAAATGAATTTTACGTGGGGCCTTTCATGTTTATGTAATTGTATTTTTATTTTCTTAAATTAAAAAAAAAATTGGTTGTCTGTAAAGTCGGTTTATGGACGATAGTTTAACGTGACGTCATAACAAAATATTGATGAAATGATTGCATACTTTTATGAATAAAATTGAATCAATTTTATTGAATTATCACTATTTTGTATTGATACAAAGAAGGAGTGAAATGAAATCTACTACCTATTTAATGAAAATATATTTAATCTTTATAAATGTGTTTGTTTTTAACAATTGAAGTTAAGTTCCTAGAACATTTTGGGCTTCATTATGAGATTATACTATAGAAATTGCATTTACAAAATTTATTTTTGTGGGTCAATGCAAGAAATTGTAACTTAGGCCTTAACTGCACGATTTTGGTACAACGCACAGGGTTTGCAGCGGTAAACTTTTGATATGTTACTAAGAAATATTGATACTGCTGCTGTACAAAATTTCAGGTTTTATGTAATTTTCCATATGTTAAAAAACTTTGTTTCCTAAGACCAAAATTTGTTCCAACCCGAGCGACTTAAGTACCCACACGGTAGGATAAACACTACGACGCTCGGAACCTTTCAGAGGCCCGGTCAATTGAGTCAGAGAATTAACCAATATACCATTTTAAAGCTTTAAAAATATGCAACAACGTTTGTAAAAGTGATTATTACGGCGGACCATATATCTTTATGTTAATCGTGTTTTTAATTCTTTCGTTGTGAATAAAAGACACTTCTTATTACTTCATCGATTAATATCGTACCTTTAGTATTAACATTTTGAAAATGTTTTAACATAAATGTGTAAAATGGTGTTTCTAGATTATTTGGATGCATTTACGGAGAGTCTACGTTAATAACTGCGTATACGCGAATCATTTTAATGAACTGCTGTAAGTCGCTGCCATCTAGGACTTAACTGCACGTTTTCGGTGATACGTACAAGGTCTACAGCAGTAAACTTTCGGTATGTTATTAAGCATAGTAGGCTCTACCACTGTGCAAAAATTCAGCTTTGGGCAAATTTTTCACAGATTGAAAGCTTTGTTTCGTGGACGACTCGGGGTGCTCGCCTCGCAACAAGAACCGGGGGCGACAGCTGCAGGCACTCTGGAGCCGGGGCGCCCGCCCGGGCTGTGTGCCTGCGGGGAGGGCGTAGAGGCAGTCAGTCACGCCCTGGAGGTTTCCAATACAGGAGCTCTTTGTTGGGAATATAGTGAATACCAACTCGCGGACAATTCGGCGGAAGTCGCTGTTGTATCGTCGGCCCTGAGAAGATCAGTGGAAGCCGATTTTTCAAGTCGATAATGGGAAAGGAACGAGAATATTATAATAATACAAATTTGACAAAAAGTTGCGTGTAAAACGTTACACTACCAAAGCGTTGTGCTCTTATTTATGACAACTTGGTATTGTTCCACGTGGTGAGAACAAAACATGCAACACGCTTTCTTGCTGGTAAGACGAGAGTCGTAGCGCCAAGGTGCCATCCTTAAGGACGTGGTTCAGGTGTATAAAACATTTTCTGCCATTGCGATATTTCACTGTTATTCTATTTGAAAACGGGAAAACTTCTATTGCTGCCTATTCGAAGACTTAACTTTGCTATTGCAATTAAAGCTAACGATAATTAGATAAAATAACTTTTAACTCTAAAAATAGGAGCTAGAGTATGAGTCAAAATGCTGTCAATCAGTGTTGTTATGTAACAGATACCTAACATTTTATTCATACATGATAATCAAAATATGTAGTTTCATTGTTTTTCTAAAGTATTATCCCTAAAGTCTCCTACAGATACAATTGGATCATAGTGCTCCATTAATGAGGAAATAATTATTTTCTTTATTTTGGTGAATACATGTGATGACAAAATTAAAATTTTTAAGTGAAATAAGTATAAATACTGCTAAGAGTAAAAGAAGTTTTATGGATTACTTAGATGCTTTGTGCGTTTCCTTTTTTTTCTTAACCTAACTAAAACCAAATGTATTTGGGAGGGGTCTGGGTTAGGGAGAGACCTAGGTCCGTCTCAGGCCGAAGCCTATACGCTCTAATCATGCAGGGGTTAGCCATGCAGGAGAGGTCGCATGCATCATGTGCTAGGAGGGAATTGGTCAGCCATGGCCACCATTAGTGCCATGACAAACTCCCCTCACTGACTACTCTAGACTAACACTAGATAAGGTGCGCCCAGGTGAAACCTCTATTGACAGAGGGAAAACCCTGGGTTCATTCATGCTGGATGCAAAATTAATGTATTAATTAACAAGCAGGTTGGTTACGGGAACAGAAGGGTTGTTCTGGAAGAAGAGTTGGACAGAGTAAAAAAGCACTACTAAGCGAAGGTGGTGAGCTTGGACTGTTTGGTCCGTGTTCGCGCCATGATGCCAGCCAGCACACATTCTTAAACTAGAAATATCAGTATGAATGTGTACATGTGTATGGGATTATTCTTGGGCGCTTCGCCATTCAAGGTCTCAGGAGACCAAAAAAGTGGAAAATCAGACGATAATTCGAGCCCTGCTGGGCCGAAACACGACAGTATTTTTCGCCTACACGGAAGGACCTACAGGGAGGGCTGCGTCGGTGTTGGGCGTTGTATGTCAATTAGAACCATATTATACTTAATAATACTTAATACTATGAGCTGCCAGCTTAGGATTGCAAGAACTGTGCTTTTTCGCTGGCTCAGTATATGTGCTTAATGAAGCACCCCCTCAGCAGACTCTCGTCTGACTGATAGAGGGATAACATCATCGCCGATGAGGGCCGCGGGGCCCGAATGCCGCATCTTGGCATCGAACTCCGCGACCCTTTAGGAGTACCAGGTGGCTTACTGCCGACCCATAACCTCCTGTTTTGCCTAATGTGTTTTCGGTTTTGACTTTTTGTGTGACTGACTTTTAAATAAGCTGCGAAGCTGTGTTTTGTTGCAAGTGACCTGGTATAATCTACTTTAATTTCGTGTGGTGACTCTACTTTAAACTCGTGTGTTGTCCAGCCCTCCCTTTAAGTTTAAAATTTAAATTCAAAGGGGGGGAAGGGGGGTGAATATTAATTTAATCTGAGCAGTTGGCCTTAGCTGCTCAGTTTGTTTTGATTTTTATTTACTTGCTTGAAGAGCGTGTTGATTTATTTATTTGCGTGTGGGCAAAGGCTGGACTGATTTACTGTGTTAGCTACTGTGTTGTGTGTGTGGCGAGGTTCCTAGACCGTGGGCTGCTGACCCCCTCCCTTTAACGGGAAGAGGGGCTAGGCCGGCGGAGGGGACAAGTCCCCTCTGCCCACGGCTGGCTCGGTGTGTACCTAGCGCGGCTCAGCACCGCAGTTAACATTTCTGCCAACTGCAGCACTGCGCCGCGCGGAGCAGACTGCAGCTCGGTGCGGCCCCAGGCCCTGGGGAGCTGCGGTCTGGTGTGAGCTGGTTCAGCTGCGAGCTGTGCGCCCTTGGTGGCTAGGCCGGCCTCCAGGAGTCGAGTGGCTTCTTCAGGTGTTGCAAAAGCCACTCGGTGAAGGCCGGTGGGGCGCCCTGTTGCCTTGCTGCGTATGCGCCAACACTTGGTCGGTTTGTGGCCGGCCTCGTGCAGTGCAGACTCCACTTCTTCGGTCGGTACCCCAGCCCCTCCGCCGCCCCGCAGGACGACAAAGTGCCAGGGCACTCTCTTCAGTTGCGGAGGCCGCTGGCGATGTTCTGCAGCAGGCTGCAGTCTTGGTTCCCGCGCATCAGTGGCGGCCGCCTCCCTCTTCTTGGCTGGAGGGGCCGGCGTCACTGGGCGGTCTCGAGGCGTGCGCAGCTGTTGTTGACTTGGTGCTGGTGCTGTGGCTGCAGTGCTGGTACCTTTCTCTGCCGTAAAAACGGCGGTTTGGGTGCCAGAGTGTTTCCACTTGGCTGCGGCGGGCGTCTGACACGAGGTGTGTCGGAGCCCTGCTGGTTTGTCCGTCTGTGTGCTGCAGTCCTGCAGCTCTGGAGTGAGCTCAGGCGTCTGGAATGAGCTGTCGTTGCTGTGGTTATTCTTGTTTTGCCTTGCTTGCTCCTCGCATTGCACCACATCCCAGTAGATGCCCCATCCGAGGTAATCCGGCGGGTCTGATGCAATGCGGACGACCGCATTTGTTGTACGAATGCGGTACCTTGAGTCCCGCACTCTCTTGAGACGGTCAAGGCAGGCCGAATCACGCAGATACACCAACGCCTCTGTGGTGCCTGCTGCGCTGCGGATCGGCACTACATCTACTTCTGGCTGGTACTCTTCATCGTCGTAGTCCTCCACGTATCCAGTGACCAGCTCGCTCAGCTTCCCCGGCTCGATGGCTGGATCCCACTTGATCGTGCAACAGAAAGCCGGGGAGCCGATGCCAGCGGGCATGTGTTCCTCGTAGATCTTCTCGTAGAAGTCGATTATTCGACCACTCTCTGAGCGCATCGGCGACCAGTCCTTGAACTCTGCCTCTAGGCTGGATTCGCATTGCTCGGTGTGCTTGTGGCCGCGGTGGTTTCCCCTCCTCTTTCGGTGCGGGTTTGGCATCTTGCTGCTAGTGAGGAGAGAGCTCGACCGACCAGGTGCTTTTTCGCTCCGCGCGCATTGGCCGGCAGTGCCGCTTATATTTTTGTCTTACGTCCGGATCAAAATTTCCGAGCGATAAAACATGTGGGTTTTAACTATTTACGCATTTATCGTAAAATGTTTCTGGGGTTCGAATGTAAAAGTCTTGCAAAGTTTCCGTGTCCGTTTCACAATGCAAGGCTTCTGTAGGGTAATACATTGGAGCGTCTGTAGCTATTCGAATACATTTATTCTGAATTCGCTGCAGCTTTAATAAATGTGTTTTCGCAGTGGTTGCCCAGACTGGGGCTGCGTACGTAATAATAGGGTGAATCAGTGTTTTGTAGAGCACAGTAAACCGTTCGTTACTGTGCCTCCACATCGCCTGCTCATTACTGGATATAGTGAGCTTAGTCTAACCTCAGTTTGAATTCTCTAGGCATCTATATGATGGTGCCAGAGAAGCTTCCTGTCCATGTGGACGCCTAGATATTTTACGACGTCCTTGTGTGGGATTTGTTCGCCAAACAAACGTATTTATGGCCTGTGTTCTACAGGTGGAAGATTTCCGCGAGTAAACACAATAGCTTCGGACATCGTTGTGTTCACTTTGCTAAGCCAGGTCGTACACCATTGCTAGCACACAGCTAATGCATCCGTTTTTTTCCTAGCCTAATTTAATCTAAGCTAATGCAGTCTGGTAGTGGCTAGGTGAAGTGTGTATGATCTGCTATACAGAAACGTGTCGTTTGCATAGCACATAGCAGCCTAACTTCACTAGGCGGTGTTCGGGGCGTGGCAAATCTCTAGAAGGCTATATATGTTAAATAGAACAGGGCCTAGAATACTGCCCTGTGGTACGCCTGCTCTTATTTGTTTGATGTCAGACATAGTTCTTTAAGTTGATACTGAAAACGTTCTGTCTTCTAGGTAGGACGCGACTAGCTTGGTATAGCAGACCAGGAAATTAGTTTGATATAGTTTGTATAGATTAGCCCCGCGTGATAAACTCTGTCGAAGGCTTTTTCTACATCTAAAAACGTCGCAACTACATAATCTTTTACGTTGAAGGCGCTTGTTATCTCTTCAGTGAGGCGTATGAGTTGGTGCACTGTCAAGTGATTACTGCGAAAAATCGAATGGCCTAAGTGTACAGGCCTGCCCGATCCGCGGACGAATATTTTCACGTTCTGCGCGCATACTTTTCGTTGGTGATACTGCCGACGAGCGCGGGTTTGAATGGTAGTTTGATGATATGAATTGACAAACTGCTAGACTGTGTGTAATATAGTTACCCAAATAACACTAAAACAACAAAAATGAATTAAATAATAAATAACCATCTCTTTTAAAACTATAACGTGTCAGAACTGAGTGTTATTGTGCAAACAAAGACTAATTTTAGCAAAGATTATTGCACGAAGTAAGGAAGGTAGGGTTATATGAATAGTCAAAATAAGTTTTTATAGCAACTGATCTTGAGAAAATGATTTTTTTGTTTGTGTAGGCCTCAACTTTGACAGCTGAGTAAAGTTTATTTAAACAAAGGCACAGCATTTCAATAAGTGTTTTATTTTTTAATGAATTTCTGAATTATAACCTTGTCACAAATTTTTATGTAGGATACATACAGATGCAAGTTTATTATAAACTGAACTATTAGTATTAATGTTTATACGTTTCATTTAGAAAATAAATTTAGCTCATATTGTTACATGAATTAATATATCTGATACGCTTACTTGCGTTATTAAAATAACTTGCATTAACTTCGGAACAATTGTAACGTGTCCCAAATTTTCGGTTGTAAACGCAAACCAAATATTTTCATTTAATTATATTATTAATTGATGTCATGTTATGTTGATAGAACTAACAAAAAACGGCGAAATATAAATTCAAATTTTTGATATTCGTGCTTTATTGTTTGGCTATTTATTTTGGCAATTTTTCATAGTTTAAGCACTTATGAAAATATTTACATAAAATTCTTATAAATGTTTTTTGAGATTCTTTAATTATGTGTGATGATTCTGCTAATAGTTGTTGAGATAATTGAGGTAGATTACCGGTATTTTACCATTGGTTTTGTATTTTGTATTACGTTAGCTACTTTTAAAATACTTTTAAGTCATTTGGATGGTTGGTTAAGTTTTGTTAGCTTAATTTAAAACATTGTTTAATCGTGTGAATGGCTGGAGGGATAAGGTAATTTAATTTCGAACACTGTTCAATTATTTGAATGATTGGTTGTATACAATATTCATTTAAAATACTGTATATTGGTGTAAATGTTTGGGTAAGTTACGTTAGCCACATTAAAAATACTTAACGGCGTTCTTCGGGATAGGTGTTATTCAAAAAACCATTAAATGTTCTTAATGGAGAACCTTCTCTAGAAAATTAGCATTACTTGAAATAGGGATAACAATCTGCAGGTAGAGAAGTAAAGATTGTGTTAGGTAAGTTCCGGGAAGAGGAGTGGCAGATTTTGCATTTAAAACTGCAGAATAAAAAGTACGAATTTTTGAAAAATTTAAATATTTAAGCTTTGTGAAACGATTAATAACCATGCAACATTTTTAAATAATCAATATTAATATTACAAGAGTGACATATTTTTAATTATATAATCTTGATTTTTGAAATAAATGCTTTTTTTTTTCGGATGAGGTTGTACTAACCAGCGAAATGATTTTTTTTCCGTATCTAAACTACCGCGTTATTATTTTCCTGCCTAGTATTTTGTTAGTACAATATATAGTACACAATATATAGTGCACAAAATAATTTATTACGGTTGTGGCAAACAACAGTTAACTGGTGTCACTGCTACAAAAGTTTAACATTATTTAGCCAAACTTGTGTTGTGAATGTATTACACTGAAATAAATAATAAAATCACTTCAGGCTATATAAAAAAAGATTGTCAAAATTAAATGATATCGTAGCTTTCGTCCATTCGAAACCTAAATTGGGCGGAGACAAAACAAAATACAGAAAAAAACTTATTTTGTAATAAATGAGGCAATAAAATTAGTTATAGGTATCTAATTTCTTAATTTATTTACTTGAATGGAAATAAATTTGCCATTAGAATCATCATTTGTTGATAACCGCCGTTCTAACAAAATGTAAAACTCAGATTAACGTATATTTCCGTATACATAGCCTACTTTAGCAAAATATCTCCAGAGTGACGTCACAAATTGCTAGCCAGTGAAAGAGAAAGGTGCGCAAAAGGATACATATATAACTTCACGATGATTCACCCGTTATGTTCACAGTTGACAGAACAGAAGAACGAATGAATATCAAGCAATGATTTGTGTAACATTTTCTTAAGTGTTATGAGTACGTAATAAATATTCTCGCAGAAACTGTATGGTGTTATGTAGGCTGAAGTATCTATTTATTCGATTTTTTATTTATTATAAAACAATTTGATCCGATTTCCGCATAGGTAGTTGAGAAGTGTAATTAGGATAATAAATTTTAAGCTCAATATTGTGCTAAAACAGATTAAGATAAATTGTAATTGGAACCGAATTAGGGGTTCATATGTAAAAATACAAATGTTTGTTAAGTGACACAATATTTCTGTAAACCTTTGTGTTCTGTACCATTACAAGAAGGAACAACCATATTTCTATACATTTGAGAATAATAACAGTAGTATTACAGAATTATTTTTATTTGGTTTCATATAGAACTTCTATAAGCACTCGAACTATGGTCAATGGACTGGGAATGTTTAGTTTAATGCCGATTATAATTTGTTGTGTTTGTTGCCAGCCAAACTTGTTTAACTATATGATAGAACCTTACACTTAGTACGTGTGGTTTCCAAGTGATGTTATGTTCTCTGGATTATGTAATTACAGTTTCCCTTATACGAATGTACCGAACAAAAATAAAGTGTTGTGGTGTATACCACCATTGAAATATAAGAAACCTCTTAGTTAACACTAGGAAAATAACAAATGCAAGTGACAAGTAGCTCATTTGACATTGAACAAGAGGATCGTTCCAAAGAGAGGTTGCACCCTCCTTCCTGAGCGAGCCTTTTGTGACGTTGCAAGTTGTTTCTTGTTTCATTACAAAGAAAAATTGAAAAAGTAAGCCATAAATTGCACCATTTTAAAACATATTTGCAACATTGCAAATAATTGCTTGAATATCTTTCACACTTGGGGTTGGCTAATGACTAAATTTCGAATAAAATTTTCTATTTACTCATTGATATAACGTTACGTTAACCATGCAAGCACATTTGTTGAAATGCAGCATGTACTTTGTATGGTGTACAATTAACAGCATCTTTCATGTACTTTATTTTAATAATTCTTGGGAATTTTTTTTCCAGAACTAATTGATATGTTCTCGCCCCTTAAATACAGGTAACGAGATGCTGGCCCGTTACCATCACATGCAAGGTCTCAATAGTATATAAACAACATTATTCTAATGTATTGTTATTGTGGTGACTAGCGAATGAATGCAGCAGATTCCAACTCTTCAGAATTGTTTCCAGTAGACGCAACGTCGCACTGCGTGGCTGCGACTGGTTGATAATCGCTGGCTCCTCTGTGACATTGTGGGCATTGGTGAATCAAGCTTGTCGTGAATGTCAGTGCGCTTGCAAACTGACTCCCCTGCTGCAGCTCATACACCGGTCGTCACTGGATTCTGATGTACTTTGTAATAATTAAGATAGTTTCTGAACCAGAACAGTTGATAAGCTACGGTCCTGAATCAAAAAAGGTAAATTTAAAATGTGTCGTAACTTTATCTTTGAGCCTCATTTAGAAAATGTTAACATACTCACCTTTCATTGTTAGGTACATATTTTTTTACACAATCCCGCATAACCCTGCAAGTTATAAAAATTCTTCCAATGTATGAATTTCCCAATTACATACATATTGATAATGCCGAATGTGGACTTTATATATATATACACATGCATACTTACACATATATGTATAAAAATTGAAAGAAAATGTTTGCTTCAATGTCTCCCCTATAAATAATAAATGAATTACCTATATGATTAAATATCCGTGTTCTTAGTGGATATAACTAGGAAAATCTGCATAATTTGTATGTATTTTGGTAGTTATTAAAAAAGTACAATTAAACTTACAATATTATGAATTGTCATACCTCTAATGTTAAATTTTACTCTTGTACAGATAGCACACTGTATCTAAGTAACATAATTAAGATGTCACAGATATAATAATTAATACTTATTAAATTTATTCGACAATGTGTTTCCGATTCATTTGACTTCTTGCAAATGGGTTATAAATTAAGTATAACTCCAGAGACGTACCAAATTAGGTTACCTTGAGAAACTCATGACGTCAGCGTGTATGGTTTATGTGTTAGGGAAAATTTATTCAAATACTGTGTATTAAAAAAGTGCATGACATGGTATATTATTGTTTTATTTTGAAACAATTAACCCCAATTATTGCGAACACCATGGTAATATGCTTAAAAAATGTGTGAACTCTGGAGTGTATGAGAAGTTATTTCCAGGCCGGCCGTCGAATCGTCCGGTTTTAGGATCGAGTATAAATGACAGAACTTCGACTATCATCCCTTTTCTACGTGTGTCTAAAGCCAACCAGGAGCGTGGAGAAACCCCCCTGAAAAGCCTGACTCGAATGACAATTGAAATGTTTTCCTAACTTAAATTAAACTAAGCTAAAGTGTGTGGGAAAGGGGCCAATTTAAGGTAGGACCTAGGCGTGTCTCAGGGCAAACCCTATACACTAGAATAAATACCAATTATTTAAGTTAAATACAAAGCGTCATATCTTGCGTTTAGGACCTTGTAGTTGGATTTTTATATTTCAGTTTTAAACGGAGAAATAAAATGGTTTTTTCAGGGCCTGTAATGGCCGGGTAAATTTATTGCCTGCAAGGATAACTGGGCGCGCGATCTTGTTGCTGTCCGTCGGCATTAAAAGTGTCGGCCCAGACAAAAATTATGATTAGTATATTTTGTTAAGAAACGTTACAGCTTTCATTTGGTACATGGCTTATGTTCGGCCAATACTTGGTATGAGTCCTGGAGTCGTTTTTATAAAATGAGAGTTTTTTAAATATGTACCTTTTTTGACCTTATATAATTTTTAGAATACTATTAATAAATATTCTTTTTTTAGTTTAATACAAAGCGTCATATCTTGCGTTTAGGACCTTGTAGTTGGATATTTATATTTCAGTTTTAAACGGAGAAATAAAATGGTTTTTTCAGGTCCTGTAATGGGCGGGTGAAGCTATTGCCTGCAAGGAAAACAGGGCACGCGATCTTGTTGCTGTCCGTCGGCATTAAAAGTGTCGGCCCAGACAAAAATTCTGAAAAGTATATTTTGTTAAGAAACGTTACAGCTTTCATTTGGTACATGGCTGATATTCGGCCAATACTTGGTATGAGTCCTCGAGTCGTTTTAATATAATGCACGTTTTTGAAATATGTATATTTTTTGACCTTATTTAATTTAAAGAATACTATTAATAAATAATATTTATTTAGTTAAATACAAAGCGTCATATCTTGCGTTTAGGACCTTGTAGTTGGATTTTTATATTTCAGTTTTAATCGAAGAAATAAAATGGTTTTTTCAGGGCCTGTAATGGGCGGGTAAATCTATTGCCTGCAAAGAAAACTGGGCGCGCGACCTTGTTGCTGTCCGTCGGCATTAAAAGTGTCGGCCCAGACAAAAATTATGATTAGTATATTTTGTTAAGAAATGTTGCAGCTTTCATTTGGTACATGGCTGATGTTCGGCCAATTCTTGGTATGAGTCCTAGAGTCGTTTTAATATAATGCAAGTTTTTGAAATATGTACTTTTTTTGAATTTAAATAATTTAAAGAATACTATTAATAAATAATATTTATTTAGTTAATACAAAGCGTCATATCTTGCGTTTAGGACCTTGTAGTTGGATATTTATATTTCAGTTTTAAACGGAGAAATAAAATGTTTTTTTCAGGGCCTGTAATGGGCGGGTGAAGCTATTGCCTGCAAGTAAAACAGGACACGCGATCTTGTTGCTGTCCGTCGGCATTAAAAGTGTCGGCCCAGACAAAAATTATGATTAGTATATTTTGTTAAGAAACGTTACAGCTTTCATTTGGTACATGGCTTATGTTCGGCCAATACTTGGTATGAGTCCTGGAGTCGTTTTTATAAAATGAGAGTTTTTTAAATATGTACCTTTTTTGACCTTATATAATTTTTAGAATACTATTAATAAATATTCTTTTTTTAGTTTAATACAAAGCGTCATATCTTGCGTTTAGGACCTTGTAGTTGGATTTTTATATTTCAGTTTTAAACGGAGAAATAAAATGGTTTTTTCAGGGCCTGTAATGGCCGGGTAAATTTATTGCCTGCAAGGATAACTGGGCGCGCGATCTTGTTGCTGTCCGTCGGCATTAAAAGTGTCGGCCCAGACAAAAATTATGATTAGTATATTTTGTTAAGAAACGTTACAGCTTTCATTTGGTACATGGCTTATGTTCGGCCAATACTTGGTATGAGTCCTGGAGTCGTTTTTATAAAATGAGAGTTTTTTAAATATGTACCTTTTTTGACCTTATATAATTTTTAGAATACTATTAATAAATATTCTTTTTTTAGTTTAATACAAAGCGTCATATCTTGCGTTTAGGACCTTGTAGTTGGATTTTTATATTTCAGTTTTAAACGGAGAAATAAAATGGTTTTTTCAGGTCCTGTAATGGGCGGGTGAAGCTATTGCCTGCAAGGAAAACAGGGCACGCGATCTTGTTGCTGTCCGTCGGCATTAAAAGTGTCGGCCCAGACAAAAATTCTGAAAAGTATATTTTGTTAAGAAACGTTACAGCTTTCATTTGGTACATGGCTGATATTCGGCCAATACTTGGTATGAGTCCTGGAGTCGTTTTAATATAATGCACGTTTTTGAAATATGTATATTTTTTGACCTTATTTAATTTAAAGAATACTATTAATAAATAATATTAATTTAGTTAAATACAAAGCGTAATATCTTGCGTTTAGGACCTTGTAGTTGGATTTTTATATTTCAGTTTTAATCGAAGAAATAAAATGGTTTTTTCAGGGCCTGTAATGGGCGGGTAAATCTATTGCCTGCAAGGAAAACAGGACACGCGATCTTGTTGCTGTCCGTCGGCATTAAAAGTGTCGGCCCAGACAAAGATTCTGAAAAGTATATTTTGTTAAGAAACGTTACAGCTTTCATTTGGTACATGGCTGATATTCGGCCAATACTTGGTATGAGTCCTGGAGTCGTTTTTATAAAATGCAAGTTTTTGAAATATGTACCTTTTTTGACCTTATATAATTTATAGAATACTATTAATAAATATTCTTTTTTTTAGTTTAATACAAAGTGTCATATCTTGCGTTTAGGACCTTGTAGTTGGATTTTTATATTTCAGTTTTAAACGGAGAAATAAATGGTTTTTTCAGGTCCTGTAATGGGCGGGTGAAGCTATTGCCTGCAAGGAAAACAGGGCACGCGATCTTGTTGCTGTCCGTCGGCATTAAAAGTGTCGGCCCAGACAAAAATTCTGAAAAGTATATTTTGTTAAGAATCGTTACAGCTTTCATTTGGTACATGGCTGATATTCGGCCAATACTTGGTATGAGTCCTGGAGTCGTTTTTATAAAATGCAAGTTTTTGAAATATGTACCTTCTTTGACCTTATATATTTTAAAGAATACTATTAATAAATACTATTTTTTTTAGTTAAATACAAAGCGTCATATCTTGCGTTTAGGACCTTGTAGTTGGATTTTTATATTTCAGTTTTAAACGGAGAAATAAAATGGATTTTTCAGGTCCTGTAATGGGCGGGTGAAGCTATTGCCTGCAAGGAAAACAGGGCACGCGATCTTGTTGCTGTCCGTCGGCATTAAAAGTGTCGGCCCAGACAAAAATTCTGAAAAGTATATTTTGTTAAGAAACGTTACAGCTTTCATTTGGTACATGGCTGATATTCGGCCAATACTTGGTATGAGTCCTGGAGTCGTTTTAATATAATGCACGTTTTTGAAATATGTATATTTTTTGACCTTATTTAATTTAAAGAATACTATTAATAAATAATATTAATTTAGTTAAATACAAAGCGTAATATCTTGCGTTTAGGACCTTGTAGTTGGATTTTTATATTTCAGTTTTAATCGAAGAAATAAAATGGTTTTTTCAGGGCCTGTAATGGGCGGGTAAATCTATTGCCTACAAAGAAAACTGGGCGCGCGATCTTGTTGCTGTCCGTCGGCATTAAAAGTGTCGGCCCAGACAAAAATTCTGAAAAGTATATTTTGTTAAGAAACGTTACAGCTTTCATTTGGTACATGGCTGATATTCGGCCAATACTTGGTATGAGTCCTCGAGTCGTTTTAATATAATGCACGTTTTTGAAATATGTATATTTTTTGACCTTATTTAATTTAAAGAATACTATTAATAAATAATATTTATTTAGTTAAATACAAAGCGTCATATCTTGCGTTTAGGACCTTGTAGTTGGATTTTTATATTTCAGTTTTAATCGAAGAAATAAAATGGTTTTTTCAGGGCCTGTAATGGGCGGGTAAATCTATTGCCTGCAAAGAAAACTGGGCGCGCGACCTTGTTGCTGTCCGTCGGCATTAAAAGTGTCGGCCCAGACAAAAATTATGATTAGTATATTTTGTTAAGAAATGTTGCAGCTTTCATTTGGTACATGGCTGATGTTCGGCCAATTCTTGGTATGAGTCCTAGAGTCGTTTTAATATAATGCAAGTTTTTGAAATATGTACTTTTTTTGAATTTAAATAATTTAAAGAATACTATTAATAAATAATATTTATTTAGTTAATACAAAGCGTCATATCTTGCGTTTAGGACCTTGTAGTTGGATATTTATATTTCAGTTTTAAACGGAGAAATAAAATGTTTTTTTCAGGGCCTGTAATGGGCGGGTGAAGCTATTGCCTGCAAGTAAAACAGGACACGCGATCTTGTTGCTGTCCGTCGGCATTAAAAGTGTCGGCCCAGACAAAAATTATGATTAGTATATTTTGTTAAGAAACGTTACAGCTTTCATTTGGTACATGGCTTATGTTCGGCCAATACTTGGTATGAGTCCTGGAGTCGTTTTTATAAAATGAGAGTTTTTTAAATATGTACCTTTTTTGACCTTATATAATTTTTAGAATACTATTAATAAATATTCTTTTTTTAGTTTAATACAAAGCGTCATATCTTGCGTTTAGGACCTTGTAGTTGGATTTTTATATTTCAGTTTTAAACGGAGAAATAAAATGGTTTTTTCAGGGCCTGTAATGGCCGGGTAAATTTATTGCCTGCAAGGATAACTGGGCGCGCGATCTTGTTGCTGTCCGTCGGCATTAAAAGTGTCGGCCCAGACAAAAATTATGATTAGTATATTTTGTTAAGAAACGTTACAGCTTTCATTTGGTACATGGCTTATGTTCGGCCAATACTTGGTATGAGTCCTGGAGTCGTTTTTATAAAATGAGAGTTTTTTAAATATGTACCTTTTTTGACCTTATATAATTTTTAGAATACTATTAATAAATATTCTTTTTTTAGTTTAATACAAAGCGTCATATCTTGCGTTTAGGACCTTGTAGTTGGATTTTTATATTTCAGTTTTAAACGGAGAAATAAAATGGTTTTTTCAGGTCCTGTAATGGGCGGGTGAAGCTATTGCCTGCAAGGAAAACAGGGCACGCGATCTTGTTGCTGTCCGTCGGCATTAAAAGTGTCGGCCCAGACAAAAATTCTGAAAAGTATATTTTGTTAAGAAACGTTACAGCTTTCATTTGGTACATGGCTGATATTCGGCCAATACTTGGTATGAGTCCTGGAGTCGTTTTAATATAATGCACGTTTTTGAAATATGTATATTTTTTGACCTTATTTAATTTAAAGAATACTATTAATAAATAATATTAATTTAGTTAAATACAAAGCGTAATATCTTGCGTTTAGGACCTTGTAGTTGGATTTTTATATTTCAGTTTTAATCGAAGAAATAAAATGGTTTTTTCAGGGCCTGTAATGGGCGGGTAAATCTATTGCCTGCAAGGAAAACAGGACACGCGATCTTGTTGCTGTCCGTCGGCATTAAAAGTGTCGGCCCAGACAAAGATTCTGAAAAGTATATTTTGTTAAGAAACGTTACAGCTTTCATTTGGTACATGGCTGATATTCGGCCAATACTTGGTATGAGTCCTGGAGTCGTTTTTATAAAATGCAAGTTTTTGAAATATGTACCTTTTTTGACCTTATATAATTTATAGAATACTATTAATAAATATTCTTTTTTTTAGTTTAATACAAAGTGTCATATCTTGCGTTTAGGACCTTGTAGTTGGATTTTTATATTTCAGTTTTAAACGGAGAAATAAATGGTTTTTTCAGGTCCTGTAATGGGCGGGTGAAGCTATTGCCTGCAAGGAAAACAGGGCACGCGATCTTGTTGCTGTCCGTCGGCATTAAAAGTGTCGGCCCAGACAAAAATTCTGAAAAGTATATTTTGTTAAGAAACGTTACAGCTTTCATTTGGTACATGGCTGATATTCGGCCAATACTTGGTATGAGTCCTGGAGTCGTTTTTATAAAATGCAAGTTTTTGAAATATGTACCTTCTTTGACCTTATATATTTTAAAGAATACTATTAATAAATACTATTTTTTTTAGTTAAATACAAAGCGTCATATCTTGCGTTTAGGACCTTGTAGTTGGATTTTTATATTTCAGTTTTAAACGGAGAAATAAAATGGATTTTTCAGGTCCTGTAATGGGCGGGTGAAGCTATTGCCTGCAAGGAAAACAGGGCACGCGATCTTGTTGCTGTCCGTCGGCATTAAAAGTGTCGGCCCAGACAAAAATTCTGAAAAGTATATTTTGTTAAGAAACGTTACAGCTTTCATTTGGTACATGGCTGATATTCGGCCAATACTTGGTATGAGTCCTGGAGTCGTTTTAATATAATGCACGTTTTTGAAATATGTATATTTTTTGACCTTATTTAATTTAAAGAATACTATTAATAAATAATATTAATTTAGTTAAATACAAAGCGTAATATCTTGCGTTTAGGACCTTGTAGTTGGATTTTTATATTTCAGTTTTAATCGAAGAAATAAAATGGTTTTTTCAGGGCCTGTAATGGGCGGGTAAATCTATTGCCTACAAAGAAAACTGGGCGCGCGATCTTGTTGCTGTCCGTCGGCATTAAAAGTGTCGGCCCAGACAAAAATTCTGAAGAGTATGTTTTGTTAAGAAACGTTACAGCTTTCATTTGGTACATTGCTGATATTCGGCCAATACTTGGTATGAGTCCTGGAGTCGTTTTTATAAAATGCAAGTTTTTGAAATATGTACCTTTTTTGACCTTATATAATTTATAGAATTCTATTAATAAATATTCTTTTTTTTAGTTTAATACAAAGCGACATATCTTGCGTTTAGGAACTTGTAGTTGGATTTTTATATTTCAGTTTTAAACTGAGAAAAAAAAATGGTTTTTTCAGGGCCTGTAATGGGCGGGTGAATCTATTGCCTGCAAAGAAAACCGGGCGCGCGATCTTGTTGCTGTCCGTCGGCATTAAAAGTGTCGGCCCAGACAAAAATTCTGAAAAGTATATTTTGTTAAGAAATGTTACAGGTTTCATTTGGTACATGGCTGATATTCGGCCAATACTTGGTATGAGTCCTGGAGTCGTTTTTATAAAATGCAAGTTTTTGAAATATGTACCTTTTTTGACCTTTTATAATTTAAAGAATACTAATAAATAATACAATTTTTTTAGTTAAATACAAACCGTCATATCTTGCGTTTAGGACCTTATAGTTGTATTTTTATATTTCAGTTTTTAACGGAGGAATAAAATGGTTTTTTCAGGTCCTGTAATGGGCGGGTAAATCTATTGGCTGCAAGGAAAACTGGGCGCGCGATCTTGTTGCTGTCCGTCGGCATTAAATGTGTCGGCCCAGACAAAAATTCTGAAAAGTATATTTTGTTAAGAAACGTTACAGCTTTCATTTGGTACATGGCTGATATTCGGCCAATACTTGGTACGAGTCCTGGAGTCGTTTTAATATAATGCACGTTTTTGAAATATGTACATTTTTTGACCTTATTTAATTTAAAGAATACTATTAATAAATAATATTTACTTAGTTAATACAAAGCGTCATATCTTGCGTTTAGGACCTTGTAGTTGGATATTTATATTTCAGTTTTAAACGGAGAAATAAAATGTTTTTTTCAGGGCCTGTAATGGGCGGGTAAATCTATTGGCTGCAAGGAAAACTGGGCGCGCGATCTTGTTGCTGACCGTCGGCATTAAATGTGTCGGCCCAGACAAAAATTATGAAATGTATATTTTGTTAAGAAATGTTACAGGTTTCATTTGGTACATGGCTGATATTCGGCCAATACTTGGTATGAGTCCGGGAGTCGTTTTTATAAAATGCAAGTTTTTGAAATATGTACCTTCTTTGACCTTAAATAATTTAAAGAATACTATTAATAAATAATATTTATTTAGTTAAATACAAAGCGTCATATCTTGCGTTTAGGACCTTGTAGTTGGATTTTTATATTTCAGTTTTAAACGGAGAAATAAAATGGTTTTTTCAGGGCCTGTAATGGGAGGGTAAATCTATTGGCTGCAAGGAAAACTGGGCGCGCGATCTTGTTGCTGTCCGTCGGCATTAAATGTGTCGGCCCAGACAAAAATTCTGAAATGTATATTTAGTTAAGAAATGTTACAGCTTTCATTTGGTACATGGCTGATGTTCGGCCAATACTTGGTACGAGTCCTGGAGTCGTTTTAATATAATGCACGTTTTTGAAATATGTACATTTTTTGACCTTATTTAATTTAAAGAATACTATTAATAAATAATATTTACTTAGTTAATACAAAGCGTCATATCTTGCGTTTAGGACCTTGTAGTTGGATATTTATATTTCAGTTTTAAACGGAGAAATAAAATGTTTTTTTCAGGGCCTGTAATGGGCGGGTAAATCTATTGGCTGCAAGGAAAACTGGGCGCGCGATCTTGTTGCTGACCGTCGGCATTAAATGTGTCGGCCCAGACAAAAATTCTGAAAAGTATATTTTGTTAAGAAACGTTACAGCTTTCATTTGGTACATGGCTGATATTCGGCCAATACTTGGTATGAGTCCTCGAGTCGTTTTAATATAATGCACGTTTTTGAAATATGTATATTTTTTGACCTTATTTAATTTAAAGAATACTATTAATAAATAATATTTATTTAGTTAAATACAAAGCGTCATATCTTGCGTTTAGGACCTTGTAGTTGGATTTTTATATTTCAGTTTTAATCGAAGAAATAAAATGGTTTTTTCAGGGCCTGTAATGGGCGGGTAAATCTATTGCCTGCAAAGAAAACTGGGCGCGCGACCTTGTTGCTGTCCGTCGGCATTAAAAGTGTCGGCCCAGACAAAAATTATGATTAGTATATTTTGTTAAGAAATGTTGCAGCTTTCATTTGGTACATGGCTGATGTTCGGCCAATTCTTGGTATGAGTCCTAGAGTCGTTTTAATATAATGCAAGTTTTTGAAATATGTACTTTTTTTGAATTTAAATAATTTAAAGAATACTATTAATAAATAATATTTATTTAGTTAATACAAAGCGTCATATCTTGCGTTTAGGACCTTGTAGTTGGATATTTATATTTCAGTTTTAAACGGAGAAATAAAATGTTTTTTTCAGGGCCTGTAATGGGCGGGTGAAGCTATTGCCTGCAAGTAAAACAGGACACGCGATCTTGTTGCTGTCCGTCGGCATTAAAAGTGTCGGCCCAGACAAAAATTATGATTAGTATATTTTGTTAAGAAACGTTACAGCTTTCATTTGGTACATGGCTTATGTTCGGCCAATACTTGGTATGAGTCCTGGAGTCGTTTTTATAAAATGAGAGTTTTTTAAATATGTACCTTTTTTGACCTTATATAATTTTTAGAATACTATTAATAAATATTATTTTTTTAGTTTAATACAAAGCGTCATATCTTGCGTTTAGGACCTTGTAGTTGGATTTTTATATTTCAGTTTTAAACGGAGAAATAAAATGGTTTTTTCAGGGCCTGTAATGGCCGGGTAAATTTATTGCCTGCAAGGATAACTGGGCGCGCGATCTTGTTGCTGTCCGTCGGCATTAAAAGTGTCGGCCCAGACAAAAATTATGATTAGTATATTTTGTTAAGAAACGTTACAGCTTTCATTTGGTACATGGCTTATGTTCGGCCAATACTTGGTATGAGTCCTGGAGTCGTTTTTATAAAATGAGAGTTTTTTAAATATGTACCTTTTTTGACCTTATATAATTTTTAGAATACTATTAATAAATATTCTTTTTTTAGTTTAATACAAAGCGTCATATCTTGCGTTTAGGACCTTGTAGTTGGATTTTTATATTTCAGTTTTAAACGGAGAAATAAAATGGTTTTTTCAGGTCCTGTAATGGGCGGGTGAAGCTATTGCCTGCAAGGAAAACAGGGCACGCGATCTTGTTGCTGTCCGTCGGCATTAAATGTGTCGGCCCAGACAAAAATTCTGAAAAGTATATTTTGTTAAGAAACGTTACAGCTTTCATTTGGTACATGGCTGATATTCGGCCAATACTTGGTATGAGTCCTGGAGTCGTTTTAATATAATGCACGTTTTTGAAATATGTATATTTTTTGACCTTATTTAATTTAAAGAATACTATTAATAAATAATATTAATTTAGTTAAATACAAAGCGTAATATCTTGCGTTTAGGACCTTGTAGTTGGATTTTTATATTTCAGTTTTAATCGAAGAAATAAAATGGTTTTTTCAGGGCCTGTAATGGGCGGGTAAATCTATTGCCTGCAAGGAAAACAGGACACGCGATCTTGTTGCTGTCCGTCGGCATTAAAAGTGTCGGCCCAGACAAAGATTCTGAAAAGTATATTTTGTTAAGAAACGTTACAGCTTTCATTTGGTACATGGCTGATATTCGGCCAATACTTGGTATGAGTCCTGGAGTCGTTTTTATAAAATGCAAGTTTTTGAAATATGTACCTTTTTTGACCTTATATAATTTATAGAATACTATTAATAAATATTCTTTTTTTTAGTTTAATACAAAGTGTCATATCTTGCGTTTAGGACCTTGTAGTTGGATTTTTATATTTCAGTTTTAAACGGAGAAATAAATGGTTTTTTCAGGTCCTGTAATGGGCGGGTGAAGCTATTGCCTGCAAGGAAAACAGGGCACGCGATCTTGTTGCTGTCCGTCGGCATTAAAAGTGTCGGCCCAGACAAAAATTCTGAAAAGTATATTTTGTTAAGAAACGTTACAGCTTTCATTTGGTACATGGCTGATATTCGGCCAATACTTGGTATGAGTCCTGGAGTCGTTTTTATAAAATGCAAGTTTTTGAAATATGTACCTTCTTTGACCTTATATATTTTAAAGAATACTATTAATAAATACTATTTTTTTTAGTTAAATACAAAGCGTCATATCTTGCGTTTAGGACCTTGTAGTTGGATTTTTATATTTCAGTTTTAAACGGAGAAATAAAATGGATTTTTCAGGTCCTGTAATGGGCGGGTGAAGCTATTGCCTGCAAGGAAAACAGGGCACGCGATCTTGTTGCTGTCCGTCGGCATTAAAAGTGTCGGCCCAGACAAAAATTCTGAAAAGTATATTTTGTTAAGAAACGTTACAGCTTTCATTTGGTACATGGCTGATATTCGGCCAATACTTGGTATGAGTCCTGGAGTCGTTTTAATATAATGCACGTTTTTGAAATATGTATATTTTTTGACCTTATTTAATTTAAAGAATACTATTAATAAATAATATTAATTTAGTTAAATACAAAGCGTAATATCTTGCGTTTAGGACCTTGTAGTTGGATTTTTATATTTCAGTTTTAATCGAAGAAATAAAATGGTTTTTTCAGGGCCTGTAATGGGCGGGTAAATCTATTGCCTACAAAGAAAACTGGGCGCGCGATCTTGTTGCTGTCCGTCGGCATTAAAAGTGTCGGCCCAGACAAAAATTCTGAAGAGTATGTTTTGTTAAGAAACGTTACAGCTTTCATTTGGTACATTGCTGATATTCGGCCAATACTTGGTATGAGTCCTGGAGTCGTTTTTATAAAATGCAAGTTTTTGAAATATGTACCTTTTTTGACCTTATATAATTTATAGAATTCTATTAATAAATATTCTTTTTTTTAGTTTAATACAAAGCGACATATCTTGCGTTTAGGAACTTGTAGTTGGATTTTTATATTTCAGTTTTAAACTGAGAAAAAAAAATGGTTTTTTCAGGGCCTGTAATGGGCGGGTGAATCTATTGCCTGCAAAGAAAACCGGGCGCGCGATCTTGTTGCTGTCCGTCGGCATTAAAAGTGTCGGCCCAGACAAAAATTCTGAAAAGTATATTTTGTTAAGAAATGTTACAGGTTTCATTTGGTACATGGCTGATATTCGGCCAATACTTGGTATGAGTCCTGGAGTCGTTTTTATAAAATGCAAGTTTTTGAAATATGTACCTTTTTTGACCTTTTATAATTTAAAGAATACTAATAAATAATACAATTTTTTTAGTTAAATACAAACCGTCATATCTTGCGTTTAGGACCTTATAGTTGTATTTTTATATTTCAGTTTTTAACGGAGGAATAAAATGGTTTTTTCAGGTCCTGTAATGGGCGGGTAAATCTATTGGCTGCAAGGAAAACTGGGCGCGCGATCTTGTTGCTGTCCGTCGGCATTAAATGTGTCGGCCCAGACAAAAATTCTGAAAAGTATATTTTGTTAAGAAACGTTACAGCTTTCATTTGGTACATGGCTGATATTCGGCCAATACTTGGTACGAGTCCTGGAGTCGTTTTAATATAATGCACGTTTTTGAAATATGTACATTTTTTGACCTTATTTAATTTAAAGAATACTATTAATAAATAATATTTACTTAGTTAATACAAAGCGTCATATCTTGCGTTTAGGACCTTGTAGTTGGATATTTATATTTCAGTTTTAAACGGAGAAATAAAATGTTTTTTTCAGGGCCTGTAATGGGCGGGTAAATCTATTGGCTGCAAGGAAAACTGGGCGCGCGATCTTGTTGCTGACCGTCGGCATTAAATGTGTCGGCCCAGACAAAAATTATGAAATGTATATTTTGTTAAGAAATGTTACAGGTTTCATTTGGTACATGGCTGATATTCGGCCAATACTTGGTATGAGTCCGGGAGTCGTTTTTATAAAATGCAAGTTTTTGAAATATGTACCTTCTTTGACCTTAAATAATTTAAAGAATACTATTAATAAATAATATTTATTTAGTTAAATACAAAGCGTCATATCTTGCGTTTAGGACCTTGTAGTTGGATTTTTATATTTCAGTTTTAAACGGAGAAATAAAATGGTTTTTTCAGGGCCTGTAATGGGAGGGTAAATCTATTGGCTGCAAGGAAAACTGGGCGCGCGATCTTGTTGCTGTCCGTCGGCATTAAATGTGTCGGCCCAGACAAAAATTCTGAAATGTATATTTAGTTAAGAAATGTTACAGCTTTCATTTGGTACATGGCTGATGTTCGGCCAATACTTGGTACGAGTCCTGGAGTCGTTTTAATATAATGCACGTTTTTGAAATATGTACATTTTTTGACCTTATTTAATTTAAAGAATACTATTAATAAATAATATTTACTTAGTTAATACAAAGCGTCATATCTTGCGTTTAGGACCTTGTAGTTGGATATTTATATTTCAGTTTTAAACGGAGAAATAAAATGTTTTTTTCAGGGCCTGTAATGGGCGGGTAAATCTATTGGCTGCAAGGAAAACTGGGCGCGCGATCTTGTTGCTGACCGTCGGCATTAAATGTGTCGGCCCAGACAAAAATTCTGAAAAGTATATTTTGTTAAGAAATGTTACAGCTTTCATTTGGTACATGGCTGATGTTCGGCCAATACTTGGTATGAGTCCTGGAGTCGTTTTAATATAATGCACGTTTTTGAAATATGTATAATTTTTGACCTTATTTAATTTAAAGAATACTATTAATAAATAATATTTATTTAGTTAAATACAAAGCGTTATATCTTGCGTTTAGTTCCTTGTAGGTGGATTTTTATATTTCAGTTTTAATCGAAGAAATAAAATGGTTTTTTCAGGGCCTGTAATGGGCGGGTAAATCTATTGCCTACAAGGAAAACTGGGCGCGCGATCTTGTTGCTGTCGGTCGGCATTAAAAGTGTCGGCCCAGACAAAAATTATGATTAGTATATTTTGTTAAGAAATTTTACAGCTTTCATTTGGTACATGGCTTATGTTCGGCCAATACTTGGTATGAGTCCTGGAGTCGTTTTTATAAAATGCAAGTTTTTTAAATATGTACCTTTTTTGACCTTATATAATTTTTAGAATACTATTAATAAATATTCTTTTTTTAGTTTAATACAAAGCGTCATGTCTTGCGTTTAGGACCTTGTAGTTGTATTTTTATATTTCAGTTTTAAACGGAGAAATAAAATGGTTTTTTCAGGGCCTGTAATGGGCGGGTAAATCTATTGCCTGCAAAGAAAACTGGGCGCGCGATCTTGTTGCTGTCCGTTGGCATTAAAAGTGTCGGCCCAGACAAAAATTATGATTATAATATTTTGTTAAGAAATGTTACAGCTTCCATTTGGTACATGGCTGATATTCGGCCAATACTTGGTATGAGTCCTGGAGTCGTTTTTATAAAATGCAAGTTTTTGAAATATGTACCTTCTTGACCTTATATAATTTAAGGAATACTATTAATAAATACTATTTTTTTAGTTAATTACAAAGCGACATATCTTGCGTTTAGGACCTTGTATTTGGATTTTTATATTTCAGTTTTAAACTGAGAAATAAAATGGTTTTTTCAGGTCCTGTAATGGGCGGGTGAAGCTATTGCCTGCAAGTAAAACAGGGCGCGAGATCTTGTTGCTGTCCGTCGGCATTAAAAGTGTCGGCCCAGACAAAAATTCTGAAAAGTATATTTTGTTAAGAAATGTTACAGCTTTCATTTGGTACATGGCTGATGTTCGGCCAATACTTGGTATGAGTCCTGGAGTCGTTTTAATATAATGCAAGTTTTTGAAATATGTACTTTTTTTGTATTTAAATAATTTAAAGAATACTATTAATAAATACTATTTTTTTTTGTTAAATACAAAGCGTCATATCTTGCGTTTAGGACCTTGTAGTTGGATTTTTTTATTTCAGTTTTAAACTGAGAAATAAAATGGTTTTTTCAGGTCCTTTAATGGGCGGGTGAAGCTATTGCCTGCAAGTAAAACAGGGCGCGAGATCTTGTTGCTGTCCGTCGGCATTAAAAGTGTCGGCCCAGACGAAAATTCTGAAAAGTATATTTTGTTAAGAAATGTTACAGCTTTCATTTGGTACATGGCTGATGTTCGGCCAATACTTAGTGTGAGTCCTGGAGTCGTTTTAATATAATGCAAGTTTTTGAAATATGTACTTTTTTTGAATTTAAATAATTTTAAGAATACTATTAATAAATACTATTTTTTTGTTAAATACAAAGCGTCATATCTTGGGTTTAGGACTTTGTAGTTAGATTTATATATTTCAGTTTTAAATGGAGAAATAAAATGGTTTTTTTCAGGGCCTGTAATGGGCGGGTAAATCAATTGCCTGCAAGGAAAACTGGGCGCGCGATCCTGTTGCTGTCCGTCGGCATTAAAAGTGTCGGCCCAGACAAAAATTCTGAAAACTATTATCTGTTAAGAAATGTTACAGCTTTCATTTGGTACATGGCTGATATTTGGCCAATACTTGGTATGAGTCCAGGAGTTGTTATAATATAATACCATTTTTTGAAATATATATCATATTTGACTTTTAAATAATTTTAACATTGCGTATAAAAATTCACTTTTTTTTAATATTATTAACTAGCCTTACGTTTTGCCTTTATGACTTCGTAGTTGAATTTTGGCTTACATTTTGTCTATTTTATGTTTGGGTAAATGTTTTTGAAACGCGAAAACTGTCATGGCCGAAATGTATGTGTGCGTCTGTTGCTGTTGCTGTCCAAATGCATAATTTTGACTCCGGTCATAAAATGGCAGTGTTGTGCACCCTTTCGCTACGCCAGCGCACCTAGCGGCAGAAATTTTCCCTGTGCCCAACGACCATATATCATAAAGACCGGAAACTCAACGCTGTTTTTCTGTACCTACAAACAATCGCCGATTACGCTGCCATCTATGAATCTACAAATGAAATACCGTGATCGAAAGTGCGTTAACGATATAAATCGATATGTATAATACAAATCGATTAGCAACGTGTTTCGAGCTATCGAACTGGCTATTTTCCGTCGTATAATAATAATATTAATAATAATAATAGCCTTTTGAATTTGTTTCATAATCTTATTTGCAGGATGCTCGATACAATTTCAATGTGCTGAAAGTGATCCTGTGTTAAAAAAACTGTTCATTTTTTTTTTTAAATTTAAACTTTGGACTAAATGAGATCTGCTAATTAAAATTCTCCTTAGTTATCACAGACACGATCAGGTGGTAACTCAATTCTTTCAAGTCACGTTTGGGCACTACATTTTTCTTTTTCAAATGGAAAATCATTAAAAACCCATTTAACCTAGCGGGATGAATAAACAAAAAGAGTCAAAGTTACAAACATAACCCAAGAAAAAAAAAAGGAACATGAATATAACATTTGATGATTTCACAATTTAAATAAACTAAAAAACTAAGTTTTGTGTACATAGTGCATCTCACACAACTATGTAAACCATAATATGGCAAGGTTGAAACAACACTAAAAAGGCTATTTTTAAAGTTCAATACATCCATCCTTCACTGTCCACAGAATTTTGTTCTTTCGACTCAAGTAGCGACTTGAGTGGTGCAGTACGCTGGGGAATCGGTGGCGGGAGAATGGGGAGGAGATACCTAGGCATGCACAAGTGTTCCATTGGGCCATAAGTTTTGAAAGTGGGAAATCGATGCCACATATTGCATCCGGCAACCAGCATCAATGAAGGCAATATTCAGGCTGTATGTTTGGTCCACTGAAAGAGGCATTAGGAGGGTAATGATTTGAAGACAATGCTGCAGTCAAACAGTACATGTGCAGTTGGCTGCTGGAGCACCAGTCTTCTTTTCATGAAGGGATCAAAAATGGGAGGGGGGAGGAAGTATATATGCTTAAGGAAACTATGTAGAAAAAAAAGGCATTCCACTTGTAGTTTTCGTATATCACCAATAAATCTGTATAAAAATATTCCGGTTTATATTTGAATGACCCTATTATCTAATTCACTTTTAAGAATAATATTGTATATTGTTGCATTCAAAATTTACATTAAAAAAATGACATTGTGACTTACAAAAAGTCAACAGTAAATACAATATTAAAGTTTACTAGTCAAGCCTTGAAATTTTGAGTTAAAATTCAGCATGAATTATTTTTGTGTTAAGTCTAAACCTTTAGACCTCATAAATCATAAATATTTTCTTCAAAAGTTGTTATTTCAAGATCAAAAGTAAAGTAAAAGACCTAGTAATTGTATCTCACTTACACAACTTTAAAGTGTACAAATAAAATCATATATAGTTCTCAGAATGAGTTTCCTTGGCCCACTCGTGTTTCAAGTATACCAGCTTTCTCACATTACACAAGGTAGCACACCACACTTTTCTGATGGTTCATAAATTTTTGTGAAGGAAAATAGTATAAATAATGCTGTAAAGACCTAATATAATTTCTGGTTTGAAGCTAACTACTGCTAAATAAATCTAAAACCAACTGTATAGCTCTTAGAAACATATGTACTATGGAGTAGATGAAAGAATTGGACTGAGGATACCTTCTTTCTCTTCACCCACAAGATGAAACAATTTATATTTAAACACAATGTGGGTAAATGTTCCGCACAGCGTATCCAAGCCTATCCCTTGATCCTAATGGCATGATCCTGAATATATTGATCCTGTGGTACATGATGCTTGCTGTTTTAATTTAGTACATAGAAAGATCCTGGATACAATAATGGGGTGATGTAACAATGAATTCTGATGGTATTATCACATCAAATAAAAATCTGAAAGTAATTTTTTTTTTACTTCCTAAAATTATTTTTATTGTAATATTTTTGTTATGTCCAGGATCTTTGATGTACTAAATTAAGACAGCAAGCATCATGTACCACAGGATCAATCATACAGGATCAAGGCTTAAACTTGAGTACGTGATAAGGAACAATTACCCACGTATAACAAGAAGATACCAAAATTTAATTATAACTGAACAAAAAAATAAGATGCAGTAAAGGAATGCTAAGGGTAATGGAAAGTCCTAAATAGGTAATTTCATTTTCTGGTTTATAAAATAGCCTATTTGAAGCATAATATAGATTTTCATGTACACAGGTGAGATTGGCACAATTTTAATTGTTTCGCTATCAACATTTTGCAGAATACTTTATTTTATTAATTTAATTGGAGGTGTTTAATCTTTTGAGTGTTTAATCTTTTGCATAAGGAGGTAGTAGTGTTGTGTTGATTTGCGGTCGCCACGTGGCCGTTTAATTAGAGTAGAAATAAGATCTAAGGTGTAGGATTATCTGTTGGTTATTACAGTAGGATTATATATTATTTAAGTTATTTGGGTAATAGGTTAGTGTAGAATAGTGAATTGTGACAAAATGGGTAGGGTGAAATGTAAGTCGAAGCTTAAATGTGTGGGTTGTAAAAAGGTGTGGAAAGATGGAGAGAGTGGTGTACGGTGTGACAAATGCGAAGGCTGGGTCCATACGGAGTGTGCAGGACTAGAGGAGGGGGAGCTGGGTAGTCTGGGGCAGGAGTGGATGTGTAAGGATTGTGACAAGGATAACAAGGGTTCAGGAAGTGTAGTGGTAATGGCAGGAAGCAGTGGTAGCCAGGAGCTGGTAGGTGGGGTGTCAGGAACTCAGAGGGAAGGAGGGAATGTAGATGTGGGTAAGGACTGGGCACTCAATTTCATTGGTGATATTCTGGGAGGAAAGATTGTTGAGGGTCTGAGTGGGACAAGGAGGGAAGTCGATTTGAAAGAAGGATTAGGTGAGGTGTTGTACAGGAAGGAGATGGAAATAAAACATAGATTAGAGAGGGTAGAGGAAGAAGTAAAAAGGGAGGATGGGTTGAGAAGTGTGTTAGTAAGGGTCGAAAGGCTGGAGTGCGAGCTGAAGAGGACAAAGGAGGAAGTTGAGAAGGAAAGGCAGATGAGAAAGGAGGCTGATGTGGAGGTAGATAGGCTGCGCAGGAGGGTGGAGGAGCTGGAAGGGAGGGAGAAAGTAAGGACTCAAGCTGTTAAGGCCACATATGCAGAGGCATGTACTGGGGAAGTTCAGGAAACAGGTGTCAGGTTGCAGAATGAAGGGGTAGCAAGGAGGGTGCGGGAGGAGGCCGGCAGTAAGGCTGTGGGTACAAGCAACGTAGATGTGAACAGGCATGAAGAGGGCAGGGATACGAAAAGGGGTACAATAGTTAGACAGGAGCCCGAAGTGATTTTCCTGGGCAGCTCTATTGTGAAGGGGGTAGAATTGCAGGGGGTGGGGAAAGGAAGTATATATAAAGCTGCGTTTGGGGGTGCAAATATTAGGAACTTGGGGGAGAGGGTAGGCTGCATGAAAGGAAGCAGTAAAGTTAAGGTGGTGGTTGTTCATGTAGGGGGAAATGATGTGGCTGGTAGAGTGGTGGGGAGGGAAGTAGAGGAGGATATGAGGGGGCTAGTGGGCAAGGTGAAGGAGAAGTTCCCTGTAGCCAGAGTTGTGGTCAGTGGGGTACTAGTAAGGAGGGGTATAAACTATGTCAAGGCTGCGGCGGTCAGCGAGGTGTATGAGAGGGTGTGTAGGGACTTGGGAGCCATGTTGGTAGATAGCAGGAAATGGGTGGGGCAGGACTGTGTGGGCAGGGATCAGGTTCACCTAACAGAGAGGGGAAAATGGATGCTAGGAGACCTGCTAGGAAGGGAGACTTCTGGCCATTTGGAAAGGGCAAGGTTTGAGCAGCAGGGAAGAAGATAGCAACTAGATAGTGAGGAAGGTGGAGAGAAGGGGGGTGATTGTGAATATAGAGCCGATAGCAATGCTAGGGAGGAGGTGACAGCTAAAGTCAACAAAACTCAGATTGGTTGGACGGGGAGCGAGGAAGGAGGAAAGAGGGGGGTGGAGTTGGATAGGGCTGCAAGAGTGCTGGAAATCGGGGTTCTAAGGGGAAGGGGCACTCGTATCAGGGCGGAAGGGACAGAGGCGCAAAGGGGAAAATGCCAATATGTAAAAGTCGCAGTTATAAACTGTAGAAGTATATATAAGAAGGTGGAGGAGTTCTGGGGCAGGGTGGAAGCCTATGGGGCGGATATCATTGTAGCGGTGGAGACATGGTTGGACGAGGAAATTAGAGATGGGGAACTGAAGAGAGCACACTTTGAAATATTTAGAAGGGACAGGAACAGGAATGGAGGAGGGGTAATGGTGTGCATGCGAGAGGGACTCTGTGGTAGGGTTGTATGGGTTGGGGGGAGAGCGGAGTTATTGGAGATGCAGTTCCAGGTAGGAGAGAAAAATGTACGGCTGATTGCGGTGTACCGGCCACCAGGGCAAGGGGATGAAGCCATACGGGAGGTGCAGGACAGGTTGGACATGCTAGGGGAAGGCAAGTGGGTGATAGTGGCGGGGGATCTGAACATGCCAGGGGTGGCATGGGAAAAGGGGCCGGAGGGGATGGGGTCAAGGGAACAGAGATGGGCATCTCAACTGGCAAACAGAGGACTGGAGCAGGTGGTGACTGAAAGCACCAGAAAAGGTGCCAGGAGAGGAGAGCAGGATGACGGGAACCTGTTGGATGTGGTACTTGTGAGACCAATGGAGGCGGTCAGGGGAAGTGTGGTAATGGAGGGCATCAGTGATCACAGGATCCCAGTAGTGGAGTTAGACGTGGGCTGGAGGGAGAAAAGGGTAAGGAGGGGAAACGTGGTAAACTGTTGGGGTAAGGCTGATAGAGTGGGGGCAGAGGCATTCCTGAAGGGGGAATACAGTAGATGGGTAGATATAGAGGACCTCGAAGGTAGATGGGCTGCCTTAAGAAATATTCTGCTGCAGATGGCTACACGTTTTGTACCTCAGAGGAGGGTAGGCCAAGGAGGTGACCCTCCCTACTATGGAAGGGAGTTGAAAGTGTTGAAAAGGAAATGTAGGAGGCTGCATGCGAGGGCAAGGAAGCTTGGGGGAGAGGAGATAGAGGCGGAAATGAAGGCGCTTGGGAAGGAACTAGGGAGGAAATCGCGGGAAGCAAGGGATGCTTACATGGAACAGCTGATGGGGGAAGGGGGGACGGTAAATGGGGCGGAGCTCTACAGATACATAAGAAGAGTGAAGGGTGAGGAGGGAATAGGGGTTCTCAGAGGAGGAGGGGGGCAGGAATATACAGAGGACAGGGAAAAGGCAGACTTACTGCAGGAGCAATATCTGGCAGTATTTACAAAGGGGGAGGCATGGGAGGGTAAAGAGGACGACAGTTTAATGGGCAGGAAGGCCTTTGAGCTGCGACTGACAGATGTAATTAAGGTGATCAGGAGGTTGAAAGGGAGAAAGGCAGCTGGGCCAGATGGTATAGGGAATAGTCATTTGAAGTTGGGTGATAGGGAGATTGGGAAGTACCTGTTGGAGGTTTTCAAGCAGTCTCTGGAGGAGGGGAAACTACCAATGGAATGGAAGGAGGCAGTGGTAGTTCCCATCTACAAGGGGGGAAATGATAAGGCGGAGCCAGGAAGTTACAGGCCGGTCAGTTTGACGTCCTGTGTAGGAAAAGTGATGGAGAGGTTGGTAGGAAGGTACGTAAAGGGGGAAATGGAAGATCTGGGGTGGGTGGATAACAGGCAGCATGGATTCAGGATGGGGTTCTCATGCGAGACCCAGATGGCTGGGCTGTTGGAAGACCTGGTGGAAGCGGTGGACGGGGGGAAGCAGATAGATGCAATCTTTATAGATTTTGAAAAGGCGTTTGATAAGGTCCCCCATAGGAGGTTAATGGAAAAGGTTGAGTTGCTGGTGAGGGATGGAAGGGTGGTAAACTGGGTGGGTGATTTCCTGAGGAATAGAAGACAAAGAGTGAGAGTGGGTGAGGAAAGCTCCGAGGAGGGGGAAGTGACGTCGGGGGTGCCACAGGGGAGTGTGCTGGGGCCTCTGTTGTTCACAATTATGATAAACGATCTGGGGGAGGGCATGAAAGCCAGATGGAGGCTATTTGCAGATGACTGTGTAGTGTATGAGGTTGTGGGGGAAGGGGGATGTTTAACAGAGGACTTGATAAGGTTGGAGCAATGGACGGAGAAAAATGGAATGTCCTTGAATGTTGGTAAGACAAAAGTTGTCAGATTTACAAAGAGGAGGAAAGTCACACGAAATGTATATTACTGGAAGGGGCAGGAGATAAGAGAGGCAGCAGGATATAAGTACCTGGGGGTGACACTGAAAAATGACCTAGGATGGGCGGAGCACATAGAGGGGGTGGTCAGGAGGGGAAGGCAGGCGCTGGGGTTGCTTGGTAGGACCCTGCAGGGAGCTGGGAGGAGGACAAAGGAGAAGGCATACTCCACATTGGTCAGGCCAATGTTGGAGTATGCGGCGGCGGTCTGGGACCCCTACCTGGTGACTGAGGTGAAGGAGCTGGAAGGGGTGCAGCGCAGAGCGGCTAGGTGGGTGATGGGAATGTGGAGAAGGAGGGAGGGGCAGGATGGGAAACTGCATAGCCCAACGGAAATGATTAAGGAGTTGGGGTGGGAAACGTTACAGAGGAGAAGAAGAGTGGAAAGGTTGGTCAGGATGTTCAAGGTGCTGAAGGGGGAAGGGGGATGGGGGCAATTGGGAAGCAAAGTACATAGAGGGGAGTACAGAGGACGAAGAGACCACAGATGTAAGCTCCAGAGGGTGTGGAGGCGGACAGAGAGAGGGCGGAACACCTTCCTGGTGAGGACGGGGAGGGAGTGGAATGGGCTGGGGGAGGAAATGGTGGAGGTCAGGGATGGGAGGGAGCTGAGGAGAAAGCTGATGGAGGGGGGGGGGAGAGGGGAGTGAGTGGGAGTTCTTGCCACCGGGTGAAAGCCCAATTGCAGGTTAAGTAATAATAATATCTATGTGCATTTTAGCAATGCAGTCAGCATACAGAGAGCAAGTGCAATAATTAAAGTTATCATTTTTTGTCTCTGAATATATTATTTTCACTCATTGCAGTAATGTTTGGTTACATTAAAGTTTCAAAAGATATTTAGAAAGTTTTAAATAAATAAGAATGGATGCGATAGTGTACACTGTACAGAAGTTTTATTATTATTTTTTTAAATTTCCACCCACTGGTATTTTCAACTTCTTGCAGCACTGGTTAATCCTAAAAAAATTGTTTCAGATCAAAGTTTTATACAAGTTTTAGAAGAATTGCAATAATTGTTATAGATTTTATAGTTAACTTAATAGAGTAATTAAGAATATTTGTTTGTCCATTAACCCCTCATTATTTTACCCACAGCACCCTTGGTGGTTATCAGGTGGTTATAAAATTTTTTAAAATTGACAACAAATTTGAACAGATTCTATGGTGTGCCTACTAAGATAGTTAGTAGTTTTTTGTCCTCAAACCCTTGTTTTTTCCCACCCCTTAACAGTTATGGCTGGTCATATTCAAGTATGTAGACAAAATTTTTGGTAATACTCCTTTAAGTTATAATATGTTCAAACAGATGTGATATGTTTCATGTTATGGGAGTTGAAGTGATTTAAATGTTTTTCAAAAAATCTTCCCCATTTATACCCCTTTTGTTGGCCTATATCCATTAACAAACTCAACTGAGAATTTCCATAACCATATTTTATGTATTAAGTGATTTATTTGTACAAAATTATGGCAGTTATAATGACAATAAAAATGTGGTACATACACATGGTAACGACTGCAACAGGTAGTCTTTCTTCGAAACATACCTAACAGTACAATTTATTCTAGTCATGAGTTTGCTTTTTTCAGCTAATTTATAATACCTGAACAATTTTAACTTACAAGAAATGTAACACATATTTAGTACTTACAGTTAAATTGATCAATACTACTTTTCACACTTTATTCTACAAATGATATTTAATCCCTACAGTCAAATAAATTAACCAAAAACAATTCATTTGAAATCAAATAACAAAATACTACTAGTTTATAAGATGGTAAGAATTCATTTAAAAGCATGTGTTATTTTTTAGTATGCAGACTTTTTTGGGAGCTGCATGTATATAAAAGCTTGTAACCTTTTAATTTTATTTTAGATATTTCAATTTTCTCATGTTACTCAATACATGTATGTGTCCACTGGCTTACGTAAAACACTTTTACATACATAAAAAACTTTTGTATAATTGTGCGCTGTGAATACAGGTAATCCTGAATGTTCTTATGAAGTGACATCCAATTTTAAATATCATTTAATTTAACACAATAAATCAAATGAGTGGTTGTAACTTATAATGAACACAAAAGTAAGAAAAAAAAGGCCACACGGCAGAAATGGTAGTTAAAAAAAAGGTAGAGGGCTCAGTGGAATTTCATTACATTTACAAATCGGAATACTTTTGTAGTTTATAATGTAAAAAAAAACCTTTATACTGAATAGTTATTGAACATAAAACATCAAGTAAAATAAGTTTTTAAGTGTGGATGTAGAACTTATTGAAGGTTCAATTGCATACTATACTACAACTTACTTTCTAACTAGCTGTATATACATCACATGATCATAGGTTATAAATATGTTGAAGATCAACATTTTAAATTTTCCTCTACAATTTATGGTCAGCCTTGCTATGTTTAAACTCGAATTACAATTCTTTGAAGAGAGTGGCCCAATCCCATGTATTGTGACTTTTTTTGCAATGTGATTCAAGGAATTGGACTGATCGGAAAAAAATGTTAAGGCAACAGATAAGGGAAACAGTAGAGAACTGTGTAGGAGGTTTAATAAAAAAAAGTATCCCGGTCACCATACCAATCTTTAACATCAAATAAAAAGTGTGAAATACCCCACACATATATGTTTGTATGCGCCTGTACAAAGGTTGTAATGATGGACTGCATGTTGACCAATAATGTTAAATACTGCTTCATCACATGTAAATGCTACCTGTGAATAACAAAGGACCTTAGAGGCAGGTGAAAATATATATCTGCACAAGTAGATCTTACAAGTTATGTTATGTAACATAAACATTTCACCTATATTTGGCAGCATTCTAGACATAATAAATTATAACAATAGATCCATACTTCACTGTCCACAGAATTAAAATATGTTGTAGCAGCACCACGATTCAATTTGATGCAGTCACATGTAGTGAAAGCTCCAATATCAAAATGTTCGGAACATACATATTTAGTTTTAAATGTTTCAGCATTACTGGCATCAAGGTCATAGCCAATTGCAGCAATCCACTTCAATAACCTGGAAACAAAACAAAAAAATTTTATAGTGTGAGCTAGTACATACTTAAATCAGTATTTCCAGATTATTAGCTAGCATGTAGCATACTATAAATATAAGGTATAAACATACATGTATTTAATTATGTGTATTTAGTTTAGCATTACCACTCAATGAACGTATATATTTCAGAGGTAATGTTTTATTATTAAAGTGCTGTAGAGTGTAATAAATTTGGTGGGTTTCTCTTAATTACGATATATTAATTTTCATTGAATCACATATTGTATAAATAATATAAATTCAGTAACACAAAACGATTTTTAGGGTTCATATCACAAATCATTACATTTAAATTACTGATTTATGGTAATTTTACTAAGCCCATACTATCCCCAAATGGGTATATGTATATATATGTGTATACATATGTGTGTATGTATATATATATGTATGTGTATATATATGTGTGTGTGTGGGTTATTAAAAATAAATAAATGATTATACTACGTAATTACAAAATTATTATGTGCGCAAATTCAGGTCTCGATAATATCGCTCTATAAATCCTGTATAATAAGCCTTAACATAAATGCCTAACCCTTAACATGTTAAACCACTTATTGTAATTTTTTTAATATAAACATCAGTACTCACTTGCTTCGGCTTCATGGAAATCTGAATGTTGTCACATCAGGATTAACAGTAATACTGTTCCTGCACGAAGACACAAAACATTGATGTGTATTCACAGGCATCTTCATCGGCTTCTTAATTCACAATCATATAGGAAAATAATTCAAAATGATAAATCAAACTCCATTGTAAAATCCATCTTTCACTCGACCAAAATCTACTACAAACCGAAAAAAAAAAGAGCGACTATAATGCTCAAATCAATCTGTAAACGAATATTACTGCAAAAAAAAACAATTTTTACAAATCAACTGTTTTTGAAATCAAAATAAATTAATATTACACTATATTTATTGCATTATTAGTATTTATTGCATAAATTTAGTTTCTTATAAACATTCAATTGACATTTGATTATGAACACTAACGCTACCTATGAATTTACAAAAGAACTAGGTCAATCTACTAGCGCTATCTGTTGTGCAGATTAAAAATAGTATCTGGGTACATAATGGCCTATTAGAGTTGCCACCCCCTGCCTGTGCCAAACTCGCCCATAAGAAAACCCGTTTTCTTCCTAACCTGTAGTAGAATTAACCTTAGTTATACGCTTCCACTCCATAGACTATTACCTCCATGGGGGAGACGCCATAGCCATCTTGCACATAGAAAAGAAAGGGAGGGATAGAAAGGCCACTCTCTGAATAACAGCTAGAACCTTATTTGCAGCGCTGTTGTAGCCGTGCACAGTACTAACCGTATAAACATTGGTGAAAGAACGACCTAAATAGCTATTTATGCTAAAACCACCTATGTCACGAGCTAGCATTACTATTGAAGTTTGCAATCACATCTACAGCATTAAGAGGGTGGAGAGTTTTCAGCTTCTCGACGTTTATTCTCTGTATCCATTCATTGTATACCGTTTTTTCGTAAACTGGGAAGCAGTGTCTAACAGCAAATTTATCATCGCAACCAGGCACACAGCATTTTCGTACACGTGGCGGCATTGTATTTTACTTAATACGTAATTTTATACTCAATTTAACAATCTTACCTCAATGAAAATATGACCACTAAATAATTGAATAAATAAACGCCAGATATTTTTCAGTTTCCACCCACGAAGCAATAAGCAAGTAGCACGCAAATAACCTAAAGAAAAAATTGCTGCCATTACAAGTGAGCCTTGGCAACGAATCGTAAACAAACATTGAGCCGTGAGCACACTAGCGCTCTTACGGCCGTGCACACAAACAAAACGTTCAAGCATCTCTCTAATGAGTGCACATCCCGTGATCTTGCAGCGGGAAGACGTTTCTCGGGCTGGGGCGAACCAAAGCCTTGGTTGCCCCCCGAGGAATTGAAGATTCGTGTCATCCGCGGTCGTGTGCTATCTAGAATTCTCCACACTACGATTTGTGAGAATAGTTCTGGACTGAATAAGTCTCAGATAGGGAGTATCGGCGACATCTAGTGCCAACTTCCGCATCGGTCCCGTTCGTCCCGTAGTGGTTCCGGACGACTGATGTCAGCGCCAGCTACGATCGGCCACGACGTTTGGTGAGACCGATCTAAATTAAAACAGACTTTTTTTTAGGGCGAGAGGGAAGTCGATTCTTCAGCCAGACCCCCGGCTACATCATATCTTCTGTAGTTCGCCAATTACAGCTTCCAGCGTCCAGTGTTCCAGCGTCGCAGCAGACCACCTGGAGGTCCTAGGAAGAGAGCCTCAAGCCTCCGACAGCTTATAGCTAGACCCGGCATGGTAGTCGATGTGTTCCTGTGACATCATTTACATCTACTTACCGACACCTAGGTCTGAACTAAAGCTAACATACAAAATAAATTATTTTGGTTGTTCCTCTCGCTGAATTACATGCTAACAGTAACTTCACGTCAATATCAAAGAACCCATTAAAATCGTATGTTTTTCAGCTATTACTATTTTATTTACAGTAAATGTCAGTTATGTATAAAACAGACCTGGTCATAGGTAATGCAAATTTCCACTAGTCACACAACACTACCTAATTTACTTTTTATTAATTACTCTCTTGACAGTAATACTAAGCAGTGACGTGCTAGCTGGATTAGCAGTCTGAGTAATCAATACAGCAGCAGCATTCCTGAGATCCACTGCGGAGAGAATAGGCGCCAAAACCCCACAAGAACACCAACTATAGTTACAGTTAACCACATAACATAATACATATTTTCAATTAGAGTGGCACCCATTATCATGGGGCTTGTACAGTTGGCCACACAGATATAATTAGAATAGATTCAATAAGTAAATTAATGAGTGATTTTTTGATTAATTCTTGAATTTTTCCGAACTTATAGCTAAATAATTACGAATTTACAAAATTGCACCCAAATTTCAAGATGTGGCCGTAATGAAAATTGCAACGGTGTTTTAAATAATATTTTATTAAAAATTGATTAATTAATTTTTTTTTAATTTTTCCCGAATTTCTAGCATAAGAATTATGGATGTTCAAGATGGCGGCCATAACGACAGTTGCAACATTAGGGAGTGGAGAATTCGGTTCCAAGATGGCGGAAAGTTCTAGAAAACAAAATAGCATATCCAAGAAGGTTTCTGGGGTCAAGGTCAAGGTCATACAATATGGCCGACATGATGTCACAATCCAAGATGGTGGTCGGCATCTCTGCAATTCAGCAAGATGCCTGGGCTCAGAGATACTTTTTTTATACTACTCATAGTGAATTTTAAGAATTTTACTCTCCATGGTTTAGTTCTGACGTTGTTGTATAGACTAGAATATTTTATTCCAAAAGTGAACTAACTATGAAGACGATTTGAGACAAGTCCAATCGACTACAACTGATATAGACAAAGCCATTGTTGAGGGGGGGGGGGGGTACATTAAAACCCAACGACAGTGGGAAGCTGGTGCAAAGCAAAGATATAAAATACCAAAAATAGAATTTTATTCATGCAAGTTATATAAGTTATAACAGTTAATAAAGGTTACAGTTTATAAAACAGCTTATGATTCTCATTGGGGCAAATTTAAGTGCGCTCCCGCGGGACGCGAAATAGATACAATCATTCACACAAATAAAACAAAGTAAGCAAGAGTAAAGCGGACATGGTGGCAAAGCGCTGAAGCAGAACAAGTAATATGGGCCACTAGGCGAAAAACTGAGGGCAGAATCAAAAGAGAACTTATAATGCGGCTTGACAAGAAGTGTCCAATGCCATTGTGGCATGCCCATATACAACCGCAGAAATGTTACAACATGCTACGGGCAGTACTCGGCATGAGCAAAAGAAACCCAAATCATATGACCTGAAGGGTCCAAACATTGGTGGCAATTACATTTAACAAAGCAGCAATAAAAAAATGAAGGCGCGGCCACAACGCGCAAGCAAGAACAATACTAAATACAGATGTTAAGTTTCACAGCCGAGTACATACCGGAACACAGAGCCACCGCCGCAGTGACAGCCTTCGAGTCAGGAGACCAAACGACTGCAAGGAATACGCTAGGGGCCAGACAATATATAGGCCATGAAAACACTCCAACTGGCGAGGCGGCGGGGAAGAGAGCAAGAGGGGGGGTAGGAAGGGGAAGTTGGAGAGGGAGGGGAAAGGAGGAGAGGGGGGTGATGAGGGGAAGGAATGCTGTACAGTGCCGAAAAACGGAGCAACTGCTTCAACCCCCCTCCCTAAAGTGTCCCTGCCCTGAGAGCCAGAAGATCCACACAATGAAGAAAGTTCATAACGTTGAAATCGGAGACAGGTGACAGCATCGAACAGCAAGCTTCAGGATCGCCGCAGCGATCAACAAGATGGCTTCGAATGTAGTCAGACGCTACGCAGGTCGAAGGACGCTGAAGAACAGGTCTTCAGAACAGCGGTAGACAACAGCCAGCGGCTGATACGGAGTAAGAGGTCCAGAGATGAAGTCGGTGATCAGTCCAGAACAAGGGCTCTGAGCAGGGCAGCCCCGCGAGTCGCAACCACCCAGGCATGGGAGGGGACTCCAGCAGGGAGCACCAAGTCGCAGTGCCTTAGCAGGCTGACAAAGGGGTCAGCAACGATGTCCAAGACCGGCCAAGCAAGGGCTAGGGGCAGCCATGGACTTACGGCGGAGCGAGAGGCACTCAGCCGGAGTAAAAACGGTCGCTCTCCAAGACCCAGAAGCAGCGAAACACCATCGAGCCTCCACGCAAGCAGAAAGCCTCCAGGCAAGCACGATGGTAGCACGATGGGCTCTGATAGGCAAGTACCACCAGTAGGGAGGATGCGACGAACGGAAGGCCCCACAGAGATGTCTCTCGGCGAGGTGAAGCTGAAGATCGCTGGCGGAAGTCGGGCACAGCAAGCAAGGGTAACAGGGAAAAAGTATGGCGCGCCAACTAAAAAAAATAAAGGGAGCCGCAACACCGCGCACATACCCAACAAAACACAAGCTTCAAACACAAGTTACAAACACAAGTTCCTAGGAACACAAACACTTAACAACAGGCCAATAGGCTAATCTCATATGAAAGGTACAATAACAAAGATATACTGCAAAAAGCTTACAACAAACCCATAAAAATCTATTTAACGAAAGGTTTCACCTGGGTTACATGAGCCTTTCGGAATTTAAACTTGCGCCTACAGCACCTTAACAAAAGGGTGTTGACACCCAATAACTTGTCGACACAATAAGGTCCCTCATAAGGAGGAAGTAATTTCACATTTAACTGATCAGTCAACTTAGGCAATTTAAACGCCCTGCATAGGACTAAATCCCCAATCTTAAAACCACGAGGAGCTCTAGCTTTATTATAACTGTCAGAAACGGCCTTACGGGCCTTATGGGCCTTATGAATATTACAGGAAACCGTGTCGAGTACACCTTCCAATGCCTGGGTGTCCAGGCTTGTGTCGGACGGCAAACCCCACTGGTTCAGTAAAGGAACGGTAAGCTCACGGCCTAGGAACGGGATCGAGGGTGGAAAACCGGTAGCAGAATGAAGAGCAGAATTAAGTCCGACATTGATATACTCAATGTATGAATCCCAAAGAGTCTGATCAGACCGATAGAAATAAATCAGGATGCCTTTGAGAACCTTATTTTGCCGCTCTACCATGTTGCCCTGGGGAAAATAAGCTGAACTATAGATAGGCTTAACGGCCCATTCAAAGAGAAAATTCTTATAGATAGTAGACTGAAAATATGGGGCATTGTCAGAAACAATCATACATGGAGGACCAAACAACTTGAAAACCTGTTCTTTAAGCACCTTAACGATAGTATCAGCCTTCATGTTTCTAAGAGGTAATAAAATGACAAATTTTGTAAAAATATCCAAAACAAGCAAACATACATTACCGTTCTTAGAACGTGTAAGAGGACCAGGAAGCTACAGGAGGATCAGCAGCATACAGACCCACCTTAGAATTATGAGGCGGCTTAGAAATCTGGCAATCGAGACAAGATCGAACAAACTTCCGAACATCAGCACGAAGCTCGGGCCAAAACAGGTGCACTGAAATTCTGCTAAAAGTTTTATCTATTCCTAGATGACCACCTAGGAGAGATGCATGAAAATATGTTAACACATAGACCTCAAGACAGCTAGAACAACAGCCTTTCGGGCTCGGCCAGAAGTTCCTGTAAAATACAACATACCACTCTCCTCAACATAGGTGACGCCGTCCCCGTTGCCTGATCTGAATTTTACGTGAATCTAAACTGTTAAATTAATTTTGGGTCTCAAGGGCGGGGTTCCTGGCCTCGTGGCTGCAGGCAGGGACGCGTCGACAAAGGACTCCCTGGGCTGTTTTGGCCTCCCAGGACGCCTTATTAATAAAAACATACACGTACTTTTAGCTGGTTTATTCCGTCGCACACTTTACACGTTACACGCTCACGTAACTGGCCGCTTCATCGTCGACCTAAGCTCCACGCACGCCACCCTCTGTTGGCGGACTTTTTACGGCCACACGGTAGCCCGGTGGCAAGTACGTCGATAGGGGCTAATTCCGGCGAATTGCGAGTGGAATGCTCTGGCAGGCGATAAGTCTGTTCATACCTGTATGAAAGTCTGCGGCACGCAACATGACATGCGTGGGGAGGTTGTTCACACGAAATTACTTAAAATCAAACACTACACAATAGTCACTGCGATTAGATCCCGTGTTCGGGTTTAGGTAAATTGTTCCGCTCAACTGGTTAACTAACTGCGGCTACTCCGCGGGGTGGCGAGGGCCACGTTATGCTGGGTACGGGCGCGGTGGAATCCTGCAGGATATCACACACGTGACCGTGGCACGTCCCAGTTAATGACTCGTCTGAAAGTTTTAGATTCGCATTTGGCGCAGTGCCGCCCTGCGTGGGCGATGAACTACGTCCCGATGTGGGACTTTACAGCGTGAGGCGCAGGTGCCACGATGGGCCACCTAATCATTTACGTTGACGCCTTCTGCCTTCTGCCAAGGTGATGTTGAGGGTGTGGAGTTGCTTCTGGGCGCCAACTAGCAATAATAGCTACGTGCTAGTGCGTAGCCGAGACTCTTGGCTCAGGGCGTGACGTCGCCACGTGGCCGGCAGGCAGTAAGGGTCGTTCCGTCAGAGTTACCCCCGGCTGTTTTAGCCACCAGGGACGCTATACTAAGGGCGTTGTAACAAATACGCGGAGCTCAATTCAAAGTGATTTATTGTCAGGCACGCTATACATGCGCTGCGTCGTGCATGACCCGCTTACTGGGAGCCGCGCTCTACAGGACACGTTTCTGATGTGCTGAAAACTCACGCAATTCCGAGAGAGATGGCAAGGGCGGAGGTCGAGAGGCTCCGCGGGCGACTCGCGACTCGTCTCCTTGGAGGGCGGTGATTAACTGGCGATGGCTGTGACGTCCGCACGACTCCCCAGCCTCGCTCCCGCGAAAACGTGTCGTGTGCAAAAGTAATCCCGGGCCATGCACGCCACCTGATCGCGCTAAAGTCCAGAATTACAATTAATATTTAAGCATAGTTATTACTTAATTAATATTGTTTTTTAGAGTGCTGGATGTTAATTTCAAAGTCCAGGTAATCAGGTCACCTAACAGTACCCCTGTGGTCGACTTTCGCGCGGGCGACAGTCGATTAGGCAGGGCGGCTTACGTTCGAGGCGTTGCACCACCCTGCACCCAGGTGCGTTCACGTCGCACACGCTCGGGGCGAGGCGGCGATGCGCCATAGCAATCTGTGCGGATTCGAGGAGCACTAATGTTTGGCATCAACGTAGTATACTAAAAGTCCTGTGTCGGACTGCACATTTTATTAAAGGACCGCGCGGAGTCTCGAACGGTCGATTCGGGCCGACCGGGGAGCTGAATTTAAACGATTTGGCTATAATTACCTATTGTAGTGACTGGTGATGTTGGCGGGAAAGTTGAGAGCTCCCCGTGCGTGGGCTGCCGGCCCGGGCGAGTGCTGGATGGCGACTGACTAACCTCCCTGGCCGCCGGGGCCAGGGAGGGGGGAAATTCCGCGGGAAAACTGCGGAGCGCGGGAAGATGACTTCGGCCAGTTTTGTGAATGATAACCCTTTATAAAATGATTATTAAATTAACATTAATTATTAATGGTTTTAGACTTATAAGTTTCTGTTTATCTTATCAAATGCATGAATAATTAATACCCTTGCGCAGTGCCACACCCGGCCGGGCGCTTTGCACACGTAGGGGGCCGTGACTGACGTCACACCGTTCGGGGCACTGCACTATGTTGCGCGCGCGGGCGCGTTCGAGGCGCGGCACTGATCAGGTGTTGAGGACACATAACGGCCTGTGCTCTCAGAAGGAGCACTGACGGCGGCGTCATAGGGAACAGCCTTCTTATCATGAAGATCTTCAAGTACCCGCTGGCAGAGGGGATCCTGAGTCTGACATTCCTTGATATTAAAGTATGATTCAGGAAAAAATCTGAAAGCAGTAATAAATTTAGTAGCATCAGATGAGCGGGATTCCAAGGGCCCAAATTCATCGGTGCAAAACATGCGTGAAAGAGAGTCAGCAATAACATTTTCTTTACCTGGAATATGATGAATGACAAACTGAAATCGTGATAACCTTAAAATCCAAAGACCCAGCTTACCCAGCTGATGAGGATGATTAAAGAGTCAACTAAGGGCTCGGTTATCTGTAAATAAGTCAAACTCCCGAGCATCGAGATAACTTTCGAATTTTTCTAGGCCGAAAAGGCAAGCCAAGGCCTCCTTCTCGTAGACACCTAATTGCTGCTCAGACTCCGATAGCGAGCGACTAGCATAGGCAATGGGCCTAATCCGGCCTTCCTCTAGGTGTCCTAGGATGGCTCCAAGCGCAATGTGCGAGGCATCAACCTGAACGGCAAACCGTTTACTAAAATCGAGTAGAATGAGAACTGGGGGTGAAGCCATACACGACTTCAGCGCCTTGTTCGGGACCCCACTCAAAAACTGAATACTTCTTACGTAAAACATTTAAGGGCGCAGATAAAGAGGCAAAATTATTAATGAACCTGGAAAAATAAACTAACATACCCAAAAAACGCTGGACTCCCTTTAAATTTACAGGCCTAGGAAACTGGATGATAGGGGCAATCTTGTCAGGATCCATAAGCAGGGTACCATGTGAAATGACATAACCCAAGAATTAATCAGACATTTTTCCTAATGTAACCTTCTTGGGGTTAACAGTGAGATTAGCCCCTCGTAAACGAGAAAGGACTTCAGTCAGGTGAATAATGTGATCCTCAAAGGTGTTGCTATAAACAATGATGTCATCGATATAATTAAACACATAATAATACTTGAGATCGGATAAGACATGATCGAAGATCCGGCTCATAGCCTGACTGCCAAAACTAACACCCATAGGCACATGATTAAATTCAAAATGGCCAAGGAGTTGAAAATGTGGTATATTTGCGGCAACTAGGATCTAAAAGGCACTCATGAAAACTTTGATTTAAGTCAATAACCGAAAAATATTTGGCCTTACCTAGATGTTGAAGGGCACACTCAACAGTGGGGAGCGGATAAACATTGTCCTTAGCAATTTTATGGTTCAAAGGAATGTAGTTATGTACCATACGCCAGCTCGCACCATCTTTTTTACGCACTAAAAAAGTAGGAGTGCAAAAATCAGATGTAGAAGGAGAAATTACACCAGCGGCTAAGAGCTTATCCACGATGTCACGAATGGCCTGAAGTTTAGGGGGAGAAATCTTGAGATATTTAGCGCGGACGGGAACTTCATCCTTTAAGTAGAACTTATAGGGCAAAATGTCACAATTTACTAATTTAGAGGTGATGACATCAGAAAAAGCGTGAACTAGGTCGGCAATAGCCTGCCTTTGAGCAACGCTATCACCATCGCGACACTCAAAAATAACGGAATTACTAGGCTGCGATCTTAAGGGAATTTTCACAGAAGGAGCAAAGTCAAACCGGGGCTCATGCTGGCCCACATCTAGAACACAGCGTGTCTTGCTCAAAAAATCTAAACCCAAAATAAAATTAGGTGAAAGACCAGGAACGACAATAAACTTCCAATTCCAGGAAAAATGCTTAATCTTAAAATGAATAACCACAAACTTATTTGCGCGAAGGCACTCGCCATTCGCCACACAAATTGTAATCTGGTTTTCAGAAAATACACGAAAAGAAAACTTAGGAAATGTTTCTATTAAATTCTGACGAAATGTCTCACTAATAGCCGATCACGTAGCACCGGTATCAACTAAGGCCGAAAAAGAACGCCCGTGAATACACACGGGCAAAAAATTCAGAAAAACAGAGCTAGAAGCTTTTCTATAGAACCGACAGAAACGACCTCTTTTCCGTCCTGTCAAAGGCCGTTCTACCGGACAATTACTTCGGTAATGACCCAATCCCTTACACGAAAAACATCTACGAGCATTAACCTCAATGCGTGCCTGATCACAGTCCTCAGTCACATGTCCAAACACACAACAATTTGCGCAATGAGCACGAGTGTATGTTGGAACGCCCTGTAATTGCTGCGCCGAACTGACAACAGCGCCCCCAGTCAAACGCCCACGTTGCTGCGTAGTCCTAAGAGGCGGGGCATACTGACGGCCACCGGGAGGAATTACACTAGCCGCGCCACCCGGGGGGAAGCGCGGACGCGAGCCGCTGTCCAACGTACTTGGTGGCGAACGCCGCGCACGTGAGCTGTCATGAAAGCGTGGTGAAAAAGAAGAATGCTGAAGACTATTATCTCCACACGTGCATAAAACACTAGAGTCAGCATCGTGTGTGTCACCGCCACGAAAGTCTGAGGAAACCTCTAAGCTATGGAATCCCCTGTCACGAACACGCGACATGGACGCAGACCTGGGGAGAGGCGAGAACTCAGCCTCGTATTTAGACACCGCTAATAACCGGGCCTCTACCTCACAACCCCAAGCACGCAAGGCATCAAAGGTGGTAGGTGGAGCTAACATACCACAGTGGGTAAGCACATGAGGCGCAAAGTTGCCTAAAATAAGCTGTACTAACTCAGGCTCAGCGATGTCAATCTCCAAAACATCGGCATAGGTGACAACCTCATCAATATAATGAGTAACTGACTCATTTGGATGCTGAAACCTGAAAATCAAATCGCGCGCATCCATGACACGCGGCGGACACACAGCACGAAGTACCGACATCTTAAATGTATGGAAATCTACCTTCTGTACTATAGCCTCTGTTAACCTAGACACATACACGCCAGTACACTTACTAAGTAGAGCCTTCATAAAGACGCCAGCTTACACCAGATTCAATTTAGCGAGGCGCTCAGCCTGTAAAAAAAAAAAAATCTAAAATAGGCCTGGGCTCACCACCACTCAACACAGGAAGGGATTTAAGAACAGAGAAAAACAATTTTTGGGAAAAGGAATTATCGGGAGCCGGCCTTACTTCCAGTGAGGCCTGCGCCGACGGAACACCAGACGAGACGTCACTGACCTCGCGTATGAACTGAATTGCCGGGCGCGCATGTCGGCCACGGTGTCACTCGCCGCGGCGGGAAGCTGGTTATCCTCAAGATAACGAATCAACTCGTCGCGGTGAAGCCGGTAAATCCAACTGACTCCCGGGCCGCTCATGGTCATGAAAATACAAACAAAAGCCACAGCAAAACCACTGCCTATGCAGAGTAGCGCAGAAGTTGAAGCAGATTGGAGACAAGTCCAATCGACTACAAGTGACATAGACAAAACCAGGGTGGGGGGTTTGGGGGGGGGGGGGGGTTTAACATTAAAACCCAACGACAGTGGGAAGCTGGTGCAAAGCAAAGATATAAAATACCAAAAATAGAATTTTATTCATGCAAGTTATATAAGTTATAACAGTTAATAAAGGTTACAGTTTATGAAACAGCTTATGATTCTCATTGGGGCAAATTTAAGTGCGCTCCCGCGGGACGCGAAATAGATACAATCATTCACACAAATAAAACAAAGTAAGCAAGAGTAAAGCGGACATGGTGGCAAAGCGCTGAAGCAGAACAAGTAATATGGGCCACTAGGCGAAAAACTGAGGGCAGAATCAAAAGAGAACTTATAATGCGGCTTGACAAGAAGTGTCCAATGCCATTGTGGCATGCCCATATACAACCGCAGGAATGTTACAACATGCTACGGGCAGTACTCGGCATGAGCAAAAGAAACCCAAATCATATGACCTGAAGGGTCCAAACATTGGTGGCAATTACATTTAACAAAGCAGCAATAAAAAAATGAAGACGTGGCCACAACGCGCAAGCAAGAACAATACTAAATACAGATGTTAAGTTTCACAGCCGAGTACATACCGGAACGCAGAGCCACCGCCGCAGTGACAGCCTTCGAGTCAGGAGACCAAACGACTGCAAGGAATACGCTAGGGGCCAGACAATATATAGGCCATGAAAACACTCCAACTGGCGAGGCGGCGGGGAAGAGAGCAAGAGGGGGGGTAGGAAGGGGAAGTTGGAGAGGGAGGGGAAAGGAGGAGAGGGGGGTGATGAGGGGAAGGAATGCTGTACAGTGCCGAAAAACGGAGCAACTGCTTCAATTATACTAACTCCAGTTTGTGTTACGCCATCGTGCAGGTTACAAGTTTGTATTCAATTTCGCATACTGTTGTTTTACAGACCGTAAGTGCGGAAAAGAAAAATTAAAATCGCCATTAAATTCCTTAACTAAGAATAATTATATTCACGCTAGCAAAAGGGCTGAGATATGCAGAAGTAATGAGTAGGCTAGACATTCTTATATGGTGTAGCAATTTTCCTTAATGCTATGTAATCTGCTAAAACAATGTAATAATCTGCTGATATTATTGTCATCGGTTCAAAGTTTTGTTATACTTTTACTGCCATATTGGCTTTTTCTATAAAGCAAAAATTGTGAAATATATTTCTTTATTGAAAACTATTAGTAAATATATGTACGAGATTCATGTACCAACAAAAATTTATTTACAATTCTTATAAAAGCAATATTTTTAATTTAATTTTTAAAAAAGATTTATATATTTAAGAGAAAAACTAAGTAAAGTTAATATGTATTTTAATCATCAGGTATGTGTCTTTAGGCAATACAAAATAAATAGTTGTGTTACCTTTATGCATAAAATAATTTAGTTATATTTGTAAAAATATTAGCAGATGTTAAGTTTTAGGAAAATGATAAACAGATTGTAAGCAAATGTGTGTAAAAATATGGCCGTTGCTAAATAATTGTCTGTGAAACAATTCTTTAAGCAAGTATTGTATGCTGCAACATGAAATTTTATTTATGACATTAAATAAATACTCAATATAAAACATAGCCCTGTGTTATTAGTATTAATTTTTAATTTATAATGAGCTTGAAAAATACAGTTGATATGAAAGGATACCTATTTACTTTTTTCGGCAGTAAGTTTTTGCATTTTTATTCAGTGCAAGTAAAAGTCTTTTAGTGTATGTCACTAAATGTTCTATTATGACATTATTTAAGATGCTCTTTTCAAGGAAAATTTTAGTTTGAATGGTAATGTACGAAGGAATCCGGAAACATAAAATATGTTAGGCAGGGGCCCATAAAACAATTAGAGTAGAAAATTATTGGTAAAGTATAAAGTATATATTAAAAATAGTAAGCGAAGCTCCAAATATCTTTTTATATTCTTGTAGTGTCATGTGTTTGCTAGTGTGTTTAGTTTTGTACAACGAGTGCCTGAGATGTGCATGCATATGTCATTTTAGCTCCAAAAGTAACTCCCGTGATGCTCGTCGGGGAGTTCCCGCCGTCCAAAGTCCTCCGCATGTTGCCTGCAGGAACAGCCAAAAAAAGAAGTTTATAAGATTTCAAGTTGCATGTATCTTACAAAATACATTCATTGCTAAAATTGTGTGAAAAAATATATTGTCTGAGTTAGAACAATTTTCAATGAAATGATACATATGCCAGTCTCATTTAAAATGGGTATGTTATCTAGCTAATTACCTGGTAAGTATCTACCTTCGACTTAAGTCTCTCAATTATGATCTCTGTGCAGGACCAGGAAGCTGGAATGGTCAGACAAAAAGGTTATCCGGGTTCGATTCCCGGCGTGATGAAAGCAGAATTCCTGGCAAATCGGTAATGTGACAAACTCTGCAGTGAGACGGTGAAATTTCATTCCGTGAATGCTCAATTTGATTTTTAAAATCACTCATAATAATAACATCATTAATGTAGTTATTTTTAATATGTTATATAAACAATAAATTACGTAAAGATGTCTGCATGAATTTAAGATGTCAGGGTGTAGTTATGTGCCATATTTTATATGTTATTAGATAAAGTTATTATGAGAAAAACCACCAAAACTTCTTTCCCATAATGAGAACCAAATATGGATTTTGTAAAACGATTTTACTGTGAAACCACTTTTTAGGTCTCAAGTGTTAAATATGGAATAGGCCTATGTGCCATCTATTTGAACAACTGTGTTAAAATTGAACAAAATATTTTGGATGAAAATCATTTGTTAATTAAGTTATTGACTGGAACTATTAAATATAGTGAAAGTTTTATATATTTTTATCACTCACATTAAACATTGTTTTTTGATGAGCAATAGATGTTGTGTTATTTATTTAATTTTTTTAAAAACATTTTGATGCAGTTAGAATTATAAATAACCCAGTCAGTATAAATTATAATGCAAACTACATACTTAAGGGAACTAGAAATATTTAAAAATAATTTGCACTGGTGTGAATGTTGCTAGCTCGCCAAAGGGCAGGCAGCGCGCCAGAGCAACACTCGCGTGGTCTCCAGGCGGGAGCGCTGCAGTTCGCCCGGACTGCACCAGACTGCTCCCTGCAAGCACACTGCCATGACAACTGCACTGCACTGCACTGCACTGCGGGACCACGGCTAGTCCTCGCTTCTTGCTTCAGCACATCCACAGCCAAACTCATTCTGTTTCAACTTGATAACCTCATCTCAAGGGCTGGTACTTTATGGTCGCTAAACTTAAAAATAAATAGATTATTTTGAAAATAATATGGACAGAACATTTTCACAGAGAGATAACAGAGCTGACAGAACGAGAGTTCCAGAGTGTGACTTCGTGGCGCGAGACTGTGTGTGTGGACAGGTGCGTGGTAAGGAGTGAATCACTGTCGAGCCTGGCTCCAGTGAGGAGTGCGAACTGTGGAACTTGACAGACAATGAGTGACTTGAGAATAAACATTTTTAAGTGTCAGAGATTGGTGATCAGACATTTCTAAGTACAATTATTTATTAGTAATGTAAATATTAATAATTAACAAAACTGTGATAAAAATTAATCGGGCTATTCCTTACGAACCCAGTTCCCCTACATTATACTCGTAACAATATTCATTGTATTATTGTGACAGTAGAAATATCTGAAATCCACTGAAAACCAATGCATGATTATTTGGTTTTCTAAAGAAGTCAACAAGATCCACTAAAAAGGATTAAAATTAAAAAAAAAAGTCTTACAGAAACGACTAAATTTCTAGTTGGTTTTTTTCTTATTTTCTGTTCCAAGCTTTTGACAGGCAGGGTGTATACATTTTACTCTGATTATTTAAAATGTAAAAACGTTCAGATTTATTCCTATATAAAATTTTTTTTTTAATATGTAAATTCTAGTCCTCTTTATATTTTGTTATAAAGTATCTAAAAGATCTTCTTTCTCTGTGTCAGAATGAGGCCCAAAGTGCTTCACATTCATCACTACACTTCTTGTGGTCTGGTTTGGTGTAGGTATTAAATAACAACTCAGTTTTTCATCAAAATAGTTTATTGCCATCACTTCACTTTTAAATTGAATTGATTTTTAAACTGGGTTAATTTTATCAACCAACTAAAAGAAAAAAATTATTTGCTGACTGATGAAGGTTGATTCACATCGTCGCCATACGGATAAAAACAAAAAAACACTGCAAAATTGAACACAATTAACAAGCAAATTTTTCACAATCTCAATACATATATGGTTTTTACAACAGTAACAAAAGAACCAATAGTTTGACAGGATATAACAATCACATTAAGTAGTTTTAGTGTACAACAATGGCAAATATAGCTGACTTATTTTTAAATATACAGGGAAAAAATGTATCAACAGTCATTTAATAGTATGTATTTAGCTGACGTATTTATGTCTTGAAGATATCCGACTTGAAGATATCCGTGTAGGCTAATGTGAATTTAGCTACTGATTGTTTATCACTATTAAAAGTGTGAATCAAAGTTCACTGAATAAGACACTAATGTATTCCTATGAAAGTGAACTGGCTACCAGAACACAATCCACTATGAATGGCGCGGTTTTGCTGTGTCCAAAGGAAAACTGTCCCGACAGCAGAGAAATTTATTATTTTTGATTTTGAGGGGTTCAATCCTTATTAGGGATGGGGTGAAAGAAACCTCAAATCCTCAAATCCAATCAAATCCTTAGTATTTGAAGATTCAATATTCAAGGAAACAGATAATAAAATATATTAGAAGAAATTAACTAAATTAAAATACTCAACAGTGATAATTTCTGAAGTTTACTAATTAAATTATTCTCTTCATACACATTCTCTTACCATCCCCCAAGATATTGTACTTTTAACATGTAATATATAAATAAAATACAATATGTATTGATATTGGAAACTTAACTTGTGAAATACATTTAAAGTTTTAAATGTTTCAACATAGTTAATATTTTTAATTTCTAGTATATTATTTAATTTTTGATCTTAGAAACCTATACACCTATCCCTCACTTAGCACGTCCTCAGATTGCGCGGATTCATTTGGCTCAAAGTGAATTTTACTGCCTCAGTCTTGAATAGCACGTCTGCAAATTTTGGTTGGGACAAAATCTCCGCAGGCAAAAAAAAAAAAAGTTGAGTACGACGCCACAATGTCTGTTTCAACTTCTGTAAACAACAGATGTGCCATGGGATACAGTTAGCCAAACAAGGGGGGAAAAGATGCGTACGCAGGTCTGACTACACTATCAGCTATGACAAGATAAATTGCGGCTATGGAGTGTAAAATACCAAATGTTTTTACGTCCGCGCGTATGCCGCCGTGCTGTACCGTTGTCGCCTGGCCACAAACCAAACTGTACGTACTTGATCACTCATAATGCATCGTGTTCAAGTATTTGAGACAAAACTACAAGTATTACGGCGCACAGATTGTCATGAAGGCCACGCTTATGTTGGTCGCACTTTAGTTTTAAGCGGTCAACTGTGCGCACAATCGTACGAAATAAGGACTCTTACCAAAATTTATATAAGTCTGATGCTGTTGGTTGTACTAGCGGGAATATATTTGACATTAGATACCAGAACAGAAATGAACAGATGATTCACGTGGGAATAGTTGTTAAATGAATATTGCAATGAAAAAAGAAAAAAAAAATCATTGGCCTGACAGGATTGGTGTGAACCAGGTGGTGATACGCGAATAAGCACTTTAATTTTTGAAAAATTAAAATGTAATTATCCGGACAGTAATATTGGTTTCACTGTCAGTAAAGGATGGTTTGGAAAGGTACACGACGTGAGTTGAAGGTCACGCTCGGGCGGGCAAGTCAGCCAGCCGACTGACGATAAAGTACATAGCCACGTATATCCCTTTACGCGGTGTCGTATTTGTCATACAAAGTGATATGGGAGGCATATAAAGATAAATGGTGTGACATATTTAGTGTTATTCAACGCATTTATATTACGTAGAGTATATTTTCCTACACAATTTTGAACACATTAAATAAATTAGCCTTGCTACTTACGGAAACAAATGCTTCAGAATACGCGATTTCGTATAACACGAGCATTTTTAGGAACAAATTAGTCGTGCTAAGTGAGGGCTAGGTGTATTCTGATTATAGAGGTAAACTGAAGGTACTCTTTGGGATTCAAATTTGAGACTTGGATTCGAGAAGATTGGGATTCGAGCCCATCACTAATCCTTATTAGTTTTGAATATATGGCATTACTTAAGCTCTTCTGACAATCATCGGGAAATATGCTGGGCCAGAGGACAGAGTTGGGGAATTTAACATCTCGTCAATAAAACAAATGGGTGGAGGAAAACGAGAGTAGCTTGAGATGACTCACAGAAACGTCCACCAAGTTCCTGCAAGGCTTAACCCCGGCGGGAATCTCTCGACCTCCGAGCGCCCTGTCGGGAGGATAAGGAACGGAGGCTGTTGCCCCAAGGGTGCGGAGCGAGAGGAACAACACACCAGAGCTACGGGCATTCTGATGTATGAGCATTTGAATTCTCTGTGAAACTAATACAATATTCGGTGATGAATTGTGCATTACGTATCACACAAAAAGTAATTTACACACATAAAAAAAACAGGAAATGTAAGGTACCAATAAGATGAAAATATACAACTAAACCAACATGTTTACGTACTGTATTTGATTTATGCATGCAGTGAAATCAAACCTACCAAAATACAGCACATCTTACAGCATAACTACTTAGTTGACTCCGTTCGGAGCAATCACATTGTCATCTGCAGAAATGTCTTTCCACGGGAGCCTTGCATTTTCAGTCACGAGACACACCGAACTATCCATATTGTCACTGTAGAAATATATGTACTCTCAATACTATTAACAGTTATTTAGGCACCCATGCTTCTTTTAAATAATATTTACATCAGTCTAAAACCCCTTGATTGGATAACATATGATTACAGACATGTATGACTTACATAAGAGGACTGTTATGTGTAAGGAAATTATTTGGTTACATATACATATATACATTAGTCTAGCAGCAGTACTAAAAATTTTTAAACTTTGAATTATACAGTACACCTGTAAGTGTGTTTATGAATACATGCTGGGACCATTTAAAATATTTATATACAGATTGTAAATTGTGCAGTAGTTATTGAAATATTCTTTTGCACAGGAAACTAGTAAAGATATTGGCACTTAATTTTCGCATGGGAAAAAAATTTCTATACTATGCAGGATACCTACTTTGGAGACATGCAGCATTTTGGTAAATATTTATTCAAAGCCCTTGAATATAGTAGAAATGGAATTTATTTTACAACTGCTGCATCTCAAAACTTTGTAACTGAATATCTATAACACCATGTGTGCTTTGAACTTGGTTACACACTTTTTCAGTGATAAAACTATAAGGTGATTGCTTAAAGTGTGGCAGTTGCACGCATCACAGCCACTCACTGGCCTGCAAGTGCCGGTGCCACCCTTAGCGCCTCCTTGTGAAAATATTAACAAGTTCCGGTAGGCAGTCCCCTTAAGAAGGTCCCACAGAAACACACTGCCAGAGAAACTGTCGTGGTTACGTGCTGTAATGCCTCACACAACACAGGGATCAGGGCAAGGCAAGCCTCCTGCCTGCCGGTGGGCACGCCAGCACGTTAGAAACAAACAAAACAAATTTTATACTCAGATTGATAATTATCACTTAACAGAACAGACATTGAACATTTCATTCTCAAGACCACATAGAGACCCTACAATTCTGCAGTAGATTTTACCCTAGTGCTGTCCTACATCTTGCACCTAGTGTAATTGGATTATCGTTAAAGAGACGACCTCGAGTCATTGGTAAACATTTGGCGATTTAGCCACTGGTAATCACTAAGCCATTAGTCGTGCAAATTTCACGTGGTTCAGTGAAAGACGGAGATGGTCTTATCCGAGCGGCAGCAAGTGAACAGTTTACCACCTGATAATGAGCAGAACAGTAGTGGCACTTTGCCTGGAGGTAGAATATACCACAACATGATTCAGTCTCTAGACATACAAAGATTATTCAATGACAATGTAAAATACAGAAAATAAATAGCAAGGAAGAGCATCATGTTTACTACACAAAAAATTACTTAAAAAAAAATTTGTATAGATCAGTTGGAAACTAATATTACTGATTAATGGTTTATTTTTTTGCAAAGAGTAGATTTTCTGCAATTTTTTAATTTGACATAAATTACACACAGATGGTATGAATAAACAAAACCATTTGTTTTTTGTCTGTAACATGGGTTCCTTCATGATAATTGATCTACTCTTACTATTTAAACAATTTTTTTTAATCAGTGTTTTCAATAAAGTCAACTAACTAGCAAGACTAAATTATAGTTAAGCCATTACCATAAGTCATTTAAAAAATAAACATTTTTTCTTTAATAATGCTATTTTTAATCAAATAAAACTTGTATTTGATTGCAGTAAAAATATTACTTAAAAATAATAAAAGAAATATTGGAATTAATTATAATGTTATAACATTCTGTGTATGTGGCAGAAAACAAGCAAACCACATTAAAAATATATAAAAAAATTTAAAAACAACATAACACAGTACCTAAATGACTTCTTTTTTCATGGAGGAGACATGATTAAGCTTCAAATAAAAAAAAATTTTGTTAATTTATTTCATGTGAGAAAATAAAAACATTATAAAATAAGGTATAACTACATTATGATGTAACTGTTTAAAAATCCAACAACTTGTATCAGCTATTTGATAGTAATATTATGATGGTTAATAAAACCATGTAGTATTAATTTAAATCATAATAAGTTTATTTCATGAAGGAAACTTACTTAGACTTTTTCATTCTCTAGTGCTTATTTTAACAAGAGGAAGTTCTTAGCTACACAAAATATAAACAATTAGTTTTAAAAAATAACATTTAAAAATAATCACACAAATAAATATCCATGTATCTAAAAACAGTTACAAATGACACTGAACCTACAAAATTGTATGTCATATTTTCACCCCTTTGCCATGAGATAAAATGCATTTTGTAATAAATATTAAGTACATAAAAAAATAGAGAGCAAATAATTGTGCATAACGCACACACAGCCTTCTGTATACTTCCTTCCAACAGGCTCAATTAGAGCATTGTCATTTGTTAATGATTGATCAAATGAATGATGATTGAATGACATGATAGAACTAACTATGGCAAATCTCTTGTTGACATTGGGGTCATTAGAGATGGTGAGGGGTGGTTAGATGTGAATCGAGCCCAAACAGAATTAACAGGAGGGAGGAAACCTGAGCACCCTGAGAAAACCCACCATGTAACATTTTCGACTAGCCTCAACTGAGGGTTCGACCCTGCCGGCAGTTAAAAACCCGGGTCACCTTGTGGGGAGGCAAGTGATCTGACAACTTGACTACAGCATCCTTGTCCCACCTTCACGAAAGTTTTGAAGAAAATGGCGATATAATAAGTAACATTAAATATGAAGGGACCTTTCAGCGTGGTCACAATTGACTATTAGTGTATTCAAATGTACAAGAGTTCACTAGCAGCGTTGTCTCAACAGAGACAGCAAGAAACTAGCCTCTATGGGATGAAGAGACAGTCACACTGAAACTTGTTTGAGTTTGTTTTGTACAGACAAAAAGTCGAACAATATCGCATAATCAACCTCACACATTTCACATGTTTTGGCTTCTGTATGCCATTTAAGATTACACGAGCCACTTGAGAATAATATTTTATTATCTGTGCATTCGTGACACAAGCAAAATTAGCAACTCAATTCATAAAATGTAATTATATTATATGTATAGAGTCATAAATTCCAAAGTTATCATATAGTGTTTGCAGAGTTGTGTTCCTATTACATTTTGTGGCTACACATGACATATGACACTTGTTGACATATGCCTTAATAGACTAGTGTTATTATTACAATGGTTTCAGTTCTACGTGTGACATCATCAGCTACTGCCTCCCAACAGTCGTAAACAACAGCCAGTTAGTAAAATCGGAATTAAACGAGGCGCAAGTGCGACCTGCTTGCTCGGTGGTTAGAGCTCCCCCGGCGGGTGAGCCAAGAGTTCTGGGTTCGATTTCCGGTTCCGGGTCGGGGATATTTTTGCTTGTGGGAAATTTACTTTCCGAGGTTCAGGGCTGTACCTAGTGTTATCCCTTCAGAACCATGCTGTGGAAGACAATGGCGAACAACGTAGAATTACCTTGCCTAGTACACTCCAGTCATATCCCTGCCCCCTTTTTGTGGCGATGGCTAAGGATTCCTACCAGCTTCCGAGCTGGTCAACACATCATCATTCACGTGTAAAAACTTGGGAGGATATTTTCATTCATTTAAAGTTAAAAAGATTTAGAATAAATTTTTAGAAACTGAATAAAATAGAAAAAATCCTAATATGGAAAAGACTTATCTCCTCGAGTTAAAACTCGGTAATGCACTCCCTCACTGTCAATGCAAGAAAGAAATGAAATGAATGGTCATAGTGGCTTGTTGAAAAAGTCATTATATACAGTAAGCAATGATGAGATGAGAATGAATCATTGTCGGAATGAATAGACGGGGGAAACAAGAGCACCCCACGAAACCTCACGGACTCATTGCAATTGTTGCCACATCTCCCACTTGTGGACAAATCCTATGGTTTGACCACATAGGGACGTGAACCCGGATCACCTGAATCTGGCCACTCAACCACTGTGGCCCCTAGCAGGTAAGAACATTAGACTCCAGCAAGATGGTCAACGAAGGAAGCGTCAGACGGTGGTCTCTGGGTTCTCGTTGGGCTCTCTGAGGGAATCCAGTGCATCCTGCCGTGGCAGCGAGCCGGATGATCGGCGGGAGTTCCCCCCAGACACCTGCTCCTGCGTGTTGCCGCCTGCCACCACCAGGTGGTAGTAGTTGCCGGTCGGCTCCAGGAGCTGAGAGAGCGATACGGACGAGCCATGTGACGAGGACAGGTTCCGGTCCGCGCAGACGTCCCTGGACGAGTCGTTGCCATTATCAACCGGGGAGACGGGCGTGGTCACGGACGAAGGGGAGTCTGCGCTACTTGCCGTGTCGCTGCCGAAGCCGCTGGACACGGCAAAGCCCCTGTTGAAGAACTCGCCCGGCAGGGCACCGTAGGGGCCCGTCGATGGGGCGGAGGCCTCGGAGACCAGCGGGGTGCTCTCGTCATCGCTGTCCTCGCCGTCTCGCTCGCTCAGGCTGAGGGAGACGCGCGGCCTCTTGGAGCCGGGGCTGCGTGGGGGGGAGCCCTCGTCCAGAGAGGAGCTGGACCGCCGCGCCCGAGCACGCCCCTCGTCTGAGTGCGAGCGCCGTGCCGCAGAGCGCCCGAAGCAGTAGCACGGCTCGTCGGCCGCCAGCACCTGCAGCTGCCTGGACGTGCAGACGCTCCTACACGAGCCAGCACGTTGCAACTCGCCATGACGCTGGGCCTTATCCGTGTCTGCCCCCGTCTGGTGCACTGGCGAGTCTTCCCTCTGCGTGTCCTCACAGCCGTGCGCACCGCAGTCTGCACACATCACACGGCACTGTAACAGGAAGTGCATGTGGAGTCGAGCATTCTTCCTAGCAGGGGGACTTCGTAAGTATCAAAACTAGGGAGTATAAACTGAAATCTGATGAAATACTGATGGCGCTATGCCTGTACATATAATTTATTAATTTACCTATTTTGTATTGAAGGAAGGTGATTTACACCTTGTGCAGCATTGTCGCTTGAAAGCAGATAGTAGAGGTGATATTTTCTAAGTATTAGGCACAAGTCTTAACAAACTTTTTTGTGTCGGTCCAATAAAGATACTCGGTGGCTGTGTTCACAAATGTACCGTTATTTTGTGGCGAGTGTCTTGTTTATAGTCCAACATGACTCACAATCATGAGCTCAGTGTTGGCGACAAGTGGTTCGGAGCCCTGTACATAATCTTAGAGAATCCATCATCTTATACTTCTGTGCATAGCCATACGATGCAGAGTTCTGTAAAAAAACAAAAAACATTATTCCTGTTGGAGTCCTTTATTCTCAAAAGGGCAAGTATTGCTACCAGATCTCTACGAGGCTGAATTGTAGTGAAAATGTTAGAAGCAGTCATTAAATTGACTTAAAATCTAAAGGTCTTTTTAAAAAATACAATACCAAGTATTCTACTAAATTAAAATTGAAAATTTTTTGTTTCATATACTTTAACTGGTATAGTAAAAATTATATACTGAATAGCTATTTACTTTCTGTTTGAAGTTGCAATTATTTTTGTTTTATATAATTTTCTAATTAGGAAAATGCTTTCTGGCCACTAAATTATATAATTAATTTTCTTTATAGATATATTTAGGTGCCACTTTATTTGATAAAAAAACTTAAAACATTTCAGGGAACTGATAAGTGATTGAAACTTGTTAGATTTCAATAAAAATAGATACTAATGCCTTTCTAAATTATGGACAAAAATTCCAGTAAAGAACCAATATAGAACACAACAGCAACAAAACTCTTTGATGGAATAGGAACATTCTATATCCTTGAAATGCTACCTTCTCCCTTCCAATCAAACTCTAGGAGAGCTTCTGCAAAAATGACACACTGCATTGAGAACCAAAGTACCAAAAAGCAAACATTTCAAACTGCAAACTTAGTTAAATTACTTCCAAAACCTCTACAGAAACAACCTGTCAATGATAACTGTCTTTGACATAGCATATCATAACTTTGGGTTACACATTCTGGCTTCGCTGTTTTTGCGTCTCACTAATTTTAAGAGGCAAAGGTCATGTCCCATATAATTTTTTTGTACGTTATTTGAAACTATGGTAATATCTGGTATGCTTATGTGCTGCAGAAGCTCTCTCTGGTCCCCCCACTCCTCCCAACGAGTAGGCACCCGTAACCCTTGTGTGCACCCCAGGTATGGGGTCACCAGAAGTGAAGCCCAAACTCCATGCTGTCTCACACAAGTCTCTCGTGCTGCTGCCTCCCATGCACTTCCCTAACAGCCTGTGCATTTGTTAGCGCTCCACCTGGCGAGGATTTGAAACACCGTCCATCACATGGTTTAGCTGTGCAGACTACCTGGGCACAGCTTTACACTTGAAAGCTTTAAACTGAAAAATTTATTTTTCCACAAATGTTATACAAAATTCTTACAATCACATTATTTAAATACTTAAATGTAAGAAAAAGAAACCATCTGATAAAACTCCTTGACTAGCAGATATTCCAAGAAACATAATCTTACCAGATATCATAGGTTCAAAGATAATACAAAATAAACGAAACCTGACCTTATTTTGCAAAATTAGCGAGCTCTAAATACAGCGAGGACAGAACATATGACCTGGACACAGAACGAGATGGTTCATGTTTATGATGTATTCGTGATGTCACGTGATGTTTAAAGGATCCAAATTCATAATAATTTTATGTAACTTGAAGCAAAATTTGACAGTGTGAAATGCCCTTTAGCTTCTGTCACAAAACATTAGCTCTTTGTCAAACAGTATAACGCTGCATTTAGTGCCAATTCAGTTTCTGTCTGTTGGATTTACAGCGTTTGTCCTTATTTCACACAGCAACGGAGCAACAGATAGACATAATTTTTTTTTTCATATAGATAGTTTAAGGGTCGGAGAGTGATATAGACTATATGTAATTATAAAATTCTATCCATAAGAGAGTGAAAAAGGGGTAAATTCAGTTTTATAAAAGAAAATCATGGGAGATAGGTCATAGACATGACAAACAGCAAATTTGTGTAATTTTTCTATGTCCGCCACATGGTCATACACATGGTAAGGTCTGGCAGCTTCCTATCCTTCTCCTTGGTGAGACCCGTCCGCTTAGTGAAGCTTGAGGCTGATAGCGAACTAAAGGTACTTAAAACAGTTAGAATTTTGTCAATAGATGGCATTGCCTTGAATTTGTAATGCTCTATTTGGTGCATAAGTCATGTATTGACTTTTTGGGTTAATCGACTTTTTAAGAATGCAGGACGTCATGTCATTCGAACTCCTGCCATACATGTGTGAGTTAAACACTATCAGAGTTAGCGTGGGCAAAGATAAAGCGATGCATTCGGGAATTTAATACCGTGTGAGAGTTCTCCGTGCAAGCACTTCAGACGCACACACTGGATACTGTTAACTCCGAAACAAAGGATGACTGGGTAGGCTATTGCAATCATGTAGAAAAATTAAAAGCTGAATACTGGAAGACGGACTGCACAATGAACATGGCAATGGACCAGTTTTTAATAAATTTACATGACGATAGTGACGATGACGAATTCGTTTCCTCTAACAAGTAACAGTGTAAGGGACAGCAGTGATGAATATAGTGATAGTGATAGTGATAATGCTACGTCGTGTTCGGCTCAGCCTTTGTAAGAGGTAGTATACATTCTTTAACTTAGGACATCTAGTGCTAATTTAATGTTTCCGTATTGCCCCGTTTTACACTGTGCTTAATTTTACAACATACACAATTACTATTTTCACATTTTCACAGATACACAATTAAATGCTGCACTTTCATTAGTGCGCTGAATATTTTTAGAACGCATAATATACAGCTGGACCGTGCCGTTTTTCGCATGCGCTGTCTCCCCACCGCTTCGTTCTGCCAATCCATGTCGAGCAATTTAGTGACTCTGTTCTAAAGAATAACCATTAGTGGTAGAAAATTTAAGACAACTGATTTCAAGTACCCCATGCAATTTTATCCATTAAAATTAATTGTTTTGTTTATTACATGATTCTTATTTTGAGCTTATTAAAAAAATTATTTTATACTTCTGAGTTCAGAAAGAATGTTTAGTATTTTTTTAAATATGGTTAATTCAAAAAATGTAATTTTTTTTTAGCATTAAGGTTTTACCAAAATGTATATAACTACTAAATAGGTTGGAAAAATAATTTTTACTTTTTTTTGTTCTTGCAACTGATAAAAATAACTTTTTTACATTATGATTTTGGTGCATTTTGAAAACACACAAATACTTACATATTTTCTTATTATTACCAATTATTATATTGTAAAATGCATCATGTATCAACCAAAATTATTGTTTCGGTGAAATAAGTGTCATGAAACATGTAAATGTTATATTTGTTAAATTACATGCTACCTATCTTTATGAATAAACCAAATAAAAAAACACAGGAATTTGCAATTTAAAAGATTAAATTAACCTAAAAATAAAACCTTGTCTCTAAAAAGGTCAATATAATGGTACACTGGCCAAAATAATGGTATAGTATAAAATCTAAATTTACTAATTAATTTAGCTCTCTCTCTATTCCAATGCAGGTGTTTCTTGTAACACTTAAAATTAGGGTACAAAATTTTTATTATTCACAATATTTGATATCCAGGGAAAAAGATAAATATTTTTCTTTTTTAAAGTGAAGTTCAGAAATTCAAATACTGAAAATCTTTGTAGTTAACAAAATACACCATTCATCTCTGCAAAAGCTACGAAGAAATGTTTGTATCTGACACCAGTTGCAGTTATCTGAGAATGTTCGTTTAGCGGTCCTAGGACTATTTTTGAACCAAACAGAAATTGCATGTATCCCAAATGTACACAAATTTTCTTGTTTAAAATAATTCATTGGTTATTTCTTCAAAATCTAATATTTCTATGTTTTTGCTCACATATTAATTTATTCTTGATATTTTAGTTCAAGAACTGGATTCGAGGTACGTACTTATCTAACACTTTCACTCACACTTAGTCAATTCCTAAGATATACCTAGTTTCAATTTTTTTTACTGTAACTAAACAATTATTTGGATTATTTTTTGTGTGGTAATAATCTTACACTATAATAATATTAATGTACAGGTATTTTATAAAATTAATAAAAGCAAAATAAAATTTATTTTATAGCCATAAAAGAATTCTATTAGAATGTATGTTCAGCTTAACCCACACATTGAAGGTTTGATATACTCCATGTATCAGTGTGATATGGTGTGTCCACTTCAGTGATGAATAGACTGGGCGGGTTAATTCTAGACATGAATGTGGAAAAAAAAAGTGGATCCAACTGATTATTACTTGGAAGGCTAATGTACATGTAAGAATAACCCATTAGTCCTGAACACCAAAACTCGAAATGACAGGCAGACAAACTTTGGCGGTTTAAATGTAAGTTCCGATTAGGGTCTAAAGCACCTCATATTTCCCTTCTTAAGCTTAGGCATAAAAATTATAGTATTATCATAGACACCCACAATTCGTACCAATCCTCAAAGTCATTGTTTGCCATTATACACTTTTCATTATTTATTTTCATTAAAACTATATTTGCGTATATTTTTATGGAACAAATACCCTAATAATGGTATGTCTAACAAACCTGGTCACTACTGTCGTGTACAGCGGCTGCAGAGCATAGCGAAGCGTAGGAAATAGGAAATACACAGGGGTGCGTGCATGAAACATACATGGATTTACACTGGCAGCCATTGTACATGCACTAACCGTGCAAGGTGCTTCGGAGGCAGAATGCTGTTACTGGAGTGTGCAGCCACATAACTGAATACAGTACAATCTAGCTACTCTGAACATTTCTGATGGAAGCACACATAAACTATGGTTAGTGGGCAAAAAAAGCACTTAAGTAAAATATATGTGTTTAAATTATTAACTTGATGTTTTTTATAATTTATTTATAAATTGATGGATATGTTCCTTATGTGGGTAACAGAAAAAACAACAACATTGAATCCACAGTAGAGTCCCGCTAATATGGACTAGGTGAAACCAGACCCTGTCCGAATCACAGAAAGTCAGGATTTAAAGAGTTTGCCTTAAAATGCATGTAATACAAGTTTTAGATGGGTAAAACAATAAAAATATGTTTTTTCCCCCCCTTCATAAATACAACTTATTAAACAGCTATCGTAACTGTAGAAGTGGGTTTTTAACCTACGGAATGATGCAGAATTAACAAACTATAAATCCTACTTTTATTCATAGAATCCTGTCCAGATTTACCAATGCCCTGACAAGCAGGGTCCGGATTAGCGGGAGACTACTTATGTGCATTTGTCACTGTGTGTATTCAGTTATGTACTTGACAAGTGAAATAAATTTTCAAAAAATTTTGGACTTATGTTCTATTTTCCACCGTCTTGTTCCAGATAGGTTTGGAACTGGCTGCAGATTTTTTTTTAGATTCGGGCTTAGCACATTTTTGCCAGCCAGGTCACAGATGACAAAGCACAACCACACAGATTAGGGGTATCTGGAAAGGAACTTGCATGGTCTATGGAAAGGCACTCGCCTGCAGAGGTTTCAGGAAGCAACGGCAAATCGTAATCGGGACGGTCGAATCCCGTGGCATGCGAGTTCACTCTCTCACCACTGCACCACCCAACTGTGCAGTTGCTGACAGGAGCGACCTCTCTAACCCGGTGGGACGTGCTGATCAGCCAGTACTCACACCCGTCCACCCTGTCCCTGCTGGTTGTCGACACGGTCTCAGTAATTACGTAGTCTCACGATGAGACAAGACTTTATGGTTTTATGTTTAGTTCAGTTTCATTTATGAAAAACTGATTTAATTTTTTTACAAAAAGCTGTTTTTTAATACTTAATCCACCAAAATAGTGGTAAAATCAATATTTGCATCTTTACGATAAAATAGTTTGTAATAAATTCATCTAAAAAAGAACAATAAAAATAATCGAGAACTTGTGCTTTAAAAGTGATTCAATAAGAGATTCCCAACAAAACAAATTAAATGAGTTCTGATCCATGTACAATGTTTTGTCCGGAAATGACATTTCTTGAATTTCAAACATTAAAAGATTGCTTTTTTTTAAGATTTGGATTAAGTTTTGGTTAAATACTACTTAGTTCCGTGATATCACTTGCATTGCGGTGCTGTGTGGTGTGTTAACTTGAGTTTCGGTGTTATTGGGTGTTTTGACATGCTTATCTGTGTTATATAGATTTGATCACAATTCACCCAGTAATGACGTAGTCTCAAGGACTCATCAGAACACAGATGAGAAAAGTAGACGGCGTGATGAAGCAGCAACAAAATACAGTGGCAGGAGAAACATGAGTAACCTCACAATGATGTCCACCACACGTGAGCGATCTAGGTCACACTCAGCCAGATGGGGGATAGTGAACTTATCACTAGCACCATGGTCCCGAGCGCATCAAGCAACACACCATTTCTATAGTACAAGTTGTGTAAAAAAAAAAATATCAAATTTTGGGTACGTATCCATAACATGTGGAGGGGCCAGGAATGTCGGTGAACGTACGTCCAGATGTGCTTCATTTATTGCTAGATCTGTTGCTGTCTACGATGAGATACACTGAATCCCTGTTGTGTGGAATACCATATTGGCAATTGTCATACACGCGAGCGTTTGACTGTAGCTGTGTACCGTGGCACTGCGCAGTAACTCCATGCAGTTCACTAGTGCATGTGCCATTGTACTGTATACGGTCAACATACCGTACGATACACAGACATTGCTGTGCATAGAACCGCTCACGTAGGGTGAACTGACGTGTCACCATCACGGACTGGATAACAGAGTAGTAGTTTGTTGTGTGCTCTAACAAAATTTCATTCAATTTAATCTAAAGACAATTTAAGTCCAGGACTAAATCAAAGAACAATATATGTTAATTTTGCATTAACAGAATACTTGAACTGGTTAGACAAGACAACATTGTTTTATGCATTTAAAAATAAAGTTGATAGTAACATCTTTGGCAATGTGTGTGCTTAGAGATAGACCTAGAAGGATGGTCATGTAGTTGCACATCGTTTTATATATATTTGAGCCTACTGCAAAAGTTAAAAAAAAGCTTTGTAAAAGCTCAAGTTTTATTGACATTTAAATATTTCAAGCATTTCAAAACTTCGAAACTCAAGACTTATGATGTATGGATGTACCATTGGACCTTGGGAGTCAGTGTAAGGAGACAGAGCATGTGGTTTATCAACTAAGCTGTTCCCAGGCTGTAAATTCACATAAAAGTTTGCAATTACATATAATGTGACTCTTACTTTTAGGTTTAGCAGTTATGGTAACAATTATTGCATTATATTCAGTATACATGGTAAATGTAAACATGTCCAGTTGCAGTGTATTAGTGGGCCAAACTTAACTAGCCGTACAGTATTTCAACATGTGCAGTGTTCACTGATGTTTAGATGCCTATAAAATATACAAATTGAAAACTTTTAAAGAACTTTCAAGCAAGAAAACAATAATAATTTTGTATGTACAGTAGAGCCCTGCTAATCCTGAGGTGGGATCGCACACTGTCCGGATCACCGAAAGTCTGGATTAAATGGAATTTTCCGAAAAATGCACATATACAAGATTTATATTGGTGAAAATATAAAAAAGTATATATATATTAATAAATACAACTTTCCTACAGCTTCATTGTAGTTTTAATACTATGCAGACATCAGTTTTTATGACCTACAAATGGATGCAAGATTAACTAGCAAAACAGAATTTTTTTTTAAATCCAGTTGGGATTAACCACATGAATGGATTAGCGAGGTCAAGATTAGCAGGACTATACTGACTAACATTAAGGTGAAATATATTTTGCCGTTGCACACGTACAAGTATTTGCTAAAATATTACTTTCAAACTATTATATAAAAAAAAATCCCCTAAATCTGATATTTATAGTCCAGAATATTTTAATATTTGTTTCCAGATCACATTTGAACTTAAAAACTGATATTCACACAGGCCTTGTGTCTTCCCATCTATAAAACTTGACTTCATCATAATTTGTGACATTCAGGGGAAATGGCAGGTTATTAGTAAAAAAGAATTTTCTATATTTCTTATGTTGATATTTTTCTAAAAAAAGTTTGTTTTTTAATTTTTTTTTTTTAAATTTCAGATAAACTTTTACTGTACATTCTTCTTTGATGTTTAAGATAATCTTGTATTGTTGAAGAATGCCATATTGCTCTTTTTTATTTATTTCAAATTGCGAACATGTTAGAAAATTGTTGTGACTGTTTTATGCTGGTATGTCTGGCACATTTCAATCATGGAGATTATTGCAGTATTAAAATGTGTTACGTTTTCTTTCCTGTTTTTTTTTATTTGTTATTGTATATATACTTATGTTATTAAAAACAGTGAGGTGACCCAACAGAAAAACATTTTACTCGCATTCAGAATGACTTGGGCTCAAATCTCGGCCTGGCCATTCTGATTTTGGTTTGCCATGGTTTTTCCGAAATAATTCTACGCAAGTGCCAGGATGCAGGGTTCCTGGAGACAGGGAAAATCTGGAAAGCGAGGAAAACTCAGGAAACTGTAAAAGTGTCTTAGAAACCTGGAAAACACAGGGAAATTGGCGAAATATAATTTATAAAACCGTACAAGTTTTTTTTTAAATATTATGTAGTATCTTTAATGTCTTTAAACTGCTTTGTATTTTAATCAAACTTAATCATATAGTTTTTGTGTATCCTTAATAATCCATATCTGATTTTATTAAAATTAATCAAGGTAAGTGATACAAACAACTCTGTATTGAGTTGAAGCACAATCAAATATCTTTAGTTGTTACCTGATCACAATAAATAACGTATAATTTCCAAATTTGATCAAACAAATATATTTATTTTCTTTTTCAGGTCAGCAGAGTTATTTAAAGTTTGCAAACTGTTTATTTGGCATGAAAACATTTCATAATCGATTCTGCATGTTTGTTGGAATTTGTTTTGTTAGTAATGTGTGTTGTAACGTTGTAAGATATCACTTTTCTTGCCATATAGGTCACTGAGACAGGGAATACTATGTGTTAAGTTTAAAAGGGACTCTCAGGGAAATCGGCTGAAGTAAGAGAGTGGGAACCCTGGGATGGTTTCTTAATGCAGGTTGTGGCTGATTACTTCCTCAGGATCCCTGATTTGAAATGTATGAGTCTGTCTGTCTTCAATGACCTAGCTGTCCACGAAACATGAAACCACATTTCTGTACGTACTTATGTCATACAAACGATCCAGTGATCATAACTAGTAGACACTATAAACATACATTTTTGAAGTGAAACTTTTGTTTGGGCACGATGAGAGTAAAATTTCAAGGCCAAATTTTAATGCAACGTTTTTGTGAAACATTTTTGTGAAACGTTTCTGATGCAAAAAGCACAGAGACTACATATAGTAAGAGAACAAATAAAAAGGGACATGCAATAAATATCAGAATAAGAATGCAAGTAATTAATAAAAAATGTCCACAACATCAAATCTCTTTAAGGCTGACAAAATGACAATTTTTTCCAGCCCTGTACATACATAGAGTGAAATAATTTTTAAAACTTTAAGTAGGAAGAAAAAAATAATTCAGAAAACAAGGAAGTGCATGTCTGCAAAGTAAGATATGTGAAAAAAATACACAGGTTTTAGAGTAATCAAAAGTCACATAGTGCTTTTACTGTGGGTGATTTTTTTTTTTTGTTGAATATTAATTATGTCAAAATTACTAAAACTATGCACCTGCTGAAGATGCGAATATTTTTTTTTTGTTTGTGACATTTGCTGTGAATAGCTGGCAGTAGAGCTGCCGACAGCAAATGCATAGAAGACAGACAGACTTAAGTTTTTTTTTATGTTCTCTTTAATTAATTTCAAATTGTTAGATATTAACGAGTGAATTTTATTGCTGAATTGAAGTAAATATTTTACAACCAACCAGTAAAAGTTTTTAAACAATAAATTAGGGAATGAAATATCTTACCCGTCAGTTGTTAGTAAAATTTTAAGAAGTGTACTGAGACTCAAAAACTTGAACTGAGTCAAGCGAATATCTTTGGCTCCACATGACTAGAAAGTTAAGTTAATTTTACTCAACAAGATGAGCCTCAAAAGTACTTTTTAGGAAATGTAGGATTCACACAACCTTAGTTACACACCAAAATTATCACATTTTGGCATATTATTATTATTATTATTATTATTATTATTATTTATTTATTAATTCCAAAGGTCCCGGTGTTTGAAAATAAAGTTAAGATTAGGTTAGTTTTAGTCATTCACATTAATACCCAAAATTAAATGTTACACTTCCAAGAAGCAAAATTTCGAAGCGATACAAATGCACATTTTTTTTGGTATGTAACTGAGATTGTGTGCATTTTAAACTTCCTGTTGTGAGCGTGTACGTGCCTACCTGTGACTAGCTATTACAACTGCGTTTGACACAGCTAACACGTCACAGTTACTTATATTTGAGTAATTACAGATGATAATGCAGTGTAGTGTAGGTTAAGGATAAAGTATATTATCTGACTGGCAAATTATGGTGGTTGGCTGTATTCATGTATGGTTAGTACCAAAACTAATAACATTTAATAATTAAAGCAATGTCAAATTATTAATATATATTATTGATATTAAAATTTCAACACATAGGTAGGTACAACACTTGAACTGAAAACTCATGATCTGAATAAGTTTGCATAGAAAGATTATGTTCAGATTACCCTAACGTTGTACCAGCTTATAAATACCTAACCTACCAAATACAGATAGCCATATATGAATGAATTCGGGTCCAGTTTTGATACTACGCCATCATTACTGAATTCTCAAGGGTTGAAACTACCGGTACTAGCTCAATTTGTGGTAGAGCAGGTCACTCAAGACTTCTGGGTAGATCGGTGGATGGTTGCAGGAACTTGTAGAAAGGGACGCTGCAATAGAGTTCTAATCCACTACGACTTCCGTAGGCTACGAATCAGTGACTGGATCTTTAAATCACTTCAGATATTTACAAATATATTTTCATAGAGTAGTAACAGACTTGTGATGCAGCAAGTCTTGGTTGTCATCGTGTGTTATTAGCAGAGACTCTTATTAGGCGATCAGTCATATGAAGAGTCGCCAAGTGCTATAAATCCACTACATCCACTTCTATCCGACTACCTACAAATTTTGCGGCGCTTCACATCGAATGGGAGAAACAAATATAGTTGCAGAGGCAGTACCGTCATGAATACCAGCTACACTAGTTCCCGAAACTGACGATTGAATCTATTAGTATACAGCAAAGTTCCCATAGATCATTAATGTAACGAGAAAAACACTACAAAATGTATGTATGCAAAGTTTGGATGAGTGTGTAACCAGGTATATGTATTAGATATTAGAGTGTATTTAGGTAGAGTAGTTGAGGGTATACAAAAATCATATATAATTTTACACTTCATACATTTGCAGTATGTGGTGAAGTTCAATTAAAATGATAACTTTGCTTTACTTATTGATTGTTGCTACTCCTTACTCTTAATGTTAACATCCACCAGTAGTCCTACTTTAAAAATGAGTCTCTTAGTTATTTTACTCTTGGACTGAACTAGTTTTGTTACATGTAATAATATTTCTGCTGTTACAAGTTTCTTAATTTGACATTTAATTGCTTGTGTGAATTTTAAGATTTTACTAATCCCTTCATTACTAATCCCAAGCAACTCTGTTTTGGATAAATTAACCAGCTGGGGTTTACTTTCTGATTATCAGTATATACTGTTTGTGAAAGTTAGGTAGCGCGACATGTCATAGATTGTCTGTTGCTGTTTGTTCACGATGCCAACGTAACTCTGTGACTAGCTTTAAATAAAACAACCAATTTTCTTAAACGATTTGATAATTTTACAAAAGTAAAGTAACTTAACTCAGTTTGCTAATGCCAAGGTAAAGGCCTAGGATTAGTTGGCGCTCTGATCAACATAACCAAGTGATTGCTAGATTGTCCTTATTGTATTTTTTGCAAAGAATATTATTATTTCATCGGGTAAATTTATTTGAGGAAGCAGTATGGATAAAAGTTTTCTTTGTAGAAAGCACCATACATAAAACCCTACATATATCCAGAAACTACCTTTTAATTACAGTACCTTGCAGATTTTTCTTAAAACTAATTTGACAGTGTAAACAGTCACCCGTTTACAGGTTGATTTCATTATCTCATGTTTATTGTAAATTAATTATTATATTTAAATATGCATTTGTATTATAAGTTGTACAAGCAATCACACTAATAGGGATAGCTAAGGCAAGTCAGTATGTTTAGTCTTTGGAAATTGCAGCACTTTAATAATTTATTGTCTTCATTTATTATTCTTTGGACGCCTATTCCTTTTTCTGCAAGCTTTACATGAGTTAAACACAGGTTTAATTACAGTACATTGGATTTTACTACGACTGCCTAGTATTCTTCCTGCTAGTTGCGAGCTCGCTGGTTGCTACAACAATCCTGGGAAGTTGAGGTTGAAAAGGAAGGAATAGAGAGGATTCTAAGACGCCATGGTCGAGAGAAGACTTTTCCTTTGCTATGTGTTGCCAAAAACCTGGTGCCCGCAATGGAAACAAGAAGATAGTGTCAGCTACGATAGTTAGATACTACAGTGTTAACAGAGTATTCAGATAGGAGTATTCTGAGTTCATCTACCTCAGAATACAGGTATACGCCTTACCACGACATACGAGGCGTTTCGCGAGTGCTTCCAGCATCACGACTTCTACATCTGATTCCTGTCATCTCGTGGTGAGAACTTTCCTTGTACCATGTTTTCAGGACCATTTTGGTGTCGCAGATCCAGTCACTGATTCGTAGCCTACGGAAGTCGTAGTGGATTAGAACTCTATTGCAGCGTCCCTTTCTACAAGTTCCTGCAACCATCCACCGATCTACCCAGAAGTCTTGAGTGACCTGCTCTACCACAAATTGAGCTAGTACCGGTAGTTTCAACCCTTGAGAATTCAGTAATGATGGCGTAGTATCAAAACTGGACCCGAATTCATTCATATATGGCTATCTGTATTTGGTAGGTTAGGTATTTATAAGCTGGTACAACGTTAGGGTAATCTGAACATAATCTTTCTATGCAAACTTATTCAGATCATGAGTTTTCAGTTCAAGTGTTGTACCTACCTATGTGTTGAAATTTTAATATCAATAATATATATTAATAATTTGACATTGCTTTAATTATTAAATGTTATTAGTTTTGGTACTAACCATACATGAATACAGCCAACCACCATAATTTGCCAGTCAGATAATATACTTTATCCTTAACCTACACTACACTGCATTATCATCTGTAATTACTCAAATATAAGTAACTGTGACGTGTTAGCTGTGTCAAACGCAGTTGTAATAGCTAGTCACAGGTAGGCACGTACACGCTCACAACAGGAAGTTTAAAATGCACACAATCTCAGTTACATACCAAAAAAAATGTGCATTTGTATCGCTTCGAAATTTTGCTTCTTGGAAGTGTAACATTTAATTTTGGGTATTAATGTGAATGACTAAAACTAACCTAATCTTAACTTTATTTTCAAACACCGGGACCTTTGGAATTAATAAATAAATAATAATAATAATAATAATAATAATAATAATATGCCAAAATGTGATAATTTTGGTGTGTAACTAAGGTTGTGTGAATCCTACATTTCCTAAAAAGTACTTTTGAGGCTCATCTTGTTGAGTAAAATTAACTTAACTTTCTAGTCATGTGGAGCCAAAGATATTCGCTTGACTCAGTTCAAGTTTTTGAGTCTCAGTACACTTCTTAAAATTTTACTAACAACTGACGGGTAAGATATTTCATTCCCTAATTTATTGTTTAAAAACTTTTACTGGTTGGTTGTAAAATATTTACTTCAATTCAGCAATAAAATTCACTCGTTAATATCTAACAATTTGAAATTAATTAAAGAGAACATAAAAAAAAACTTAAGTCTGTCTGTCTTCTATGCATTTGCTGTCGGCAGCTCTACTGCCAGCTATTCACAGCAAATGTCACAAACAAAAAAAAAATATTCGCATCTTCAGCAGGTGCATAGTTTTAGTAATTTTGACATAATTAATATTCAACAAAAAAAAAAAATCACCCACAGTAAAAGCACTATGTGACTTTTGATTACTCTAAAACCTGTGTATTTTTTTCACATATCTTACTTTGCAGACATGCACTTCCTTGTTTTCTGAATTATTTTTTTCTTCCTACTTAAAGTTTTAAAAATTATTTCACTCTATGTATGTACAGGGCTGGAAAAAATTGTCATTTTGTCAGCCTTAAAGAGATTTGATGTTGTGGACATTTTTTATTAATTACTTGCATTCTTATTCTGATATTTATTGCATGTCCCTTTTTATTTGTTCTCTTACTATATGTAGTCTCTGTGCTTTTTGCATCAGAAACGTTTCACAAAAATGTTTCACAAAAACGTTGCATTAAAATTTGGCCTTGAAATTTTACTCTCATCGTGCCCAAACAAAAGTTTCACTTCAAAAATGTATGTTTATAGTGTCTACTAGTTATGATCACTGGATCGTTTGTATGACATAAGTACGTACAGAAATGTGGTTTCATGTTTCGTGGACAGCTAGGTCATTGAAGACAGACAGACTCATACATTTCAAATCAGGGATCCTGAGGAAGTAATCAGCCACAACCTGCATTAAGAAACCATCCCAGGGTTCCCACTCTCTTACTTCAGCCGATTTCCCTGAGAGTCCCTTTTAAACTTAACACATAGTATTCCCTGTCTCAGTGACCTATATGGCAAGAAAAGTGATATCTTACAACGTTACAACACACATTACTAACAAAACAAATTCCAACAAACATGCAGAATCGATTATGAAATGTTTTCATGCCAAATAAACAGTTTGCAAACTTTAAATAACTCTGCTGACCTGAAAAAGAAAATAAATATATTTGTTTGATCAAATTTGGAAATTATACGTTATTTATTGTGATCAGGTAACAACTAAAGATATTTGATTGTGCTTCAACTCAATACAGAGTTGTTTGTATCACTTACCTTGATTAATTTTAATAAAATCAGATATGGATTATTAAGGATACACAAAAACTATATGATTAAGTTTGATTAAAATACAAAGCAGTTTAAAGACATTAAAGATACTACATAATATTTAAAAAAAAACTTGTACGGTTTTATAAATTATATTTCGCCAATTTCCCTGTGTTTTCCAGGTTTCTAAGACACTTTTACAGTTTCCTGAGTTTTCCTCGCTTTCCAGATTTTCCCTGTCTCCAGGAACCCTGCATCCTGGCACTTGCGTAGAATTATTTCGGAAAAACCATGGCAAACCAAAATCAGAATGGCCAGGCCGAGATTTGAGCCCAAGTCATTCTGAATGCGAGTAAAATGTTTTTCTGTTGGGTCACCTCACTGTTTTTAATAACATAAGTATATATACAATAACAAATAAAAAAAAACAGGAAAGAAAACGTAACACATTTTAATACTGCAATAATCTCCATGATTGAAATGTGCCAGACATACCAGCATAAAACAGTCACAACAATTTTCTAACATGTTCGCAATTTGAAATAAATAAAAAAGAGCAATATGGCATTCTTCAACAATACAAGATTATCTTAAACATCAAAGAAGAATGTACAGTAAAAGTTTATCTGAAATTTAAAAAAAAAAAATTAAAAAACAAACTTTTTTTAGAAAAATATCAACATAAGAAATATAGAAAATTCTTTTTTACTAATAACCTGCCATTTCCCCTGAATGTCACAAATTATGATGAAGTCAAGTTTTATAGATGGGAAGACACAAGGCCTGTGTGAATATCAGTTTTTAAGTTCAAATGTGATCTGGAAACAAATATTAAAATATTCTGGACTATAAATATCAGATTTAGGGGATTTTTTTTTATATAATAGTTTGAAAGTAATATTTTAGCAAATACTTGTACGTGTGCAACGGCAAAATATATTTCACCTTAATGTTAGTCAGTATAGTCCTGCTAATCTTGACCTCGCTAATCCATTCATGTGGTTAATCCCAACTGGATTTAAAAAAAAATTCTGTTTTGCTAGTTAATCTTGCATCCATTTGTAGGTCATAAAAACTGATGTCTGCATAGTATTAAAACTACAATGAAGCTGTAGGAAAGTTGTATTTATTAATATATATATACTTTTTTATATTTTCACCAATATAAATCTTGTATATGTGCATTTTTCGGAAAATTCCATTTAATCCAGACTTTCGGTGATCCGGACAGTGTGCGATCCCACCTCAGGATTAGCAGGGCTCTACTGTACATACAAAATTATTATTGTTTTCTTGCTTGAAAGTTCTTTAAAAGTTTTCAATTTGTATATTTTATAGGCATCTAAACATCAGTGAACACTGCACATGTTGAAATACTGTACGGCTAGTTAAGTTTGGCCCACTAATACACTGCAACTGGACATGTTTACATTTACCATGTATACTGAATATAATGCAATAATTGTTACCATAACTGCTAAACCTAAAAGTAAGAGTCACATTATATGTAATTGCAAACTTTTATGTGAATTTACAGCCTGGGAACAGCTTAGTTGATAAACCACATGCTCTGTCTCCTTACTGCAACACTTATGCCACTTTAGTCTGAACCTTTTGATGGGAAGGGAAGTGGGGCAGGCATGACAGATGAGACAAGATAACACTCTGGAATGCAGCTGCTAGATAAGGCACCCCTTCCCCCATCCCCAACCTTCCTAGCCACCTCTATATATCACAGCATTCTTTGCTCTCAGAAGAATGGCTTATGAACTTCAGCCATAAAACTCTTTTCCTTATCATTGCTGCATTTTTCCTTCTAAATACCGCTTGGTAATTTCAATAAAGGGAGTGTAAATCGCTCTACTGACAGAAGTTAGCACCAGAAAATCTGTTAGTAAATATTTATAAATTTAATAATTTTAATAATTTTAATTTTTGTGTTTGAACTGTGATATTTACCCCATGAAATATTTTTCATAATCTCATAATATATAAGTTTTGGGTCGCATTATATTCAGTGTCACAGTATTTTTGGGTGAATACAGTATATTGTCCAATGACCCATAACATCAAAGTCTAAAGTTACACAATGTGATATGCAATAGCTTCACTACACTTTCAATACAATTGAATATTTACTATTTCGAAGTGTAAGCACTTGAAATAGAATCAAATACAAAGAATATATTATTTGTCTTGTAATTTGAAATTTTGAATATTCACACAGGCATAAAGCTTAACTCATGGGCAGTATAACATTAGTATTTGCTGTAGAGTCAGCACACATGTAGAGGGTCAAAACTAAGAATAAATAATGACAAATGTACCAAGATCCATGAAACAAACGAGAACATGCTTGCTACAGGATGCAACAGCCAAAGCAGTGGTCACAAGAGAAGTTGCTTGCACTACACTGTGTTCACAGTTCGCAAGAACAGCAGCATTGTACAACAAACATTTGTAAAAAAAAAAAAAAATTCTAATTGCATCCTAACATTCACAACAACAGTACAAAAACAGCCATTTTCAATTGAGATAACATTTAATATCAATTTGACAGAAAACAAAAACACAAATAAAAAAAACTTTCAAATAATTTACATAATCAAAATGAAAGACTATACATTACATAAATGCAAATAAATAATCATGCTTACACACCTGTACCTCAGAAAAGTCACTTATGTCTATTTTTGTTAAAATACTTGTTTTACAATCATTTGCATCATTGGGTTATGAAATTTCTCATTGTATACAACACAAAATCCAGAATTATATTATATAAAGTTAGTAAATGAAGTATATTACTTCCAGTTTGCAAATAAAAACATAAATAATTAATAAAGTAATAAGAAAAATTGATTTAGAATTTTGAATTATGACTCTTAAGATTTAGAATCATAAAGGTTCTTAAGATTTAATTAAGATTTAGAATCATTAAGATTCATCATTAAGATGACACTAATATTAATTTTAAGACTGAAATGCTAATACTGTCAATACCAAACAGCTGAGTAACTACAGTAGAAGATAAGAAAAAAATACCCATTAACTGTTCTCTAGAACAATTAATTGTTCGTGGCATAGTGTCTTCTTCCCCAGAGGCACAGATGTAAAAACTAGGAAAACCACAGAAAAGCTAACCAGTATTCAAATGAAAACACTGAACCAACAAGAAAATCCATAGGTTTGTTTATGTACACAGCACATGCCTACATTTACTCAAATATTCGACAAGAAAAGCACAAATGCCACCATTGTAATTCTTGGCTGCCGTCACTCGTGTACACTCGTGCTTCCAGCCGCTGGCTTGTAAATACCTGACCCGCCACGGTGGGGCTTGGGGTAGGGCTTCGCGGGAGGTGGGGTCCAGAGCACAGCGAGGTGGGAGTGGGACGCGCCCAGTGGGCAAGGCTCTGCGAACACACACGCTAGGATGGAGGGAGGTGGGGGCGGGAATGTGCCAGAGGGGGGCTAGGAGGTATCTCGCTCATGCTCTAACCAATGCTTCCAGAACATTCGACAAGCAAAGCACTACAGAGGCAAACGCTACTGCTAATTTGTTGCTTCACTCAAATACCTTCATACTAAGAGCGTACCTGTTTGAATTAGTGTTCATTTAATTTAGGTAATATAGTTCTGCTGGTAGAAAATCATTAATATAAAGTTAAGGGCCACTGATAGCCTTAAAATTATATTAAATTTAAGTGAAACTGATTTATCTAAAGTGTGAGAAGGAATGTAAAAATTATACACACTATTTATAGCTTTATATTGTTACTAATAATTCTAAGATTTGGAGTACTAAAATAATGGGATAAACTATAACTCTTTTTTTTGTAGTTTTAATTATTTACAAAGAAATTCGTCAAGTTCTGTGTTACTTTATTGTCTGTCTGATGGTTGGTACAGCTGCTGTGGTGCAGAGGGGGAGAGGGAGGAACGAGGGGACGGGAATGTGGAGGGGGGCTCTCCTCACGCGCTGTCCCAGACGAGTTCCTGCTCGTCGCCGGAGAAGGCGTCGCTGAGATCGACGACGCTGCTGGCGGCCGACTCACCTGGCTCGCCGTCAGGCGGCCGCAGGCCACTCAGGAGCGCGGCGTCGCCCGCCTCACCCAGCACGTCCTCGCACGCCTCCTCGTTCAGCGTCTGCAGAGCACCGCAGATCATCTGCTCCTCCAAGGTCACCTGCAACACATCACCAGGGAGCTGATCATCCTGCGCCATCTTGTCCTCCAGGAGACACCAGCTAAGAACTCTGGGGAGAAGATCACATTAACTACGAGTGTACGGCTCCATCCACAAATAATCCGTATCTGCATCAATCAGTATCTGTAAATAATCTGTTTCCGCCATTAATCGGTATCGCTAAATAATCAGTATAAGAAATTAATAGTTATTACTTATTGGCAATTAATTTATAACGATAAAATACAGGATACAGATAATCTTACAATTATGTAACTACCATGATTTTAAATCATCAATACTATCAAGACAAATAAAAATAAAATCATTGAATTTTTACACAGTGTTGATAATGGTACAATACAAAGTTCTAAAATAAGAGGGTAACATTTATTTACCCTCTTATTAAAATTCTAAATACTTGAGCTTTAATTTAACAAACAAATTCTTTCAGGTGTTTCAAAATTTTTATTACCGTTTGATATTCAGAAAAAAATAATCTGTTGTGTTTAAAGAAACAAGACAATTGGGATGCTGGAATCAGTATTTATATACATTGGTACACCCCAACAATGATTCTATTCACCAAGGGAACCAGTCTGTGTTGAAAACATCCACTGGTGCTGTGTCCACGTAAGTAAGATGCATAGTAGCAGATTTGTAACTCCAAAACTGAATGACTTATTTGACAGTAAACCTTTCAAAAGTGGACGTTGACTGGGTCTGCGCCCCCCTTAAGCCCGATGTGCCTCATGTCTCGCCCGGCCCCTCTCCTCCCACCATCTCCCTGTTCAAACCGCCCGCCAACGAGTGTGTGTGCGTGTGCGTGCAGGTTTGTCCGCCCTGCAAGAGGCGATTGAAGTCTGTGCCACGCACCCCTAAAATAATACTTTAATCAAAATAGTTTGTAATTTTACTTATATTTTATTCCCTGAGTGTTTTGTTTTCCTTCAGCTTAAGTAAGGATGGAGCAGCTCGATGTGCAAACACTTTCAGAACGCACCCAGACGCGGGCAGATTATGTTCTGAACTTAATTAATAATGGCCAATACAAGTAAATGTTATTATTCTGTAATAAGTAATTGTATTTTATTATTCAGTGCTCGAGAGGTTCTTATGTGTTATCTGTTTCATCACGTAAATATAAATGGCCTAATGGTAATTAAACTGCTCCCTGCCGCCATGACACCTGGACGACCACCAGTCTATCTCGATCGCCACCCGGAGCGGGACACAGCGACCACGTGTGATTCCTTCCCGTACTCTGGCATGTGGGGACACCTAGACTTCTCGTGAGTTAAGGAGTGTGCCCGCCACTGAGAGCGGGCGGTTAGGCCAGATTTGAGTAGTTAGGGGGTTGTGAGCCTCGTCGCCCTTGGGCTGTGTCACGACCCTGAGAGGTGATAGCTGGGTCCATGTGCCCTTAAACCACGTGGTGGCGCCCAGATTTAGTTGATGCTCACACACTGCGTTACTCTTTCAACCCCAGTGCGATAGCAAAGTTTGAGGTCTGGCAGATGCAATTGGCACATTGTTCAGGTTGCCGAATCTCGTGGAACTTTGCACATTTGAGTTACAATTATGTAATTGTTTGATGTTCCATGAATGGTAAATTACAATATGAAAGGCTCTAAACACAACTTTAACATAGGCATATCTGCGTTGGAAAAATAATGGTGAAAAATGCACACACCTTTAATCACAACTGCTGAATTTACAATTATACTGACAAACTATAAGCAATGTTCAGAAAAGAAGAAACTGTCAATATCATTAATCTATGACTGTGACATTGACAATGTCATCCATCTAGTCACAACCAAACTAAGAAATGACAAGCCACTGCTTGTAAATGATAGATTGCATTTAATTATAACAGCCTGTACGGCAACGTTTCTCTAACAGCAGCATCAACGAAGTGAAAAAATTCTCCTTAAAGGTGTAAATTAATGACAAAAAATTAGTCAATTACATACATACAGTATTCAAATACAATTAATAGCACTTACTAATAAAAGTTATTCTATAGTTTGTTACATAGTTACAGTTAATTACAATTTTTTAAGGGTTGAAATGAGATAAATAAATACACAGAAACACAAGAAAAAAAACTGATTACTGTCATTATCATACTTGCCTCCATTAAAGGTAAGGACAAGATTATATTAACTACAATAAATAGAAACAACAAAAAGCAAGTCAACACACTACATAACAAAGAAAAGCAAGTTAATACACCATGAAGCACCCAAATGCAACTTATTAATAACAGGAAATTATTTTTAGAGTTTAATATTAGAAATTTTCCTTTAAGTCAGACATCTCACTTTAAAAGATTTTCAAAAACCTTAACATAATTGACACTGACAGTATTATTACAGTTGAAGTCATTCCAAAAATGAATTCTATACTACACACCAAAAATATAAAACCCTGTCACTCACACTTTGTCAATTTCTAAAATATACCTACCAACCTACCTCATTTTAATTATTTTGTTGTTACTAAATGATTTTTTTTGGAATTTTCTATGTTGTAATAATTTACTGCTATAAGTATAATATTAATGTATAATTATTTTATACTAATTAATAAAAGTAAAATAAAATTTATTTATTTCATAGCCTTAAAGTATGATGTCCACTAGAATGTAGGTACACATTAACCCACACATTCAAGGTTTGATAAAAATCCATGCATCATTGAGATATAAATTGTCCACTTCAGTGGACGAACATACTGAAAGGGTTAACTTCAGGCATTTTGCTAAGTTATATTCTATGCTCTTTAAGAAAGCTAAATTTTGAAAACTAAATGACAGGAAATTGTCATAACATAAAAACTGTTGAAACCAAGATTGCTTTCAGTTCCCATTTCTTCCCCTTCATGTGTCGCAACTACATTGTAGGCTACCCCCTCCCCTTCCTCGCCCCAACAGGACCTTGTCAGCCACACGTGCAGGACGTCAGTCGCTGCCATACAGAACACAAGAGAGCTGCAAGATTGATTTGCGTTCCACCCAGTGCCAGAGACAATTGCCGAGAGCTATGTGTAGAGGAAAGATTCTATGTATGGTGAATAGCGATAAAAACCTAAATAACAGCGAAATTAAGTCAATACACTGCCCAACACCACAATGGAAGGCAATACACTGCCAAACACCTACATGGAAATCTATAACACCTCATATCATTGAAATTCATCAAAATTCACCTCAAATTATCCTATTTACACTATTAAAATATAGACTTTGTTTAATAAATCATTAGTTTGGTTATTATTAAGAAAAAATGTTATGTACTAAGTAAAAGAAATCTATGTTTTTTAAAAAGTAAATAAAAGCAGTCCATATCAGATGCCATACAGACAAGGCCTACAAAGAAACATCACAAGAAAATGTATATGTATAATGATTTTAGGCTTTTAACAATGCATATCAATATTGGATTATTGCATGTTTTATTTGCTGGTTTTGGTTTAACTTATCTCATCAGTATATAAAGTATTGTTTTATGAAAATATTTTAAGTGCTTACTACAAATTGTTGAAGCAGTTGATCAATGTAATTTTTGTCTATATGTACTTATTAAAATTGTTATAATTTTTAATGATGATAAAAACAAAATCCACTATTTTTAATGACAAAATTAGTTTCTTTAAAACACCATAAAATCTTGGCTCTAGCCATTCGTCTTGTTAATACTTGTGCAGGGCTACCAGTGTTTCTGCGGTAGTCCCTGGTTTGAGTAACAATACAATGTCATCACTGGGTGTGCCTTCGGTGACGAGCATGAATGAAATGGGAGTGTCGTGGGGTACTTCTCGAGCACCACTCCCAGCCTCCCGCAGTGGCCACGGTGACCCAGGTGGTAGCTTCCTGCTTGCTCCAGGGCAGTGAGGGCCACATTATATTTTTTAACTACCGTAATTTTAGGGTCTTACACATATGAATTAATGCTAAATATTAGTAATAGGTCAGATCCCAATTTCCTCAAAACCGAATCTTGAATTAGAATCCCAAAGAGTACCACGAATATACCCCTCGAATCCGAATCTAGGTGTCAACGGTCAAAAATAACATGCACTGGGTTTCCCACTCAGGGTAAAACCAATGCAAATCAGATACCTTAATGGGAATTGCCTTGACAAAATTAAAAATTTTAAACTTATTTCCACTAATACGCTATTCCCTGAAACAAGTTTCCTCAAAAACTCAACAAATAAGTTACTCCAAAAAATTTTAAGGAAGAAACAGTTTTGAAAAAAGGTTGCAAGAAAAGCACTCAAATAACTTGTTCAAAAGTTTAAATAATGATTTCTTTTGAACACAGTGGCGATACAGCACTTAAAATTAAACTTACTAATAAATGCGTAAGTAAATTCAAAATTTGAAAGGACACTTTGACAACTACTCAATTTTGCGCCCATTAAACAATACACCATAAAAATATGACAAATAATTCTGAAAAGTAATAGACTTAATAATTACGTCACCTAACACTAACAACAAGACAATAGTCTTTAAAGTATTATGGAAAAAAAGAGGATACAAAAATTTTTTAACTAAAGAAATTGTTTCTTGTTTCTAGACCCAGGATATACTCAAATGCCAGCAAGCTACACTCGTCGCCACAGTCATTTGGACAGGGGGCGGAGTAAGTTTATTTATCCACATAAAAGTATATTGGCCACAAATTCTTCTTACTTCAAATAATTACTTCTTTCACATGCATAAAACATAAAACGAATCTTCTACGCAAATTCGTTTCCAACTCGAGCGCTGCAGCGATACAATGGGGTTACACTCCAGCTGATCATGCCTGGTTTCAAACCACAATACGCCCTCGGGGACAAGTCCACTTACTGCAGTTCAGGTCCCTCGTAGAGAAAATAAATGTCTCCCAAGACTTATACAAGTAACCTGGGTTCTGCACAGCATCGAACCCAACAAAGTTTTCAAAGGTGCAGCAGGTTGTAATGTTGTAAGACCCCTGCCCTCCTAGCTAAATATTTTTCTTTTAAACTGTTTTCATGCATGTAAACATTTCTTAAAAAGTCTTGCTAAGAATATTTGACTGTTTTTATGTATTTTAGGGTTGATATTTGCACTTGCTGTATGTTTTAAGAATGTACTTTGTATTTTAACAGATATTTTAAATCATTACTATTTTTTATGTAATTGTTCACAATTAAGTCGTTGTACTGGATTTTTGCCTGTTTTGGCCTACTTTTTCAGGTTTTTCTAAATAAGTTTAATTTTGTCAAGTATGTAATTTGTATTATGATTGCTGTTACCTAATGTTCTAGAACAATGGACTTGGTGTGGGATGTATTAGAAGGAGGCAGGCATATGAGACCTATGAGTGTGAGTGAGATAGAAACGGTGATTCCCCACCAAGAGAGAGACAGAAACGATATCTCGTCACTGCGTGGGAAGTGGAGGAGAACTACTCTCCCACAGTGTTGGAGAGAGAAGGAGAAAGTGAATCCCCTGTTTCTATGTGTGGAAATGGTTTTCACTGTATATGTTCTGTGTTCTGATTGGCTTGTAATTGGTAGTGTGAATAAAGAGTGTCATGTGACTGCCCTTCCAGCGTGGAGGAACCAGTGCCATGATCTCGTCAGTTGTCTGTCGATCGCTGCACAACAAGGGCGCGTTCGGTGGCTTCTCGCCAAATATGTAGAGGAATTGTGGGATAGAAAATTTAACGTTGGTGGTCAGAGCCATGCCGAGTTTTAAGTTAACCTAACATTTTTATTTTCATTCGGCCATTTAATTAGAAATTGTGACCATCTTCGTCGGCATTTTGGCTCGTGGTGACTGTGTTTCGCCAGGTGCGGCCAGGTTCGGGGCTTCACTAGTTGTGTACTTCAAGTGTTCAAGTAACTTTTTACTGAAGGACTTAACCTATGTTAGTTTTTTTTCTGCTTAGTTTTCATAGCCCGAGCAAAAAGCAATTATCGACAATTGGATGTACGAGTTGAATGAGTGAGAAAAATTTTGAACGTGATTGGATTCGTCTGGGCATTTTATGTTGAAAAATAAAACAAAAACTACAATTGGCGCTTAACATCTTTTTTTTTGTATATAACGAACCGTTATAAGGTTGTAACACCCCTCGTGCCTCAAAATTGAATTATTTTGAATTAATTAAAAGGAGCCTTGGAAACTTGCTGGATAAAAAAAATTAAATAAATGTTAAATAAATTGATTTACCAGAGGCGACACGAGGTGGGGAACAAACAAAATTTAGGAACTTCCTGTAACAAGCAAGGAGGAAGTTGGGGGATCGTTAAAATCAATAAATAAAAACTACACGATTAACTTGATCTATAGTTTCCCTGTTTTATTTGCCCTGATGAAGTATTTTGTTTCCATTATTTTACACACAAAATGTTTTAACAAGTTTCAAAGATTAACAAAAAGAGAAACGAAAATGGGCTAGCCCGCGATTATTTAAAACAATTTACATTCTTAGTTTGAAATATAAACATTTGCATTATAAGTTTCACACCCAAAATTGGATGGATCCGATGATTACATTGATAATTAGTTCTATTCGTTCTACATGTCCTTGAGAAAAACACTGGTCGCTGGTGGGTTGGTCATCCGCTTAAGATAGTTCGTAGCTAGGTGAAGGGGAAATGTTGAATTTACATTACCACCCGGGGTCTTCAAACGATCACGTCGGGTAGTCGAAAAGTTTCTTCTAATGTGACCCACGGAACAGGAGGGGGGGGGGGGGGGGGGGGGGGTGGCCACGAGATGAGAGCAATCAGTCTCTCCCCGTCATCGACCCTGTCAAAACAGGGGAGTTGCCCAGCACGCTGTAGTCGTGGAGTCAGCCAGGGTCTGGAGCTCGCGAATTGCGCGGCAGGACGCGGATGATTTTTCATTTCAAAAAAAAAAATTAAAAGCTAAAAAAAATAACTATTACATTGCAGACGGACTAAACTACTTGAAAAAGATTATAGGGATAGCATCCCTCAATTAGGCGACTACATAGTCGGTTGCGGCCGGATGGAAGTTTTGCAGAGTCTCGTTGACTCGCCGATAATCAAATGGTCCGTCTGCAGTCGCGGCGCGAAAACTCCCGCGGAGAAATGCGTCTCGTAATTAAAAGTAAAACTTGAATCAAAAGTTGAGGGGAGGACTGGGAGTCCGGACCGAAAGGTCCCGAAGTTCCCCGAGTGAGGGCCATAAAAAAAACTCTGATAGAAGTCTCGAAGCTGGTAGCATTGCGTCGACTTTAGCGCTACCTGTTGGGGGCTGTCTGAAATAAAAAAGAATCGACTCGCCCAAGGCGTCTGCTTAAACCAAGGGTTAAAGGGCGCAGTCTAGTGCTACACTCTGGCGGCCTACAGGGTAAGTTGGCTGGGTGGTTAGCGAGTTTGCCGCTAGGTGTCGCGGGGTGGTCCATCCTGGCACACACATTTTTTTATGCAAGGCATCCTGGGAGACGGTCGCTGTCTGCTGGGGTTTCTGACCTGTCATTGGCCTTAGGCGAATTCTTAGAACCGAAAGAGAGGGGGGGGGGGAAAGTGCATCGACGCTGAGAACAAGCGTCCATGACGTGCTTTTCGAGGAGAGAACCTAATACGTATTCGTGACCAGACTTACTTCTCTCAGCAGCTCTCTGAGAAGTAGCGGCTTGCAGCCCAGAAGCTGCTCTATGCAGTTAGGGTCACGAAGAGAAATGATATTACAGGCTTGAGGCGTGACTGAAGGCGGGGGAAACGGTAAGCTGTCTGCCAGTCAGGGATTAGGCCAGCAAAATATCCGATACGCCGATGGGAAAGGGGCTTCAGAGCACTGAGGCAAAGTTTAACTCAGAGGAGTACACCAGACTAACAAATTAAAATTACACTATAGTAGAGCAAATAAAATTTCCACACAAAAATTTAAAATCATAATAAAAATTTAAAATATATCGTGTCGAATTTACTAATTAACGGCACATACTTCCCCCCTGAAAGACGGAGTCAGGGTGGCCCACTTGAGCCACCAAAAACCTGGGTTCCAGAAACTTACCCTGTACCAGGATCTACTGTAGTAAACTACTTACATATAAAAAATATCTTGATCAAATCGAAGGTATATTATAATTAATTAATTAACACTTAACGATGAATGATGTAATGAGGAAAGTTGATCTCAGATGTTGGGAATGGTGTCACGTGACAAAACTCTAAAGATGGGCGCTGTGAGGCGGGCCGAAAAGCACTGAGGCCGAAACAAGGGAAATGCGTCCTTGAGCACTTAGTGACTGATGGGGATTGTAACCCCTGGAAATGGGTATGGTAACCCGTAACTTACAAAATATATTTGGGAATAGAACCCCTGTACAATTGTCTTTCCATAAAAAGCCCAAGGCATTGGGACTTAGCCCTGCACAGTCAGGCCATGGAGAAGACGGTCAAATTTTTGCTTCCCCGAAGGTAAAACAGATCCTCAGTCCCAGAGTGACACAGGGCCTAAGGGTAAGATTCCCTTGGCGGGTTTTTAAATTATTGGGGTTGGAACCCTAAAAGATCAACAATCCGTATGAATGAATGAATTAAAAAAAAATTAAATATTCGACAAATTTAGAAATTTTAGCGCATACAACTCTGATGTTCAATATAACTAACTAATATTTATTATTTAAAAGTTTTCTGCAAACAAAACAATATATAACGACTCTTCGCACTCAAATTTAAATTATTTAAAGAAAGGTAAAATGCAATAAACCAACAATTATCAATCAAAAGGGTTATAAATTATCATGGAGCGGTTAGATCTTCCATGACTGCTGATAGGTTTCACACTGCCTGAGAGGGGGTTTGAACATAGGCCGTCCAAAGGTGAGTGCTGGGGATCTAACCCAGTAACACTCTATGGTCATAGGATTTTTCACCTAGAGGACCGAGTCTCGGCTCGTTGGCTCGTAGGACCCTTCTTTTGCGCTGCTCGTTGGCTAGCTTGACCTAGCTCCTATTTTAAAAAAAAAAACACATAAAAGAAACCTGTTTGCCGTCTGGAAGTCACGTAGCTCTTACTTAAATAAACCATATCATCGATAGCGATGTAAAAGAAATACAGCTTTGGGGGTAGAATGCAAAGGAAACAAAAAAAATGGCTAGATGTGACAGCTTCTGTGCTCAGAATCTATGTACGTCGCTGTACATCACATGTACGTACAAGGAAAATAAAGAAATAATCACATAAAGGTTTTAACGCTAAATCAATTTAAAACAAACTACAAACATTATTCTTGCTTAATTTACGAATTATGATTATTAAAAAAAATGAACTTAATCAAAAATTAAATAGATAAAATCGTCGAACAAAATTCATGAAGATTAAAAAAACTGTCAGAGACGTATTACTAAGTTAAAAAAAAATAAAACAATTTACGTCAAGCAGCTTGTTCAAGACTGAACTTACATATGGAAAAATTAAAACTTTAAAGTATCTTAAATTACATAGAGTGTGCTAGCCTAGAGACGGGATGCTTAAACGTACCCAAATTAATTTAGTGGACCTCTCGTTGGAGGTTGAAAGGATTTCACCACTCTCGGTGATTACTATAAACATTACAATGAGGCTAGTCACCTCGTAGGTACTTAATTTCGGGAAATACGTATTTTAATATGCTTGATTATATTATTATTATTTTATCACTATATTATGTTTTCAAGTATTATTACTTTAATAATGTAAGACGTGAAATTCTTATAAGGCAAATGTCTTTCAGTATAGTTTGAAATCATTATTATGATGGGGGGGGGGGGGGGGAGCCCTTGATATGTAAATTAAAATCTATATTTAAATATTATGTGCGTGTTTATTAGTAATGGCATTGAATATATATAATGTATAGAAGTCGCGAGCCCAGGTTAAATTTTCTGTCTGGTTTCTTAGAAGAATTGTTGTAGTTCCAAGCTCCGCCGCTGCAATCGCTTTCATCGCTGGGTATCGGCCGTATACGCCCCTGGCGGTATTTGGCAGAACTAGGTTAACCAGCCCAGTCGTGACATCATCCTTCACTCCCCCCCCCCCCCCCCCCTCGAAAATCCCAGACCAACGATTCAAATTACCCGGCAGGTCTTATCAGCATCGTTAGGCGACCTTGAAGAGGAGCTTCCCTTACCGTCTTTTGAGAATGATGAAATCCCAAAAGAAGCTAGCCATGGAAATAACTGAATGATGGGATTCTGTACCCGAGTGAAGTGAAAATTAGCTATTAAAACTTTGTATTGGGCCAATAGTCAGTGTTACGTTCAAAATATGGTTTTATTTTAAAAGTAAAATACTTATTTAAACTATATTTCGCGTTTGTACAAATTTACTTTTAGATATTGGCAAGGAAAATCAACATACCTTAAAACAACCTTCTCTTATTCAACGTTATCTATTAAGTAGTAAAAGGGGTAGATATTATTTAAAAAAAAAAAATAAAAAAATGTAACCCACTAAATCAGTATTGGCAAGATATATATAAATTCAATATTAAAATACGCACATTAAAATTTTTTGTAATTAACTTTTTTCGGTAATAAAAATTCAGGATGATTTTGGTTTAATTGGTTTACGTATATTGCTATATTTTCTAAGTCACATAGAAAAGGGAAAACAGTGCATCAGTGAAAATTCAAAAATTTAGTTTAAGTAATACTAGCCATACCAAAAGATCAATATGCGAGATAAGAAATTTGGTAACTGCTCTACATTTCAAATAAAAATGCATTGGTTTCATGAATACTGAAATGTATGCGTAATAAGGCATATTATGTTATTATACTAAGCATGACTATAACTGAAAAAATTACAGTAATTTAAAACGATGGCAGTCTTAACATACAATAAGTGCGCGAGTCTTAGTTTATTTTTTAATTGGCTTCTTCGTCAGATGGAAAAGAGTTAAGATTTCATCAAGGAAAAATATATTCTCAAAGTCACTAAACCGGGAGATAGAAAATAAGGTAGGTACTTAATTTTAAATAAAAGTTAAAATAGACTTACGCTAAACCAATTAAAAATAAGTCGTAAAAATATTTTTATTTATTAAATATGTTCTATACTTGACAGTTCTTTGTGTATAATTCTTCAAAAATCTTTGAAATTTAATACATATTTTCTTAAAATGGTAGAATATCAGAAATACCCGGAAATTACGTGAGCAAAGCCACGGGTTATTAGATACACTTTTATTATAAAATAAAAACAATTATGCATTTGTAGTTCACGAATGTGATATTTTGTTTATTGCTTCACAACATTCATTTGCCAGTCTCAAATTTCATCGTACCACTTGTCAGAAATGTCACCAAAAATGAGAGATAGTTTTTTTTGACGAATTTCAATTACGAGGAAACCTTTCGCAAGACTTTTTTCTTCGCAGTAGTCACTGGGACACCATTAATTTAAATCCACTAAGATAATAAAATTGTATGTATAATGATTTGTTTTTGTATATTTATATAACTTCCCAACCAATTTTTAATGATTTTCATGTGAATAAAAACTTGTAAAGCAATTTAATTAACTGTGTCATAATACTTCTGATTAGATGGAAATACAAACTTTTCATCAGTAATATACGATGATAAAAATATTTATTATTGAAAAATAATATTCACTGTTCAAATGCAAATTTAAATAGATTATTCATACATGTTTCCTGCTAATTAATAGTTTAAAATAATAATTTTTTAGTATAAAATCATTTTTCTCTTGTGTTAAAATGGGTTGCTAAAATGAGGAATTATAAATATGTCACTTACTAAGTCCGTGCACAGATTTACACAAAACAGCAATGTAAATAATCTTTTTGGTAGTTTCTAATTTTGTGCCCTGGATAACATGAATTTGGTTTAATTCATACCAAAGTGAATTTTTTGAACAACTTAAATTGATGTCATAAATAAATATTTATTTTATATTAAAAATCCACAAACAGTTTTTAAAATATAATATTTATCACGCCAGATGGAATAATAAACAAAAAAATAGCTCTTATATGTTGTCTGTGTTTAAAGAATTGTATTATATTTCATGGAAATAATATTTACCTTTCGGTTATTAAAAGAAAATATATTTGTATTCAAAATACTTGCGCATCGTTTTTACGAGCATAAAGGCCGGGATACATTCGCAATAGCACGCAAACAGCACACAGATAGCACACACGCACAGAGATAGCACAGAGCTTGATGCTACATTCACGCACAACACAACACAAAATAATACCGGAAGCATTCAAAAAAGTTTTTTAAATGTAAAACTCCCGTTCACAATTTTGGTCACTGAAGTTGGCATACGTGACGTTTGTTTCGATTCGTGTGTTGTTATTGTGGTACGGTTTTCGTTAAACCCAGAAATATTTTAAATATTTCAAAGTTTACGTACAAAACACAATGATCATTCAAAAATATATATCACTGTTTATTTCAAATCCGTCTTCTTTAACACATTCAGACACAGACTTCCAAGCATTTAATTTAGCTTCTTCATTTTTGTATCCGGAGGATCCCCTGTCATACAAAATATTTTTACTTTCTATTACAGCTATCAAAAAGCTATCAAATGTGCCTTCCATTTTTATGTTATCGCGTGTTTGAAAACAATAACAAACTACTCAAGTCAAGAGTACCAATAATTTTGTGACAATTGTTCTTTTATAAGCCCACTAGAGTAGTACTTAAACTGTTTGCTGATTGGCTACCACCATGGTCGCGCACAGAAAATAACCTAAAAGTTAAAAGCTAGTGAACTTTCTGTGCGCCGATCCTGTGCTATTTTTCTGTGCGCGTGCTTTTTGACAATGTGGCAGCTCATATCTAATAGTGTATGTTGAACTTCTGTGCGTCTGTGCTGTTTGCTTGCTATTGCGAATGTAGCCCGGGCTTAACTTGTGTATCTAACCTCAAAGCAAGGAATATAAAGAGTGGGAACTCAATGCTATAACAAACACTCTTATTTTCTTTGGAGATCCGGGAAATGTGCGTTATTTATAAGCAACTTAACATAGTAAATCGTTAACTTTTCAGATCTATGTTGGCAAAATTGATTTTTTTTTGTGGTCATTCGCTACTGGGAATATTCACCATATAACGTTTAAGATTATTTATTTTGAATTACGAAACAACAAAAACATTATGTAAAAATGCTTCATCTTATGTTAAAAAAATTATAAACTGCATATCCACAAAGTATGACATCATACCATTAATTTCAGTTACTAATAACAACACGTGCACAGTCATCGCAGCCATAGTTGTTTCATAGCTACCAAAATCATTCAACGTTGTCAAGAATTATTCCAAATTATGTTTTGCCATTTTACTCAATGCGCCACTCCGTTAACACAACATTTTATAAATTCTGAACTACGAATGTCAGTGGGAATGTAAACTATACTGTACATTCCAATCTGATACGCTTTAAGAAATTTCTGTAGTTTTCTTATTATTAAAACTTAATTTTTGATGTTGGCATCTTTTAACCGCACTTTTTTTTTTCGGTGGCCGTACTCCTCCAATTCAGTTGCGCCCGCCGGTATCTAAGCGCTCGGATTTCAACAAAAGGCACCGCCTCTCGATAGAGTGAAACAGAGAATTACGCGCACGACCTTGAAAAAAGCGACGCTACAGCGCTCTGGCGTGGAAGCTGGTAACTACGAGTACCCTCTTGTGGAAAGAAGAGCTGTCTAGCGGCGGAGCTAACAACTACCTCAGTTTTGGATCCGAAAATTGGAATAATAAATCCTATCCCCTCGCGACTTCTATAAGTTATATATATTCAATGGTAATGGCGTTAGTAGCCTAAAAAAAGTACTCTTAACTTATAGTTATTTGTTCATATGTAAATTTAATAATTAAATTTAAACACATTTAGCTGACTACTGCGGGACAACAGTGGAAAACTATAAACTTATTTGACTCTCAGTCATAAAGTAACTACGGCGGGCGGAGATAAACAGAGCCCGGCGTCACGACAAAGACGTCAGCTGTGGTCACCCCTTGAAGATAAGCGGGCGGCAGAGGCCGCTCGAAGAAGGAGGGGGGGGGGGGAGGAGGAAAACAAACATGACAGCTCCCATGTGGCTGTCGGGACAAGGATGTGAGCGGAACAGTTGCTCACGTAAAAATTTGCTATGGTCCAGGATTAATTGGACAAAAACAAAAAAAAATATATGTCGCGGACATTCGTCTCGCGCTACTGGGAAAGTAAGGTTCCAGGTGAGATTACAGTTGGACACCCCTACGAAGGTTGTACCGGGCGCTCAGGGCGCTGAACTGAACTCGAAGCCATGGACGTGCGCCGTGAGAGATAAGCGGCGCGCAGGGACGGGGGAGGGGTGGCTACGACTTTGTCAACAGCACGTTCGGTGACGCGCGGTGGGGAGGACAGCTGGCTGGCTGACGGACGTCTCGCGCGCTACGCGCTAGCCTAAGTCCACACGGGAATTTAACTCAAGATAAATAAAACCATGCACTGCTACCAAGTTGTAACACCCCTCGTGCCTCAAAATTGAATTATTTTGAATTAATTAAAAGGAGCCTTGGAAACTTGCTGGATAAAAAAAATTAAATAAAAGTTAAATAAATTGATTTACCAGAGGCGACACGAGGTGGGGAACAAACAAAATTTAGGAACTTCCTGTAACAAGCAAGGAGGAAGTTGGGGGATCGTTAAAATCAATAAATAAAAACTACACAATTAACTTGATCTATAGTTTCCCTGTTTTATTTGCCCTGATGAAGTATTTTGTTTCCATTATTTTACACACAAAATGTTTTAACAAGTTTCAAAGATTAACAAAAAGAGAAACGAAAATGGGCTAGCCCGCGATTATTTAAAACAATTTACATTCTTAGTTTGAAATATAAACATTTGCATTATAAGTTTCACACCCAAAATTGGATGGATCCGATGATTACATTGATAATTAGTTCTATTCGTTCTACATGTCCTTGAGAAAAACACTGGTCGATGGTGGGTTGGTCATCCGCTTAAGATAGTTCGTAGCTAGGTGAAGGGGAAATGTTGAATTTACATTACCACCCGGGGTCTTCAAACGATCACGTCGGGTAGTCGAAAAGTTTCTTCTAATGTGACCCACGGAACAGGAGGGGGGGGAGGGTGGCCACGAGATGAGAGCAATCAGTCTCTCCCCGTCATCGACCCTGTCAAAACAGGGGAGTTGCCCAGCACGCTGTAGTTGTGGAGTCAGCCAGGGTCTGGAGCTCGCGAATTGCGCGGCAGGACGCGGATGATTTCTTCATTTCAAAAAAAAAAAAATTAAAAGCTAAAAAAAATAACTATTACATTGCAGACGGACTAAACTACTTGAAAAAGATTATAGGGATAGCATCCCTCAATTAGGCGACTACATAGTCGGTTGCGGCCGGATGGAAGTTTTGCAGAGTCTCGTCGACTCGCCGATAATCAAACGGTCCGTTTGCAGTCGCGGCGCGAAGTCTCCCGAGGGGAAACGCGTCTCGTAATTAAAAGTAAAACTTGAATCAAAAGTGGAGGGGAGGACTGGGAGTCCGGACCGAAAGGTCCCGAAGTTCCCCGAGTGAGGGCCATAAAAAAAACTCTGATAGAAGTCTCGAAGCTGGTAGCATTGCGTCGACTTTAGCGCTACCTGTTGGGGGCTGTCTGAAATAAAAAAGAATCGACTCGCCCAAGGCGTCTGCTTAAACCAAGGGTTAAAGGGCGCAGTCTAGTGCTACACTCTGGCGGCCTACAGGGTAAGTTGGCTGGGTGGTTAGCGAGTTTGCCGCTAGGTGTCGCGGGGTGGTCCATCCTGGCACACACATTTTTTTATGCAAGGCATCCTGGGAGACGGTCGCTGTCTGCTGGGGTTTCTGACCTGTCATTGGCCTTAGGCGAATTCTTAGAACCGAAAGAGAGAGGGGGGGGGGGGGGGGAGTGCATCGACGCTGAGAACAAGCGTCCATGACGTGCTTTTCGAGGAGAGAACCTAATACGTATTCGTGACCAGACTTACTTCTCTCAGCAGCTCTCTGAGAAGTAGCGGCTTGCAGCCCAGAAGCTGCTCTATGCAGTTAGGGTCACGAAGAGAAATGATATTACAGGCTTGAGGCGTGACTGAAGGCGGGGGAAACGGTAAGCTGTCTGCCAGTCAGGGATTAGGCCAGCAAAATATCCGATACGCCGATGGGAAAGGGGCTTCAGAGCACTGAGGCAAAGTTTAACTCAGAGGAGTACACCAGACTAACAAATTAAAATTACACTATAGTAGAGCAAATAAAATTTCCACACAAAAATTTAAAATCATAATAAAAATTTAAAATATATCGTGTCGAATTTACTAATTAACGGCACAAGGTCTAATTATGTCCTCAGACGTACGGACTAGTAGACATGCATACATTTCTTCCAGACGTCATGCACCTTTGTAGTATCACCGGTATGACCGATTCCCACCACAGTTTTCATGTTGTAAACGCGTGAATGAATAGCCACTGCGAAAAATATACGAGTTTAATTCCGCTACCTTTGCGGCCGTCACACGCGGACTTCACACAAAAATATTTATTGCACTTCACTCGCGTACCGCAGTTAAATAGTTTCAGCACTGGTTTAGCACAACTGTGTTCATGCTTTCAAACTCTGATGAATTCTTTCATGAAACAGACGTGTGAGGTTCTCTTTTTGCCGGTGGCCTGACGCGCGCCCCAAGCCAGACTCACTCTCTTGCCTGCGCACGTCCACTTGCGCGGCGAAATACGTTACCACAACCCCTCCTACACCACCCCTATTGCAGCATAGAAGGAGAACTCCCGTTTCTTGCAGATAGTTCCAGAAATGTATATAACTTTCTGTAAAGTTCTGACACTTAAATATAACTATGAACTGCCTTCCAAAACTCTTTTGAAAAAATTAATAATAAATTAAAAAAATTATAAAAATACTTAGAAATAAATAAACTTAATAAAGGAAAAATACAAAACTTGTCAAATTTACGCCAACCTGAAAATTAAAAGGCAAAAACTATTAAAAAGCTAAATAAAAAATATAAAAAATAATTTAAAATGGCAGGGCATACAACTCAAATTAAATTGCCCATTGGGCAAGCAAAGCATACCACAAAAATAAATCACAATAAATTAAAATTTTCAACCATGGCATTGAAACATTCTATAATTTAAATGGTTGTTTCACAAATTAAGTTTCCAGAATCAATACATACAGTAATTAAATATCAAATGTTAAAAGTAAAACATATAGAAGAATGAATAAAAAAGTTGACCCAGTAAACTTCAGAGGTTATCAGTGTTTAATTTTTTAATTTGCTTTATTTCCTCTAATAATTTTCTTTCAATATTTTTTCTTGAATATCGAAACCTTCGAATACTAAGTAAGGAGTTGATGGTATTTGAAGATTTGAGGATCTGAGGATTTTATTGGCCCAGCCCTACTAAATATATTACAACAATAATTTGGTGTCATTTTATTCTGTACAACAAGCAATAAATACGTACACTATTTGGTATTTAGTAAAATAATTGTCTTTAAAACTTTTATATAGTCTGTACAAAAATACAAAAATTAATAAACCTTTAAATGAAAAAAGAATAACTATGTAAGCTCTTGTTTACAAAAATATAATATTATTCTTTATTTCTAAGAGAATGCCATGGCTTCCTAAAAACATGTTTGCCGACACCTTATTGTACAGATGTGCAAATAAAGATGGCTAACACACATCAGTATTCCTGATATTTGTTATCTGAAAGATTCTTTAGGCAGGCCGTGCTGACGGATGTCACGGGCTACCAGCTAGCCATCACTGTTTAGGGAATGAACAGATCAGAATCCCTTACACTGTATTACTATTAATGAACTAAGAGTCCATGCAGTTTAAAATTAACTCATGAAACATGCAGCACTATCTGCACTACCATCCCAACACTACCTCATGACAACACTATAAGAAGTGTGAATAATATGTGATGTGAATGCAAAGTTAAAACATGTACTCTACTAGCAACAAGTTCACACGAACCACACAGACGTATCGTGTGTACATACCGTACCTGGAACTGCTCAGCAAATGGTCAGCAAAAAATAAATAAACACAAATGGTCAGTAAAAGAATTGTATCACCTCAAACACAAGTGTGTTATCTAGAAATTTTTTACATGGTGGAACACAAACAAAGTAAAAGTATGTAATTTGAAAACACTGCAAAAAGGAACTCCTTTCAATTCGAAAACATTCTTTCATAGTTTCGGTTAGTATTTATAATAATGAATGTGTAATATGTATTGCCATGGCACAAAAACCATGTACACTGGTACAAGAATTTCATAAAAATGACTTTACTCTATAATAAAAATATTAATAAAAAATTACCACCCCCATAATTATTCTATTTTAGCTATTTAAAACTAATATTAGTATTTGCACAGGTATAGTTACAAAAGATAGTACATTAAGAGCTAAAATTGAATACTAAAGTATTCATGTTTTGTAAGTAAACATTTTACATTCAATAGCATCCTAAGCAGCAGTATAACAGAACAGGCCACAACACAGATTCCTTAATTTAACTATACATTTTTTCAACAGCTTATTTTTTTTTTAGATTAAAATTTAAACAAATATATATATGCTAAGTCCAACAAATTTAAAGTGAAAAATTCTATACAGTTAAACAAGCTGTCTGTGTGTCTGTGTGGTGTGTGTGTGTCTCTCTCTGTGTGTGTGTGTGTGTGTGTGCACCTCTGTGTGTGTTTCTCTGTGCGCGCATGCACGCCTGAGCCTGAGCCTGGGCCTGGGCCTGGGCCTGTGCGCACGCGTGTGAATGTCTATACTGTAAGTTGTATATATAAACACACACATATGTACTTTCTTTCTAGAAAACAGTTGAAACATTTGTTTATATTTACATAGTTGTTTTCAGAGTCAAGAAATCACTCTACAAATCACTCTACCTACGTCTAAACTGTAGAATAAATAGTTTTGTTTTAATGTACACAATTAATACTAAAATTAGGGCTGTTCCGATACCTTCTTTTCCGATACTTGAAACTGTTACCACCACCAATACCTGATACTACAACCAACATTTTAAACTACTGGCAACACTATTTGAATAAATAATTGAAGCATCATTTTTTTTATTATAAATACATACGTATGTTGTAAAATGTTTTTATTTTATTCCTAAATATAAAGTCAAAGCAAGTTTATTGAAACATTGTGCATCACTTATTTGTTAGGTAAACATCTTTATTTCTGTCTACATTTTGTTAAAAGTACCTAAAGTCATAAATTTTTGAGATTTGCCCTTAAAAGTGTAGTTAAAATAATTCTAAAAAATTAAAAATACTAATTAACTATTGCAAATTAACATAGCATTCTATGTACTGTACTTGTTTTTGAGGTCAAACTGATTAAAAAAGCTTGCATTTACCACCAGCTAGTTGGCGCTAGACCCTGCGAATCAAGGATTTGGAGTTTTAATTACATTTTAAAAAAAGTCTAAAATTATTCAGTAAGTTCAAACTTTTATTCAATCTAATTTTACGAAAAACATTTTTTTTATCGATAAGAAAGTATTTCACCTGCTTGCTTAACTTGTGTTTCAAACATGCTGGTATTCAGTGCCTCAACAAACTAAAATTGTAGAGGAAATTAAAATTCAAAATAATAATATCCTACTAATATTATAAATGTGAAAGTTTGTAAGTATGGATGGATGGATGTTTGTTACTCTTTCACGTAAAAACTACTGAATGGATTTGAATGAAATTTGGCCTACAGCTAGCTTATAACCTGGATTAACACATAGACCCCATATTAATATGAAATTCCATCCCTAAGGGAGTGAATAAGTGATAATTTCATTTTATAACAGAAAAAATCATAGGTCATAGACATATAAATAGTGAGTGAGTGTCAATTCTCTATGTCTGACACATGATCATACACATAGTAAGGTCTGGCAAATTAATATTTTTCTCCTTGGTGAGACCAGTCCGCTTAGTGGAGCTCGCAGTGGCTAGCAAAATAAAGGCGCTAATAACAGTTTTGTTCTTAACTTCGTCAATAGATAGAGTTGCCTTGAATTTTAAATGCACCATCGTTTGATGTGTTTGTCATGTCTTTAATTTTTGTTTGTTTGTGCCGTATGCATTCCTATACCATTCACCAGATTGCTATGAAATTTTGGTGATTTGTTATGCGCATGTCCATGAAGGTTACTGAGACGGTAAAAAAATTATTTTTCAATAGTTGGAGCACGAATCGTGTCAAAAAATGTGTTTATTTCATTTTACATAGCGGCACTTCGTCTGTTTTTGTTGTGTAAGTGCGCACGCATGACACAATTTATTTAAATATAAAAGAGAGACACAGATAGAGTGATATATATATATAGAGTGAGATGGAGACAGAGAGATAAGTTGAGATAGAGCGAGGTATAGAGAATGAAATGGGTTAGATAAAGAGATATACCTATAGATGTATAGAGCTACATAGAGACATATATAGAAGATATAGAGATAGTGGGAATTATATATGTAGATATAAAGAGATAAATAGAGATCGAGAGATACACAGATGTATATAAATGTAGATAGAGATAAATATATATAGAGAGATGGATAGATGATTTGTACATGGGAAACTACTTCAAAGATATTATAAAACAAAACTGAATGAGGCATTGCAATGCAGGCCGAGCATTAGCTAGATAATGGAATCTTTTCAATATTAGTAATCACTTATTTTTCAGCTTTTTTCTATATTGCTTTATAAAGTCTAAATTACATACATACCAGGTAAATAACTATAAACTGGCAGAACAACGTCTGTCGGGATCTGAAAGTGATATAAATTAATTTTCACACTTGACATTCAAATTAAGAAGACAATTACTAACTACACCCTGTGTTCAGCCCGGGCAACACTGGGTATTGCAGCTAGTCCTACATATTTCACTGAAAAACCCAGACCATATCAATCATTTCCTTTAGTAGGTACTTATTCAACTTACTTAACCTTTCTTAAAAACATTTGAGTAAAAAAATAATGGAAAACTATTAACTGAAATTGGAGAGTATATCATGCATGCTTTTCTGATTAATTCTATTTTTTTTATCACCTTGTTCATTTACTTTCACAATCATTGTACACAAAAACACAAGATGGGAAATTATGCACTGGATTTAGAGATTATTGTTTCTCTTCCCTTGCCATGCACTCTGTTCCACATATAGTGCAAGCTGACAGTGTGATCACACCATGTAATGGCCATCGTAAGAGACTTGTTGACATAACGAGAACTTCCTCCCATTCATGGAAGATGGAACATGATAATTTTTCACAAGGTTTAGTGAATACATGTGTATACTGATGGCCATATTTACAAGGCACAGCAAGTTGTTTTCTTTATAAAAGAAGACCTTCCATACCTGGTGGAAAGTTCAATAGTCTATATGTTAAGTAAAATGCAAAAGGACCATTATATGAGGCCAAAACTGCAAGTACGGCTTTTGGAAGTAAATTTTTTTCTTTTATTAAAATTATTCTTGGTTTTTAATTGTATTTTTAAGTCATACAATTCAAATTCATTAATTGCAAAGTTTGGCACATGCCTAGTTGCAGTACGAATCACTGACCGGACAGAGCCATGCTGTAGAAAGAAATCACCACCCAAAATATTTTGTGTCAGCTTAATCTCGGTATCTGCATTATGGTTTGAAGTGCGGGACATTGTGACAGACGAGTCTATTTATTTTCAACAGCTGATTTGTAAATGTGGCAGTATTAATGCTCCTATTGTACAACAGCATTATGTGTAACACTGCCAAAAGCTGCACACCTCAAGTACATTATCCGGTGGCACAGTTAGACAGTCTTGACACACTGCCTAGTTGCTGGAGGACTAAAAATCATCCCTTCACTTGCTCATACAGCCACCAAAACTGCACCCCGATTCCACTGTGTTTACCTGACTTCCTATCTGAGAGGGAAAAAAAACTGTTCCTTCTTGGGTTAACAATTTTGGACAATTGAATTTACAGTTCTTTGAATGGTTCTTGCAATGGGAAAGATTGATTCAAAATGTAGTTTTGAACATATGCCATTGCTGATTACACTATATGTCATAAGAAACCTAAGTAATATATATGTAGATAAATAAATAATACCTAAATAAAAATAGATATACAACCAAACACATAGAAAACAAGCCAAAAACAGGCGATGTCAAAAAATAAAAGACAGTACAGAAAATTCTAGGAAGGAATTAGTCAAAAAATACATGGATTCCTTTAATTATAACTGAAAAAAGTTACTTTAAAAACAATAGTAAACCAAATATCCTCACAGCAAGACACCAGCCAAAAACATGGGCGCTCAGGTGCGTTGCCAATCAGAGGACTGCTCGTTGTCATTGGCTGCATCTGGAGAGGGGGTCGAAGGTATATGCACCACCTGTTTTCCAGTGTCCTCCATCAGTCTGTTTGTGTCAGAGGACCAGAACAGATCTCAGTTCCCGAAACGTCCTAACTGTTGTCTTAGGAAGCCTACTGTGTTCCTCTGTTTCGTCGTTGCTGTGGTGTCCAGAATGTCTGTTTTCTCACATTGCTGGGTTTGCCTGTGAATTTGTGTTGTCATTGTGTTATCCAATGTTGTTATTTGTCTTTATTAAAAGTTCTTGTTGCTTCTGTCTTCTTTTTGTTAGCCCACTGTGTCCATCTGTGCTGTAATAATTTTTTGATTAATTCCTTCCACTTAATTTTCTGTACTGTCTATGTTTTTAATTTTTTGAAAACACCTGTTTTTGTCTTGTTTTCTGTGTGTTCGATTATTTATCTTTCTTGTCATTGGGGTTCCTTATGACATACAGTGTAATCGGCAATAGTGTATGTCCAAAAATACATCTTGAATGAATTTACAGTGCTTAATATTCTGAACTGAGAATTATAATGTTACAGTGATTTTAACTTTTAACAATAAAAACATTTTTGTCACTGCCACACAAAAGCATCTCACACGAAGGGAGATATCCTCAAGTGTGACAGACATTCCTTTTGCACGCCTTGTTAGCTGCCCAGAAATAGCAGTGCCTGTGTATCTATCAACCCACCACTCTTGAAATTAAATTCACATGTCACAATGTCACTTCAAACCACAATGCAGAACACAAGGCTAAGCTAACTGTGAATTATTTTTGCGGTGCAGTTGATTCAGCAATTTATGCTGCAACTATGCATTGGCGAAGCTTCGCAAATAATGAATGTGAATTTGATTACTTAAAAATTAAATTAAAAAATCAAGAATATTTTTAATAAAAAAAGCTGTTACTTCAAAATGCAGGTACCTTAAACTGTTCAGATGCAGTTTGCTTTACATAAAATATTGAACTTTCCACCTGGTAAGGAATTTGTTCCCTTGTAAAAAAAAAATCATTCATACAAAACAACTTTCAGTGTGATAGTGTAAGTAATTTTCATTGAAGTAATGTGTGAAGAGGTGAATCCAGAAGGTGGAGGGGGCATAGGGGCATGTATACCCCCTCCCCTCCCACTAGTCGGATGAGTGTGGTACAATATGGTCATCAATATACATATGGATTGACTCAACATTTTTCCAGTGGCCCTGGTGAGAAATAATCAATGTTTTGGTTTCTGGGAATGGGAGGAAGTTGTTACAGCAATGCTCATAAATCAAACCAAAGCAGATAGAATGTTAATCACGCTAAATGCTACCATTTTTGTTACGTTGAGGCAGTGTAGATAAATCAGATTAAATACATAAATATTACCAATGACGTTATACACTGCTGCAACAGTGGATCTTTTAGTTTCGCAAGGACATGAGGAATGAACAGAAACAAGGTGTGATTCCGTCTGAATATAATTACTCTATATTTATTTAAATGATAATACTTATAACAGTTGAATAAGAGACAAACGTATAAGAGATATAAAATGTGTTAAAGTATAATTCCAATTACATAATTAAAAGAGCTCTCGCATATGTTAAAAATAAATGGGCCGGCCCTAAATTAATTATTAAAGGTTTCACTTAATATAAATAAACCAATGCAATTAAATAAAAAGAAAATACAAAGCGGCATAAACAATCCCAATTCAGATGGTGAAAGTCCAGAACAAAAGTTTTATATAGTTCTTATTTCTTCGAACGTAGTAATTTAAATGTTGTTCCAAAAGGTTCATAAATACAGTAGGACCAGAGGTCTGATGTTCGCTGGCCAGAGTTCAGCAGGCAACATGGTGTCAGGGCGCCTGTTTGTTGGAGAGGAAGTGTGCGAAAATGCGGCTAGGTACTCATCCGGCTCTTGGACCCTGTCTGTAAATAGTCTGAATCAAACATGATCAGAACTGATACACAGACAGTTAGCAAACTGGGCAGAAAATGTCCGCAAAAAAATAAGGGGAGGTCGGGGAATAAAGCTGATAGTAACTCACCAGACAGGGAAGTTGGCTTCTAGGGTCTGAAGTGTAGCAAGTCCGGATCTGAAGATCGTGGAAACGCGGGAGTCGCGGACGTTTCCATAATTTAAAAAAATTATTTAAAAAAAAAAACTACTAAGCTGTGTACTGTACAGACAGACTAAACTACTTAAAGAATTTATAGGGATAGCATCCCTTGTCTAATTGACTACATTGTCGGTTACGGACGGACAGAAGTCTTGTTGTGTGTCTCGCCGATCCGCCGATAACCTAAAACAGTCCGTCTGGAATCGCGACGCGAAGTGTCCCCGGAAGGACCACGTCTCGTAATTAAAAGTGATAACTCAATCAAAAGGTGGGGGGAGACTTTGGCATCCCGACCGAAAGGTTCCGAAGTTCTCCGAGTGGGAATCACAAAAAAAACTCTGACTTCGATATCTCGAAGTTGGTAGCACTGGCCGATTTTAGCGCTACCTGTTGAGGGGTGTCTGAAACAAAAAGGGATTGACTCGCCCGAGGCTTCTGCTACAGCCTGGGGCTAATGGCGCAGTCGGTGCTGCTCTCTGGCGGTCTACAGGGGAAGGTAGCTGGGAGGTTAGCAATGTCGCCACCAGGTGTCGTGGGTGTTAGCTCCGCTAGCTTGCGACAAGTGAAGAAGTTACTATTTCTGCCACTAGGTGTCGTGTGTGGTCCATGTTTGCACATATTTTTTCTGTGGCAAATTGTCCTTGAAGTAGGCCACTGCCTGGCGAGTTCACGTCAGGGCAATGATCCTGGGCTAAATTCTGAGAACCAAAGGGGGACTGGGGGGTGAGGGTTGGCAAAAAACGCAACGAGGCTAGGAAAGAGCGTCCTAACGTGACTTTCTATGAGTGAACCTAAGACGTATGCGTAACGGGAAGAGCTGTTGTAAGCTGGTCTCTGAGAAGTGGTAACAACTCGTCCAGAGCTGTTGTGTGCAAATTTAGTCATGCAGGGAAATAATGTTACAGACTACGGACGTGACTGCAAGCGGGAGAAATGTCATCCGGGCTGCTAACGACGTCTTTAGACTTTCAAAAGATCAGATTGGCCCCTGAGAAAAGGTGCCTCGGGCCACTGCAGCAAAGTTAAACTAAGTACAGTACACCAGCCTAACAATGTGTAAATCACCCAATTGTAACCAAATTATATGGAAAATAATATTTCCAAAAATAATTTAAAATTATAATACAAATTTAAAAAAACGTGCTGAAAAACCTAATTTCTGGCACAAAGTGTCTGTAGCTGCACATAAGCCTGTTACATTGCTGTGGCACATGGTCATTGAACTGTCAACATGCACTAGAAGCGGAGCACAGTGCATGCAAGGGTAGCGGGACCGGAAGTGCTGGAATGTGCCTCTCCTGCTGCGAGCTCACAGCAGAGAACAGTCGTGCACCACTTCCTCACGCTCCTTATTCCTTATTATTCTTCTGTAAACAACGCCAGTCAACCCTCCCCAGTATAGAGAATAGAGAAAGGAGTGTTTAAAATGACACGCTGAAGATTGCTGAGCACACATGGTCAAAAAAAAATTCTCAGACGTTAGTACATAATCCTGCAACCTATGTCTTTGGGTGATGGAAAGAAAGTTGAATTGATGCAAAGAGTTTGCAAATGAATGAAGAAGGGGATCAAAAATCCAGTTGATCAGAAAAAGCATAATTTTCATTTTCAATAATTTTAGTAAACGTATTTTCCATCTTTTTGTTTTCAGAAATATTTTTTAATAAAGGTAAAGTAAGTAGACTCAAAACCTACCAAGTATATTGAATGAGATGTCTGAATATTTCAGTAGAAATAAGTAGGAAAATATTATTTTCAATTTTCTTTATTTTTCATTATAATAGTTGGTTGAGCTGCTCACCCTTTCTTTTGGACGAAACATTGAATACCAAAATGTTTCAAACACAATTCATGAATTCATGCATTCCAACAAAATTACAAGAAATATTCATTATTATTGATAAAAAGTTTTAACTAACAAAAATTATATTACTGTATTAACTCGCATATGGGTCACATATTTTATGCCGGTTTTAGTTTAAAAAAGTGTTTTAATGCAGTTTTCTGGACATCTGTTCCTATCATCAGATACAAACAGACTGATATTGGACACTGGAAAACTATGGGTTTATGTATATATGTTAGAGCTCCTCCCTTGCACAGCCAATGGCAGGTGAGGGCTATCCTGATTGGTCGTGCACAAAAGAGGAGATATTATTGGCTGATGTATTGCTGTGAGGGTTGTTGGTTTGCAACGAGTTGTGTAGTAAATTGGTTTCTTTATTAATTAAAGGTATCCATATATTTTTTAATTCAATGCTTTGTTGACTGATATGTATTGCCATTGCTGACAATAAATACTGATTCCTTAAGTTTCATTTTTATTAGATGTTCTTCCTGTATGAGCATTGTCCCAGAGTATTCTATGGCTATTGTTGCAACTGTTGAAATTTGAAACTTTCTGTGTTCGTAAGTGCTATTGTCGATGTGTTGTCCATATTACTTGTTCATATTCATCGTTGTGAATATATGTTTTCTGCGTTGTCCAGGTTTGTTGTCTTCTGCATTTAACCTGTCTCATCATAGTTAGCCCACTGTGTTCATGTGTTGTTATATTATTTTTTCCATGGCTGATTTCCTTCAACGGATTTCTTGAGCTGTATGATATTTATACGTTGAACATTTTTGTCCGTGCTGTCATCGTTGTGTTGTCCATAATACATGTTTAGTTTCATCGTTGGATCCGTATGTACATCAGCTGATTCAGTATTGTTTTCTGTGAATTTTTTTTAACATTTTTTTTTTTTTTTTAGTGATGGTTCGAATACCATTTTTCTCGAATCCGAATCTCGAATCCGAATCCCAAACAGTACCTCGAATCCACCCCTCGAATCCGAATCCAGTTCTCAAGGGTTAGTTATAAAATAATTTATAAGTTAAGAGAAAAAATTTAACACTATGCAGAATTATTTAACCTTTAAATTTTTATTTAAAAAAAACAAAGATTTTGACACGGTCTGGATCAAGACGATTTCGTTTTTGGTCACATATGTTTCCTGCAGTGCTGAACAAACGTTCAGAGAACACTGTCGCAGGTGGTGAACACAAATATTTTTTGGACAGTTTATGTAGCCTGGGTGAACACGCAGACTGAGTTTTCCAGTATTCGAGGATGTTTATTTCTGGGTTAACTGTAGGATCACGTTAAAATCTGGTCACTTCATCAATTGCTGTAAAATCCGACTTGGTGGATTTAAGGCATTCAGGCATTATCTGTGAGTACAGTGATTCATGTATCCATGGAAATCGGAAAACGAAAATCAACATCCGACGGAACAATATTTTGTAGGTAGTTACCAACTTGACATTTGTTTAAAGTCCCAAATGAAGGTAAACGCTTTCCTGAAATATTTAATGGAAACTGAAAGGCGCCATCTAGGCTTCAATGGTTTTAGGCCATAAGAAATATTGTCGTGCGTCTTTTAAAATTAAGCCTCACTAAAGCATAGTGATTAATATGCCCGAAGTTAAAAGTGACGGGGTGTTTTCTCTAGTTTACCCATTAAAATTTTTTATATTAATATTAGTTATCTTTTATGTTGTTAAAAATGATTGGCTAACAAATTCATTGGTTGGCCATCATGGAATTCTCAGATAATACATATTTTAACGTTGGTAGTCTACACAAACCAAACTTGGTCCTAAAAAAATTCATAAATATAACGTGTTTCAGAATATTTAAAATTGAATTGCGATTAAAATAATAATTGTATAATATATTAATTTTTGTCATTCATTATTTCATTGTTATTACTACATGTGCGACCGTAACTTGTAATGAAAGTCGGCATTATTAATGTATTACTAAGTAACAGATTTCTCGGTAAAGTTATTTTTTTAAAAAAAAAAAAACAAGATTCATATTTAGTCTAGATCCTAAATGTGCTTTATTTTATTTTTTAGCATATTCTGAGAATACATCTGTGATTTATGCCTTATTTAATGCCAATGTAGCGACAATGCATCCATGTTCATGAATATAAAGTAAGTTTCCCAAATCAGTACAAGCTTCATAATTTTTTTTTATATAATAACGAATTAAAAGTAAAATACAGTAGAACCTCGTTAATCCGTGATGCGCTAATTCAGGAATCGGATAATCCGGGACGATTTAAAAAGAAAAAAAAGAGAAGTAAAAAAAGAAGAAAAATTGTCAGCGCTTAAAATTAACGTCACGCGGGCGGGCGGCCAGCAAACACTACAAGCCATCGTGTGGGCCGCCAAACTCTGCAACGCTGTTTGTACCGACCCTTTGTGTCGCCCCCCCTTTCAGCTGTCACATTTGTCACTCTTTAAACTTGAGGGGGATGTCCTGACTTCTGCTTCCCGTCTCCCTTTGTTTCCACCCGCCAACGCACGGCAGGCGTGTCTGGCTGGCATTCGGCTGTACAAAGAGTAGAGGGGGGGGGGGGGGGGCAAGGTCAGCACGATCTTATCTTTCTCTCTTCGGCTGTTGTAAATAACCGTGAACTAATGGCTAGGCAGTGCTGTATTTTTTTAAGCCGAGACACTAATTCGAAGACGGCCGGCCCTTACCGTGAACGGCCTTAACCCAGCTGCAAGCCCGTGTCTGAGAAGCTTGACAAGACCTTCAGGGCTTTTAATTGCTAGTCCGTGAAATTCGGTAATCCGTGATTATCTGGGTACTGAACATCACGTATTAACGAGGTTCTACTGTACCTCAATAGGATGTGTTCCAAGGAAACCGTAAACAGGCCAAGTAAATTGTAAGCATTTAAGTTTTCAAAGTACTACATTTACACCAATATTTTTCCTCAAATCCCGAATCTTTTCCCTCGAATTTCGAATCTTTCGAATACTAGAGATTCGGTGGGATTCGAGAATTCGAGGATTCGACCGGCCCATCCCTATTTTTTTTATTTTTCCATGACAAACAGTGCAAAACTGCAATGGTGTATGTCCACAAAAACTGCATAAAATCAAAATTCCCCATTTCATGAATCATTTAAAAACATTAAAAAAAGTGTTGTGAGGCTGTTATGTGAAAATATACCTTTGGGTGAAAAAAATTATAATTGCAGTGTGATGAGTATGTGTGTAAATAACTTTGCTGTGTTGGTTTTTAATAAGTATGTTACAAGTAAGTATAAATTGTTTAATTAAAATATCTCTGCAGTACGTGAAAAGTGCGATTGTGTTTTTTTTTTTTTTTCTATTCTGGAAGAGGGCAGGTTTAAAAGATATGATAGCTGGGGAAGGGGTACCAGCTGTCTTTTGGTATTAGGAGGGGTTGTAAAGAAATAGGAGAGACCCCCTCACTCCCTTCTACAGTAATAAAGTAGCACAGAAAGCAAACAAAAAGAGGATCGAGGGTTAACACCAGTGCCATATTTCTTACACACCAATAAGCTGAGACACAGAACAAATACTTCACTTGTACTCTACTGTAGACAGATATATAGTGTGATTCATATTCGTGGGAGACCCTTACACACGGAAAAGTAGTATTTTTATGACCCAAATTATAGCTGTGATCCATACGCAGGGGCAATCTTCTGCGGGTAAATACGGTAATTAAAACTTGAAATTTACTTAATAAATTTTAATTAATTACAAAATTCCATTCAAACTCAAAAACCATGATTCGCAGCTACCTAGCTGCAACTAACTAGTGGAAAAAACATGGTATTTTTTTTATACATTAGGCCCAACAAACTGGTACAAAACGCAGAAAGCTATGTTTATTTGTCATAGTTTTAATAATATTTTTATATTTTAGAATTATATTTAACATTGCTTTAAAGACAAATCTTAAAAAATTTACTTAGCTACAAGCAAAGAGAAAAGATGTTTACTTAATAAATAGCAAAGCACAATGTTTCAATAAACTTGCTTTGAGTTTAGATTTGGAAATAAAATAATATTCTTCAGTATGTTCATAAAATATTATGTATAGATTATTTAATCATATAATATGACCAGTAATAGTAAATGTTATTTTAGCATGAGGTATGTGTGGTAGTATTGGGATATCGTAGAGATATCAGGATATCATTAGTTGGTATCAGAGAAACCTTGGTTAGACCATACCAGGAATCAAACTCGGTTCACCTCGTGGGAGGTAAGTGAACCGACCACTCATCCTAGTTACACGGATAAAAAGAAACACGATGTAAACAATTGGTTCTCGAGAACAAAACAGCTTGGGATTAGTACAAATATGGGATGGACAAACAAATGGAGGTAAGTTGTCATCTCAGAATCTCCCACGAAAATCTGTGAAACCTGAAGTAGATGAACGCTGAACATGAATTTGAACAGCGTTTGTCGTGAGTGAACAGCAGGGGATGGCGATGGGGTGCAGCTACGAGCGCAATACCTGCTTCTCCATGACGGTCTGCTTGCTGCTCGCTCGGGATTCGCTGCGAGGGAGCAGTTTGTCTTTGTCCGGCTGCACGTTGCCCAACTTCGACACCGACCCTGCAAACAACATCAAGAACATGGGCTATATATGTAGGCTTTCTCACTCGTCTACACCAAGATCACGAGAGACGACACCTTTATCATATACCGTACATATTGGGGATATCGAGGAAGCAATCGCTTATTTGCTTGGAGTGACTTTAGAAGACATGGAAAGCTGAAATCAGAATGAGGCTTCTGTAAATCCTGATATAATGTATGAATAAAATATTGCATTATGCATGCATTTTGAATATTTTTATAACAAAAATTTTAAGTTTTTTGTTCCAAAGGGTCCAAGAAAAATTGATGCAAAATACAGTAAAATAAAAAAAAAGCAATTACGTATATATAAACCTTAAATCCTTAAAACACCATAATAAAGAAGGGTAGCCATACGACCGAAAATATTTGGAAACCTTAAATTAGCTGTGAATTTTTTTAATGCTTGGAATTTTCAGAAAAACCTAGGAATTTTTTAAAGCCACCAGGAATTATTATTATTATTATTATTATTATTATTATTATTTAAATCAATTTGAAAAGAGCTTAGTTGAAAAACGGCTCGCGCCGTGTCTACAACTGCATCATTTATATATTAAAATCATACCATTAAAGCACAAATGGTGGTAGGGTATTTTGTATTCCAACAACTCCAAAGATTGTTTCACATCATTTGTATTTCAAATAATTACAAGGTATTGGGTGCTACATATTTCACTGTCACACATTATTCGCAGATACAGATTACCAACTAATTCATATCGGTAAAAAAAAAAATTATACCTTTTCCCATAAATTAAAAAAACTAATTTACTTGTCATTGTTGAAAGCAGGCCTTAAGAGTTTCGCCATCGCCATCGCCATCGCCATCGCGACAACTGAAGACCGGGCACTATACCTTTCCGCTCGGGGGGCGGCGGCTGGCCGTGCAGGGATGGGACGCTGAAGCGCACGTTCTTGAGCGCAGGGTCATCCGGCTGAGCCATCTCCTGCTCACGCAATGACACCACCAGTACGCGGAACAGCTCCCAGTCCCCAAAGCCCATCTGCAGCACCTGTCCGAGCGATTCAACAAACACGATTTAAAAAAACACCAAGTCTGGACTCGACTCGCCAGAATTATTACTTAATCTGGCACGGCTCAGGCTTGACCGTCTCTACCGCACGCCCAGGTGCCTGCACCGGAAGACAGCGATGCAAGGACTCACATCTTTGAGCTCGCCGAGATCGCAGAAGAGGAGCACGCGGCCGCTGATGTTGTTGTCTCTGACGGCGCGAGCGTACTGCGCAACGCGCGGGCCGTGCAGGTCCTCCAGCTTGTCGAGCAGGTCGCACACGTCGTCGACCGTCAGGCTCGACAGCCTCTGGTCGAGCACGCCAGGCTGCAACGACAAGGTGAACACACCCATCGAGCGTCTGTTCAACGGACTAGCATTTGTGAGTCCCACTGGTGCAATCCCAGCCCATTCATTCTGATTTCCTGTAGTCATTCCAGAAAATTGCTGGGATTGTATGTTGCTACTACAGAACATGAGTAGACAGACGCCTTATGAACATCCTTAACTACAAGATACCGGTTTTGGAAGTTAAACTACCAAAATCCACTTTCAGTAATGTTCGGAAAACGTAAAATTTTTTTTTAATGCTTTACTAAAATTGGCAAAATAAGTCATCTTAATTGAAATTAAAAGTACTTCTACATTTACTATTTACGTGCATGATAAGTAACAAATAAGTACAGAATATAAACATTTTGGGTGCAGTAACTAATTTTATTGAAAAAAATGGACTGAGTGGTTTTACTTATAAACCTTCTATATGTGTCCATCTAAAATGACCTTGTTTGTAGATTGGACGTAAAACAGCACTCATACCTACTTACATATCAAACTTGTTATTTAAAATATTTAAAAGAGTTAGTAAATTTGAGTTTGACCCAGCTGAGAATCAAGTGGAAGCAAGTGATCTAAACCAGTGCTAGCAAATTGGCGGTCCACCGGCCATATAGAGTTTTTGCATTAAAGACAAATGAGTTTTTAGCAAACACTTTTCAGAAGCTAGAATATTTTCACAGAAGTGGTGAAAAATATTGTTACTAATTTTGTTATGTAGGGGAGCGTAACCTATATTGGACCACTTCTGACATAATGTCACATATCACTGAATACTGTAAAGCTATAAAAATGTAACACAACTCATAATATATCTTAATTCAATAACTGGATAATATCAAATTGTTAATGTTGTAGTATCGTTATTCATGTAAGGTTGCCAAAAGGTCCAATTAATGCAACCAGTATCTGAAATTGGACCAACAGGACCCTAAATTGTAACAAAGGGAAAGAAAAAAAACACAGTTTAGGATCATTATCATTTAAATTGATTATTTTAAATGTAATCAGTCTTTCAAAGAGGAAGTATTTGGTAATAATAATAATAATAATAATAATAATAATAATAATAATAATAATAATAATAAATATAATCAATCATCACAGTGTCAGGGTTTGTGGTGCAGGTCTCATGTTGCACTACACACATTGCAGCCACTCCACTTGGGGTCCACTTTTGTCGAAGTAGTGCATACCGCACAAAGCACGAAGCACACACATTTTCATCATCTTCATCGTTATTTAGTTTGATTACATCATCGGAATCATTTGAACTGCTGGAAATTCACCTTTTTCGTTTCAAAGACTTCTTCACTACTTTTTGTTTGTTAGTGTTTGATGTTTTAGTTGGATTTTTTTTTCTCCCCCCCCTTTGTCGGCATTTCCTTTTCGTTGGATACTTATTTCTAAGGATAATTTATATGGGGATTATGTTATTTCAGCAGCTTTTTGTACAGTTCTCCTTTTTTTTTGCTTACTTCTCTGGAACAAGTGACAAAATAGTCAGTGATTTTGTAATTTCTTTAGTTGACGTGGAGGGCTGGGGTTCCGAGGTATAATGCAGTTGATTTTCATCATTTTATTTTTCTTTCGTAGAACTTGAAGCCGGCAGAATAAATTCATCTCTCAATTCACTTTGATTTTCATTAAGGGCATCTGCTGCTTCAAACAGGTGTGATATGAACATGTTTCTGTCTACTGGCCAAACTCCAACACAGCAAATTCCATTTGTCACTTTGCATATGGTAGCTGCTCATTCGTAGGCTTCTCCAAACAATCTTGCAATTTTATATTGAGTAACTTGCCTTCTGGGGTTTGTCTGAAGTCATTTCTCTACTCCTTGCATGTAAAAGGTGCTAAATGGCTTTAAGAATGACAGATTCAAAGATTGCAAGTAATGTGCGGTGTGCCCAAGAAGTTTAACCATAATTATCCCTTTTCCTCTTGCCAGCGTTAGCGCTTCAACGTTTCTTGTGTGGGTCATATAACCATCCAACAGAAGCAACACCTTTTTGTCTTGTGTTAGCTTTACAATGGCAATCAAATGCTTAAGTCACTCTACAAATAAAGTCGAATTAATGTAGCCAGCGTCCGAGATTGTGACAACACTGTCGGCTGGGCGCCATCAGTTAATTCTGGACAATGACTCTTTCTTTTGAAAATCCACATAGGTGGAATACATACGTAGACCAGTTGCACTGGCACAAAATACCACAGTTGTGTTGATCCCGTGCTCACCACTTGTCACTGATCTAATTTTTCTTTTACCTTTTAAGCACACAACTTCTTGATTTACTGTCAAAACACCTGTCTCGTCTACTCTGAAGATGTTTGTTACTGGCCTTTATTGAATTATAGTCCTCAATCTTCTCAAGTAAACCATAAAAATTGGACACATTATCACGATTAAACCCTTTTATTCTATTAAATGAAGAACTCTCTGGTTGATGAAGACTGATTTCTGTTTTTTTTCTTAAAAAAAAAAGAACAAACACATTACTTGCCATTTCTTTTCCTCTATTAAAAAAATGATGGATTTTGTTGTGTTCTGCAATTTGGTAAGCTAAATGCAGCACATTGTTAATCACTAACCCAAACATGTGGTTTTCCAAAAGCAAAAGATGGTCTACAAGCTGCTTTTCCTGTTCAATGGAGAAAAATTAAGGTCTTCCTTTATGTGTAACATCTTTACTAGCAAATTTGCTACGCAGTTTAGCATGACGCAAAATGGTGTTTTTTTTTTCTAGCCATTTTAGACATGGTTAAAGATAAGGCTTATATTGCTATAATATCATACTTGGCCAACATTGAAATTGGTATGTATGACTTCCAACTTCACTAACATCAACTACAGATGCCCTGGATTAATTTCTAGCAGCATTTTTATTAAGCATATTTACCAAAGCACTAGTATATGTTTCCCAAGCCAAACAACATTCTTTGAGGGACCAGAGCATATTGCACCCGTGGGTTAACAGGGACACACTGTAATGACACGGTGTCGACACGGCACTCACGGGCAGCTGAGCGGCAAAGGACGGCTGGGGGTAGACGCTGGGACGCGGCGCTGGCTCCTGCATGCTCATCCACGGCTGCCAACCGAGCAAGGAAGAGCCATGCGGGTGGTACTGCACGCTCGGGCCCTGCACTGTCGAGCTGCGCATCAATGGCCTCTGCAAACAGGAGCAGACGAGGCATGCATCACTCACCTCGAACCATCAGTAGTGCCCAATCTCATGTCATGAGTATCTGCATTAGCACTTCACTGCATATTACAAGCATTTTTTGTTGTTGATAAAACTGCATTTTTTATGCCAGTTATTTTACACAAAGATATTTTTATATTTTATATTGTGTGTTTTAAGTTTTTAAAATATATACAATAAAAAATATATATATATATTTAACTGTATTATTCATTAAAGGTTATGATACAAATTGATAAAAGGTTATGATACAAATAGTTATGATATACATTTACAAAGTTTCGAAAAAACATATCGTTAACCTCCCTTACTCAGTCTTTCGTCTAGTATTTACAAGAAACTTGAACTTTCTGCTAACTGACTATAACACTATATGTAAAAATATTATTAATTTTAAATTGTACTGGTTGATACAAACTAGGGGTGTGTGATGCTTCAGATTGTCAAAGTTGAATTTAATTTTAATGTTTGGGAGAAAATTTAAAAACTTTGATTAGAATACATTAAAGTTAGATTTTAAATCAGAGTCTTGTCCTCCTAGTGTTGCAGACAATGTTTTTCTCGCAACTATTCTAAAATTTGTGATTATCTGGGGAATTGAGGGTGTGATTTCTTAGATTACCTATATTTCTCTTCTATATTGTATTCTTCCTATGATTTTAACGGGCTTGTTCCATCCCCTTCTCTGTCATTATTTTATATTTACTTTAAACACAGTTAAACTTGTAGACTTTTCCAATGGCTAACAATAAAACAAATCTGTATACCTTTATATAATCAGCTGTCAAAAACCTTTTTGTAATGTTTTCATGCAGGACACATAAGAATTAAATGGATTATAGAACTGAAACTTTTTAAGTTTAGAGGCAATGCTACTGACTTCTTTACAATATGATATAAATTTATTTCAGAAAAAATTATTGTATATATTTAAACGGCTTTTCAAAATCCTCAAAATTGTGATAACTGAAATAGTAAAATAAAATCAAACACATTAGTCGGATAGAAATTAAAATGAAGTCACCAAGAAGCAACGTACAACACTGATGAAGGCAGATGGTGCATAGTTACAGTGGTGGCCGCAGCTTCGAGTTCTGGAAGGGGTGGATGACTGAAGGGTTTTGGGGTGCAAAGACTGAAAATTTTAAAAATTTCTTACCCATTTCTGAAGTCATAAAAAAGTAAGATTTGTTAACAAGTATCAACAAAAAATTAAAATAAATACATTAATTAATTAACTTTTACAAAACAAATTGAACTGACTTCAAAGGTCAGGTGCGAGGTGCTACCTGAAGTAGATTATTTTTTGTTATCACTAAAGTTTGTTATTTGAGTTCAGGGGTTAAGGAAGGGAGGTGTGATGCATCACATCCACTGTCTCTCCCACAGGACTGCCACTGCTTTAGTAAAACACTGGACCCTCATTCCAGAGAACATGAGTTCGATTCTGGGTCTGACAATCTTGACCTTGGTCAGGCACAGCCAAGCATTTGCTGGGATGGTCGTACAGGACAGGTCATGGTTGATCCCTGGCCTGCATCATGACCTCGCTGAGCTAGACCACGAAGCATACCTGACAATGCGGTCGAGAGAGCAGACTAACCTGCCGTCTTAGCAGCGAGGGCTTCTGCTGCTGCGGCCAGGGGGCGGGCATGGACGTCACTGGCGCCGCCGAGGGTGGCGCAGCCATCTGCATTCCCAACGACTCCTCTGCGTTCTGGAACTCCTCTGCACCAAGGGAAGCAACCACGTCACGGGCTTCCCATGACTAGTACCATCCCGTACAGCCTCAATGAACATTATTGGGGGACCGGTTTACCACCCACGATCCACTCGAAAGTCATTATGTATCCTTCTACCACGTTTTAAAATCAAGTCTCTGCATCACCAGCCATTTATTTTTATAGAAGATAATCTGGGGATGTTCCAATTGATAAGCATCGAATTTTGTATTTTGTAGCAAATTTTGTCCCAACAATATGGTACTTGTTATCTGCTATTCATAAAAAGTCAGGCCACTGATCATAATTAAAATTCTTGCCTGACTAACTGCAACATGGTTGTTCAACAGAAGTTCATTTTCTTGCTTTCCATAGCTGGGTAGCAAGTTAAAACTAATTTAAAAAAAATTGTAACTAACAATGCCTCATAAGCTAAACATTATGGGTTTATTATTACTGAATATAGCAACGAATTGCCTGAATATAGCAACGAATTGTCCAGTTTCATCATATGGAAAAAAATATTTATGTAGATTACCAAACAGCAAGTAAAACATTGTAAAACCTGTGGGGGAAAAAAAACTTTTGCTACTGAACTACATTAAGAATTGAAAACTACAAAAATTGTGTTTTAATAAAAGCAACTCTCTTAATTCAGTGTTTTTACTTGAGATGTGTTTGTGCGTGGTGCATGGGAAACTTTGCAAGACTGAAAACATGTTGGTCAGTCAAGAAGCGTACCTAGTTAGAAATAAAACTTGGGTTGGAGGGGCCAATGTGAGCAGGAAAGGGCGTGAGTGTCCATTTAACATACCTAATCTACTTGCCATTCACCGAACTCCGTAGCTTTAAACACTGTTTGTGTCGCGGGGGTGTGAGGTCCTAAGGACACTGTGATGGTAATCAAAAACAAAGGAAACTGCGAGTCGCATGTTTGTGATGAAAGCTAGGCGTTGTTAAGTAATGTGTTAAAGAAAGTATTATTTATCAATCATGATTATAACCAATAATTGAAAGCTCAAAATGGTGTTTCATTTTACATTATTCCCTCAAATAAGTATATAATTTACTACAAACAGCAGTTCACACAATTACAATATAATGAATAGCACTAGGCTTTAACGATCCTATATTTTTTTATTAAGTTAAAATTTTGAATTGAAAATTGAGTCATTCACGAATATTGAGTATTTTACTATTTTTTAAACCAAATTTAAACATAGAGTAAAAATTTATTTTTAGATTTCATAGGAATCCCAGAAAAATTGATCAAAGATAATGTAATTTGAAAAAAAATAAAAAAATCATAATTAATCACATATGGGACCTGGCAATGCAATTTCTTAAACAAGGAAAAGTTTAAATTAGAAAATTGTTATTTATTAAAACAGATTATATACATAGTATTTTAATATTTATTTATAATCAATGATTATTTGTTACACGTAAAAAGCATGTATATTCTATGTTGCAGACAATAAATAGAAAATTCTCAGTAAATCTTCTTGGCTCTTTAGAGTTAAGTTTATTGTGAAAAAGTCCAGTTTTCTGTATATATTGGTAAAGAATAATTAAAAAAAAATATATATTTAATTTGAAATGTCAAATCAAATATAAAATTGTTCACAAATAACAAATTTTTTTGATTACTTGCAGACCCCTAAATAGCAAATAAGTTGTCAATATGGATCATTTAACCAATGATGCTACATTAAGTACAATTTTCAATGTTCATTGTTCGCAGGCATTGTGATATGGATGCTGGCATTAGGGCAAGTGGTTTGGTATGGCATCAAGAACTCAAACCTACATTCACACCTAGTCATCAAGACTGTAGTAGACTTAGACATAACTATCACAGTAAAACACGTACATAGAAAACCTCTTTGGAACTGGTACTTCATTATAACAAACCATTTGCTAAATCTCAATCACAACCGTATCCAACCCAATGCATTTTTTATCACTATATAAACAAATTTTTCTTCTCTTTTGCATGAAAACGAAAAAAAAATTCTTTAAACTATGAGACAGGACAATCAGTCCTTATGAAGATTTTTTAAAACAGCCATAATTTATTATTATGTATTAGATTATGTTAAAAACTGAACAAACAACTTTTGAAAATATTAGATGAAACTATGGAAGTTAAGAATATTCATAGCTAAGAAAAAAAACAAAGCAGAAACAGAACCTTACAAAACTATGCCACATATACTGAAGATAGCTGATGAAGTAATGGCAATATAGAAAAAACAAATACATAATCATATTATTATTCCTAGTACACTTAAATTTTATTTATACACACATATATAAAGTTATTTTAACTTTGGCTCAACTTTCCTAAGAGATTTTATTTTCCCAGTATATTAGGTGCTGTTTGACTGACACAATATCATGGCACTTGGAAATTCAATTTATTACAGCTATAATACAAACACAATTCAAACCATAAATAAAAAATACTTTTCTTAAAAAAAAAATTTAAAAAAAAGTGCTTTATCTGTAGATCTTGAGACAACCACAATCAATATTCTTTGCATCGAGTCCAGGAATAGTTGGAAATCAGATTTCAAATACTTGCAGTGGAACCTGACTATAAAGTACTTAATTTTTAAAGAGTTTTCAATTTAGAGTATTTATTTTCAGATCCCTACAAGATTAGTGAAATTTTTATCAGTTCAGTATACAGTACTTTCATTATTAAGGAGCAAAAATATGGGTTTTAACACGTACGTTGTAATAAGAAGTCATTGTGCTGGCATTATATTGTTACACCTCTTTGTAAAGAACGCCACTGTAACACACTACATTTCAGTCCCTTCAGTTTTGTTATACCTAGGTTTGGTCACAATACCAACAGGCTATTGCGGCCAATCCAAAGGAATTCGTATTTGAATCAGCATGGCCAACCATGTTTACGACAAGTACACATACCTTTGATGACCTTCTTGATGTACGGGTCGAGGTTGATGGTGAAGGGCAGGAATATCTTGAGGTCGCTGACGAGCAGGCTACTCCGGTGGAACGTGAGGAATATGTCGAACTTCTTCTCGTCTCTGTCCAGCTCGAGCAGAGGCTCCACCTCCTTGGACACGGGGATCATCGGTCGCAACCTGCGGGCGCCAACAACCACAGGCACATCTCACTGCCAGAGAAAAATACTTTGTGGCTTTGTTTTCAATCTATTTAATTTTTAAAACTGAACATTTTGGTGTTAATTGTTTTATTTTAATTAATTCTGATAATTATGAATATGATGCAATAATCAACCTACAAGATGTTAAAATGTTACTATGTATATATATACATACAAATATATATATATGTATATATATATATATATATATACATATACATATATACATACATACATACATATATACACACATATCTATACACATATATATATACATATATATACATATATATATATACATATATATATATACATATATGTATATACATATATATATACATACATATATATACATATATTTATATATACATATATATACATATACATACACACACACACATATATACACACACACACAGTAACATTTTAACATCTTGTGTATATATATATATATATTTTTTTTTTCTGTTCACCAAAACAGAGTAATTCCAAAAGTGGTACAAGCAATATTTTACTAGGAAAAAAATTAATCTCTCTGCCAAAATTTGGGTGTTTCAAGTTCATATCAAGAAATAAACGTAAAAAGAAAATTAGGTTAAGAAAAAGTGAATCATCAATTGGGGAACACAGTAAAATATTTTTATAATCAATATGGTCTGAATATTTTGTTATGAAATATGTGAAATATGTAAAAAATTAATAACATTAATTAAATTTAAAATTTTGGCTGTTAAAATATAGCATTTTTATTATTTTATAAAAATCAGTTTTGAATTATGTTTTATTTTACAAATTAAAAGCATTGTGGTGCGCTGTTTAAGTACCATTTGTAAAAAAAAAAAATGCAAGTCTCAATAAATAGATTTACTGATTTCATCTGAACAATTGGTAAATCGTAAAGCCAATGCTGGAGCCATATGCAGAAAGCAATTATCCGTTTTTATCATTACTTGCCTACAAAGACTGCAGGCCAGTTAGGTGGCTAGCACAATAACAAGAAGAGATGTGTGATGCGTGAGCCAGTGTTGTAGTTAGCACCCATGCACTATTACAGATTGCGCACCAAAACAGGAGGTCCGCTCAATCCACATACATGTTGAAACTGGACACGTACACATTTATACAGCATAAAAAATTACTCTTGAGTTCACTACAATTTGAGAACAATTAATACTTGTTATATCAAAGTACATAAAAGTATTAGAAGTCAAACTGAATACAAATACAAATTTTGTTCTTTTAGATTTTAAGAATTTCTCAAAAGTTTTACTGCTTTAAAAAGATCAAATGATTTTAATAGTAAAGTCATTTGAACTTTTACTGTTTCTCTGTTTAATAATATAACATTTTCAAGTCCCAAGAGGAACATCTCAACAGAATGAGACACAATAATTGACGTGTGAAATACTGGCAGATGCCAGCAGGTGGTCACCTGTCGTATATGGCCTTGAGGGACATGCCGTCGTCGCAGCTGTCCTCGCAGGCGTCGTAGTGCAGGATGATCCAGGAGGTGCGGTAGGGCCACTGCTCCGTGATGTTCACCCAGCTGGCCAGGTGGTACCAGTTGAAGTCCACGTCGAAGGCCTTCAACAGGCGCCCTGCGGCACACACGGGGACACCCGCCCTCGTCACACGGCTCCGCACACTTGGTTACCAGGGGCGAGGCCCGGGAGAGGCATGTTTCACTACATCCACCCAGCTAGTAACCCTCTCCAGACCGCGAACTACGCTCGGTGTGTTGCGTTATTCAACATATTTTAAGAATTTCATTAAAAATTTTTGTAATTCCTGCATACTACTATGCTAAGTGTAAAATTTTTGTTAGTAACCACTTTGGCTAACTTAAACACAAAACTATATTAAATTACAAAAAATACACTCTTCTGGTAGTGAAAAAGGGGTAAGTAAGGTTTTATAATAACCAAGCAGAAGTACTACCAATGGTGAGTAGTTAGATTGCTTGAAATATTTATCCTTTTCAATCATATATTACAAAATACATTTAAGAACAGTCAGCAACTGTATGCAATACGAGCAAATGCATTTAAGATGAAGGTAGATGGCTGCCAGAACAGCGTACTTAGTGCTGACTGACCGAACAAAACACAGCCCTTGTTTCACGTGCGAGAAAAGTTCTGAAAGTCTTAAAAAAAATAACATTTTTCAAGTAACCTTTAGACTAATAACAGAGTTCTTTACTTTTTATGTTTGCTTAAAACTTGATCAATTAAGTTCATAGCTTACCCATCTATTTTATAACTTATTAAAAACTCTAAACCATTTACAGGACAACATTTCCAAAATATAGTTTTTGCTTGTGCTTTATGTCCAACTACTAACAATCGTTAATTTTATTTGGGAGAAAACAGTAAAAAATCCTTTGAATAAGCACTTTACTGCAATAAAACAACTGTTTGCTCGTATGGAGCGAAGTGGCATAGTGGTAATATTGGACTCTCTTTCCAGAGGACCTGCGTATAAATTACAGTATAGCTATCTTGATATTGGTTCCTTATCGTAAGCCGTGCCTTCAGCAAGTGTGCTGAGCATCCCAACACCAGTTTATAACCGTGCATCAATCCTTCATACTCATCTCATTCATCCTTCGCCGGTTCTAACAACTCTGATGTATACGAGATGGTAAGTCATACCTCATTCTTTCAAACAACAGTTTACTCATTGTTTGTTTACTGATGGAATTAGAGCCTGTTTAAAATGATGAAATTATTTTTCACTTGTTATTCAGGCGCACACACGATTAACTCATAAGAATCATTTCCTGGTTAAAAAGCCTGTATTTTTTAGTTCTGTTACAACTGGGGAAAAAAGGTTAGAAAGGATAGCCCACTTAATTAACTATAGTTTTATTTACTAACCAATATCCACACTATTGAATTAATTACAACACTTAAATTAAAAAAATTAACTACCCTTTTATTAAGTCCACAACTTACTCTCCTCACCAGAGCTCGGCTCAACAGTAGCTCTCCCTACTGCTCGTCTCTTAACTCACACCTTGGTCCCGACACACTACATACCTCGCACTAATCACTCGTCCGTAGCACACACAACACAGTCCTGGATGCTTCGGTCCCAGATGCACCAGTCTTTGCACATGAAGCCCATCGCTCGTTGTCCACTTTCGCTCACCAAGAGGTCACTATTCCTCTTTATTCACTGCCCTTGCAGGTTGCTCCAAGGATCCGCCGGCATCGCTACCAGCCTCTGTCACTCTCACACTGGACGTCGGTTTTATCTTATATACCTGGGGAGTTCCAACCTGGAAAGGTCTCGTAGTACATCAAAGTGTTGCTTATTGGAATCCCTGACTTAAAACTTGAAGCTGCGAGAACTAGATATCAGAGTTACGCTACATCTCACAATGGTGCTCTTGGGACGTGCAGTACGTACCCGGCAAGACAGTAAGATGCCAACACTATTTTGAAAGGTGCTGGGAGAGGGGAAGTGGGAGGGACGGTCATTACCTGGGTCGCAAAGAGGTTTCCCCAGAGTTAAGCGTGGCCAGCACGCTGCTCCAGCCATCGTACCAGTACTATCAGAAACATTATAAGGGGCTCGTCTAGTCAGGGGTGTATTTGCATTAGTGAGGTGGGATGATAAGTGCGATGTTTACTGATGCTTCTATCGCGGTATTGACTCAGAGCGCAAGGTTCTGAACTGGCCCGTAGTCTTCTCGTTGGGCATGGGGCAACTACGAGATTTGAGTGGTAACCATTACATTATATGGTGGATAAATGAAGATAAAGGTGTAATGCAAGTCCCTTGCCCTTGAAAGTTTTCAGAAATCTGTACCAGCTGTTTCTAAGCCCAAAAGTTGTTCTGAAAACACACATTTTAGTAATTTTCACTCTCCTATAAATACTGCTTTAAAACAAAATGCAGAAACAAAAACAGAACTCTTCATCTGCCCTCAAGAGTATTCTTCAATGCTCTTTGTGAACAGACCTCACTCCGATAAGTTGAGCAGTATTAAATTGCAAAGGTTTCTTCTGAATTCTGCACATCTTATAAGTACTATGGTACGCAGGGCCATTAACAGGGTTTTACTACAGACTTGTAGCTACGGCGACTTTGTGGCTGCCACACAGAAGTCGGCAAAAATCATCAAATCCTTTCAAGAAGTTACCCTTGTTAAGAAGACTGAGATTTTTTACTGCATTCAGAAACTCCTTAACAGGGTTTATAATTATACTCAAAGCACCCGTCCAGCTGCAGCACGAAGATGTGTGGGGGGAAGGGAGGGTGACGTACCTGTGATGTAGACGACGTTCATGAGGCGGCGCATGCTGCGTGGGTTGACGTCGCTGAAGTAGTCATCAGTCAGCAGCATGCGGGTGAGGTCGTGTGGACCGCCCGCACGGTTCAGGTTGCTGCCCAGGCTGCTCGCGATGCTCTCGCTCAGCTTCATCTTGCGCGAGCCCTTGCGCGGTGGCGGCGGTTTCAGCTTCTCCGAGCTGTTCATGACGGCAGACTCAGAGGAGAGGCGGCGGCCCGCACCCATCTGTTGGCACGCGAAGCCCACTTACCGGATGCCATTATCCTCACAACGACAATGTATTTATATCATGTGTATACATTGCACGAATTTAGCATTTCCTTCATATGTAATGTTTGCTTTCTAATAATATAAATTCAATAAATGCAAAAAAATAAATTTAAAACCTAACTATTTCAAAAATTTTCACATCTGTGAAGTTTAACATGTTGAACCATTTAACTTACTCTTTACTTACGATTTTGTTCATAATCACTGTTATGGCATAAATAAGATTGTGTGTGAAAACAAAATGATAGCGCTGGCTAACGCGGTGTATTTGATATATTGAATGTACATACCTTCACAGATGTGTGTCTATTAGCACCTTCCTCTTTGAAAACAAAATAAATCCTTCTGTTCCTTGGTTAAGGAGGTAGTGCCTGTGGTTGGAAGTCAGTAGTATTCAAGCAGCAAGAATTATACTTGCAGAAGGGACTACTACAGATATACCGTATTTACTCGCATGTAGGTCGCCATTGCAGATAGGTCGCACCCATAATTTGAGGTCTTGAATTTGTTATTTAAGATTCCCCCCATATAGGTCGCACCGGTAATTCATTACCGCGCCGTGCGCGGAGAAAGGTCATTGTACTCGATCAGCTGCTGTTACGGCGCGCCTGCTGGCTCTCTTTGTTTACTGAGCTGCGCATGCGCAGTATAACTCACTCAACGCTCCGCCCAGACTCGTGACCTTGCATCAGCAGCCAGCCAATAGATGCGAGCTTAGCGGAAAAAAATATAAGCTCCACCTCCCGTGTACCAGTTTTGTCCAGTTCTAATACCAGTTTATTGGTATACGCACCAGTTTTCTCGCTGCCGTGACATGTTCACGTTTACGTCCATCTTGATGTCTTGATACCAATAATTAATTAATTACGATCCCCAGAAATAAATTGTTAGTTTAAAAAATATCCGGCAACTGTACAATACTTCTGAAATTAAAAAAATACGTATAAAACAGTTACCAAGACTCCGCTCATTTTATCTTGTGAAGTTTGTCTCGTACCAGTATTTCGGCTAAGTTGTGACATAAATACAGTATCAATACTTAACAATGATCCACGTTTATACATTCGTGAGTTTACGTTTTTCCCTCGTGCATTTTAGATTGTCTCCTGCTATAATTACCCGGACTTTTACACGCCTAGGCTTTAATTATTACATGTTTAGAAATAAAAGCAACTTTTCATGTTATAAAATATGTATATTTTGCGATTTAAAATGTTCATTGCTGACTATAAACGTTACGTTTTTCACGATTTTTTTAGTGTTTTTAGGCCTACTAGCTAATCTTATCTACTCTTAAAGTACCCACGGTATTTTCTGGTTGTTTATGGTTGTTAGGTGACGTAAATAGCGGGATGTATTCAATTTTTGAGTCGTAATTTGCGTGAAAGTATTGTATTGGACTAAATGGGAACTAAACGGGACCTGAAGAATATAGTGCAAATAACGGGAAAACGTAAATAACGGGTTTCGCTGTATGTGTACATTGTAAATAAATTTGCCTATACCTATATAAACTTCTTTTTCGCATTTTAAACCAGAATATTGCAAAAAAAAATTGAAAAAAATTTTTTCTTCACATATAGGTCGCACTTCATTTTTTTCCTATCAAATCTGGTAAAATTGCCGTGACCTATATGCGAGTAAATACGGTATGTATGTGGGCTGGCAGCGCAGAATGTGGCTGGCACAACACCCTCACAATAATCACAAGAAGGACCGGACCATCATGGAGGGCAGTGCCTCGGTGCCCTCTCCCAACGACCTCAGTAGAGTAACATTGTGCATCAGCTCTGCTCATTTGTTTTTGACTGTATTTTAAGGGGAAATACATTTCTAAACAAAGTTCAAGACCATTTGTACATTTCAGGTAATGCTGTGTTTATCATAATTTTTTATTGGCGTATACAATATTTCTGGTAGACATTCATTAAGACAGCTTTTGTCTTCAAAATAAGTTTTAGAACATTAAAAAATTATAACTACAAAAATTTACGATATGTTTAAATTCAATAATTGTTGGAATTTTTTTTTTTTACATTTGATGAAACGTTATGTGAAAAATAAATACAGCAAAATTATGATTTTTTAAAATTATATAATAAGTCAAGGATGAAAATTAAATTATTAAAAAGGATGAGAAAATTTTGGTACCTCCTGATATTTTTTCAGATGTACGTACATAGTTATACTATATTTTAGTTTACCAACCATCCAGCTATGGCACAAAAATACTTAAAGTGCTTTCTATTGCTAATGAATTTATTTCATTCATACATAGGAATCTAAAAATAACATTGTTCACGTAGCAAAGGAATTGTAAATAGGCATTTCCACTCTAAATGCTATCGTCACGAGAGGTGAAAGTATTTTACAGAATTGTGGCAGTGTTGAAGAAAAATTTTTGGTGTGGTTTAAGCAAATTTGAGCATCAAGAGAATCCAAATACATGAAATTTGTTAACATAGCTAGATGAGGTCATTGTTAAGTTTTAAACACTGTCAAGTACCTATTTGATATTTTCTGCTTAAAATTTTTTCCTGATTATTTTAATATTTTTTCCTTTTACATATCTGGGTTTCCATTTCTGGCAGGGCCAAACCTAGAGTTTTTTTTTTTTTAAGTGAAAAAGGCTGAAAAGGTTGCAGCGAGCCTGCGTGGTTTTCACTGAGCACTCCCATTTTCCCCACCAGTTCATTCAATCCACTACTCCTTTTTATCACACTTAAACATCTTTAATGACCTCAACGTCAATCCCTTTCCATTTCCCCAGAGTTATACTTTAATGAGCCACAATGACAATACCACTGATAAAATTAATAATACGAAGTAAGACCATTTTATGGTGTGGCAAAGTGGTGGTATTGTGTCAATTTTTTTTATTTCTTTGTACTTTATTATTATTCATTTATTTTTGTTAACAAGGAGTACAAAATGTTACAGTAAAACATACAAACTGTAACTCACTTCAATAACTATTATTTGAAGAATATTATAAAAAAATTTGACGAAAGTGTTTTAACATATAGCCTAGTTCTGAAGCAATGATTTGGTAGTTTGGCCAATATTTGAGGTCAAGTTATATGGTATTTATATTTTTAAATTATAAACTAATAAAAGTTTGATACATATACTTATTACAGTGAAACACAGATTTTTTTGAAAGTCTATAGCAATGGGGTAAGTAATTAAGTGAGAAATTATGAACATACACTCCAACAGAAAACCAAGACTGACAAATAAAAAAAAGTGTAAATATGTACAGAACATAGTTAACAAGCAAAAAATATCTCATTAGGTCTGAAAAACAGCGCTGGTTGCATGACAGCAGGGACACCAACAATGGAAAGGATGTATGAGGAGATATTACCCCCATCACCCATCAAATCAAGTCTTTGGTAAGATTTAATGAAAGGCAGTTAGTTACTTACATTGAGGTCACATTTATGCAGTAACCAACAAGATATGCGTATCTGTAACAATATGTTTTCAATTATCTACACACATGTGTTTCTTGTGCACTGCAGTGACAAGCAGAGAAGAATCTAATAAAGTTTAAAAGTTCCTCAAGTTAGTGACCCCATCTAAGAACGGCAAAAGAAAAGTTTTTAAATTCATTGTGAAAACATGTAGTTGGCCCTTTATTCTTTAAATTTCACAGTGATGATGGCATCCAACCAAATCATTGAAATAAGCTTGAAGTTCTATGTTTGTGTCGTTAGTTCAGTGGAATTCTACGTGGGTACATGCTCGACACGAGCCATGGTGATGCCCCCACACAGCACGGCACTACTCACGGAGGACAGCGTGCCGGACGGCACAGCGCCCGCCCCCTCCTCGTCGTTCCAGGCGGAGGACTTGCGGTGGTGCCGTGCGGTCCTCTGCGCCACGCTGACGTTGCGCAGGCCTGAGTTCTGCAGGTAGAACGGCAGGTGCACCATGTTGCGCAGGTAGTCGTGGCCCCCGATGTTCGACTCGCTGAAAAGCCTCCGGCTGTTGGTCTCCACGGCCTGCGTGCAACCAGACCAAGGCTCCTTCTGACTGTCTTTTTCACACAGCACTCAAACTCTTTTATTAAACATGGTTCTGTTCAGAAAACCTTGGCCTAATTTTTTGTTTTTATATACGCGTAATTATTTTCCTGTTAACTTTAAATCATGTGCAAAATATTAAATTTCACTGCAGCAAAAATATAATTGATTGTTTAGAAAATACTAATAATAAATTTTGTCAGCATAATTGTTATCAAGGAATAACAAAGAAAAAAATGTTTTTTTTGTCACTCAAGCTGGAATCACAAAACACTCTTAAAATGTTAGAACAACGCACCTTGTCAGCGCCACATTAATTCGTAAGAGTTGCATTAGCGCGACAGACGATTTTCATGTCATGGCGCCCTCAAGAGGTTTCATCCGACAACTCTGGGACTGAACTGGCCTTTTGGCACTTTGGCACACACACGCAGCACACATGCAAAATACAGCCTCCCATTACACTGATGGTGAAGGAAGTGAGATTTCTAAACTCATATTCTCAATTAAGAGTGGATGGTGAGTCCTGTTGTTATTGAAATGTGCTGAACAAAATCTGTTGTGCACAATTACAATTATTAACAGTAATCACTAATCTTATATGGGTGCACATCTAACCACTGTTTACATACTGTAATCTATGAAAATAAATACCTATCAAAGAAAAATGATCTCCTTTCTATAATTATTTTTATAATGATTCTTTAAAATTAACTATTAAATACATAATAATATGAATGTAATATAAAATAAACCCACAAAATGTCATAAAATCATTTAATAGAACATAGTGACACATATAAAGCAAAATAAAGATAGTAACTCATCTCATGCATGTAAAACTATTAAGTAAATTATAGTGAGCAAAAACTTTGATTTCTATGGACTTAAATTTTTTTTTCCTTCCAAAATGTGTGGAAGGTGAAAGATTTATGTTAGCCATTTGCATATGTATAATAGTCTAATGTTAAACTTACATTTATTAAATTCACAACTCAATTTATGTACTTAATGAGCCAGATACCCCACTCCATGCAATAATGCTAATAAAAAATTTTAAAATTTTAGCATGCCAACATTTTTATCAGAAAGTACTCTCTTTTGTAGAAAATATGTCACTTTTTTGTAAAATGCTGAAAGGATCATTCAGACATTGATAACTAAATATTCTAATAAAATTAACTAAATATTCACTGATACATGATAAGCTAGTCTTGTGCTACATGACTGTGTGTGTTTTCTTTATTATGACACAATATTCAGCTATCAAAGACTGAAAGTTTGCCAAAGCTCCTTAAAAAAAAAAAACTTATCTTGAACAGAGTGTACAAACAACCACACAGCAATACAAGAAGTTGCTAGTAAGAAACACCTGATTGACACAAAACAGTAATAAATACACTCAAAAAACAACTCAAACACAATTATTCCTACTTGTGCAACTTAACAAGATATAAAAGAATATTCCAAATTTCAAAAGTTTAAAAAAATGTTGAAAAACAAATCATCAAAAAAAAAATCCTTAATAAGCATAACAGTAACACAGTAACAGCATAAAACACTAAAGAAAAAAAAGAAAAAAAAATTTTGCACTTAAAACTTAAGGCTCTTGCTTCATCTGCCATGCTGATTTTCTTGTTGTTTTTTTTTTGCTAACTGCAGATTTTTAAAGAAATTTTTTTAAATGAAAATAGAGAACCAATTTTGTATACAAAACCCAGTTATGGAAAGCTAGAAAATTAACTTCTAGTGAGTGCCAAGATGCAATTATTCAGGTAAGAATTTTAACTATGAATAGTTGCCTGAATTTGTACAATCACCTGATAACAAGAAGCTTCCGTCAGGCAGCAAAATTTTCTACAGAAAGCAAAATGCAATTCTTATACAATGAAAATTCGGTATATACGTCTCTAGATAAAAAAAAAAAAATAACAGCTTGAAAATGCAATAATCCAACTTGCAGATGAAGAACAGACTTAAGCCAAGTTGACTGTCCCTAGGAAAGAGAATTAGTAAAACGACATCGAACACGCACGACACGGACCGAGGCATGACACCTACAACACAAGACACACGACGAGTGTGAGGCACGCGAGAGGTACTGACCTGACTTGCGATCTGCCGACCAGTGGGCAAGAGAAACTGGACATTAGTGCCAGCATGCTACACACAGTCAAGGCTGCAACAGGATGTCTAGTGGGTTGCCAACAAATAAAAAATGTATGACTTTCCTTGACTTTCTAACACTTTCAGGACAATTCTCGTACATGATTCCAGCACAGTATTTTATGCCATCAGTCTGCTTTCATATGCTGTAAAGGCAGAAACTTGCTTTTATATTTAATAGTTTGCTCGCATTGCAGACGATTCTGAGATGTAATTCATGAATATATGACTAAATATAACAGATTTAAAACCCTATTTGTAAACAAAGTACACCTATCCCTCACTTAGCACGTCTTCAGATTGCGCGGATTCATTTAGCGCGATATGAATTTTACTGCCCCAGTCTTGAATAGCACGTTTGTAAATTTCAGGTAGCACAAAATCTCGGCAGGCAAAAAAAAAAGTACAGAACGACGCCATGAAGTTTGTTTCAACTTCTGTAAACAACAGATGTGCCGTGGGATACAGTTAGCCAAACAAGGGGGGAAGAGATGCGTGCGCAGGTCTGTCTACGCTATCGGCTGTTGTACAAACATCAGATATGGCAAGTTAAATTGCGACTATGGAGTGTAAAGGACCAAATGTTTTTACGTCCGCACGTATGCCGCCTAGCCGTACCGTTGTCGCCTGGCCACAAACCGGGCCATGAACTCAGTCTAGCCAGTGACAGGGAATTCACTTAAACAAAAGCAACGTCTGCCCATTCAGCTGCCGTTACTGTACGTGCTTGATCACTCATAATACATTGTATTCAAGTATTTGAGACACAAACTACAAGTATTACAGCGTGCAGATTGTCATGAAGGCCACGCTTATGTTGGTAGCACTTTAGTTTTAAGCAAGTCAACTGTGCGCACAATCGTACGAAATAAGCAGTCTTACCAAAAGTTTATATAAGTCTGATGCTGTTGGTTGTACTAGCGAAAATGTATTTGACATTAGATACCGGAACAGAAATGAACAGATGATTCATGTGGAAAAGGTTGTTAAATGAATGTTGCCATGAAAAAAATAATCATTGGCCTGACAGGATTGGTGTGAACCAGGTGGTGATATGCAACAAGCACTTTAATTTTTGAAAATTTACAATGTAATTATCCGGACAGTACGTTGATTTCACTGTCGGTAAAGGATGGTTTGGAAAGGTACGCAACATGAGTTGAAGGTCACAACCGGGCGGGCAAGTCAGCCAGCCAGCCAACTGACGATAAAGTACATAACCATGTATCTTTGAAATAATGTTATTAAACAAAATATTTTTTCTAACTGCTGCTTGGTGTTTCAAAAGAGACCATGTATTACACTCTACTGATGAAAGTAGTACTAGAAAGGGTCTAGTTAATATGGAATCAACATGATAATTTATATAATTTTTAAGTACTATGTACTTGAATTGCGATATCCAAACCACAAAGACTTTTTCATAAACTCATAATCAAAAAGTTATTTTTGTATCATACTCAGTCTCACAATATTATCGGGTAAATACAGTAATTATAGTCTTTCGGGATTTTATCCAAAATTCTTAACTTTATCCTGACTTTTGTTGCCCAGTAGACATCCTGCAAAAAGTGCACATACTAAACTGCAACACTCACACATCTCTTACTTAGTCAGAACACATATGTCTGGGAGTGTTAATCCAGGGGCTTAAACCTTCATTCACACCTACTTTATACATACTTCTCTACGGCTACAAATCTATGAAATAAAGTCACAAACTTGACTCTCTAAAAAAAAGTTCCACACTGATTGTATTGTTATAATAGCAGTGTTCAAATATTCATGCAAATGTACATATATGATTAAGGTTAAAAGTTTAAACCTATAGTTACCAAAAAAAAATTAAAATTACTGACCAAGATTTACACTTAGATGTTTGCCAATCCACAGTAGCATTTTAATTCTTTATTAAGGCTTTTGATGTGAATTGTATGAATTCATAGGTCAGAAGTTGGAAAATATTTCGACACTTCAAAAGAAAAAAAGCTTGACAAAGCTGGTTGAATGAGCAAAATGATAATGTCGCGACAGCGTGAAGATATGTTTCCTTTCTGAATGTTTTTGTGAGGACATGAAGTAACATGTGACTAGCAATGATATATTTTGAACATATGTTTCTACTTTTCACTCGGATCAAGGTAAGTTAAGGAAAAACAGTCAACAACCTAAGACAATATCAAGCAGCTATTTGATGAGTTACCATGCTATTCTAATTTCGTAAAGTAAAGGCCCTCAAAAATTACAAAAATGAAGTAAGGACAAAAGCATGGCTGTTGTAAGAAACAGCCCAGCATTTCCTGGAGTGATTTCGCAAAACCACGGAAAGCCTGACAGGTTAATCGGGCAGGGATTCGAACCCTGGCCCGCCGGATTGCGAGTCGTGTCTCCACAGCGCCACCCTGCTCCATGACGAGACTGTTCACTGAAAATATTTAACTTTGTGTGAACTGTGGATATGGACTTTCTGAATTTGGCACCACAACTTGAGTGCTCCTACAGCGTTTCTCATCCTTTGATTGCAGTTAACATTTTTATGGACTCTCTTTCCAATGAACAATATCTACTATTAGTGCTTTCCTTGTTTCGATTTGCTCTGTTACCAGATATACCTAAAAAGCACAAAAGATTTAGACACAACATTATAATTGAAATAAATTTTTTCTTAAAATATAATAAAAATTTATAATATGAGTAACATTTGGAATTCGAATTTTAGAAATACATTTTCTATTTACATTTTATAAATTATATTATACAATTAATACTTTTAAGGACACAAAGCTAAAAAAGATGCCATTCTGTTTCCAACGATTCTGTCATGAAAATATGTTTTACAAGATACACATAACATTAAAAATTTTGACTCTTGACTATAGCACATAGGTGAGAGTAAACAATATTGGACCACTTTTGACAACATGGCACATATCACTGAATCCTGTCAAGATATAAAAATTAAACATGACTCATAACATAGCTTGATTCAGTAGCTGGATAATATCAAATTGCTAATATTGTAGCATAGTTGGAACTAGTAAAAATAATTATTTTTGTAAGGTTATCAATCTGTCCTATTAACGCAACTGGTATCTTAAATTGGACCACCATGACCCTAAATTGTACCAAATCTAAAAAAAATTATAAGTAATCAAAAACATACACAGTTTAGGATCGTTATAATTTATATTTAACCTTTAAATGTAATCAGTCTTTCAAAAAGGAACAATATTACTTTAGGAAGTCTTTGGAAATCTTACTTAACATGAACAAAATATCTCAAGCTTTCTAACATATTGTAAAGTCATTAGAAACTCAAAACTATCAAATAATATACTATAATAACTCTCTGAATAGGATGATGATGATGATGATGGTAATAATAATAACAATCATCACTTATGTCAGGGTTTGTGGTAAAGGTCACATGAAGCATTCTCTTGCACCACACGCATTGCAGCCACGCCACTTGAGGTCCACTTTTGACGAAGTATTGCTTACCGCACGAAGCACACACATTTTTGTCATCTTCATCATCATCATCATCATCATCATCATCATCATCATCATCATCATCATCATCATCATCATCTAGTTCAATTACATCATCAGAAACATTTGAACTCCTGGAAATTGAGCTTTTTTATTTCAACGTCATCTGCACTACCTTTTGTTCATTAGTGTTCGATGTTTTAGTTGCACTTTTTTTTTGCTTTGTCGGCTTTTCCTTTTTGTTGGAAACTTTATTCTAAAGATAATTTATACAAGGATGATGTTATTTCAGCAGCTTTTTGTACTTTATTCTCTGGAACAGGTAACAAAATTGTTAGTGATATTGTAATTTCTTCTTTAGTTGACGTGGAGGGCTGGGGTTCCAAAGTATCATGCAGTTGATTTTCAACATTTTCCTTTTCTTTCGTAGAACTTGAAGCCGGTGGAATCAATTCATCTCTCAATTCACTTTGATGTTCATTAAGGACATCTGCTGCTTTAACCACTTAACATGTTAACCCGATTTAACTCGGGTTATATAAAGTGTTAATTTTATGCTAACCTGAGTATACTCGTGACACAATTCACTTTGCTGTCCTTCGTTATGTATCCCGAATATTTCCGTCGTGTTTCTTCGCTCTTGCAGTTTACTTTTTTCCGTGTAGATTGCGGCACATATCGAATATCTGTGTACACTTCAAGCTTTGTAACGAGATGGCAGCTCTGAGCGCTTGCCGACACGCAAGATGATAAGCGTGTTCATGAAACATTAGTAACTTACACCTGTTTGTTTACAAATATTTAGTTTATTATTTCCTTGACAGGGTGCAGTATCTATTTAGATTTCATTACCTTACCGTGCCCAGTCCAGTGATCAGAGACAATAGCAATGGTACTGTTTTTTCCCGAGTTTTGCGGCACTCAAGTAGACAATTTCTTTCATTTTCGTATGCGTATTTCATAAATAATTGTATGAATATATAAACTGAATATTTTATTTTTATTTTAATTGAGTTTTGTCATGGATATTGCCATACGTTTGGCGATGTTTTCTTTTGTATTCGGGTACGAATGTACTCTATTCATGTACATTTTTTTCGTATTGGGACATTTTTATGTTTTTTTTTTTCCAGACTGTGTGTGACAAATAATGTATACTTATGTAAATTTTGTTTCATGTATATTATTAATTGTATTGATGTTATTTAACATTTTGGCCATTTATTACTGGCATACGTATTTTTGGAATACATATAATTTTTTTTTTACTCTTCATTAGTGTATATTGTATAATCTTTTTGCATCAACATTTTGTAAGGATTTTTTCCTACAAATAATATGTTATTACTTAATGCAAACGTAATTAATAACTCGAAATAAAATTGATTCTAAAATATGACAAAATATTACATGATTTGCATTTCCGCTGCAAGAATAACATATTTAAGCCGACATAATGACTGGGCGAGATAACTCGGGATAAATATGTGGTAAAATTATTGTCCTTCATATTTCATAAACAAACAAATTTAAAAAAAAAGGCCAACTGTTGTTCGTTACATTTCTAATGTACTTTTCTATTTAGTAATAAAAAAAAGTGATTTTTTCGTAACAGCTTTTGAAAATGTTATTGGAATGTTAAGTGGTTAAATAGGTGTGATCTGAACATGTTTCTGTCTACTGGCCAAACTCCAGCACAGCAAAATCCATTTGTCACTTTGAGTGACTTGTCTTCTGGGGTTTGTCTGAAGCCATTTCTCTACTCTTTGCATGTAAAAGGTGCTAAATGACTTTAAGAACGACAGATTCAAAGATTGCAAGTAATGTGTGGTGTGCCCAGGAAGTTGAACCATAATTATCCCTTTTTCTCTTGCCAGTGTTAGCGCTTCAATGTTTCTTGTGTGGGTCGTATGACCATCCAACAGAAGCAACACCTTTTTTGTCTTGTGTTGACTTTACAATGACAATGAAATGCTTAAGCCACTCCACAAATAAAGTCAAATTAATTTAGCCAGTGTCCGAGATTGTGAAAACGCTGTCGGCTGGGGCGCCATCAGCTAAACTAAATTCCGCAGTTGTGTTGATCCCATGCTCGTCAATTGTCACTGATCCAATTTGTCTTTTACCTTTTAAGCCCACAACATTATGGGTTTTTTGTTTACTGTCGAAATACCTGTCTCGTATACACTGAAGATGTTTGTTACTGGCCTGGATTGAATTATCGTCCACAATATTCTCAAGTAAATCATACAAACTGGACACGTTCTCACGATTAAATCCTTTTATTCTATTAAGTGAAGTACTCTCAGGTTGACAATGACTGATTTTTGGTTTTTTTTTCTTAAAAGCATAGAACCAATGCTTTCTCTCCATTCTCTATTAAATGAATAAGGGATTTTATTGTGTTCTGCAATTTGGTAAGCTAAATGCAGCACATCGTTAATCATTAAACCTAACATGTGGTTTTCCAGAAACAAAAGATGGTCTACAAGTTCCTTTTCCTGTTCAATGGAGAAAATGGATGTCTTGCTGTATGAGTAATATCATTATTAGTATTTTTTTACATAGTTTAGCATGACGAAAAATGGTTGCTTTTTTGCACTTTTTAATGTCTGGAGATTATATTGATGCCAATTTCTTTTCTCATAGGCCTACAATGCTCTTTGTAAGGTTTCTTTATTCCATTTAGTATATTCCTTTTTACTCTAGCCATCAGCATTCGCTATCTGAAATATTTAAAATCAATGTAATTTTTAAAACAAAAAAAGTTGCATAAATTGGACCGGTACAATTTAGGAACTCGAGAGTGGTCCGAAATAAGGAAAATGGTAGATTTTCAATTCGTCGTGAAAAATAAGAACATAACCTCTACAGATGTGTTCGTTAAGCAGTACTTAAAACAGTATAAAACAAGCTCTCTTATGAAATATTTTACAAAATCATGACCTACCATTATGACGAACAACCTAACTAGACAACAAAAGAAAAAATTAACATCAATACAGCCCCAAAACAATTTTTTTCCTTCACAGTCGTAATGTCTGTCCAACGTCGATAGAAAATGGCGGACTGTTAGTGCCGCTGCAGTCACCTCTTTTTTGTTGCCAGTGAAAATAAAAAAAAAGTGTAATTTGGTAGAACCACAACGTGGTACAATTTAAGTGCCGGTTTAATATTAGTATATGCCTTGTCCTTAATAATGACCGAATGCTACAAATATTTCACCTGTGAGATAATAACTGGAGTTTAGAACTTATATATATATATATATATATATATATATATATATATATATTTCAGAATGTATAAAACTGTAATAATACTGTCAACAACACTATTTATAAAAATCAACAAATAAAGTTAACAAAAAATGATTATAATTTACGATGGTACACAAAATAAGAACTGTCGAGTTAACAAGCCGGACAGTATCAGACTGGCAACGTTGGTGTCATTTGCTCTGCACTGCAATCTAAGCATGAGACAGAAGACTGTAGCAGCCGCTGGATGCACGGCCAGTGCGGCTGTGTCATCCAAGTACTAACAGAGATTAGTTCCTCGCCCAAGTCAAGGAGAAGATGAAGCAGGTAAGTAAGTGAGTGAGTGACCTTGGAGATGATGTGCGGGTCGATGGCCAGGACGATGATGAAGGGGGCGGTGGAGTCGGAGAAGAGCATGTGCACGGCATCCAGCACCAGCAGCACCTTGTCCTGCTCGCAGCTGTCCAGGCCGTCCACCACGACCACCAGCCGCGTCTGCTGGGACGTGAAGCTGCCCAGGCACTTCACCTGCGTGCCATTAGCAGTTCCTACAGTACTCTACATCATCACAGCTGCTGTATCACACACTACACTGTACCCTTCAATAAAAGTGATTGGCATTACTACTAAGAGAATTTCCTTGCTCCTTTAACGACGTGAAAGAGAAAGAGAGGGAAGGAACGAATAAAATTAAAAAGAGAGCAAGAGATGAAAAAAGAGAAAGCAAAAAGATAAAAGAGAAAATTGAAAAAAGAGAAAAGGCAGAAAAGAGAGCATACATAAAAAAATAGATATGAAGCATACGAGATAGAGCAAGAAAAATAACAAAAGAGAGCAAGTGAGCGAAGGAACAAGCCACACATGCACAAACACATAAAGGACACACAACTGACAAAAAAAAAAACACACAGATTTTCTAGACTTGTGGCAACCCTAAAATGGCATATCAACTAAAACTTCAATATTTTTTTTTTTTTTTTTAATTTTTGATGTTTATTTTTCGTCTGCAAGATTATTATGGACAGAAAACACTGAAACAATGTAGAAGTCATGAAGTCATGGCCTGTAGCAAGAAGCTGGAGTGATTATGGGACAGCTCGTAAAACGAGACTAGGATTGCAAGTGCAAGAATGCAGACGGCTCCACCTGACGCACGCACCATGTCCGTCATGAGCGCCACCTCCTGGCGTAGCGACTGCAGGAAGCCCTCCGACTTGAGCGTGTCGAGGCGCGCGATGGCACGGCGCAGGTGGGAGCGCTGGGAGAAGAGCAGGGCCTGTAGCACGCGCGCCCAGGTGTAGGCGTTGGCAACCACTGCCGTCGCCAGCGCGGCCCCGACCGTGACCAGCACGATGTGCGCCGTCGTGCGGTCGAGCGCCGGAGCTCTAGAACCCGGCGGGCCGATCGCATCCTTCCGGTCCGACCGTCCAGACCCGTATCCCTGCGTATCCGGAGCGCTCGCCTGTGATGAAGCCGATGTGTTTCCCGCTCCCGCCTGGCTCGGCGGCGACACGGGCGGGTGTGCCGTGCTCTCCCTGCACACCCGATCATCAACACATCAGCCCTGAGCTGCTCAAGCTATTTACAGTGACAGCAAGGTCACGTGAGACAGTAACTCATTGACGACAGAACAGGAATATCTGGGAAGAAAAATCTGTACCTTGGGCTGTTGTAATGACACATCCTAGCATTCACCTTGAGTGATTTTGAAAAAAAATCACACACACACACACAACCTGTAAAACCAAAATCAAGATGGCCGGACTTGGTTTCAAGCCCAAATACTCTGGAATACGAGTTTAGTGTCTTACCACCTCACTTCATGACAGCTTTTGTAATTGATAATTTGAAATGCTTACACTGAATTAATGATAAATGACAGAAATTTTATAGGGATCTAAAAGTGTATAATTAAAAGTGATAAATCCTTCAAACTAAGGTATTTCATAATGAAATTCCACAATGTGTGTATACAACATCATTACAATTTCACCTATGCAGGAGGAAACATAGTACATAACATTAGCTTCTTATCTGATCACTTGCCCCACAACATAAATCATCAACATACATAAAAAAAAAAAAATAGAAACACAATTAGGTTTTGTAACACATTTCCACCATACAAAAACATTCCTCCCTACATAACAATAAAATAAACATTTTGCACATGTCACGGGAAAGAATAAAGAAAAAGTTGACTAGACATCCAAAAGAGCATATTAAAAAAGTACACAAGGATATCTAAAATGTTTATTAGTTAAACCTTTGAGTAAAACTATTAGCATTGATTCTTATGTTACTAGAGAAGTAGATATTCAACCAAAACTTACAATAACAAATTAATTTTACTGCCTAAGGGTGTGTGTGATTACACAAATTAAATACAGTAAAGCCAATCTATATTAAATAAATAAGGTAAGTAGGAAAATAATCACATTCTGATGGTGCAAATGCAACAACACATACCTCCATAATAAAAATCACATCACCATAATACACAAATTCATATTAGAAAATTTGTTGAGGTGTAAAATTCGTGGTATTGAACATCTGAATTCAAACAATTTTTCATTGTGCTTTTTTCAGAATATATTTAAGTTTTCGGATTGTAGCAGTTGGCTACACTGTCGGTCGGTATAGGTAGCGCTCCCATCGTCTTCCTCCCCTTTTCCCCCTCCACCCTATAGTCTCCTTCCCTCCCTCCATCCCCACTCCCATCTACTCCCTCCATTCCCGCCGCGATTTTAGCGCGCCTAGTGGCGTAGTTTCAGAGGCCTATATAAACTCCAGATTTTGCATGTTTTGCCACTGTCTGCTTGCTCTTCGGAGTGATCGACAGTCCGTCGGGCATTAGGCGATGTTAGGCTTAAACACGGTGAATCTATGCTAGTGGTAATATCAATGGGGTCTCGCTCGCCGTCGTTAGGTTTCGGAAGGTTATTATGTCCGTATCCGGTCAGATGGTAGTAGGTTCAGTTATGTTATGGTTACCTACCGTATCGCTTCGTTGTTATTTAGTGCAAACTTGAATACTAGTTGTTTGAATTTCTCTCTTTTATGGCACTCGCGTCGCGCTCAGTAAGGCTTACTTACATCAAACTCTTGTCGGTAGTAGATGCGCCAGAGTTCGTGTTTCCTTGCTTATGATTGTAGCTTCATTCACGTCACTGCCCGACGTACTTCCGTGCAGACGTCTGATATATTTCAAGTCAGTAGTAGGTTTAATGATAGAGTTGTAGAACGGGTGTTTGGTCCATTTAAATTTGTATTGCTCTGAAATCGATATATATATATATATATCGGCTATGTCGTTATTTCCTAAAATCACGATAGGTATAAGAATATACTGACGTAAGCTGAAAGAATACGTTGTACCTTATATCATGTTAGTCATGAATAGCCATCTGTTTAATACAGTTCAGAGGTCTTGCGCAAGTAACGTTCGTCCTATTGGATAAAGTTGTGTGTATTTGATTTTTTCTGCACTATTATTTCAGCAGACTATTATCTTATGTTTTATACGAAGGTTATGCTCGTAATCTAAACTGCGTATTATGTAAATTATTTGTATCTCATACCCTCTTTATTAGCAGTAAGATTTCACGTGTAAATGAAGTTGATTGCAAATTTATTGGACTATGAAAATATCGGAAATGAATCACGAAAACCACGTTATCATATTGTAAACACTTAAGTAAAAGATTTAAGGCGATTGAAATATACAAATATACAAAATGTATAATGCAAAGAATTCTATGTTTGTGGCCATGTGCCAAATTGACTCATGAATAATTTATTATGCACGGAATTGTTACTACAGCCCAATTGGTATATTGAGCTAGTGTGTGCAGCTTATTATCATCAGTATTGTTATTATTTATGTCCTTTATCTAAAATTGTACTTATATATATATATACCTGTTTCGTCTATAATAAAATGTTATTTTTGGTAACTTTGGATTTACTTCAAAACCTTACTGCGCCTTAAATAAGGGTAATAGAACCCTTTATTTTTTCTTCTTGTTACACTATGTATTGCAGTTAGGGATTGGTAGGGACCATTCTCAACCCTCCCCCCCGCTGCAAGGACTGCGCAACTCTGCTTTTAAGGCAGCTCCAAGGTTTTGTTCTTTGGTTTCATGATGGCCGTGAGCGGTGCGACGAGCGGTGTGAGTTGGGTCTACCGACTCCACCGTGAAGATTTGGTGCGGTACTTGGAAGAAAATCAACTCCCTTCCGAGCCTTCCGATACTGTGGCCGCGCTTCGTGCGCGACTTATTCGCTTTATGCGCGAGGCGGCCGAGCCGAGTGGTGACATCACAGCCGAGACTCCTGGGACGCAGACTTCTCCTAGCGTGAGTCCCGTTTCCGATCCCTTTTCCTTAAAATTGTATTTCAGTGTTTTAAAATCCCTTCCGCCATTGGAGGGCTCTGACGTAAAAAGTATTTTAGACTTTTTCCTTAGTGCTGACAGATTAAGTAAATTCTAAATTGAGTTTGGTACCCGTAGGATCTCTGATGAAAGGGTTATTAACTAAGTGTACAGGTACTTATGTTAGCCGTCTCACTGAAGCTATAATACAGGGAAAAGATTTCAACACTTTTAAATCTGAAGTCATTCGTTCTGTGTGCCCTCCCCGCGTCATGGACGCATGTCGTCGTGATCTAGTACTTAGGTTTCAAAAACCTGATGAGTCGGTCCCGCAATTTGTGGATAACGTACTTGCCTATGCAGGCGTGTTGGAACTAGAATATAATGAGGGAGATTTAGTCCAACTCATATTAGGTAATGTGGCGCCACGAGTTATAAGTTTGTCTAGTATGCTCATGCCTCCTTCAACTTTCGACTCCTTGCGCTCGTGGGCAAGTGAGGTGGAAGCACGCCTTTCTTCCGCAAACAAGTACGACGTTGAGTATGCTGCCAAAGGAGAAGTTACATCTAACACGAACAAAGGACACAGCTCGATCACATTGTCTAAAGAATCCTACAGTAAGCCGGTTATGGATGTTAATAAACATAAAGGGGTAAACTATTACAAAACAAACCAGTACCATGACAGAAATCAGCGGTTATTTGCGACTGAAAGTGGTAGTCGTGAATCTCGCGTTCCGTCAGACAGAGGCAGTTCGCCCTGTGTAAGTTACCCCGCGGCGCGCGTGGCCGATAGTCGTGCGAACGCCGCCCAGCCAGCTCGCCAGGTACAGGATGTGCATGAATTCCGCCACACTCGTTGCGCCAATTGTTGTCAGTTTGGGCATTCAGTGGAAACCTGTGACAAGGTGCGTGTCAGTTTGAATGACCGCAAATGCTTTTCTTGTAAGGCGATTGGACACTATCGTAATAAGTGTCCTTTAAACTGGCAGTGACAGGTCGGAAAAGAGGTAGACTCTGTCGTTTTCTAAAAAAATCCTCTGTTAGTAGTTATTTACATTACCTACCGGTACAGATACATAATCATTTTTTTTCCGCCTTGGTTGACACTGGGGCTTCACGCTCAGTAATAAGTGAAAATTTTCTACAAAGGTTAATTACCCTTTTTCCTCATTTATTTCCGCAACATAAATTTACTGCTGACTCTATTAATATTTGTGTCGCAAATGGGCAATGTTTAAAGTCAGACAAAGCTGTGATATTACATTTCAAAATAAAGCATTTTTCGTGGGATTGGAAATTTTCTGTTGTACCCAACATCACACCAGAGTTTATAATTGGTTTAGATTTTTTGGGGAAAACAAGGTGTATCTTGGATTTAGATCAACATGAGCTGCATTTTGGCTTTAACCCTAACGTTAAGGTACCCTTGAGGTTTGAGTCATCAAATAATTTTGTCATGGAATGTCGTGATATTGAGAGCACGGACCACCAGTCTGCCATTAGGTCTATCATTCAGAAGTTTTCCGATGTTATTACGACTAAGATAGGTAACTGTGACATTTTACCTTATAGGTTTTACCTAAAAGACGAAAATCCTGTGCGTAGTAAGCGATATAGTTGTTCACCACCTAAGTTACAGGCAATGCGTGACATTGTCAATAAGCTACTTTCAGCCGGTGTCATTTCAAAGTCTACATCAAATTTTAGCACTCCAACCTTTTTAGTCCGAAAGAAAGATGGCGTCAGTTGGCGCATGGCGCACAACTATATTCCTTTAAACAAAAAAATTGCCTATGAGGACGTTTACCCGTTACCAACTATCGAGAGCGCCTTGCAACATCTGGGAAAGGCAAAGTTCTACTCAGTCATAGACTTAAACAATAGTTTTCATCAGTGTTATTTAGATCCGGGCTGTCGTAAATATACCGCCTTCTCCACTCCTTTCGGGCACTATGAGTTTAATCGCATTCCCATGGGTGTCAGCTTTGGTAGCCAAGCAATGAGCAGAATTTTGGATCACATTTTAGCAGACGTAAAATATAAATTTGTGTTCAACTACATCGATGACATAATCATATACAGTAATTCTTTTGAGGAACATTTACAACACATCACTGAAGTTCTTACAAGGTTGCGTGCAGCACATCTCACTGTTAATCCTAATAAAGTTGAGTTTGGTCAAACCTCAGTTAAATTTTTAGGGTTTATTATTTCACAGGGTAATTTAATCATGGATCCGACAAAAATTTCTTCTATTGTACAGTTTCCCAGACCGACTAATGTAAAAGGTATACAAATATTTTTAGGGATGATCGGATATTTTTCTCGCTTTATTGAAAATTATTCAGCAATTTGCGCACCCCTAAACCAACTACGTAAAAAGAATGCAGAATTCTGCTGGGGAGCAGATCAGGAAAACTCATTTTAAACCTTAAAACAATGTATAACCACTCCGCCCATCCTAATCTTACCAGATTTTAACAAAAGATTTGCCGTACAAGTGGATGCTTCTTCGGTAGCATTAGGAGCTGTCATAGGCCATTTGAAGGAAAATAAAATCAGGCCCATAGCATACGCAAGTCGTTCCTTGTCCGACGCAGAAAAAAGTCTAGGAATTTACGAAAAGGAAGCCTTAGCATGCTTATTTGCCCTAGAAAAATTTGAAGGTTATCTTGATTCAGCAGAATTTGATCTTTTCACTGATAACCGGGCACTGTCCTGGCTGTTTAACCACCCTCACCAGTTAGGGAAACTAGGTAGGTGGATCCTCAGGCTATCTAGGTTTCGGTTTCAAATTCATCATATTCAAGGAAAGGAAAATATTATTGCAGATTCCTTATCGCGGATGTTTTGCCCAGGCGAGTTTGAACAAATTACAGATACCCCAGATAATCCGGTCCATAGCGATCAGTTACTTGCCTATAAATTACAGCTGGAATCCTACTTTAATATTAAAGAATGTCAAAAACAAGATCCCTTATGCCAACAGATTTTTAAAGACCTTCAGGCTAAGAAAGTTATACCATTTGTATTGGAGCAGGGCTTAATATATTTCACTGGTGTATCCGGAAAAGCTCGTCGAGCTGTGGTCCCAAATTTGTTAAGGCCCATGGTTCTATCATATTTCCATGCTTCAGTGTTTGGCTGTCATCTAGGGATTGACAAAACGTATCGTCGTATCGCCGCTCATTTATACTGGCCAAATTTACAGGAGGAGGTGCGTCAGTTCGTTCGTTGCTGTGAGGATTGCCAAATCTCTAAACCCCCACATAATTCTAAGATAGGATTATATGCAGCTGACCCTCCAGTTGCTCCATGGCAGGTGATCCACATAGACATTTTTGGTCCTCTTACCCGTTCAAAAAAGGGGAATATTTGCATTCTGGTTATTATGGACATTTTTACTAAATTTGTAATCCTTCTACCCCTTAAGAACATGAAAGCAGAAACAATTGTTAAAGCCCTAAATGATCAAGTCTTTAAATTATTTGGTCCCCCATGTGTGGTCGTCTCAGACAATGCCCCTTATTTCCAGTCTGGTTGTTACAAAAATTTCCTGTTTGAGTGGGCTGTCAAGCCTGTGTACAGTTCCCCTTATTTTCCGCAGGGTAATCAGGTTGAACGCGTAAATAAAGTTTTAAAGAGTATTCTAATTTCATATTATCGGGGAGATCAGAGTTTGTGGGATTCTGATTTATCTTTCATTAATGTTGGTTTAAATTCCGCCCTTCATTCCTCTACCGGATATCCTCCCAGCACCTTATTCCTAGGGCGTGAACTCCTGCATCCCCTGTTGAATCTATGGGGTCTGCCTCCCATCGATTCCGTCTTGGATGAACGCCAGCTTGAACAGACTTTAGAGTCAGCTACATTTAATTTGAGTAAAGCTAGAGCTCGTTTGGCTAAAGTGTATAACCAAAATCGCACCGCCCCTCGTTTTGAAATCGGCGATTTAGTGTTATGTCGAAATTATCAGTTACCCAAGGCAGCTTCCCAGCTAAATGTTAAATTATTGGCACCCTTCGAAGGGCCATATAGTGTGGATAGGTACCTGGGCGCAAATACATTATTGTTAAAAAGCTGTAAGTTTAAAAAGAAATTCCGCAAAGCCCATGTATCCCAGGTTAAGCTGTTTGTCACTTGAATATTGTTGTGGGCAATTCTTCTTTGCTTCTGATTAGAGTTTTGTTAGGTTTAGTTTATAGGAGTTTATTTCAAGTGTTGTATGTTGTTGTGTTATTTGGGTGTCTGGTGTTTGCGGCTCCCCTTGTCCCTTTTCAGATGACGCGTCATTTCATCTTCCTCAACCTAAGCGCTGTCAGACCGACCTTCGCCTCGTCAGTTTTCTGCCTGCGACTTCTCGGGAGACGTCCCTACAAGTTCAAAGGATCTTCACCCCCTCCTGACCTGCGACCTGCCTGTTGAGATCTTGCTTCTGTCTTCTGGAGCTCTGTCGGATACTGCTGCGTCTGCTCTACTGGGTGCCAGTGTTTGATGCAGTAGTGTGATGGTGACCCACCGGACATCTCCGCCTCTACTCACGCCAGCTCCGTGGAAATGGTTCGTGGTGGAATCCTGCCGTCGAGCTGTCCAAGACAGTCATGACTACGAGCCCTGGAGGGGTGCATGCTATAACTATCAGTTTCTTCGTCAGACTTTTGCTACTGGACATTGTGGATTTCGTCGAATTCTAAAGGTCACCATGTTTATGAGCACTGAAACATTGTCCTACTGAGATTCGTCTTACGTCAATTGATGTGTTTGCAAGGTCGTCGTCAGATCTCCAGGCAAGGGTCAGTCAGGGAGGGGGGATTGTAGCAGTTGGCTACACTGTCGGTCGGTATAGGTAGCGCTCCCATCGTCTTCCTCCCCTTTTCCCCCTCCACCCTATAGTCTCCTTCACTCCCTCCATCCCCACTCCCATCTACTCCCTCCATCCCCGCCGCGATTTTAGCGCGCCTAGTGGCGTAGTTTCAGAGGCCTATATAAACTCCAGATTTTGCATGTTTTGCCACTGTCTGCTTGCTCTTCGGAGTGATCGACAGTCCGTCGGGCATTAGGCGATGTTAGGCTTAAACACTGTGAATCTATGCTAGTGGTAATATCGATGGGGTCTCGCTCGCCGTCGTTAGGTTTCGGAAGGTTATTATGTCCGTATCCGGTCAGATGGTAGTAGGTTCAGTTATGTTATGGTTACCTACCGTATCGCTTCGTTGTTATTTAGTGCAAACTTGAATACTAGTTGTTTGAATTTCTCTCTTTTATGGCACTCGCATCGCGCTCAGTAAGGCTTACTTACATCAAACTCTTGTCGGTAGTAGATGCGCCAGAGTTCGTGTTTCCTTGCTTATGATTGTAGCTTCATTCACGTCACTGCCCGACGTACTTCCGTGCAGACGTCTGATATATTTCAAGTCAGTAGTAGGTTTAATGATAGAGTTGTAGAACGGGCGTTTGGCCCATTTAAATTTGTATTGCTCTGAAATCGATATATATATATATATATCGGCTATGTCGTTATTTCCTAAAATCACGATAGGTATAAGAATATACTGACGTAAGCTGAAAGAATACGTTGTACCTTATATCATGTTAGTCATGAATAGCCATCTGTTTAATACAGTTCAGAGGTCTTGCGCAAGTAACGTTCGTCCTATTGGATAAAGTTGTGTGTATTTGATTTTTTCTGCACTATTATTTCATCAGACTATTATCTTATGTTTTATACGAAGGTTATGCTCGTAATCTAAACTGCGTATTATGTAAATTATTTGTATCTCATACCCTCTTTATTAGCAGTAAGATTTCACGTGTAAATGCGGTTGATTGCAAATTTATTGGACTATGAAAATATCGGAAATGAATCACGAAAACCACGTTATCATATTGTAAACACTTAAGTAAAAGATTTAAGGCGATTGAAATATACAAATATACAAAATGTATAATGCAAAGAATTCTATGTTTGTGGCCATGTGCCAAATTGACTCATGAATAATTTATTATGCACGGAATTGTTACTACAGCCCAATTGGTATATTGAGCTAGTGTGTGCAGCTTATTATCATCAGTATTGTTATTATTTATGTCCTTTATCTAAAATTGTACTTATATATATATATATACCTGTTTCGTCTATAATAAAATGTTATTTTTGGTAACTTTGGATTTACTTCAAAACCTTACTGCGCCTTAAATAAGGGTAATAGAACCCTTTATTTTTTCTTCTTGTTACACTATGTATTGCAGTTAGGGATTGGTAGGGACCATTCTCAACCCTCTCCCCCGCTGCAGGCTGATATTCCCCCCCCCCCCCCCCCCCCCCCACACACACACACATGTTTTAAGATGAGTGATGATGCATCTGCATAATTAATATATAATAAGATTATAACATGCTACAACCTCAGACAACTACAATAGCTGAAAATTAATATTATTTCTGATTATGATAAAAATTTAGTTTGTAGATATGAAACTTAAACTTAATCAAAATAATTGTGTTTGTACATGTAATATTTTAAAAATAGTAGTAGATTTGGAAAAGACCAAAATAATATTTTTTTTTTAAATTGTTGTACGTCTGCCTGTTAAATGGTTACGGTATTACATAAAAAGAACTCTTAAAAGAATTTTGGTATAATTTAGCAGGACAATAATATATGCAGTGAAGAAATGTACAACTTATAATCAACAAGTTTCATTGTTTCTGAAGTACCATCTTTTTCTCAGAATTTCTCTTGAAATATTCATCATATTTCTTTAACTACACCTGCGAAAATTCACGAGAACAGCCAGTAGTTACTCACGCCTGGCTCTTGTAGACGTCGAGGTCCGCGAGGTAGAGCGTCAGCACGCACGCCCCAACCAGCACGCAGCTCAGCCCCAGCGCGAACACGACCGCATACGGCACACAGCACATGCGCCGCCACCGCCAGCTCGACGCTGACTTTACTGCGCACGGCGTCACACACACCTCACAGTACTGTGTACACGTGTACCTCTCCCCCTCTTCTTTCTCTCAATCATTAATAAAAAATAATATTATTGTAAGTTTTACCATACTTGAATTTAATTTATGCATGATTTTATTTACAAAAGGTGAATGTCTATTTTGTTTCATTAATCTTCTTAAAAGAGTACAGTAACCCTACAATGCTGCATACGAGATTTTAATGGTCAACCATGCATCACTGCTACCAACTTCCAAGCACACCCATCAGTATTCACAGTTATGCAAGCATGCACCCCCTTTCCCAGATGCTTTAAAATAGAAAAGAGTTTAATACAGTCCTGTTATAATTACTTTTTTTTTTGTGTACTATGTAGTATGGAGCCTCCATCACAATATGTATACACTTATTATGGGAAAATCAAATTATTGCAAAATTCACAAATTGTCAAAATAAATTAATAAAATTATCAAAAAGTACATGGTTCTTCATTAAAAATTTTAAGCTGCATCAAACTTTCCTGTAATCTGCAGCAACAAAGTGTTTAGAACACACCGCACGTGCTCTGAGAAATGTACTTACGCGATCATCCCTGCAAAAAATTGCATGTGGACAGGCATTTATGAACATGTTGTGAGTGGGTTGCAATGTTGTGAAGTACGACGGGTATGCCGTGCATGTAATTCTGGTCATGGGATGCAGAATTAGTGTGGTGACTTATGTGTGGGCAATGTGAGGATACAGGATTTACTATGTCGCAAAAATCGCAAGTGAATGCGTGGCCGGTCGTGATGAGGTTGTTCAGGGTGGCCACAGAAATGTAGAAATGAAATTCCCTGACTTTTCCAGGTTTTCCCTGACTATGCAAAAACAATTCCCTGACAATTTTTTTTAATTTAGACAACCGTGATTGCGATTTTATAAATAAATTTTAAAATGAGAAATATAGGATCTCTGTTGTTAGCAGTTTTGTTAAGATTCTTTGGCATAAAAATTTCAACAGTTATAAAAACAATAAAAAATTAATAAGACCATGCAGTATCTAAAAGTATTAAACATTTGAAAAGTAAAAATTGTTACAACCAAGCAATGCAAATATTTAGGCCTGACAAAGAAGCACAAAGATCACTGTGAAATTTTAGGTTGACACTGGGACCATCCATAGAGATTTGCAGAATTTTGCACAAATTTATTTCTGACAGTGTCTCAGTGAATGCTTTCAGCAGATCTTCAGCTGTGGCATGATTAAAAAATGCTGAGTTGAAGTACCTAGTTGAAACCTGGCAGCTCTGTTCTCTCCAAAATCTCACCACTATATCCATTTGTCCAAGTTCGGAAGTCTTATTTAATGATTCATCAAACCCCACAACTATTTCAGTACACTGGAATATGTATTTCACTAATTCATTATGTAAATAAGGAGCTATGCCATGTAATATAATGTACCCAATTTTTGTTCTTTGCAGTTGCAGTTTTTTGGCAACTGATGAGCCTGGGAACATCATATGCATCACAGTCACATCACTTGCTGCACAACGCAAAGACTTATGTGATAAAACTGTTTGCATGCACCACAAAACTTCAGCCCTAGTCACCTCCTCATTTAAAACAAACGTGTTTATCCCAGACAGTGGCATTTTGCAAAGAGCTGTAGATTCCACAACTGACTGTTCACAATTTTTCTCAGGTTGAATTTTACTGACAACCCCCGACTGGTCACCAAGAACAGTACCATCAGAAACAATAGTAGAAGTATACAACATGGAGGATGACTGTGAAGCAGAATTACCACGCACTAGTAGAAGGCTTTGGCTTACAAGAAAAGTATATACCCAAGTTACAACTGCTACGTTTGGAATATTCTTCTGCTTGCCTGTGTTTTTCACCATTCATGTGACTTGTGAGTGCACGTTTTCCCATGTTGCTGAGGGAGAATGTTTTCTGACACAGCGAACAACGAGCATAATTACTTCCGGTTTTAGGTCGTTCCAACCACAAACAAAATCTCTCATCTTGAAGCCAATCATCTTTGAAATTTGAAGTCTTTCTTGGAAATACCATGTTTCAGGGTCTCAAATTATTCGCAACTTACCATGAAACTGTTAACGAACTTTCCCTAAATTGTCATTTTTAAACTATGAAAATTTCGTCAAACTTTAAATACTGAAACACGAAATTTTACGCAATCTTTTCACGTGTAAACAAACAAATCGAACGTCTGTCACGTCTGTATAAAAATAGGTTAGCTAACTCTCTGAACAGCTAGCCAGCCATGTTTGACGTTTCATAATCCCCATTTACGATTCCTAAGAAGTAGCTCACTGCAGTAATAATCACTTCAAACACTACGTCTAACGAACACTACCCCTACAACTCCGTCGTAATAATTTCCGCAACACCAGAAATAGGTACTTTACAAGTGTACACAAAGGCAAATAAGCCAATATGGCGAATGGCGATCCCAGCCAAAACCGAAAGAAATGTTTAAATTAACCCAACCACCGGCTTTTCATTTCCTTTTGATTTTCATTGCAGTGTTTTAACACATCAATTATTAAACCTTTTATTTTAGAAAAATCCCTACCAAATAATATGCATGATATAAGCGAAAATAAGAACTGAAAATATGCTGCCAAACAAAGTAGCCATTTGATTTTGTAGATTTCTTAGAACGTGCTTAAAAACAAGTACATTTGTTGGCAAAACCGAGAGCAGAAAAAACATACACACCAAATTATTATGGTACTGGTGTGCGATATTTAGCATGTAAAAAGAGATCTACGATAGTTATTCAAGTTGCACGCAAGCCATTGTTTTCGTACTGTTGAACGAGAACAGCACGTAAGAACTGGTTTACCGGTACGCATTACATTTTTTGGCAACACCGAGAGCATAAAAACCATACACAACAAATTATTATGGTAGTGGTGTGCGACATTCAGCATGTAAAAAGAGATCTACGATAGTTATTCATGTTGCACGCAAGCCATTGTTTTCGTACTGTCGAACGAGAACAGCACGTAAGAACTGGTTTACGGTACACATTCTAACATAACATGGCATATTCAAAGTTAATAATGCACGGTACAAGAGAAAATTTTCCCTGACCTCTCAGGCGATTCCCTGACTTTTCCATATTTTCCCTGACCATTTCTAAAATCCCTGACTTTTCCCGGTTTTCCTGGTTTTCCCGGTCTGTGGCCACCCTGTTGTTTCCATGCGAACAAAGGAACTGTGCCCTGCTATGGTAAACACATATCTTCAAGTTTCCCTTCTTCCATAATAAATAAAAAATAATCAACTCCCTATAGTTCTGTAACTGGAAGTAAAAATCATTAAAAATAACAGAAAATCTATAGCACTTGTAGCACTGCATGACTTTGGCTATGTTTGGACTTGAGTGAATATATTGTGACTGAGACACTATGTATCTAGGAAGACTACGAGTGAATTTGAATTTCCTGCGCTACTAGCTACGGCAGCACCACTAGCTACGGTAGCGCCACTTGCATCTGCTGGCAGTCCAGCAATCCACAGTCAGTCATTGTTATTGTGCCGTTGGGGGAAGTCGTTCCATCATGACTATGGAGTGTAAAGTTCATAGTCAAAACATTCTATCTAGAATCTTTAACTTAAAGAGTTATATTTATCATGTTAAAGACCTTACACAACGTTCATGGTGCACATGTGATTATTAATACTTAATCTTAATGTGACAATTGTCTAACCATCACAGTTTCTGTGCCCGGATACTATCTGTAAACTCCAGCAATGCTGAGGGGAGATGACCACGCAAGATGATTCTATGATGGTCCACCATTGCCTTCCACTACACAGAGGAAGGGACAACACAACACCCAGTGCCTAACTAGGAAACATCAATTTTCTACAAAGTGACCCACCCCAGACCTCCCAGCATTTGTCTGAAGCATTTTCGAGAACCAATGGAAAAATGTTAATCAGCACAGCCTTAAAAAGGATTTGAACCCTGTTCCTGTGGAATTGCACCCCCTTGCGCCATTTAAAAATTTTGAAGCATCTCGGAAACTCCAACTCTACAATAAATTTTCCAAACCATTTTTTGTTTCTTTTATTTTCAGAACCATGTGTTTCTCTTTGCAATGAACAATATGGTATTAGTTTGAAAGTGATATTGTGGAAAACTGCTAAATTACAAATAATAATATTCCAATCCTTAAACACCATATAAAATTTAGTATTTCCAAGATTTCATATTTGAGGAAAAAAATTATAAGAGAAATATTTAAAAAAAAATAAATTCTGAAATCAAAACACTAACACCCATGTGGTTAACAAGGACTACATTATTTACCTACTTCTACAGAAAGTATTAAAGAAATGTTTGTATCTGATACTAGCTACAGGCCTCTCAGAAGGTTTGTTTAGCTCATCAGGGAACATGTATTAAAGAAAAATAAATTGTTTGTATCATAAACATGTAAGTATGCCTTTTTTAATCATAAAAATTTTAACTGAATGGATTGAATGTTTCTTCAGAACTTACAGCGCTCGGCACTGCTTCTACCTGGCTACTCCTAATTGTCTGTGTTCATGCTGAGGCACTCACTGGCTCGAGGGCGGAACGCTCGGTACAGCCGCGTGCTGACGGCCCCGCACTCCTTCTCTATGGCGTCGTACAGTGAGCCCAGCATCTGCACCAGGCTGTTCTCCCCCCCTGTCGTGCTGCTGACACGCGTGTGGTCCGTGAACAGGAACCTGCCGGCACAGCACACGCATCACAGGCTTGCCACCACCACCACCACCATGACTCCCCAATCACCCTACCTCTTACAAAAAAAAAAAACTGTGTGCATGGAGTCCAAGCACAACAGAAGTGAAAATTCTTGCTTATTAGGTACAGATAGAGAAAAATTATTAGTATTATTTTATTGAATTAGAGATAATAATTGAGAATAGTAAGGATGCTGGTATGATCTCAAATTTAAAAAAAAAACACTCCCAATCAAATATAAATTACATTTATAAAGTCCATCTCACACCTTTTGACTTTTCAAATCACAGTGTTCACATATCAAAAATAAATAACACTTATAAAGCTAACCTCTTTTTCTATATATCTTTCTTACATTTTTAGTCAAACTATTCACATACAAATTAATAGTACTTATAAAGTTAAAAGCACAAATCAGCAACTCTTTTTGACGTGAATAAATAAACGTAGATTCCTTAAATTAAATAAAAGAAATATGGTAGCATCAATTGTTAGCCATTACAAAAACTGAGGAAAGAACTAACAAAAGCAGCTTTACGAGAAATCCGTAGCATCACTACTGCATCATTTCTTCTTCTCCCCTTCTGGCCCTTACAACTAGCATATAGATGCTACGCTATGTACCTATCACCCCCTCCCCCTCCTTTGCCCTGCCATCAACCCATTCAACCACTAGTGCATACGTCGGAGTGGTGTCGCCGCTGTCACTCTCTCCTCATCTACCAGTTCCCCCACTACATACCTAACTACATCAATAAAAACCTAAAGCATGAAATGCATTATACCAGCAAAAATATTTACACACGTAATTAAAATAATACGTACATGAAAGAATAATATTTTCATGCGAAGATGGCCCGTGGTATGGTGCACAACAATAAACTCAAAACCAGTTGTGTTGCCCTCCGCCCAATACTCCCTTAAGTCAGGGGGCATCAGGCGCATGTGGGACCCTACCGCCGCAACCTGCCTATCCCTGCAGCATGGCAGGCAGGGTTCAACCTAAGCCGCACGCCACCACGTGGAGCCCGCTCAAGGCTGCTCCAGCGATCACCGCCCATGCCAATGACCCCGGAGTGGGGATAGCTCAATGCCCCAACCCCAAGAAACAACCGCACATACACAAGTGTGCGAGTAAGCAAGAGCACAAGAGCCTAAAAGTGCGAAGGTGTGAATGCTCAAATGTGTGAGTGGGCAAATACGCAAGTGCGCGAGTGCGCAAAATGGCAAGAGCACTAGTGTGTGCAAGTGTGTAAAAGTATGCCAAATTTTCCAAAAATATGAAAATGTGCAAAAGTGTGTAAAATTTTCTAAAGGTGTGCAAGTGTGCAAAAGTTTGCACAAGTGTGTGTACGATTGTGTGCAAAAGTGTGCAAAAATGTATGCAAAAGTGAGAAAAAATATGTGCACAAGTGTGCAAAAGTTTGCAAGTAAGCAAAGGGTGAAAAAGTGTGTACAAGTGTGTGCAAGTGTGTGTGAAAAAGTGTGTGCAAAAGTGAATGCAAAAGTGTGAGCAAAAGTGTGTGCCATGCCGTCTTGTTCTCTGCCGGTTCCCGCACAATGTACCTAACTATTCCCCCTCCTCTCCTCCTCTCACTGTCCCCCCCCCCCTTATCAAGCTCATTCCCCCCATGCGATCGGAATTTTCGTAACGCTAGAAAATTATTACCCTCTCAGCAAAGAAGTTTCACTTCAAAAAATCTATACTAGAAAATATAATTAATGTCCCAAAAACAATCAAAGCCAGAGCTAAAAATTATGAACATGTATATATGCTACTGACCCCACATCACCAGTCTTGTCACGTAACGAATTACCAGAGTTCTGATCAGGGGCATAGACAGGAATTCAATTTCCTATGGGCGATTAGCCGATAATGTTTTGGCTTATTTGCCAAAAATTTTATACCATTTGTTTTTCATAAGTGCTATTTCACATATTGCAAAACTTGCAAGAAAATATCCTAAGTACAATTACAGAATTAAAAAAATACCACTTTTCGATCAATTTTTTCTTTTAATAATGATGTTACTGAAAACTAATTTTTCACATGCATGAGTTCAGTTTTACAGGAGTGGTTTTATTTTAATCAAAAAACATACTTTTGTCTCTATTTATTCATGTTTTTTTTTTTTTTAAATAATATCTATAATAATGCCTATAAAAATTTAATGTCAATAAATTTTAGTATTTTTTTCTTTGTAATGCTAAAATTTTAGCATGTATAAATCCAAACTTAAAAACCAAAGGCTAATACAGCTAAACTATTATTTGGCAAAATTCACACAAATGAATCAAATAAACATAAAGAAGAAACATATTAAGAGTTCACAGAAATAAATAAAATTTATTTCAGCATTCAAAACTTGAGAAAAATATATACTAAAATCATTTAAATATGATATAGCACTAACATACACAGGCAACTACAAAAAATCAAAAACAATAAAAAAAGTATTTATTAACAAAATAAAAAATCCTAAAAGTTTGCGATCTTTTTTTACAGGCCACACAAAAATAGTAAAATACATAAAAACTTCTTATTACTTCTTATTATTCTTTGATTATGGTTTGCTTTAAAGATATTGCCTAACCTTACTGATAAAACTACTTAATTAATGGAATTTTTACTCGAATCTAAGCTGCAGTCTAATGTAAGACACATTCTTTTTTTAATCATTACAGTGAGTTAATGTGGTGTGAGATCCAGCACTAAAAAGATTATGACACAGGAACGAAAATGGAGTAAGTAGAAGCACTCAATTAAAAAGGTCTTCAGTTGAAAAATGTAGAAACCTTCAAGTATCTAGGAAGACTATTGGAGGGAAGGGGCAAAACAAGGAGGAAATTGTAAGGAGAGGACAACAAGTGGCTGCATTCTACAGGTGTGCGAGAGATTTGGTATGGAAGAGGGAGGTGCCATTAAAATGCAAATAAGTGTTGTACAATGCCTATATTGTGCCCATAGTTACTTGAGCAGAGACTTTGACAGAGGATAAGAGAGGTGCTGTGAAGATCAGTGCAGTAGGAATGAAGTTTATGAGGACTATGTTGGCAGTTATGAGGTGAGACAGGATCAGGAATGAAATGGTGCAAGAAAGAGCAGGAGTACCGAACTTGAATGAGATCTTTGAAAAAGCAAGACTGAGATGGTATGCTGTACTAGTCGACCTTGCATTTGTTTGGCTGCTTCAACCTTAAATAAGACGATGTTGTTCTTCCATAATAACAGTTCACTCAATAACACCTCGGTTGCTTGTACCACATCCTGAGTTACAGTATTACTAAATAACCTGCCGTATTTTGATTTATGACAAACGTTGATGAGTTTACCTGATAAATTAGCATATGTTTACTATTGTAAACTGCATTCCATTTTCAAAACAATAAACTCAATTAAAAGGTATATCTAAGAATTAAAAAAAAATTCAGTGTATGTAAGATGCCATTGATTGTAAAACAACCCATTTACTGAGCTCAAAGAGTAAATATGAGTCTTAGAATTGAGTTAAATTCGGTGAAAAACCAACAATCTCAAGCAGGAAAGGTGAACAGAGTGTTAAAACAAGCCTTATTACTGCAGACAGTGCCAAAAGGTACATGCAGATGTGCAACACAACCGAGCAAGATGCAGAAGCGCACGCACCTGATTGGTTGGGCAGACATGGCATCATTCCAGGTGGCTCCTGGTGGATGGCAGAATGTGACTTGCAGCACCAACTTCAGGGCGTTCATCCGGCGCGTGAGGTGCAGGTGGAAGTTGTACGGCCAGCTCCAGTCGTACCTGCGAGACAACCACCACCTCTAGCCCCCTCGTCCTCACCATTACCACTCACAGGCCACACTGTGCAACGCTTCTATTTCAACATTTACTTAACATTGAAAATACAAGTTTGCACTGATGGGTTGGACTTCAAATTTCCCGAATCCAAATGTTGAATTTAAATTTAGACCTTGAATATGAATTTTGGTCTCAAGGAGAAAAAATAAAATATGTATATAAGAAATAAAAGATATTAACAAGTAAAGTGTTAAAACAGCTAACCCCCAACGAAGTAAATACACAAACACACGACTACGTACTCCTGACGGAGCAGCTGCCAGTACGAGAAGTGGGACGGGGGATGAGGGGAAAGGTGGCGGAGGCTGACCAGGCTTCTGGAACGCAGGCCCGGTTGACGTCACTATTATCATGCAGACTTCAATAATTAAGATTAATATATTTATTCTGTTGATCTGTATAAAGCCACAACATAGTGTGAAAATACAGAATTTTATTTTAAAAACCTAATCTTTTAATAATATATTAATTTAATTTTAAAGCCAAATTAGACAATAACATTACATCCTCAGAAATCACATGCTACATGAAATATTGTGAAGTAAAACCAACTCACAAATTTTGTAAACCAGAATAGAAATTGATGAAATGTCTATATTTTATCATCTCTATTAACCAATATTTTCAAAACACAATTTCAAGGTTTCATTTAATATTATCTGTAAGATCTGGGGCCTACAACTTACACAATCACTACAACTTAAACAAACGTGTAGTAGTATGTTTATCTGTTATTCTATAATCATTAAATGTTCCAATGTTTGTAGACTTAAAAAAAAACTGTCAGATTGTATTAGCTTACTGAGCATCAATAATATACTAAGAAAAAAAGGTATAAGTTGACAGCTATGGACCGATGGCACATACCTCTGGCTGCCGTGCCATACGAAAAACAAGAACAGGTAGGAGAGCAGCACGGCGCCGCCCGCAGTGGCCACACCCGGCACCCAGTTGCGCGTGGCCAGCGACACGGCAACACCCAGCACCAGCGCGCCAAGCGACACCACTCCAAACACCAGCGTTGATGACAACTGCAGCAAGGGCTCCAGCCACTGGTGCGCGAAGCCCTTCATTTCCTCTGCACACCCATGACACACCCCTTACTACGCACTCTCCGCCCCCTAGCACAACGCACAGCAAGTACACAGTTCCTCTGCACACACCCGTGACACACCCCTTACTATGCACTCTCCGCCCCCTAGCACATCGCTCAGCAAGTAGTCAGTTACCCAACAGCTCCAAGCTTTCTGTGCCAAACCCTCGTCACACCAGTGCAATAGCTGCCAGAAGATGTGAGGAGCACCAACATATGCATCTATTTAAAATTATGATACCAATATTATGACCAGTAGAGTGAGAAAGCAAGGATGAAAGTTGGAGAGGGAGGCTATTTAGTAATGATGATGTGACTACTTTTTCTCAAATCTGAACATTGATTAGATCCTTAAAAGTGTCTCAAATTCCAATATAGAACTCAAAAGTCGAGAATAAAATAATATATCAGCAAAAACACACACACTCAAGTTTTGAAAAAAAAAAAAAAAAAAAAACATGTCAACAATTAATTTCTTTTTTAAAAAGCATAGTAACATGTTTAGGATGTAATATAAAAATTATTTTTGTGTAAATCATGTTACCTGAAGTTTAAACAACCATTCCCAAAACATTGTAGCTGGTAGCCGATACATACAGTAAGTCCTCTATTTACGTCGTACCGATTTACGTCGTTTCGGATTAACGTCGCTAATGTTTGAGTACTCATGTTTCAATTTAAGTTGTCGCCGATTCACAATAATGTCGTTTACAATGACAGTAAATATTTATTTTAACCAAAACACCGTATATAATTCGTTTATAATTCTTTGTTTCCTTCGGTAGTTAATTTATGCTATGTAGCGTAAGCTACACGTTCACCGCCTTATCTTATCATACATCATGAGGGACGCTTCCTGCTCTCCGCTGCTCTCCGCGCGGTGATCCAATACTACCAGCCCGCCCGCTCGGCCACCCACGTATCTCGCACGTAGAAGTGTTATCTACTTCCCGCAACGACACAGCATTTTCTCCTACCCCTTTTCGTCCAACTCCTTGGCACTTCAGTAGAGGTGTAAAAGTAACTAAAAAAAGTGTACCCGTATGTATTCGTTACTATAACAATTAGTACTCGTTACTTTCGTATCGTTACTCGTTACTTCTGATACCGCATAACATGCTATGTTATGTAACAGCAACGAATCGAGTCGTATTTCGTACGCGTACAGTATGACGTCGCGTAAATAATAATAAATCGAATATAAAGAATTAAAAGTATTTGATAGTTAACAGCTTTGTTAACCAAGAAACAATAAAATCTCATTAGAGCAGCTTTATTATAATATCTCTTTTAAGATAAGAACAAAAAACGTGAAAATACGCGATAATAAAAAACAAAAACATACATATTTCTAATTTGTAAAAAATACTTTCTTACGTTGTTTCTGTTCCAATCTCAAACTTTGTCTACACACACAATACCTTTAATAAACAGTAAAAAACTTTGACGACGAATTTCCAAATTATACTTTCCTTAATAAACAAACATCGTTCTTTGTAACGAATAAGCGCGCGCATGCGTAAAACATACGAAAAATGCGAGTAACGAAATGCATTCGTGTGTAACGTTTCGTTACTCGTTACTAGATGCCGCACCCGTTACTCAGTAACGAATACATACGGTTTGCTACAGCTCTACGACTTCAGTCGCTATGATATCATTGAGTTGGCCGGAGTTTTAAACGGGCCGTTGTTAACTTTATCCTGATTAAATGCGTTTGTAGTAGGCCTACAGTATCAGCTCACTGCAATTTATGATTTTTTCTTCATAAGATGTCTTCCAAACGACTATATATCTGTTTTTATATTTCAATCAATAAAGGTAATAAAGCAGCTGGTTAAATAACCATTCTATAAAGCTGAGAAGTACTAGTTAGACTTGTTTCCCACGCTGTCGGTTGTAATTTTCTGATAAAATTGCCCGTTGTCACGTCTGTATGCCAGCGCTTCCGGCCGACCTTGGGCCGTGGTCGGCCGGTGGCATGAAACATGGCTCATTTTGCGTCGTTTCTATTTACGTCGCGGTTTTCAGGAACGTAACCCCGACGTAAACCGAGGACTTACTGTACTTTTTTACATAGCTTCTGTCATGATACATAGTGTAGAGCTTGTCAAATATAGTAATGCTAAAGTTTGAATTTCTGAATTTTCTTTAATCAAAACCTTTTTCTTTGACTTATTTTCCTTAAATATCAAATCTTTCATATACAAGATTTGATAATATTTTATGTATTTTATGTATTGAGAATTTTAATGGCTTTTCCCTACTATTTAGTACTGACCTGTTGCACTTCAGCCTACACACTTGTAGAGGATGAACCGGCCGAAGAATTGTGCCATAGGAGAAGTGAATGGAAGGCAACAACCATTTTTAAAAATATATTATTAAAAAATTTAGGAGTGACTCATAGATGTATAATTTCATTTTTTTTTTTTTTAAATTAAGTCACAGCTTGCAGACAGCTTCTGTACTACACTATATGTCTTGACAAACCTCAGATGAAGTAAACATGTGCAGCCAAGTTTAACCACTGTGTTAAATGTAGCCACTAATGTGATTTATTTCTGCAGTTACATGCTGAAGCCTTTTTATCACCACTTGAAGATGACAACATGAAAAGAAATGAGCAGGTAGTATTTATGCCTTATCGTGCCACTTTAAAATATGTTGAGATGGGATTAGTAGTTGTGTTTCTGGATTTCATTTTTATACTGTATATTCAAGAGAGTGAAAATGGCTAAAAGATGCATGTTTTCAAAATAATATTTAGGTAAGAAAACCAGAAAGATTCTTGAAAGCACTCGCGGGAGTTGTAATGCACCATCTTAATTTCTAAGCCATAAAGTTGTATTGTTTACAAAAAATATAATAGTTGGCCAATGCACGATGTAGACTGCCTGCTAGTTCAGAGCCTTACGCTTAGAATCAATACCATGCTAGAAGCACCAGTGAGCAATGCACTTATAATTCCATCTCACTAACACTAGGCAGACCCTTTAAGAATATGAGGTCAGAATAGTTATTCTTTTACCAGATTTTACCTTTTAATTTAAGTTTTTTGGAGAGCGAAAATGGATCAAAGGGTGTTTTCAGGATAATTTTTATGAAGCTCCGAGTACAAGTCTTTACAGCACCATTAGTTCATGCAGTACACAATCTTTATTTCTACAGGCATAAAATGATACCCTCACTCTTAGTCTCAAATTTGCATATGGATGATGAGAAGGCTGTTTGCCAGTTCAGAGATTTGCACTTAAAGGCAATATTGTACTATAAGTACCAGTGAGTGTCACACTTATCATCCCACCTCACTAACAAAAACACACTAATGACTATGCAGACCACTTAAGGAGGTAGTATCGTAAACTATTTTGCTTCTGTAACATCAGGTTTTTGTTCATGACTGTAAATAAAATTATAATTTATTTAAAATTTTAAAAATAGTTATGTGTATTTAATATGCACTCATTAAACTGTATATTTTATAGTTTTAAGAAACTTAAAGACAAATTTATATTCCCACACTAGCATTGAATTTTTCCATGTAATTATGTGTTATACTTCAATTTTTCAATGTTTAAGGGAAACAAAAAAATTGTATTAATTGATAAATGATACAAAAATAAAGATTTTTACAGCAAAGACTTCATACAAAAACAGTTATTTAAAACTGCATACAAAACAATTTCATTCATTCAATTCATGCCAGGATTGAAATTTAAATTGGCCTTTATGCTTCTCAAACAAAATTAAATAAATACTTATTCAAGTAATATAACCATTTAAAGACTATGACTTTATCATTATCATCATCATCATTAATATTTTTATTATTGAATGTTTTTAGTCACTGGAAAAAAAAATAGAAGCAAAATAATCGAGGAAAAGATTGATCGCTTTAATTAAAACAGGACATAACTAAAAATAACTAGAGATCCCATTTAAATGAGAGGAATTCCATACCTACAACCCAACCCTCCCCCCCTTTTTTTTCCCCCTTGCAAATCCACCAACTCAATATCCAAGGCTGGGTCCACCTCCGACAGGAAATACAGTGATACAGTTACAAAAAAAAAATGCTGCAACAATATGTATGAGGAAACAATACAAAAGGGGACTCGCCTCTGAGCTTGTTGAGCAGGAAGGACTTCCCACTGCCCCACTTGGCGTACAGCCCGACGGTGATGGGCATGGACAGTGACGGCTCGCTCAGGATGTCCGCCAGAGCGCTGCTGTACAGGTCGTACCCCAGCATGTTCTCGTTGTCCTCATTGGTGTTGAGGCGGCCTGCGAGAAACAAGGTGGACGTGCTGGATGGATGAATGGACCAATGACTTACAGAGTGTACTCTTATTTTAAGTAGCACCCTTTTTGTGATCCTTTGCACTTGAAAATGACATGCCTTTAACAGTCAATTTCCGATTTTAGGAACGTAAATTAGATCTGTTCTGATATTGATACTGCTATCCGATATTTGCCGATATTCAGCTTTCAGCCGATCACAAAATAACCACACATGTATTGGTGGAATCAAAAATAATAAAACCATTTAAATTTGTTTTTAAAATACTTGCTTTATTTGTTTGTTGATTGCGACAGACCACAGCTCCTCTCTGCTACCAGGTCATGTCGTTCCACTTGAATTTTTAAAGGCAAATTTTAATAATTATTAAGAGTCTACTGGTTAGCTACGAGTAAACAAGAGAAGGTTTGCCTAATAAATTCCTGATATACTGTGTTTTAACTAGCTGGCTTTTATTTTAGATGATTTATTTCAGATTTAATAAAAAAAATTTTGGATTCAATATGACTAACAAATTTATAAAACAAATTATGAAGCGTGGACAGTAATTATAAATGTTGGTGGTAGTATTAGGTATCGGTGGTGGTATGGGGGTATCGGTACCGGAACAGCCTTAACGTAAATGTGACTCACGTGCTCCAAATATTTGGCCCAGAATGGTCTTCTGGTGGTTCATGTCGATGTGGTAGGGTGTTTCGCCCGCCTTATTCGGCCGGTACAAGTGCTGGCTGTGCTTGGGGTTCCTCAGCAGCACCTCCACTATCGCCTGCGCAGCACACACACAACACTCACTGCCGCCCTCTGCAGCTATTCTGGACGTTTATAGATTACTGCCAAGTGCTCACTTTCAGTCAAGAAGGCTTTCAAGAAGCTAAACCTCTTTGTCTTAATGTGCAGTCAGTTGATATGGATGTGAGAGAAGATTTTTCAGTTGAATTTTATGTATTTGTTGACTGTAATGAACGTTTGACCAACCTGAATGCACTGAAGTTACTATCAAATGCAATCTCTCTAGCACCGAACATTTTTTCTGTACATATAATGAAGTATAAATGGAAATTTGGTGTGAATTTTTAAAATTTTAGATCAATTTCTTCAACAGAATGTACATACAAATCAATATAAAAAAAAGTTAACTGACTTTTTATATAAAAAAAATCCCTCACAATTTTTTAAAAGCAATCATTAACCTAATTTGCAATTTTCTGAAAGAAATAAAGACAGTCCAATTCCTATAGCTGTTAGTTCACACAGAACCTTGCATGGGCCATTTTACAGTGTGTATGACTATGGACTACAACAATATGTTTGAAGTCTGGGTACTGACATACCAAGCATGACATTTATCCCTTATCACTGAGGAATTTCCATGACTCTTCCAGATTTTAAAGTAAATGCCCTGATTTTCCCAGACTTCCAGAAAGCGGACCACCACTTTCAGGATTTTTTTTAAATAAAAAAAAATTAATAAAATTATAGGGATGTGTGAATCATCGATTTTCAGTTCGGTTCGAATCCGATTTGAATCCCTGGCAATATTTTAAACATGAATCCGATTCCGAATATTAAGCACAGAATAATTAAAAATAACTGATTAATTTAAAAATAATATGTGTTCTCTTTTTTCTAACTGTAACTACTGGCAATTATTTATTACACTGAGATTGAAATGTTTATAATTATGTAAACTTAATAAATAATAAAAAATTTAAAATATGAAAACCAAAACATATTCGATTCTCCAACTCAATCGTAATAAACTGCACGCCACAGGGATATCTCAGTTTTATAAATGTTTCAGCAAACAAAACCCTTTTTTCTCCAATAAATAGCCAATACGTTTTTTTCTTGTGGGTATGTAATTGTTTTTAGTTTATAGTTTGCTATACAACGAAATTTGTAATTATAGTTTAAGCTCTCGAAATCTCGAAATTCTTTTAATGTCACTGTGTTAATTATTTAATTTACATATCTTTCTTTGATACATCATATTATAAATACTTACGTAATAGTAGCCTAATTTTATTTTTCCCTGCTAGTATTTTTGAGCCGTATTAAATTAATTTATAACTTTTGTCAATATTCGTAATACTGTATGAATCCATGTACGTACAACGATTACGGGTTCGGGCAATTGTGGATTCGAACCGTACCCGAAAATATCGGGTACTCGCACATCCCTATAAAATTGTTATTATGAGAAAAAAAAATATTTTAAAAAAGTCCTCCTTTGTACATCTGTGGTGCTTGTAGCGCACCTTGGAGCGTGCCCTCATGGCGATGTGCAGGGCCGTGTCTCCCTTCTTGTCTGCCACGGACACGCGCGCCTTCTTGTCAAGCAGCAGTTGCACCATCTCCACGTTCCTGATGCGCACGGCACGCAACAAGGGCGTGTCGCCGTCCTGCGCACGCCCAAACATAGCAGCCCCTTCGTGCACAGCACTTGCTCCAGCCAACACCTTACAGACAACTCACTGACGGCCGAATTACCAGCAGCAGTGCAGTGAGCATTCAGCACGGCAGAGTTTCTCACAAGTATGGCTAAGGGATGCAAATGAATTTTTTTAGCACCAGTCTCACTCCATCTCCCTAACATGTATCCTATCATAGGAGGGATGACAGAATAAGCAATTTAATATTTAAATACTTAATTGTCGTAGTCAGTGAAGGAACGAATACAATTTATCTCAAATTCAATTCCTAAAAGAGGACCTCACATCCAAATATTCTCTATATAAACAGGAATAAAATAAAATATTAATAAAACCACAGAAATAAAAAGTTTGAACAATGAACTAAATTTTTTAATATTAAAATAAATATAATATTTACAAGTTCATTCCTTTTCAAATCAAAAATGTTCCCTGAAATCGCAAACAAACATTCCCAGTTCAATGTAACTGGTAACAGATACAAATATGTATATCTTTGATAGCTTCTGCAGCAATAAATGTTTTTTATGTGAACTGCACCGGTGTAATTCTGAATTACCCTTTGTTAAATTCTTCTTCGAACCTTTTCCCTAGAGTATCAAATCTTTTTGATACTAAAGATTAGATGGTATATAAGGATTTAATTGACCCATCCTTAGACATCATAATTAGAAACATTATAAAAGTCTGACTCCATATACCATAAAATGTAAAGTTATCAAAAGATTTAATAGGTACTTGAAGAAAAATATTTGAAGAAAAATAGTGGAGGCAGAGTTATTCAGAAATTCATACACTAGCCCCTGTGCACTTGACAAGTACTATGATTTTTTATACAAAAAATAACATGTAAATCTGTTTTTATTTTAAAAATTTAATGTATACTTTTTCAAAACTGAAATTTCTGTTTTTTTTGTCATATACTAATTTATCTCTGATTAATGAGGCTATATTTTAACTTTGAGACACTATTTAAATATATAAATTTAAAATTATGATTTGAAAAAAATGTTTACCTACCAAACACATAATTCCATCCCATTCATATATTTTTTTAATTTAAATTTAATATGATTTATTTCAGACATTAATATTTAAAATTCAAACCATTTATTTTTTAAAAATTTTTGTTCACTAATTTAAGACATCATTTATTCGAGAATAGCGACAGCTGGCAAAGCACGCACGCACCTTGGTAGCGATCTCCAGGTCTGGGTTTGCAGTCAGGAGAAACTTCAGGATAGCAACGTTACCCTTCTCCACAGCCCAGTACACCGCCGTCTTCCGCTCCTGCAACACATCTGGGCTTAACGCCTTGTCGACAACTTCATCAGAGACAGTGACAGGGTGTTCAGCAAAACCCACAGACAGAACTCCCTAACTTCCCCCTGGTCTTTTTTAATTAATCACTGACAAAAAATCTGCAATATTTCCAAAGAAAAAAATATATAATTTTTTTTCCCTTAGTCCTGCCACAGTCAAAATGCACTTACCGTTTAATTAACACAGTGAAAAAAAAAGCCTGGAAACCACGCACATAGTGACTTAGTTAACTTCGCACACCAAGAAACCATCACAAGATGGAATACAGCCACACAAGCCAAAAAATACAATCCTGTTAAAACAGCATTGTAAAAAAAATTTAAACTGGACCCAAAATACAATATGCATGACACACACAGTACATGGGTAAGGTGATACACGATGAGCCTTTATCTGATAATTTCATTTAGATTCCCTGTTCAACATATACTTCCATGACTGTTCCCTGATTTTTCCAGAGATTCAAATTTCCCTTACAATTCCAGATTTTGCCTGTTTTAGCCAAGGCTGGATACCCTAAGTAACACACAATTTTAAGGCCGGCTTACAGAGTCAAGACTTGAAGCAGAGGAAAGTAGTACTCCATTTGATTAACCTATTCTAAAACAAGTTAGTACCGCACACTTCAACCCACATAACGACCACAGCTTCCACCCGACCGGCCTGAACGACGAAACCCTGGGAGATACAAATGATCTGACCGCCCAGCCACCACGGCAGTTCCGCGAATCCCAATTGGATCGGTGTTCACCAGCAACAGCCAATTCCCTCTAGTGCAACTAGGACTGTAGAGTCCAAATCGGTGGCCGTATGTACCACGATGTTACAGCGTCTCTAGCAACACAGGGCGTAAGCACTCACCTTCCCTGGGACGTCCACATCCGCATACTTCTTGAGCAACGCCTCGACGACGCTGCGGTGGCCGCCCTTCACGGCGTGGATCAGGTTGGTATCGCCGGCCCGGTCCTGTGGACACACGGGGCGTTGCAGCACGTGAAACAAGCACAAGCCAACATTTAACTTCATTACTTCAGCACACCTCTTTTATCAATTTCACAGACTTTACACATCCACTTTTACAATCTCATACATATTAAATAATTAATAAAAGAATTAAATGTATCAATGTCTTCATCAACATTAAAGTTCTTAGAGACGAGGAGAGGTGATGAAATGAGAAGAGAATGAAGCATTGATATAATACATTGGATAGGGAAATGGGAGTTTATGAACAAACCTAGTGGCTCGTAAACATCCGCAACGTTTTCTAGAAGGAAAGAAGTTAAGTTCGATCTCACCAGGAGTCATAGCCAGATCACCTTAGAGGGAAACGACTAATCCAACCACTCAACCCCCATGGTAACCATTCACAAATAAGAGTGAAAAATTGCTATATGGCTATTACATAAAACTAGACCTGCGAGAATATCAGTTTTTTAGTTTCAAGTGAATACGAATATGAATATCAATTTATTCTTGAATATGAATATTGAATAGTATGAATTAGAATCCCACTAAAAACTTTTTTCAAGTATAACATATACATATTGAAAGAAAAAGTAAATGTGTAGTGTAGTGGCTTCTGGGAAATTAGATAAATAATACTAAAGTGAAAGGTTGGTTAGGTTAAGTCAGCTACAATTACTATAGGTAAAATTTTGTTGAAATATTCAAATTTTGAAAGTAAAATAAAAATAATTATTTTTAATGGTAATTATATGATCATATGGAAAAAAAAAAATTAATAAACAGTGCAAAGCAAATATGTAAGACAATTGCAGCATGTGTGAAGAAACTTCGAGATGGTGGGTTTAAAAAGAATGTACATTTAGCAGTTTTAATTTTAAGTTAAAAAATGTAAAATTTGTTTGTTTGAATTTTCCACTATGTGAAAATAAATCATTAATTATATTAAGAACATATATTAACATTTATGAATTATATTTTTTGCCTTGTTTTAACTTAAATGTAGGAACACAGTAGGTGCTTAAAATGTTCATCTCTTTTTCTGTCTAATACTGTATGCTTGTTACAAGAGATTAAGTTTTCCCCTTCCTGTTAGTGAGACTTTTTTTTTTTGAGCTGTCACTGCGTTAGGAGTGTGTGTGCGAACCCGTATCCGGTCATCCATCATTCACTGCGAATTAACCACCAGAAAAAGTTGTCGTAGATTGTTTGGCTTTAGGAGGAGTCTTTGCTGTGAGTATGCGACCAGATGTTTTTCACAAGATCTATATAAGTTTGTTCCCTCTGCTGCCATGTTATGAATTAAACTAATCACAGAGCTGGCATGCGGTGTTTCCACCCTCTGATCTGAAAACTGTCAACTTTAACAAGCATGCAGTGTTTTGATTTTTATGGACATGAATTATCCTTATCAGTATGCTGTCAATTCTAATATATTTTTAACAACCTGTCCAACCCTTTTCTCCGTAAAATACTTTAGCTTATAAAGTGGGTGTTAGTAATGGTTCTGAATTACTGTGTTAAATCTGGCTTTACTATATTAGTCGTCTCAAAATTTACGTGACCAGATGTAGCAAAAAACGCCACATAAATAACCATAAAATATTACAAAAATCTTGTGGAAATTTGGTTCCCGCCCGACGAGAAAATCTTCTGTGATCCCGAAACTATTCCAGACCTTTGAGATCCCGCAGAGCCTGAAACAACCCAGGTTACAGCCTTCCTAATACAATCCAATAATAATAATTTGTTATAAATTTTTTTGTCATATTTTGGGTTAGATGTAAAGTTTTTCCTTTTAAAAGTTCCTGTGAACGTAATTCTCCGGGTTTATTGTTTTTATTTTTAAAATTCATAAGTTTACTTTTCTAGTAATTATTTTTGCTGGATTCTTTGTGTGGGAAGGCATGCTGACGTGATTTTCCTTCGTTTTTCCATAACTGAGGCTTTGTTTCACACGCTAGGCGTGGGAGTCACAGTCACAGGAGTGTGAGAAAGAGACAAAATTTCTGCGTCGTGGGAACAGAAGTAAGCATTTTGTGGACGCTTCTGTTGCTATGTGCCGTGATTGGCTGAAAATTACGTCAGCGAGCCCAGAACACTGCCCGCAAGAAGGAAAGGAAGGCTGTAAGTTCAGTCATTGTCTGAACACCGGGCCAGGCGGTCGTTGTTCGGGCGGCGGGCCGAGCAGGCTGTGGTCGGGCGATGGCTCGTGTTTTATTCTTTTTTTTGGACGAACAGTTTAATTTTTTTTGTGTGCTCTATTTTACGGAATATAGTGTGATTTTTACATAAATAAATAAAACAGGCAATACATCAAACTTTATGTATAAATTTTATCTTTCTTCGTGACCTGCAACCTGTATGTTTCACTCATCACCAAATTTGAGCTAGCGGAGGTGGTAGGTGGTAACAAGCCCTATTCTTAAATGACTGAATATTAATTTTTTTGAGGTGTTATTTTTCAAAATCAAATCAAATAAAACATTCATTTTGATATTCAAAAATTAGAATATTCACACAAGCCTACTTAAAAAATAGTAAAAATAGCAGTAATGACAATAGGGAAAGCACAGCATTTAAACATACATTTAAATAACTTAAACCACTGGCTTGTTTTAAGGACTTACCAATATAATTACATTAAAATAGGTGCTTTTATTTCAAGTCGGAAAGCTAAGCTAGGCGATGCAGGGCCGGGCAGCACCTGTATGTTGATGTAGGCGCCCGAGTTGAGCAGCGCCACGGCTATCTCGTGGAAGCCGTCCTTGCAGGCGATGGTGAGCGCGGTGCAGCCGTCCTTGTCCAGGGCGTTCACGTTGGGGCGCTGCTCCAGCAGCAGGCCCACCACGTCCGAGTGGCCGCCCATCGTCGCCACCAGCAGTGCCGTCCACGAGAACTGTGCACACACTCACACCGCGTCACAACAGTGGCGTGGCTGAAGTGACCGGCGCCCCTGGCCAGACTTGAAAATGGCGCCCCCTCATGCATTAAAGAGAGGGGAGAGGCTTCAGTAACCGCGAAACCGTCGCGGCGGTGCCCCTCATGCTCCGGCCATCCCTGCCACCCGCTTGCTACCCCACTGTATCACAAACTTACAAATTTGTACCAACAAGTGAAATTTTACCAGTTTGTGAAAATATTATTAGTTAGTAGGGTTCATAAAAGGACTCTTACAAGTAATTTACTGGTACACTACTGATCTTGGGCAATTGATAACTGTAGCTTACAAACTTTTTTCTACCTACCTCAACATTTAAAAGTTTACTAATAACCCACCTACAAAGTTGTTGTGACCTGGTTATTTTCATAATAACTGTTACCAGTACATAATTGAATGGTTATGCTGCCCTATCTTGCTTTTTTTTTTTACGAGTGTATCAACTACACTTGTCACATACAATTGCAGCTTTTACTTCTTAAATTTTAGTAGTAACAATTTTTGAAAATGATTACAAGAGCTTAATTTTTTTTTGCAATTATTAGCAATACTGGCTCCAAGTCTGCAGTGGCATCCATAAACAGACAGCTAGAGGCTCTGGGTGTCTAGCAAAACCACAAATGAATACCTTGACTTTCCCCTATTTCTACAGGTCTTTTATTATTTTTGACTGACCAAAAAAATGTAATATTTTCATAGAACACAACATGCTTTGTATCGAAAAATTATAAAAGAGTATAAAAGACCTGGAGAAGTCAGGGGAGGAAGGCAGGGAATTTTGTTTGTGAGTTTTGCTGGTCACTATGAGCCTTTGATGGAAACTACGTATAAGATGATATTTCTTACGAAACACCGTGAAGCACTATTACAAATGTAACTAAACATTGCATGAATAAAAATACATTTATAATCAAAAATATTTGACACAACAGTATTGTTGAATAAACAAAAAAAAAAATATGCCACCATTAGTACATGGATTAGCAATACAGAATTTACAATATGGGATTAACCTCTGAATAATAATTTCATTTAAATCCTTTGACATGAATTATATTTTCTTAAATATTCCCTGATATTTACCAAAATTAAATATTCCTTCACAGTTCAAGTTCTTTTCCTGTATTCCCTGAAACTAGACAGTCTGTAGTCTCCTGTAGTCACATCAGCGTTTATCGACAAGCGGTACACAACTTTTGAACTTACTTTGAAACCATAACTGTGTTTAAAATTACGCCCAAAAAGACAGTTATAAAACTGGCATTAAATTATTTGAAATAAAATAGCTGTTCCTGAATATCTTCTAAAAGAACCCTTAAAGCTTCAAGGATAATTGAAAAGTGCAACTCAAAGAATGGCAGCCATTTTTCTTGACTTTTCAAATAGTTGAGAGGATCCCTACATAATCATAGATGGAGCTTTTCATGAAAAGACAAGTCACTCTCTATTATTCATGTATTTTTATGGCCTTCCAGGGGTTTGTGGCACTATCTTTTAATAAACATGTACCAATAGTTTGTTACCTAAACATCCAATTACTGACTTCACCCTTTCATCTTTATTTATTCGTTACTGTCAAATGATTAAATTTAACAAGAAAAAATTTAAAACTACCTGCAAATTTGAGGTGAAAAGTTTGTAAATGAAAATAATTACATATTGATTGCTGAAAAAGTATTTCTTTGTTGATGCACAGGTTGTGCTAGCATCAAAATAATTAGGACTTACTTTCATGGTACTTACTAAATGAATGAAGACTGAATCAGTAAAGGATACATCCTAACTTTCCATTAACAGGAGGGGTGTGTGTCCTGTTGGAATGATATACAGTAGAATCTCGTTATAGCGAGCACGGTAATAGCGAGAACACGGCTATAACGAGGTATTTTTGAGGAATTTACGGCGTGATCGCTTGAAGCGCGCTTTTGTTATTTGTCTGCTTTATCTCCACCCCTCTCGCTCGCCGATAGACATCTTGCCGTTGACGCCTGTCACATTCTTCAGCCTTGCAGTCGCCACCTAAGTGCGTGGCTTTAAAAATAGAATCCCATTCTTTCTTTCTTTTATCAAACATCCGTTAGTTATCTGTGCCGTCTGCCGTGTGTAGACAAAGTTTGAGATTGGAACAGAAACAACGTAAGAAAGTATTTTTTACAAATTAGAAATATGTATATTTTTGTTTTTATAATCGCGTATTTTCACGTTTTTTTATTGTTATCTTAAAAGAGATAATATTAAAAAGCCGCTCTAATGAGATTTAATTGTTTCTTGGTTAACAAAAACTATTAATTATCAAATATTGTTAATTGTTTATATTCTATTTATTATTATTTCCGCGACGGCATACTGTACGCGTACGCAATACGACTGGATTCGTTGCTGCAACATAACATAGCATGTTATGCGGTATCAGAAGTAACGAGTAACGTAACGATAGTAACGATTACTAATTGTTATAGTAACAAATACATACGGGTACACATTTTTTCGTTACTTTTACACCTCTAGTAGGCACTAGGTACCGTATTTATTTCCGAATCGCTAGGACAGTTTTCTTGTAACTTTTGTTTCGGTCAGTTGTGGGGTATCTGTCCGGGAAAGGGGTGGTGATGGTTTGAGTTTAATCCCAAATTTATTTTCTAAAAAAGTTGACAGGTTTCTTTAAATGAAAAAAGTATAGTTTTCCAGCGACTATTTCGTTTGAGGCGTACGTGCGTTGCCGCAGCCGCACTCCTGCAAGGAATTAAATCGTCGCGCTACACTAGCACCACCTGTAAGCAACATCCCGAACCAACATGGCCGCCAGCAGACAGCCCGCGTCGACGATAGATAGCAGGACAATGTTGCGGCGGCCGCGGGATGAGATGCTATACTTACGTGGCGTGGTAGGGTATTCTGGTTATTTTGACGCAATCGGTGATCGCATCCGTACTTATGGGGCATCGTTTTAAAGATAATTCACACATCTGCTCACAGAAATTAAGATTTCGCTAATATAACCTGTTATTTTCCTATTTTACAGGTTTAAACACAATTTTTATGCTATTTTCGGTTAAATTTAATTTTTGGGGGCCAAAATTTGTCCAATTCGGTTATAGCATTGAATATATATAACTTATAGAAGTCGCGAGGGGATAGGATTTATTATTCCAATTTTCGGATCCAAAACTGAGGTAGTTGTTAGCTCCGCCGCTAGACAGCTCTTCTTTCCACAAGAGTGTACTCGTAGTTACCAGCTTCCACGCCAGAGCGCTGTAGCGTCGCTTTTTTCAAGGTCGTGCGCGTAATTCTCTGTTTCACTCTATCGAGAGGCGGTGCCTTTTGTTGAAATCCGAGCGCTTAGATATCGGCGGGCGCAACTGAATTGGAGGAGTACGGCCACCGAAAAAAAAAAAAAAAGTGCGGTTAAAAGATGCCAACATCAAAAATTAAGTTTTAATAATAAGAAAACTACAGAAATTTCTTAAAGCGTATCAGATTGGAATGTACAGTATAGTGTACATTCCCACTGACATTCGTGGTTCAGAATTTATAAAATGTTGTGTTAACGGAGTGGCGCATTGAGTAAAATGGCAAAACATAATTTGGAATAATTCTTGACAACGTTGAATGATTTTGGTAGCTATGAAACAACTATGGCTGCGATGACTGTTCAAACGCGTGCACGTGTTGTTATTAGTAACAGAAACTAATGGTATGATGTCATACTTTGTGGCTATGCAGTTTATAATTTTTTTAACATAAGATGAAGCATTTTTACATAATGTTTTGGTTGTTTCGTTATTCAAAATAAATAATCTTAAACGTTATATGGTGAATATTCCCAGTAGCGAATGACCACAAAAAAAAATCAATTTTGCCAACATAGATCTGAAAAGTTAACGATTTACTATGTTAATTTGCTTATAAATAAAGCACATTTCCCGGATCTCCAAAGAAAATAAGAGTGTTTGTTATAGCATTGAGTTCCCACTCTTTATATTCCTTGCTTTGAGGTTAGATACACAAGTTAAGCCCGGGCTACATTCGCAATAGCAAGCAAACAGCACAGACGCACAGAAGTTCAACATACACTATTAGATATGAGCTGCCACATTGGCAAATAGCACGCGCACAGAAAAATAGCACAGGATCGGCGCACAGAAAGTTCATTAACTTTTAACTTTTAGGTTATTTTCTGTGCGCGACCATGATGGTAGCCAATCAGCAAACAGTTTAAGTACTACTCGAGTGGGCTTATAAAAGAACAATTGTCACGAAAGTATTGGTGCTCTTGACTTGAGTAGTTTGTTATTGTTTTCAAACACGCGATAACATAAAAATGGAAGGCACATTTGATAGCTTTTTGATAGCTGTAATAGAAAGTAAAAATATTTTGTATGACAGGGGATCCGCAGGATACAAAAATGAAGAAGCTAAATTAAATGCTTGGAAGTCTGTGTCTGAATGTGTTAAAGAAGCCGGATTTGAAATAAACAGTGATATATATTTTTGAATGCTCATTGTGTTTTGTACGTAAACTTTGAAATATTTAAAATATTTCTGGGTTTAACGAAAACCGTACCACAATAACAACACACGAATCTAAACAAACGTCACGTATGCCAACTTCAGTGACCAAAATTGTGAACGGGAGTTTTACATTTAAAAAACTTTTTTGAATGCTTCCGGTATTATTTTGTGTTGTGTTGTGCGTGAATGTAGCATCAAGCTCTGTGCTATCTCTGTGCGTGTGTGCTATCTGTGTGCTGTTTGCGTGCTATTGCGAATGTATCCCGGCCTTTATGCTCGTAAAAACGATGCGCAAGTATTTTGAATACAAATATATTTTCTTTTAATAACCGAAAGGTAAATATTATTTCCATGAAATATAATACAATTCTTTAAACACAGACAACATATAAGAGCTATTTTTTGTTTATTATTCCATCTGGCGTGATAAATATTATATTTTAAAAACTGTTTGTGGATTTTTAATATAAAATAAATATTTGTTTATGACATCAATTTAAGTTGTTCAAAAAATTCACTTTGGTATGAATTAAACCAAATTCATGTTATCCAGGGCACAAAATTAGAAACTACCAAAAAAGATTATTTACATTGCTGTTTTGTGTAAATCTGTGCACGGACTTAGTAAGTGACATATTTATAATTCCTCATTTTAGCAACCCATTTTAACACAAGAGAAAAATGATTTTATATTAAAAAATTATTATTTTAAACCATTAATTAGCAGGAAACATGTATGAATAATCTATTTAAATTTGCATTTGAACAGTGAATATTATTTTACAATAATAAATATTTTTATCATCGTATATTACTGATGAAAAGTTTGTATTTCCATCTAATCAGAAGTATTATGACACAGTTAATTAAATTGCTTTACAAGTTTTTATTCACATGAAAATCATTAAAAATTGGTTGGAAAGTTATATAAATATACAAAAACAAATCATTATACATACAATTTTATTATCTTAGTGGATTTAAATTAATGGTGTCCCAGTGACTACTGCGAAGAAAAAAGTCTTGCGAAAGGTTTCCTCGTAATTGAAATTCGTCAAAAAAAAACTATCTCTCATTTTTGGTGACATTTCTGACAAGTGGTACAATGAAATTTGAGACTGGCAAATGAATGTTGTGAAGCAATAAACAAAATATCACATTCGTGAACTACAAATGCATAATTGTTTTTATTTTATAATAAAAGTGTATCTAATAACCCGTGGCTTTGCTCACGTAATTTCCGGGTATTGCTGATATTCTACCATTTTAAGAAAATATGTATTAAATTTCAAATATTTTTGAAGAATTATACACAAAGAACTGTCAAGTATAGAACATATTTAATAAATAAAAATATTTTTACGACTTATTTTTAATTGGTTTAGCGTAAGTCTATTTTAACTTTTATTTAAAATTAAGTACCTACCTTATTTTCTATCTCCCGGTTTAGTGACTTTGAGAATATATTTTTCCTTGATGAAATCTTAACTCTTTTCCATCTGACGAAGAAGCCAATTAAAAAATAAACTAAGACTCGCGCACTTATTGTATGTTAAGAATGCCATCGTTTTAAATTACTGTAATTTTTTTAGTTATAGTCATGCTTAGTATAATAACATAATATGCCTTATTACGCATACATTTCAGTATTCATGAAACTAGTGCATTTTTATTTGAAATGTAGAGCAGTTACCAAATTTCTTATCTCGCATATTGATCTTTTGGTATGGCTAGTATTACTTAAACTAAATTTTTGAATTTTCACTGATGCACTGTTTTCCCTTTTCTATGTGATTTAGAAAATATAGCAATATACGTAAACCAATTAAACCAAAATCATCCTGAATTTTTATTACAGAAAAAAGTTAATTACAAAAATTTTTAATGTGCGTATTTTAATATTGAATTTATATATATCTTGCCAATACTGATTTAGTGGGTTATATAATTTTTTTTATTTTTAAAAATAATATCTACCCCTTTTACTACTTAATAGATAACGTTGAATAAGAGAAGGTTGTTTAAGGTATGTTGATTTTCCTTGCCAATATCTAAAAGTAAATTTGCACAAACGCGAAATATAGTTTAAATAAGTATTTTACTTTTAAAATAAAACCATATTTTGAACGTAACACTGACTATTGGCCCAATACAAAGTTTTAATAGCTAATTTTCACTTCACTCGGGTACAGAATCCCATCATTCAGTGATTTCCGTGGCTAGCTTCTTTTGGGATTTCATCATTCTCAAACGACGGTAAGGGAAGCTTCTCTTCAAGGTCGCCTAACGATGTTGATAAGACCTGCCGGGTAATTTGAATCGTTGGTCTGGGATTTTCGAGGGGGGGGGGGGGGTGAAGGATGATGTCACGACTGGGCTGGTTAACCTAGTTCTGCCAAATACCACCAGGGGCGTATACAGCCGATACCCAGCGATGAAAGCGATCGCAGCGGCGGAGCTTGGAACTACAACAATTCTTCTAAGAAACCGGACAGAAAATTTAACCTGGGCTCGCGACTTCTATACATTATATATATTCAATGGTTATAGCGAGGACACGGTTATAGCGAGGATCAAACCCGGAACCGTGACACCTCGCTATAACGGGACTCTAGTGTACCTTATTGGGATCACCAATATCTGAAATGTTACTTCACAACATACATTATTATGAATTATGATAAATGTTATCAAATTCAATTAAGTTTTAGCCTGACGGAAAGACAATTTTTTAAAATATTTTTTCTTAGCCTCTGTACCTCTATTTCAAAAATTTATCCCGTACACAAGACTGCATTGCAGTTTTATCATACGTATAGCGTATAGCATATATCACAGAAATGTGATAGCGTATATCATATGTATAGCGTATAGCATATATACCAGAAATGTGGTTAAGTGGTCCCGTCAACTCAGCTAGTTGACACGAGCAAGTTCTGGTGGTAAACACTGCTCACCATTCCAGCAGTGTCTACGTTGGCGCCGGCTTTGATAAGGCTCTCCACAATCTCCGCGTTGCCCTTCCGCGATGCCCACACCAGTGCGGTTGTCCCGTACTGCAAACAAGCGTTACACTGCATTCAAAAACAAATCCTACGGGTTCTTATTATGGCTGGGTTCATAAACTTCACAAGGATTGCAAGAGCACAAGGCCACAATATGCAAGAAACACAAGATACAGTAGTTTATAAAGCATGCAAGTTGTAGGAAGCTACAAACTAATTCTACAACTTAAAACTAAAAATGAAGTAACAATTTTCTTCAGCTGGCTTCTTTTATAAATAATGATTTTCATGAAAATGTCTGAATTACTTAATTTAAAACATCATTTGCTTTAACTGTACCACAGTTTAAAAAGTGAAAATATGATACGCAGGATAAAAATAAAATCGTAACCTTTTAGTTTTTGCAAAACATCACTTTAAATATATCAGATATAAACACAAGCAAAAGTGCAAGACGTTGAAGGTTGCTAAATGCTTGCATTGCATTTTTGTGTCTTGAGTAATTTATAAACGGGTATTTTAAAATGTATTTTCCTTAAAATTTTTGTGTTTGCCATTTATTGCATTATAACCTTCCTTGCTTAGCTTATAAACTTGGCCTAAGTACGACGAAGTAAGGGGGAAAGAGTTTTTATGCAAGAACCAGTTGACGATGTACCATTTGTGGACAATATTTCGTCATTGAACAATTTTTTAATCAAAAGAAAATTGTGTTATGAAATGCATTATTTACAACAATAGAAACAATACTGCATCTTGCAGAGATGGTGAGTGGTGTTTTGTGCAAATGAAATGTTAAGTTGCACACAAACATGAGTGGTGTATCCTAAATGACTTTTCATTCACATCATGGCTCTTTATTAGGGAGGAAGTAAGAAAAGTTTATTGACTAACACTTAAGCCAATAGGAAGAGGACTATAATGATTGGCTACATGAAGAATTCTCCTCACAAGTATATACAGAGTCCTACCACCTTTCAGAACTCAATTGATACTTAACACTGAAGATGCCTGCTGCAATGCAGACAGAAACATCGTTAAACACTACCACTGGGATATGACTCAAAAAAGTCAAGAAACTTCCATTTGTTTATATACTTTGAGAGTGCAAAAACAGGCAGAGATTTAGTGACATCCAAAGGTCTAGACGAGAAAGAAGAACAAAAGGGAGATACACGTCAACATGGTATCCCAGCAATTTGTCCAGTAACGATGAGAATGAAGAACGAAAATAGAGATAGACAAATATGGTAAGCCAGCCAAAAGTCTAGTGATGAGGAAAAGGAAGAAGAAAAGAGAAAAAATACAGACCAATATGGTAACCCAGTAATGGGTCTAGCAGCGAGGAGAAGAAAGAAGAAAAATGGGGTTAAATACTAGGCCTATGTGAAGCTTCGAATAAGCAAATCAAATACAAGCTCTTTTTAATTTTGAATTTGACATCATCGGGGGATTTGATATTCGTTTTATTTGAAGCTTTGAATGTGATGCGAAGCTTCGGGTCCGAGGTGAAGCTTGAGCAACGAGCGGAAAGAAGTGTTGTCAAAGACACGCCGTGTGCACGGACCTTGTCACCCACGTTGACCTTGGCTCCGTAGCGGATGAGCTCCTTGACGATGGCGGCATGGCTGCGCCCAGCGGCCCACAGCAGCGACGAGATGTGGTAGTTGCCGTGTGCGTTCACCTCGGCGCCACGCTGCAGCAACAGCTGGGCCGTGTCCGAGTGACCCTTGTAGGCCGTCCACATGAGCGCCGTCCAGCCGCCCTGCGAAACCGACATTCTAGCTCCATCAATCCGCCCACAGCACCTGCCTTAGGCCAACTTACAATTGGCAGGTATTGTCCACAAAATGTTCACATCCTCCACAATGTACACAACAATGTTTATCGCAAATTCATTTTTCGTATTTTGTTATCCAACAGAACTCACAAAATGTTTACAATTTCCCCAAGTTTGTTTTACCCTTAATGACAAAAACATATTTGTGTTATTGATTTTAACTCTTAAGTTATAAATTAAATAGAGCTATCAAAATAAATAAATGCAGTTAGCTGCATTACTTGGGTTAAAGAACTTTTTACCATTATTTCAATGAAAAACAACAGTGGTGAAATAATATGTGTTTTTTGTAATACAGATGCATTTGAGGCTCTTAAGATATGCATTAAACCAAAAAAACCCAAGATTTTAACTCCTAGTCTCTTTAAATTGATTTTGTTAATATTCAAAGTAACCACATCAGGGCGATGTTCAGAGTTTCAAACAAGTGAATCATGAATGCATCGTATGTAATTGAAAAATCATTTAAACTCAGGTTTCTATGGTTTTGAGAAAAACCCAATTTTTATTGATTTGATAAATTATATACTAAAACTAAAGAAAAAAAAAATAAAGGCTACATACGAACGGTTGTTCCAAAACTGTGTATCACATGATTTCTGCTTTCAATACCTGCTAGGACTGACATAAAAATTTGTCTTTAAGTTCATATAAACCATTAAATAAATACTTGTTTGGTAGAAAGCAATTAAATGTGGTTATATTATGAACTGATTTAAAATTGTGAGCAGAAACATGAAATATCAGAAGCTAAATAAATGATGATACTACCCGTTGTGCTGGGTGTGAGCGTCCCCTGTCTCGCCACTCACCATGTCTCTGTGATCGATCTCCGCGCCATGCTCCAGAAGCTCCAGGCAGACGTCGGAGTAGCCCTGCTTGGCCGCACACAGCAGCGCGGTCCAGCCGTCCTGCGACACAGCCACCGAGCCACTCAGCCCCTGCTCGACCCAGCACCTTTGAGAACCCTGCCTCGCACACATGCTCGCAGTAAACTGTGTCTGACCAGTGCTGTATACAGGCGGCCAAGATCCCCGGCACCCCAACACCACAAGGGCAACTTGAATTTCAGTATTTTATTATGTGAGAGTTTACCCTGATAAGAGGATGAAAATTATAAGTCTACACTGCTAAGCCTATTTCAAATTTTTTTTTTGTAATTTTTTTTTTAATTAGGTACACATATACAAATCATCTCTCTTTATCTCTCTATATATGTCCCTCTATAAATCTCACTATATTTATCTATAAATAAAAAAATCTCTCTATCTAAATATGTCAATATCTCTCCATATTACTATATATCTCTCTATGTATCTATGTTTCTATATATATATCTAAATCTATCTCCCTATCTACATCTCCCAATGTATTTATAAATATACCTCACCCTTTCTCTCTATATATCTGTATATCTCCCTCTCTCTCTATCTCTATACCTCTATATCTTTACAAAACAGAAAAAAAAAAAACACAAATATTAATTTATACATATATATTAACCTATCCATATTTTTATCAATCTATTTTTTTTACCTGTCACAGGTGTGACACAGGTATATAAAATCATGTGCGTATTCAAATACAACATTGCATCAAAATTTCAAAGCCATATGTGAAGTTTCTGAGATTGAAGATTTTGAGTGAATGAACACTTACATTTTATTTATATAGACTGTTGATATAATTTATTGGAAACCTTAGAGTTATTTGATACGATTACAGTTAAAATCCATCAATTTACATTCTATGGATTTTTATTTAATTCTGGTGTTTGAAAATTGTATATTAAACAATGGGGAGGAGCTGCAGAGAGACCTTAGTACTTCTTGACGGCCCTGGCTGCGACCATTCAGGTATGAAGTAGGGGAGTGGTTGTGTGCAATTTTTGTCATGTTAATAACTGAAGTCAAAACAAAAATCACCAACACATTTATGGTTAAAAAGTAGTTTAATGCTAGTTAAATTTGTTTAGTAATACCACTACATGAAGACATGTTTACAATACTTCCCGGCCAGTTCCTATCAAGCTATTACATGAACTGCTAGCATTTTCCTTTATACAGCTACAGCTTGTTTTGCTAACCAGAGTGACGTCACCATTTATACCAGACAGCCCACTTCATTTACGAATCCCTCTACTGTTACGACGATAACACGCCTAACTAGCTCGTGCATCCCAAACCACACAAAAAAAAACTAGCAATGGATGTTCAAAATGATAACAGAGGTAAAATATATAAGAAATCTAGGAGAGTTTATTTTCCGCAGTTACAAACAAAGAACACACTAGTATTAAATTAGGCCTGATTAAAATAATAATAAAGGGTATTAATATTTACCATGTACAATTTTATTATTAACTGATATTCTGAATTCATTGTCGCTCATTAAAATGTTCATATCAGTACAAAAATCAATAAAAATGTTACTTCCATGATAAAAGAATTTTTCAAATAAAAAAATTATATAATTACTCCAACGAATCCAGTTCTTTTCAAAATCCTAAAATGAATATGTCAACCATTAGACCCTAGCCATTAATTGGATTCACCTTAACATTAGAACATCAATAAAACAGTCTTTCTCTATTGTAACAAATTTATTTGAAAACCTCTATAAGGTGTTTGAATCATTCTGACACATGATAAAAATAAATAAATATATTATAAATGAATCACCATTATGATCTTAAGTTATGCTGAGTCAAAATTACTCATATTGCTAAACAGTATTCTTCCATATTAAACTGTTATTTTGAAAACTAACTTGTTCTATTATTTAACCAGTTAAATTTGAAATATGTAAACCAAAAGTAGTTTTGTGCACACTTTATTGAGCATTAATCCCAGCATGATGAATTATTAAAATTTATTTTTACATGTTTTTTCATTAAATTTATATATTTAATTATTAGCCACAGCTTCCAGTTCAGATTTATGATTTCACATTACTAGCTTCTGCTCTCATATGAAAATAAAACCTGTTTGAGCTAAAGTATAAAAAAGAGTCCCATGAAATTAATGCTACATTAGGGGCATTTGGCACATAGAAGTTAATTATTTATTTTTTTATATGAAACATTGCTCCTCTCATAGACTTTTAAAGGAAAGTGATTTTCTTAATAGAAAAAAATCTATTCGGTCTAATTGCATTTTTTTGCATAACTATCTGTGACAATCCCAGTTTTAAATTTTTGGCTGCCTCCCTAGAAGGAGAAGTGAATAGCTTACTGTAAGTCATATTTATGTTAACATGATGAATCTGCAGCCAAAGTTAGTCTGTCTATTTCAGGCTAACCTTAAATAAGCTGGATGTAGTGAGGGAAAACTTACCCCATCCTCTGCGTTGACGTCTGCTCCATGATTGATAAACTCTCTAACGAACGGAAGCTTTCCTTTGGAGGCAGCTACGATCAGTGCAGTGGTTCCATTCTGAAATATAAATAATAAATTTAATAAAGAAATAAAAATAACCACATAAAATTATTGTTTTTATAGGAGGTTAACAAGAGGTTTTCAACATTAAATACACCAAGATCCAAAACATGTAGCAAAAGTCCGCTAACATAAAGGTATTCAGAACACGGATGATATAATAACGATTTACTAATATATTTACACAGAGTTAGGTATCTGTAAAATCGGTTGTATAATACAAGCCTAGAACAAATCAGATTTCAGGTCAAGGGCGTCGCCAGGGGTGGTAGGGGGGGCATTTGTCCCCCCCCCCCCCCTTTAGAGCCTTAGAGATATAAAATACTGTAGCCAAATGCAAAAAAAAAATACATACTTTTCCCACAACTTGCCCCCCCCCCCCCCCCCCCCCCCAGGCCATCGGCTGGCGACGCCCTTGTTTCAGGTACACAGGTTAAAAAAAAACTGTTGCAATTTTTAAGACATTATTATGGTTCGATGCAAGGTGGTTGAGGTACACTACAGTAGTTGATTCTTCTGATTCTCATTTGTAGCACAGCGTAAAACCACTAGCGTCACCACAGAACCATACCTTCACGTTTATTAGACAGCTTGATCATTTATCACTGACCTAAAGAATGTGTACAAATACCTCGTTAACCAATTTCAGAACTCTTTCTGGCCACTTAACATTTTCTTGCAACTTTTCATATCACAGAGTCATTTTTATATTTAATATTAAGAAAATATCTACTATTCGCAGGAACGTTAGATATTTATATTAGAAAGATAAAACCCTATAATAAATATTTCCGTGTGGCATAAGTGGACAGTCTCCAAGTGTTTAAGGACCCCGCCTACCTGGGTACATATGCAATGTGCAGAGCTTCAGAAAAAAAAACGTATTTAAAAACTCCTCAAGATATCCCAATGGTGTTTATTTAGAAACAGCGTTTAAGAATACGCTGAGGGCGGATGAGTAGTTCTGTTTCAGTATTTCGTTTTTAAACTGCATTTTCAGGAGTGTGAAAATGACTACAACGCATGATTTCATAATAATGTTTGGACATGAAACATCCGGTACATATTCTTTTTGAAGCACTAAAGAGACTTTCATTACGCCTTTATCTTCATTTCTCCACCATATAATGTTATAGTTACTGCCCAGATCTTATAGTTGTCCTATGCACGAGAAGACAGCGCACCAGTTCAGAGCCTTGCGCTTACAGGCGATACCGCGCTAGAAGCACCAGCGAGCGTCGGCCTTGTCATCCCGCCTCACTAACACAAATACACCCCTCTCTAGGCGGACTTCTTAAGGGGCCCGCCTCGTCAGGGGTGTATGTGTGTTAGTGAGGCGGGATGATAAGTGCGACGCTCGATGGTATTTCTAGAGCGGTATCGCCTCTAAGCGAAAGGCTCTGAATTGACGCGTAGTCTTCTGGTCGTCACAGGATAGCTGTGAAATTTTAGCGGTGACCGCAACATTATATGGCCGATAAATGAAGATAAAGGTGTAATGCAAGTCCTTTAAGTGCTTTTAATAATCTGTACTGGGTATTTTACGCCTAAAAATTACTCTGAAAACATGCGATTTAGCCATTTTAACTCTTCTAGAAATACAGTTTAAAAACATGATACAAAATTAAAATTACTTTTCGGGCCTCAGAGAACTCTTAAATGCTTTTCGTAAACATACCCCACTCGGATATCTTGAGTAGTTTTGAAATCGTGTTGTTTTTCCTGAAGCTCTGCGCACCGTCTGTGTGACCAGGTAGGCGGAGCCCTTAATGTACGACGATAAACTGAAAAGAGGCATCATAAACCAAACGCAAGTCAGGAGAAGACGCTTGAAATTACCATTACGTGACTTCCAGCACAGTTACTATTTTTTTCCCCATGACTTTTTAGTGCCTTTCGAGACTTTTCCTTCAGTTTCGTGACCTGATGACACTAGAGTTCAGAACCGGGAAATCCCGGTACCGAAAGAACCAGGAAATCCCTGTCCCGAAAGTACCGGGAATTCCCGGTACTTTTGAAATAATAAACGAAACTGGAATTTAAGATCGATTCCCGGTTCTTTCGGTACTTTCGGGGCTCGACATCGATAGCAATAAATTTTCTTTTAATTGCGCGCTAAGGTTACTTTTATTTGCTACTCTCCTCTGGCGAGGCGATCTCTGCGGGCGGGGTGAGGGGAGTGAGTCTGCGCTTCTCAGTCGCCAGCAGATGTTCGTACTGCTGTGTGCGCCTGTGCTTGTTGCGCCAATGTTCCTCAAATAACAATTTTTTTTTTCTTTTTTAAGTTGGTTATGAAAATAATAAGTGTTATTTTACGTTAATAATTATATGATTTTCAATGCGTTAAAACAATTATTTGTTTAAATGTTTTTTTTGGTTGTTTTTTCTCCTTTTCTGCGTTAAAGATGGAGACTAAAGTGATTTTTTCACGTTAGTAGATACTTTTTGCGATAAAAAATTGTAACACCAATGTCTATATTTTTACTTTTGATCACTAAAACGTGATTAATCGTTCAAAATTACTACTACTTCAATCACCAACTGCTGCACCGTTAAAAATAAAAACTACCTGGTACTGAAATTACCGGTCGTGAAAATCGGTTGTGGTTAACGCCCTGTTACAATTCGCACGTGCCGTGAATAACGCTCGAAGAAGAGACAGCCCTTGAGGTCGGGCGTCAGTCACGCCGAATGGAGTAACCGATGTTTGGAAACGGCCACGAGTTATTTTCCTCCGACACCAACACTCATCGCTGAACAAAGCAGCCTTCTATTTCGGCCCCACTGCGCCGGATGCTTGTGAAACGCGGAAAGCATTACCTGCGCCACGGAAATAGAAACCGAAGTGTCCCCTAGCGACGCGCAAGTTGGGACGCACCACGCATAAAAGTATTTTCTGTACTTAAACAAAAGATTCCTTTGGAATACAGTTGTCAATAAATAGTTTGTAATACTACAATAAAGATATTGTAAAGTTTTACAACACGTGGCTACAGTTATTTTTGCATATAAGATATATTTTTTTTTCCCTTAGATTATACTGAGTATTTCTTACGAAAATTGGCGTATAATTTTATACTTTAATTAATGTTTCAGTCAAGCTATTATTTTAAACCACGGAAAATACAATCTAATATACAACAATTTGACTTTGAATTTATTTCGTTGTGTCATTGTGTCGTGCTTATTAGGTGCGCAGTTAATATTGGAAAGCTATTCAAAGAACGGTTCACAGATGACTGACTACTGGAGGTGCTGGGACAACATAAAGCGTAAATGCCCGGGTAAGAATCCGAACCCAGTATTACTGCGAACACTATTTTGTAGCGATACAGTTGTTTTCATATAAATGTACAAATTTACAAATATCGGTAATTTTACATGAATATTTCTGTTCCATTTACAAAATAAATTTACAGTGCAATGACATGTGGTAGAATGGCAGAAGAGAAATTGTAACAAAGTCATAATTATACACATCCGTTTAACTTTATATATATTTGTGTGTGTGTGTGTTGTGCACATTTATGAGGAAACATATAAATAAATTTATTAGTTTAACAAAATATGTCGTCAAAATTGTTATTATATTTTTTTCTTTTTTTTCAATCGTGAGAGATGAACAAACAAAAACTACTTTACGCTTTTAAAATTATCAGAACAGTTAATTCGCATTAGGCGGTATTATTGTAATCTCGGTAAAGCTATTGAAGCTCAAAGCGACTTTACAAGCTTGGGGTAAATGAACGAGGCCTTAAATTAAAGAGAAAAAAAATTATATTAATGTAGCAAATTTCACTTACATTCATTTGGGTAGTAAATTTAAGTCAAACTACAGTACAGTACTAAAGTAATTGTAAAAAACTAACACATTTAGAGAAATATGAACGTGAATGTACAACAGCACAAGTAATTAAATACTAGATGAATGAAGGAATGAATAAGGGTTTAAATTAATGTCTACATGGGGTCGTTAGACACATTAAAGGCTTAAAAGGAAAGAATGGGAGGAGGAAGTAAGAGCACCACAAGAAACCCAAAGGATAAAGGCAACACCTGACAAGGTTTCCACTTTCAAAAAGACCTGGTGACAGTTCATCGTGGCCAGGGAAACGAGTCCACAAACAATATATTCTTTTATTATTTTATTTTGTGTTAGGTTAAATTTCAAACACATTTGTGGGCCAACTACTGTGATGTGTCTGCATGAATGTGTCTGTGTGTCAGACTGTATGTGTGTGTCTGCCTTCATGTGTCTTATGTATCTATCTACCTGCACATGCCTGAGTGTCTGACAGTCTGTTTGTGACTATGTGTCTTTCAATGTGGGTTTGCCTGATGTGTGTCTGTTGTCTCCCTGCATGTGTCAATGTGTGTCTGTGTGTGTGCTTGCATGTGTCAATGTGGGTCTGCCTGATGTGTGTCTGTTGTCTGCCTGCATGTGTCAATGTGGATTTGCCTGATGTGTGTCTGTTTGTCTGCCTGCATGTGTCAATGTGTGTCTGTGTGTGTGCTTGCATGAGTCAATGTGGGTCTGCCTGATGTGTGTCTGTTGTCTGCCTGCTCGAGGCTGTGTCTGCCTGCACGTGCTGATGTGTGCCTGCGCGCCTGCCTGCTCGAGGCTGCGTCTGCCTGCACGTGCTGATGTGTGCCTGCGCGCCTGCCTGCTCGAGACTGTGTCTGCCTGCACGTGCTGATGTGTGCCTGCGCGCCTGCCTGCTCGAGGCTGTGTCTGCCTGCACGTGCTGATGTGTGCCTGCGCGCCTGCCTGCACGTGCTGATGTGTGCCTGCGCGCCTGCCTGCACGTGCTGATGTGTGCCTGCGCGCCTGCCTGCTCGAGACTGTGTCTGCCTGCACGTGCTGATGTGTGCCTGCGCGCCTGCCTGCTCGAGGCTGTGTCTGCCTGCACGTGCTGATGTGTGCCTGCGCGCCTGCCTGCACGTGCTGATGTGTGCCTGCGCGCCTGCCTGCTCGAGACTGTGTCTGCCTGCACGTGCTGATGTGTGCCTCGAGGCGGACGCGAGAGCGCGCCACGCACCTCGTCCCTGTCGTCCAGCTGCAGCTTGCGGCCTTCCAGGAAGCCCTGCAGGCCGGCCAGGTTGTCGTCCAGCACGTAGCCCACCAGCGGGCGGAAGCACAGCGACGCCATCGACTCCGTCCGGTGCAGCGTCTGCAACAACCACACCACGCCGTCAGCGTCGCGTCCGCCTCCAACACCATCACAACTGCGGCGGTCTTGTCCTTCGAACACACTGGAGGTCCTCATTTATTATAACACTTTAGTTCCGGAAATGTTAAAGATTTCTGAAAATACTTACAATTGTACAATTTTTGCATGTGGCCCAAAAATAAGATATAATTAAATTTGTGGATTTATTCAAGACATTTAATAAATAAAATATTAACCTAAAGTATTTGAATATATACAACATATTTTAAATAGTCTAAAATCTGCCTTGAATCAATTTCACACCCAAAACAAAGAAATAAACCAAACAGAAACCACCTTCTCTAAATAAAAAATTAAAGTTTATTTAATAAAACCTTCATTGAAACAGCTAAAGTACTAAAAGGGTGTTAAATGCATTTTGACAGTATATTTTAGCATTAAATTTGAAGGCAAAAAAAAAAGAGTCAATTTAAAAGATAAAGCACAAACGAAGAACTGAGTTTAGAAAGCATTCAGTTTTCAAAATTAAAACTTGAGCATAATAATCTATTTTCTCATAGCTAAAGATATGATACAGACCTATGCATGAAACTATCATTAGTTACAATTTGCAATAAGAACTGCCAAAATTAGATGTTTGTAAATGATACGTAACCATTTTGTAAAAATTATTGAATGTAAAATAGAGTTGAAGCAGAAAGTATTAAACTATAAAGGCAATGAAATAATAACACTTACGGAATTGAAACTATGACAAAACAAAGGCACGTGAGAGTCTACATCACAATCCACCAGCAGCGTCCGACATGACAAACGGTATTAACAGTTCTGTCGGCAAAACAGGACGTTCATTGATATACCTACTCCATAAGCTTCAACTGCTCAGCTTAGGTCGTGCCCTTCGAATTGAAGTACGCAGCTGTGTACTTGCGACCTTACGTATAATTAACTGGCCCATGTGGCGTACTTGAATTCGGATGGGTTCAATGTTTGGCCTCTTGACACCGTATGAACATTATTTTTTTCAACAAATAAATTTAAATAGAACAATTAACTGAAATTATTAATTTTTAACACTTCATTAGTTTTACATGAATTAAAGCCAGTTTATATTATGAGACTTACTTTGTTTCGTAGCTACGTTCGGTACGTATGTGCATTAAACACATGTTTACATTTTATTTTCATTCAATTTATTAATAGATAATATTCAAATATAAAGTGAAAATGATTTTACAAGTCTTTAAATTACTTAAATGTTACATTAAATATAACCTACAAAACGTTTAATAATACGGAGACGTTTCTTTGACTCGAAGTACGCGAAAAGTACACAGTTTATTTTACTTGCACGCTTTCATAATTCACTTCAGTTCGGACAGCACTTAATATGACACTTCTGGGGACAGGTAGTATAAGTTTATACTTCAGGCGAATTCGGAATCGGCCTTAGGCGCGCTATCTATATCCATATTTAGTCTGTGTGTGTGTGTTTTCCAACAAAACAACTTGATCAGTATGACCAGCAAAATTCACAAACACATTTCCTTGACTTCTCTCGGACTTCTATGACTTTCACTGACTAAAACACGCGATAGTTCCTCAGAAATAACAAATAAGTACACTTGTTGCACTACTTCCTAACACTGCCACACGCACAACCTACACTTATGGATTCATCAATGCCGTGACAACGCACATGGAATACAGCCTCGCGTGCAAAAAATAAAATACACCTCTGCTCGAACATACCTATCACACCACCATTGCAACAAACAAAAACTGAACCAAATACAATATGCACGACACAGTTCATGGACTTACGATACAGTATCAGCCTTAGTCTAACCATTTTATTTAAATTACGTGACCTGACTATTCCCAGGTATTCCCAGAAGTTTAAACTTTCCTGACAATTCCCGGTTTTCCGTGTTTTCCCTGATGTCCGACACCTTGTTCCTATTTTAATGTTTCCGTTAAAAAAAAAACTAGTTTGAAAACGAACGAGTAGAGATATAAATATAGCTAAAAAGTAAACGTTTTAGCTTAACTCTTAACTTGTTAAACAAACGTTATTAGGTACCAATGACTGCTCTGCATACGTACTTACAGCACACCTTACGAAGGAAAACTAACGACCTACAGTTGCTGTAACGGTTTTGCTCCCAAGGTCATACCTAGACAAGTTACGATTGCCGAGTCCAAAAGTACAAACCTATTGGTAAATAAAGCGCTGGGACAGTAAATCTGCCACTATGAAACTCGGGTGCTCTCTCTGCAGTGGTTGTTACTGAAGAGTAAGGCTGTGTTCTTTAATACAGCCGTGTCGGAATTCGCCCGAATACTTAATTAAATGACAGGTGTCATTCTGTGTCCAAACATTCGCCGTCTAAACTGTTACAAAATAATTACGCGAATTTCTAAGTTGTTTCTAAGTTTCTAAGGTGTTTACCATGCCGATGTACACGGCAACGACTCTAGCGATAAACAGAAGCATGTCCGCACCTATTCGGCCACTGACCACTCACAATGAAAAGAGCAATGAATGACGTGAATGATACGATAACGTGTCATTTGATACACATTATCTGCTTTTATTGACATTGCAGTTTATGTTACTATTTTTTTTTAATCTCTCACTTAAATAGCTCTGAAACAAACATAAAAAACAGAAACCCGTGCAGAAATGGACGATGCTAAATTATTCTTCCAGCAAAATAACAAAAATAGTTTACAGTTACACACAGCAATTAATTATTTTGTGGTAATTCCTTCTGAAGTGATCGCTACTTTTTGTATTTTTAGCACTGATTCTAAAAGAATTATATTTTTTTGGGCCTATTTTGTTTTTCCAATTTTTTAGTAAAATACTCTTTAAGGTTTTCTTTACTTTTAGTCCGCTTTTTTCTCGGTATCTTATTCGTGCTTCTTTCTCCACATGCGTAGTTTGTCCGATGAATCAAATAAACCGAATTGCCAATAATCAGTATTTAACACCCGCCTCAAAAACTCAGATGGCTTGCCCACATACTGTTTTACAAAAGGAAGCCTCGTTTTTTCTTGTTTTCTTTGATTATAAAGGACTTCTTCCGGCTTATGCGTTCCACTAGTCCATCCGTCTGATGGTCTTTCCCGCAGCAACTTCTGCTTCTACATGGGATACAAGTGCAGGACCAGAAACATGACCGGCCGCACAATGCTTTTTTTCTTCTCGTCGTGTCAGCTTCCTTGGTGGTCCGTTTCTTGGTTTGGTTAATCACAGACGATCTAGTTTTATATCTCTGGATAATACTGGCTACTGCTGTTCGTGATAATCCTGTGGTTTCAGCTATCTTTCCTAGTAAATCCCCGTCCTTATGCAGTAAGATAATGCGTTCTCATTCAACAACAGTTCGTTCTTGTGTCTTGCTAATTCTACCCTGCAGGTACGTAGTTGCTTACTCACAGACGATAAGTTTCTGCCTCTATTCTACAAACATGATTCAACATAGTCAACGAAGTGGACGAACACTATTGCGTTACTGTTTCCGACAACTTTTATGAACACTTGTCTTATTGAGTTCAATTCCACGACAGTAAAACCTACTTTGCATTTATGTTCAGAGTAAAAGACAGTTTGACAGACGACTTGTATGAAACATAGAGCAGAAGTAATTATTTAATTTTTTTTATTAATTCCTGTATCCACCAAGTTAGTGGACGATTAACTGCATGATCACTGACATTTCTGTCTCAGCTGCATATGTATGTATATGCAGGGTTGCTACAGCTTGAATTCCTAAATTACAGCTTTTCCAGATCTGAATCGACAAGTTTCCCTGACCTTCCAGACACAAATTAACCCGCGGCTCACTTTGTGTTGCTTTTTTGGGGGGAAGGCGTATGTGCTTTCAAATTTGTCACCTCAGCAGAATTAACGCCATTTTAGATATATACACGTGTTTGTGTACAATTGCGATAGATTCACCTAAATATATCGAATGTAGGCAATCGAATTTGTATGTAAACGTTCGGAAATTAGTTTACCCTGTTTGTGTTTACAGTAAAAAAAAACACACACACATGGTTTAAGAAAAAGGAAAATCCACGAAATTTCGTGATTAGTAAACGATTGAACAGTTTTTGAGGCACTTGAACGTTGACGAAAATGGTATTTTCGGTTTAATTTTGCTGTCACAAGAAAAAATTACAGAAATATTTGGTGTTTCCTTTACTTTTACAGGTATTTCCTGACCATTTTAATTTCTCTGACTTTTCCCTATGTTCCCTGATTTCTATATCTGTAGCAGTCCTGATATGTGTATTTGAGATACGCCTTGTACAGTGTAGCACGTAAAAGTGGGTGGAAGATGTGTAACACACATGCGTCGTTCCTGTTTGCAGGTCGAAGGCAGTAGTGTACCGTAACAAAGCCCGGTGTCACTGCGGCATTACCCTCAAGGACAAACAGGCTCCGCAGACTAACGTCGCAGCTACTGCCTTCTTGCCCCACGGCATTCTGTTAGGACTGTCTCACGTCGGGTTGGATATTACATTATCTTGCCATTGCTGTTATTTAAGGGCTATTCCTAGGACCTTTTCCCGAAAAGATTTCAAGACTGAGAGTTAAAACATTGCAGCATAATTCTGTGTTACGTGACTGGGTGAGATTCTTCCAGGTACATGTCTACTGTTAGAACACCAATCACATTATTCAGTGCGGTAGCAAACGCATCCTGAGTGGCTCTGTCAATAAAGGCAATCGCTAATCTGAAAACGAACACTTGCGTGAGTTCTAACGTTACTATATTACACTGAGTAAATATCTGACAACGAAATGTGTAATAGAACATTAAAAGCAAAACAGCCATTTTGATAGAATTGCAAATTACGAAATTACGTAAAAATAAAATATCCAGCAAGGTGTGCGACACCGAGCCCCTAAGCTCGCTTTGGTTACATTTTCGTGTAATGAGTTTCGTTTGAAGAACAACTTATACAAATGTTTCACTATACAGACATGGCATGGAATGTTCGGTTTCAGATGTATTTTTCCAGGATGTATGGTACACGTTATCTGCTACTATCAAAAAGTATGCGCAAGTATACGAGACGAACTACTAGCGTCTTTGCCACTGTTTATTTTCCGTGTAGGCTATACGCATCTGTGCCACGCAAGTATTTAAACATAAATATGGGAATTTTTGAATTATTTCTTTTAAAATATATTGAATTAACAAAAACAACCTAAAATCCCATTTGGCGGGTGGTATCAAATTATACTTCTATAATTTCGTGATTTTCTCGTAATTTTCACTAAATTCACATACATATAAAAATTATTAATTATTTATATGTGGTTTCATTAAATTGAGTTTAGAAGCTGTAATGCATATTTTATTTGAACCATAGCGTGGACTATGAGCAAGTAATCGTGTGGCATTTAATTTGGAATAAATTACTCAGTCTTTGTCGTAAAACTGTTTACTGTGAAGAAAAAAAAATTTGGTTTTCACAAAATTCTAGAAACCTGGCGTGTGAGAGCCAGCCCAAAGTGAGAGACGGGTGGCTGCCGGAGAATGGCTAAGTAATCAAACTATGCCTCTGAAGACTACGAGCAGTGCAAAGGTAAAGAATACCCACTTTGACATTTATCCCTCAAACCCGACTACAATAAGTGCAGATATTTGTTCCAATTACTATCATCTACACGTAAAGATAAAGTTGGTTGCGATACTAAAAATGAAATAGAAGTTACTAACCAATATATCTGAATAAAAATTAAGGATATGCCTACACAATATACATTTCATATGCATTCAAATTGTTTGTAAACAAATGTAGGAAGGATATAAAGGATTAAAAACCATCTTTATTTTCTACTTATAACGCCCATTAATTAGTTAAGTACAGTCCTGAACCACCTCTTGCAATGTAACTTCCGTAAACAAAAAACACGCCAAGAATGAGCATGATGCATATAAACTTCCAGGTGTACATATTGTAATGCAGAACGACTTAGCAGGGAAAATTCTGAAGCTTAAATGACTGTCAGTCCCGTGCGGGACGATCGTAAATTGTCACGTCTCTTTCCAGGTGACTGACATGCAACCATTGTATTATCAAGACTTCTGTCGTACATGGCAGTTCGAAATATAAAATTTAAACATCAGTGCAACAGTCTACTAGAACTTAGAGATAATATGTGATATTTATTATACACAGAAGTAACAAACAAGACAATCAACAAGCGGATAACCGACTACAACAGGGAAAAGACCTGTACGCCGTGGACGAAAGAAACTCGGAACAACGACTCGGAGACCTCAATATTGAAAATAAGTACATTTAGAGCAGAGTTCAAAATCTGGAAGAACAAATAATGCCAGAGGAAGCATAAAAGCGACAAGCTCGGCACCAGGTAGGAGGAGGGGGTAGGCCCCTCCCGAGACTGCTTTGTATAATTTTTTTTTATTTTTGAGGGTTCATTAATAATGTTTTCTTGAATACTAAAATTCACATGTTACACTTTTCTTTTATCAAAAATTTGTATGACACTATAAAGTTCAGTATTGGAGACCATAAATTTGTAAATATTCCAAGGCCACTCTCTGACATGCCTCCTCCTTTATGCGACAGCCCCTCCAGAAAAGTCTTCCTGGAGCCGCCCCCGGTCAGAGAACGAATAACGTAACTGTGAAGACAGAAGTATCTCCAGACAGACAAAATGAAATGACGTTGTAGCATAACACTAACGTATTGATTCAAAAATCAAAATATATATAATTTTTTCATGGATACCGATGTGAACAAAAAGTTCCATAAATAAGGCAACTCAGTTGAATTTCCTGGCACTTGTTTAGCTAAAACAAGTTCTTGCTTCATACAGCTGATATTGTCACCTAAATCAATGACGATCAACTATAAGTTGAGCTAGTAAACTTTCTTTTATCACATGTTCATTGTGACCACTATCATCAAAATTTGTTATATTTGCACGTACATTCGAGAGCACGACGATAATTCACAAACCCAGCTGTATTAACAGAACTGCAACGTAATATATTATATTGTAGTTGACTGCAAAAATAATAGATACATCGATGCAAAATGTCACATATCCATGCTCAAACTTACACAAATCTTGAACAAAGTAACAACTCTCCTGTATTACGTGCATTATTATTAATTGCCACGACTGTCCCAACCGCGTGACACAAAATTGTTAGTCCGACGACTAACACCAAGGCAGGGCGAAATACCAAATACAAAGGATCAAGTCAAATGGTACACTAGGGAAGTATATCTTGCTAACTGGTATGTTAGTGTGGGTATACATAATTACACTTATTAAAAAGTAATCGAATCAGCACACGCTTTTTGATGACATGCCGAAATTACTTCGTGTTAGTGGTGAGGAAGGCACATTAGTGCAGGAGCCATGTACTGTAACTTGACACTGTTGCGAGGAATTCTATACAGACTGGCATGTACATATGTTTAATGTAGGGCGCATCCCATCGCACTTGTAACACGAGTGTATGGGATATGCTATTTGGTCAGGCTTGTTAGTTTTGAAGGCACATAATATTACCTGTCATGTGAGTGAGGATGGCACATAGGGCTTTTCACACATTGGTGTAGATAATGTGTCCAGTTGCCTGGGATTCAGTGTAGGAAACACACCATGTTACGAATCAAGTGATGGAGAAACATAGTGGCTGCTGACAGATTGCAGACCAGACAGTGCCAAACAGTTTGGAGATACTATGTGGTATAAAACCATGCCCCCTAATATGTTTACCTGGCACATTAGTGTAAAATACACAATATGCTACATTATGGGACATGCCATTTTGTAAGGCATGTTATAGAAGGCAGACTTTGTTACAATGCTAGTGTAGGAGGCAAAGAATGGCTCCTCACACATTGGCATGGAGGAAGTGTCACACAACCTGACATTTGTCGTGATAGGCAAACTTTTCGAATTATGCCATTCTGTAAAGCACGTCATTTTGGAAGTAAAATTATGAAATCCATCACACAAGTGGAGGGGAAACACAACTACTATTGAAAAACTGGTCGGGGTTCACTGTGAGACACAAACCATGCTACCCAGTACGACTAGCTGGCATGTTAGTGAGGGAAGCACACCATGCTACCTAGTAGAGGCTAGCTGGTATGTTAGTGAGGGAAGCACGCCATGCTACCTAGCTCAGCAGATCTGCTAGGTTGGATGGCACGTAATAAAGGGGAGCACACCATGCCGCCTGGCACAGGAGTGCCACGCCATGCCGCCTGACCATGTGCGAGAACCGGCGCAGGCCCAGGCCGAAGTTGAAGAGGCGCCCCAGGTGCGTCGCCCCATCAGGCGGCGTCAGCGTGAAGGCGGGCGGCGCTAGGTGGCTGTCGGCCGTCCAGGCGCCCCAGCCCGCCGCCTCGGGAATGTGCAGGTGGAGGAACGAGGTGCTGCGACGCTGCTGGGACGACCGACGCCCGTCCATCTGGCGGCGGTGCGAGCTCTGCTCACATCTGCCGTGAGACGAGATGCTTGGGGCACATCTGGGGCCTTGCTGACCGCGAACACTTGGGACTCTGGACCCCAGCGACTAGATAGCAGCGGCCACGGCCACGCTGTTAGACTTTTCAACTAAGAATGCACCTCAATCAAACTACCTGTTGGGCGTTGCGTTATAAACAGGGTGTAAGCTGTGGCATGTAACTTGTCTGAAATCGGACAGTTCTCGGATTTAGAGCCAGTAGTCTCCGTACCTCCTGCCACAGTTTTTGTGCCAACAGTGTTTCCAAACAGCTTCTTGTGGTTTTAATGTGTTGCTTTGTAAGTGACATTTAGGAGCCACGTGTACTGCTTTTGAGAACTGTCCAATTTTATACAAGTTACATGACATTTGAGATGGGCTGTAAAAATGTTAACATGTATATGAATGCAGCAGTAGCAGGGAAATATCAATTGTAGTACTGTGATGTGTTGCTACTACTCTTGTAAAATAGGAAGTATAGCATAACATGTCCCTTACGGTAATTTATTACAGACTTCACAACATTGTGTGTATGATTTTATAAAGCTGTTTGCTAGCATCGGCAACATGTATTGTTCGATTGGTAGCCTGTAGGTAGATCTTTTTGTTTGTTTGTCAATTTACAGTTCGGCGCATACGTGTGCGTTTAAACCAAAAAACCATTTATAGTATAGTAAATTCTTGTTTTTATTAAATATATGTAAATATATAAGCGCTCGTAATTCTCTCTCAACAACAGCACAAAAGATTTAAACGAAAACGAAAAGATTTAAACAAAACTGAAAAATATCTCGGGTGCGAAAATTTTACATGCATAGTTCCTATAGAGAATTGATTCACGTGTACACTTATAATAATGTGCCAAAGTTAAATTTAAAAAATAATATATCATCATAGCTGTTATTATTGTGCTAAAACAAGCATATCACAATGGTTTTAAATAATGTTTGTTTCAATATCTTGCATTTATTACTTTTGGCATTATGAACAGTATTGTGTATTTAATTTTGGGCCGTATCTACGACGCCCCGGACTCTATGGACATTGTTGTTCCAACGCTAACGCAATTCCCAGACCCCTCCAAGGACCATTGGTCAATGCAGTTTACAACTTAAATAGTACTATTTTAAGAACTATGACACTTGCAATGTGATTCTAATTTAAAACTGTGACTTTCCACACTAAACTACTTTTGTTGACAGTTTCGTTTGTGTGATTGTTACCTGAAATAAGTTTACCTGCAAGGGCATTCGAGCCAATCAGGAACCCGTATTCTAAATTTAAGTAATTTTTAATGAACTAGAAAAATAACTTTAGCATCTAAAATGGTGTAGCTGTACAAGTGACGCGGTGTTAATACCACTGAATTTTGAGTGTGATAAAGTAAATTGGCAGTTTATAACAATACAAAAGTGTTTTATGTATAGTCTTAAGTGTGTTAGTGCAAAATTCTGTATAATATTCATCGAAATATTCAAGCGAGAAGTGTTTGAGTACATTTACTGACGTTATTCCTCACTTATACATATACATAGTAAATTTTGATAAACAGAATTACATGGTATATGTTTCGTTGGAGTACAAAAACAGTGATTTTAAATAATCTCAACAAACTGGTGTAATTAACACACACATTAACAAGTTAATTAATGATTACTGTAAATTGGCAATATTAAAGTTAGTCGATTCTCTTACTCAGTCTTGATTGTACCGTCTTATTGCCTACCACTTAGTTAAAGCTAGCCACAGCAAAACCCATAATTAAAAACATCGATAGACATAATAATTGTTGTGCTATATATAAGAATATTGAACTACGAACACTAAAATAACTTTTGTTTTTATGCATGTGTCCAACTTATCATCTGATGTTACTTAAACAAATGATAGTTTAAGTCATAAAAAGTCCTTTCTTATTTTGTTTTGTATGTTACAATTCTGTTATAGTTTTTTGCCGTTAAAGAATATTTTTACGAACATAATGCGGGGAAAAAAACTGGGTTCATAAGAAATAGCCCAATTCAATTAGTACAGTTTTAATTATTACTAATGTCTACACCATAAATTTAATTAATGCACTCAGTATCTCTGTCCACAACAATTAGTCTTAAACTGGTCATTGAAACATTAACACTTTCCACTGGAGCTTGGCTCGACAGTGGCTCGCTCTTCTGTCCGCCTGTGTCCGCTTCCTTCGCACTCTCACCCACACCACGCCGCAGTACAGTCCCCAACTATCGCTCATCGCACCCGACTGGCTCGCCAGGACTTCTCGCAGGTATCGCCTCCCGATAGGTCCGGTTCTCTCAGCAAGAGCCACTAGCCCTTTCACCTCTCGCTGATCGCACAGGTATCGCAAGTATTACTCCCCGAGGGGGAGATTCTCTCCGCTGCTCCGCTATTCGCTCTTCGCTCGGAACTATCGCAGAGGCCGGCGTCGCTGCTTTTATACTCTTAACAGACTTCCTAGAACCGACTGAGTGGGTTGGAAGTGTCGCGTCACCTTGGGCCCAACCGACGCTCGAAAAGTCCAGAAAGGCGGTGTTTATTCATGCCACTCCGCGCGGCGGACTCGGGAAACCCGCACAGTTCGCAGGCCGCTAAAAAGGTAATTGAAAATGGCCTGAGGCAGGAGGGTGCGAGGGAAGCAGAAGGGGAAAGGGGTGTAGCGATACTCTTGTAATCCGGCATGACACACGTGGCATTTCTTACGTCAATAGACTACACGTGATGTCTATGGCGGTGTGGGACCGTTAGCCGAATCCGAACATTGCGCGCGTCGCCGTCCGGTCTGCGTTTCTAACAAATATTAAACCAACCAGGTTAATTGAGTAATAAAGTAATATAATGGTGCATTTAGTGATGATGTTTATTTTTACACAAACTGTGTAATTCATTGTATGTTTACCTTGAAAGTACTATATAAACTGTTTTCATATATTTGTATTTTCAGTTTCTAATATAGTAAACATACTGTTCCCTTGGATACATGATACTTATAACTGTACTACACTTACATTTCATAGCATACATAATTCTACCTGGCTGTGTTGTACCGTTAATACTCTGAATAAGGATAGCTCTCTCGACTATAAAAGCCAAGTAATAAGACAATAACAGTAGAAGTATCAGCATATTGCATTATCACAATTTTTCCAATTATTTGGTATAATGCATGACTGTCAGATATACTTTTGTCATTCCCGATCACATTTAAAATATACCAACCAGGTACATTCCGCAGGCAGGAAGCGTGAGCTGGCTGCCACTCGCAACCCGCCGCGCGGTGGCCACGTCTACCTGGGATATGCTCCTGATGAAGTGGTTCCGCGCGGCGCGGTGGCCACGTCTACCTGGGATATGCTCCTGATGAAGTGGTTCCGCGCGGCGCGGTGGTCATGTCTACCTGGGATATGCTCCTGATGAAGTGGTTCCGCGCGGCGCGGTGGCCACTGTGGCGCGAACGTGTCTCTGTCTATGACTATTACAACTGCGTTTGACACAGTTAACACGTCACAGTTACTTGTGTTTGAGTAATTACAGATGATAGTACGGTGTAGTATATGTTAAGGGTAATGTATGTTAAATGGCTGGCAAAGTATGGTGGTTGGCTGTACTGGTGTACGATTAATACCAAAACTGATAACATTTAATAATTAAAGCAATATCAAATTGTAGTAATTATATTGTAATATTATAATTGATATAATTTCAACACATTTATATGTACAACACTTAAACTGAAAATTATTGATCTGAATAAATTTGACTAGAAAGATTAGGTTCAGATTATCCTAACGTTGTACCAGCTTTTAAATAACCTACCAAATACAGATAGCCAGACATGAATGTATTTGGGTCCAGTTTCGATACTACACCGTCATTACTGAATTATCAAGGTTTGCAACTACCGGTACCGACTAGCTCAATTTGGGGTAGGGCAGGTTCTTCGGCCATTCAGGACTGCTGGGTAGATCGGTGTATGGTCGCAGGAACTTGTAGAAAGGGACGCTGCAATAGAGTTCTAATCCACTACGACTGCCGTAGGCTACGACTCATTGACTGGATCGGCGACACCAAAATGGTCCTGAAAAACGTGGTACAGGGAAAGTTCTCACCACGAGATGGCAGGAATCAGAGGTAGAAGTCGCGATGCTGGAAGCACTCGCGAAACGCCGCGTATGTCGTGTTAAGGCGTATACCCTGTATTCTGAGGTAGATGAACTCAGAATTCTCCTATCTGAATACTCCGTTTACACTATAGTATCTAACTATAGTAGCGGACACGATCTTCTTGTTTCCTTTGCGGGCACCAGGGTTTTGGCGACACATCGCAAAGGAAACGTCTTCTCTCGAACATCGCGTCTTAGAATCCTCCTCTATTCCTTCCTTTTCAAACTCAACTTCCCAGGAATTGTTGTAGCAACCAGCGAGCTCGCAAGTAGCAGGAAGAAAAACTCAGCAGTTGTAGTAAAATCCAATGTACGGTAATTAAACCTATGTTTAACTCATATAAAGCTTGCAGAAAAAGGAATAGGCGTCCAAAGAATAATTAAATGAAACCAATAAATTATTAAACTGCTGCAATTTCCAAAGACTAAACATACTGGCTGGCCTTAGCTATCCCTATTAGTGTGATTGCTGGTACAACTTATAATACAAATACAGATTTAAATATAATAATTAATTTACAATAAACATGAGATAATGAAATCAACCTGTAAACGGTTGACTGTTTACACCACGTCTACCTGGGATATGCTCCTGATGAAGTGGTTCCGCGCGGCGCTGTGGCCACGTCTACCTGGGATATGCTCCTGATTAAGTGGTTCCGCGCGGCGCAATGTCCACGTCTACCTGGGATTTGCTCCTGATGAAGTGGTTCCGCGCGGCGCAATGTCCTCGTCTACCTGGGATATGCTCCTGATGAAGTGGTTCCGCGCGGCGCAATGTCCACGTCTACCTGGGATATGCTCCTGATGAAGTGGTTCCGCGCGGCGCAATGTCCTCGTCTACCTGGGATATGCTCCTGATGAAATGGTTCCGCGCGGCGCGGTGGCCACGTCTACCTGGGATATGCTCCTGATGAAATGGTTCCGCGCGGCGCAATGTCCTCGTCTACCTGGGATATGCTCCTGATGAAGTGGTTCCGCGCGGCGCGGTGGCCACGTCTACCTGGGATATGCTCCTGATGAAGTGGTTCCGCGCGGCGCAATGTCCTCGTCTACCTGGGATATGCTCCTGATGAAGTGGTTCCGCGCGGCGCAATGTCCACGTCTACCTGGGATTTGCTCCTGATGAAGTGGTTCCGCGCGGCGCAATGTCCACGTCTACCTGGGATATGCTCCTGATGAAGTGGTTCCGCGCGGCGCAATGTCCTCGTCTACCTGGGATATGCTCCTGATGAAGTGGTTCCGCGCGGCGCAATGTCCACGTCTACCTGGGATATGCTCCTGATGAAGTGGTTCCGCGCGGCGCAATGTCCACGTCTACCTGGGATTTGCTCCTGATGAAGTGGTTCCGCGCGGCGCAATGTCCACGTCTACCTGGGATATGCTCCTGATGAAGTGGTTCCGCGCGGCGCAATGTCCTCGTCTACCTGGGATATGCTCCTGATGAAATGGTTCCGCGCGGCGCGGTGGCCACGTCTACCTGGGATATGCTCCTGATGAAATGGTTCCACGCGGCGCAATGTCCTCGTCTACCTGGGATATGCTCCTGATGAAGTGGTTCCGCGCGGCGCGGTGGCCACGTCTACCTGGGATATGCTCCTGATGAAGTGGTTCCGCGCGGCGCGGTGGCCACGTCTACCTGGGATATGCTCCTGATGAAGTGGTTCCGCGCGGCGCGGTGGTCACGTCTACCTGGGATATGCTCCTGATGAAGTGGTTCCGCGCGGCGCGGTGGCCACGTCTACCTGGGATATGCTCCTGATGAAGTGGTTCCGCGCGGTGCGGTGGCCACGTCTACCTGGGATATGCTCCTGATGAAGTGGTTCCGCGCGGCGCGGTGGTCATGTCTACCTGGGATATGCTCCTGATGAAGTGGTTCCGCGCGGCGCGGTGGCCACGTCTACCTGGGATATGCTCCTGATGAAGTGGTTCCGCGCGGCGCGGTGGTCATGTCTACCTGGGATATGCTCCTGATGAAGTGGTTCCGCGCGGCGCGGTGGCCGAGCGTCACTTGCCTCCTGCTCATGGCGCCGCGCTGGCTACTGCTCCGACGCCCGGCGTCGCGGCGCTCGACTTCCCGTCACCTTCCCCTACCTCGTCCTTCCCCTCTTCCCCCTCCGCGGGATGGTTCGGGCAAACTGCATTATAGGCCGGGCCATGAATCTTGTCTCTAACTTTACAGTTCTCACATTAAATACCAATAATCTGTCATATTTCCTGCTGTTAACAGTTTTTGTAAACAACTTTATGTGGTTGTCAACAAACAAACATCGTGTGTTGCATGTGACAGTTGGGAAATGGGTACTACTGGTACTACTGTTGATGACTGACAAATTTACTACAAGTTACATGTCCTAAACTTTACTACCGTTCGCATGCGAAGGCACGTCGGATTACCAATACCTCGGACATTTAATTTTTCTTTTTCGCAAGAGAAAATCGTAGGTGAATTTGAAGTGGCCCGGTTTTACTTTGAGTTCTACTATACGTCATTATTCATGAATTAAGTTGCCAATTTATTAAGTGTTTATTTAATGATATTATGAAACTTAAAGGCCAATTTATATTTCAATCCCACCCCGATGGACAAGCATGCAATCAATACAGGTGGTATACAGTTTTGCATTAAACGTTTTTATGTAGGTTTTGTCGTTAAAAATGTTTTAAATCATACGTAAGACAATAAAAATTTGTTTTAAAAAAAGAAACTAGGAACCTGGGATTTTTAAAGTTTTGACAAAATAGAAATTTAATTTATTTAATAATGATATGCAAAAAAAAGTGTTACGATAAAGGTATTATACGTTCCTATGGTATTTCCGTTTCATGATCTCTCTTTTTACATGTGTTTCTTTGATAGTAAAAAAGACTACAACAGGTAGTTTGTGGAGGGGATTTAGGTATGAAATTTTGTTGCACAATATTTTAAATAGTTTAGGAACCTTCTAAGTACAGGGTCAAAATACCATAGAGGCGCGTTACCGATGAGAAGAATGCACGCTAGTTCTGTGCCTGGCGCGTAGAGGTGACGCGACGTGTAATGCGCGAGCCAGTGTCGCCCTTAGCGCCCCCGAGCTTTTAGACCTATTGTACTCATAGGACGACGGGTAGAAACTGAAAGCCGCCATAATGATTTCAAAAGATTTTGAGACATTTTTATATCGATTCAATTTCAAAATTTGTCTTCTTTTAATTATAGTATGTAATTAATGGAATGCGTGAATTTAAAAATTACTTGATTTCAACAAATAGGTATTTTTCTTTTGTGAAGTCCCTTGCGTCTTCTATATTTCAATTTCTGGACATGACTACAACTGTAATAAGACTGTCAACATACACTATGTTACGGTATTTGAAAATCTGTTGATGTGCGATCTCTGTTACGAAGAAGTCAAACGGTTGCTGTCTCTGCCACTGAACTGCGCTACAATCAGCCGGCCCGCGACTCGGCGACGGCAGGTCGTGTTATCGCACTGCGAGGCTTACTGAAGACGGGCGGGCGGGTGGTTGGTTGGGTGACGCCGTGCACACAAGACGCCCTCCTCCCCGCCTGCTCGCCTCTCGCCCGTGGCGCATCTCATCCTTGGACTGCAGTGTGCATTCCCATGCACGATTTCTGCCATTAGCGCTGTCCTTGTCTCGGTGTGATCTGTTGCCATATGCACGCCATATGCACGCCATAGAGCGCAAAAATTTCAGACACTACATTTTAATGCAATGAAAAATTTAAAAAATGTATCTGAAAAATTGTATTTTGTAAAGTAAAATTTGGAATGGGGTTTCGTTTTTTATTATTATTGTTATTTCTAAGAATATGTAATTCAAAGATCCTATCTTAGTTTCAACAAATATTTTTAACTGTAATAATACTGTCAGTAGGGGAAGGTTACTCAAGATGGCCCGCTTAACTTTGAAATTTCATATAAATTTACAAATGGAGAATTATTGATTCGGATTAGCATTAAAAGAATAAGTTATATGTTTACTTAACATACTTAAAAATAACCCTAGATATTGTTTTGTGGTCTTAAAAAAAATCAACAAAAAGTATAATTTAAGAAAAATATTAAAATTTACTATTTAAGTGGTAATATTTAAAATAAGACTTTTTATGTTAACACACCGGATAGTGTCAATCTGGCAACAGTGTCTGCCAATTACTCTGCTGTATTCTAAGCGTGAGACAGACTACAGACATCCTGTCATTACGGAAATGTGTCTCACTACTACTACAGGCTATCATCGTACGTGTCTAGTGATTGGTCAAGTTACTTGCACACTCACGCCTACTGTCGGCACACGAATCACCGACATTTCGCGTGGAAGCAAACGCGTCCTGAAAGGCTCGGACACTGGCTTCTCTTTTAGACGGCTGTGAGTCACACGGAAGAAACCTCTGGCGCGGGTACACTGTTGCAGCCGCAAAAACACCTACCGCTAATTATTGGGGTTTACAAATTTTATTACTGGGATACGATCATCAAATTAAGCTATATTTCTCCCCTGCTTTGCAAGTAGCCTTGTAATATATTAAATTGGCACACAGACTAGTTCTTAAATGAAATTTAATTATTATGAGGACCTCTAACGGAAATAAATTGGCTTTAAGGAATTAAGCACTTTAGCTATGTATTCAATAAATACGTCTCCATAAATTCTCAAACTATTTTTGGTCTATGGTTGTTTTCGAATACCTCCTTAAAAAAAACCTGTACAGAGGTTAATGGCGCTATTTTTCAGTAAACAATTAACGAAAGTATGTTGCTTAGCCAGTCTACCGCTATTTACACACGTTTAAGTTAGTCTATTGCAGCCAAATAATTAACAACTTAAAAAAATTGAAACTTTCCTAAAAAAAAAGGGTAAGAAATTTTTGGAAACGTTACAAAATGACTGCTTAAAAATATATCTAAAGAATTCGGATATTCTTTCACGGCTAGTTTCTCGCTGAATGCAATATTTAAATAAAACGATTCTTTGGCTAAAGCTGCATCGTTAAAGAACATATCTGCACTATTCGGACACAGCATATGTGTTGAAAACTATAAAATAAACAGTATATTATAGTAGGGACAAAAGAGTGTGTATGGTAGGTGGTCAAGATGTTAGCATGATTGCCGCAAGGCAGTACCACAGCTGTGTGTTTGCTGGCTTGCAGACCCGGTGGACAACTAGCGTCTGCTCGCTGTATTACGGCCAATTCGCACTGCATCAGTAACAATGGTGAAAGGAAGAGTCAACAGCTACCACAGCACACACTGCAAGCTCAAGGACAAGGGACACAAGACAGGAAGGCAACCCTATAAAACAATATCTTTATTAATTTTCATCGATCTTTAAGTCCCGTCAAAAACTACTAAAAAAAGGGGGGGGGGGCTAATTTTATTACATCGTGTTTACTGGTCTTGTTTCAGGGTTAATTGATAAAATTGCTGCGTACTTGAGACTTACTACCCACCCACCAACCACCAAAGGAGAACATCCAATAAGGAACTGTCACCAACAAGCACTCTTAAATATTTTCTCCTAAAATTTATGAAGTACGCTGGTTACAAATTATCCTGGGATCTTTCTTTAATTTACGGTTATATTCGTAAATTTACGTGTGTGAGTTCGCTTACTTTGAACATGAATCATCAATAAATGACCTTATTACATTAACAAAACATTCAAAAATATTTTCTCCCGCGCGTGTGTTTACCTTGTTTACAACGTAACACAGAACTGAACCCGGCGTAGTTCCTACGAAGTTCCAGTTATCTGGGACTACGACGAACGCTTCATTTATTTCAGAAAAGTTGAAAACTCCGTAAACTTAATGTAATTTCTAAGAGAGTGGATGTGACTTCCCGCCCTCGTCACTTACTCTTAAGGAAGAGCCCTGGTTCTACGGTTCGTCTTCGTTACTGGACGATCACAACTGTCTGCAGCATCGCACAGCATCCCACCCCGCATTGACAACTAGACATTACAACAACGGTCCCTTTGTGATCTTGAAATGCTCTGCCAAAATACGTTTTTGAATTTCAATGCGAGTTCCAAGTTGGCAAGTCTTGAAAATGGCGGTGGTTACACGCGCTTATTGTACACATAGTGCCATGGAATAAAAATACTATTTATTAATTCGAGTGATCTAACAGATCAGTATTGGTGGCATTTTATGGTAAAACATTAATTTGGTTGTGTTCTACTGTCCAGTTTACGAAATTTACGTATGATAGATAATGCTTCATTAAATGTTCAAGTTAAGAAATAGGGATTAACTATGGCTGTAAACATCTATAATAAACAAATCTTAAAATTAAATATATTTGAATTATTTAATTTTACAATTGCATAATATAATGTTAAAATAAGTTAAAACATAGCTTAAAATTGAAATATATATTTTTTCAAAAATTTGGTTATTATTATGACTTTTCTTATGTGATTTTAATAATTTTACAGACATTTTTATATTTGTTTATTTTTTGGTTTTAAGCCCTATTTTATAAAAAAAAAATTGCAATTGTAGATTCAGGTCTCCCTAATGAAAATATCTAGCCAACAAAACCAACACCATCCAATTCCGTCAAGTCGTTTAAGAATATATTAATGTTTTTATATTCTCGTCATTCATGCACGATGCGACATTTGGCAAACGCCTGTCAGAGAAAAAATATTAAAGTGCAAGCGTTTCTACGGAAAACCGTAATATTTCTTTTTCCATAATTCTGAGGGTTTTTATTGCTTACATAATTTTCTGGTTTTTATCACTTTCAACACAGGTGGCAACGTCATGCAAGTTTTGGCAGATATTTCAGGAATATGTATACCAAATCTTACTATACGATGGCCAAATTATATACTGCACACGCAGTTAGCAGATCTACTTACAGATGGAGTGTATGTTTTAGAAACAAGTAGGTTGTAGCTGTAAATTACACCGAATAACTCAATAGTTATCAATGCCATTACAAAAAGTTTTTCGGTAATGTTAAATTTGAAATGAATAACTTTGAGTTGCAAATGATTTTATCAAACAAATGCTTTTCCAGAAAATTTTAAATATTACACAGTACCTACTGCAACATACAGAGATCGAGAGATAGAGAGTGATTCCAGGTATGGAAAACGTTAAATATTGGTGGTTAAAATAATTTTTAAGTATAGGCTATAGTTTAATTTTAAATTTAAAACTTAAATTTCAAGTTAAGCTTTAAAAAAATGTGTTAAACTAACAGGTGTTACCTTACAGGTGTTCCGAAAAACGAAAATGTAATAAAACGTAAGAAAATTGTAATTAAAAATTAATCTCCCTGCACTGTTTTTAGTTTTATTCAAATCCATTACAGTATTGTTTTTACTTTAGACTGTATGGTTCGATTATAAAACCAAATATCATTTTTGTAGTCTTTTTTATTAAATTTAAAAGCATATGCTGTAATACTGAACTATTTGCCAACTTAACTACGATATAATTACGAAAACTACTTGATTTATTGTTGTAAGAAGATTTTATTATAAACAATCTAACATTAGGGTAATATATTTAGCAGATATTTTGCTGTAGAATTATTTATTTAATTCTGTAAGTTATACATTCCTGATTTCAGACTTACATGAAAATCCACTCTAATACTGTTTCCGAATGGTAAACCCTTTACCGATGTAGCCTCAAACAAAACATTATTTAATTCCAAGGCTGCATTCAGTAAGAAACTAGCCCTGAAAGGATATCCAAATTCTTCCGACCGACACTAACACCACAATCTAGTGTACCAACAGCCTTTCCGGCAGTCAATTGTTTATGAACTTCTGGCATTTTTCAGTTTTTTACCTGATCAAGTAAATCATTTGGCAGCAATAGATAAAATAAAAGGGCGTAAACAAGCCACAAGCGCCTCAACAACCACAAGGACGCATGCAAGGAATCGAGCAACCATAGAACGAGGGAGATATATAAGTGCGATTCTACAGTGGAAACTGAAACCATGTTTTGCGAGTCATGTGGCGCTATCTGTCGGTTGGGCGCTTAACTACTAGCAAAAACAACTCGGGCGGGAGGTTCAAATCTAAAGTGTTTGGTTTATAATGTTAATTAATCTGCTTTATAACTAATTGCTTAGTCAAAGAGATTTAAACTGCGCGAAAAACATTTAATGTTGTTTTATATAAATGAGTAGGAGATGAAAAATTCTGGTATGCCACACCACAAAATATGAGGATTCCAAAATTAAGTGAATTAATTTTCACTGGTTTGTTTGCCTGGCAATATAGCACAGTCAGAGTTACACTAGTAGTTACAGGCCCACCCAATCGATAGCGAAACATGTCGCTCAAAACATGGTCTCAGTTTCCACTGTAAAGTCGCACTTCTACATCGCCCTCCTTGTTCTATGCTTCCAACTATTTGGAAAGTAAACAAAAGCGGGAGATATTCTTTTATATGCACTTGTACCAAGATACCTTAGGCTAAATTATCATTTAAGGAGGTTTCGGAAACAGCTTAAGTCTACCTTAAACACAGTGGCTATATGGCTTATATGGCTTAAAAACCAGACGTCGTAAAGTTTCCTACCTATACTTGGCGAGGAGCAAGCAGCCATAGTTTGGCCGTGTTCGTTTATAACATCATGTAGTTATATTTGCCTCCTCACTTCGCCATATACTCTACCACTGGCCCGAAAGCCGAGAATTGCTTGGAGAAACACTCGGACCATGTTCTTGTCGACACTCTTCATTCGCACACGCTCGCGTGACCACATTTAGTCTGCAAATCGATGACGTACTTATGTCGTTCGTATTAACAACTAACGAGTGGAAAAAAAAAAAACACGTAGCAAATAAATATTGCATTAGGTTTACATTGCAGGAGCTGTATGAAGCCTATACAGACATTCGACAGACGAACTACGGATGCGGGTTCATCAGAGAAAAAATAAGTAAAAAACATATTATAACGATTTATGGTCTAAAGTGCTTCCCAAGGATGGTATGTCCCTTAGAAGTTGGAGTCATTTGTTGCAAATAATAAAGAATTTCAGGTAGAACACTAATTGTCTGAATAATATTTAGTTTAACACCGGAAATCTTGTCGCTGTAGTAAAACGATTTAATTCAAATAATTGGGTGCAGTTACACATTACAACAATGTATGGAAAATAACGATGTTAACTACCAATTATTTCAAAGAAATCGTTTTACATTAGCGGCAAGCTTTACGTAAGCTGTATAAATAATTAAACATTATTCAGACGCTCAGTGTTCGATCTTAAATACTGCCGCTATTGTTCGCAATGCACCAGATGTTCGGTTCCACTGCACGGGCGTACACCAGCCTCGAGGAGCACTTAAAACCAACACATATTGTTTCAACTTTTTTTCTTCTGACGAACCTGCAGCCTAAGTTTGCAGGTCGAATTTAATCTCATACTGTATATAGTACCACATATTATATTAACATTACAAGTAAAATTAGAGCTTAAGTAACTTAAATTGATATAGTGTATTAAAATAAATTTAAATTAGTTTTATTTACACAGTAAATATATTATTAATATAAATAATGATATATTTACTCTAACATTTGAACTTCGATTTGTTAAAAAAAAGTTTTTGTCTCAAAAATTTTATAATTTCCATGTTTTCGTACAACATTTTAACAGCAATAATTTAATGTTAAATGTCACGATAACAAGCATTAATAAGCATAGAGGAGTAAGCAGGTATGTTGTTACTGATACATAATCTATAAGTTGATGAATGAATGAACAGGTCCAACATCTCGCCCGCATCGAAGTCACTAGCGACGCCGAGGGACCCCGGGAACACCAACTAGTACCTCAACCACCACCGCTCCCCCCATTCGCGAGAAACGCGGGTTCGAGCCCGTGCTTCCCCCTTCCCCACTATAGTCCCACACTGACAAGGGGAGGGCACGACCTGGTAAATTCACTTCAGTATTATTAGTATGCCTTTTAGAGTGTTCAACTCTTAAAATAATAAAGCGCACTAGCCAGCCAATTCAGAGATAAAAGCCTTTGAAAATTTAAACTACTTGAAGTTTTTTTATTCTTGTTAAGTTTCACTCCGGCCAACAGCGCAGCGGCCTAGGTGGTGATGTACTTGCTTGCCGCCCAGGCGCTCGGGTTTCGATTCTTGCTGAGGGTCAATTATTTTTTATAGGGTAATTAAAAAAAATTGTAAGGAACTTACTGTTTACGAATATTATTTATTTAAAAATAAATATTTTATATTACTAAATAAAATATATATATTATTTCAGATTTAAATTACAGTCATAATTTAGTCTTTCAAATATAAAACAATTTTGGTTATAATCGATTTAAAATAATTATAATAAAAAAATTAAATTTTTTGCTAATATATTTTACTCATATATTTTGTTTTATAAACAAGAACCTAATGATGATTATCATAAAAACATTGGAAACAAAATGTTTTTCTCATCTTGCACAATTAATAAAAGATAATTGTTTACATGAACAACATAGCTGAAGTAGATCTGTCGGAAAACATTCATAATTCATTCAAGAATAAACTGGTACGTTTGTTCAGGGTTTGCAGAGAAATAAGAATTATCAAACTGTAGAAAAAGTATATACAATAGTGGGGTGAACAAAAGACGTTACCCCATTATCCTTTTCAACAGAATCCAGAGAAACTGATAGAAACGCAACTGCGCAGGTCAGGTCAAAACCAGTTTCAACCGAATATTTTTCAACTGTTTGAATGGAATATTTTACAACTTTTTATTACATTTTAATAACAATAGTCATTATACTTTTTATTTATAACAATTATTATACCCATTTTTAATTAATGCAATTTAAACATCAAGTGATATATAATAAAAGTATTTTAATATAGGAAATTAAATTATTTATATTAAAATTAGTAACAGTTGTAAAATATTATTTATTTAAAACAAATTATTAAAACAAATGACAATCAGAATCTAAACACTAGCATCTGGGTGGCAAGCAAGTACAGGCCGCTGCGATGTTGGCTAGAGTGAAACAACTAATACAAGTAATTATATAAACTGGGCTTAGATTTTCGAAGGCTTTTTCCTTGAAATTGGCTGGCCAGGGCTCTTTATTATTTTAAGGGGTGAACATCCTGAAGGTATACTACCGATCATTCCAAAGTTAATTTTCCAAGTTCTGCCCCCCCCCCCCCCCCCCAAACCCTTTTTTTGTGAGTGACAAAACCACTGTGTATTTTCCTTGTAATCACTCGAAAACTATGGTATATGTGGTAACATTTTTTTCCTAAAAATAAATAATACAAACTACTTTTATTTTAACTATCGCTTAGTTTATTATTTTTATTTTAGTGATAATAGTTTTAGAAAGCGTGAATATTCAGAACTTGTGATATTCAGTTCTCTAAAATAAAATAAAAACTGCTTAACTCATGGGCTTAACGCCAGGGCATAGTGTAAAATGTTCCCGGGGGTCGACTGCAGCCCCCCCCCCCTCCCTTCAGCATCGAGCAGAGGTCATTTGCCCACACAACAACCACGCTCTACAGTTAATACAATTCAAAATGTTTCTTTGTGAACAATTCCTGTTTAATTATATTAATCAACTAAATTACAGTAAACTTTATTAAAATGAATATATTAATTATATATTCAATTGTTTAAATATCTTTGAATTTTGTAATTAATAGTTTAATATTGCGAAAATTAAACAAACGGAAGACAAAGAAGACAGCCGTGGGTATGGAACCCGAGCTGGTGGATTGCCACTGCGCCATGCTGCTGACTTGACAATTCATATGAACTATATCCCTCAAACTGTACGTCAAAAACGTCTCGCTTCCTAGGGCCCACGCGGGCGAGGTATTGCAGGACGTTGAAAGGGGCACCACCTGCTTCTACTCGCGCAATTTAAACCAAATTTGTTGAAGATATGTGTGGCAGTAGTTGCAAACACAATTTTTGTATATATGTCACTCTCGGTATTATTTTAAAAAATTGAACTTTAAATTTCGTGTCAACTTTACCCTTAAGGTGCCGCCAAACGGCATTCACAACTCCGGGTGTTACGGTGGTAGTACCCTAAATTACTTTGCTTCTATTTTTCGTGTTTTCGCACAAGATCTACTTAATAAAACTCTTAACACTGACTGACAGACAACGCACAGCTTAAAATGGTGACTATAGAAGCGTGAAATTTTGCATAAGAGTTCCTTACAGGACGTAGGTGATAATAAGAAAGGATGTTTTAAAACGAATCCCCAAAGGTGTTAAATAGGGGATAAAAGTTTATATAAAAGTTTGTCATCTTTTAAGTTATAAAGGTGGAAATTAGTGATGGGGCTTCTGTTTATAAATAAAAATCAGTTGTATCACCTTTTTCTGGTAATTCATCAAAAATGAGAATCAAATACTCTCCCATCGGGAACACGTCTAGTTTTACATAAATCCATAATATAACCACTTTCATTTGTTTATAAAAATTAATGGTTTTTACTAACTTAAAGACAATTTTTAAGCTAATCCTAGCATGTATTTAAGCATGAAATCGAGTGGTATACAATTTTTAATTAACCTTTCGTATTGTTACAGACGCGGGAGGCCAGACCAAGATGCCAGGTTCGGAGCTGGCTGACCCCCCTGCACGGCCACTGGAGTCATGCGCCATGTCGCGTGCCGCCCACTGACGTAAGTCATGCCACGCATGCCTGACCGAATTACAAGGGTCGTCGCTACCCCCCCCCCCCCCCCCCACTCCCAAGGCATCGTCATCCCTCGGCGCTGTTATCTATCGCTGAGTGGTCTTGGGAATTCCGCGGGCCGCCGTGCGGAGTGGCGTGAATGAGCGACGCCTTTTCTGGGCGTCGGGTCGGCCCAGGATGACGCGAGACTCGTCACAGCCGCTCTCGTCGGTTCGAGAAGGGCGCATCAAGTACTTACACAGCGACGCTGGCCTCCGCGGGAGCGCCGAGTGAGTGCCGAGTCTCGCGATAGTTCCGGAGTTCCGCGGCGAGAGTCCCGCGAAAGTTCCGAGCCAGTTTGGAGAGTTCGGAGAGTTCCACGAGTGAAGGGAAGTGCGACATCGGCCAAGAGGGTGAGAAACCCCTTCGAAAGTGGCGCGACGTGGAATTCGACTGGATCGAGATAGTGCGACTGAGTGGCATGAAACTGTGTGTGTGGACAGGCGAACCACTGTTGAGCCTAGCTCCAGTGAGGAGTGCGAACTGTGGAACTAGACGGACATTGAGTGACTTGCGAATAAACCTTTTTAAGTGCCAGTGATTGGTGATCAGACATTTTTAAGTACAATTATTTATTAGTAGTGTAAATATTACAAATTAATAAAACTGTAATGAAACTTAATTGGGCTATCCCTTACGAACCCAGTTCTCCCCACATTATAAGTCGTAACAGTATGTATCCGTATTGAAACTGTTTACTTTTAGTAGATTCATAAATCAATAAAAAGTAGGTTTTCCCAAAACCCAGATTAACTCATTTTTCTATGGTTTGGAAAACCTAATTGTTATTGATTTAATGAATTATTAACTAAAAATAAAAGAGTTTCATGACAAAAAATTCAAAACTGCTTTTAGTACACGCTAGTATTTATATAAAAATAATCCTTTAAGGTCATAAAACCATTAAATAAGAACTTGTCTAGTATAAAACAATCTTATAAATTATTAAATATAGTTATGAATTTACATAAAATCATGTGCAAAAACATGGTATATTTGAAGCAAAATAATTTAAAACAGACCTACTACCCACTTAACGCGCCTTTTCAAAAACGCTCAAGATTTTTCGAAGAATTCTAATTCAAAAGCCATTTCACGTTCCTAGGGTGATTTCATTTCAAGGGTTCGTATTTAACATGTATGTATCTTTTGGACAACTAAAGAGACTAAAACGGGTGTTTTCACAGACTTTTTAGATATGACATACTTGGCACACATAACTGTTAATACGATAGATACTTACACGAAGTTTGTAGCTCTAATATTTCACCATAGAATCAAAGGTAACCAGTGTCTCAATTTCGAAAGTTTTCAAAAGTAGCCCTACAGGTCTACGCATCTTTCTGACATTGTTGTTCTCTCAATAGTGTCTGTAAACATAGGGGAACTTGCCCCAGTGCCGGACACCTAAGGTAAAAAAAATTGATTTCTTAAAAACTTTACACGGATGAAACAAATTTATATTACTAGCGATAGGTGGATATATGAGGTACAATTTTATACCAAAATAACCAGATCAAAAAAAAATTTCAATGTTATTTTAAGATTACAAATACCATGCTAATCAAGATATTTCAAAAACCTGTTCCCAGTACCGGACACATTATTCTTAACACAAAAATACTATATAAAGTCAACATACATTACATATAGACATAAAATACATAACTTTAAGTAACAGTTTTACTTCAAAGTGATTTTTTTTAATTGTTGGCAGTGTTCACACACAAAATATGCTATTTGGTCACTGTCAGCACATGCAACATGAGCCCAACCACAGCAGGTACAACACTGAACCCAGTCCTCTTCAAAATTCTCTCCGCAAAGAACACACACAGTCTTTTCGTAACCATCATCCGTTGTATTCTTTTCTTTACTTCTCTGTTGAAATTAATTCTCCTTTTTGCGATTGTATTTTCTGAGTTGGACTTATTTTTATACATTATGTTGGCCTCACTTGTTTCATTCTTTTTATTGAATAGTTGTCCTTCCTTATCTTTCAGTTTCTTCTGCTTTTGTTCTTCTTTTAGTTTTTTCAGTCGCTTAATTTCTTCTTTGTCTGCCAGCAGTTTTTTATTGGGTGTAGAAGTCAAAATTTCACTTTTTTTTTCCTCTCCTTTTCCTTGAAATGATCTTCCTCTTCAAATCACCAGCAACTGGAGAAATCTTCTCAATGGCATTTTGGAAGGCCTTGGAAGTAGAGGGAACAGCCATGTCAACCAAATATGTGTGCTGAGGTGGTATGGCCACTTGCATGTTGGAAGTTGAAGCTCTTGCCTCTTCAATATGCTGGCCAGAGACATCACAATGGCCTACTCTTTTTTCTGGTTCTGTCAGTGGACCTACACTGATGTTCGATGCTGGGAGAAAATCTAGCTCAGTGAAAATATTTCGAATCCTGATTTTGCTATATCCATTCTGTATATTTTTGAGAAAGCATTTCCTACCAATCCACAGATATCTTGTTCAGTGATTTTCAAACCTTGTCTTCCATACTTGGACATCCATGTCTCACATGCTGAATTAAATGCATTTTTGAAAGGTTTCATGACTGCTCTATCCAATGGCTGGAGCTTGTGTGTGGTATGTGGGGGTAAACTCAACATGTGAACATTATGTTCCTTGGCATACAGAATGACTTGCAGGTCTTTGTGAGTGATATGACCATTCAATACCAACAGAACTGGACTCTGTTCTGATGGGTGAACTTTCTCAACAAATGACTTCAGCCATTTCAGAAATCCCGATAATGAGATCCAACCACTTTCTTGAGCATCAAATGTGCTTCCATCTGGTGCATCTTTTGTCAATACTGTGTTCATTCGAATCCTGGGAAACACAAAAAGAGGGGGGATAAACAGATCCCCTGCAGCATTGATGCAAAGCATCACAGTTATGTTCCTTCCACGTTCACCCGATGTGAGCTTGCTAACTTGTTTTTTCCCTTTAAGAGACAAAACTTTCGATGTGTTAGAATGTACAACACTGACACCAGTTTCGTCGGAGTTGAAAATTCTGCTTGGAGGAAAAAAATACTTTCTTGTCAGCTCTTCTAATTTGGAAAAAAAGGTTCACCTGTTCCTGGTTAAAACCATGAACTCTCTGTAGGATTGTGTATTGAGCACAGCGCAGAGAAAGTTCAGAATGGCGTTTAATGAATCCACGATGAAATTTGTTTCCTGCGGTCTTTTTCTTTTTGTTGAACTGATGTGGCAATTTCAAGTGCTCACTTAGATCGTATGCCAAGGTTAGCAGTTCTTTTTTTATTAACTGGCAAGAAACAACTGTCCAGGTGTTTAAGATGTTCAACGAGATCACTTTCTAAACTGTCATTAAATGTGTTTCGAAATTTACCCATTGAAGGTGAGAGTTTAACAGAATTACCTTGTTTGATTGCACAGACACGCTATCCTAATGTGCTTTTAGGCACAGAAAAATGTCCAGCTGCTTCTCTAATACTGTAAATGCCCGCCAAAACACCATCTAAAGCTTTTTTCATTTTATCTTCATCCCATTTTCCTTCTTTGGCTGCTGCCATCGGTTCAAAATATTCCTGAAAACAAACAATACCTATAATGTGTTTTTTACGATATTTTATTTTTGTCAGGTACTGGGAACATAGCCACTGTCCGGTACTGGGGCCACGCGAGAGTTTACAAAACATTGCAAATGACTAAAACCTAAGCGAAATTATCTCAATGTCAATACAGCTTTTTTTATCTCTAAACATGTGGAATCTCAAGTAAAATATGATAAACACAATTTACTTACCTAAAGAAGGTAAAAAATTGGTTCAAAAATTAACTGTGTAGTATGAAAAACAAGCCCTCCACAATTTCCAACGAATAACTCAGTTACGGCAAGAGATACGACCAAGTGGCGCTATATATACAATTGCTTTGTGTAACTCTACCTGCCTATGACCGTCAAGTGCTGTTATCTAGCGGAGAAACTTGTAACCTTCTACTGTCCGGAACTGGGGATCGTCCGGTACTGGGGCAAGTTCCCCTACATCATATGACAGTTTGTGAAAGGACACCAGAGGGAATACCCTTAATTTAAAAGATGACGCCTTAACATCCTAACATTTTAAAGCTACAAACAGTGAGAAACTAGGCATGAACATATAACCGAGTTATTTAGATGCTAACACAACCTGGTTTATTAAAGTATAAATATTTTTTATCGGAAACTATCTCCTTAAATTAATACTAAAATATTGCACCACAAACCCCTTCAAGACTAAAGACTCGTCCTTCACAAAAAGCTTCATTGGCGATCCTGTAATAATCACAGGGTTCACCGAAATGGCTAACATACTTAAAGATGCACTTTTCCAAGAATCCTTTAGGGGGAAGTGTTCTTCAATGAGGTATTCGAAAACAGCCATAATGACGTATCTATGCGTTTGCTACGTCTCCCGCTCACGAATAATAACAGAGACTCGCACGGAATATAATCGGAAAACCGGTGATTGCAGTCCCACGCCACCCAAGCCTCCGTTAGTGGGCGTAAACATTAGTTTTGCGTTTATGATGTTTTATCAAAATGACGCCTCCCATTTTCCCCATATCACATGAGATAGGGAGTCTCTGTGTTATTGTTAAAAAAAAAAAACGTGACATTATGTTTTATCGAGCTTCATTATCTTAATTGGATGCGAATTCCGTGTCAGGTGAAACTTTCTGCGAATGCACCTAAACAAAAAGCCTATTCTCTGAAGAGCAAAGAGAACATTCTTAAGGAGTTATTTTCCAAAATTATTTTGCATATATAATTTTTGTGTTTATACAAATAATTTAAACTGAAAAAATATACCTGTATTTTATTGTTGATAAAGATTTCATAATTTATTTAGGTTTATTTAATGTTTTTTGGAACCTTCAAGGCCACTTTATATTTCTATCCTAGCTTCAACTGAGAGTATGAAATCTTTTTTATATATACAATTTCGAACTAACAGTTTGTGTGTTGCCTTAGCCGCGAATCTCTTCTACTTTTAGGATGTCATTCTAATTAAATGAAAACTCAGTTTTCTCAGAGGCTTCGGCACCCAATACACCTACAATTTTAGTAAGAAATAATGTTTTAGCACCATTTTAATTGAGTTGACCCTGCGCACACAACGTAAAATTATACTCAGTCAATAATTGGCGAATTATTTACATTAATATTTCCGGGAGAGCAACATGTGTGATCAATATTTGGCTGCAGCTATATTTTTTTTTACATCATCTTCCAACACTTTGGGAAACATCTCTTTGTAATTGGTTAACAATAAATCATAGGCCATATACTTTTTATCCCGTTCGTGATAAACTTTATCATTCGCATTCCACAAAGCAGGCAAGTTGCGGTATAACTGAATGTACTCGATGGTGAATTCTCATTCTTTTTTTCTTTCGTCACAGATTTATTATTTTCGCTGTCAAAGACATTGCGCGTGCATACGGGACCGTTCTGAACAGCCGACTTAAAATATGGCGCAATATACACTGTACAAGACACGATCAATAACTATTGCGCCATAAGATTTTAATTAGTTCAAACTTCTGTTCAATAACTATGCAATCTTCAATAATACTTTAATACTACCCCTATACAGTGAATAATATTGTGCAATTAATGCAATTGCGAAACATTATTGGTCGCGTATGCGCCTTACACTTTCTGGCTTTTTGAAAAACCAGAATTTAATTTATTTGCGAATGACATAAAAATAGTTATTTTAAGACAAAGGCCATAAAACATGGTTAATTCTAAACTTGATACCACATGATTACATACTTTTTTTTTATTCTTTGTTTGAAAAATCACCGGCAAAATTACGAATTTAAGTTATTACACACAAGAAGTCTCGAGTTCACCTGTCACTTTTTTTTGTTTGCTAATTCCAGATTTCCGTGAATAAAATGTTTCTAAAATGAGACTTAAAAGTGAAGTCGTATGTAATTATTTTTGCTGTTTCTTTTGGCACCAGATAGACCTGCGTGTTATCTGACATATCCTTGCATACAATGACCACCAACTGTTGTGGGAGTCATCGCTGCTTGAACTTTGCGTCGCGTGATGCAGCTACGGACAAAGTCGTGTCCTTGCTATGTACAATTTCGTCACCAACCGCACACAAGCAAACTCTCGAGAAACAGATATGGCTGATTATTCACTTCCTACTATCCACAAACGCCAACAGATAACCTTCCAAGTAAACTGATTCAGAATAACCGATCGTAGCGAAGAAGCCATCAAAACGAACACGATTGTGTATTTTATCTTCAAGGCCGGGTTCATGAAACGCATGACGCAAAAATTAAAATAGAATCGTTTTCAAAAAGCTACCCGTTTATTAATCACAAAAGACAAAAATACGCAACGCAAGGATAGCCAACTTTCAACTTATTGAGTTTCGTCTTGCTCTTCCGCCTTCTATACTTGACGTAAAGTGTTCCCAAAACCCTTAAAGATGCAGACGTAATGTAAACAGAAGGCTGCGATTTGTTCTTATCACATGCATCGCGCTTTCACTTACTAAACTAACGCACAGTAAACGTAAATACTACTTTTAAATCCAATAATTAAGAATTTCACAAGTTTTCTTGAAGAATATTATTTACGAAAGAAGTCCAATAAAATTATTTGTTCTTAATTTTTACGATTTCAAGTTGTATAACTTGATCATACTCATAATTCAGGAACGGAGCGCCATCCCACGACCCCCCCCCCCCCCCAAATGGTTATCTTGTTTTAAAGCTTTGCAAGCCCCCCCCCCCTTTTTTTTTCTTTTTATTGCCGGAGTACAGTCCCGAATTTTATACGGTATAGAGAAAACTCCCCTTTTTTAATTTTATAGTATCCATAAGTCAAATTTTTATAATAATCGTACGCTTTTCAATCGTTCTACATACACAAGGTGGGGGGGGGGGGGGGATATTCCGTTCTTTTATGAAAAATTCCTTTGAAAACAAGTTGCAAAGAAATAGTTGCAATATTACAAGAAATATATTGTGACTTTTTACAAAACATGGCTATGGTTATTTTTGCATGTAAGTATAAAATACGTTTTTCGAGATAACACTGAGTATTTGTTACGAAATTTGGCAAATAATTTTATATTTCAATAGATTTTCATTCAAGCATTTTTTTAACCCCAGGAAGAGATAATCTAATATTTAATAATTCGACTTTATTTTGTTTTATTATGCTTATTAATGTGCGCAATTAACACCGGAAAGCTATTCAAGGAACGGGTTATAAATTACTTTAACTATTGGAGCAATGCTGAGACAACACAAATCATAAATGCCCAGGTATAAAATGTTGTGGTGATACAGTTGTTTTCATTTAAATGTACAAATTTAGAAATATTTGTAATTTTACATGAACATTTCTGTTCCATTTACAAAAAAAAATACTTAGAGTGTACTATTTTCTTGGTGTTATTTCGTGTTGGAAGGGTGTTTGAAGCCGCAATCTTTTGGTCAACGTATTCCTTGGTCACTTCTTCGGCCACCTTCTGCTGGGAATGGGAGGTGTTCTGCCCCTCCCATCGGATTACAGTCCAAGGGGAACTTTGGATCGAAGCACTATCGGTCCCCCAAAGGGAGGGGGGGGGCTGGGGTGTTGGTATTTTGAATCAGCGCACATGTACCATTATTTAGATGTAAATGTGTATGGAACTGATTGAGCACCCGTGCAGTCTGCAGGCAGGGCACTCGCGGTGCTCATTACACGCGCCCCTCCTAGTGGGCACGCCACTGCCACGGCTCACAAACAAATAAACTAATTCGAATTTTTAAAAACATAAGAAAAAAATTAATCGTTCAGAATAAACGGGAAAAACATAAAAAGCGACCTGGATTCAACATTTTTTTTAAGGGTCTTCAAAGTCACATTTATTTAACCAATACTGTGTCAATATGATGGCAAAATGATTACTGAAAGATAGTCCTAAAGACAATTAGGCATCAACAATGGATATTATAGGGAAAACTTAGTCATAAAAACTCAAAAAAGAAAATTAAATTAAAAGACTAAGACGAGGTTTGAAAAAAAAACTATTCAATGTGCAAACGGACATTTCCTAAAGAACCTATGCACCAAATGCCACGGCTCTGGGCTTTCCCGTCTCCACGCTATGCGAATCGCAGACACACACACAGACACAGACACAGAGCCAGAGAGACAGACACAGACGAGCTCTTTTTTACTAATATAGGTTATTATCATACATTTATAATACTTTTTTGGAATTTTATAAACTCTCATAGCAGTCACAGAACAGATCCGTTTAGTGTTCGAGCAAACTTTCAAAATATATTCCAAAACAAATTTGTCCGAAACAATAGTGGATATAACAAGTATTTACTGCAATGGTGATCGAATTGAGCTCACATGGCAGAAAATTCATAACCCTCTTAATAGAAACAACATTTAGCCCATTTACAAATGTTGTACATTTTTTAAAAATTAACTAATTATTTTGGGCAGTATATTTTTTTTATTTGGTATTATTGTAAATCTTCTAAATATTATCTCAAACTTTTGTCTGAAACAATTTTTTTGATAAGATTAACCATTACTGCAAGGGGTTGACGGATGAAATAAAATGTATTAACATCCTTACTATGTAACTTAAACTAGCAAATCCGGCATTAGTGCTACCCCCTTCCAACCACCATAGTTGTGTAGTTTTTTCTCCAAGTAGCGCAGAGCCAGGGGCGTTTTTAAATTTTTTATTTGTTCGTGGTTGTTTTGCGCCGTTGTGAATTTTTTTCTTTTTTTCCAGGAGCGGTAATTACCTGCACGCGGTTTACGGCGGGCATTTCGGCTGGTGTTTTTTTTATAAACAAGCATCCGTGGTTTTCTCGTGTCTGTTGCCAAGTTTCCAAGCTCGGCCTAGAGTCTGGCGGCCACACGGCCGGTGTGCCGCACGCAAGACGCCCCGCAACACATGAACGGCCTGGCTGCTGCTGAGCAGAACTCGTGTGTCATGGAGGACGCTGCCGGTCGCCGCTGAGGTCGTAACACACCACAGTAGCACTTTTGTGTTACCGCGTTTCAACGCATTAATGATCGATATTTCATCACTGGTGTATTTGGTCCAATCATGCTACTACTAAAAATTTAATAATTTTAACAAAAAACCTTGCGCGTGTCGGAGTACCATTTGTAAACCAACGCACGTATTTTCGTTTACAAGTATTACTTTGACATATCTGTTAGAAAATCGCAGACTGAATTTGGCACCAAACGCAGAAGACATTCGGACTGTATAAATTACATTATTCAACATTGACTTATGATCTGACATATAAATCTGTCAAAATCAAGTGAAGTCAACAGCGAAACGCGCGTTTGTTTGTAAATAGATACTTAAAGAGCCACGCGCTTACGTTTTAAATAACAAATACTAGCAACCCACATCGGCTCGCCCGACTAGATACGATTTTAAAAAAAGAGAGTTATCTTTCCATAATCGCATTAAAAATCTGATATGCAAATTAATGTCATGTTCCAACTACTTGTTGTCTAACATCTATATTATTAGGCCTATCGGTATATTTGTACTACGCGTAATCAACATAGTCACAAAATTATTCATTTTTGAGTAGTTTTTGAGTATACTTCTTACAAGGGGTGGGCACGACTTGGGAAACTCGCTTCGGAATGAGACTCGGTGTATTAGTAGTATAACTGTAGGTTGTTGACCCCTTAGCGCACTGGCCAGCCAATTACAAGAAAAAAAAAGCAAATGAGAATTTAATCACAGTTTATATATTAGTTAAGTTCCACTCTGACTAACAGCGCAGCAGCCTGGGTGGTGACGTAATTGCTTGCCACCACACGCTCGGGTGTCGATTCTAGCTGGTCACTTTTTTTAGTTTAATTTTTTTAATAAAACTACTACTTACAAATATTATTCATTCTAATGTAAATCATTTTGTTTATCAAAGATATTTTTATTAGACAATACTTGATATTTATATTACAGTAGATAATAATTCAATCGTTCAGGTATAAAAAAATCAATAGGTACCGTAATTAAAAATTTTAAAATATTCCATTGAAACAGAATAATTGGTTAAAACCGGTTTTGACCTGACCTGCGCAGTTGCGTTTCTCTCACTTTCTATGGTTTTTATTGAAAATGATAATAGGTAAAGTTTTTTGCTTACCCCGCTATTAAATATAATTTTTATACAATTTTTAATTTTTCTTATACCTCTGTAAACTCTGAATAAACGTGTCAGTTTAATCTTGAATAAATAAATATGTTTTTAACAGATCTAATTCAACAACTTTGTTCTTGTAAACAATAATCTTATATTAATTAGGTAAGCAAGACGACAAAAAAAATGTTTCGAATGTTTTAGTGAAAATAATCATCCAGGTTTGTACAGCAAAATCTATGAAAAAATATTAACAAATAAATATAACTTTTTAATGATTATAAACAGTGTTTTATATTTGAAATATGAACTATAATTTAAATGTCAAGTAATAAATGATAAATATTTTTGTAATTAATAAAAATCTTTATATTATAAAACCAATATTTGTAAACCGTATATTAATTTAAAAATTAAATTATTAAAAAAAACTGTCAGCTATTGAAACCAGAGCGTCTGGACGGCAAGCAAGTCTGCGCTGTTGGCCAGAGAGAAACTCATCTAGTAAATAAACTGTGCTTAATTTTTAAGGGTATTTCATCTAGGATTTGGCTGGCCAGTTGTGCCCTCGCCTTGTTAGAAAAAAAATCAAACTTCCATTTTCTAACAGTTATTGGAAGGTATATAATAAATAGAGATTTCGAAACCATTCATACATTAAAGTGCTGATAACGAAACCAATCAATTTAAAAAAAAATTAAAGTATGTAATATATAAGTTGAAATTACGGTAGCCTGGCGCCTCCATCCGTTACATCATTATAAAAACACGTTAGCAGCATAGAATAAGATGGTCCGAAAATCTCATTTATTCGTCCGTCAAAACCTTGCCAAACTAACTTTCAACGGATAAAAAAATTATAAACGCCTGTGGAGATATTAATATAGTTATGAAGTTTATTTATTTTTTTAGCTTTTTCCTTAACACTTTAAGTAGATTTTGAAGAAATACTACCTATCGTAGCCGTTGCCATGACGCGACTTCCGGAAAACTTTTATATGGTGTTTTGTTTCATGGTCCACAGACCCAAAAATCATCTTCAACTCAAAATATAAAAAAATATAATCATGGAAAATATCAGTCGAGTTCGTTAATGGGCAATAATATCCGACCAAAGGGGCAGAAATGGGGAAGGTTTTTTGAAAAACAGAAACATCGCCATAACTCCCGTAATATGATGAATATCACATCCGTTCGAACGTATTATTTATAACTCGTAGGGGTATTACCAAAAACGTTTTTCTACATACACATTTTTGTTATGACCAACCATAACTGCAAGGTGTAGAAAAAATAAGGGTTGGAGAACAAAAAAAATCATAACTCCTTTAAAAGCACAATATCGAATCCGTTCACATTATTTTTACGTGGTATAGTTTTTATCTAAAACATGTCTAAAAAAAATTTCACTAAACGAATCAGTTTAGAAACTGGATTTAAAAAAAAACAGGGGTAGAATTTAAAACAAATTAAATGTACACTACTAATGTATCTATATATAATTATCTATATATAATTTATCTATCTAATTTATCGTAAAACTATAAATTATTATCTGCAACTTTCATCAAATAATTTTTATACGAATAACAATTACTGCACGGGGTTGAAAATAACAGGGGTTGAAGGGCAATAAAAGTAATAACTCTCTTGGTAATTACAATATTAAATCCGTTTGTATTGCTTGTCAACTTTATAGATATTATCTAAGATTTTCGTCTGAAATCATTTTAGATAATAAAAACAATTATTACAAGGGGTTAAAAAAAATTGAGGATGGAATAAGGAAATAAATAAAACTTCACTACGATGTACGTTAACGAATCCATCCTAATTTTTATTTACATCTTAATATTGTCTAAAACTTTTGATAAAATATTTTTTTACATAAACTACCATTATTGCAAGGGGTGAAAATAACAAGGTTTGAAAGTAAAGAAGCAAATCCGTTATAATAAATCGTATGAATCCTAAACGTTAGCTAAAACTATGGCAGGAACAATTTTTGATGAAACTAATTGTTACTGTAAAAACAGGGGGTGAAATAAAAACATATTCAAAACTTCCTTAGTAACTTATCAAATCCGTTCGAATTTATTTTAAACCAACTTATTATCTTTAACCTTGGTGCAAAGCAAATTTTTATACAACCACGTTTTTAGTGCAAGGGATGAAAAATAATTGTTCAAGGTCAAAAAATTGAATAATTACCTTAGTTGACATAATATGTAACTCGTTATTTGCTATTGAATGCTCGATGTATTGAGTTACATAATATTTTAGCTGCATGGAAAATTGAAAAATGTATAATCGATCATTTTGTAATATTGGAGCACATAAATAAGTTATTATATAAAATTCTTAAAATGTTCCAGAATTTTATAGAAGTTTCCAAAATATTTCCAGAAGAAATAGGTTCTTCTAAATCTATCCACGCCTGTAGGCTGTGCCGAAAGGTATTTTTTCTTAAATGCATTTGATCAAATTTTTTAATTCGTTATTACAAAACAAACATAAATTAATGCAAAGAAGAGTTCTTAAATATAATGAATAATTAACACCGAGAGCTCGTAAACTTATGAAAAAAATATATCAGAGCGAAAAAGATTGAGAGAATGAGCTTACATGATCGTCATACTCAACTACATTTAAAACTGTGTTCGCGTGGGCGTTAGCACGTGTCATGTTAACTTTTTCAAATCTGACAGTTCTCGGAAGTAGTACCTGTGGTAGCCATTTCCCAGTGGTAGCCCATTTCCCAACTGTCACCTGAAGCTTTGTTTGTTTACGAACACTGAAAAACCACATGAAGTTGTTTACAAACAATGTTGACAGAACAGCAATGGCGGAAGGTTACGGAGAAGTACCGTCATTCTAGACCAGTTACACGACACAAGTCTGTACCTTGTAGGACTTCCTATCGGCTAACAATTACAGTCCAATGCTTGCCCTCCAGACTGTGCCAACTGGTGCACACACACGGTGTGCAGAGCTCCAGAACAAAACCACACGATTTGAAAACTGTGGTGTGTGTTAACGAAGAGCATCTAGGCAAAACGCTGAGGGCGGATGACTAGGTCTGTTTCCAACTGTTGACGGCTCTGCCACCTCCAGCACGCGACGAGGGGAGTCGCCTCACCGTACCTGGGCGCCGCGCCGCAGGAAGCTGTAGTAGGTGAGCACGCCGCCATAGGCCCGCGGCGGCGTGCGAGCCAGCAGCGGGGACAGCTCGGCCATCACTGGGCTTATCGGCGAGGCCCGGCCGGCCGTGAGGCAGCGCAGATAAGCCGCGTCGCCCACCAGCAGCTCCTCGATCCGCGCTCCTATCGTCTCCCGCGCTCCAGCACCCCGTCCACTACCGACTTGACGTCACTCTCACACCGTAGCCGGCTTACTATCATTACATGCGATCACTCATTATAATAACTTTTAATATTACTACCCATTTTACTATTGGTGATTTTTCTCAAAGACCATACAAGGGTGTATATTGGCAGAATTATTACATTACTACGGTATCTAATAATCCGCGGCTTCGCTTAAGCAATTTCAGGGTATTGCTTAGTAGTATGTTTTGGTATGTCCGAAAACTGGGTTCTGGGTGAGGTGCCGAGGTGCCGAGGTGCCGACCGCCATTTGGATTCTGACGTCACTGCGGCCATCTTGGATGACCTTGACCTTTGACCTTCAAATTTGCCTAAATTTGCCCAAAATCCCTCAAAAATCCGCCAAAAATTCCATTTATACGTGAGACGTGCCGCGCGCGCCTGGTGGATTACAAGGGTAGCCGGTTCCCCTCCCTCCTGCCCAACCACTCCCCACGCGGCGCTCTGTCTCGGCGCCGCTATCTGAAACCTGGCAGCTGGGGAGTTCCGCGTGTCACCACGTTAGCCGCCGACGCGTTTCTCGAGATTTCTGGCGTCGGGTCGGCGCGGAATAACGCGACTGGCCCCAGCCGCGCTCGCGACTTATAGAAGTGGCGCTTGTGCCTATATAAGCCCAGGACGCCAGCCTTCGAGGCAGTTGGGAGTGGAGTTGATCTGGGCGATTGTACCGCGGGTGCGGCGGAGTTTCGGGGCGATAGTCCGCACGATAGTGTCGCGGGTGCGTCATAGTTCCTCGGCGAGTTGAGTTCAGTTCCGGGGCTATAGTCTGGGCGACAGTGAAGCGGGTGCGGCGGAGTTCCGAGCGAAGTGTCGAGCGTAACTTCGACGAAGGGAAGTGCGACGGCGGCGGAGTGCGGCGACGGAGTACCGCGACGGAGGTCCACGAGGGGTGCTGCGGCGAGAGTTGCGCCAGAGGTGCGGCCCAGCCTTGTGTGCGGTGTGTAAAAACAGAGTGACTGAAGAATAAATATTTTTAAGTGTAATTGATTATTAGGCATTTTTAGAATATTATTTGTTGGTGATGTAAATATTGGCAATCATTAAACCGTGTAGTAAAATCTTTAATTGGACTAATTGGGCTATCCATTTACGAACCCAGTAGTTTTCCAACGACAATTATTTATTTAATTTTAATAGTAATCATAACTATATATATATATAAGAATCAGTGCGATATGTAAGATTAAATCTGAAAAAAAAATTCTTTACTACTAGGCAGGTTGTGTATACATATACCTACAGTAGTTTTCGACTCTGTAAAACAAATAACTCAATAAGGTTTGAATATGTAGGTCAATAAATTAAGTTGGATTCTGACTCACTATAAATAATTAGGCACTAGAAAATATGGTTTTCAATAACTTGGCAAGAAATATCAGGAAATTTTTAATCAGTTGGTTTTACACCATATATACACTTAAATTGTCCCAGTTCATAAAATTAATTGGCCAGTTCTGATAATTGTTTATTATTTATACTATCAATGACCATACAAAGATTTGTCAGAACATATATATGTATATAGAAAAAGGATGTTGATATGTATGACGCCGATAAACTCCGACGCCGTTTTACAGATCGCCATGAAAGTTGGTACATCGAGGTGTTTTTTCATGGAGAATGTTTTTATGATATCCATTTTTATTGTAACTCGTGTATCATTTATTAAATTTCATTTCATTTCTTTTCATTTCTTTTCATTTCGTTTTATTTCTTTTATTTCATTTCGTATCGATTCTTTCATTTAGTTTCATTCAGAGCCTTGCGATTAGTGACGCCACCTCGCTAGAAGCAACAGCGAGTGTCGCACTTATCATAGCGACTTACTAACACAAATACATCCCTGGCTAGGCGGGTCCCTTAAGTGAAATACAGAAGGAATAAAAATCATGTATTTAGAAATCACAGTAAATCTACGGACTTTACAACGAGGAATTGGCCTAATCTCGAATAAACGAAGAATTCTAACAGATAACTAAATCTTCGTATAAACTACGCCTGGATTCGCCTTCCGAGTTGCGAGTTCTGTTGTGAACCAGGTAGACAAGCACGTGGACTGAAAAAAGGGGCTTATTCCGTAGACTTGGCATGTTTCTGAATAGACTTGGCATGTTTCTGAACGTTTTATAACACCACAAGATTATGCCTGTGCGTTCATGCTTAGAGAACGTTGAGTGACCCTGTATCCGCAAGTTGATGAAGATATCCGTAAATTAACGAAGATCCCTGGGTATTTGGTAACTATGGTTCTTCGTTCATTTAAGATGAAAATTTTCCAAGTGCTTCTCGACACCGTTAGACGAATGCAACGACAATCCAGCACAGTGATGGCCATCTTCGCTCTTTCCGGGAGACAAATATCATTTTCAAAACTAATCCGAGAGAACAACACACTAATTTATAGTCAATTTTTACATAACATTTTTATGTCCTAGTATGTTCTTAACAGTGACTAATTAATATAAAATTATTATTGTTACGAACAAGGTCGCGACGCGCGCCAGGTACCCGGTCGACCTGGCGGCCCCGCACGGTCACTGACGTCACGCGCGCATACCTTCACCATCGGGGATTAGGTCGTACCGGTCTCGTCACCCCCTGCCCTAGCGCCCTCCTTACTCGGGGCTGTCATCTATCCCTTATCGGCCTGGGAATTCTTAGGGTTTACTGCGGCCACCGCGTGGAGTGGCGTGAATAGTTGCCGCTGTTCTGGATGCTTCGAGCGTCGGGTCGGCCCGGGATGACGCGACACGTCACAACCACTCCAGTCAATTCCAGAAAGACGCCTCACTGGTATAAAAGCGGCAACGCTGGCCTTCGCGACAGTTGAGTTCTCACAGGTGAGTTGAGTGAAGTGCGAGTTCGGCGAGCGGCACAGTCGCGGAGCAACGGGACCGAGCGTGTGTGAACGAGCGGCGCGAGACTGTGTGTGTGGACAGGCGCGAGGAAAGGGGCGAACCATTGTTAAATCTAGCTTCAGTGAGGGCGAACTGTGGAATCAGCAGACAGTGATTTGTCAACAGACATTAAATGTGGTGATTTAATTAGTAAGTAAATATCACTAACAAATAAAACTGTATGAAATTAATTGGACTATCCTTACGAATCGGTTTTCCCCACTCGTAACAGTATTTTGAAAATAGTATTTACAAAAAATGTGAGTGAGTCTTTCAGTACTCACCAGCGATGTGTAACATCTAACCTCGGTAAAGAGAAAATTCATGTTTTCTAATGGTGAAAATACACGTACAAAACGAAACACTAACACGCAATTTAAAGTATAATTCTTTAAAATAACGCCGAGCGTGATAAATATACGGAAATATTGTTTTCGACTACATTTCCGCACCCATTGCCGGGCAGCTACGTCGGCTATTGAATCGTTTGATTAGCACACGGAAATTTTAAACTATAGGTATAATGAAACGGCTCCGATAAAATCGAAAAAGACTTGAAAAAAAATACTAAACTCTGGCTTTGAACCTGATTTTCGACCAGATATTTTATAAATTATACTCACCTTGTTAAAATTAACTAAACAGTTAATACTACACAGTTTCCGTTTGACTTTGTGAACTTTGGTTAGCGATCCGCCGCAGATCGCAGCACCGTGGTTAAACGTTGCATTCACGAAATTACTCCTACCAAATGCCGTATACATAGAGCTAAAATGGTTCACATCAAAAATTAAAAAATATACATAAATATAAAAGAATTATTCATAAAGAATGTACTATACTTAAATGTATATTTTCAAATATTTTCTACTTAAAGAATGTTCGCGAACAACGGGGAATAAATTCAATGGGTAACAGGGAATGCCAAAACAAGCAATTTTTGTCAATGAACAGATGTCCGGAAAAGCAACCCTGCAAAGTTGCAGGCACGAACAGTAGCATGAAAATGTGGGTCGCAGCACCATACTTACTGAACCAACCCTGAGCTAAAGCCCACCCCACACGATATAACTTCTGTTATACCCATGGGTATAAAAATGTGTATAAAAGTTTGTATAGTAGAAGAGAAGAAAGTATTCGTAACTCCATATACACGATATCTAGAATGTTAAAAGAAAACCAGCCAACGCATTTTCCGACCAAAGCAAGCATTCTGAGGAAGGATAAACATGTTGTCAATTTAACCAAATATTGAACAAAATATTAAAAATGCAGCTGTTTATGTTAAAAATTAAGTAACTTGGTGAATAATTTTTTGAAATTTTATTCTTTTTAGTTCATTTGCAAAAAAATAACAAATTTGGTTTAGTATTTAAAAACAAATACAGAGCAAATAGGAACCCAGTGAAACAAAGAAACCCGCACATTTCGCATAATAAACTTAAATCTATCGCATTTGCATTTAGACTAACAAGGTGTGGGTTTCTATGAAGTGTTCGTTTATTTATTAATAATTTATTGACATTTGTTTTTGCTAATAAACGTGGAAGTTTTAATTTGGGAATTATTATTTTTGTTTAAATTACTTGAAACATTTAATTTAATTTTAAGTAAAAATAAATCTACCTAGTATGAAATAATAAAACCAATTGACTGAGCCATGTATTTAATAATATTAGGTATAGCAATAATATAAACAAATTGTATAAACACATATTTGCTTGAAGCACAATACGTATAATCCAGTAATCCGTTATTTAAATAAAAGTAAACAAAAAAGGTTTTGAAGTGACAAGGTATTGAATCACATTGAACCACAACCCCTCGAGCATCAAAACCGCGCGCTATACACTACGCTACCGAGACCTTCGTGTCTTAAAATTAGAGACTAAAAGTTATTAATACGTAATGATTTTTCATTTCGTATTTTAAAACTTGCGATTACTTCGTTCTATTATTATTTTAGTTTATCAAATCTATTCTAGGGTAGTTTTACTATCATAAGGTTTCATTTGGCATACCATTGCGTTTATTGCGTCCCCCTAATGTTTACAAAAGGAGCTATATAGGTATTTTTTGATTGCTACACGTGGGTCCGCCATCTTGAAGACTTCCGCTCGTGGGTATACCAGGAAAATAGAACACGTTCTACTGCGGTTTTGGCTTAATACTTCGGGTATGAAACAGAGCCAGACCCCTTGAAAGGGTGCTGGAATGTCACACGAGAGCAGGCGCGCTAACAGAAAACAGGCATGGAAACTGCTAAGGAAATGGACTATCGTGTGGAGCTGGCATTATCACCCACAGCTAAAAAAAATGCAACTGCAACACAGCCGACCACTCGCTGTGCTGCACGCCAGACTGCTGGTCGCTATTGCATTGGGCCGACTCTACACGTCTGCGCCACGCTCGTCAGCTGCTTGCCTTGGAGCGCCTGACGTGATACTTCACGGCGCACAGAGAGCAATAACGCTTCAAAACTGACATAAGTTCAATATTTTTGTATCTGATAGGTAGTATCAAGAAAAATCAATACAATCTTTGTTAAGTATTTCTTTACTAACACAATTGTTGTATAAACGTGAAAATAATTCACGAAGGTAAAAATAATTACAATATCATCTCCTTTATTAGCACTGTCATCACTGTCACCGTCATTATCATCCACATCATCATTCACTTTATCCATGAGTCTGTAATCTTTGATTGAAGGTTTCATCATTTATAATACTTATTGTGGAAAGTATGTAGCTTTTTTGTTTATCATTTTCACTTACAACAGATAACGGGATCAGAACCAATGTTTTAAATAGTATTGGTTTTCTCTCGATTGCCCTTTCGGAAGACATGTTCTCTGTAATTATTGGTCATTGTTATGAGCTTCTTGTGCTTCCTCTATTAATTTTTATATTGGTAACGATTACGATATAATTTCAGCCCCGATAATAAAGTATTCATGCAAGGTCGGTGACATATTACGCCATAGGTATCTATCAACAAAGTATCTTGCTGTATCTTGGGCAAATATAAATATTCCTCATAAATTTCGTGTCACTATCATAATGATATTAATTTGGTAATCAGTTCATTATATAGTTTTTTTATATTCAAAGGAACTTCTGTGCTCTCAAAGAAGCGTCTTGCTGTGTTTCCGTCATTTGTATTGCCGAATCCTGGTTTAGGTTTATCCACAATCGAACAATTCTTTCTAATTAACTTCATTTAGTGAAACAATTTTCTTATATTTTCTCAAGCTTGCCGCTCTTTAATTGCCAAGGCACAACACATTTAACATACGAATCCACCCTTATTAACTGCTTGAAATTAGTGATTTAATCTACATGCCGCCATCAAACGAAATATATATTATGACCTAAAGTAAAACCAATATTTCTTAAAATGAATAAAATTCTATTCATTACATTATGTTCGTTTCTTCACTTCTTCCGTTAATAAATTTAATTGTTCTTCAATTTCATAATATTCCGATTTAGTGTTTCGTTATTCTTGAAAATCGTATAAGTAGCAAGAAGTAGCAAAAAGTAGCAGGAAATTTTAGCAGCTCTCACATTTGTTGGATAAACTCACTTTAATAAACCAAAAATCTAAACTTGGCCCCACTTGGAACATAACCAACAATCTCTATACTATTACACAAAAAAAATCATGTAATAATGTTTAGATTACACATATTAACACTCCATACCTGAACTTGGATAATTCATGACAGAATATTGAAATACTTGAAGCAGTAAAACACGAGGTCCGTGTGAAGTGGTGGCTGACAAGTCGTTACGCTGAGGGCTCTGGTCGGGAGAGGCACAGTCCTAGTGGCGCGACAAGCTGGGACATGTCAGTGCAGGTCAAGTCCTGCCCCACTGTGTGTGTTTAGTTGGGCGCGTTCCGCTACTATTCGCGCCTGCAACTTTACAGGGTTGCTTTTCCGGAAATATGTTCACTGAAAAAAAAATTGCTTATTTTAGCATTCCCTGCCATCCATTAAATTTATGCCCCGTTGTTCGCGAACATTCTGTTCATGCGAACCAAGATGGTTAAGAAGTTTTATGTACCGCCATCTTGGATTTTTCCATCTTTTTTTTCTAGAATTCCTATTTTGAACTATTTATCCCGAATTTGGCATGTCAAGGCATAAATCCGTTATCTCCCGGACCTTCTATACCTTGTTGCAACCACATGCATTTACTTACAGGGTCTAGTCTGTAAAGCCAGCCCTATTGGATACCCATTTCCTTAGCAGATTTCATACCTATTTTCTGTTAGCGCACCTTCTCTAGAATAGATAACATTCCAGCACCCTTTCAAGGAGTCTATCTCTGGGTGTAAAAGTTTTCTAACACGAAGAATTAGCCAAAAAAAAAAAAAAAAACTAATAGAACGTGTTATATTTTCCTACTATACCAAAGAGCCTAAGTTGTTAAGATGGCGGACCCGCGTGTAGCAATACAACAGATTACTGGACTATACATATTGTGCTTTAAGGAAATATATATTATTTTTTATATTATTGCTATATTATTATTAAATACATAGCTCAGTTATTATTATATAATAGGCAGGCATGTATCGTTTATTTTTACTTAAAATAAAATTATATGATCACAATGAATTTAAACAAAACAATGTATTATCTAATTAAAACACCTACGTTTATCACGAAATAAAATTCCACAAAAAATTAATGAAAAAAACTAACATTTCATAAAAACACATACCTGTTAGCATAAATAAAAATGCGAGGTGGTATTCTTTCACTTTAGATTTAAGTTTATTATGGGAACTGTGCGTGTTTCTTTGTCTCACTGTTTTAACAAAAATTGTAAGTTACAATTTCTCAAAGTAAATAGTATAATAAGTCAGTAATCAAGTAACATATATAAAACATGTTAATCGGTAGCACTATTTACTATTATAATGAAATTAGCACAATTAATACTGTTACATAGCTAGATGAACTGTCTTATTAATGTAGTATTATAAATATATCATAAATAAACTACATTATAGCAAACCCAATTTCCCTTGTATCTTTTAAATTTTATATTAATAAATTTCGAAACTAACCAAACATTGAAAATTCTATATTGCTAATTTCAAAATGTCTCTGTATTTGTTTTCAAATACTAAACCAACTTTATCATTTTTTTTCAAGTAAACTGTAGAACAAAATTCACCAGTTTACATAATTTAAAAAATAAACTGCTGCAACTTTCTTTTTCACTTTTTTTTCAGTAATTGCTTAAATGGACAGCAAAATGTTTTCCCCACCCCTATATGCTTTCTTTGGTCGGCACCTTCGTTGGCTGGTTTTCTGTTAACGTTCTAGGTAACGTGTGTATGGAGTTCTCTTCTGCTATACAAACCTTTATGCCCAATACAACAGAGGGTATAGCGGGTGTGGGGTGGGCTTTAAGCGCCGCGAGGAAATAACTCATTGTTTCGCGCGGGCGACTATACAACTGTCACGACAATCACACCAGTTCACAAGTGATTACTTCAACAAGGAGACGAAGCTAAGTCCTATGCCGTGTCGACGCAAGCAATTTAGCAAAGAAGCTATATTGTAAGCGGTGCCAAGATATTTGAAGTTGCAAGAAAGATGGCGAGGCCTGATCCCCCTTGATGCACGACAGGTTACCTGATGAACTACTCTCGAGGCGGGTCGCGGGCGCTAGTGGGCCATCACCGGACCGGCAGAAGGAAAAACACCGCGCACACGTTACCTGTTATTACACGAGTGATTTGCTAGGCGCTAAGTCATTCGGAACGCAATCAACAAAAACACTTCTTTACTCGGGAAACCATTAGGTACCGTTATCGAACCTGACGAGCTGTGGGCGTTGTTGCAACGAGATAAGTCCCCGCGGCGGGAACAAAAGACTCGTGTCGCAGGACACTCTCAAGGCTCCCCGTCACACGCCACGTTGATTTGTTGTCATGTTCTCCGTCATTGCTTTCATTTCAGGACTGTATCATCCCTCGCTATTGTTATTCTGTCACTAATATTTTCAACGGATATTCAACAAGAGTAATATACTGGACGTATAAAGTCGCTCAAGTTTTCATTATCAACGCTTCCAAGACTTTCATGTTACGTAACACTTCGTGAAAATCTGATGACAATATTTGTGACATAACAAAGAATGAAGGAAGATATCTTGTAAAAATTTACAGAAAGTAATGACGAGAAAATGAACACATATCAACACAGCGTGCGAGACCAATCTTCCAGGCTGGATGTGCTTTCTCATTTCAGGTTTTTGTGAAGATTGTTTAAAAAATGGACTAACAAAGCAAACCAAATTTCCCTGACTTAAACCTCGTCTATATTTTATCACAGGTTATGTTTCCATACAAAATGAACAAAACCAATTTTTGCGCTACTTTCTAACATTGACTTAGTCTGAACGTACTAACGGATTCACCAATATCTGGCGAAATTGTTTACACGGAGTAACCAATAGCCTGGAAACTATGCACAAAGTGATGTTTCTATATCACACTCCGAGACTACATCAATGATTGAATTCAGCCTCAAGGTGACACAAAAATACGACTCTTTTCAAAAATGCTTGGCACACCAGCATTACAACATAAAGACTGAAACCAAATATAACTTGCATGGCAGAGTTAATGTGTTAGCGATACATGTTAAGCATTTTACTAACAATTTTATTCGAATTATCTTACCTAACATATAATTCCCAGAAATAATCTATTTCCTGAGATGGACACTCTGGCCTAGAACTAGTTTCCTGCCGCACCGGATGGCTGGGATAGGTCTACCGTCAGGAGGCGTGTACCTGAAAGAAACTCGACCAATCACTGCCAGATCACAATTAAGGGGTAGTTTCCCTAATATTTTGCTTCAATGATTGTGGTTTTGCTTATAATTTCCGTTAAATACACTAAGATAAGAATTATTTATAAATGATTTTATCGATTAAATAGGTAAGTGTTTATTTAATGAATTTAAGAACTTTAAGGGTTATTTATATTTCGATACTAGCATGAACTAATAGTATGTAATCGGGTGGTATATAGTTGAGATCTACTTTCAGTCTCATTCCTCCACACGCTTCAACAGCTAGCGCTATCACGAGCCCAGTGACATGTAGGCATCCGCTGAGCCGGGCCACACTGCCATTTCGTTTGGAAACATAACAACTGTGCTAGCCCGCCAAATATTTCGCTAATGTTCCACCACCTATTTCAAACAATTAACTTTTTGGGCAGAGGGGGGAAAAATTCTCTACTTTCACAAAATATTCCTTTGAAAACCAGCTGCCAAGAAATGGTTTTTAATACCTACTACATAAAGATATTGTAACTTTGTACAACACATAACTATGGTTATTTTGCAAATATGAAATACTTTTCTCGGTATAATACTAAATATTTCTTACGAAGACTGGCACATAATTTTATATTTTAATTAATGTTTCATTTCAGCATATTTTTAAACCATGGAAAAGATAATCGAATATTCAATAGTTACACTTTTTTTTGCTTATTAATGTGTTTAGTTAATACTGGAAAGTTATTCAGGGAACGGTTTACAAATAACTTTTATACATTGAAGATACTGAGAAAAAAAAAAACAGGTAAGAAACCGAATCCAATATTTACTGCGAACACTATTATATAATGATACAGTTGTTTTCATGTAAATGTAAAAATGTACGAATATCTGTAAATTTACATTAATATTTCTGTTCCATTAAAAAAAAATTAAAGTGTACGACATTAAGTCGACGAACGAAATTCCACTCACCAATCTCACTTCAGGCAAATTTCTTGAGCTTTACCTCTTTTCCCAGTCCCATCTAACATTGTCCCTGTATTATCAGTCGATTTGACAAAATTACATATATTACAATACATTTTATTATATATAAATTAAATAAAAACACATAACATGCAGAATTGACTATAAAATGTTTTTCTTATTTGTCGAGAAAACTGTCAAAAACAGTGTCATTGCGGGCGCGTTGCTGAGGTTCCAGATTCTCAATTTGAATGTCTGACTAACAATGCTGTGTTTTATTATTCATTACTGCTTAATTTATCAGGGCAAAAATTTGATTGTTTAATATGCTTCAATATTTCACTTTGTCCAAGCATGCAGCAAGCCGTTTCTTATTGGCTGCCCGTTCCGCACTTGGCTCAGCCAATGAGGAACTACGTACTGCAATAAAATACAATACATCTGTCACTCGCTTACAAATAATTACATCACGTAAATAAGCACCCCTTCCAATCATAAATGTACGTGTAATTTCTGTGTACAGTGGACTAAAGCATTCTTCTCACTACACCTGGGTACATATACGCTGTGCAGAGCTTCAGAAAAAAACACGCGATTTGAAAACTGCTCAAGATATCATAGTGTCGTCTGTTTACAAAATGCATTTAAGAATGCGCAGAGGTTGCATGAGTAGTTATGTTTCCTTTTTTAAAACTATTTTTATAAATGTGATGGCTAAAACGCATGTTTTCAGAATACGTTTTAGGCATGAAACACCCGATACAGATTCTTGATGGCACTCAAGGGACTTGCATTACACATTTATCATCATTTCTCTGCCATATAATGTCATGGTTACCACCCAGATCTCGTAGTTGTCCTATGCACGTCGAGAAGACTGCGCGCCAGCCCACAGCCTTGCGCTTAAAGGCGATACCGCGCTAGAAACACAAGCGAGCTTCGCACTTATCTCGTCTCACTAACACAAATACACCCCTAACTAGGCGGATCCCATAATTCATTGAAATACGATCCGCATCGAATACTAATTTCCATTTTAAATAAACAAAACTGTTATGAAACTTGTGGTTATGTGTTGGAGCGCCGCTTGTAAACAAACGCACGTGGCATTGTTGACATCCGGCTGGAGTCGGCAAACAGCTGGCGCGCAACCATCGGGCTCCACCATTGGCCGGGCCACGGGGGCCGATCCCGTAACTATTCGCCAGTCGGGGAAAGGGGCGGACTTTGCCTTCTCGGGGTCCTCCCGCTTGCTCCACGCGCTTATCCCACTGTAGTTTCTTTCCCATCTCATCGCCTCTCATCGCCTGTGATGCAGTTAAAGATCCTGGTACCTCAAAACCCAGCTGTGCATCCATTTATGGTTTAGCACATTGAATACGTTTTGGTACATTCAATTATTTCTCACGATATCGCCTTAAAGCAGAAACCACACTGTGTATTACAAAGAGAAGAACATTACTATAAAAGGGGGAGAAGTACGAAACAGTTACTGTAGTTTTTTTTATTAAGTTCTAAATATTTAAACATCGTTTAAACACTCTCAGGAACATAAACATTTTGAATACATTTCATATTATTTTATAGCCGTATTCTTATCATTGTAATGCACAGTGTGGTTTTTGTTTAGAAAGCAATAATGTGTAAAATACCTTAATAGCACCACATAGGATTCAAAATTCATATAAATTAACGACGCGAGGGTAGGTTTTTCACGCCATGGTGCCTTTTTTATTTAGGACTTTTTCTGACAATTTGACTATGTTTCGTCTGAAACGTTACGTGTTATTACATGTTATGAAATGAAATGTCTAATTACCAACCTAAAGGCTTAGTCCACAAGTCATGTTCATTAGTTTCCATTTTTTTTCATAACTTTTATTTAAGGGCTATTTTCCAAATTTTAACTCGATACCTGTCTTGCATTTGTTGTTCAGTCACAAATATATTTTCAACGTATATTTACTTGGTATAATATAGTGGGTGTAAAAGGTCGCGTGAGGTTTCGAGATTATTATCACTTGCGCGCCTTTTTTACATCCATTATATTACTCCAAGTGAACAATGTTCAAACCGTTTGTGACACAGCAAAAAATGAAGGAAGGTAGCCAGTTAAAAGAAGAAGAAAAGAGCCCTAGAATAAAAGTATTGACGAAAAATGAAAGGAACCAAAATAAACTATGCGTGTGAGACCGAGCCTACAGGGACCAGGTAATTGACGCGTATGAGAGACGGAGAAAATCCACGGATTCATTTCGCGACAGGTTAAAATTAAAATGCATGCACCTTTAAGCTGTTTTTGCTATCGGGTCACTGGAGGTTGCTGGAGGACTCTGGGCCTCACACAGGCAAACCAGTCAGCAAGCAATGAACTAGCGTTACCAGCTCAACTCGAGAACAGGGAGGACTGCGTAGGGCGCGGAGGGTTACCTGGTTGGACAGCCGCAGCGAGATGATGCTCAGCGCCTTCAGCATGGCGGCCGAGGTCCGTGGCGAGACGCGAGCGACGGACCGGAGACTGAAGAAGGAAGCCGTCTGACTCGGCCCGCCGAGGGATCTCCCCTTCCCCTGCCCCCCACCCTCCCCCCTGCCGTCGCCGCCGCGTGTTCGGCAAGACCCGCCCCGCGTCCAAGCCGCGACGAGCGAACAGAGCCACAACTAGTAGTACCTTCTACCAGATAGCAGTACGTTTTATAGAGCTTTAATGTTCTAGTACGATCACCCACGGATCTAGTACTTTTTTTTTAAATTTAAAACGCTATAGGAGAGCAAATGTTACCTCTTTCAACAATGTTAGTCAAACCTGCTCTGCGCCGTTTTTTTTTTTTTTAACCGGAACAACCAAAATAACATTTTCAGCTGTGATTTAATTAAGAAAAATTGCAAACTCATTTGATTAATTGGGCAACTTTTCACAGAAAAAAAAAATTATACAGAACATTACATACTAAATCAATAAACGTGTCAAGTGTGAAAATTACAATTATGACATTTGTTGTATTCGAGACTTCATTGGCTTGACATGATGAGTTCTTTTATAAGAGCGTATGAGTAAAAGAAAATTGTTTTATACACTCTTCTTAAGATCTAGTATCCTTTCCCTGCCAAAGTTGGTACTAAATATTTTTGCATGGTTGAGAGCCTGGTCCGTTACCGTTGGTTTCCACAGATTGGCGACTAGAGACATGTCCCTGAGCAGCAAACACTACCGTTACACACTTGAGCTGCGTTAGTTCGTTCTGGCGCCAGGAAACATCACGATTCTGTCGAGCTCTGAAAATGATAGGATTAACACCGATTCCTGTATTCTACGCCCGAGGCCACCAATGGTTCACGATTTTCCATTTTCGTTCTGAATGATCAATAATCCTCGTAATAATAATCACCATCGTAATAATCATTACCATCGTAAAAATAAAAATTGTAATCATCATCATAACCATCATCATATTTATCATCATCACATCATCACCAACATCAACAAGATCTTCCAGCCTGCGACAGGGTCAGCACTCTTGCCACTCCACCATTCCTCCTGCTTCACTCTGTTCCATTCTTCCTTTAACTATCTGCTCTTCCCACATCCTTCACCCTGGTCTTCATTTGGGCCTTCTTCCTGTGTACTTCATTTTTCCTATTCAGCCTCCTCTTACCCCGATCACTGGACACGGCCATACCATCTTTCTCTTGCTTTTTCAGTGATCTCGTCCAAGTTCGGTACTCCTGCTCTTTCTTGCACCATTTCATTCCTGACCCTGCCTTGCCTTATAACTGCCAACATAGTCCTCATAAACTTCATTACTACTGCACTGATCTTCACAGCACCTCTCTTATCCTCAGTCAAAGTCTCTGCTCATTAAGTAACTATGGGCACAATATAGGCATTGTACAACACTTGTTTGCATTTTATGGTATGTTTTTCTGTTAGTTTCACCTTGCTCACCAACGCCTGCCGGGTTCTCGAGTTGGATAATAATAATTGTCGGAGATCACGCCTAACAGCCGAACTAGCTCAACGACCAAATAAATTAGTGTGTTTTCACGGCAATATCGTGTTCCCCCCCCCCCCCCGCGACTTGTGAAATCGAAAGCGACCTTCCCCGGTCTGCCGCTGGTGTTATTGACTAAGTGTCCGTGGGGAAAACACGGGGGGAAAATAAAATACGCGGGCCCAAAATCCTGGAACTCCCCGCGGCAGCGCCGAGGCGACGGGAGTGGAAGCGGAAGCGGAAATGCGTGGACGCTCGAGGAAGCGGGCCAAGCCAAGAAGAGTGAGGCGCGTCAAGAGAGATTAAGGCTCGCTATCGCATACCATGTTCATTTTTCCTTTTATAGTCATTACTATTGAATCACGATCACTCCCTTGCAATTTGACTTTCGTCTCAAATTTTTCCAACAGACATTCTCATAGCGGTAAAACGTCCCGCATGTTCACAGTTGCGATCACTTGCGCGATATTTACAGCTCGAAAATACCTGGCGAGGAAATTTGTGACCCACAACAAAACATCTTCATTAATAGTAATGCCGAGAATATGAAATAACCCGCTATAGGTGTACGATACTTACCTTAATACACCAAGAGCGATGACTCGCGTCTCTCTGTTAACAGATTTAACAGTGTAGGGATAGGACAATCACATACTATCAAGTATTAAGCATTCGAAAAATGAGATATTTGTGGGCAAATATTCGAAGCAAATTATTATTAAAATATTAACGAAGGCGTTTACAACATCTACTCTAGGTCAGTTCTTGTCACACGGTACTTGCAGTATTTACTCAATCACTCATTCTTTTCACACATGTTCCACAAGGCGTCATCCCCTATATATAAATATTTTTTTTGTGCTGTAAAAGTATCAGGTAGGTTAGGTTACGTGTGTTCTCTTTATTTTCTTCCGGGAGGGTAGGTTCTCACACGTATACGTAGGTCAATTTAAATATTGGTTATTTAAGGTCAGCAAAATTAAAAAATAATAATAAATAAAGTCGTTAAGATGTATGAAATCTGCCAAAATGATGTTTCTTATCCCAACACGAGCGAACTTCAAATATTTTCGGGACTCATCGGGGATCAGTGAAATTAAGCTTCACGTATGAAGGCAGCTCTTAGTTCTGAACACATGAATATGTCAACCTCCGTTGTGTCAGGTGATGAAAAAAGATAGTTTCCGAAAACCTTATAAGACCAGTTCTAAAAAACGAATAAGCAAAGTAATATTACGTAAATTAGTTAAGATACTGAGTAATTCATTCACTTCGAACTCCTTTTATTATAAAAAAACCTAAGAACATTTAACAAACTAATGACTGTATCTTTGAACTTCATTGGCAGTCACTGCAGTCTACTTTATATCACTTGCTAACTCGGTTACTGTAAATGTTTTGAAAGGTTTCGTGGGTTTATTACAACATGTGCAGTTTCATGGCTTCTGAAAATTGCTACATTATTGGAATGTATAGTTCATAACATTTTACTATCCGATCTACTTACTGCTGCCATCAAATAGTTTTCTTCTTACTAAAATAAAATGTCGTGATCGAGACAATTACCAATATTCGCAGTCATTACGAGATCATATAAATAGACCGACAGAACATTTAGACCACGGTAACAGTGGATGCTTGTTCTGGCGAAAATTAATTCGTCAGAATAGCTAGGATTTGTGGATTCAGTGCAGGCGTCTTCTGTTATCATATTTCTTCTATTCACCAGTGAAGATGGAACCCATAGTCGATGCGTACTCCCTTGAAAGTTCGATATTAAAGTATTTATTAATATGAGTAGTGAAAAAACCCGAATATGTTAACGGATTGTTGGCCGCAAGATCCTTTAAGTCAACCAATAAAGTTTTATGAGTATTTCAGAACGACACCTACAACGTTCAAATATATAATTTTTTTCTTGCATATCCCATAGACACTTGTTTTAGAATACATGACTAATTAATTTTTCCACCCACATCCATTGTTATGACCTATTGATTAACCTAAAACAAGACGTAGACGTCACAAATAAACGCGATAAATCAAACTGGTTTGAACGACCAATAGTTCTGACGTGTTCGTGCGTAATATACAGAGGCGGTTTCAGGCAGTGTTAAGTTTTATTAAGTTATTTTAGTTGCCTTATAAACTTTAATAATTTCTTCCCCTTTATTTAATTGAGGTTATATTTCGTTTTTAATTATGGGTTTTAAAAAAGCAGGGAAGACACAAGCATATTAACACTTCCTTTCCTTTCGCATTGTTTGATTGTTCTGACGAACTCGTCAGAACACGCATCACTGTAACCGGAGACTTGTATTCGAAAGAGCTCTGTCGAAAAACAGTTTGGGTAGTTCCCCCATGGGACTGTTGAACTCATTTCCAGCTGTATTCCATATCGTGTATTAAATAACAACCTGAGTGTTTTGTAAATGTAATGGGTCCAATTATTAATTTCATGCTTAGAATAAGGAGAGTAAATACTAGCTGACAAGTGTGGGACATGCAATTACTACCATTTATTCACACTTAGTATATTGGACAGTTTTAACATTTTTAAAGTTAATTTCCTTCAGAAGGTTTGCTATTTAATGATCCTTTGAAGAAAACAAAAGTAAGAATTTTTTACAAGTCAATTTTTAGTGTCATGTGCGGGACAACGTTTTCACATGTGGTACAATGAATATCTAATGTAGTACATTCAGTATCCCCAAATACGAAGTTGAAAAGAACAAAGGTTGGAAATCCTACTTCCAACAAAGTGGTAGGAAATTTATAAACATATAATAAATATTTTGCAACGCAGATAAAAATAAATAAAATACAATTTCTACTAAATCGTCCTTCTAACAAAACCGAAGGGAAAAAATAACATCCGCAAATAATGAGCGGTTACACTTTGGTCCTAAATATAATTTGCTAAGCAGAGGAGAGAACGCGTGGGTGCAGCGTACAGAGGGCACGAGTTGCACGACTCCCTTCGTAATCACTTCAGGAGGAGACGTCATAAGCATGTACTCGTACTACTTTATCACACGTCTACCCTCCTTCCGGGCTTGCCAGTGTGGCCGGTTATGTTCAAGAACATATACTATATCGCTGACAGTACTCGGAGGTACGAATGATCTTCTGGCTATATAAAAATTAAATGATCTCTATAACGTATCAAATGAAATTATAAAACTTTAGTAATGACTTTCAATTCACGTAGCGATGGTGACGTTTCGCTGAATACTAATTATTTAAATACCAGTGATTGGTCTAATATACTATTTCTCAAATTCTAACATTTTTCAAAGCGTGCTTTAATTCGAATATAGACCTCTAGTGTTAGGGATAAAATAATAATATGAGCAAAAACACAATAACTTAAGTTTTGAGAAAAAACCATTAAATTTATATATTTTTAATAAGAAAAGTTTATTTACATGTTTAGGATATAGACAATTTCTTTTAGTGTCAAAAATGTTCCCAGCAGTACGAAACAAACATTCCAATACCATTGTAACGGTGGCAGACACAAACATTATGATAGTTTCTCTAGAGAAAATTAATGCAGTTCTTATCAACTAAACAGACGCAAGTGTTTGGATTTCCAAATTCCACATTCTCAAATATTAGTCAATAATTTTTTTTCTAACATCAAATCTTCGATACTTAATATGTTACTACAAGTGAAATTCATTTAACATGATTTAGGAAACGTGTTTCGCAAATACTCAGAATTTTTGTTATTTGTAAGCATCATTCATTCTTGATTAACAAAATCGATATGCAGAGTATTTGAAACAACGAGTATGTTACTTTTTGTAACGAAATGAAGGGGAAAAAAAGTCTGACAATTGTCTAGGTTCTATTTGCCTTTCGCTTGTTTCATAATGCGAATAACAAAGTTTTTTTTTTAAAGCTGTTCTGAAGTCAATAGTTATTAATAGTTTACAATTTTCTTCCTGGTTCAAGACCTTGGCTATTCCCGCGCGTGGTAACACACAGGTGACCTCAACGTGTGCCACGCGCAGTGTTTACGTAGGGGCGTGGCCGTCGAGGGAGGAGGGGCAGAAGGAAGGGGACAGAAGGAAGCTGCAAAAGTAAGGGGGCTGTATCCCCGTGGCCCGGGTATCAGGGTTGATGTCCAGATTTTTTTAACGCTTTATTTACTTTTATACGATAAATAAATTATTCAATTGGAAACTTTACAAGTAATGTTATACACGCAGATCACATTAACAGTGATGGCCCCGGAAACGTTTACAGTCTTTATTTTTTAATCGTAAGTTTCGAAAGGATGTACAATAGGTAATTACTTGCCCCGGTACCTTAGTTTCTGGCGACGGCCCTGCGACCATGACAAAGGCAATCGCCACTATAAGAACTTGAATGGTTTGTTAATTTTACACAAGATCAACAAATGTACTAACACAACACAAGACAACACAAATGAGTAAAAACCCGCAGGACAAAACCAAAACTACGCAGTCCGTTTCAGAATACCTTCTTGGACTATGACCGAATTCAAGTAAGTCTAAGCATAATTTTGTACGCGCGACCCACCGTACTTCAGTTTACATTGTGGAGTACTAGAGCAGATCGGACGGGTATATATTTTGGCCTCTATTGAAGGTATTAGCGAGCTTATCAGATAGTAAACCTAATTTATCAACAAATTAATTTAACCCAAGAAATTAATTTTTTTGCTGAAAATATTACATTTTTAACTCAATCACATACTCTTGAACTTATGGCAATGTACTTTTAGTCTCTAAAATTGTTTCGTATGTTTGGATAGGTTTACGTGCATGCATTTCTTTAAACTTCCTAATAAGCCTATTTACCATCCTGGTAAAATATTTAGTGAAAAATATTTAACGAGCTATTTTAATTATAAAAGTGGTCATTAAAATACAACATACAAAACTCTTTTCAAATTGGTGACTTATCTTTGCCTGTAAGTACGCGAAAAACACGCGGATTCGTTTGCGTGCCTACCTGCATACTTCACATCCAGTCGATCAGCCCTGGTGACGTCACTTACGGAGACAAGTACACACAAGATCAATTCGGACGCGACTTTAAATGACACTGAGAAGTGCTTCTTAAAGGATATCAAACTTTTATGACCTTCCGAATTCAAAGGAACCTTACAGCCAACGGCTGTCCACATTATTTTCTGGTAATTTATGTTTGTAAATTAATCAATTTTGTAAGAGTACAAATAAAAGGTCGGAAATAGATCGCGAAGAATTTGGGAACACAAATGACCACAGAAAATGTGTTTATTAGTTGATACACCAGGTTGTAAAAGGGTAAAAAAAAAAAAAATAGGACATCCTTTCACGACTAGTTTCTCACCAACTGCAGCCTTTATATTAAAGGATCCTTTAGTTGAGGCTGTGTCGGTAAAGGATGCATCCTCGCTGTTCAGAAACTGCCACAGACCTGAGAATTGAGCCGCGTGGCCAACACCCATCGTGTCTACAAGCTAGCGCGTGACATGTTCGCTTGGCAAACTGAAGTCAAGGATGTAAACCAAAAAATAAATCGGCAGAAAACAGACTCTTTTAATGTAAACATAATCATGACAACGTAATTCAATACGTACATAAAATTGCTTTCAAAACTCATTACTTTCTCTTTCATTCCCATTTCATCATCACAGATGATACCTACAACAATAATACAAAAAAAAATTTCAAACTTGGTAAGTACCTTAATTTCCAATGGGCTCGAAATTTGCTACGACCTGGCATGGGGGAAAAACTGTTTTTTTTTTTGTCTACGCACGATGCGCACTAGTCACTCTACGAACTCGTCAGATAATCTAGCAGTAAAATAGCCATCGAAAAAATGGCAAAAATCAACACAAAAGAACACAAAAAAAAAAGAACCAGGTAAATTAAAACATAACAAAATCACTCTACGGATGCCGTCAAATTATATTACGGAATTTTTTTTTAATTTGTTTGACTAACCAAAGTTCGTATCTCTTTATAAATTGTACAAGAGAATCACTAGCCAGCAAATTGTAAAATATTACACCAAATTACTTTTGAAGTCATACATGACAATCACTACACAAATTCTCTTCGTAAACAAAACAAGTAGAGATTTACAAATAATTTAGGGCTAGTTTACGCTTGGGTGGATAAGAATCAATAGTAAGAATAAGTCGTGTTATTAAAATATAACCAAGTGTATGCAAGAGTGTAATTAATGGCTTATGACTGTCTGTCATAAACCATTACAGTCTCATACATAGTCATATTTTAAGAACAGGAATATTTCTTACTGTTAGTTCTTAAGTACTTAATCGTAGACTAGCCTTTAGTGACAATTTCAAAATATTTTGTTTGTCGACGTGCAGTGTTTGGGACAACAATATTGGTTTTAATTGAGCTTGGGAAATATATATAATGTGGAAAAATAGATGTAGGTAGCTACCTGAGTATAAACAAACTACCCAAGATGTTACAAATATGGCTGTCGAGTCAAGGTGGCCATCATGCTGCGTCGTCAAGTCATTTCGTTAACATCAGAGCTGGAGAGTACAAAGTCATGGATATTCTGAAGAGCCAACCGTATGCCGGATTACAGTTTCACATGCTAAATACTTGTCAGCGCCATTCTGTCATTTTCACACTATCGCTTTCATCAAAACAAATTGTGTACTGTGAAGAGAAGAATATGACTTTAAAAAAGCACTAAAAATGTTTGCATGTATTTCTCAGTGTCTTTACAATGTGTTACAGTTAAAAACAATAACAATTTCATGCTTTTTTGAAGCGTAAAATCTTAGTTCTCGGTATACGGCATTTGGTGGGAGTAATTTTGTGTGCTGCCATCTGTGGCGGATGGCGCGAGCAAAACGTTCACAAATACCAAGGGAAACTTTATAATATTTATTGTTTAATGAATTTTAACAAGATTGACCAAATTTTAATAAAAGTCTTGTCAAAAATCAATTCCAAAACCGGGATTTAGTTATTTTTTTTTTTTCAAGTCTTTCGCTTTTATCGGAGCCGTTTCATTATATAGTTGAAAATTTCAGTCTGCAAATGAATGATTCGATAGTCGACATAGCTGCTCCAGCAACGAATTCTAGCGGCGGGTGCGGAAACTACGTGTGATTTGCGTCAAAAAATGTAGTTGAAAACATAATTTTGGTATACTTGTCACGCTCGGCATTATTTTAAAGAATTTTAAGTTTCGTCCGAATTTCGTATCGCAGGTGTATTTGCAACATGAGAAAACGTGAATTTGCTCTTATACCGAGGTTAGATGTTGAAACATATATGGTGAGTAGGTACTGATAGAATCGCTCACATCTCCCCCTCCCATCCCCCAATGTATGCATGCTCTTATATTTGCAATGCAAAGTTCTGTTTTTGTTATGAAGCGATGTTTAGGCCGTGTCCAAATTCACCTGACATGTCATTACACGTGCGTCACGAGGGCGGTCCGAACTGCAAGTGAAGTGTGCAGGTATGGCAGTAGACGTATATGTGTACCTATCGCGAACTTCCAGCTCAAGAAACGTCACCATTTTGCAGGGTATATTTGACTAAATATTTTAGTAACTAAAATAACAGTAGTTTTCACTTTATATTTTTTCCAGGCATAAGATTTTTTTTTTACGAAATATTAAATATTTTAAAGGGTTAGTAACAAAGTTTCAACATATACATGTACGCCACTTACGAAATAAAGATTGAAACTTGAGAAGACTGCCATAAATTCGTGTTTATTACTGAGTGTAACAGATTTCGGATGATTTTTCTTTTCTTTTCTGGGATTAAATTTATTTAAACAACCTGTTTAGCTGAATAATACCATTTATAGAAGGCAAATACTTTAGGCGCCAAAATGGCTCTAGTACACCACAAGGGTCGCTAGTTCACAGCTGAGTTGACAGCCCTCTCCCAGGGAGAGACGGCTTACCTGTACCTTGATTGAGTCACTGCTCAGAGCTCACTGGCCGAAGCCAAGGTCAGACGGGGCCTTTTCCTCCTCGGAGATGCATGATGCCTCGTGGTCCAACCGCACTACGTAGCCATGATATTGCTGGCTCAAGGTCATCCTAAACACTTCCGGGAACACCTCATCCTCATGTCGCCACCACATATTACATCCAATATTCCTATTACTGTATTTTGATTCAACTTCAATGGTAAATAAATAATTTATTTGCTGCCAAGATATGACATGGCAAATAATCTTAAGAGTAGAGTGTTATGTATATTCTTTCACACTAATGAAATGAAAAGGTTTATCAAAATTATATAGACATATATATATATATGTGCTTAATCACCAGACCAAACTGTTTGGAATAACAGATTTTTCTCAAATTTTTATATTGAGTATTATTCTTATAGACATTTTACAAAATCTATTTATTGACAAAGTAGAGAAAAATTAATTTAAACACAAAATTAATATGATGCTCAGGCTGGTTATTCGTTGTCCTGTTTAGTTTCTTAAGTCATTTTTTATGATTTTTAGTTTGCTAAAACTCCATTATTTTGAGGACAGATATTGTGAGAAAAATTCTGAATGCCGTCGTTATGTAGGGGTATGCATCTTCAAGTGTGTTCTTATAATTTAACGGCAGAAGATCTGCTGTGTATCCGTTTTCATATTAGGGCTTATATGCAAGACATGATACTTAAAACTTTCCTCTTCTATTGCCAGCTCATCCCTGTCTAAGTATAATTACAGCTACAGCTTCCCAAATAGTCGACCATCTGGTATTGCTTTGCAGTTTAAGAGATAGGGAAACATGTTTTACTAGAATCTCCCATCTATTGGCACAGAAGAAGGCCTCTGCCATTGGTGAAAAGCTAGCACCATTCACAAAAATCAAGTTTAGCGATGTGCTGCTCATGGCACAAATTAGACCGAATTATTTACTACTTTGATTCAAGAGACTGTTTTTTTAACAGAAAAACTGACTGAACAGGCTGAACAGACCGAACAGACTGAACAGACTGAACAGACTGAACAGACTGAACAGACAGAACACACGTGCTAAGAACTTGAAAATATATTCTCCGGCGAATGACTAGGGTTATGATCAGCTGAAGATAGTTGAAAATCACGGCGCACGGTGGGATGTGGAGGGATGTGGAGGGGTGTAGCGGGGTGGAGCCATGGAGCTAATATACAGTAATACATCTGGAGAGGACAAGGGAAGGCTAGCAGAGGATGCGAGGTGAAGCCGGGTATCGGCGTTTGTTCCCTGCTTCCTACGCTGGAAGAAAACGAAAACGAGCCAAACTTGTCTCGCGCGGCCGAAAAATCTTCCAAACTAAACTCGCAACAGCTCCGAAACTATCAAAACAATCAAACTGAAAATTTTACTGGATTATCTGTAAACATTCTTCCCCACACCGCTTTAATATTTTTTTCGAAACATGAATACTTTCATTTTTAAAAATTAAATACCTATTTACTGCCAAATGTTTTTGTGAATACGCAGAGTAAATTTCAACATCGAGGAAAAATTTTTGTTTGCAACTATAGGTGGGGGACACCTGCGTATGAAATTAGGAAGAAGCTTCAAATTTTATTTATATACCACTCTTGACGCATTCAACCCCATACTTTTATTTTTACAGAGAGTTGAAGTGGGAATAATGTTTCAGTGGGTAACACTACCGACATATGTCTTCGTAACGCACTTCTTTTTGTTATTATACTTCTCAAATTTTATAATTTCATACACAACGTTTATAAAAAACGAATTTTTACTTACTTCATTTAATCTATTACAAATCTCTTGTAATATACGTGTATTAGTAAAAGTTAGAAGTCTTTTCAATATCATGTTAATGTTCCAGTCTACTTACTCAACCAACGTAACATGCAAACCTTAGCTAAACGCTGGTAGAGAATTGTTTGTAATAACTGTAATGCTATGCATATACTGACAATGTAAGAAACTTTCAATTTTATTAATTGTTTGCATAAGAATTAATAATTTTAAAAAATCATAGAATAGGCCTTTATAGACTGAAAACCTTTCACGTAGTTTCAAGTAGCGTACATAAAAGTTTTTAAATATATATATAATTACCAAATATTGTTGAATATATTTAACATTTGTATACATGTTACAACACACATATAATAACAAGCCTATATCTATATATATAAAAGAAAGACGTGTTAGTTACACTATTTATAACTCAAGAACGGCTGAACCGATTTGGCTGAAAATTGGTAGGAAGGTAGCTTAGAACCAGGAAACGGACATAGGATACTTTTTATCCTGTTCCCGGGGGGGGGGGAAATTAATAGTTAAAAAAAACTAAAAAACACGCTTTATATAGAAAACCAAACTAAAAAATAGAATATCAAGAAAGTAGGTATATTGTTCACAATAATCATAACCCACTCTCACTTTTCATTTAATTAAATGTCACTTTTCATTTAATTAAATGTCACAATATTTAGTAGGCTTTGTTTATATCGCACCAAAGACAAACTGAAAGAAAAGAGTTCGCATATGGGCGAAATGGTTTTCTTTACAATGTGCTAACTCTTTTCTTTCAGTTTGTCTTCGGCGCGATATCTTAAACAAAGCCTACTTAATATTGTGAAATTATATAAATTGACGAAAATCTTATTTTGCAAATTTAATAATGGAATAATCTTATCAAATTAGTGTATTGTCATCGGTCCTCGATAAATCTACAAAGTTTGAATGAAACCTGGCCGTTTAAAGTGGGTCAAAATCGCACCCAAAGTAATCGGTTACAAACATACATACAAACAAACAAACAAACATACAGGTGAAGCTAATATAAAGCGTGTAAAAAAAGCGGTATAACAAAACGCAACTGAAAGCAAAAAGAAAAATTTATCAGTCAAAACATCAGTCTAGCCGTTCATTTGTTAAAAATGGTATAGCAAAACGCAACTGACATGGAATAACAAAACACAACTGACAGCTAAACGTAATGTTGTGTGAGTAATGGTTAAGTATAGTTGAAAATTTGACAATGTAAAATTTTTATGTTGACCGGTTGATGTGCACTTAACTGAACATGGAAAGATATACGCAATGACTCGAGATGTTTTGGAGGCGCAATGATTTTACTGTCTGGCGATTTCCGTCAAACACTGCCAGTAATTCAAAGATAAACTGCTGCCGACGAAATAAACGTTTGCCTCAAATCATCGAATCTATGGCGCTATGTGAAGAAACTTCAGCTGACAATAAACATGAGAGTTGCATTGCTGAACGATACATCTGCTGAAGATTTCTCTGAGCAGTTGCTAACTATCGGTAATGGTCGAGTACCTATCGATGAATCGAGCGGATTGATTTCATTTCCTCCGAATTTCTGTAACTTTGTCTCATCGAAAGACGAACCCATCAACAAAGTATTCCCAAACATCATTACTAACCACAAAAAAAAATTATTGGTTGAGTGAGTGAGCAATTTTGGCGGCTAATAATAAAGATGTAGATGACTTAAACTACATAATTCAGAATGAGATCATTGGTACACTGCATTCATTCAAATCTATTGACTGTGTAACAAATGAAGATGATGCCATCAAATATACAATTGAATTTTTAAACTCCTTGGATGTGCCTGGCTTACCACCGCAAAATTTACGACTAAAGGTTGGCTCCGTAGTAATCATGCTTCGAAACATAAACCAACCAGAACTGTGCAACGGAACGCGTTTGGTGGTAAGTAAATTGATGAAAAATGTGATTTACGCGACGATACTGAAAGGAAAATTTGAATGTGAGGAAGTTCTCATTCAGAGGATTCCGATGATCCCAACCGATATGCCGTTTGAGTTTAAACGACTTCAATTTACGATCCGTCTTGCATTCGCCATGACCATTAACAAATCACAAGGCCAATCCTTGAAAGTTTGTGGTCTGAATCTATAAAATCCATGTTTTTCCCATGGTCAATTATATGTGGCATGTTCACGGTTCGGAAGACTATCTGCGTTATTTGTTCTTGCGCCTGATAATAAAACAAAATGTCGTCTATCATAAGGTGCTTCAATGAAGAGTGCAACCCATGCACCAAAATACATGGCCAATAAAGAATCATTAAAATACTTGATTTTTTTATTTATATTTATTATCTTAATATAAAATTGAATTTAATAAAATCCAAAATCTGCTCATTTATTGCCTCTAAGGCGGAACAAAGTTCGTCGGGTCAGCTAGTAGGCTATAAAAAGACAGACGCCAAATTTTAGCATTTTGTATTTCTTTTCTCTGTGTGAATAAAATAACAGTTCTTAACGTAGTTGCTAATACATACTGTACTATATTTCTAAAAAAAATACGAAAACCCCTGACATCGTCACCATAACAATGATAAATTTGCAAAATAATTAAGGCACGTCTTTTAATGCTACGAAGCACACTCTTAAGAGAAATGTTTTAAACTTATGTTGGGATTTATCTAATATCTTAAAAGCATTGTGAAACCGTTCCTTTGAGGGAAACCTTAATATACCGAACACCATATCATCCTTTAATCGAGTTAGATTTTCGCTTCTTAAGACCCATTTGTCTTCAAAATGCACTGTACACAATGCATGGTTCGGAGACGCAGTCCAATTTTTCCGCTTTGTCGCTTTTTCCCAGATCTGTCGTTGATCGTCACGTTTTGGAAATCTATGAAAAAAGTAAAGAATTATACTAACAACTGAAACAACTTCTCCTTGTTAAATAGTTTTCTTAGGTTTTTCGAAAAGTTCGAAGATTAGTTACTTCTGTTTAAAACATTTGCCACTTTTTTCTGATGCTTCAAAAGTTTTGGGAATTAATTTAGTTAACAAATGAAAAAAATCTTTAATACATGTGAAAAGCAACGCCATCCGACTTGGAATTCCATCGATTTGTACAGCCATATGCGCTACAGGAAATCACCATTGTAGCCGCACACCAGTGCCACTCAAACCTCAAGGACAAGTGGGCTGGGGCTGCGTTTGCAGTAGAAATACGCTCTCTTCCTCTTTCTTTTCAACCCTTCTTCGCAACCGGCTGGCTTCGCTCTCGCCCTACACATGTCCACTCCAGATCTTCTTACATGCTCCTTGGGTGGAGCGGGGATGGAGTGGGGTGGAGCGGCGATGGAGCAGGACGCAGCGGGGAAGAGCGGGAGGAAGCGGGGTGGGCCGGGTTGATGCGAAGAGGAGAACTGTCGCTACTTTACAAGGTCGGGTGGGGAGTTCCCTCCATGGTTCACTCTGCAGTGTTGTCAGATCTACAATATAGATGGTATTTGTACCATAATTCAGTGGTATGTACCATCTTAACATAGCAAGTGGGATAGTACGCGAAATATACACCATCTTTTGAATATTTGACAATATACATGTATGTATCCTTCGATGCAAACAATCCAGTTCATCTGCCCGCCAAAATTAGTTCGTTTATAAAATTACGATATTCAGGTAATAATGTGAAGTAAAAAATACTCTTGACATGCCCCGTCTGCCCCCCTCTAGTTACATCCCTATCCAGGAGGCTTATCCGGTGCCGCCAAACGCTATGTTGCTTTTATGCGCAAACTGCATAAGCATCCAGATAGAGAAACCTACTATTCACTGGCCCAAATAATCTGCGTCCTGCATCTTCAGATAATTTTTTTTTACTGTTTCTGAAGTAGAAGGTAAGTTAGGCAAGGCTCGCTGCATAAAAATTTTTTTTGCAAAAAAAATATTTTTGAAAGGATAGGATTTTTGAAGTGAAACTTCTTTGCTGAGGGGGCAACAATTTTCGAGCTTTACGAAAATACCAATCGCATGAGAGGAAATAGCTAGGTATGTGGTGGAAGAACTGGATGAGGAGGGGAATAGATAGGCACGTGGTGGGGGAACCGGTAGAGGATATGGCAGGGAAAGGTAGAGATGACGCAGCATACTTGCACGCTTGCACGCTTGCACGCTTGCATGCTTGCATACCTGCACACTTGTGTTCTTGCTATCTTACGCACTTGCTCCCTCCCGCAATTGTCCACTTGCACACTTGCACACTTCCACTTGCACAATTGCGCTCTTGCTATTTATGAATTTACTACTCGCGCACTCGCATTTGTGCACTTGCCCACTCGTGCATTCACGCATTGGCGCACTCGCGCACTTGAATGTACGCAGTTGTTTCTGGAGGGTGTCGCGTCGCGCTATCCCCACTTCGGGGCCGTTGGTGCGGTCGGTGATCGCTGGAGCAGGCTTGAGCGGGCTCCTCATGGTGGAGTACGGCTCAGGTTTACCCATGCATTGTTGTATGCATAGACTGGTCGCGGCAGTAGAGACCCGCCTGAGTCTGACGCTGCCCCGACTTAAGGGAGTATTGGGCAAAGGGCAACACAACGGGGTTTGAACTTATTGTTGTGCACCGTGATAAGGGCCATGTTCGCATGAAAATGTTCTTTCATGTAAGTATTATTATTTTAATTACTTGTGTAAATCAGTATTATAAAACAGTTATGTGAGTTTTGTTTTTTAAACTAAATAGTTTTGCTGGTATAATGCTTTTCATGCTTTAGTTTGACATGGTAATTATTTGTCACGAATTATTATTTAATTAACTAAATCACACGCCGTATTACAGTTACGAGCCCACGAGCGTGTTAATATATGTTGTCCAAATAGGCTCGAATACTTCTTGATCGGAGTGTAGCTGTGGGCGACTGTTGATAACAAAGTAGCATTGAGCTATGTCCTATTCGTATGCCATGTTACCACTTTCACATGCCAGTTACCTACCTCTGACTGCACACGTCCATTTGGACAATTAGTTAAGATGAATAATTACCAGCAAGATTCAAGTTTAAGAACTATTTAAAATAAAATTTAATTGTACTTTGCGCAAGTTTGTTTTAAATGTACGAAAAAAAATTTGGTACAATTTTTTTTTTTTAAAGAATCGGCAATTTATTTATTCGTGTGGAAAATAATTATTTCATTTGAGATCATACCCACATCCTTACTGTTGTCAATTAGTATCTCTTGTTCTATAAAAAAGTTATCTCTATACCTAATAACAATTCATTTCTGTCACGCGTGGACTCAACGTACACATTTTTATTTTGTTTGACTATGAAATAGTATCTTAACTAACATGAAATGTTGGTTAGGATAAGTCAGTTACATCAATAAATAGAAAAATTGTTAAAGTATGAAAATCCTCGCAAAAATTCGTTATTTGTTTGGATAGTTTCCGGAAGGGCAGGTTTTAGTACATCTATGTGGTCGCAACTACAATCAAAAGTTGGTACAGTTGACAACATTTAAAATACCCTAAAATCGTTTATACGTATAAATGCTCGCAAAATGGTGTTCATTTAACAGAACGCAAATTTGACGAACGAGTGACGAACTTCGGATATGTTCGGGAATGACCGGGGGTCAATGAATCTTGGGATTCCAGTCGATACAAAGCGGCCGAATTCTTCTTTGCAATATTGTTAAATACTAAAAAAGAGTCTGAAGCAGGCAGGTGTATGTTTTCCTCTTCACGAGCTGCTCACTGCATGTCGTGTTAAGGCTTACTATATGTGCCCGAAAGGCATGGCCCGTTTGGAAGGATTTACCTCCAGTTCCGGGCGTGTTTCTGAGGGCATGGTTTATTTTAAATTGCAAACCAAAACAAATTTAATATGCTTTAAGTTTCATACGCCTGTAATTTACATACGTTTACAGTTATGTCCTCAATTAAGAGTGTTATTTAGACGTATGCCATACCCATACAGGGCTCCCTGTAAAATATTATATATATATATATATATATGCTGTTCGGATTCAAATCCGCCAAGGAGGTGGTCTATGCAGGGCACTGTGGTATGATTGCATATTAGAATAAGCAATGTGCTATAGTATAGAAAAATAGGTCCAACAGCGTGTATTTCCAAAAGCAAAAAAAAAACACACAAAAGGCGAAACTGACTCCGAGTGGCCAATGGCCGAGCAGGTGGCCTGTGCAGAGCAGCACACCAGTAATAACATTTAGTATAACATATAATAATCTAATAGCTTCAATACGCAAAAAATAAACCAAATTAAAAAATATTAGATTAAAAAATATAAATCTACATATGTGTGCTTTTGAAGAAATTACAGGCGAAACGGAATCCAAACTGAAGAGTTGGCCTCTGTAGAGCGTACACATGCTATAACATGTACTACTCAAGTACCTAATTCGTAAGTTTGTTTTTTCCTTCTTTAGTTTTAGGTGCAGCTGGTAGCCGAGTGGATGGTGAGTGTGGCCACTCACCAGCAGGGACGCTTGCATCCCTGGTTACCGAAATCTAGATGCGATCAAGATATGAAAGCGAACCTAGCGTCCAAGGTCCCCAACCCCCGCTTAGTGGAATCTTTTATGCTCCGTACAACTCTTCATCCAGACCATCCTCTGTCTCCTGCATCCACCTACGATATTAATGAATGCCCATTATTTTTGTGCCCAGGGTTTCCCTGTGTATGTAAGTTTAACCTGGGTCATACTTAACATAGTTTTAACCTAGTTTGTAAGATAGGGAAGTTAGCAATGGCTTTAATCTCTGCCAAGGCTGGCAAATCCCCGAACAGAGCACACGATGCATGCGACCCTCTCCCTGCGAGGCTAATTCCATCATAACTAGGCGTATAGGCTTCAGCCTGAGACGCACATAGGTCCCTCCCTAACAAGAAATCCTACAAATACCCTTACTTTTAGTTTGGTTAAGAACTAAAAACATATGAGCGACTCTTTCAGTACTCGCTAGAGATGTGTAACATTCGATAACGAGCAAATTCCTGTGTTCTCATGTTGTACATACACTTACAATACGAAACTCGGACACGAAATTTCACGTAGAATTCTTTAAAGTAATGCCGAACGTGATAAATACATACGAAAATTGTGTTTTCAACTACTTTTCCGCCACCCGCCGCTAGAATTAATAGGCGGAGCAGCGGCGTTGACTACTGAATCATTTTATTAGCAGACCGCAGTTACAAACTATGAAACGAAACGGCTCCGATAAAAGCGAAAATCGGTTTTGGACCTGATTTTCAACAAATAATTTTATTAAAATACTGCCCATCTTGTTAAAATTCATTAGAAAACTAATACTATAAATTTTCCCTTTGGCTTTGTGAATTTTGATTCGTGCCATCCGTCACTGATGGCAGCACCATGGTTACACATTTCCGTTCCATGCGACTTCTGTTCCATTCAAGAAATTACACCTACCAAATGTGTTATAACCAAAGGGCTAAGATGTTACACATCGAAAAATCTTGTTCCATTCGTCATTTCCGTTTTAGGCGCAAAGTCGCTCACCAAATATTGTTTGCGCAGTCTTTGGATGCTGCGCTAAGTTATGGGTCAGACGCAATGACAAGAGACGAAGCATGTAATTGTGCTCTTGTGCATCACAAGAAATGTAAATGTTGTCAGTTGCAAGCAAGTAAAAAAAAAAACGCAGAGATAAGTGCTGGTACACAACTATTATGTGTAAAACTTTGGGTGGCAAAAATATTGATGCAAAATGAGAATTCGATTGCGACTGGTTATGAGGGCTAAATAATACTGAAAGAACTGAAATGTTATTTTTACAACATTTTATAGCTCGTTTAATTAGTGTGTATAGAAATTAAAATCAGATTAATTATGTAGCTCATATTTCTCCTACATGATGGTGTACACATTGCACAAATTTACTTAGTGCTCTACTTCATAAAATAATAAATTTTAACAATCTTGAGAATTTTTGCTTCCAAAAAGTATAGCTATACTTCATGAAAAAAAAATTGAAACAAAAAATAATGTTCATATAAAAAATTACACCAATCTTCGGTTGGGTAATTTAACTCGTGGTAATATGTCTCTAATAGGTAAGGTTTTCTCTCCTCTGGTAACTAACTTATTTACATGCATTTTTTCTTATCTAATTTTAAATTTTATATCAAATTCAAACATTGTAATATTTTATCTTCCTTAAAAATTATTTACTGTTTTAAAAATTTATCATTTTAAATATTAAAGTTTGTTTATTTATCTTCGTTGTTTTATTTTTTTAATTTTTTTATAATATTATTAATATAGTTAAAACACCGCAAATAGCAAAGAGAGAGTTTAGTAGCACTCGCACACAAGCTTGATTTTGTAAGTTTCCTGAAAAACTTTGTAAGATTGTATAAGTGATGTAAAAAATTATTTTAACTATATATTTTATTAAATTATTATAACGAATTAAAATATTGATCATCTAGGTGTGATGCGTTAGAAAAATATGTTTAGTATAATATCTTTTAGAATTATTTATATTTGTGTTTTTCTGGATAATAATTTAATTGCCTGGCTTCAATATCAAATGTCAAGTTAAATGCCACGGCCACCTGACCCAAGTCCGAAGTCGAGTGGAAACCAACTTCACTGATACGGCTCTCCAGCTACACGCCTTTATCAGCTCCTAAGGTTAGTTGGATATAATTATATTTACTTTTTTTATTTTTGGCACAGTTGACATAGTTCTCCCATTTAAAAAATGGCATTATTTTTTATTTACAAATGTGATTTGCTACAGCTTGATGATCATTATGAACTTTAAAATATTAAGCAAACTTGTTAACTACCGACACATAAATATACAAGAGTTCATTATAATTGTGAGGGGGAAGATTTCCTAACCTGTTCAGCTTCTGTAATGTTGTGGCCCCCCCCCCCCCCCTTTCCCACCTTTCTTTTCCCATCCCCAATAATTTAAGTTGAATTCATAATACAACTATGATTGATAGTTTGTCAAAACTTTTAGCAATTCAATAAATGCTTCTTTAATGATTTAAAAAAATTTCAAACTGAAATGTTTACATTTCAGTCGTAGCATGAACTGAGAACTTGAAATTAGGTCATTTACAGTTTTAAATTAACGTTTTTAAGTACCATTTTTGGTAAAACTCTACAAGAAGAATTAATATTTCAGAGCTTTATAAAACCAAATTGTATGAGAAGTATGGGCGGTATCATAAAACTAAGAGTGTAGCATCAAATGTTACAAATAACTGATTAAAAATTGAATGACAAGTGATAAAATGCTTTAAATTTCTTTATGAAATTAAATAATCACTCAATTAATAAATAAATTATAAACAACTTAGTTCTATAATAATTACATTATGAATTCAAAGTTAAGCATACGCAATAAACACAAATTTATTGAAACCTAATCTTCATTTATGTAAAAAACAACTAAACGTAGTTTAGTTATAAAACATTCGAAACTTCAGGCGCCAACCAAGCGACATGTGCGCAACTAACCTTGGCCTAAGTTCTACAAATTTGCTACTTCCATAAAATAATTTTAAAAAATAAAAGTGAGTCTTTCAGTACTCGCCAGTGAAATGTAACATTTAACCTCGGTACGAGAAATGCATGTGTTCTCATGTTGCAAATACACTGACAATATAAAACTAGGACACAAAATTTAACGTATAATTCTTTAAAATAATGCAAAGTGTGTTAAATATACGCAAATTGTGTTTTCAACCACATTTCTGGACGTGAATCGCACCTAGTTTCCGCACCCGCCACTAGAATTTTCTGCTAGAGCAGCTACGTCAATTATCGAATCATTCCATTTACAGTGCGAAATTTTAAGTGTAACACTGTATACACATGAGCTCCTTTGTTTATGTTTACTATTGTGAAAAGTGTTAGTGGAGACTATAGTTTTGACATGTGATAGTGAATGAATTAAAATTAGATTATTTCCATAACAGTGTTTTATATAACTGAAAAACTCTCCATGTAAACAATATCGCACTGCAACAATCAATAGACTGCAAAACACTATGTATGAAAAAAATATTTCCAAGTCAGGTTTTTTTAAGTCTTTATAAAACATCTCAATATAAATAAAATTATTACCCTTTATATTTACACATTTATTTCCTCAATTTCACATAAATAAACTACGACAGATGGTAAATATTTGAAGAAAAATTTAAAATTAGAAACTTTAGGTTTCATCATATAGTTTATATTACTCATACATGATATTTTACTTTAATTTTATTATATAAGCCTCCTGCATTCACATGAATTCATATATACAGGAAGATAGGATGAGCAACAAACTAGCAATAGTTCGGGTAATGTACTTCTTTCCACTGAGGTTAAATGCACAATAGCTTTTAAAAGCTGGATTATTTTCATACATAGTTATGCTCATGCTAGCGATTTTCAGAGTAGAGCTAAAAACTGTTTCCCTCAGAACACTTGGTAAATACTAGTGTCAGTGTGATATCTATTTGTGTATGACGTTATTTTACTTAATTTCGGTCACTTATATTATAATTTTTAAATGATTTCAATCTGAAAATTTTCATTTAAAAACGGTCTCATAGTTCTAAACAGTTCTTAATCCAAACAAACGACTGGGAGTCGTTTAATGGTTTTATATAATGGAGTGTATCTGTGCACTGCGACTTACTGCGTTTTCTTTCTGGAACATAACAGTTGATACTTATCAGCACTATTCCATAGCTAGTTAAACAAGCCTAGGCTAAATAAACAATAAGAATCACTCCCTATCCGTTATAACAGAACAGATGTTATTCTAGTTAATACTTCTGACCTGATATATACAAGCTTAACTCCATTCCATCCATATTACAAAGAGAATTTAGGTTCATTCTAAAAAGCTGGGCTGCGATTGGCTCAGCTGACTCGGACACATAAGCCTCTGATCACCAAACGTACAATACACATTTAATTAAAAATGTAACAATGGTGCATCATCAACAATTTTTAAAAATAAGTTTCGAATGTCTTACAGTAATAATAAATAGGGTTTTAAAATATACTCAAAAAACAATTTCCCTCAGAGGGGACTTGGCAATGGAATCTTTACAACATTCCGTTAAATTCCATAGAGAGTCACATCAGTAGATAGATGTTTTATTTTGTAAACAGTGTGTTAGTGTTTGAAATGAACAAAATATTACCAAAATGCCAATAAATCAATATATAGGGGAGAGTTGGCTAAAACTGGGTACTTAGTGTTTATATGCTCATTAAGTGGCTGGTAATTATACCTGAGTATCCATTATTTGCAAGGAAACACTATATATATATATATATATATATATATATATATATATATATATATATATATATATATAGTGCATATTAATAGTCGGATCCAAGCAATGTGAAATAAAACATTAATACTTTTCTTTCATGTTGCTAAGTACCCTGTTTTATCATACCGATAAAACGGGGTACATCAATGTCGAACATATTAGTGCAGGTATTTAGATACAAAATGAGACATATTTAATAAAAAGTGTTGTCAACGTTATTACATATGATTTATGACTTGCATTAATATTACAGTTTACTATGATACATTAACAAATACCACAATAAGGAAGTCAAATGTCATCATTATCATTTTCTGAGGATCTCATTTTTCAAAATGCCTGAAATCACAGACTCTCTGAGTATCAGTGCAAGTTATACAACACATTTATACCAAAAACAATATTCTATCGTTGGCAATAATCACAAGTGTAAGAACCAACATCATCACTGTCCATACCTGCACACTGTGCGTGTGCCCATTCATCGCACATAACACACTTAATCCACCCTTCTTCTGATTTGGAGTTTTAATACAAGTCATAGCAGAAGAGACATGCTGCATTTGTTTCCTCTTCATTAAATGTTTCAGAGTTGTCCTGAGTCATTACGGATATTTTACTGCATTTTTATTACTGTGGTGTTTGCGAGTTGTAGACTCATTAACATGTGACCTGTCTCTAGATGAATTCAGTTTTTTTTTTACTGTTTTGGGATTAGCAGTAGAACTATGCACAGATGTCTTACTTTGTGCAGCAATTAGGCCTTGTTCATTTTTATAAGGGGAGCTTGTAAGGATCACAGTTTGGCCACGTCTCCTGTTATTTTTAGTTTCAACCTTCCTCTGAGCTATAGGTATGGGTTTAATGTCTTTCGGTGACACAGCAAATGCCGATGTGGCTGTTGTGAATGCTTCGAAATCCAAAAGACACTGCGAAAATGGCCCATGAGATTCACGTTGGCTAGATGCAGGTTCAGGTGTGCTGGCCATAGGTTCATATTCAGCCATGGTAGGTTGTACCAGTGGTTGGTGGATGCTTGAAATGACCAAACTTTGCTGACGAGAAATTTCCTCTAGAGGCTTTTCAGTGGTTTCAGCAGGTTGGAACATCCAGTCAGAAAATACATTAGGATCAAGTGGAAATATCCCAGTCTTCTTGAATACATTCGCAGCTGTCTCAATTGATGCAGCTTTCATGAAAGCGGCACCAAAAAGCAGTGGCGTAGCGTGCCATCTCGGCGCCTGGGGCGGGAGACCCATTTTGCCGCCCCCATTCTATAGGTGCTTAGTTAAAATTAAATTTCACATGCAATGAGGTACCTTTTATTGAAGTTAAAATAGGATGAGTGGTTTTACAAGCGGATTCTACGGGCCTTATGAGCAGCGAAGTCAGAAATAACTTTGTCAAAATCAATATTAGCAGCCAATTCTTGTTCAATCGACAATATAGCCAAGTTTATAGTCTAGCGGAGCTCATAGTAGATCTGAGGTAATTGTGCCACTGCCCCGTTGACCCTTTAGACCCTTGGTGCGAAACTATAATTTGTGGATTTTTGGGATTTAAATTAACGGACTAATAAAACTGAAACTGGGATTTTACGTTCAGCGTGTTTCACCCAATCCCTGCCAGACCTAGAAGAAAAAAGGCGTCGACCGTTAGAAAATGATTTAACTGAGAAGGGCTTGTAAACCCATAATTTGTAATTTGCTAAATTTTTGGTATATTTATTTGCATGTTAAGGTGTGTCAATTTTTTGCTAGATTTCGCCTATGTTAATTAGTATTTACAGCGGTGATACGCCCGGTGCGTATCTATATTTGTATTTGTATTAATATGTTCTTATATATTTTTAATGCCTTTTTGGTAATTATATTTAATTTTTGGAGCTCCGAAGTATATGATCAAATTATAATTTTTTCGGGGAATTGTTAAAGTATTTTTTTAGTATTATTATATAGCTATTTTTTATAAGTAGTAATAGGGTAGGTATTTTATGATGGATGCGCCGATTTTTGATGAAACGATTTTATGATATATATATACATATATATATATATTTATTAAATGTTGTCATATAAATTTTGCGTCTTTTTAACTTGCTGCCTCCTCTCACTGTTCGCAACCTTATTAGTATTTTTTAAGCCTGCTATTAGTTTGGGTTTTAATATTTTTTTGGGTTTACCTGCGCTCGCGGTACGGGGCAATATAGGAGTTTTACTGTGTCCCGGTTCGCGGAAGTTGTTTGGTTTGCCCTGGGTTAAGGTCAAACTTTACAGTACAATGCGTAGTACTAAATTCAATGAGTGCGAAAGAGAGGCATCGACACGGGCCGACGCGTGAAACAAAAGATTTTGTATGAGTAATTAACATAATAAGGAGTGCCGCTCAACTCGGCTCGCGCGCGCCGGGCGGCGCGGCGTGATGCGATGTTGCCGTTCGTATGTAAACAAACAAACGTTATAAAGAGCTCTGTCAGTGATTTCGCAGTTTTTCTTTTAAATAAATATTAAAAAATAGTTGGTGCGCAAAATGTTAGATAAAAATGGAACATTATAGTGTGTCTGACACATGTAATGAATGAATCATAGATCAGATCTCAACCCGCTTCACCGGCGACCCGCCCCCGCGGGCTGCCGCCCGGGGGCTGCCGCCCGGGGCGGGCCGCCCCCTCCGCCCCACCCACGCTACGCCACTGCCAAAAAGTTTCCCAACTTGATTGATTGTTATTGGTCTTCCCGGGTGGGTCCGCAACCACTTCCTGGCCTCTTCGGAGTAGTAATTGCTAAGTGGAGCCATGAAGGACACATCCAAAGGTTGCATACGATGCGTGCAATGTGGGGGGAAACATAGAAGAATGATGTGGTTGTTGCGTGCCATATCGATCACCTCAATATTTTTTTGTATGTGTGGCATGCCCATCCAATAAAAGTAACACAGGCTTTTCCTCGGTAGGGTTAGAAAACTCTATGAATCGTTTGAGCCACTTCAAGAGCCTTTCATAGTAGCATCCTCAAGCGATAAACCAGTTATGGCTTTTTTCACTCTCGCTTCGAGAGTTGATTGTGGGACGCCAAACATTTTAGAAGCCTTAAGGTATCCCATTCTGGCAGCCAAAACCTCAGCAACTGCATTTTTCATAGCATCTTGAGACCAAGACTGTCTGTTGGTTTGGCGAACATAAGGCATGATGATTCACTGTCTAAATAAAATACTGTACATTAATTTGTGCCCGAAACCAAATAAATAATGGTTTGGAACTTATGGGTAACAATATGAAATGATCATTGTACTTAAAGCTATAGTTAAGAAACGGTTTGATAAAACAGGGTATAGTCGGATAAAACAGGGTACTACCCTGTTTTAACCGACCACGCAGTACCCTGTTTTGTCAGACTACGCCTTGCTACAAAATAAATTCATTTCTAAGGAAAGATGAGAAACGTACAAGTTAGTACACACACGTATTTGTAGTGCATACCACACTCATTTCTATGCCCACACACCTGTATAGTTTGACGGTTTCATTCATCTGCAGTTATCATACAAACAAAAGCCAAAAATTACATCACATCAGTCAGAAAACACACTTTTCTCAATAGACAACGCTTGACGCTGCCGACTGCCGCGCTATCTGTTGCTGGCTAGCGGTAATCGTACGAGTAATTAACTGACACGAGCAGAGATAGATGGCAGCACGGTATAGGTTTTGTCCAACTCTCCTCTAACTAAATAAGGATATTTCCTTTTGTGCCGGCGTTTCGGCACAGAATGCAACGGCTCCGATAAAAGAGCAAAACCTTTAAAAAAAATACTGAATCCCGGCTTTGGAACTGATTTTCAAAACTATAAAGTTTTCCTTGGGGTTTGTGAACTTCGGTTCGCGCCATCCGCCACGGATGGAAGCACCGTGGTTGTTAAATGTTTCCGTCCCTTGACTTCCCGCATTCATGAAATCACTCCCACCTTACCGAGAGCTAAGATGTTACACATAAATAAAAAAAAACCTTAACTTGTAGGTACGTAACCTACTGGTCATAATATGTGCAAGCTGGGTGCACAATTTAAAAACTAACAATAACATACACAGTAGGTCGTGTGGCAACCACCGTATTTTCATACCTCCTGATTCACAATAGCGCACGTATAATATAGGTCTTGCGCATAGGAGGGAAAAGAATACATTTATGTTACAGACACATGGCGCAACAGCCCATGAGAGAAGGGTATGGTGCCATTTTGGCGGGACTAGAGAACTGTTTATATTTATCAACCATAAAGTGGCAAGAAATTGTCGAGATATTGCATTGCTCAGGTGCGATTACTGCTTTAAAAATTAATTAATACTATTATTTATAAAAAGTAACTAGCAAGCAATGAATAAATGTTTCGTGGTTAGAACTGTCAACTAAAAATTTTACATAGCCTAAATTAATTTATAAAATTAATTTATAAGTTGAAAAACTGTGTTCACAAACTGATGGTCAGACATCCCGGGATAACCATTTGGCAGTCAATAGAGTTATTTATTGATACCGCTAACAGATGTCGGATACATCATCAAATTTCATTGGCTGAATTTAACAGTAATATTTCAATTGTGAACCGATTTCGCACAGATCGTGTGCACAGTCGCGTGCATAGCCAGCTGTAAACTCGCTTATGTTTTTTAGTTGTGAACTACTCAAGAGCGGATCCAGAATGACACGGGACGGCCAAATTAAATTTTCTAATATAATTTTAGTACATTTAGAACTGGAATATTTAGCATATTTTATTTGTAGTTCAAAAACATAATTTTATATATAGCACTGCAGTAAAATAATAGTTAAGTAAGTAAGTAAGTTTAGTGAATTATGATAAGAAATTAGGTGAAAATTAAAAAAAAAAATCATGGTAAAGGGGGAGGAAATGCCGCTATGACCCGGTGCGTCTGCCCAGGCACACATACGGCGTGTAGAGCTTCAGGAAAAACCATGCGATTTGGAAACTACGAAGGACATCCAACTGAGGTCTGTTTACGAAAAGCATTTAAGAGTCCGCTAAGGGCTGATAAGGAGTTTGGTTTCCGGATTAAGTTTTTAAAAATTTTTTAGAAGAGTTAAAATGACTAAAAGGTGTATTTTAAGAGATATTTTTAGGCATAAAAATCATCCCGGCTCACTACAGAGATTACAGCCTTGACGAGGCGGATTTTTTGTGTGACAGAGCATCCAAGCGGTGGGAAACGAAACTACATGCAAAGGAGCTCTAGTTCCCATAAATCTTCCTAGATGGCGCTAGTGAGCACATATCTATCAGGGAACAACACACTGCACGGAATCAAAACACCAAAACTTGTTTCCTAAGGAATTATGAAAAGATAAATTGATGTAATTACTGATAAACGGTTTTAATTTTTGTAATGGATAAACATTGTGTTTTGAAGAATTTCTTGTTTGTATAAAAAACTGAGGTGTGACCTAAATAAACTAATCAACTAATGCTACACATCTGCGTAAATAACCTACATTTGAAAATAGGATTCTTTCGAAATACCGGGACATGGAAAAAAACTCTAAAGTGTTCCAATTTTTAAATATTATAAAAAACATTGTATGAAAAAAATCTTACCATTTTTAAACCTGCAAAATTATTTTCAATAAATATTGATGTCCAACCAGAATCAAATACGTTTATAATCTGTGTAGATGTTGATAGCATCTAAATTATAATTTCAATAGTATTATATAAATCGCCAATAAATTGGTGGCGAAAAAGGTAGAATGGAAAAGGGGGGGGGGGGGGAGAATTATGTTGAATTTTTTCTAGAATTTTAGCAACCTGTTGTCAACTTTTATTAACTTTTAAGGGGGGGGGGGGGTAACATGCACCAAATAGACAAACGGCAATATTTTGTTTGTTTTATCATCTTGTTAACAAAGAGGTCATTACAGACAGTAACATAAAACTGCACAACACAAAATGCACAAATGCGGATTACTCGGGCGTCTGACTCGGGACATGTGAATAGTATGTTTCACCGGTAACGCCTGGCAGGTAGTCCACCAACTCTGCGGGTCGCACCGGCCGCTTGCCGACCTCCCAGGCTGTCCGCCGACACTACACCAGTGCTCGGTGGCGCGCCGGCGAACTACTAGCGCACTCGCCACTTCTCGGTCCCGCATGGTCTCCTGATACCACTGCAGGCGATACCGACTTCCTTGTCTCACAGACCAAGGCCGATCGATTCATTATTCAAGCACGTTAAAGAGTTCTTCTGTATGTAGTCCCATACTGAGTAATAAAATACTGTTATTTTTATTCCCTTTGAAACTATTACAGATACTAACAAAAAAAATTTCACAAGTAAAAACTAGCATTAATTAAACTATTCTATATGCAGTGGCGTAGCCAGGTTTTGTGTATGGGGGCTGTTAAGAAGCATGCCGCCCCCCCCCCCCCCCCCCCGTATTAAAGCGGGGGGTCCGGGGGCCCTCCCGGGAAAATTTGGATTTTAAGGTGTAAAATAGTGCTATTTTAGCAGTTTTCGGTACTTAAATTTAAATATTGTAATGGTAAAAATTTTATTAATTAAATATGAAATTTGTTTGAGTGATGAATAAGAAACTAATTAAAGATTTGTTGCTGGGGGGGGAGGGTTAACCCCTAACCCCCCCCCCCCCCCGGCTACGCCCCTGTGTATATGTCTGTACCTCGGAGGCATAAGACACTATGTTCACTGTTGGGGAAACTGCACTTTTAACCATTAACCTAATTACCTTTTGGCGTTCTTTCTACTGGCATACAACACTAAGATCTACTATATGTCCAAAACTCATATTTTGGGTAAAAGGAACGGAGATCAATGAGAAACACTTTACAATTCTTTAAACTACACTCATATGTCTCTGAGGTATAGAAAGAAACATTCTTTACTACAGCTATCCTGAATATTAAAAAAAACAATTGTGAACGAGTCTTTTTAGCACTCGCCAGTACCTAAGTTACGTGCAAATCCATGTGTTCTTGTTCATGTTGCAAAAAAAACTTATAATACGAAACACGTACACGAAGATTAACATACGCCTCTTTAAAATAATGCCGAGCGTGATAAATAAACTAAAAAATAAAATAGTCACCTTTCGAATACCAATTTTTTGGATGCGAATAACACAAATCCTTTCTGCGCCCGCATGAAACATTGGTTGCCACCATCAAACACAGATAGAAATTAGTAGCACGAAACAACCAGAAATTTTAAACTATTTGAAACGGCTCCGATAAAACCCAGGCTTTGGTCCTGATTTTCTACCATGAATTTTATTAAAATACTATTCAATTAGTTAAAATTCTATAAAGAAATTAATACTATTAAGTTTCCGCACACTTTCGAAGTTATACTTCTATGGCATTACTAAAATATTAACCTGAAACATTTTAAAACACTTAAGTATATTTTTGTATATATGTTTTTGCTTAAACGACTGAAATCATTATGTAAATACTCCTACAAACAAACCTTAACAAGCTGATAAAAAATTATTGTTATATAATGGTAATAACAAAGTTTTTAAAAAATCAGTGACGAGATTTGAAACACGCCCCTGGAGGTTACCAAGTGCGTGCGCTGCTGCTATGCTACTAAGACTTTTAGGAATTTATAAGAACATGTATTATAATAATTATTATGCCAGTTTTCATAGGTATTTCAAAACTTTATTTTTGACTATAACTATTATAGTTTACCAACAAATATATTCCAGGGTAGTTTCACTATCATTAAGTTTCATTTGGCACCCCATTACATTTGGTATGCACTATAATGTTTACGAAAGTAACCATATACGGATTATATTGCTACAAGTGGGTCCCCATCTATGTGACATATTTCCGTTCATCGACTTCCGTTCAATTTTCACGAAATTACTCCTACCAAATGACGTATACCGAGAGCAAACATGTTTACACATCTAAAATAATAAAAAAAAAAACCTAACTTTGCGCATGATTTTGAATTAAATTTAAAAAAAAACTTAAAACAGAAGATTATGTGAAGGTTTTCGAAAGAACATTATGTCACAGTCGGGTGCATTCACATCAGTAAATTTGGTTCAGTTTTCAGAAAATTATCGGTAAGTTGTGAACGAGACTCCACCCTGCCGAGCCATTATTTCTCAAACTTTCAAATAAACCATCTTGACCTTGACTCCTATTAAACACTCGTAAGTGGAATTAATAGAAACCGAAATAAGACACATTGATTTTATCAGTTTCCATACCGTAAGAAATTTATATCGTGCGAAATGTGAACATTTGCTTTATTTAAGACAGATAACACACAAAAAAAAATCACTTTCAGCACAGTCTACAGGAGTAGGTAGATATCGAAAAACCTATTTCTTTTGGAAATATTTTGGAAACTTCTATAACATTCTGAAACATTTTAAGAACTTAATGTAACATATTTATGTTCTCCAATATTACAAAATGATAGATTATACATTTCCTGATTTTCCATGCAACGAAAATATTATGAATGTTTTTAACTCGATGCATCTAGCATTAACTAGCTAATAACGAACTACATGTTATGCCAACTACGGTAATTATTCAATTTTTTGACCTTCAGAACCGTGGTCGAATAAAAATTTAAAAATTTACTTTGTACCAAAGTTAAAGATAATAATAAGATAGTTTAAAATAAATTCCAAGGATTTGATACTAAGAAAGTTTGGAATTTTTTTTTTAATTTCAACCACTTTTTCTACGGTAATAATTAGTTTGATAACAATTGATCCAACCAAAGTTGTAGATACAGTTTAGGATTTATACGATTTATTATAACGGATTGGCTTGTTTACTTTCAAACCTTATTATTTCCACCCCTTGAAATAATGGTCGGTTAGATAAAAGTTTTAGCAAATATCTATAAAGTTACACAAAACTTTTGGATATGGATACGTATATGGTAGTGAAATTTTATTTATTTTCTTATTACAACCTTAGTTTTTTTAACACCTTGTAATAATTGTTTGTGTTATTAAAAATTGTTTCAGACAAAAGTTTTAAGTAAAAATTATAAGATTTACAAACAATTTGAACGGATTTGATGTAGTGCTTACTAAGGGAGTAAATGAATTTATTTTCGTATTTTAACCCCATTTTATCCATCCTTTGCAGAAGTTGGTTGTATCAGAAATTGTTTCAGGCAAATGTTTTAGATAATATTGGTAGGGTTTGTAAATAATTTGAAAGAATTTGATAGTGTGGCTACTAACGGAGTTATGAATTCTTTTTATTATTCAACCGCTATTTATTCCATTCCTTTCAGTAATGGTAGGTCGTACAACAAATTATTTCAGACGAAAGTTGTAAATAATAATTCATGGTTTTGCAATAAATTAGAACGAATTTGATAGTGTGTATGGTACGGAAATTATGAATTTATTTTTAATTCTACCCATGACTTTTTAACCCCTTGCAAAAATGGTTTCAGATAAATTTATAGATAAAAAATTATAAGTTTTACAAACAATTTGAACGGCTTTTATGGTGTGATTACTAAGGTAGTTATGAACTTATTTTTGTATTTTAACCCCTCTTTATGCACCCTTAGTAGTATAGAAAAGGGGCTGCGGGCACAGGGTTCAGGATGAGGAGCGAGGATCTGACCGAGCTCTGACGTCACGTCCATCTCTAACGTCACGGCGGCCATCTTGGATGACCTTGAACTTTGACCTTGACCTTCAAAATTAGCCAAAATTTCCATTTTTTTTTAGAAAAAATGTAAACCAAAAAATTTCAAAAAAAATTGAAAAATAAAAAAATTCTCTTTTCGAGAGAAAAATTCCCGTTTCGAGGGAAAATTTCCCGTTTTAAGTCCATAAAAACTCTGGATTGTGCTAGAACTCTATCCTTGTTATACAAATGAGAAGTTCACAAGCTGACAGAAGTAGTTTTTGTAATTTTTAATTTTTTTGTATTATTTTTATTATTTTCTTTTAATTATTTTTAAATTTGTTCTGTGTTTTTCTGATATCGAAGAAAATGTGTGATGGTTTTCTCCGTGTGCTCCAGATTATTCCTGGGGTTTCTCCAAGTGGTTCCGATCAATGCATGAAGGATTGTTTACTTAATGAGTCATGTCATTTTTTTCAGAGTAAAATTTAATTAATTGAATTTCTGTTACTAAATCATCACTTGCAAAATTTTTATCAGGTGGAATTTAAACGAAAATGCCATTACTCAGCCATACATAATAAATTGCTCTGAGACATATGAGAATCACTAATAAGCAAGACGAACTTCCTTCTCCTTGGTGCTTAGCGAAGCAATCCATCTTTTGCAATTATTAGTGAGCATCCTGCGTCCCACATAAAATAACTAAATAATATTTACCTGTAAGCAGCATGTGGTGTCATCTGTTGACAATAATCGACACTACTTTAAACATGAGATAAATTTGCATGAGATAAATTAACTCTCACGACTGAATGGTGCTATTGTAGCCAATTAGAGCCATATAGTCTCGTGTCCTGGGAGCTTCGAAGTCCTGTAGCCTCGCAGTCTTGTAATCTTGTGTTCTGGAAGCTTCGTAGTCCTGCAGCCTCGCAGTCTCGTAACCTTGTAGACTCGTAATCGCATAGTTTCGTAACCTCATGGCTCGTAGTCGCGAAGTCATGATGTATTGGAGCCTCGTAGACTTGTAGTCAAATAGCGCTAGGCCTAAGACTATTTGGAGTAAATACTTTTAACGTCATTGATTGTTGGAGTCGAAGACCGTTGGAGCAAATGACTGTTGGAGGCATTGTATCCTAACGTAAAATTAACGAACGCAACCTACTGAGTTGAATGATCGTGAAAATGCGTGTCCTTTTCGTTAGATGTGCTTCCTTTTCGATGATTGTGCTTCCTTTTGTTGATTGTGCTTCCGATTGTGCGTCCTTTTCTATGAATGTGCTTCCGATTGTGCTTCCTTTTTGTTGATTGTGCTTCTAAATGTGCTTCCTTTTTGTTGATTGTGCTTCCGATTGTGCGTCCTTTTCTATGATTGTACTTCCGATTGTGCGTCCTTTTCTATGAATGTGCTTCCTTTTTGTTGAATGTGCTTCCAAATGTGTTTGATTGTTTTTTGTTGAATTTGCTTCCTTTTGTTGATTGTGCTTCCGATTGTGCGTCCTTTTATATGATTGTGCTTCCGATTGTGCGTCCTTTTCTTTGAATGTGCTTCCTTTTTGTTGAATGTGCGTCCGATTGTGCTTCCTTTTTGTTGATTGTGCTTCCAAATGTGATTCCTTTTTGTTGATTGTGATGTTGATTGTGATTCCGATTGTGCGTCCTTTTCTATGGATGCTTCCTTTTTGTTGATTGTGCGTAGTAAACTCTGTTGTGACTGAATATTTACTAGTTCAAAACCTCTTGGCGTTGCTAAAATATTTTTCAAGGTCTCTTGTCCTTTAGTATGTATAAAAAATTTCACGATGGTCTAATTGACTGTAATTAGCTAACGTCGAAGAAGGTCACGAGGTCCGGAATTGACTAGCCTATACGTTTGATATTGTTCATGACTCGTCTCGTGGTCCGGAGACACTTGGCCTGTATGTATGGCTTTGTACATGACCGGTTTAGAGGTTATTCAGATTAAAGAAAAACTAGACTTACATGTTAGGTAATGCGACAATGTATTAATTCGTCAGACAGGTATATTGTCTTGAGTTTTATTTTTGTAGAGTGAATGATTAATAAACTCCGCGAAAGGTAATGGAAAACAGAATCTAAAATTTATTTAATATTTAGTTCCACTTGTCACTGGTAAAGTAACGAACCAAGGACAGGAAATGATCGAATCAATTTGTAAATTGATTGTAATTTTTTTGGTGAATTTTGGAATTTTTCCCGAATTTATAGTTAAATAATTACACGATTCCATTATGGTGCTCAAATTTCAAGATGGCGGGCACCTCAGTAATAATAAATTATTACTGCACTCTAGCGGGTTAGAATAAAACTAGCATGATGGTAATGCACTCTATAAGACGAGTACACACACAAGATGGTGTCCTCCAGCAGACGAAAACAAGATGGTGGCAATGTCCTCTAGCAGGTGGTAGCTCCTGGTAGCATGTACTGAACATAAAATGTCGGATCCATGATGGTAGTCAAGGTCAAAGTCAATTGAAATTAGCGATTTTCAAGATGGTGGCCGTAACGAAAAGTGCAACTGTGTTTTTAAAGATTTTTATTATTTAATTGGATTGATTATTTTTAAATGATTTTTTATATTTTTCCCGATTTTTTAACATAAAAATTACGGATTTTCAAGATGGCGGACATGACATACTACCTGATGATATATATGCTATAAAAAAGTGGCGGGGGTCCATCTGCCAGCAGCCACAGTGAGGGAAGGATCGGTCGCCATTTTTTTTGCCCTCACCGGGTTCGAACCGAGGACTCCGAGCTCCGTGCCGTAAATGTATGCTTTTAAATAGTTTTTTATTAAAATTTTATTAATTAATTGTTTTTATAAATTTTAAATTTTTTTCATTAAAATCGGATAATAAATAAAGATTTTCAAGATGGCGGCCGTAACGGAAATTGCAACAGTGTCGTCATAATCCAAGATGGCGGTCATGTTATCCTTATTCCTAAAAATGGCTTATCGGAGGCTGTAGACATGGATGCTTACCCCGTTTTTAGGATTTTGAGTTCTTTCTAAGGCAAAACGACTTTTGAGGTTTTTCGAAATCCTAATTTTTTAATTGTGAAAATTTTTTCAGATTTTTTGGCGGAATTTTTTTCCGAAAAAAATGGAAATTTTGGCGAATTTGGAGGCATTTTGGGCAAATTTGGGAAATTTTTGAAGGTCAAGGTCAAAAGTCAAGGTCAAAGGTCAAGGTCATCCAAGATGGCCACCGTGACGTCACAATCCAAGATGGTGGTTCGGCACCAGGCACCACAGCCAGAAGCCAGGCGCCGGACATACTATTACACACTACTCACCCCTTGCGGGAATTAATTGCATGAAAAATATTTGACAAAAGTGTTAGATAATAATTTATGGTTTTACAATAAATTAGAATGGGTTTAATAGTGTACATGGTACGGAATAAATATTTTTTTTTTAATTCTACACCTGTTTTTTAATCCCGTCCCTGCAATGGTTTGTTTTATGAAAAAATTGTTTTAGATAAATGTTTTAGATAACAAACTCGACCGAGATATTCCATGATTATATTTTATGTATCAGTTTGGATGTGATTTGTGAAAAATTACTGCAGTTATCTTGTTCCTAAAAATGTTATATATATATATATATATATATATATATATATATATATATATATATATATATATATATTTATACATAAATTTGGTTTTGGATCTATGGGCCATGAAACAAAAAAAATATATATAAAAAATTTCCGGAAGTCGCACAACGGTAACGGCTACAATAGGTAATATTTCTTCTAAATATACCTAATATGAGTTTCAAAGTATAAGACAGAATGTCTATGGACAGCACTATTACAGTTCTAGTCATATCTAAAAATGAATCCAATTCTAAACGTCAGTGACTTCACATGGTATAAAAACTACTGAATCCAAGACGTCTTCTTTCCGGCAGCTGCGTAGAGCACGAATAATACAGAGCATCCACTCACTGTCTCGCGCGTCTCGCCCTTGGAGTCTCCTTGTTCTGTCCAAGTACGTGATATCTGTAAAAACCACTCCAAGTAAGGAGACTGCCGATTATTTTTTTTATGTACGGAAAGAAAAAGTAAATACTGGCCCAGGCTCTAATGCAGAATTTTGATGTGTAACATCTTAGCTCTTGGTATAAGGCATTTGGTGGGATTTATTTCGTGAATGTGAAGGAAGTCTAGGAACGGAAATGTTTAACGACCACGGTGCTGCCATCTGTGGCGGATGGCGCGAGCATAAAATTTACAATGACAAAGGGAAATTTTATAGTATTAACTGTTCAGTGAATTTTAACAAGATTTTAACAAGCAGTATTTTAATAGAATTCGTTGTCAAAAAACAAGTCAAAAGACAGGGTTTAGTATCTTTTTCGAGTCTTTTTCGCTTTTATCGAAGCCGTTTCAATATATAGTTTAAAATTTCGCTCTAAAAATAGAATGATTCGATAGTCGACGTAGCTACTCCGGCAGCGAATTCTAGTGGCGGTTGCGGAAGCTACATGTGATTCGGGTCCAGAAATGTAGTTGATAACAAAATTTTCGTATATTAATCACGCTCGGCATTATTTTAAAGAATTTTACGTCAAATTTTGTGTCCGAGTTTCGTATTATAAGTGTATATGCATCATGAGAACACATGAATTTGCTCATTACCTGTTAGATGTTACACATCACTGGCGAATACTAAGACTCGTTCACGTTTATTAATTTATTTATTTATTCAATCAGGAGCCAATTGATTCCTCACCTAGAGTGTTGCGCACTGCACATCATATCACTATAATCATTGCAATGGCTGTTTACTCACGAGGATTTTCACTGTCATTAAAGAAAATGTCAAATTAACATTACTGGCATTACTAACGTTCACACAATACATATTTTTACTTTTCATTACATTTTAACTCATATTGTTATGTTGATGAACGAAACAAACCCAAGCTATATTTCTTGCATCAGTTATTAAATACAACAAGGAAACAGTGAGCAGTCTCTACCAGATGTCTTATACGTAATCCGTCTAGTTCTTGTGAAGGCTGTAAGGAAAATAACTGCCTGAAACGCGGCCTTACGCAGAAAGGGGGGAAAAGGGGGTTGAAAGTCTTTTCCCGCTAATTGCTTTTAAATTCTTTCCCTTTTTATTTGTTGATTGAAATCTATTTTTTAGGTTTTTAGGGGTCCATACCCCCCCCCCCCTCCCTTCCCATCCCGGCTGAAAGGGTGTCTCTGGGCCGCAATGCTGCAATGTCTCGACAACGCCTCAAATCACTGCGGAGGGGCGCAATGCGGTAGACGCGAAAACTTTTTTTAACCAATCACACATTCCACACATCCGTGGCGTCAGCGCGACTAAAATGGCGGATGACAAGTTTACTCAAATGACCGTCAGAATACTGTTTTCGAAAGATGGTTAAACTGGCGCGTTGGTAATACTGCTATTATTTGCTTATTTTTAAAGGTTTTGTTTACCACATTTATTTGTGAAATCTCAGAAATATTTTCACCTACGCAGATATTTCTAATAGAGTATTAAATTTTAAAAATTTCAAATTTGTCGATTGAAAGAAACCTGCAAGCATTGATGTCTGTCGTATGACTGTTACGTACGTAATGACAAGAAACGTTTTACACTTAATGTTAAATTGTTTGTTGTGGAGTGAAAACCGTGTGTTCACAACAGTTCCGTGCTTCACTGTCGCGACGCGCTACTGAGGTTCCAGCACGAGGCAGCGACGGCTGGGTAGCGGCAGCGACCGCCACGTCCTCCCGCTTGCGAGTATCTCCGTGGGGCGAGTGGTCCGACTGCTGCCGCCACCACGGGAGTGGCCAAACATGGCAATTACAAATCCTTATACACGTCACCACGGGCGTAGCATGAGTTGTTTTCCCAGGAAGCGAGGACTCGGAAGCAGTCCCGGATCGCCTCGCAGACCGCCGGCGAGCTTCCATCCCAAATAGAAGATAGCAGGGCTGCTACGTAGCAGTAAGTTTTATTTTTGAGGTTTCGGCCGCGGCACAGCGATGTGTTTTTATTTTTATTTAAAAATTAATGAAATTTAAAGATTTACTGATTTAAAGTGTAGATATTTTGGGTAAATTAAGAATGTAATGTGCTCATAGTCAGTCAAATGTCTACACTTTAAATCAATACGCATTCAATTAAAAACAAATAACCACAAACACCCCCCCCCCCCCCAGGGGGGAGGGGCGCTTTACACGGCCGAGCCAGGGACATAACTAGAGGGAACACACGGAGCATGTACGCTAAGCTGGCGAGGTAATTTTTAGTATAGATGTCTACTTTTAAATATCTTAGAGCACAAAATATTCTGGCGGGCAGATAAACTTAATTGTTTGTATTAAAAGAGGATACACGTTTACTGTCAAATATTCAAAAACGGTGTATTTTTCGCGTACTACAGTGGTACATGCCACTGAATTATGGTATCAATACCATCCAGATTGTTCGTCTGGCAACACTGCAGAGGGAACCATGGAGGGAACTCCACATCCGCCACTGCCCAGTAGAGTAATTCGCCCGAGAATATCTTTTCAAGTTAGTAGCACATCTGTTCTGTCTGTTCAGTCAGTTTTGTTGTTTGCGATTATACAATCTCGTGAGCTGTTTTAACTCGTATTTATAATCTTTTTAAATCATAAAACGTGTCAAAAAGCTGTCTTGAAAAAGAAGCTCACCGGTCATTGCTCTTCTTTTCATGTTGGCTTAATGTCAATGATATGAAGAAAGAAGGTATGTTATTTTTAAATTAACTTCAATTTATAAAATAGTGGTTCGTTAAAAATGCTTTTATTTTATTTATTGTTATAAAATATGCACTAGAACTTAACTAGGGCCACATTTATGGTCTAATACTTAATTTTACATAAACAATGCTCCTGTCCGTAGGCAAACGTAAGACACTTACAGTTTGCTGCGCGTGTCTACCTGTCCATTGTTGGTAGTATAATTTTAATTCAACGCTCTGTTATATGATTAGGATGAAACTTGACATTTTTGTGTATATTTTTATTGTACTATTTATCGTATTGTCGGTTTGTGGGTATTTCTTAACAACATTCTTGGAGAAGCCCTACATTAATCGTTGTCGAGTGTATTTTTTATCCACTTAGCAGACTTCATCCTACGAACAAAGTTTCCTTTTAAAACACCGAACTACTAGATATAGTCAGCAATAATTTAGAAATATCGGTTAAGTTACCAGGAATTTCGAAATATATTTACTGGAAATTGTAAAATGGAAATATATAAAACAATCTATAACAGAACAAATACAAGAATAAAATGAAAAATATTCACATGTCTATATTTAAAAAAGAAGACTCTAATAAATAAATTCGTTTGAAAACCAAGTTTATGTTTCTGTGAACACGCTGCCTTATTGCACAGGCGTTACGCTTCAACACTATTCTAATATACAGCCAAACATGAAATTCACCCAAATTCGAATTTAAAAATACGTAATATAGCAACAGTCTACACAGAAATTACATACCTAGACTTACGATAGATCAAATATGTCGAATATCTTTGATTTTAGATGGCAGCAGTAGAAGTAAGCAGGATTCAAAATAACATTCAGTTCAAGAGAAACATGTAACCGGGCCAGAGAATGAGACGGCAAGATCCTAACAGGAAGAACTTCATTTTCACCTCAACCTTGTTTAATAATCCTGATACTCTAGAGCACTTTTCTGCATCCGAAAAGGCTGCTGGCCACTTTCCCGTATCCCTTAAATCAAAATTAATATCAGCCTCACATTGGACGAGGTCCTTTGTCGGAATTGTAGAATTTGGAAAGAAAAAAAAAAAGCTCTGATGTACTAACGATATTTATAAAATTCTGCTTAGATACAGTACATTTCTATTGTGTACAAAGGAGCTCAATCTTGACTGAAAGAGGGAAATATTTGTCGTATTTTGTGGCACGTGCAGCACATTTACTAAATTTAAATGCCTGTACCAATAGATGGGAGGTTCTAGTAAAACCTGTTACCTATCTCTCAAACTGCAGAGCAATATCAGATGGTCGACTAATTGAGAAACTGTAGCTGTAACGTATAAATAAGACTTAAGACAGGGATGAGCTGGCGACACGTGGAAAGTTTTAAGTGCATACCTTGGATTTAATCCCTAATATGAAGGTGGCTACACCAGCAGATCTTTTGCCATTAAATTATAAGAATGCACTTGAAGGTGCCTACATAACGACGGTATTGAGAATATTCCCTACAATACCAAACTCAAGCGCCTCAAATAAAAGGAGTTTTAGCAAATTAAAGATCATTAAAATTTACCTTCGGAAACTTAACAGGACAACGACTAACCAAACAAAGCATGATATCAATAGAGCACAAGTTAGTTTTAAAGTTTTCTGTTGAGGACATTGTAAAAACGTTTGCAAAAAAAAAAAGCACGTAAATTGAAGTTTTAGTTCACGCTTTCTGCATTTAATTTTTTTTCTTCCTCACACTTATAGTCTACAGATCAAGAGAGAGTGTGAAATTCTACGAATAATCCTCAAGGCAAGGACTCGAGTAAAATCTGTAATTCACATTATTAGCACTATTTATCATAATTAAATATCATGTTCTATCTGTTGATTTAGCACACAAATATTACGATATAATTTGATAAATATTTTCGTTTAATTTGTAGTATTTATGATAAGTGTGAAAGAATATAACTAACATGCTACTCTAATATTATTTGCCTATTAAATATTTTAGCATTAATATGGTATTTTATATTATACTAAAAATGAAATTACTGCAAATAAATCTATTTAACATCCAAGTGGAATTAATTTGTGGTGGCGATATGAGATGAGGTGTGTGTGGGAAGTTTTTAGGTTTTGTACGTCGGTGTGGAAAAATATGGGTTTGTGGTATTTGGTGATGAGTTCTTACCCCGGGTGGAAATCTAGTTACGTCCCTTGCCGAGACCTCAAAAATAAATTTCAATATGCTACTTAGCAAGTGGTGGCGCTGTGGCATCAGTGGTAAGACACTGAACTGGCCTACCAGGCCCTGATGTCGGTCTCGCGTTGTTTCCCTGTACCACTCCGGGCAGGTGGCGGCATGGTTCCTTCCCCAGTGTTCCTGTTGTTCTGTGTAGGTGTGTGTGACGGTCTCTAGCGCCAAATTTAACTACATGCTGTGATTATACCCGCATTTGATAGTTTTTTTTTTTTAAGAAACATATGGCCTATATTTATTGATTTTATTTTCAAATAGCTATTTTCCAGTTCACTTAAAATACATGCACAAATCTGGGTGTTTCAGTTAATATTTAAGAAATATTTAGCTTCAATGTAGAGAAGAAAAAAAAGAATCGATGATTCAAATGATAGAATTCTTTACTAGCACAAAAAATAATTTCGTAAGCATATCTACAACAGTATATGAGTGATTGAATCGAAAAAACCTTGGTTTACTTCTCACATATTTTAAAACAAAAATTGTTCCCCCTTGTTATGTTTATAAGTCATATAAGCACGCGTGTCTTCCCTCCCTCGCACGCACGAGCACGCGCGCGCGCACACATACACACGGGCGGGCGGGCGGAGGCCGGGCTCGTAATCTTATCGCCGCGACACTCCGTGACTCGCGACTCGAGACTCGAGTGTTGCTAGTTGTCTCTGTCCGCCGAGCGCGCGTGACGTCACGCGGGCTTTCGCAACTGCAGTCGCTCCGCGCAGCCGACCGCACGCCCACACGCCCACACGCCCACATCAGCGACATGCTCGGAGAGAACCAGGATTACACCCACAAAACTTCGGCTGCAGGTTCCTCACGAAAAAAATAATATTAGTACAAATAAAGGAATAGGATACTTTGTGATGCAAGGCTGTATAATTAACAAAATAAAATTGATTTTGAAAATATGTATAAAATACTTTAGGAACATAGTTGCCAGGAGCAATTATTCTGTGTAACATATACAATTGTATTTTAACGTAAAATACTATTAAAGTAATGTAAGCAAATGAACGTGTATGTGATTTGAAAATGTGTAATCAGCTATGTATGTATGTATATATATATATATATATATATATATATATATAGTTTTGAGAACATGAATTATAAAGTCTTATATAAACTGGATACGCGATAGCGAACATTGTCCCTGGAGCAATGTTGAAACCATACTTAGGTCTGAATTGCTTTTAAAAGATGGTACCTATATGCTTCCGAAGTTGAAGCTGAATCACATATGTATTGCAAATAATAGAGGAAGTGTTAAGGATGGAAAACTGCGCGTCTGAGTTATAATTAATTCAACAATTTTCTACAACCACACCAAAACGTGTTGCTACTGTAAAATGATCGGAATTAAATAACTGCGGGTGACTACTTTATATTCCAAACATTTTTCTGTTCTTATGTTAGGTCTACCTTCAATTATATGAAAGAAATAATTTTATGACAGCTACAAATTTTTCTGTTCTTGTAGAACCGTGTTTCATTATACATTATCCACACGCTTAGTCTGTGCCATCTTGAATATTTTTTTTTTTTACAAAAAAAATATTCAAAGGCATTCACCAGCCTTGAGAAACACTTAAAAGCACTTACTTTTTCGTGATGGACATACAGACGAAGTTTGTCGGTCTAGTTTTGTCTCTGTATTATCTGTATTCTGTTTCTCAAACACACGGCTTTCTCTATGCTACCAATGTGGCCTTCCGAGGTCAACATTGAACAGTTGAAAGTGTTTTTTGTCATAAATATTTTACAAGTTTTTGCTTGAAATACGGATATATAACAACGGTGAGATGAAATTACGAGTAGTGCAAAAACAAAATTACACTGTCGATGCATACGACGAATTTATACAATCTGAATCGCAAGAAAGAAAAAACAATTAGAAAAAAAAATCCGCTTGTGAGGATTCCAGAAGGTGGCGCTCACCGGCGCCGAACACCAGACTCTGCAGGAAAGGAACAAAGCTAGGATCACCTAGTACTATTCACACACTACGTATTCACGTTGAAAATTGCGGCTTTTCTCTGACACAGCCTACCTTAATATTTAATTACTTTATATAACTAATCGGGGTCAATGAATAGTAGGCTTCACTTGAAACAGAAATTTTACAACTTGATCGTAGTTTATAAGTTCATGTGGCGCGTAAATGAATGGCGGCAAGAAACGACAATACAGTTAAGGCTCAGGTTTACCTCCAAAGTTGGACGATTGAAATTTAATGTCACTCTCATTAGTTTCGACTATGGACAATTAGAAGGGATGTCACACTATTCTAGCATTGCATATTATGGTCATTGTAAATTTTTTGGTCAAATATACATACTATATGCTATTAATAAGAAATCAGGCCAATATGTATAATCAATGCTTTTCTTTAAACTAATTGTATTAATAGATATATATATATAATTAGATTAATAATCATTTTATTGGAATATGTCTTCATAAACATCTGCAAATAGAAAAAAAAAAACTAAAAGTTACACTTACTGTTCCCGCATACCAAATTATTTATTACAAGGATGCATTCAGTGAGAAATTAGCCCTTAAAGGACACACGAATAGGTACTTTCGATGCTATCACAACCTGGTGCATCGACAAAGAAATAATTTTTCGGCAGTCAATTGTTTGAGTTTGCAAATTTTTCAGGCAATCTACTTAATAAAACTCTCACACAGACTGACTGACACACAACGTACAGCTTAAACAGGTGGGTCTAGAAGCATGAAATTTTACATATAACGTAGGTAAGCACTAAGAAAGAAATTTTGATAATTCATCCCCTAAGGTTGTTAAATAGGGGATGAAAATTTGTATGGAAGTTTGTCATTTTTAAAGTTAGAAATGTGTAAATTGGTGTTTAGGCTTCTGTTTAAAATATTAAAAAATAGCTGTATCTGCGTGTTTACAATTCGTCAAAAATTAAGATCAAATACTTTTCTATCGGGCACACGGCTATATTTAAATAAATTTTTACACGTTTAAGTTAATCATTTGACATCAATAGATATATAATAACAGGATGTAGATATCAATTTTCTGGCTAATCAAGCGGCTATAATTACAATTTTACTAAACGATAGCGTTACAAAAACCACAAGGATGCACGAAAAGACGCTATATTTAATAATAAATAATGAAAAAATTTTGAAAATTATAACGAATTTACTCTCAATTTTCGACGCCTCAACAAGAATTAACATAAAAATTAATTCATTATGAACAATAATTATATTAAGAATAATAACTACATATTTTGGAATAATAAACAAAAGATTAAAAATAGTTTTTACTAAAACCATCAACAATATCGGGAAAGACTTCATCGACGATCTTCATCGACGATTTTCATCGACGATTTTCATCGACGATTTTCATCGACGATATTCATCGACGATTCTGTAACGATCATTGCAACTATTCAGAAGGCCAACCAAAATGGCTAACATCCTTTAAGGCGCACTTTTGAATGACCAGGCTACAGAGTACCTCACGGAAGTGTTGTCAAAAGCTGTGCGTCCTTCGCGCTGCAGCAACGAGGTTGAAAGTGCCACAGTAACTGGGGCGTGCAACGCAATGGACTTCACACGCCATGTTGGATTTTTTTTTTGTTAGTTCCAGATATTGATTATGAATAATTTCGTAAATTTGACAACAGAATTAAAGTTGTATACGTTACTCGCTATGAAAACACCTCTAGGCCAGTATTCTAGAATACAAAAATAAGGGTTTAGGTGTTAAATATGCTACACCTTTACGCTAGCCGTATTCCTATGCACAAAACCACTCCTAAAAATAGGTCACGCCAGTCCCTTAATTTTAGGGAATGGATTTTAGTGTCCTATCCGTGGCCTAACTGTTGCCCAAACTTCTGCGCATACGCAGAGCTGACTTTTTCGGTTATTTCTCCGAGATGGGCGGACCCACGTCTGACGCCATTAACTAGAATACATTCACTTCCATGAACAAAGGAAGACGTACCAAGTGTATCGGTGTGCCAGATGAAACTTTAAGATAATAAAACTATCCTGGAATACAGTTTTTTCACTTTAATGGTCATGATACGAAACAACCACAACTTTAAAAAAATACTTGAGGAAATTATAACAACACAATCGTAACTTTGAACACACATAGTTTCTTTTATAATTTCGTCGTGTCTCCGTGGCAGAGCGATAAAGTGCAAGGTACCCGAGAGCAGGAATAAGGCTAGTAACTAGTTCGAAACCGATAGCGGGGAATTTTTCAAAACATATTTATAAAAAGAATTATTGCATTATGTGCAATATTCATTTAAAATAAATATTACTTTAGTAATTGCTATAGTAACTTCTAATACATTATCTCGGTCTGTTTGTTTGATTATTTCGTATAAGGTGTACGAACATAAAAATAAAACATAAACACTACAAAAATGATAGTATGTACACGAATGACTATATAAATAAACAATTTTATATCCTATATGCTGTGAAATATTTTGTGAGTACAAAAACTGTTTTATCAAAAGTTGATAACAATTTTAAAAAAATATATTCGTCAGGTGTAAGCCAGACACGCTGATTTTTGCTGTCTTCCATTACTTTCTGCAAGGGAAAACAAAGTTTTGTAGAGACACGTCAAGTAGCGTGCTCGTTCCGCTATGTACAGCTGTTACTAGCCTCGCTCAGGGAACCGTTTATTAAAACGGCTGAGGAGTTTTTTCCTAACTGAATTTCGGTTCGGACACCTTCTGTAATACGGCCCGTGAGTTAGGTTACAGTTCTGTCCCAACATGGCTGTGCTTATTCGCTACAAACGTTTTTCAATGCCGCTCTTAATGACTAAGTAACGCAAAAACTATTTAAGAATATTTGTCTGATTTTTAACAAAGAGTATGCAACGTGTAAAATGTATCTGACACAAAATTTAACAACAACAAAACCTTTTAATGTTTATGGTTCATCCGTAAATAAAAAAAACAACCAAAGACTGATATTAAAATTCAATAATTCCGAATGGAGGTTGGAGCCGAACTGTAAGGAGGTTATTTCGAAAGTTCTACTTGAGAGTTCCAAATTATTTTATTTTTTACGGTTGTGACTTAACCGTGATTTATATTCAATTTCTAAATAACTATGTTTAAATGTTTATGAATGGTTACACCAATAAAATTAGTACCTGCTTTAAGAACCCTAATGACCAATCATATTTCAGATCTAGAAATTAAAGAATAAAATCATAGTTTAGGATTGCCGTTGTAAAATTGTTCAGTTTTAGGATAACATAATTGAATCGATTCAAATTAAATTTAACGGAATTGTGGAAATCTCTGTTTTTGAAGGTACTGCGAAAACTAAATTTATAGTCAGGTATATAAAAGGGAAAATGTCTACATAAATGGTTAATTAGAAACTGTTTACCGCGTGATTTCATGATCGCAGTTCATGCTAGGGTTGAAATATGATTATGTCTTTAAGATTATAAAAAATTATAAACACTTACTGACCTGATAAAACCACTTACAAAATATCATCTGTTAGTACCTATATGTAGATTTTTTTTAAAATCGTTGGCAAAACACAACATTATAAAAGCAGAATAATTTAAGAAACTACCATCTTTAGCATTTTAAAAACGTTGATAGAACATTATATTTATTTGAGTGTTTAATACATTTATGAATGGTGTAGTAACTATGCCTACGAAAAAAATATATTTTTTTAATGATTTCGCAAGGGCGAAAACGTAGCTGAAACGAAGAGAACGCGCAAAACCACGATGACCAAGCGATTATCTCGAAACAACGCCTACACGCTATTTGTATAACAAAGAATTCGCTATTTCCTAATAGTAAGGATGTGCCCTTAACCGATGAAACCTTAACTACAAATCCTTTGAATTTACGGCTGAATTTAGTGAGAAACTAGCCGTGAAGGATATCTGAATTCTTTAGCCACAAACATAACATTGTATATCAACAAATTTTATTTCTACAGTCAATTGTTTAAATTTTCAATGTTTTATACTATTTTCAGGCAATTTTTAACGCTTACATTTTCAGTCAAACATTTGTAGGGGCATTTATTTTTCGCGAAATAATCTGATCGCTGATTAGACTGCAATAATATAGGCCACGCTAACGATTGGTCCTTGTAATTGTAAGAGAATCCATTGCCATATTTGGCCGGGCCATTCAGGACGCGTTTGGTTCCGCACTGGATGGCTGTGATTGGTAGGCTGACGGTAGACGTGAGCCTGAGAGAAGCCCAGCCAACCAAGACACAAAGAAAATGCTACGTATTTTTATCACATAACTTGTCTAGAAATCTTTTCGCGAAAAGTACACGACTCTATTCATTTGACATTAACATACATACATACATAAAAGGCTGTATACATTGGTTGGCTGGCTAAGATTCAACAAAATTGGCTGGAATCCTTTAAGATGCACTTCTCAAGAATGTTTTAAGTAAAATGGTTCTTTAAGGTAGCGTTCGGAAACAGCAATTGGGTCCCATAAAATTAGATACAGTTGCAAAACCATTTACAGTTCAACAAGAATTTAAATATTATTGAAGGGTTTGAGGATTTCAGGAATGTGCTGAAAAATCAAAAGAAGTTTGAAAATAATGCACTTTTATTAATGCTTTGTGGACTACGGGGCAATTGGAAGCAGCATGCAGCATATTACTTTATGGAGCTCGCCACCAAACAACTATGCTGTTCGGTGTACAGAAGAAGTACAGAGCGAGTTGCCTACCCGTCAGGCAATTCAAATTTAGCTTTTGACACACACGCAATTCGCGAAAACAGCTTGTTTACTATAACAACCCTTCTTAGTGTTTTAGGTGTATTTGTTAATAGTACAACAGAAAAATCGATTGAAGATTAAAGTGCACTTTTCTGACAGATGACTATCAACGTTTTTCATTTGACATTTGAATATTATTTCATCATTTCTGAGGGAAAAAAATACTACTAAATGGCAAACCAGCCTAGATGTTTCAGGGGGGAAAATATACTTTATTTTATATGAAGAAATAGTTCATGTTTCATTACAGCCCAATGCCTCACACAAATCTGTCAAAGTACACTCGTTCATGCTAACTAGTGTTTGAGTTCCGTTGTTAGAATCATTATTTACCGATATTTTGCAAAGATGCAAGTAGTTTTTTATATTGCTTTTTAAATAAACTTATAGATTAAAAAATTTAAAAAAAAAAACGTTTCATCGTTGAATGAAATAAACATTTTAATTTAAGTTTTTTGTCCAACAGCCAAATAGTGCATTAAAACTCTGTATAACTAAAAAAAAGTGGGGTGTTTGATATCATGTCTTAAATTTTATATCAGTAATAACAATATGATTTGTAATATATTTTAAATCACTTATATTCGGATATAGTCAATACGTAAATGAATATGAACTTAATGGAGTGCTATGAGCGAAAAGTATTTGTTACAATGAACTTAAAATTAGTCATTAATGTTCACGTTATCTAGTTATTTCAGCTAATGCGTCAACATAACATGGAAATTTTCTTGTTATCTTAGAGCAATCAAGTTCTTCTACTAGAAGACCATCCAGTGACTTTGTGCGACTGAGAGCTACATAAGCCTGTCCGGCGATCCCAAATAAACTACTGCATAATCTACACCGCACCTTGCAACATTCGCCTTTCGGCAGTACCAAAGCTGTAATACGCTGGAAATTGAATGGCTATTGGTTTAATTATATGTACACCATCTGTGCCTAAATCACACGGACTGATGGAATGTCCGTATCATAAACTTGATAACGCCGAAAGAGTGGTCAGATAATTTCAGATATAGTACCCATATTGGCATTAAGGAACCCCGAGCATATTTTCCACCATAACCCGACCTTCTCAGAAATACTCTAAATCAAAAAGAATACAATTTTGAAATTTTAGAGGAAGAGGAAAACGAATCTCAGGCACATTTTCCACCATAACACGTTTTCGGAATCACTCTAAATCGAAAATATGTTCTTAAAATTTACCAAAATGTAGGGGCATTAGACCTCTCGCCCCCCCCCCCCCCCCCCCTCTTTCACGAACACATTTTCAACCATAACCTTACCTTTTGGATCGGAAACACTCGAAATCGAAAAAGCATTGAGTTTTAGAATTTTCGAAATTTGGGGTTTAACCCCCTCCCCCCTTTTTTTCCACGGGCACAGTCAACCTGGGGCTAATTCCCACCATGGCCCGACCTCATGGATACAAAAAAAAAAACTGGTTATTACTCATGGCTCGAAATTAGTGAAATTAAACCTCTGAAATACCCCCCCCCCCCCCTTTTTTTTCCCAACTTCCCCATAACCATAAGACCTTAAGTTATCAAAATATTGTATTGTCGGAAGTTATTTATATGTATGCAAAATTTCAACACAAACGGATGTCGAAAAGAGGGTAATAATTGAATGGAATGATTTTATTACATAGTCCATACATACATACATACATACATACATACATACATACATACATACATACATACATGCATGCATGCATGCATACATACATACATACATACTTACATACATACATACATACATACATACATGTGAAGCTAATAAAAGCATAGCAAAATGGTATCCAAAAATTATTTTTTAAGAATGTAGGGATGATATGTTCGTCGTATTTTCTCATAAACCGCAATCACATTAGCGCGACAGCAAGATATCGCATTACTGCGTACATGCTGTTTTCACCAAAATACAAAAAAAAAAATTCTGGCCGTTACATATGCACCAAACATACGACAGCCGTTCTGTTTACATACTGTTTTTCATCGGCAGGTCTGAAATAAACATATTTAAAATTTAAAATTCATTCGGGAAAACCAGTGAGCGTGAATATATTCCAAAGAATTCACAGGTAAATTTAATAAACTAAACTTTTAAAAATACAATAAGAGTAATAGTATTGCCCAGACCAGTACAACCATTTTTCAAAGGAAACAAAATGTTGAGCTTGTCGCGATATTGTAATTCCAGTACAAAGGAATCACTTCAGAGCATTTGCCCGCGTTTCCAGCGTTGCTTGGAAACACCCTGTACGTGTGTTCGTGTCTTCCCGTCGCTCTTCGCGAAGATAACGGACCGGTCGCGCGTCTCTCCCGACGTGACGTGGCGTGGCATGACGTCACGAGCCCCGTGCCGTCACGTGACGTCACGCGGCCGGCGGGGAACGGAGGCGGCCGAGCTTCGCCGATCTTGCACGTGACGGTCAGCTGCTAGGGAGGAACACGTGTTTCCGTCGTGCTGCAAGCCGCGCTGACTGCGATCTCCCCCCCCCCCCCCCCCCTTTTTCACGACGCACTAGCACATTAACTGTAGTCGCGGGCAGCCACGCTACAGGCTGCGGGACCGACCAGGGAGCTGACACAAGGCACACGCTACGAAGCACTTATCAGAAGGCTGTCCCTCAACTAATACCAACCTCGAAATAAAGCATCTACCAGTTCGATTTCCGTACCCACCCGATAGTGGCCAACCAATGTTTCACATGATGCCATAGACTGCACACTTGAAAGTTTTTTTGAGGTGAAACTTATTTGGGCGAGATGAGAGTAAAATTTCAAGGCCCAATTTTAATACAACGTTTTGGTGAATCGTTGTGAAACGTTTTTGACGCGAAAAGGACAGAGAATGGGCACTTGTTTCTAATCATTGTGTAAAATGGCATTTCAATGTTTTAAGTAGTTTAAGAATAATTAACAGTTTAATGATTTGGTTAGGTTAGTTAAGTGACCTATAAAATATAATTTTTTGTAAACGCTAGGTTAACTACGTTTAAAATATTGTTACACAACGTGTGAACGGTTGCTTACGTACGGTTCATATTTTAGATGTTACCATGAAGCCATAATATCAATATTAGTGTAAATATCTAGGAAACAAGTTCAAAATTTTAAATGATATTTTGGCTATGTTTTAATTTTGATTCTTTAAATCCTATTAACACTATTTTTTTTTAGACATTTCTTCTCTCTCTCTCTCTCTCTCTCTTTGCCATTTTACCACTAACAACATACTTACAAGTCGAGGTTTTAATTGCCAAAGAAATTTCACTTCTATAAAGTGAAATGAGTTAATTACACCCGCTCTTTTTTCAGTAACTTGATTTGTATTCTGTTGCCTGATATATATTCTGCTTGTTAGCTATTTGTAAAAAAAAATCAGGCAAAACAAATTTTCTGAATTTCACAAAATAGCTTCTATAAACTCTCCTTTTTTTAAAAAAAAAAATTTGTACATAAAGATATTAAGTTAGCGAAAAAAATATTAATACAGCGTGTGAAGCCATGCATGACTCAATATTCGGTTTGCTAAATAATAAAGCAAATTAGAATGTTCCTTGCAGGTAACGCAACACAAATATTTTCAGTTAAAAATATTTTCTTTTCAAGTCCTTTTTAGAAGATTTTATAGGATACAATGTTAATGCTCTGATTTTAATCAAACTTACCAAAACATTTCAGTTATAAACCATGTAGTCGGGGTGTCTAGCATCAGGGAAAACAGAAAATCGGAAATTACCTAGAAATTCAGTATTTTTGGAAACATCAGGAAATAGCCAGTTAAATGTGTGTACGAGTATTGTATTTTGCGTTCAGTCTTTGTTGCTCTGCTTTTTTTTTAATAGCAGAATTGCATTTATTTGTAAGTGAGGTTGAATTCAATATGTGATAGTGCCTCGAATGTGTCGTAAGAAACTGTGTGCATAGTTTCCAGGCTTTTTGTTAAAACAGTTATGTCACGATATTGGAGAATCCGTTAGTACTTTCTGACTATGTAGTGTTATGAAGTAGCGCAAAAATTTATACTGATTATTTCCAACGGAAATCTTACATTTTTTATCAGTGAAAAATTATAGAATACCTGGAGAAACTAGGTGTTTTGGTTTGTTGGCTTTGTTGGATAACCTGTGCAATGCTTCTTGACACTGGTTGGGTACCTCCCGAAACCTAATTCTAGACCACGCCCTGCACGGCATGGTGGAGTCGGTGTGAGAGCTGAGAAGCTACTTGTCTACGTCATAAAAAGACCGTGCTACAATCGAAAAAAAACATTTACACGTGGATAGTTATAGCGATAAGCACTTACACGACACAGAACTTCCACAGCAGCCTGGCTACAATGGACTTTAAACGCGTTCCTTTGGTAATCTTGGTGGTTTTATCTTGCGAAAATTAATGGTGTTGTCGTTGATCGTGAGTATCCTAGGAAAAATACTCGTATATAGCCCAGGAATCTCAACATTAAATTAGATTTAAAAAATTGGTCTGTAGTCGAAAAAAAAAAAAAGCACCGTAATGTTTATCGCGCATCTTTAATTTCTAGAAAATGTTAGACACGGCCTGGACGATACGCATTTTCCGCTTATTTATTGAATAAAGTTCTCACAGGATAACGTAATACGACATTCTGTGCTTCTGATTGTCCTACAACGTAACACAGTATTAGTAACATCACACCAATAGCCTGCAGCAAACTCTGCTGATACTGATATCGCTCTTAGTCATCGCCCCGTACAGTTGTTCCTAGTAAGATTGAATTACGTGGTATGCACAGCATTGTGTTGTGCTTGTGAAATGCTTTGATTGGTTATAGCGTAATCAGTTAGGAGGAAGTAGGAACCGTACGACTCTTGAGGTTACACCACTTCCGCTCCGAAAGATGGATTAAAATAAGTGAGACTATACTAAATTTTAAATTCACATTACCAAAAAACCAGTAGTTTTCGCACTAAGCTGGATTTGACATGAAAAAAATATATGTTTAAAAATACGAACGAGTACGGTATTATTCAAATGCACACATACATTAGTAAGTAGTAATGACATTCCTCTCTAAATAGTTGTCAAAATACACGCTCTGTACCTAAAAAAAAAAGGGGGGGGGGGGGGGCGAATCAGTAGCAAATTCTTTAATGTATAGCCACTTTGATTATTTTGTACAATTTTATAAATTTAGCTAAGACGTAATTCACATATGAAACATTTTGAAAGTTTTGCAAGGAGAGTGGTGAGGGGGTAGAACAAACGGAGGAGCTAATTACTGACGTTATCAGAATGGTTACAGAACATTACAGTAGCTGTTCGAACACACACCTCCGATAGCAGAGCGTTCCGCCGAACGCATGTGAACTGCGCGTGTACTCTGCGGCGACTGCTGTCAATGCTACGAGCACGCTTCACACGGGTGCGTTATTGCGCGTAGTCACAACTCAATACGCACTGGGACTACCCCCCATGTCGATGCAATGATTTAAATCCAAATAAAGTCAGTCATCAGACGCTTAGTTTATTCCACCTCGTCACCTCGTAGCATGTGGGCTACATTCACATGCGAGTGATCGGTGGTCATGCTCGCCAAGTCGTCGCAGTAATGTGGCGGGGGTAGTAGCATCGATCCTAGAACTGGTACCGAGTCGGTACCCAAGAAGTTATAACAACTCTGTAACACTGGAGGTTAAAAATTAAAATTTCCTAAAAACCCTGAAAAACTCAGGTTTCGACAAATTTTTTTTTTGTAAAACGAAATTATTATTGATTTAATGAATGACACACTAAAAATAAAGAGTTTAAATACGGTTAATCCAAAACTGTGTAACACATGATTTCATGCTTTCAGTGCATGCTGGGACTGCATAAAAATTTGCCATTAAGTTCATGAAAATCATTAAAAAAAAAAGACTTGTTTAGAAAAAAAGTAATTATTTATCACATATTCAAGTTTATCCATTGATCTTCGCGGCATGATTATATATATATTGGACCTGTGGTACATGATGCTTGCCGTTTTAATTTAATACGTCTAAATATCCTGTAGGTAAAAAAAACTAAAATATCACAAACAAACAAACTATGTCAGGTCATGTAGAATTTTTTCTTTAGTATATATTTTACAATCATAATTAATTGTTACATCATAAGTTTTTTATTATGTACAGAATCTTTCGACGTAATAAATTAAAACCGCAAGCATCATGTACCACAGGATCAACAAATATAGGATCATGAGAAGCCAAATTATTTACGATACTGCACCTTCGGCCTCTGTGCATAAGAGTGCGACGTGAAACAGCTACAAACAAGCTAGCATCCATGTAATGCAGACATTATCCAACACCATCTCCCCCCCCCCTCCCCCCACATCCCAGCCAAGAATCCGGTTCAGAAGTCAATTATTAAATAATGATTTGACAAGATGAAATTGACTTGGTGAAAATTCCCATTATTACTCCGTAATTCACAAATAAAATCAAAATAAACTCTACACTGCTAATCACTCGACAAAGCAGCATGCAGCGTGGCAGCTCTGGTCCAGTGCGCACGGGGAAAGCGGACAGCGGACAGGAAGCCGGGGAGAGAAGAAGAGGGGGAGAGGGGGAGAGGGGGAGAGTGGCACGCGTCTCAGCCCGGGCAGAGGCGAGGACTGACCTTGGTCACGTGATCCGGCCGCCAGACACGCACGCTCCTGGTGGGCACGGCGCGGTATTGCGCGCGCACCAGACGCGACATGCCGCCCGCTAGACGCCCGCCGACGCACTGCGCGCGAGGAGAGGGCAGGCGACACGTCACCCCGCGCCGGGGGATCTGGGTTCCCCCCTCCAACATCCGCCCTACTATTCACTCTCCCCGAGTCAGGAAGGCATGAACGCTGGTGTGACGTCGCGCACAACAACCCTGCTACCTAAACAAGCGATGCAGTCATCTTCAGGGGGGCGCAACTGAATAGCCGGAATATGGCCACTAAAAAAACTGTGCGGTTGAGAGATCAAAATTTAAGTTTTAAATTTGAGGAAAACATAGAAATTTCTTAAACATAATGAATTAAATAAAAAAGTAATTTTACAAACATTCTTAGTTCAGAATTATGGAATGGTGTATTAACGGAGTGGTGTATTGAGTATAATTGCAAACTATTATACTTTGTAAAAATGTTTTACGGTGTTGCATTATCTTGGAGGCAATTAAATAAGCATGGCTGTTATGTGTACCTACATATGCAGCTGTGTACACGTGTGTTTTTTTTTTTTTGGCAACTGAAACTGAAGTTACTTTTTTCAACACTCATACTTTGCGGTCATGCAGTTTATAAGTATTGAAACAAAATATAAAGAACTTTAACACTGTGTTTTGGTTTTTCTGTATTGGAAAATAGATAATCAAACATTTATGATGAATATTCCCAGCCCCAAACAACAAAAAAAAATCAAGGTAGCCAACATGTTCTTTCGAAAAATTAATGACTTTAAAGTTGTTAGGTTGCCTATGGATACCGCAGGGTTCGCTGATTTTCAAAGAAAATAAGAGCGTTAGAATGGAGTTGCGACTCTTTACCTTCGTTTCTTTGTGGTCATCTTTTCCTTGCCTAGTGATATGATTTCCGTGGCAGTCGACAGTTTGTATTTCAGAGTTTAGTTGTTTTTAGTGTGCATTTACTTGCCAATAATATATTACAAATATATTTTGAAATGTTGATAAAGTGTATTCCAAACTACACAGGAATGAAATTAAACTGTTATGAGTGGGGAAAACTGGATGGAGGCGCACAGCATTGGCGGTTTGCGCACTTTCCTGTGTTCTACGAACCGACTCAGCAGCTATTAGATTGTTGCGAACCTGGAAACTGTGCCGTCTATCACATGAGACCACACACAATCCTTCCTGCTAGCATCGCTGAGGTAGTCGCCTCGTCTGCACGTGCAACACCAAACATGGGCGTGTTGCAACCTGTTGCGACCTGTGATGCTTCTACGCAGACGTCCAAACGACGTGCGTCTCGTCGTCGAAGTTCAGGCATTGAATCTGTCCCAACTAGCACAGAGCCAAAGCCCAGGCGCAGACGTGGTCACAGACGTCATCGACCATGTCTCGCTAGAGATGTCGACGTCGCAGAAGATGACCGGCTCTCTTCCGTAAGTTTCGCGAGATTTAGTTACTGCTCCAATGTCAACCGGGATAGACTGTTTACCGTCAGCAGCGGGGACCTCAATGGTAGCAACGTTGATGGAGTCGGAGATTCCGATACCGGCTGCCAAGGAGACATCGATATGTGCTGTTCCAGCATCAGCTGAAGTTTCAACATCAGCATTGAATACTTCAATTAATGACGAGCGAACATCGCATCGGTGCAAATACTGTGGTGTATCATTTACTAGCACTTCAAGCGCGCGCAGACATGAAAGAAGCAGTTGTCCGAATAATTTACAGAAAAGAACAGTGTTTCAATGTGACAAGTGCAGTAAACTAATTTCACGTCTCGATAGCTTACATCGTCATTATAAACAATGCTCCGAGAAAGTTAAGTGCAAGTATAATGAACATGGTTATTGTTTTGACTCATGTGTTGTACCAGCTAATGAGAATATATAAGTGAGACCCTGGTGATATGAACTTCAGTCCGTCTCTGGCTGCGGCGATGAACGGATCGGATAGTTAGACTTGTATAACATAATAGACCAGTATCTAGCTATTCTTGAGAACTCGATGGCATCATTACCACTATCAACACCAACCTGGATCGAAGGTCTACCATCATCAGTGCAGAGCCCGATGACAACGTCGTTTACAGCTACACCTACTCTCTCAGCACAGCAGGAGATTTCGTCGTGTGTAACATCTTCCGCAGAGCAGACCTCAAAGGCTTCAGAAGTTAACATTTCAGCAGTGTTACAATGGTTGTCAACAATTCCAGTGCCATTGATGAAGGAAGGAGCATCCAACGGTGTTCCATCGCCCAACTGTACGTACTGTGAGATCAAAAACTTGAAATTACGAGATAATGTAATACACAATTGTAGTAATAACTCTGAACGCATTAAATATTAATTCAACAGGTGTTTAAGCAAGTTTAAACACTATGGAAGATTAAAACGACACCTTAGTAATTGTGATTGACTGGCTGTACATTCATCAGAATCAAGCTGTATATTTTGTAACAAAACATTAGCAAATATTCAAAGTGCAAAACAACATGAAATATAACACTGTCCTTTTAATGAAATCGATAATTCATCTTAATGTGAAAATTGTGGTGTATCAATATGTCGACCTGATAAACTGAATAGACATTTAAAGTCATGTAAAGGACTTAGTCCGTACAATAAGAAGACTGTTTGATCCGAGAAATCCACAAGACTTTAGTAATTTATCTGTGTTTTTTTGAACTTGTAGTAGTGTAGAATTTATGTATAAAATTTTATGTTTATTAAAAGAACTTGCGGTTTTTTTATTTTCTCAAACCTGTTACTACGGTGACATTTTTTTTAAATTAAAGTTGTTTCGTATCGCTCAGGGATCGAACCAAGGACGGGAATCGATCTAATCGATCTAATCAATCAGTATATTGATTACAAATTTATTTAATGAATTTTGGAATTTTTTTCATTAAAATCGGATAATGAATAAAGATTTTCAAGATGGCGTCCGTAACGATAATTGATACAGTGGTGACAATTCAAAATGTCGGGTGTGGTGTAAGATGTTTTTATTAGTTTTAATTGAGAATTTTTTAAATATATTAATAAATTACTGGTTTATTCTCGCCGGAAATCGAACCGAGGACCGAAATCGATTAAATAACTCAACATTTGAAGTAGGAAATTTTTAAAATATTTTTTTGATTTTTTTCGGAATTTCTAGCATTGAAATTACAGATTTTCAAGATGACGACCGTAACGATAATTGGAACAGTTACGTCTTAATACAAGATGGTGGTTCTGTCTCGAACAGGTGATGATATTATTACTTCAAATTTAAAAAAAAATACAAGTCCGAATATGCATGTTATTTTTATATATACCTACCTTATTTAATTCTCAGTCTGGTAAATGTCTCGATGGTCATGCGGTTAAAGGCGTATGTTTTCCAACCTAGAGATCAGAGCTGCATGGATCGAATCACATCGCTTCCAATGTATTTTGCATAAAAAATTAAGTTTAATATGTCGATAAGGACCATAATAGCTATGGTTGGTAATGGAACATCGACCTTATGTGATGAGACAGAGCGACGCTGGCGCTCTCTATGAACAAACAGCAGAAACAAAGTCGACGGTATCCAAGATGGCGGCCTCCAGTGGAACAGAAAAAAAAATCAAGAGCGACACTGGCGCTCTCTAGGAACAAACAACAGAAACTAATTCGACGGCATCCAATATGGTAGCCTCCAGCGGAACAGAAAAAAATCAATATGGCGACCAGACAAAAATTTCATCAAGAGTGAGTGGGGTGCTCGATTTAAAGATGGCGGATACAAGATGGCCTGGGTCAAGGTCAAGTCAAAGGTCAAGGTCACGGTCATCCAAGATGGCCGCCGTGACGTTAGAATCAAATATGGCGGTCAGCTCCTCTGGCTCCTTACCCTGGACCCTGGCGCCGGACCGGCTATTACATACTACTAAATCAGTATTGTTAAACAGTGTTATATGAGTATTTTTTTAGCTTTGTAATAACTAAATTTTTTTCTAAATATCTTTGGGTGCAATGAGAGTAAAATTTCATTTGCAATTTCAAGGCCGAATTTTAATATACAAAGTTTTCGTGAAACATTATTTTGAAACGTTTCGACGCCAAAGAGATATAAAAAGAGCACCTACGAGTCGCAATTTAAATTGCCAAACAAGTTTCATTTCTATCAGGTGCAATGAGTTACACGCACTCTTTTTTTTTACATTATTTAATAATTAATATTAATAAATTAGAATAAACATTCAGCATATTTCTTTTCATTATTAATTTCATTTCAACTTAATTATTTTACTAAAGTAAATAATTAATTTTATACTAGTGTTTATATTAATGTTAAATCCTGAGTAATATTTTTTTAAATTTTAAATTTAATTTATACTTTACCAGCCGTATGCCCCATTTGTTTTATCTCGCGCGAACAGAAATAAAGCGGGCTGTGCAGTGGCCGGCACGGTGGCCACACAGGCGGTGGTAATATTAGACACGTTGTTCGCCCGTGCACGAGGGGGCGTGACGGCGGGTGAAGTTCAAGGTCACAGGCGTGCACGGGCTAGCCCTCGATGGGAGGGGTTCTGGGTTCGAGTCCCAGGTAAGCCATGGGCGTGAGTTTGCATCGTGTAGTTTCGTCACTAAGTGTAGTGTATTACTGTTACTAAATCAGCACTTACAACAGTTTTATCAGATGGAATTCAAACAAAACTAATAATTACTCAGTTCAATAATATGCCTTGAAACAGCTGAGAAACACTGATATGCAGGACGAACTTCCTTATCATTGATGCTTAGCGAAACCCTCCTCTCGAGATCGTGAGTGAACATCCTGCATCCCACATAAAAAATAAATAATATTTACCTCAGCACAAAACGTGGCGATATCTGTTGGCGCGAATCGGGACTACTTGCAACAAGTTCTTTTGCATGAGATAAATTAACACTCGCAGCTGAATTGAGTCAAGACATATAGAGCCATTCAGTCTCGTAGCCTCGAAGACTTAAAGACTTGTAGCCTAGTAGCCTTGTAGCCTCGTAGACTTGTAGACTTGTAGACTTGTAGCCTCTTATACTTGTAGCATCGTAGTCTTGTAGCCACGTAGCCAAGTTGTCTCGTAAGCAAGTAAAATTTGAGCAGTTAGGCATAAGACAGCAGGCGCCAAAGACAGTTGGAAACAAAAACTTTTGGAGTCAATTACTTTTGTAGCTAATGAATTTTGGAGCCAAATACTTTTGGAGCCAAAGACTTTTGGAGCCAATGACTTTTGGACCTTAATGACTATTGGAGCCAATGACATTTATAATCAAAGACTGTTGGAGGTATTGTATTCTAGCATAAATTGGCGATCGCATCCTACTGAATTAAATGTTCGTACAAATTTACGTCCTTTTCGTTAAATGTACATAGTAGTAGTATACGAATGTATGTTCTGGAACATGGCTTCTGGCTGTGGTGCCTGTGGTGACACCCGCCATATTGGATTGTGACGTCACGGCGGCCATCTTGGATGACCTTGACCTTGACCTTTGACCTTGACCTTTAATTTGATCCTCAAAAATCGCCAAAATCCGCCAAAATTGGGCAAAATTTGCCCAAAATTCCTCAAAATTCGCCAAAATTTCCATTTTTGTGAAAAAAAATTCCGCCAAAAAATCTCAAAAAATTCCACAAATTAAAAATTTCTCTTTTCGAGGGAAAAATTTCCCGTTTCGAGGGAAAAATTCCCGTTTTTAGTCCTTAAAAATCCCAGCGGCTGAAAATTCCTAAAACTGGCTTAAGCATCCTTAACTCAAGCCTCAGTTAAGCCATTTATAGGATTATGACGTCACCGTTGCATTTTCCGTTACGCCCGCCATCTTTAACTTTTTTATTTATTATTCGATTTTAATGAAATTTTTTTAAAAATTATAAAAAAATTAAATTAATAAAATTTTAATATATTTTTTTTTAAAAATTGTACTTTTTAGACACGGAGTTCGGAGTCCTCGGTTCGAACCCGACGAGGGCAAAAAAAATTAAAAATGGCGACCGATCCTTCCTCACAGTGGCTGCAGGCAGACTGACTCCCAACACTTTTTTTTTTTTTCAAAGCATATATAACGTCACCTAGTATGACGTCATGTCCGCCATCTTGTCTTCATTGCTGGAGACCACCATCTTGTTTTCATCGGCGAGAGTGCGCTGATGCCATGTTAGTTTAATTCGTACCCGCCAGAGTGCAGTAATCATTTATTATTGCTGTGACACCCACCATCTTGAAATTTGGACGCCATCTTGGAATTTTGTAATTATTTAGCTAGAAATTCGGGAAAAATTCCAAAATTCATTAAATAAATCACTCATTAATTTACATATTGATTCGATCGATTCCTGTCCTTGGTTTGATACCCGATCGATGCAATAATGTTTAATTTTATGTAAAAAAAATAATAATTTCAATAAACCACGTTCAACATTATTAAAGAGACTTTAAATCATCTACTACCTTCATCCTATCAGACATCAAGACCACCATATTGTAAATTCGTAATTTTAATGCTAGAGATTCGGATAAAGTTCAAAATTCATTAAATAAATTTGTAATCTAAATGATGATTGATTAGATCGACTTAGGTCCTTGGTTCGATCCCTGGCCGATACAAAACAACTTTAATTTAAAAAAATACTAAAAAAGTGTTAGGTTTGAGAAAATAAAAACACCACAAGTTCTTTTAAAAAAATTTTATTACATAAATTCAATACACTACTACAAGTACAAAAAAAAAACACTGACAAATTACTAAAGCCTTTTGGATTCCTCGATTCAAACAGTCTTCTTATTGTACGGACTAAGCCTTTTACATGACTTTAAATGTCTATCCGATCCGGTCATCAACGCAGCCAGAGACGGACTGAAGTTCATATCACTTATATAGTCTCATTAGCCGGTACAAACATGAGTCAAATCAATAACCATGTTCATTATACGTCTCGGAGCATTTTTTATAATGACGATGTAAGCTATCGAGACGTGAAATTAGTTTATTGCACTTATTGCACTGAAATTGTATTCTTTGAACATTATAAGAACAACCGCTTCTTTCATGTCTGCGAGCATTTGAGGTGATAGTAAATGATACACCACAGTATTTGCACTGATGCGAAGTACGATCTTCATTTATTGAAGTATTCAATGCTGATGAAACTTCAGCTAATGGTGGAACAGTACATATCGAAGTCTCCTCCAGTGTTGTCAGAGACATTGCCAACGGGATCTGCTCCAACATCGTCGGCGCCGACATCATGGTTCCCGTAGTCGATGGTACATCCTCCATCGAGTACGACGTTAAAGTCGGCAAAGATGCCATCGAAGTCTCAAGAACAAGCAATTACACGTCTTATGCACCAGAAGAAACAAACTAGATGATCCGTACACCGTCGACGTCAGTAACAAAACTGAGCGTCCTGCTGTCTAGGACTCGCTTATATACATGCACCGTATGGAATAATACGATAGTCAAATCAAGAACATTTTACTAAAATACTAGAGTCAAAACAACATTAAAAAAATAGAAGCACCATCAAAAAAAAAGGAAGCACACTTGGAAGCACCTTCAAAAAAGGAAAAAAAAAAAAAAATTGGAAGCACCATCAAAAAAAAAAGGAAGCACACTTGGAAGCACCTTCAAAAAAGGAAAAAAAAATTGGAAGCACCGACTACGAAAAGGCAGCACATTTGGCAGCACCGACAACGAAAAGGCAGCACATTTGGAAGCATCGACAACGCAAAGGCAGCACATTTGGAAGCACCGACTACGAAAAAGCAGCACATTTGGAAGCACCGCCTACGAAAAGGCAGCACATTTGGAAGCACCGACAACGAAAAGGCAGCACATTTGAAAGCACCGACAACGAAAAGGCAGCACATTTGGAAGCACCGACTACGAAAAGGCAGCACATTTGGAAGCACCGACAACGAAAAGGCAGCACATTTGGCAGCACCGACAACGAAAAGGCAGCACATTTGGCAGCACCGACAACGAAAAGGCAGCACATTTGGCAGCACCGACAACGAAAAGGCAGCACATTTGGAAGCACCGACAACGAAAAGGCAGCACAGTTGGAAGCACCGACAACGCAAAGGCAGCACATTTGGAAGCACCGACTACGAAAAGGCATCACATTTGGAAGCACCGCCTACGAAAAGGCAGCACATTTGGAAGCTCCGACAACGAAAAGGCAGCACATTTGGAAGCACCGACAACGAAAAGGCAGCACATTTGGAAGCACCGACTACGAAAAGGCAGCACATTTGGAAGCACCGACAACGAAAAGGCAGCACATTTGGAAGCACCGACAACGAAAAGGCAGCACATTTGGAAGCACCATCATCGAAAAGGCAGCACATTTGGAAGCACCGACAACGAAAAGGCAGCACATTTGGAAGCACCGACAACGAAAAGGCAGCACATTTGGAAGCACCATCATCGAAAAGGCAGCACATTTGGAAGCTCCATCAACAAAAAAAAAAAAAAGGCAACAAGGAAGCACAAGTTACGAGATCTAAGTCTTAGAAATCAGAATACAAGAAATAAAAACATTAAATTCTTATAATTTAAATTGTTTATTTTATTGCTTTACATTATACAAATGCAAGTAAAACAAGCCATTATTGTATGTAGCCAGCATTCCTCAGTTCCTTGAGTATGAAGGATATTTCTTTGATGCACGAATAGTTTCCTGCACAAAGCGAACCATGTAGAAGTCTTAGCCGGTCAACCAATATGTTTGGATCTTTCCATGATGTGTAATCAATCTCTTCTACCACCATCTTCCTTGCATCTTTATAAATATTATGATCTCTGGTGTCTTCCATTTTACCACCAACCTCAGGGTAACTTTCATGTTTGAGACGGTGATCATCACAAGCTTGATCAGATTTATTTAATATATCACGTCGTTTCCACCGTTTCGGTCTCAGGACACCGCCACATTCTTCGATCTTGGCAGATTTAGGTGCTTCATCATAGTCTATGTCTTTGTCATCAGCCTCAGAGTCACTGTAACAATCACCGTAGAAGGAATCGTCTTCACCCAATTTTCCGTAATATTTCGATGTTGATGATGTTGAAGCGTCTTCATCGTCTTCATGCTTCCTTTTTCGGAGTCCATCATTTTTACAAAGTAGGAAAGATCTACTTGAATTCGGCTGGAATACATTCTCACTTTTCACGTTAAGGATTCTTCCATTGTCTTCATTCTTCCGTAAATCATCAACCTCCTTCAATTTAAGTTCTTTGTCGAGATCGGAAGAGCCAAGAAAATTATTGTGGTAATGCAGATCACTCTTCCTTAGGATGGTAGATTCATCGTTGTCCTCTAGCTTGTACGCAGGCTTGGCGCTACAAGTTCTTCCATGTCTTTTTAGGCTCTCTCTCCGCGTAAACGACTTGCTACATCGAACACAACTTATCATATTGCGCAGTGGATTTTTAACACAGTCATTCTTCTCGTGTTGTCTTTTATTCTTTCTCAAGATAAAATCTTTACTGCAAAACTTACACCTATGTTCTTTCGATACAGCGTCAGATCCCAAATCAGAATTCATATTAGTTACTGAGACTAATGCCAGATACCAATTGAGTGTTTTAAATTAGATTCAATACTTAAATATAAATTTTTTCATATTTCATCAGCGAGAATTAATATATCTCCTGCAAAAGTACTTTATGCATGTAGTTCTGCTTTTCAACAACAGATGTCGCCACATGTTGCTTGCAGGTAAATAATATTTAGTTATTTTATGCGGGATGCGGGATGCTCACTAACGATCGCAAAAGAAGGATGGCTTCGCTAGACTCCAAGGAAAAGGAAGTTCGTCTTGCATGTTGGTGCTCCACAGATGTCTCATGGCATAATATTAATTTGACTGAGTAATGATATGTGTTAATTCCACCTTATAAAAATATTACAAGTTTTGATTTAGTAGCAGAAATTATCGAATTAAATGTAACTCCAAATAAAATGACATGTCTCATTAGACAAAAAAAAAATCCATGCAGAGAGCGGTTTCTCAGAATAGTCAGAAACACTTGAAGAAACCACAGGAATGATTGCAAGAACACGAGAAAACCATCTAAATATTGACAAGAATATTCAGGAGCACACGGAGATAACCACCATAATATTGACAAGAATAATCGGAAGCACACGGAGAAAACCGCCACAAGTTTTCTTTGTTATCATAAAATTACAGAAAAAAATAAAAAATAAAAAAAAACACAACAAATTCAAAAACTGATTCTGGCTTGGACTAGAACTCTATCTTTGCTCAACAATGAGAAGTTCACAAGCTAGCATAATCAGTTTTTGAATTTGTTGTGTTTTTTTTTATTTTTGATTTTTTTCTGTAATTTTATGATAACAAAGAAAACTTGTGGCGGTTTTCTCCGTGTGCTTCCGATTATTCTTGTCAATATTATGGTGGTTATCTCCGTGTGCTCCTGAATATTCTTGTCAATATTTAGATGGTTTTCTCGTGTTCTTGCAATCATTCCTGTGGTTTCTTCAAGTGTTTCTGACTATTCTGAGAAACCGCTCTCTGCATGGATTTTTTTTTTGTCTAATGAGACATGTCATTTTATTTGGAGTTACATTTAATTCGATAATTTCTGCTACTAAATCAAAACTTGTAATATTTTTATAAGGTGGAATTAACACATATCATTACTCAGTCAAATTAATATTATGCCATGAGACATCTGTGGAGCACCAACATGCAAGACGAACTTCCTTTTCCTTGGAGTCTAGCGAAGCCATCCTTCTTTTGCGATCGTTAGTGAGCATCCCGCATCCCGCATAAAATAACTAAATATTATTTACCTGCAAGCAACATGTGGCGACATCTGTTGTTGAAAAGCAGAACTACATGCATAAAGTACTTTTGCAGGAGATATATTAATTCTCGCTGATGAAATATGAAAAAATTTATATTTAAGTATTGAATCTAATTTAAAACACTCAATTGGTATCTGGCATTAGTCTCAGTAACTAATATGAATTCTGATTTGGGATCTGACGCTGTATCGAAAGAACATAGGTGTAAGTTTTGCAGTAAAGATTTTATCTTGAGAAAGAATAAAAGACAACACGAGAAGAATAAAAGACAACACGAGAAGAATGACTGTGTTAAAAATCCACTGCGCAATATGATAAGTTGTGTTCGATGTAGCAAGTCGTTTACGCGGAGAGAGAGCCTAAAAAGACATGGAAGAACTTGTAGCGCCAAGCCTGCGTACAAGCTAGAGGACAACGATGAATCTACCATCCTAAGGAAGAGTGATCTGCATTACCACAATAATTTTCTTGGCTCTTCCGATCTCGACAAAGAACTTAAATTGAAGGAGGTTGATGATTTACGGAAGAATGAAGACAATGGAAGAATCCTTAACGTGAAAAGTGAGAATATATTCCAGCCGAATTCAAGTAGATCTTTCCTACTTTGTAAAAATGATGGACTCCTAAAAAGGAAGCATGAAGACGATGAAGACGCTTCAACATCATCAACATCGAAATATTACGGAAAATTGGGTGAAGACGGTTCCTTCTACGGTGATTGTTACAGTGACTCTGAGGCTGATGACAAAGACATAGACTATGATGAAGCACCTAAAGCTGCCAAGATCGAAGAATGTGGCGGTGTCCTGAGACCGAAACGGTGGAAACGACGTGATATATTAAATAAATCTGATCAAGCTTGTGATGATCACCGTCTCAAACATGAAAGTTACCCTGAGGTTGGTGGTAAAATGGAAGACACCAGAGATCATAATATTTATAAAGGTGCAAGGAAGATGGTGGTAGAAGAGATTGATTACACATCATGGAAAGATCCAAACATATTGGTTGACCGGCTAAGACTTCTACATGGTTCGCTTTGTGCAGGAAACTATTCGTGCATCAAAGAAATATCCTGCATACTCAAGGAACTGAGGAATGCTGGCTACATACAATAATGGCTTGTTTTACTTGCATTTGTATAATGTAAAGCAATAAAATAAACAATTTAAATTATAAGAATTTAATGTTTTTATTTCTTGTATTCTGATTTCTAAGACTTAGATCTCGTAACTTGTGCTTCCTTGTTGCCTTTTTTTTTTTTTTTGTTGATGGAGCTTCCAAATGTGCTGCCTTTTCGATGATGGTGCTTCCAAATGTGCTGCCTTTTCGTTGTCGGTGCTTCCAAATGTGCTGCCTTTTCGTTGTCGGTGCTTCCAAATGTGCTGCCTTTTCGATGATGGTGCTTCCAAATGTGCTGCCTTTTCGTTGTCGGTGCTTCCAAATGTGCTGCCTTTTCGTTGTCGGTGCTTCCAAATGTGCTGCCTTTTCGTAGTCGGTGCTTCCAAATGTGCTGCCTTTTCGTTGTCGGTGCTTCCAAATGTGCTGCCTTTTCGTTGTCGGAGCTTCCAAATGTGCTGCCTTTTCGTAGGCGGTGCTTCCAAATGTGATGCCTTTTCGTAGTCGGTGCTTCCAAATGTGCTGCCTTTGCGTTGTCGGTGCTTCCAACTGTGCTGCCTTTTCGTTGTCGGTGCTTCCAAATGTGCTGCCTTTTCGTTGTCGGTGCTGCCAAATGTGCTGCCTTTTCGTTGTCGGTGCTGCCAAATGTGCTGCCTTTTCGTTGTCGGTGCTGCCAAATGTGCTGCCTTTTCGTTGTCGGTGCTTCCAAATGTGCTGCCTTTTCGTAGTCGGTGCTTCCAAATGTGCTGCCTTTTCGTTGTCGGTGCTTCCAAATGTGCTGCCTTTTCGTTGTCGGTGCTTCCAAATGTGCTGCCTTTTCGTAGGCGGTGCTTCCAAATGTGCTGCTTTTTCGTAGTCGGTGCTTCCAAATGTGCTGCCTTTGCGTTGTCGATGCTTCCAAATGTGCTGCCTTTTCGTTGTCGGTGCTGCCAAATGTGCTGCCTTTTCGTAGTCGGTGCTTCCAATTTTTTTTTCCTTTTTTGAAGGTGCTTCCAAGTGTGCTTCCTTTTTTTTTGATGGTGCTTCCAATTTTTTTTTTTTTTTCCTTTTTTGAAGGTGCTTCCAAGTGTGCTTCCTTTTTTTTTGATGGTGCTTCTATTTTTTTAATGTTGTTTTGACTCTAGTATTTTAGTAAAATGTTCTTGGTTTGACTATCGTATTATTCCATATGGTGCATGTATATAAGCGAGTCCTAGACAGCAGGACGCTCAGTTTTGTTACTGACGTCGACGGTGTACGGATCATCTAGTTTGTTTCTTCTGGTGCATAAGACGTGTAATTGCTTGTTCTTGAGACTTCGATGGCATCTTTGCCGACTTTAACGTCGTACTCGATGGAGGATGTACCATCGACTACGGGAACCATGACGTCGGCGCCGACGATGTTGGAGCAGATCCCGTTGGCAACGTCTCTGACAACACTGGAGGAGACTTCGATATGTACTGTTCCACCATTAGCTGAAGTTTCATCAGCATTGAATACTTCAATAAATGAAGAGCGTACTTCGCATCAGTGCAAATACTGTGGTGTATCATTTACTATCACCTCAAATGCTCGCAGACATGAAAGAAGCGGTTGTTCTTATAATGTTCAAAGAATACAATTTCAGTGCAATAAGTGCAATAAACTAATTTCACGTCTCGATAGCTTACATCGTCATTATAAAAAATGCTCCGAGACGTATAATGAACATGGTTATTGATTTGACTCATGTTTGTACCGGCTAATGAGACTATATAAGTGATATGAACTTCAGTCCGTCTCTGGCTGCGTTGATGACCGGATCGGATAGACATTTAAAGTCATGTAAAAGGCTTAGTCCGTACAATAAGAAGACTGTTTGAATCGAGGAATCCAAAAGGCTTTAGTAATTTGTCAGTGTTTTTTTTTTGTACTTGTAGTAGTGTATTGAATTTATGTAATAAAATTTTTTTAAAAGAACTTGTGGTGTTTTTATTTTCTCAAACCTAACACTTTTTTAGTATTTTTTTAAATTAAAGTTGTTTTGTATCGGCCAGGGATCGAACCAAGGACCTAAGTCGATCTAATCAATCATCATTTAGATTACAAATTTATTTAATGAATTTTGAACTTTATCCGAATCTCTAGCATTAAAATTACGAATTTACAATATGGTGGTCTTGATGTCTGATAGGATGAAGGTAGTAGATGATTTAAAGTCTCTTTAATAATGTTGAACGTGGTTTATTGAAATTATTATTTTTTTTACATAAAATTAAACATTATTGCATCGATCGGGTATCAAACCAAGGACAGGAATCGATCGAATCAATATGTAAATTAATGAGTGATTTATTTAATGAATTTTGGAATTTTTCCCGAATTTCTAGCTAAATAATTACAAAATTCCAAGATGGCGTCCAAATTTCAAGATGGTGGGTGTCACAGCAATAATAAATGATTACTGCACTCTGGCGGGTACGAATTAAACTAACATGGCATCAGCGCACTCTCGCCGATGAAAACAAGATGGTGGTCTCCAGCAATGAAGACAAGATGGCGGACATGACGTCATACTAGGTGACGTTATATATGCTTTGAAAAAAAAAAAAAGTGTTGGGAGTCAGTCTGCCTGCAGCCACTGTGAGGAAGGATCGGTCGCCATTTTTAATTTTTTTTGCCCTCGTCGGGTTCGAACCGAGGACTCCGAACTCCGTGTCTAAAAAGTACAATTTTTAAAAAAAAATATATTAAAATTTTATTAATTTAATTTTTTTATAATTTTTAAAAAAATTTCATTAAAATCGAATAATAAATAAAAAAGTTAAAGATGGCGGGCGTAACGGAAAATGCAACGGTGACGTCATAATCCTATAAATGGCTTAACTGAGGCTTGAGTTAAGGATGCTTAAGCCAGTTTTAGGAATTTTCAGCCGCTGGGATTTTTAAGGACTAAAAACGGGAATTTTTCCCTCGAAACGGGAAATTTTTCCCTCGAAAAGAGAAATTTTTAATTTGTGGAATTTTTTGAGATTTTTTGGCGGAATTTTTTTTCACAAAAATGGAAATTTTGGCGAATTTTGAGGAATTTTGGGCAAATTTTGCCCAATTTTGGCGGATTTTGGCGATTTTTGAGGATCAAATTAAAGGTCAAGGTCAAAGGTCAAGGTCAAGGTCATCCAAGATGGCCGCCGTGACGTCACAATCCAAGATGGCGGGTGTCACCACAGGCACCACAGCCAGAAGCCATGTTCCAGAACATACATTCGTATACTACTCATAGTCAATCATGCATTATCGTATCCTACTGATGAGATCGTATACCTGCGACGAGATAGTATTCCTGTGACAATATCATATCCTGTGACAGATCGTATTCCTGCAATGAGATTGTATCCCTGTTATGAGATCGTATCCTACCAATTTGAAATTTCGTACAAATGCGAGTCCTTTTCGTTAAATGTGTTCCTTTTTAATGTTGTTTGACTTGCATATTAATGTAAATGGTGCGTGTTTTGACTCTCATATTATTCCAGCAGCCATGAGTATACATAAGCAAGGACTGAACGACGCGACTCTCAGATTGTTACTGGCAATGGCAGTGTAATGATCACCTAGTTTGTCTCATCTGGTGTATAAGTCACGTAATTACCTGTTCTTGTGAACTCTATGGCATCGTTATCATTTTTAACGTCGAACTCGATGGAAGTTTTACCATCGTCTATGGGAACCCTGACGGCAGCGACGACGATAGCAGCGCAGAACCCATTGACATCGACTGCAGAGATCTCGTCAGCGACGACGCAGATCCTGATTTAATGTGTAACATCGTCATCAACTACAATAGAGGAGACTTCAACTGGCGTGGTTCCACCAGCAGAAGAGACTAGAATTCCTGCAATGCTGTCTGCAGAGGAAACCTCGATGAACGACTTTTCACCCTCGATGGAGACTTCAATGGCTGGTGAATATTGATATTAGAAGAGACAAAATTCTGGACAAGATGTACAAGACGATGAACAAGAGATAGACAGGAAAGAGAAAAGTAAAAACGATAGACAAGAGTAAGAAAAAAAATTATAAAGAGAAAGGGAATAAATCACATAGGTAAGGCAAAGAATAAACAGTGGAAGGAAAACAATGGGAAGAAGTTGAACAATAACAAGGTAAAAAGAATGGAAAAGAGAAAAGAGGAAGGAAAAATGGACAAAGGAAAGGAAAAGATGGACAAGAGGAACTAAAAGATGGACAAGAGGAACTAAAAGATGAACAAGAGGAACTAAAAGATGGACAAGAGGAACTAAAAGATGGACAAGAGGAACTAAAAGATGGACAAGAGGAACTAAAAGATGGACAAGAGGAATCAGTGGAAGAAAAAGGACTAGATGAGGTAAAAGACAAGGGAAAGGAAAAGGACAATAAAAAAATATGAAGGAGAAAAAAGAAGTGAAAGAGGAAGGAAAAGATGGACAAGTAAGAAAAAATAACAAGAGGATGGACATAAAACTGGAATGAATGTGAACGAACCCAGGAGAAGCGAAGCAAGGCCACCCAAAAGGAGAGTGTGCAGGCAGTTAGCACTACCCCAATCTGGCACAAGTGGCACAGCCAACACTGCAATTCACACATCCATCAAGTGGGCGCGAAGGTACTTAGCATGTCTGCGTTTTTATAGATCACACACATATGCTCAGAATTCTAAATGTCGGAATGTGTCATATGACATCTTTCCAATGGCGTTCGTTGTATATTCGATTTCTTAGGATGTTCAGTGCCACAGGATATATTAAGGCCCTGCCTACCTGGCCACACATACAGTGTGCAGAGCTTCAGAAGAAACCACACAATTTGAAAACTGCTCAGGATATTAGAGTAGTGTCTGTTTACGATAAGGATTTAAGAAACGCTGGGGGCCAATTAATAGTCCTGTTTCCGGTTTTAGTTTTTAAACTGTATTTTTAGATGAGTGAAAATGGCTAAAATGTGTGTTTTCAGAATAATTTTTAGACATGAAACACCCGGTACAGATTTATTGAAAGCACCAAAGAGCCTTGTATTACATCTTTATCTTCATTTCTAAGCTATAAAATGTTATGGTTACCGCTCAAATCTCATAGGTGCCCTATGCACGACGAGAAGTCTACGCGCCAGTCCACAGTCTTGCGTTTACAGGCGATACCACGCTGGAAGCACCAAAGAGTGTCGACCTTATCATCACATCTCCCGAACACAAACACCCCTGACTGCGATATCCGAACACTTGTCCAAATGAAGAAGCGCACCGAATGGTCCACATGACACTTAGGTTGTCATCGCGGGAGTGGCAGTTTCATGACTGGCAGATCTAAGAATTTGATCTCCAAATTTGAACTTCGCGAAATCCACCGGTCATGGAACTGCCACTACCACCATGAAGTCATAAGGGTCACGTGGACTTGTCGATGTTGGAAAATAACTTGGAAAATACGTTCTGTGCAATATTTTTGTCTCGCATGCATTGCTGTCCGCAGCCCTGTACGTGAGATTCATGTCGGCCTTCTCTTGATTCACTTACGCATCACATCTAGTTGGAGATATCCCCCAATGCATGGTTGTATATCCGGAAGATGGGGGTAATAGAGGTGCATGGGAGCCGCTCCTCTTCCTTGGAATTAAGAAACCCCTCACTGAGGGGTCCTGCGAGCGCTTGCAAAATCGTGACTGTGAAACAGGTTTGATAAATGTAAATGTCAAAACTATGTTTTATGGAAAACATACTATATATTTTTAAGTTGGCCGCTTATTTATTGCATTCATACAAGCCAGGGTCACTGTTGGTATGTTGGTGGCCAAAGTTTTGAGTAGTTGTAGTGATGTGAGATTTCTGTGATTAGGAATTGTTGAATAAATAATTTTTTCCCGAATTCATTCTTTTCCTGACATTCCGCCTGTTTCTGTCTTGCTTCTCATTACTTCGTGAAACAGCACATACCACCCCTAGTGATTCAATAGGTGAGTTCCAAGCAAGTGTTAGGGTGATGTGTTCTGGTTTAGCAGGGGCAGCTACAGGGCAGGGCAAGCCGGACGCTAACTGTCCCGTGTCGAATTCTTTTAACTTCGTTTTCTTTGTTTTTCAAGTTTTCAGAGAGAAAAAAATTAATGAGAAAATCAACTATTAAATTGTAACTAGCATGCAAATTAAGGTGCTGGTCAATACCTTCAGATGTCAATTGGGTTTTTATGACTGCATAGGTATTCGAAAAAACTTTGAATGATTTTACTACCTCATTTAATGACACGATTTCAACCGAGCATTTTAAACAACCGAGTATAATTTATCAGGAACCAAATTAAATTTCTTAAGACATCAGCAAACCCATAATTCGAAATTTAAGTTTCGCCTTGGCTTAAAATGTTGTTTTAAAGAGTTTAATTTTCTAATTTTCCAGGGTGGCTATAGGTACTATTCCTTGCCGCCTTCCAGGCTCCTGGTAAGGCCCCTCCTGGTCAGATATTAGGTCCCCTCAAAAGTAAATGGACCAGGGCCCCGCGAAGTTTAGGATCGCCACTGTCGTTTAGTTGTGTTCTATCGCTTCGTAAAAAATGTGCGCTGTATACTTCATAAGTAAGATTAATAATATAGTTTTAAAATGTTGAACAGAGAAATCACCTGACCACCAGTCCACGAGGTCGGGAGCCGTGCACGCTAAGGCATCGCGCTTATGATGTGAGGGTCCTGTGTTCCCGTCCAACACATGAGCATGAGTCAAGTGATTCGGAGACCACAATTAGCTTGGAGGTTCCGGCGCGTTACGCCTCTGTGCATAGCCGTACGACGTAGAACCAGATCAAATCAATCAAACTCATTTCAAAATATTATGCAGCAACACTAGGGCTTTAGCACAACTAGAGCTTTATGTCCAGCCCATTAGCACTGCTGGAGAGTATTATATATATATATATATATATATATATATATATATATATACCCACCATGCTTTACAATGCCATGTTAAAAAATAAGTATTTTGTTTGTTTACTCTATTTATTGAAGTGCTTTTGGATACACTATATTTTTAGTTTTCCCATTCAGTGCATACACGTATAAGTCAGAAGGTTTCCCGACGCGTGAGCACACCACGTGAGATGGATTTTCCAAATTTTTCACACACACTTGTAGTGATTGTTCCTGCGCCTTGTTGATGATCATTGCAAAAGAGAGTCGCACTGGAAACTGCAAAAGTTTGAACTCGAATGGCATATCTGTCGGAATCATTTGGATGTGTGGCAACATTAAGTCTTCTCCTTTAAATTTTCCTTTTAAAATTGCAGCTTCGCCGATAATAGTCCTCATTTTATTAACTGAAAGTCTGGTATCATTGCAAAGTCGTGGTGGATTGATGTTTCGAAGAAGAATGATAGGCATACCAATTTTTAATGTATATACGTGTAGCAGCATGCCTGGCAAATTAAGTGAATTCAAAAATTCAGTTGGTTAATTTACTACTTCGTCTTGATTCATTACAGTATCGATTGACTTGTAAGTTCTCGTCTCGCTGGGTATTATGTTTTGAATGCTGAAATCGTTTCCATTGGCACTGTTGTGTTTAGCTGCTAATATAGCATGTTAACTGAGCTACTGATGACTTTTGTAATTCTGTGTGATATTTTGGAAAACCTTGTCAATCGTCTGTGTTTGCTGTGATTTTACAGAAGTTTGTTGCCAAAGTGATACATTGTGTGGATTCATCAGTCACCTTATTTTCATTTCCAATATTCAACTATTGTTTTGCGAAACATTCAGCAGATTATCATCTTATAATAGCACACGCACATTGATTTTCAAAGACAATCTCTGTACTTTTCGCCATAAAACTGACGATTTGAGACATAAGTTCACCAGCGGATGTTGAGCGCAGTATGACGGGTAGAGTTTGTCAAAAATTACCAGGTAATAAAATGAGTGTACCACCAAAGAGTTGTTCATTTTTTCTCAAATTTTTTAGTGTTCGATGAAGAGCTTCTAATGCTTTTTTTGTGGGCCATAGTGCATTCGTTCCACATAATGAGTTGACATGATTGTAGTACTTTACCCATTCCAGAATTTTTGCTGACACTAACATGTTGGTGTTTCAGTTTTTTTAATATTCAATGGCAACTTCAAAGATGAATGTGCTGTTCGACTACCATCCAAAATGGTTTTCGCAATTACAGATGATGCAATTACCAGTGCAATAATTTTTTTGTTATCATATTGTGCTGGCAGCAAGATAGAGAGTCTCGGGCTTGAAATGCTCGCCTCGGTGTAACGTCATCGACCGTCATACGCTTCTCCTTTCCCCTCCCATTAGCTGATTCTACCCCTCCGCGCATGCGAAATGTTCATCGGGCATTTTCTGGGTTGGTGACACGACTCAGCCATCTTCTAATGCTATATTCGGCGAGACATCATGTAATGATAGGTAGTGATGTTAGTCGTAAACCTCTGGGTGTGTGTGGGCAGCACAGTTGTAAGTAAAATGTAAGTTGATTTAATTGTTTATTTTGCCTTTTCTAAAATGAGTTTCGGCCAGCACTTTGAAATTATCGTTTGGAATTCAAGCCAGTTCTTTAATAATTTTGCAGATGTTCCAGATGGTCAAATGCCGGAGTTAGCATGTTATCGTTCGGGTGCAAATCCTATTTCACTTATAGTAATTTGGTTTAATGCCTGAGATTAGCGTTTTTATGGTTACAACACTTCATGTTATGTCGACCTTTATAGTGATACATATTGTTACGATTTACCGGGTTCGTAAAGGATAGCCCAATTAAAGATTTTATCACAATAAAGTTTTATTTATTGCCACTACTTATGTCACTTAAAAGTAATCTTCTAAAATGGCAAATAATCAATTGCACTAAAAAAATGTTGCTTCCCCAGTCACTCGTTTCTTACAATCCACACACCTCGCTGGGCCGCACCTCTGGTGGGTCTCCGCCGCGGGACTCCGTCGCCGTACTCCGCCGCCACCAACGCACTTGCCTTCGCCGAGGATCCGCTCGACGCCTCGCCAGGAACTTCGCTCGGGACTCCGCCGCGCCCGCGACACTATCGCCCGGAACTGAACTCTCTGCCCTGGAACCTTCGTCCAGGGACTTCGCCGCTCTATCGCCCGGAAACTCCGCCGCGGGAAAACTCCCGACTCCACTCACTCACTCACTCACTGCCCTGGAACCTTCGTCCAAGGACTTCGCCACTCTGCCGCCCCCGCGGCACTATCGCCCCGGAAACTCCGCCGCGGGAGAACTTCCGACTGAACTCCGACTCTCTGAGGCCGGCATCCTCGTCTTATATATCACAGACGCCATTTCTAGAATCCACGAGCGCGGCTGGGGCCTGTCGCGTCATTCCGCGCCGACCCGACGGCAGAAATCTCTCGAAACACATGTCGGCGGCTCGCGTAACTCCGCAGCTGTCAGGTTTCGGATGTCAAACTAACAGCGCCGCGCGTGGAGCGGAGGGCTGGAGGGAGGGGAAGCGGCGACCCAGGTGCACGCGGAACGTCTCATGTTGCGCGGCCACATGATGTCAGCCAGCTGTGCACCTGCACATGTCGCGGCCTTGCTCACGTTCGTAACAATATTGTCATTAATTCCGACTTTATGTTTAGCTATGATTTATGATTGATCGTATTCTCTGCAAGTTACTTGGCATGGTTTATGGGATATTATGGATCTTTGCTTTCGCATGACGTGTTAGCTTTGCTAAGTTGCTACAGTGCGAGGGGTCGGTATTCTTGTACACCCCTCACTTTTTCACTACCTTGTGTAATTTTCTAAGAACTATTGTGTGTTTGCGGTGTTGTGATGTGGCATATTAATTAATTGCTATTAGAAAACAGAATTTTCAATGGTCGGTAGAGGATTAGTTTGTTAATCGAGTTCGACTGCATGCAATAGGTAGATCGCATGGAAAGTGTGCTCGTGAACACGAGTTTGACTTAGTACCCGGGGTTAGCTCGCCGTTGTACATCTCTCAGCTTCACAAATAGTAAAGGGGTTCTATTCTCTTTGTGCATTTGTTTTCTGAGCTTGTAATCATTTATGATTAATGATCGTTATGCTCTGATGCATGACTTTGTAAAGCATAGTAGACTGGAGATGATGCATGTATTTATTTTGTTATACACTCATAAAGTGCACTTTGGAATTACAGCATGATGTAATTTTTTGAGACGTTCGTTGGTGTTGTATAAGTAAATAATGGTGTTCTTAGGTTTTGTTCACTCAAAGTGACTCAGGTTTTGTTAATAGTTAAAAATGATTTTGAGTAATTTCTGACTGTGTTGATGCCTGAGAATGATATGCACATGGTTAATGATTGTGTCTGAATGTAGTTAATATTATTTATTTGTGAACCCACTTAATGTTTACTTATTTGAATAGTCTCTCCCTGTATTTAAATTTTTGTACGCATTTGCTGGAAGCATTTATATCTTCTGATTACTTGTTCTTAATTGATGTAAGGCTTATTTCCAAAGTTATTAGGTGTTAGGTGCTGTCCTTGTACCTTAATGATATTTACCATTAAAAAAATTAAAGTTTTGCATTTTGAAAGAGAAAGGAACTGGGTTTTCAGATGTAGATTTTTTGTCTTCAAGTTTCTCCTTTGACATATCCAAGCATATCATGACACCAAGCACTTAATCTTTAAGTTGATTTCAGGCTTTTCATGTTTTTTGTATGTGAAGTATGTACTCAATCCCGCATTGGGTACAATATAGCTGCCAAAATAAGTGATAAGTATTGTCTGGTCCTCCAGAAAATAAAAAGCCACACTTTCTTTATTCTAATTACATGCATTATTTTGTCATACACTTCGAGTTGTTCTGGAACCTATTTCGGAAGATTTGTTTGGACAAATGTACCCAATTCGTCAACCTCAAAGTGTGTTTTTCGTAGAGTAATAATTAAACATTTAGAAACTTGTCAAGTCCGTATAAAAACACTATTCTTGCCACGCGCCTGTTTGCCCAGTTGAGAAAGGATCACAAATGGTATTTTCCACGGAGGCACGGCAATCTGGATCCACCGAGAACCCTTCGAAGAATGAGAAGTCCGTACTTAGATTGGCTGTAATTTCCAACAGCAGCGGCAGGCGGGCTGAAACGCGGCTAACAAAACTGTTTACAGCGAGCGTCGCGCCGGAGATTAAAGCCGCGGCCACACAGAAAGCTACGCTACGTTCGCGATGTTCGCTATGTTCACCGCGCCAGGTGGCCACACAGGATAGTCTAGTTCGCGTGGTCGGCGTCTCGGCCCCCAAAGGGCCCCATAGTGAATGGATCAGCCCTATGGTAATGGACGGACCGAGAAAGGCGCCGATGTGTTCGTTTGCACCCGGGCTTAAAAAAAAAGCTGTAAAGTACTCACCTAGGTGTGATACGTTCCCCTAGTCCAGCGGTCGGGGGAGGTACCGAGGTAACCCCGAGGCCCTCCAGCATACGCACGGTTGGTCTGTCATTTCTAGCCAGGGCTTCCTGCGGTCGCCGCCGGATGAGTTCAGGCACTTCCGGGCCTTAATCGTCTGTAAATATGTCGGGCCGAGATACGGCAGGTCGGAGAGTAGTCCGAGGAGACGAGGATATCCAGTGGAGTGACTCTAAAGAGTGGTGATCGGTTAGCCTGTTGGCGAACGGTCTGCCGAACTGGTGCCAAGTTGGTAGTAGAGCGGGAAGAATCCATGAAAGATTGAATGGTGTCCCGCTGAGGTTTTCTCCAAGGCCCTGGATTCTGATTGGGTAGGACTCGTACTTGGTAGTGGTGCTCCGATAGCTTGGAGCAGACTCCAAGGGTTCCCTAGCATGATGCGGAGTCGATGTGGTGAGCGACGACACAGCTCCGGTACTAGCCTGGACAGCTAGCAGAGATTGGATAGGCCTCCACCGGACCACGGGTTCACTGGGTGTTTTGAGGGGTCCCAGTGTGATGTGGGAGATCGGGGAAGGCGCCAGCAGTGCTGATAAAGTCTTAGGGCTCAGGACACAGCTAACTGTCTGGTCAGCTGAGTGTGGTTACGGGGCTGAGGCGGTGACTATGCTGGGTTGGTGGCCCCAACCACTGGTCATTGCTGAAGCCCTTATACCCTCCCAATCAAACAAAAGTGAGCGATCCCTAACAGTTGTTTTAAATAAGGTCTGGAATGTATATAAAATGAACTGGAATGCTGCTCCTACCCTACCCTATTAGGGCGCATATGTCGGAGGATGCCGTGGAATTCGAGTGATGATTCCAACGATGATATTTTGCTGGCTCTCACAGTATGTGAACGTAAAAAAAACGGTTCATGAATTTACTATAAAAAAAATAATTATAAAGTTTGATCATTTGATGAAGCAGTTGCTAGTGAGGACTAAACTAAACTTATGTATTATTTCAGAATAACTAAAACTCGGTTTGCTATAATTCCCTTGAGGTTTTAGAAAAGTAGCCGATATCCAAACGCCTGACGCCGTCGCCAACATAGGGAACATAGAGCGCACAGCGCCCTGTGTGGCCGCAGCTTAAAAGGCTAAAATCTAAAGGCTAAAAAGCTAAAAATCTCTTCCCACATTCTTGAAATCAAATTGTCGCGATACTTCTTAGAAGATGGATTATATAAATAGATATATCCTGTGCTATAGTCTGTCCCACGCTTGGACTGCATAATTGAGTAAAGTAAAAGTACCCAGCTTGTTAACATTAAACATTTTTTGTGCCATGCTTAATCGTAATAAATTTTAAAATATTTATTTTTATTTTACAATTTTTGTTAATTTATTTAGACCATTATTTAGTGTCTGTTGACGGTATTTTCATTGTTGTAACCAATCTGACAAAAATAATTCAATGCTGAACACCAATCATTACTTCACATGAGAAACTATTTGTAGCAGTCAATCACTATTAATAATATGGCATTCCATTAGATTACGCTAATTACACAAAACAGAAAAAAATTTATAATATTAAATGTTATAAAAAATCTTTCACAGATACAATTGAAACAAAGATGGTGTCCTTCAATTACGACTCCTTAGAAATAATTTCTAAAAAATCAGATGATGAACTGCATGACATACAAAAATAAATTGATTTTTTCCTTCCAAATCTTACTTTACAAACTACAATGTTTAAGATACATTTTAATATATTTTTTTTTTACTAAACAAAGATGTATCTAAAACATTTTTGCTCATGGGTGTATATATGGAAACAGAGCACACCGAAACAAGGACAGTGCTAATAGTAGAAATCGTCCATTGGAAAGAGAAAGTACATTCCCATTTAAATGGGCATTCTAAGGATGAAACCCGCTATAAGCATACTAATCGATCTGCATTCAACTCCATAATGAGAAAAATTCGATTATAAATACTTTACAAGTAAATATTTACTCAAAGTGACGATGAAAAGCTATGAACACACTACCATAGAGTAAATAAGGGTATGCCCACTACAGCATACCTTTGGTGCAGAACACTACAGTCATCAGGCAGTCTGTCGCAACGAAGTTGGAGCAGTGATTCGATGTGGTCGCCTCATTTCTGAGCGCGACAATTGGTGGCATCGTGCCACGTATGAGTCTGTGTGCATTGTTCATGTGTAACATTTTAGGTCTCGGTATAGCCTACAGCATTTGGTGGGAGTAATTTCGTGAATGCGACGGAATTCACGGAACGGAAAAGTGTAACAACCACGGTACTGCCATCTGTAGCGGACGGCTCGAGTCAAAGTTCACAAATACAAAGGGAAAAGTTATAGTATTAACTCTTTAATGAATTTTAACAACATGGGCAGTATTTTAATTAAATTCCTTGTTATGTTTCAGGTCCGAAGGGTTCTGTATTGTTTCAAGTGTTTTCTCCTTTCATCGGAACCATTTCAACATGTAGTTTAATATTTCGCTCTGCAAATAGAATGATTCTCCAGTCGACTTAGCTGTTCGGCTGCATTCTAGCGGCGGGTGCGGAAAGTACGTGCGATTCGCGTCCATAAATGTAGTTGAAAATACAATTTGCGTATAATTATCACGCTCGACATTATTTCAAAGAATTCTACGTTAAATTTCGTGTCCGAGGCTCGTATTATAAGTGTATTTGCAACATGAGAACACATCAAATTTGCTCGTTACCGTTGTTAGATGTTACACATCACTGCCGTGTATAATTTTTTCACGTAAATACATGGAAGTCAACTGCTGTCAGACAAAATGTTTCGTCGTGTCGTGTCGCGCCTCAGCCCGTGCGCGCCCGATCTATGACACGTCGGAGCGCGCTGCTGTCGCGCGAAGGCCAGACGCCAGAACGCAGACGCGTTCGTGTGGTTTGTCAGGAATGGAGCGCAGAATTGACAATTTTTTTATCGGCTGCAAAAAGTATGAAATAAAAAGCAATTAATAAAAATAACTATACAGAATCTGTTGTTTGTTTTTTTTCCACTCATTATGAATAGGTAGTCATAAGAATTTTGATCATATGTTACTAAAAATTTTACATATAATTTTATGCATGATACGGTTATGGCTGTTGAGAAAAGGAGGGGGGGGGCTTAACACAATTTACGCCCTGGGCACAGGAAAGCCTGGCTGTTGGACTCACGTGCCAGTAAAGCATCGCCCACTACATTGTTGTTTTAAAACTCCACAGCTGGTGTAGTCCACGTTATGTAACTTATTTCAAGTACGACAGTTCTCGACAGTAGTATCGTGCTGTAATCCCAACCACGCGATGGACGCGGATATTGTTCTACGCCCCGCTGTACAATGGCACGAAAACGGAGAGGATCCCCCGAAACATTTCACCATCGCGTCTGCTGCTTCCACAATGCACGGAAACGTAATTAATGGCAACTAATGAGAATGCATTTCAAGGTTAGGAAATATTTATTTAATTAAAAGTATATTATGTATCAAAATTATAGCACGAGCAGAGTTAAAAAAATAATAAAAATAAAAATCAACGAAAAACAAATAATAGAACACTAGATATTCTTGCACTTGAAATAATTTATAACGTATTTAGAACATAAACAAACATGGCAACCAGTGCAGCCAAGTACTCAGCTTCTATTGGTCGCACGGAGCAACGTAAACGGAAAAGCTCAGCCTTGCCGAGCTAATCCGTGCGGGTCCGTCTCCGTCTGCGTACTGTTGCAGAAACTCTTTTCGGTGAGATCCGTCTCCGTCTACGTGATCCATTTCCGTTTCCGTGTCATTGTAGAACGGGCCTAACCAATAACGTTCGATACATCCATAACGTCAGCGCGACATAAATGCCACGACAAACTTCCCAAATAGAAATTTGTCTTTATTTCTATCGCGTCGTGAGCGCGACGTCGGTAAATTAACGCCAGAACTTGTACTTCATGAATACTATTATTATTTACGTATTTTCGTAGGTTTGTTGCCCTAAATGTAGATAATAGTGAAATCTCTGAAAGGCGATTATGCATGGTGATTTTCTCCCTCGAACATGTCGATTACAAAAACCTGGAAGCGGTGATGTCGTTTGATTGTTGCGTATGTAACGTCGCGCGGATGAATACCATGTGTTTACAACAACGCGTCCTACGCGACGCGCTGTTGGTCTATTGTGATTCCAGCATCATTGGTACCGCTACCCATTTCCCGATTGTTACTCGCAAAACACTGATGAATATATGAAGTTGTTTACGAACACTATTGACATAGCAGTCGCGGGAAAATACGTAGACCACTGGTACCAACTAATTTTGAGAACTATCAATTGGAGACAAGTTGCATGTTAAGCCTTATCACACGATGAAAGTTTCCTTGGAAGGTCTTCCATAGTAGCAGGTAGAAGAATTAGCAGAATGCTGGCCGTTTTAATGGAAGTTTTTGTAATCGGTCGTGTTCGAATTTCTGTAGGTGGTTTCGTAGAAGGTGGAAATCGTATACAATGAGAATGAAGTGTGTCACTAGTGTTTAAAACGATAATTTATTATTATTGATTCGAAACGCGGTGAACATGCAGTAGTCGGTTGAAGCAATTACAACAATTATGATAAACACCCATGTTTATACCATACAAAAAGTACACATTAACTATCATAACAAAACCATTCGACAAGGGATAGTTTCTTCCATAGAAACATATATTCCTGCTGCCATGGCTAGTAGTTTTGCTGGAAGCTTCTAGCAGAGCCTGTATGAAACCTTCTATCGTGTGATAAAATTTTACAGCCTATTGGTATGTGAACACTATTTTCAATAAATTCACTTTTTCCCAATGCTTTGAATATTATTAAAATAAAACTATTGTGCCCTACCTGGTGTCTCAATGGTTAAAACTTATGGCTCGTGAGCCAAAGGTGCCATGTTATATTCCCGACTGAATAAGTGATTTTTAAATCACCTGGAATTTCCTTTCTAGGTGCAGGCCTGCGGAAGGACATAACAAACCTCCACGTTATCACCCCGCCTAATCTGTCCTGGTCACCCCATGCGGTGGCTGCGGTCCAACCCAGTGATCTGATCATCCATTTATCGTGGCCTCGATGTTGAGACGATTCAACAATCATCCCAAACTATGTTAGACCAGCGGTTCCCAGAAGGTGTTCCGCAGAACCCTGAGGTTCCGTGAGTCAGGACAAAATGTCATATAAAGCAGGCACAATTATTGTCAAATAACTTTCTTTGAAGGAGTTGGGGTTCCGCCAAAAAAAAAAGTCGATCATAGAGTTCCCTGGCCGAAAAAAAAAATGGGAACGGCTGCGAAAAACTGACGGTGAAAAGGAAAGGGTACCCACAATATACTATTACATGTAAATCTACAGTCCAGACACTCAAGTTACATCAATTGAGAACAACCAGGAAATTGAAGTTTCTAGTTTGCAGAACTGCTATGAATCGAGGCCAGGGTGTCGAGAGAAACCCACAAATATAATTCCCTGATATCTCCAAGTCTTTTATAATTACTCGCTGTCCAAAACAAGTAATATATACTATAAAATAATAGTTTAAAAAAACTAAAAAACATGCTTTATATAGAAAACCAAACTAAAAAATTGAAAATAAATTTTAATAAATTTGAATTAAGAATAGTGTAAAAAAATTTAATAAATATAAATTAATAATAGTGTATATAAGAATAAAATGTATTTTATTTAAAAAAAAAAGCGTGGGGTGCTTTTTAAGATATTATCGAAATGATAATCCTTCTACTCATATATGTCAATAAAATATTTATAACTATTGACACCATGCACCCCACACTTTTTTTTAAATAAAATACATTTTTTTCTTATATACACTGTTATTAATTTATATTTATTAAAAAAATTTACACTATTCTTAATTCAAATTTTCATAAAATTTATTTTCTATTTTTTTGTTTCGTTTTCTATATAAAGCATGTTTTTTAGTTTTTTAAACTATTATTTATTTTCTACTTTTTAGTTTGGTTTATTTATAATTTAAAGTGATACTTCTTTATCGACGTATGAAAGAAATTTTATAACAATATAAAAAAACTTGATAGTTATTACATCAATTTACGATTAAAGTAGATTTTGAATAAATATTGGCTGCAGTTAAAATAAAATCGATAAAATTGTTTTACTCAGAAGTGTCTCTAGATGTGGCTCAATTTTTTATTTATTACATGACTTTACTATTAAAGTGAATTTGAGTAGATATTAGCTGCTTCTAAAATATATATCCAATATAGCATGTTGAAGAACTACAGTACTCAATAATTTCAATATCCTGCTATGAAAATCAATATATTCGGGAAGTCATTGATGTTTATTCTAAGTCAGCATATCTGATGGGTGACCATCCTTTGTTTGCAAATATCTCACAATAAATTTTCTCCCATTTGTTCCAGTCCGATTCCACTGTAGGTTTCATTTGCATGCAGTTTTACCAAACTACACTGGAGTATTCTAAGAAATGTTTTAAAATTTCTATTTTCTGTTTGTCTGCTTTGATTAGGAAACGTTCACATTCTTTGTTGAAATCTTTAATCCACTGGTAAGCATTTGAGTTTCTGCCCATGAATTTCTCAATCATGAAATCTTTTGCAATTTTCCCTAAATTTTGAGTTTCAGATATAGTTTTTTTTTTCTCCAAGAATTTTTTCTAACAGTTTTTCCAATTTTTTATTTGAGCCACTAGGCATAGATTCAGCACTTTTTGTTTTTTTCCTCAATTTCTTTTGGGTAAAAATCCTTTAACTGTAAGTTTTGCTCTCTATCCAAATATGTTTTTGATATATCATCTGTCAAAGTTATCCATATTTTCCGTGTTTGATGTATTTTATTTAATGATTTACTGACCTTGGCATAGTTTGGAGTATTTGTAACTGCTTGGTGTAGATTTGCACGTTGGTGTTCAAGTGGAATTTCAAAAATCTGCCCATCAGGTGTAGCTATTGAGGTTATGCATATGGTGTTTGATTTCCCATCTGCTGTTGGTTTCACAGCAAAATCAAAACCTCAATTTTTTCCATTTTTCGTTAAATGTTTGCAGAAAATGTTGTTTTATAATAATGTTTCACTCTTGGTTAATTGGTAAAATGAAACAAAGACGTAATTGTGTTTCTATATTTAACGAAAGAAACAACATTTAAAGCCCTTATTTCAGGTTTTTTTTCTTCATATTTTTACAAATATAGATAATATTCTCCTCGAGAAAGTATATTGTTCACAATAATCATAACCCACTCTCACTTTTCATTTAATTAAATGTCACAATATTTAGTAGGCTTTGTTTATATCGCGCCAAAGACAAACTGAAAGAAAAGAGTTCGCACATGAGCGAAATGGTTTTCTTTAAAATGTGCGAACTCTTTTCTTTCAGTTTGTCTTTGGCGCGATATAAACAAAGCCTACGAAGGCTGTGTTCCAAATAGGTAAACTATCGTGCTCACGTACTCGCTCTCGGAAGTGACGTCACGAGAGTGTTGTTCCATATAGTCGAGTGCGAGCACGAGAACGAGTGCGCATATCGATTGCGTTTGAATGCATGCTCGTTGCGTACTCTCGTAACCATTGTTTGTTTACGTTTACGTCTTGACTATTGATCTAAAACAATGGCAAATGAACAATGCACGTTTCATTGTAAGTACCTGTTCGTAATTAAACAACACGCGATGTCTTCATGTGTACCTCCAGTACAATCATTGCTGCAAGGATCGTGTTATAATTAAGGTTATTTTACCCGTCTCCTGTTTATTGTCTGGACATTGCGACGTAACCGTTGCCGTCGTAAACGTCTCTGTTGTTGGTTTACTACCATTAGGGCCGCAATTGCTCCTACTGCGTGTTCCATTGTCACAAATCAAAACCTACACATAAACACACGTCGCCGCCTACCACATGGGTGTGTTTACTTTGGAGTATGGTTGTGTTCCAAATGGCGAACACGCATGGAGCATGCTCTTTGTACGCAAGTAATTGTGGGTGTGGGTGTGAGTATGAGCACGAGTGCAAGTGCGAGTGCGGATTATTTGGAACACAGCCTAAATATTGTGAAATTATATAAATTGACAAAAACCTTATTTTGCAAATTGAATAATGGAATAATCTTATCAAATTAGTGTATTGTAATCGGTCCTCGATAAATATACAAAGTTTGAATGGAATCTGGCCGTTTAAAGTGGGTCAAAATCGCACCCAAAGGAGTCGGTTACAAACATACAGGTGAAGCTAATATAAAGCGTGTAAAAACGCTCGTTACTGACTGACTATGTAACGCTGTATGAATTCTGTTTTGATGCGCTTACAGTGTAACATTTTCATTGCTCTTTGCTAACCTGTTCTTCCTAGCATTGCTGCCGAGCCCGTGGCACAAAGATAATATGCATGGGGCATAGCATCATATTTTGACGAGGCCGATAGTTTCAGCATTTTTCAGTAATAAAGTAGCGAGCCGTGGCTTAATTTGCCACGTTTGGGCCGCTTATATCTGTTTAATATAATTCGCGTTGTTGGCCTCCACTTGCCATGGATCTACCAACCACTGTTGTGTCAATTTTCCAGCGCTAATGATAGGATTAAATTGATCGTGAATAGATGTTTAGGCACATTTGAATTGTAACATGCTAATGTTGATGCGAACTCTATTCAATTTGCAGTTTAAGTTATAAAAATTTATAAGGCTCATTGCTGGTATATTTTATAAGATATTTAACTAATGAATTTAAATTAAATTGAAAATATGAGTAGTCCAGTTCCAAAACTCGCCTTGTCCTCTTTCACTGGAACAGAGAAAATCGAGAAAAACTGATATGCAAAGAGGTTGTGACATAGCCAACACACATTAGGTATGAATCATTTCAAATATTAAATTGAAATATGTTTCTTGAGGTCTTTGAAATGTAACAGTATACACAAATATTAAAATTGTTAAAATAAATTGGACAAGATGAGTTTTGGAACAATACTTTGGACAAGGTGAATTTTGGAACAGTATATAATACAAAATGAATTGTTTCGTAAGGAAAACCAGTAACAAACTATTTGATTACATTTCGTATTTTAGTAATGATACAAAATATATGTTTTATCAAAAAATAATATTTTTTCTAGTGCCTACTGAGATCCTACACTGACTGAAGTTTCTCCTTATTTTCTCATTATTGTCAACTAAAAAATATGTTGAACTATTTCAAAACATCATACTCTCAAATCTTCATCCACCATAGGTTCATCATCCTCTTCATGCACAGTTGTGTATTGTCCGGCAAGAACATCTCTATAAAATGCCAAAATTGCATTCTCCTTCCATTCAGGGCCATAGTGCTTCGACAGTAGCTTATTCACATCATTGGCTTTGGCAGCATTTGGGTGGAGTCCTAGTGGAACTATTACTGGGTTAATTTGTCGGAAACACTTGCCACGTCTGCAAATACCTTTACTTTCCATGAGTTCAGTTCGGTAATTGGGTTCCCCTCGAACGAGTACTTTACTTTCTTTTGATTTCTTCAAAATGAACTGCTTCGTGTTACAAAATTGGAAGTGCCATGAACTGGTAGGTCGCACAACTTCTGCAATAGCTGATTTCCAATAGTAGAAAGCAAAACCAGCATTGCCAGGCTTGATTACAGTTCCGAACTCTCCAAATATATCAAAATATTCTTGGGGTGACACTATCACTTCCTTTGATTTTACCCTCTTTTCAATACGACCAAAAACACGGTCTGCTGGCAGGAATGAGTGTCCAGGTACGGGGAAAATGATGTGTACTTCCTTGATGTGATGTGGTGCTTCACACTTTAACCATTTTGATACCATAACTACCATCGTACTATTTTTATTTTGGCCTCCGCAGCCGTCAGCAAAAAGCCTTATAGTTGTTATTGTGTAATCGATTCCAGTATTCTGCAAGCAGTGGTGAACACATGATTAAATTTCATTAGAGCCTTTGTGCGCATCAAGTTCTCTCCATGTGTAAATAAACGTGCTATTCGTGGTTTGTTCTGTTTTAGACGATCCTCGACAAACAGTAAAATTATACACATAGAATTGTCTGCTAAAATAGGCACTTTGATCTGGTATCTTTGGTAGTACCATATTTGTTTGGCAATCAAAAGAAAATGTGATGGTATTATCATGATTTTCTTTCAGCATATCATAGAAAGCTTTCGAACGGAGTTTGTGAACCCTAAATTCGACTCTCAACCCTTGTTTCACATGCTCATTGTTTTCAGTTTTTATTTTACCTTCAATTTCAATGCAACGAGAGCACGTTTTTACCTTCTAAAACAATGTTACATTAGACTTTATATTATGTGGACATAACCACTTTTGATTAATGCAGTTAGTTTGTTCATGGCTGCTTATAGAACAAGGCGACTTTTGAAACAGTTTTTATATATATGGACAAGGAGAGTTTTGTAACAAAAAACCTTGTGGACAAGAAGAGTTTTGGAACAGTACCTGGTTTTCAAATTGTGTCTGTTATTAGACATGGGGAGTTGTGGAACGTGTTATAATGCTATACCTATATTGCGCACTTATAAAAGCTGCACAAAACAATAAATAACTCAATTTTCCTTGGTGATGGACAAGGCGAGTTTAGGAACTGGACTACTCATAAACTCGGTGACACAACTTTGAGTTACATATGTATTATCGTATCCTTTTGGTTTAGATACAATCCGTCTCAAAACACGTACACTGTAGTGGTAGTTCTAGCACTGCGTATAAAACTTTAATTGCCGGAAAGAATGTCCTCAAGATGTAGCGATAATAGTGGCACTTCTTGGCACTATGTAGTCAGGCGGAGCTCTGGTTGGCTACTGCTGGGCGGGGGAAGGGGGAAGAATGATGTGTGAAGGCCCATAATAACAGGCACATAGACTAAATAAAGCACTAGTACAGCCTTTTCTTCTTAATAATTGTGCTACAAGATTGCAAACTCAACAAACATGACTGCGGTTTTGTCACGATTTTAATTTACAAAAAAGGATCACAAGTCTATAAATTGTGTGTGAGATTCATAAACTATTTGTATGAATGCCATTCTTCTGCGTAGGTATACCACACATGGTCAAAATACGTGTAAAATCTGTATGAGGAATGGATTTCTTCATTTGCATGTGGAGTAGCAGCCCTGCATTTTTTATAGTGCTTTGTAACATTTTATTTAGCATATATAACAATAGGAGGTTGAAGAAAAGCGTATCAGTGTTAGTCTTCTTTCCTCGTAGCATAAAACACATACAGTAGCCTACATATCAAAATACACACATTTCACAAAAATTTGTATCACCGAATGAGAATCCTTGCAGCTAGCACGCTAGTCGCTTTTACCACGCCAGGTTGTCTTCTTCGTTTTGCAAAGTCCCAAAAAGGAAAACCTAATATTTACACCAGTCATTCCGAAGCTGCATTCGTGCATGTTCAATTTTTTTTTCTCGTGTTTCTCACTCTGATTATCTAGAATCAACAATTCGAGGATTTGAATTTTTAATTCCATTTATAGGGTATTAGGTTTTAAGTTTTATGCTGGTTGGTTAAAACACTGGTAATTCTGAAGGAAAACCACTTATCTTCTGAAAATTAAAAATAAAAATTCAAAAATGTTAGTATTTTAACATTTTAAGGTTTGGTGTACATATTACATAAATGTAATATTGTAATCTGAATTCACCCAACAAACATTGGCTGCTGGAACATCTATACTACATATGGCCTAAAGTGATTCCTAAAGCTCATGCATTCCATTGAAAATGGAGCTATACAACAGTTTTATTGTAAATAATAAAGAAAGTATTTAAGATAGAACACTGAGCATGTGGATTATGTTTAATTGAAGTTCTACAACCACCGCTAATTTTATGGCTGTAGCAAAATTATTTCATTGAAATAATTGAAAGTAACACATTTATTTTTCATATATTTTTGTGATGTATGTATGTTTTGTACCTGTTATTAATTTTTTATTCTATAATTGTAATGCATAAATTTTTAATGGTATACACAATACACTAAATTATATCTGTTTTGCACAGTCAAATTGTTACACTCCCTTTCTTTTTTTTATACTTTCTTTGAACTGCTGTAGGAGTAAACATAAATAACAATCTTTCTTGCTTCAAATGATAAATTATCTATTATTAAATCATCAATTGCTTTAACACAAAAGTAATAAACAGTAAAATTTAATTTAATTAATTAAGAATCCTCTTATAATAATTACTACAATACAGTGCCATAATAACCTTCCTCTCTCTACTATGCCTTGTACAACTCAGTAATAGTCTCCTGAGGTATTCTCTCAAGCTTATTTAAGTGAATACTGATTTGCCCGCAATGCCCAAGCTATGTAAGTACGTCGAACACAGTCACAGCCCTGAGACTTGAAGAGGAAGCCGCTGCTGACCACCGCTCTGTATGTATTTCAATTTTGAATAATAAAATGTATATATTACAGAATTTAGGCATGGGAAAGCTTACAGTTTTAGTCATGACTCATGATGTGGTGTAGTACAGTGGCAAAAAGAAATGACTGCCTAAACAACGATCCAGCTCCTGGAACTATAATCGCAAAGGTGCAGCTGAGATCAAAATGTTCCCATTGCTCCCACCCCCTCAAAAGGTAGAAGCAAAGGACTGGTGAAAAAGAAAACTGCTAAGCATAACTCTCTTATTGTCCTTCGCCCAAACCATATCGGCTGTGAGTTGGAGTGAGACATGAGACGGAGAATGACCTCTGAGCTTCTGCTAATTCCTCATAGATGACAGGCTGCGGAGCGAGCGCAACACCCTCTCCGTCTGAAAGCCATCTCGCCAATGACGCGCTGGAACTAAGCTCCTGACCTCCCTACACAATAATGACGACCTACAGAGGCATCTACACTCTTTAGTGATCATTTGATACAAAATTCAATTTTTTCGGACCTGTGACCATTTTATACAGTATAACATTCACCTTAAGTGAATTAATTGGCAGACTAACAGTTATCTTTTTAAACAAATTTCATTTCACATTAAATACTAACCCAAAGCCCCAACAGAACATTTTTTTCCAACAGTCGGTTAATTTACCGGAAATGTTTCGCAACTTAGCAGGAATGAAAACTCCTACATCTTATGTTCTGGCCTTGAGATGAGTTTTTTGAGAAGCGGAAAAGTTATATGTTGTTTTGTGTGCTCTGTTTACAACACAGATAAAATGGTATTGTACTAAAAACAAATATTATTTTACACTCTCTTAGAACTTGAGGAGTGAAGGAATGACGGATACTGTTTCTGAATAGAAAGGATGTGTCCCTCACGGATGTAACATTTACTGTTTACCCGACTATTCTAACTTCAAGCTGCATTTAATGAGAAATTAGCTATGAAAAGATATCCCAATTAATTGGACGCTAACACAACCTGGTGTACCAACACCACAGACAATTGCTTACTTTTGTTTTAAATATTCACACTATTTTCAGGAAATGTTCAATCTTTACACGTTAAAGTTAATAAATTCACAGTAATAGATCAACACATAAAAGAGTGTAACCAGTATTTGACTGGCTAAGCAGCAGACTATTTTACATTGGTTCTAAAAGATAGCACCACAAAATAGGTCACAAGGATGCATGAATGCATGACAGACTGTACTGATTCTATAATGGCTGACTTCTTTAAGAGGCACATTTAAACTATCCTTTAGGCTAAATGAGTAGGCAATCGGAAACAGCATGAGAATCAAACCATAACAGCATTGATCAAACTTTTAAAACTCAGGAGCCACTGAATAAAACAAAACTTTAGAATGGCTAATTCAGTATCTTTCACGGTAAACAGAGTGATAAGTTCCATGAGTAATGGGTATTTTTGTTTTTGCTCCAGGCTGCTATCATTTTCGCCATTTAGAATTTTTTGACTACAACATATTAGGACTACATTTCATGGAAATAGTGATAATTCCTAAAATTAAATCAACAAATTTACTCACTGATAAATGTTAACAAAATTATTTCCTTAAAATTTGCCAGTTTCTTCACAAAATTTGTCCATGCAGTACAAACTTAAAAGTATGTAAAAGGTGATGTTTCTTGCATCATATTCGACCATGCCATATTGCTCAAATATACAACTGCAGCATTGCAAGATGAAAAAATACTGAACCCAAATACACTTAAGGAACAACTTTTTGGTTGGCACTGACAGTTGTGTCTGTGGGTCCAACCATTTGACTTAAGTTCCCTGACCTAACACATAGAATTTGAAACATTTTCAATTCTTCCTGAAATAAAATGTTCCTGAATTTTTCTAGACACTTTTAACGGATGGTAACTAACCCATGGGACAGAGAATAGGCCAACCTACTCAGAACATCACCACAAAAAACTAGTTACGTATCATATCAGCAGTCACGTTACCTTATTACTGAACACAAGGGCATAACCTGGTGTCAGAGCCGGGAGGCGCACGATAGGCCATGCCCCCTAGGAGTACCATTTTCAGGCAGCACGCACCAGTTGGCTGATCCTGGAACAAGTGACGAAGCACCGTCACTCCCGTAGTCACTTTATAATTTTTAAGTCATGCCAGGAGAAATCATAAGCAAATGCTCTCTACTGATGACAACTTAGATTTGATGAAATTATGTCATCTGGAATAAGCTGAGGAAAGGATTCGTTAGTAAAAACAAGCATCCTCCTTCACGAAATCTGGTTGCACCACTGAGAGTAGTGCCTTGAACCAGTAAAAACTAGGCGGGATATGTAAATAGAGAAGAATACTAGAAAATGATTGAAATTTTACATGAGTAGGCCTAATTATTTATATCGGCCAAGTTAATAAGTTCTTGATGTATTTGAAAACCATATTCTTTTATTAAAAATACACTTCTGATGTGATTTCAATATAACAGTTTTATGTAGAGCAAAAATTCTTTTATATGACATGCTCAGCACCAAAGTCATGCCGGATTAGCGATTACACCAAATTATTAAATGTCAATATATAGTGTAACAGGAAAACAACATTTGAAATATGAAATGTAATCCTCTATAAAACAGGTAACACTGCACTGAAATAAGAACTTACAGTAAGGAGCAAACTTAAAACACCGGCAGTGCTTTAATGCAATGCAGTAGCCAAGGTCTAATGCTGGAATTTTAAAAAAATGTGAATGCAAGTGGCTTGATAAGTGCTAGATTGCAGAAATTGCCTATTCATAAATTTAAGATAAAAAAACATTTCACTTTAACAAATTTAAAAAAAAAAATTTTAAAGGCTCAAACAAAATAAACTTTTATTTTCACGATAAGCATCTTGAACTAGGTAAAATATGGGATATTTTACTGTAGGCCTTTAATCATATCAACCCTGGAAATACGCAGTTTACAAACTATAAACTCTATGCCAATCACTACAACGTTCATCAACTTTGCTGACAGTTCAGACAAACATGTTCACCATGCTTTTCCTACAGTCTCCTGTTTAGTTGTTTATATATTTATTTGTGTTTTTTTAATACATACAAACCAAACTCAGTACTGGGCTGGTTCACAATTTGTTGTATTTTAAGAGTACAAAAACTACAAATAAATTAATTTTTAACACTGAAAATATTACAGCATTCTACAAGAACAATATTACAGAGAGAAAAACAATACATACAAACACAACATGAAAACTGTAACATAAAAATTATATCAGCATAGTTAGGTACTTTACAAAACTACCAAAAAAAACTTTTATGAATACATACAATATATTGAACCTTGTGAATATTATGTGGTCATAATTGACTGGGTATGGTTCACATTTCTGCCATCTCTCACGTGCTTCTTTGGAATGTAGTTTACAAGGAATGATTGATTAGCTGTTTCAATTTACTATAAGGCCCGGTATAACATAATAAGTACTTCAGTAAATGCAACCATTTTTTCTTTTCATTTTTTATCATTATTTTATTTAAGGGCTATTTATATATTTTTAACAGATATTCACATAGTGTATTATCATAGTGTACGAAGGTGCCAAAGTCTGCGTTATTATCACATCTTGCGCGACTTTTTATACCCATGATATTAGTATTACATGAAGTGAATATCTTTTGAAAATATTTTTGGCAGAATTACAAATGCAAGGAAGGTATCGAGTAATTCAGGCATGACCTTTCACCAGACAGGATTACTGGCAGGTCCACAAACATGCTTACGTTGAGCGCACATTTTCATTTGTGCTCTTACGCCATACTGGGCTAGAATATATTTGTGACATTGGGGGTTTCAACCAAGCATTTTCACTGCAACATAGTACAGAAGAGTTGTATTACTTCATATTTCACATTCAATGCAAAGGTTTTCCTACACAATGCTTAGAGAAGGTTTTTAAATCCACTTTTAACAATTTTTTTTTACAAACCATTTCTAAACCAAATTACAAAAAAAAAACCATAATATCCTAGTAGCATGCTAATTATATTTCCCTGAGAAAAGAAAAAAGGCACACAAATTCTCAAAAAACTATCTTTTAGTTACAAAGATTTTTAATGCTGACAGGGAGAAAATTGTTTTGATGCCACTAATTATTCATTGACCACATATAGACAGTATAATGTTAAAAGACTTATAATCAATCATGACATAAATAAAATTAAAGTGTCTGTCTGTGAATGATTAAATATTTCATATTTAAAATTTTCCTGTTAGCAGCTTAGAAATCTAAACAAAATCTATTGTTAAAAATTTTGTCTGTCTTTCCGAAAATGTTAAACTTAAATGCAGATGATGTTATGACTATTAATCCAAACAAGTTTTAGATCATGTCTCAGTATGTACTAATTTAGTCCTATATTTCTCTATCGTATCTCAAATGGTTCCGAAGATACTATGATAATGATATATCAACAACTTATTCCAGTGAAACATTACAATGCAGTCACAACTATACACATTTTATTTTCTGTACATTTTGTATATTAATAAACAATGATTTATTGTCAATATTATTATCTAAATAACAGTGAGTTATTTTTCCAAACGAACAAAGTCATGGGCACAGCTTAGTATGCTATAAAATGTTACAAAAATGAAATTCCCACAGTATGCTTAGTTATATAAACTAAGCTTGAAGAGAGAGTGGAATTAATTATATTATACATCATAAACAACCTTTCAACAACAAAAGATAATAGTTGTATTAATTTCCAGTGAGTTATTATCATATCCAATGATCGTGTGCAGTATTTACAAGGGTTGTCTGAAAAGTTTCCGACTTCAACATGAAGATGGCAACACTCGTCAACGAAAATTGGGGAATGTGTTTAGTCATGTTTTGGAATATACTGTCTGAAATTTCAGCCATTTTGGACGAGCAGTTGTTTTTTTAACAAATGTTTGCATGAGTCTCTGCATAATAGTTATTTACGAACGTGATGGCCTCCTCATTCGAAAAAATGTCTGTCCTCTGAGTGCAACTTAAAGCCTAGGGAACAAAAAAAAATGTAAATTGGGTTTAGATCTGGTGAGTTAGGAGGGTGGTCAAGCAGTTCAAACCGCAGTTCGTAGATTTTCACCATGGCAACCGCTGAGGTGTGAGCTGGTGCATTGTTCTGGTGAAACAAATTTTTTTGTTTCTGCAAATGTGACATTTTTCTGCAATTTCTGCCTTCAGCTTGTCAAGTAATGATGCATAGTTATGTTATTCTTTTTCCAAATTTTTTTTTATTTTTTCTTGAGCCAAAAGAACAGTCTTTGCATTTTTTGGAGCTGATTCTCCCTTCACTGCTTTTGGTGTCGCAGACGTTCATCGTCACCCGAGCTGGTGTGGCCATGTTTGAATTCAGCTGCCCGAAATATCCCTGTGGTAAATGATGGCGCAGAGTCGCCGTGCACACCGTCCAACTCGTCTTCAATTAGTGTAGGCGTATTGCCTTTCAAAAACAAATATTTAATGATACTTCAATAAACATTTTTTTCATTTTCACAAAAATATGCGCATCAACTCACGAAAACTATGGTTAAAAAATCAATTCACGTCCAAAATGGCTGAAATTTCAGACAGTATATTCCAAAACATGACTAAACACATTCCCCAATTTTCATTGACGTGTGCTGCCATATTCATGTTGAGGTCGGAAACTTTTCAGACAACCCTCGTATCTACATGTTATGTCATTCTACCGCATTGCTAGTAGAAAGTGATCCGGTGAATAGGGATAAAACCAAATTAATACCAAATTGTAAATCAATACACCCCGAATCACCAAAATACTACACAAAACATGAAATGGAACAAAATTTACCTCAATTACCTAATTTTGTCTATATGAAAGGAATTAAATTTGTAAATTTTTGTTTGAGCATTTAAAATTTTTTTAACAATTACATATTACTAGGTACAAAAATGTATTTATTATCTGATGCAAAGTTTTTTCTTAGTATACTGGAAAAGTAAAAAGTAAAATAAAAAACAGTTTTATTTTTGCTGCAATGACTGCGTCAGAAAGAAATTATAAACATGCAATCAATTTATGTAATTTTTCCCACCTGAGCCACTGCAAAAAATTTATGTAATTTTAGTAGCAGCTACAATAACATGTCTTGTTTTGATAAATAAAAAGGGATAATTGCCAATTTTGAGAGATTTCATATATTTATGCATGATAGTAATGTAAAACACTCATAAAAAACTATAACAATAACTTCAATTTTTTTTACAATGAACATGGTCAAAACATAAAACCATAAAATCTTGGTTCTACCTATTGCTATAGCTAATGGCAGCTTTAGACAAATCTTATTGTACAGAGTATAAGTATTATATGTATTATAAACTCAAAAACCTTATTTTGTTGCTTGTATGTTCTAACAAGTTTTTAAGAGCATCATTTTTTTTATTAAATTATTTTAAAGCAAACATTGAACAGTGTCACAAGCTTTCTTAGGCAAGTTCCATTTTGTGAAAGAGACATTAAGAAAAAACCATACGAAAACAAACATTTTTGCTTTGACACACTCTTTTGTGAGTGCATGTCTTCAGGGCCGGCGCATCCATATAGGCGAACTAGGCAACCGCCTAGGGCGCCAAGTAGCTGGGGGCGGCGCAGCACGACACATAACAGCTGATATAATATGTTTAACGATTATTGAAACTAGATGAAAATGGATTTTTGTAACAGATTGGAATAGTTTTATTGATATAAGTAATTATTTAAAGTCCACGGTGACCTGTTTGTGATTTGTAATAAGAAAAAATGAAAAAAAACACAAGCCTGCTTACATTTGATTGCTGACAAAATATTAGGCTTACGTGATGTATTTTGAGGCAAGGAAATTTTTTTTCGGTCTCCGGTGGGGGGGGGGGGGGGGGGGGGGGGGGGGGGGGCATTAAGGTTTTTCGCCTAGGGCACCAATTTACCTTGCACCGGCCCTGCATGTCTTTATACCAGCGTAATATAAAATTCACTTTTGTCCATTTCTTACTTAATTCAAATTCATTTTTGATGTTTTTGCTGACATTATACAATTTAATATTTTTTAAGAAAATATTATTTTTGAGTTATGTATGTAGGTGGAAAGTATGTTCCTAGTGTCAAAGATCTGAAATATGACATTCCAAATTTTACAATATGTAAAAACTGTGTACTCTACCTTCAAAACTCATGGGTCAGCTCTTGCAGAAATAATATATAAATTCAAATTTCATTAATTAAAATCATAAACAAAATTAATTCATGCAGCACACCAACAAAATTATCATTTGTCGATTCTGTTAACTGTGACTCCAGATACGTCAAACACTCACAAAAGTGTCAAATGCATGTTTCACAAAAAATTTTGAACAATCTCTTCTTAGAAAATATATATAAAACTCAAAATGTAGTTATGCTATGGATAGAACATTATTCTTAATTAGAAACGGAGTTGAGAATACTTCATCAAAAACATTTCACAGTCTTTATAAACAATCTTTATAAGTTCTGGAGATAGTGCCTATGCAGTGCTAAACTCTAAATAGCCCCATATCAAGTCTCAGGCCATCAATGATTCAACATTAAAAAAAATTTATTTCACTTATATTGATTTTTTGTCTAATGGACAATGATTTCTTACAGATGACAAACTGACATACAAGGTAGCGAAATTCGAAGAGTCGGTGATGCCATATAGTAAGAAACTACCCCAACACTTGCCAGGAAAGATTTCAGGAAACCAAAGAAAACTGAAATTTGGATGGTATGACAGGGGCTGGAACTCCAATGCAAGTCCAGCATTTTACAGTTGTGCCAACTCGCTTGGTATGCACCCAAGTGAATGACTGAACAGATCTTCCTGCTTGTCCACAAAAGGCTCCAGAATGTCTACAATGTATGAGAAAATGTAAGGCAATGCCCCAATCCCCCTAGTGCTCCCCGCTGATCCACAGCCATAGCAGTTGCGACACAAGGCCCCTGGGCAGGGGGTGAGTCTCCCAATGAGACCCTAGTTAGGCAAACCCTCTGCTGGACAAGTGGCAGTCACTGAAAGAGTAATAGTTCCACATCACGTACCCAGGTCTTGATATTGCTGGCTTGTTATAATATACCGTGATCCTGTGGTACATGATGCTTGCTGTTTAAATTTAGTATGTTGAAAGATCCTAGCCGAACAAAAACTCCATTATCACAATACAAACAAATTACCTATGTTAGGTCTTGTGGTAAATTATTCTTTCATATTTAACTTATCATCATAATTCATTGTTGTATCACAAGCTTTGTTATGTCAAGCATCTTTTGACATAAAAATTGAAAACAGCAAGCATCATGTGCCTCAGGATCAATGTATTATGCATTCCTGTGCTTGGCTTATAAGAATGTAAGATTGATAATGATGTGATGCCATCATGGTTATGTCATCAGTACTGTTATGGAATCGCAAAGTAGATTACTCCCAATAATTTCACCACTTTTTGGCCTTTATGTTCATAAATTATAACTTAAGTATCTATTTTGTTTAAAGAAAACAAATGCTAAAGTTGTGGTGGTTAACATAGTTTCTCTAAAAAATAGACATGAATTTTTGGTTGGGAGTAGTCTAGCTCCCGATACCATAACAATATTGATGACATCACCAACATGGCAGCATTGATGTTTGCTAATGCAGGGTTTGTATGTCTCCTATCTTTAAAAGTCTTGAATTTGTCTTTAATTAAATAAGGGCCCTTAAAAGTCCTTGCATTTCACAAAGAATCCTTAAAAACTCCTTAATGAAGACTGATAACATGCATATAATGGATAAATACAGGCATTTTAATGTTCTTTTGTTTTCAACTTGGCAGAAAGCAATGCTTTATGCATGCACAGTGCAATTGGAGAATTTTGGGCCATGTGATTAAATCTTCTGTAAAAAAATTGAATTAATTTTTTGTATTTTTTTACCTCACCTTTATAAACTGAAAACATGTCTTACTTTGAACTTATAAAGTAAATGTGATCAAATTAAATTTTATGACTTATAATTAAAATTTACTACAAATTGTTTGTTAAAAGATATCACACAGGTAGGCCTATACAAAAAAAAATATATAAAAATAACTCACCATTTACACAAATAAAATGTTTGTGAAATATTTCAAAATATTATCATTCCTTTTTTTTTTAAGAGAGTCATACTATATTATTAGGTACTACTTATTTAGACCAATTAAGTACTGCACATAAAAGTAGACAAGTATAATTTTGTAAAATACACTCATGCACGATTTACCCAATATTTTTTTGTCTTCGAGTCAAACAAGACTGCATCAAAATTCGTTAAAAAAATTTCATTTTTGGGGTAACTAGCATAAAGTAAGAAGTTAGGTAGTCTACTAATGAAAATCCCAGGGAAAAAATAATTTATTAAATATAACAACTACCATAACCATGAAAATAATGAATACAATTACTTCAGCACAGCAGAACAGTACAAAACAAATTTTTTAAAAATTTTACCGGCAAAAACTAGTCAAATGTACTTTTTACAATTTAAATAGCAGAATTTGAATGTTAGGATTTATGTAAAAAAATACGTCAACCGACTGAACATTACCTAAATCTGTCACAGCTTCGCCATTAAAAGGAGAACAAACAGTTCACTAATGTCGCAATGGTTTTAAAAATAATCAAATAGAATACCAGAGCCAGAAATGACAACTTAGGTTATGTTTTCATGTAGCGAATCGATACGTAAATGTTTATCATAAATAAAAAAAAAAGGTGTCGACTGCAAAATCAAAGACTATACAAGAAAACGAAATAAATACTAAAATATATGAGGAAATCCGAAGTATGAACAAACAACAGTGAAGCCAAACAAACCGAACAACAACTGCACATTTTATTATTCTAATATCCAATATAGCAAAACAAAAACAAAAAAAAAATACAGCAAACGTTTCCTTATAATCCAAAAAAAGAATGCTTGAAGCAAAATATCCTTCTTGGCTTCAAGTCCCATGCCCAAAATTTGAATACAGACAAATACATTATTTAGGACATACTACAAATAATTTTACAAATATAAAAATTCAAGCGCCATATTTTAATCAAGAAAGTAAAGTTTGAATTTTTTTTTCCTTTAGATTGTATTATTTTTCATTTTAATGCAAAAGGCACATAAACATTTGCAGGCTTTTTTATATTAATTATTTAAATTTCAGTGACTACAATGCACTGGGAAAAATATAGTACTGCCTCCTCATTGTTGTCTGACTCAGCCTGCATGCTGTAGCCCTTCCCGAAGTTGGCCACAAGCAGAAGATTACGGGTTTGGAGTAACTCCAGCATGGTAGATCCAGTGGAATCATAGGCCTACAGTGGAGACAATTTAGAAGTTTAGATATGTAGGTCCCATTTGGAATGGTCTTGGTCGATTCTCAAACTCTGGTGTATCTTGACCTCTTAGTTAGCACGAGGGTGGTACACTGTAGTGATATGGTGGTTCGCCCAACAATTATGGCACTCCATGCACCAACACATACCGACGAAATGAGAATCAATGTCGGTGAACAGGAGTTTTGGTTATACTAACCTCAGGAAGATAATAACAAGCATGTGGGCAATTGTTCCCAATCTCTTGTTTGCCACCACGAAGGCCTCCCCCTACCAAGTAAACAAATAATAATCACGAACAAGAATCGTTCCCCAAATTATGTTTTTTAGTATGGCCCCATAATGTCTAAAACAACTGTGTGGAATGTCTCCTAAAGGCACCTGGGGCACTGTTGCTCATCGCCATTAAACATCTTGCCTTTCACTGCTAGCACAGTGTGCAGCCCCTGATGAGGTTGTTAACGTCAAATGCCAATTTCGGCCAGTTAAATTTCTGTACAATTTCGTAGAAGGTATGCTTCCCTCAAGGATGGCCTGCCATGTTTGAGGAGTGAAAATACTGAAAAAACTTACTGTACATGGATAATGGTGACGCCAACCATTAGTGCTCCTCGAATCCACACAGACCGCTATAGCACATCGCCGCCTCGCCCCGAGCATGTGCGACGTTAACGCACCTGGGTGCAGGGTGGTGCAACGCTTCGAACATAAGCTGCCCCGCCTAATCGACTGTCGCCCGTGCGAAAGTCGACCACGGGGGTACTGTTAGGTGACCTGATTATCTGGACTTTGAAATTAACTTTCAGCGCTCTTAAAAACAATATTAATTGAGTAATGGCTATGTTTAAATATTATTTGTAATTCTGGACTTTAGCGCGATCAGGTGGCGTGCATGGCCCGGGATTACTTTTGCACACGACACGTTTTCGCGGGAGCGAGGCTGGGGAGTCGTGCGGACGTCACAGCCATCGCCAGTTAATCACCACCCTCCAAGGAGACTAGTCGCGGGTCGCCCGCGGAGCCTCTCGACCTCCGCCCTTGCCATCTCTACCGGAATTGCATGAGTTTTCAACCCGTCAGTTCCGAGCCTCACGGACAGTCCGGCTAGTCGATTTTAGTTCACCCCTTACTTAATTCGTGCCTATCACCGGAACCCCCCAGTGTTACTTAAATACTGTTTCAATTTACTAGAGTGCGAAGTGTGCACGGAACATTAGGGTAGCGCGGCACAAGGCCATCAGAAATGTATCCTGTAGAGCGCGGCTCCCAGTAAGCGGGTCATGCACGACGCAGCACATGTATAGCGTGCCTGACAATAAATCACTTTAAATTGAGTCTCCGTGTATTTGTTACAACGCCCGTAGCATAGCGTCCCTGGTGGCTAAAACAGCCAAGGGTTACTCTGACGGAACGACCCTTACTGCCTGCCGGCCACGTGGCGACGTCACGCCCTGAGTCAAGAGTCTCGGCTACGCACTAGCACGTAGTTATTACTGCTAGTTGGCGCCCAAAAGCAACTCCACAACCTCAACATCACCTCGGCAGAAGGCAGAAGGCGTCAATGGCATGTGCCTACATGCGCCAGTTTCTGTTGCTTTCTTGTCGATGGCTCTGCAGTGTTCCACTAACCAAATAGTAACCTCTTCACAAATCACACTTGACAGTAGAAGGTGGGTCTATGACCTGCGAAACACAGACTACTTCCAGTAGTATGTCCTTGCTGTTCACGGCTGTAGCAATAGCTTTCACATTTGAGGGAGTTGGGGGGGGGGGGGGGGGGTTGTCCACAGGTAAAAGCTAAAAATCTAAATGCTCAAATCATAGTGTTTTAGCAATTACTTAAACATGAAATGGGTACACACTAGTTCAGCTACATACAATTAAGCTACATACAAACAATAGTTACTTTAAGTACCTACATTAAAATAAAATTTTTAAGTAAAGAATTTATTTAACTATAATAAAAGTAACAAAGTTGAAGATAGATAACATAAACATAATATTGTACATCAATATTTTTTTTTTTAGAACTACATAGGTATTTTTATTCTATCTTTGTATTGATTCAGCTTTTATTTATTTCCATATTGCTCAATCAACATAAAAAATTTGACATAAAAAAGACTACAATCAATAAAAACATTTGGCATAAAAAAAGCCTTCAAAATAAAATAATAAATTAGAGGTAAAAAGTTAAAAAATTGAAAACTTCAAAGTATTAAATTTAACCTTTTTCGTCTTATGGCAAACATATTTATGATTTCATCTGAATCCAGTTCAGAAACTCTGTCACAATGAACACTCATCAATGCAAGTCGTTCATCCCCCATGCTGTTTCTCAAGTAGTATTTTAACCTCTTTAGGGTTGAAAAATATCATTTCTGTGGTTGCTGTGGACACTGGGAGTGTGGCCAAAATAGTGAACAGCTTTTTTATAGTAGGAAAAAATTGATTCTCGCACTGATATAGACTTTCTAGTGCGGTGGATGGTTTTTTCGCCATATGTTCCCAATGATTCTGCCATATTTCATACTCACTTGAAACATTATTTACCTCAGTTTCTCCCAAAAATAATAGTGCTATTTTTTTAAGCCTTTCGCTTATCCTGGAGTCCTTATTGATCTTCTCAGGCAGAAGCATTTGAATCCCTTCCATTGTCTCTTTATGTGGTTTAAAGCGTGCATCAAGTTCTGTAATCACATGGTCAATGAAAGGGTAAAATACATTTCGACAATAATATATCTCAGCAGTTTCTCCTGGAACATTACTGCGCTGAGTTTGCCTTCCAGTCGTTCTTGGAACATTTATGTCGTTTAAACTGATATTCTTTGCTTGTTCGAAAAGGATCGCGAACTCGTTTTCATTCCGAATATTTTGTAAAGTATTTTTTATTGTTTTTACATAACTGCAAATATTGGTCAAATCGACATTGATCTTTTGCATTGCCTTATTTAGATTTACTGTATATGAAAATACTTTTCTCAGTACAATTAATGACACGATGAATTGGCTGTTTTCCATAGCTGTTTGCAGTTGGTATGCTTCAGTGCTGACATTTCTATTAGCAGAATCCTGAAGTGTTTCAAGTGCTGTGCGTACTACTGAAAACATTTCTGCGAATCTCTCTTTCTGTCCATCGCGTATCTCAAAGAGAGATAAGAATTGAATGAGATGAGTTATTTTGATCCGCAATTTTCTTCATAAGACTGTCTCTAAGTGGAGATTGACGAAAAAAGTTTACTATACTTTTTATGGTTCCGATACCGTCTTATCATAGGTACCTCACTTGAATGCGCTAGAACCAAATTCAAAACGTGAGCCACTCAGTGTACGAATTGCGCTTTTGGGTATTGTTCTGCGATAATTGTTCTCATGCCTCGTAAGCAACCACTCATCGCTGCAGCACCATCAAACCCTTGCCCAATAAATTTATCCATGTCCAAATTATAGCTTAAGAGATGCCAGATAGTACACGAAAACGAAGAAGCGCGCGGAAATTTCCGTCATTATGCATGGGTTCGTTTCTTCCAATTTCTCCAGAATCTCGACTCACTCTTAACGCCATTATCTGCCGCCCACAAAGAAGAGTTGTTTCTATAATAGCTTTCAATCTTTTTCTATTTTCTGCAGCAATCTTGTTATTTTCTAAATTAATACACTCACTAACATCAAGCGCCTTGCCTTCCATAATCTTCATTAAATTTTCTGCTTGTTCGATAGCGAACTTATGATACTTCGTATCTGCTTGGTGATCAAAGCTCTCTAAAGCTTTCTTCCAATTAGTAAATGGCTTACTAACAAAGGCTCCAAGTTCTTGGTGACCACGACCGCCTTGCATTTTTCCAAGTAAAACACATACTTTGAATAAATAAACCACGAATATTTGGCAAGCCAATGACGTTGAAAAAACAGATTATTTTTACCAGTGACTGGAAACTTGAATGTACCCGATGGAATCCAAGGTATTTTTAATGCTCTTAGTTTTTCCTCATCATTGTTTGGAGGATGACATACATATCTCCTTTAAAATCATAATTCATGGATATATCCGGAGACAAATCTGCCTTGGCTGTAAAAGAAAAGAAAAAAACTAAATCACACAAAACACAACACTGTTACATAAATATTATACATGCATCAATTTTCAATATTTGAGTAAGTACCTATATAGTGAAATTAATTAACTAAAAGATCAACACAACATGTTTGCAATGCCGTCGTCCGGGTTCTCGTGTTCGAGATCCGGCGTGGTTCCTAGTGGGAAGGCTGGTTTTTTAATGAAAGTGTATCCGGGAGGGCACCAGGCTAGCTCTGTGTCTAACCAAAGTTGGGTCGTTGGGTGCGAATGGCCCTGTGTGGCCCGCTAGGACCGTCGGCAGTGGTCGTGGTTGGAGGGAATCCTGTCTATTGACACGTTACGGGCCCTGCACAGCATAACACGCTGCTTCCTGGCTGGGTAAGGGAAGTTTACACAATAACATACACGGATTCGGTTTTGCACTGTCGTAAACACGTCGCGCACGAAGTGTGCAGAGTGGACGTTTAATTGGTTCGAACAGTTACACTTGCAGTTTACAATTACACGATGCACATTTAATTACCCTACGAAAATTAGACTAAATTACACTGGGCGCTCTGATGCACCGTTACTAATCTTAAATCTTCATGCCAGTCGAGGTTGAGGGGGGAGGTCGATTGAAGGCGGCCAATCCCGAAAATTGCATTGCGGCGATATCCGGGTCCACCTGTGTGTATCGCGGCTCGCTATTAAATTAATTACAAGTCTTATATGTCGTTGTTGCCGGTGCCTGTGCGCTCGACGATTATCCAAAAGTTATTGGTGGCGGGAGTCGGCCCATGCCGTATGCTGAACTGCCCTGCATAATGCTTTGTGCGAGGAGTTTATATTTAAGCGGCTGGGTTAGGCCCTACACCGTAAAAAGGACCGGGTACGCACGGGGAGTTTACGCAACGAAATTATGACTATAGTTACCAGTAGTGAATTTCATTGGAGACAAAGGATGAAGACTCCCCGTGGGACGCACGTCCGCCCGGTCCGCGAGTCGCTCGGTACTGGCATTTGCCCTTGGCGCTAGGGGAGGCCTCAGCATTCTCTCGCGCCAAAGTTTCTAAAGTTCCTTTATTCGGAAATTCATAAATTAACAAGAGATTGAAAGTGGCTCTAAATTCATACATTAAATAATAAATATTAACCTAATTTGCAGATACTCTCTAAGAATTATATTTAACATGTTTACATAAATTACGTTTAAATAATACGAGTCACACCGGAGAATGTTCGTCACTTGTTGACTGCTCCGGTGGCAAGTGATGCACAAAAAACGGGGTTGTCATATTTACGTTACACAATAATCTAATTAATTTATTCAGAAGGCCGCAAGGGGAACACTCACAAATGCATTAACGTAAATTCACACGTGAGTGACCCGGGCACTCCTACGTCTAACTTTCCTTGAACGGGGTTTTTAATAAAAAGTGAGGTTACCATTAATTTGTGTCTGATTTATCATGAACTGGGGTCGAGGTGGCTGATTAATTAGGGCATGGTCCTTGATTCTACCTGTTGCACTGGTGCTCGCCTGACTCGGGTGGGCCATGGCTAGGGGTGCGTTCCGTTAGCGGTGTCGAATACTGGCGGTTGCAGGTCGGGCTTTGGGGTGGCCTTAGGTCGGACGACGTCAGCATGTTGAACAAGTGTCATTCATGTGAAGTTCGTGGGATGGAGATCGGCTGTTGTTTTTGTTGATAAAATAATTTATCATAAATATAACTAATGTCATTTTTTATGAAATTAATTTGAATGATTAAAAAAATTGTTTCCAGAAAATAAAATTAATTAACAAATTCCAGGCTGTGAGATATTTAAAATATCATAATAACCTTCGCTCCAAAACCCGATCTTACCAAACTTGGATATCCGGCACCGGCAAGCCACAGACAATGTTTTCTTACCTACATCACTGATACAGTAGAACCTCGTATTTACATATTTCAATGGACCGGGGGAAATATTTGAAAACCGGAAAAACGTAAAAAAAAAGGGGGGAATTGTTAAAAAAACGTTTTTTTATTATCTTACTATGATATAAACAATAAGAAGCAAATATATCACACTAAATAAAATGTCAGGAATGCTTATGTTATTTATATATTTAATAAAAATTAATTTACACAGTGAGCCGAAACATAGGCCCAGATTGTTTGTTTATATTTACGTTTGCAAACATTTAATTTAATATTGTGAATCATTACGAAACAGTATCAAGTGTCAATATTATTTGATTATAAACAGAAAACATTTATCTTTGTGAATGAACTCTATGACTCGGGAAGCCTACATTTCACAAAGGGTTGAGGACCAACCCGAACATGCCCGAAGACTTCACCTTCGGCCAACTTCGTGACTTTGTTTTTATTTTCATAAACAGCACGACCATGTTGGTGGATATCGTGGATATCAAAAACACTTATTAATAATAATTGTGAGGTTAAGTGTTTAATTCATAGAAAGAAAGTGCATATTTAGTAATAATCTTAAGATTATTATTCACTGTTATATTACAAGTATTCGTTATGTTCAGGATCTTTCAACGCACTAAATTAAAACAGCAAGCATCATGTACCTCGGGATCACGGCCTTAGAACTACAGGTCTGGACACTTGTCTATCTTGCCATGCATTCAACTTGACCCCCTTATTGACTGATTTAGTTCATGAAACGGCCGCTGGCGCCACAAGACAGTGGTCCGGTTTTAGCGTGTTGACAATAGGAATTGTTTCATATAAATCAGAAATACTCGTTTGTCAAGAAGGGTAGTTGTTTTATATTTTTGATGTTTATTATTTATATTAAAAAAGTTATGTATGCGCACCAAACTGAACATTGAAGTGTGCAAGTTTTGAGTAATGTTGATTTTTCTGTTTGGGGCGGGATGGTGGAGAGGTTATTGGAGGCAGTTTTTGAAGTAATGTGAACCTTCTAATTTTTTTTAACCAAGTTCAAATAATTCATCGTGCTGTACAATGCCAAATCGCGTTTTTGCTCCAGGTTGTAAAACAAATTGCGACCGTTCATTTGACAAGTGTCGTGTTCAGTGCACCCAAACATGAACAACGCCGATTGTTGTGGCAGGCAGCAATTCCGAGGAAGGACTTTATATTAAAAAGTAGTAATTTCGTAGGCGAGAAACATTTCATTGAAGCTGCATTGCTACATAAGTATTTTGTAATTATTTCTTGCTGATTTGTGTACATGTAATATGTTTATATATCTATACATATTTACCATGTAGGGTTATGAAAATTAAATTCTAGTGAGTTTATTTGTCTATAGTTTCTGTAAACCAGTTATTTTATCTATTAGTTCAGTTTTTCCTTCGCAATATTCTGTTTGGCATATTTATCAAACAACTTGAAAAATGTACATGAAAATGTTGTCTCATGATTATCATAAAAATGAACACTTTAAAAATTGATAATCAGTACACTAGCTAAACTTTACTTTTTATTCAAAATAACATAGTAGCTCAAATAACCCTATTATTTGCAACCAAAGTACTAACAGTTATTTAGTGATAAGTCGACTGTTTCCACAGTTGCATAATACCTTCAGGGCTGTCAAAATAGTGGCAAGTAAGCTATATGTATAGGTTTATTATGTTTTTTCGTAGAAAAGTTACTATGTATAAAGAACTCAATAGAGGGATTGTCTATCATCTGCAATCTCCTGGATCAGGTCTGTGGTGCTTAGATACGTAGAAAGATGTTGGGATGACCCTTTGTTCATTATTAAATGAGAATACTCACCAATTTAATAGTAATGCACTGTTATAGGTTTTTTTTGTTGTGGATGTTTGTTAGAATTAATTGATGTTTTCGCACAGAAAATATGTCATGTGCAAATATACATTTAAGGCTGTTTTAGTTGTATATTTGCAAATTATGAACTGATGCACTAAAATATCAGTTCAAAAGAAGTTTTTTTTATGAAATTAAAAATCTGTTATCAATGATAATAGATATTAAACAATCCGAATTTTTAAACCTTTAGGAAGTAGGTAGTGATGTAGTTGAATAATAAAATGTTTTAAAAATTCATAAACCTGAGTAGGGTTCATGGGTATTGAAGGGTTTATTCTTCCTTTAAATAGTTAATCTGCTTTTTCTTTATTTTAAACTGCACACAAACGATTGAGCATAATATTTTTATAATAATTTTTAAAACAGACTGTGTTTTTGTACTTAAGTTCGGCAGGGAAAATTGGTTTAGTTCATTTCAAATTATTTTTCTAAAATCACTTACATGCTATGGAACTCGTCAATATTGTTCTGAAGATTGGTGATGGTGTTCTCAACAAATGATCAAACATTTTTTTACATAAATTTTATTAAACAAACAATATTTTTGTACCAATGTTCAGGGACAGCAGACTGGTGATTGGTTGATGCAATTTTGGGTTGGAAATAATTTGCTATCACTTACGGAACTTTTCCTTTCATTCTTAAATACCATTGTGCCATCAGGAACAAATAAGAAAGTGACTAATTTCCCAGCATTAATAACAATAATAATTGAAGGGGAAAAATAATGTTGGACACATAAAAATAGTTATTTTGTTATACCAGATAGTTTTTTTTTATAGACAGTTGGTACTGGGACTTAACATCTATTTCCACCTCCCCTTCCATTATCAAAGTTTTATTACAGTTTCGTTTGTATTTTGGCCTGAAGACTATTAAGTTGTTAAGTATTTTCTATAGATCATAAATTATATATTAACAAAGTAAGTGTGCATGTTTTTCACAAAGATATTGTAACAGCTTGAAGAATAAAAAGCTTAGTAACAATGCTGTTCAGTTATGTTTTAACCAAGCAAGATGGTAGGTACTGCATTTGTGTTATTGAAAATAATTGAGAGTTCTAGAAATATAAGAGTATATCTCCCAGTCGTAGGACTAAAAAATGTTTTTTTGTGTGAGTATCTATGAGTACCAACCCATGAGTACTCGTGCATTTATCTTTGTAATTATGTAGTACATCTCCCTAAATAGTCTTAACATAATTTATTTTCTGTAAATATATAATATGATTTGTAATAGAATTTTCATTTCATAACATGTTTTTAAATAAGTACCTAAACTCATAAGTTTTTTTTATGCTAATAGCAAGTTAGGGCACATGGCAATAGTTTATAAAATTTTGATAAGTTATGTTCTGGTGATCTTTGTACTCTGCTCAAAATGTTTCACACCATGTAAACATGTCATCATTTTATTTATATTATAATATACTTATGTAAGTATCTTAAGATTATGTAAAATATTATTTTAATTGATAACATGTATTATTTGATGTATGTTTAATTGTAAAACTTGGCTTGTCCAATACCATTGTGTATATTTCACTATACAGGAATAATCTGGATTTGATGCAAATAAACAAAATAGCAAACCAAAACCTAACTGAATTAGCCCTCATTTCCTGCTCCTAAGACTGTTCAAGCACGTATTTAATCACACACATTATGTCTCGTGCATGATTACAGCTCACTCTCATTGAATGCATAAAAAAATTATTTAGAAGAATACACAACACACATTCATTCCACAAATGATACATTTGACAGACTGTGTAATAGCATGCCATGAAGGATGATATCTACACAATTTTTCAAGAAGTTTACATATATGGATTTTAAAATATTTATTTGTACTTACTTGCTATTAAGTTACGTAATTCCATTAGTTATATTAAAATCCCTACACTGCAAATTAGAGTTACTGGACATTACATACTGAACATTGACTTGTGAGAGTAATGCAATACGCTGTGTTTTTGTACCAATGTTCAGCGGGGAAAACTTTTTCAGTTCAGTTAAAATTTATTGTTCAAAAGAGCAGTTACCGTTACATGCTATAGAACTGGTCTATTTTTCTGAAATTCGGTGGTGGTGTTCCTGATTTGGTGGTAATGCTAAAGTGCATAACTTAGTATAGTATTATGGGCATGGTCATAATTTCAACCTTTCTCATTATTCAAACAATAGTCGCAAATGATTTAGCATTGTTTGTTAATTTGTTATACATTTGTTTTACAGACAATATTTTGTACCTATGTGTGGTGACTGTGTACTAGTGATGAGTTGATGTAATTATGGGTCAGAAATTATTTTAAAACACTTTAAGTAACTTTTCCTTTCAGCTTTAAATACCACTCTGACATGAACAAATAAGTTAGTAACAATTTTGCCCTGCATTAATTGTAGAGGGGGAAAATAGTGTTAGGTGCATCAGAATATTTTTTTGCTCCAGATATGGTTTTTTATTACCAGTTAGTACTGCAAAATAACTGCACTTCCTAGGTGTATTTCCACCTTTCCCCTTCCATTTTGTAAAATTTTTACAGTTTCCTTTGTATTTTCGGTTAAAGACCATTAAGATGTTTAAGATTTTCTGTAGATCATAAATTATATATTAACCAAGTAGTATGTATAAATGCGTGACAAAGGCCACTAGGAAACTAATTACGTATTAAAAATAAGACAGACATACATATACAGATCGGTACTTGTAGAAACTAAACACGCACACAGTTTGGTTGACATTTTTGTGCGGAAGCGCGGTCGCAATGGTTTTGCTAGCTTAAGCGAGCTTCATCTGTTGAGTACCTAAATTTGTTGTACAAACTGTGTGTTTTTGCTTTCTACAAGTACCAATCTGTGAGTACTTGTGTGTCTGTCTTATTTTTATTATGAAAGTAGTATGTTTGTTTTTCATGAAGATATTGTGACTGCTTGGAAAAAAGAAATCCTAGGTAACAACATACCTAGTCATCGTTGAAACAAGCAAACTGCATCTGTGTTATTGAAACTATACTGAAGTTCCTTTATTATGTCTTGATTTTCAAAAGTGAAAAGGTTATGAAATGGGAGGAAATGTGTTATCTCAATATATGCAAAATACAATCTAAATATAATGAAATGAAGTACGATGTTAAAAGGTTGCAGTGAATGCCAAATCTAAAACAGTAAGGGAAACTCTTAAGTCCAGGAAAATAGCTGGCGGATTGTAAGAACAATTTATTTGTGTCACTCTGCTTTCCAAAGGGTCACACTGAGTCAATGAACAAAATTTTTAAACCTTGCACCCACATGCTTGCACCTACAAATTTTGAAATCTTAATACTTTTTTTACAGCTGCATTCTTACTTATAAGTGTTTTAAAAACAAACATCAATGTTGATTATTAATATTATTTTTCCATTCTTTATCACATTACTAGGTAAGTTTTATAATTCTACTTTTTCTGATCAACCAGGCATTCTAGGTGGTGGTGGTCTGGAGCTAAACATTTTTGGGGACCTAATTTGGACAAAATGTACTTTGGGTGGCAGCTTAGATAAAAAACGTAATAAATATTTGGTATAAAAATTACAAGTTCAGAAGAAGAGTGCGGGAAAAGTAGGGCGAATGCTTGCCACCGGGCACTTCTGTACCCAATTGCAGCTATGATAATAATAATAATAATCCACAGCCTGGAACACTCCCCGGCATTCATTTGCTGATCATCCAAAGTACTACAAATAAGAGGAATGGAGGAATGAAATGGCCTGTAACCACTGTTAAACAATTTTTTACTAGGCAAACTTTTCACTGCAATTTTATTTTGCGACATAGTTTAAGCTCTTGTTATAATTAGTTTCACAGAAATTGGTACTTTTACACAAACTGTTACTTTATTTTCGTAGCGGAAATTTTGTATATAGGAGAGTTATTAGACTACTGTGTCTAATTAAACACTACATATATAACTCCCGGAAAAAAAGCATTAAAATATTAGCATTACGAATCACGATTTTCAATAGCGCGTAGTTGACCGACGTTATAAAGTTATGAAAATAATCTTTCAAAACAATAACAAACATAACCTATCAAACATCAACATTAGCCATTTTCTTGAACTGTGCACATAAATTCTTTATAACGTTGGAAAAATGTTTTGTAATACCTACATCTCTCATCGAGTTTTTAAAAAAAGCTGCCAAGTATGTGTAATTATCATTTAAATGCAATTAACTAAAAAAAGTTCATAAAGCACAATGTTAAAACCGGACCACTGTCTTGTGGCGCCAACGGCAGTTTTATGAACTAAATCCGTCAATAAGGGGGTCAAGAAAATACGCTTGTGTCCAGACCTGGTTTCTAAGACCGTGCTCGGGATCAAGTGAAAAACTAGCTCGGTAAAGTTCTATATTGTATATACCAACACCAACACCGGAAACAAGATGGCGCAGGGTGATGGGCAGAGAAAAATACTACCGCAACCAAAAACATCAAAGCAAAATGATAAAAAAAAATAAAAAAACAATAGCAAATCATTTAATAAACACGTAGTATTATTACTAAAACCCGCAACCATTTTTTATTAAAATAATTAAGAGATAATGGTCAACCTAAATAAAAAATCTTGCAAATGAAATCTTATAAATATATTAATTCATGGGAATAAAATTACCTAAGGATTGTCCGAACATAACACATGATTCCAATGTTAGCTAAAGGTATCCTTTACAATTTGTACCATCCACAATTTTAAGCTGGGCCGTGAGATCTTCTGTATATACTTTTACCAACAAAAAAGTGCGCCGAATGACTGAACTAACCTGCGCGAAATGTGCTCGAATTAAAGATTTTTTTCCTTAATTCTCAATCCAAAAAAAAAAAAGTTTCAATTAAGCATATGAAAGTGAAGGTTCTACCCAGCAATAAACCAGAAAATATTTAAGTTTGAAAAATAAGTACTTAAAAAACTCTAGCTAAACATGGACCATTGCATTCCAAATTTTTATTATAAATTTTAATTCATAGGGATCAAACGAAGGATTGTCCGAACATAACACATGATTCCAGTGTAAGCTAAAGGTATCCTTTACAATTTGTACCATCCACAATTTTAAGCTGGGCCGTGAGATCTTCTGTATATACTTTTACCAACAAAAAAGTGCGCCGAATGACTGAAGTAGCCTGCGCGAAATGTGTTCGAAAAAAATATTTTTTTTCTTCATTATCAACCGAGAAAGAAATATTTTACAATACGTTTACCAATTTGAAAGTTCTACTCAACAATAAACAAGATAATATTTTAGTTTTAAAAATAAGTACTTAAAAAAACTCTAGCTAAACATGGACCATTGCATTCCAAATTTTTATGATAAATTTTAATTCATAGGGATCAAACTAAGGATTGTCCGAACATAACACAATATTCCAATGTAAGCTAAAGGTATCCTTTACAATTTGTACCATCCACAATTTTAAGCTGGGCCGTGAGATCTTCTGTATATACTTTTACCAACAAAAAAGTGCGCCGAATGACTGAAGTAGCCTGCGCGAAATGTGTTCCAAAAAAATATTTTTTTTTCTTCATTCTCAACCGAGAAAGAAATGTTTTACAATACGTTTACCAATTTGAAAGTTCTACTCAACAATAAACAAGATAATATTTTAGTTTTAAGAATAACTACTTAAAAAAAAACACTTTTTGAACATGGACCACTGCAGCGAGATTTTTATTATAAATTTTAATTCATAGGGATCAAACTAAGGATTGTCCGAACATAACACATGATTCCAATGTTAGCTAAAGGTATCCTTTACAATGTGTACCATCCACAATTTTAAGCTGGGCCGTGAGATATTCTGTATATACTTTTACCAACAAAAAAGTGCGCCGAATGACTGAAGTAGCCTGCGCGAAATGTGTTCGAAAAAAATATTTTTTTTCTTCATTATCAACCGAGAAAGAAATATTTTACAATACGTTTACCAATTTGAAAGTTCTACTCAACAATAAACAAGATAATATTTTAGTTTTAAAAATAAGTACTTAAAAAAACTCTAGCTAAACATGGACCATTGCATTCCAAATTTTTATGATAAATTTTAATTCATAGGGATCAAACTAAGGATTGTCCGAACATAACACAATATTACAATGTAAGCTAAAGGTATCCTTTACAATTTGTACCATCCACAATTTTAAGCTGGGCCGTGAGATCTTCTGTATATACTTTTACCAACAAAAAAGTGCGCCGAATGACTGAAGTAGCCTGCGCGAAATGTGTTCCAAAAAAATATTTTTTTTTCTTCATTCTCAACCGAGAAAGAAATGTTTTACAATACGTTTACCAATTTGAAAGTTCTACTCAACAATAAACAAGATAATATTTTAGTTTTAAGAATAACTACTTAAAAAAAAAAACACTTTTTGAACATGGACCACTGCAGCGAGATTTTTATGATAAATTTTAATTCATAGGGATCAAACTAAGGATTGTCCGAACATAACACATAATTCCAATGTTAGCTAAAGGTATCCTTTACAATTTGTACCATCCACAATTTTAAGCTGGGCCGTGAGATCTTCTGTATATACTTTTACCAACAAAAAAGTGCGCCGAATGTAGAAGTAGCCTGCGCGAAATGTGCTCGAATTAAATATTTTTTTCCTTCATTTTCAATCTAAAAAAAAAAAAATTTCAAATAAGCATACGAAATTGAAGGTTCTACTCAGCAATAAACCAGAAAATATTTATGTTTGAAAAATAAGTTCTTAAAAAAACACTAGCTAAACATGGACCACGACAGCCAAATATTTATGATAAATTTTAATTCATAGGGATCAAACTAAGGATTGTCCGAACATAACACATGATTCCAATGTTAGCTAAATGTATCCTTTACAATTTGTACCATCCACAATTTTAAGCTGGGCCGTGAGATCTTCTGTATATACTTTTACCAACAAAAAAGTGCGCCGAATGACTGAAGTAGCCTGCGCGAAATGTGTTCCAAAAAAATATTTTTTTTTCTTCATTCTCAACCGAGAAAGAAATGTTTTACAATACGTTTACCAATTTGAAAGTTCTACTCAACAATAAACAAGATAATATTTTAGTTTTAAGAATAACTACTTAAAAAAATCACTTTTTGAACATGGACCACTGCAGCGAGATTTTTATTATAAATTTTAATTCATAGGGATCAAACTAAGGATTGTCCGAACATAACACATAATTCCAATGTTAGCTAAAGGTATCCTTTACAATTTGTACCATCCACAATTTTAAGCTGGGCCGTGAGATCTTCTGTATATACTTATACCAACAAAAAAGTGCGCCGAATGACTGAAGTAGCCTGCGCGAAATGTGTTCGAAAAAAATATTTTTTTTCTTCATTATCAACCGAGAAAGAAATATTTTACAATACGTTTACCAATTTGAAAGTTCTACTCAACAATAAACAAGATAATATTTTAGTTTTAAAAATAAGTACTTAAAAAAACTCTAGCTAAACATGGACCATTGCATTCCAAATTTTTATGATAAATTTTAATTCATAGGGATCAAACTAAGGATTGTCCGAACATAACACAATATTCCAATGTAAGCTAAAGGTATCCTTTACAATTTGTACCATCCACAATTTTAAGCTGGGCCGTGAGATCTTCTGTATATACTTTTACCAACAAAAAAGTGCGCCGAATGACTGAAGTAGCCTGCGCGAAATGTGTTCCAAAAAAATATTTTTTTTTTCTTCATTCTCAACCGAGAAAGAAATGTTTTACAATACGTTTACCAATTTGAAAGTTCTACTCAACAATAAACAAGATAATATTTTAGTTTTAAGAATAACTACTTAAAAAAAAACACTTTTTGAACATGGACCACTGCAGCGAGATTTTTATGATAAATTTTAATTCATAGGGATCAAACTAAGGATTGTCCGAACATAACACATAATTCCAATGTTAGCTAAAGGTATCCTTTACAATTTGTACCATCCACAATTTTAAGCTGGGCCGTGAGATCTTCTGTATATACTTTTACCAACAAAAAAGTGCGCCGAATGTAGAAGTAGCCTGCGCGAAATGTGCTCGAATTAAATATTTTTTTCCTTCATTTTCAATCTAAAAAAAAAAAATTTCAAATAAGCATACGAAAGTGAAGGTTCTACTCAGCAATAAACCAGAAAATATTTATGTTTGAAAAATAAGTTCTTAAAAAAACACTAGCTAAACATGGACCACGACAGCCAAATATTTATGATAAATATTAATTAATAGGGATCAAACTAAGGATTGTCCGAACATAACACATGATTCCAATGTTAGCTAAATGTATCCTTTACAATTTATACCATCCACAATTTTAAGCTGGGCCGTGAGATATTCTGTATATACTTTTACCAACAAAAAAGTGCGCCGAATGACTGAAGTAGCCTGCGCGAAATGTGTTCCAAAAAAATATATTTTTTTCTTCATTCTCAACCGAGAAAGAAATGTTTTACAATACGTTTACCAATTTAAAAGTTCTACTCAACAATAAACAAGATAATATTTTAGTTTTAAGAATAACTACTTAAAAAAAAACCACTTTTTGAACATGGACCACTGCAGCGAGATTTTTATTATAAATTTTTATTCATAGGGATCAAACTAAGGATTGTCCGAACATAACATTTGATTCCAATGTTAGCTAAAGGTATCCTTTACAATTTGTACCATCCACAATTTTAAGCTGGGCCGTGAGATCTTCTGTATATACTTTTACCAACAAAAAAGTGCGCCGAATGACTGAAGTAGCCTGCGCGAAATGTGTTCGAAAAAAATATTTTTTTTCTTCATTCTCAACCGAGAAAGAAATGTTTTACAATACGTTTACCAATTTGAAAGTTCTACTCAACAATAAACAAGATAATATTTTAGTTTTAAGAATAACTACTTAAAAAAAAACACTTTTTGAACATGGACCACTGCAGCGAGATTTTTATTATAAATTTTAATTCATAGGGATCAAACTAAGGATTGTCCGAACATAACACATGATTCCAATGTTAGCTAAAGGTATCCTTTACAATGTGTACCATCCACAATTTTAAGCTGGGCCGTGAGATATTCTGTATATACTTTTACCAACAAAAAAGTGCGCCGAATGACTGAAGTAGCCTGCGCGAAATGTGTTCGAAAAAAATATTTTTTTTCTTCATTATCAACCGAGAAAGAAATATTTTACAATACGTTTACCAATTTGAAAGTTCTACTCAACAATAAACAAGATAATATTTTAGTTTTAAAAATAAGTACTTAAAAAAACTCTAGCTAAACATGGACCATTGCATTCCAAATTTTTATGATAAATTTTAATTCATAGGGATCAAACTAAGGATTGTCCGAACATAACACAATATTACAATGTAAGCTAAAGGTATCCTTTACAATTTGTACCATCCACAATTTTAAGCTGGGCCGTGAGATCTTCTGTATATACTTTTACCAACAAAAAAGTGCGCCGAATGACTGAAGTAGCCTGCGCGAAATGTGTTCCAAAAAAATATTTTTTTTTCTTCATTCTCAACCGAGAAAGAAATGTTTTACAATACGTTTACCAATTTGAAAGTTCTACTCAACAATAAACAAGATAATATTTTAGTTTTAAGAATAACTACTTAAAAAAAAAAACACTTTTTGAACATGGACCACTGCAGCGAGATTTTTATGATAAATTTTAATTCATAGGGATCAAACTAAGGATTGTCCGAACATAACACATAATTCCAATGTTAGCTAAAGGTATCCTTTACAATTTGTACCATCCACAATTTTAAGCTGGGCCGTGAGATCTTCTGTATATACTTTTACCAACAAAAAAGTGCGCCGAATGTAGAAGTAGCCTGCGCGAAATGTGCTCGAATTAAATATTTTTTTCCTTCATTTTCAATCTAAAAAAAAAAAAATTTCAAATAAGCATACGAAATTGAAGGTTCTACTCAGCAATAAACCAGAAAATATTTATGTTTGAAAAATAAGTTCTTAAAAAAACACTAGCTAAACATGGACCACGACAGCCAAATATTTATGATAAATTTTAATTCATAGGGATCAAACTAAGGATTGTCCGAACATAACACATGATTCCAATGTTAGCTAAATGTATCCTTTACAATTTGTACCATCCACAATTTTAAGCTGGGCCGTGAGATCTTCTGTATATACTTTTACCAACAAAAAAGTGCGCCGAATGACTGAAGTAGCCTGCGCGAAATGTGTTCCAAAAAAATATTTTTTTTTCTTCATTCTCAACCGAGAAAGAAATGTTTTACAATACGTTTACCAATTTGAAAGTTCTACTCAACAATAAACAAGATAATATTTTAGTTTTAAGAATAACTACTTAAAAAAATCACTTTTTGAACATGGACCACTGCAGCGAGATTTTTATTATAAATTTTAATTCATAGGGATCAAACTAAGGATTGTCCGAACATAACACATAATTCCAATGTTAGCTAAAGGTATCCTTTACAATTTGTACCATCCACAATTTTAAGCTGGGCCGTGAGATCTTCTGTATATACTTATACCAACAAAAAAGTGCGCCGAATGACTGAAGTAGCCTGCGCGAAATGTGTTCGAAAAAAATATTTTTTTTCTTCATTATCAACCGAGAAAGAAATATTTTACAATACGTTTACCAATTTGAAAGTTCTACTCAACAATAAACAAGATAATATTTTAGTTTTAAAAATAAGTACTTAAAAAAACTCTAGCTAAACATGGACCATTGCATTCCAAATTTTTATGATAAATTTTAATTCATAGGGATCAAACTAAGGATTGTCCGAACATAACACAATATTCCAATGTAAGCTAAAGGTATCCTTTACAATTTGTACCATCCACAATTTTAAGCTGGGCCGTGAGATCTTCTGTATATACTTTTACCAACAAAAAAGTGCGCCGAATGACTGAAGTAGCCTGCGCGAAATGTGTTCCAAAAAAATATTTTTTTTTTCTTCATTCTCAACCGAGAAAGAAATGTTTTACAATACGTTTACCAATTTGAAAGTTCTACTCAACAATAAACAAGATAATATTTTAGTTTTAAGAATAACTACTTAAAAAAAAACACTTTTTGAACATGGACCACTGCAGCGAGATTTTTATGATAAATTTTAATTCATAGGGATCAAACTAAGGATTGTCCGAACATAACACATAATTCCAATGTTAGCTAAAGGTATCCTTTACAATTTGTACCATCCACAATTTTAAGCTGGGCCGTGAGATCTTCTGTATATACTTTTACCAACAAAAAAGTGCGCCGAATGTAGAAGTAGCCTGCGCGAAATGTGCTCGAATTAAATATTTTTTTCCTTCATTTTCAATCTAAAAAAAAAAAATTTCAAATAAGCATACGAAAGTGAAGGTTCTACTCAGCAATAAACCAGAAAATATTTATGTTTGAAAAATAAGTTCTTAAAAAAACACTAGCTAAACATGGACCACGACAGCCAAATATTTATGATAAATATTAATTAATAGGGATCAAACTAAGGATTGTCCGAACATAACACATGATTCCAATGTTAGCTAAATGTATCCTTTACAATTTATACCATCCACAATTTTAAGCTGGGCCGTGAGATATTCTGTATATACTTTTACCAACAAAAAAGTGCGCCGAATGACTGAAGTAGCCTGCGCGAAATGTGTTCCAAAAAAATATATTTTTTTCTTCATTCTCAACCGAGAAAGAAATGTTTTACAATACGTTTACCAATTTAAAAGTTCTACTCAACAATAAACAAGATAATATTTTAGTTTTAAGAATAACTACTTAAAAAAAAACCACTTTTTGAACATGGACCACTGCAGCGAGATTTTTATTATAAATTTTTATTCATAGGGATCAAACTAAGGATTGTCCGAACATAACATTTGATTCCAATGTTAGCTAAAGGTATCCTTTACAATTTGTACCATCCACAATTTTAAGCTGGGCCGTGAGATCTTCTGTATATACTTTTACCAACAAAAAAGTGCGCCGAATGACTGAAGTAGCCTGCGCGAAATGTGTTCGAAAAAAATATTTTTTTTCTTCATTCTCAACCGAGAAAGAAATGTTTTACAATACGTTTACCAATTTGAAAGTTCTACTCAACAATAAACAAGATAATATTTTAGTTTTAAAAATAAGTACTTAAAAAAACTCTAGCTAAACATGGACCATTGCATTCCAAATTTTTATGATACATTTTAATTCATAGGGATCAAACTAAGGATTGTCCGAACATCACACAATATTCCAATGTAAGCTAAAGGTATCCTTTACAATTTGTACCATCCACAATTTTAAGCTGGGCCGTGAGATCTTCTGTATATACTTTTACCAACAAAAAAGTGCGCCGAATGACTGAAGTAGCCTGCGCGAAATGTGTTCCAAAAAAATATTTTTTTTTCTTCATTCTCAACCGAGAAAGAAATGTTTTACAATACGTTTACCAATTTGAAAGTTCTACTCAACAATAAACAAGATAATATTTTAGTTTTAAGAATAACTACTTAAAAAAAACGCTTTTTGAACATGGACCACTGCAGCGAGATTTTTATTATAAATTTTAATTCATAGGGATCAAACTAAGGATTGTCCGAACATAACACATGATTCCAATGTTAGCTAAAGGTATCCTTTACAATTTTACCATCCACAATTTTAAGTTGGGCCGTGAGATCTTCTGTATATACTTTTACCAACAAAAAAGTGCGCCGAATGACTGAAGTAGCCTGCGCGAAATGTGTTCGAAAAAAATTTTTTTTTTCTTCATTCTCAACCGAGAAAGAAATGTTTTACAATACGTTTACCAATTTGAAAGTTCTACTCAACAATAAACAAGATAATATTTTAGTTTTAAAAATAAGTATTTAAAAAAACTCTAGCTAAACATGGACCATTGCATTCCAAATTTTTATTATAAATTTTAATTTCATAGGGATCAAACTAAGGATTGTCCGAACATAACACATGATTCCAATGTTAGCTAAAGGTATTATTTACAATTTATACCATCCACAAATTTTAGCTAGGCCGTGAGATCTTTTGTATATACTTTTACCAACAAAAAAGTGCGCCGAATGACTGAAGTAGCCTGCGCGAAATGGGCTTGAATAAAATAATTTTTTTCTTCATTCTCAATCGAGAAAGAAATGTTTTACAATAAGTATACAATATTGAAGGTTCTACTCAGCAATTAACCAGAAACTATTTAAGTTTGAAAAATAAGTATTAAAAAAAACGCTAACTAAACATGGACCACTGCAGCCAGATTTTTATTATACATTTTAATTTACAGGGATCAAACTAAGGATTGGCCACACATAACTTCTTATTCCAGCATTAGCCCAATGTTTTCTTTACAATTTGTACCATCCACATTTTTAATCTGGGCCGTGAGATCTTCTGAATAAATACCTACAGCTGTTCTTTAGTATATTTCGTCACATTATAAGCAACGACATTTGTAAGACACAAAGTGTAATATTGAAAATCATTATAGTGTTGGACTAATATGTAACTATTTTTAGGAAACAACCGAAGTCATTAATGCAAGTTAATGATTCTAAATAAATAATTGCGTCATAATAAGTCTCTTTTTAAGCGAGTGGTTTTGAGAGTAAACTATTGTGCACAACCACTGAAAATAAACTGTAAAATAAACAGTGAATTTAACCAATTATTGTGCTATTAAATATTTTTTTTTATAACTTACGTCTTCTTTCAGACCTGTAAGATGTGAACTACGGTCACATCATTACCATGGACAGTTACTTGCCGTCGGAGTGATTCACTCAGTTTCTAGTGTGAGGCTAAGTTACATTGCACGAGCGTCGGTGGGTCTGGCTACGTGAGGCTTGGTTTCATGTGACACCTAACGGCCGTGCTACAGCGACTGAGAAGACTGAGCGAGTATTGGAGATTGGAACCAGGTCTGCCAACTATCCACCTGCCTAGTGAGTCCCTACTCGCCTGAGGACCAAGGCGAGTACCACAACTTAAAGCGTCGTTTGCTGATCAGCAGTGGGTACCCTACACCCGGAGTCCAGGGAGAGGTTTGGAATTGGTACCGGGTCACCAGCGAGTAGCAGAGCCGCGAGCGAGTCGCAGTCCAGGCCGCTGGTTGTGGCTGATCCTGGGGTTGCGCCCAGGACCCAGATGAGGAGAGAGGACCAGGCACAAGCTCAGGCATTCCTGGACGAGATGAACAATCGCCTGGAGATGCGGCCATATCGCTGAGCCGCGAACCGAGAGGCAGTAGTACTGAGACGTGCAAAATACCCATTGCCCGCCCGAGTACCTATATTGGCGTCGACTGACTGGTCTCTTCGTGAACTAGCGAACTTAAAAAGGACTGAGGCTGCCTGTATTATTAGGACTGTTAGTGTTCAGAGGGCAGCCTGTCGTAATAATATATTAGTTATAAATGTAATTTTTATGTGGTTTATGTATTTTAATACTAGCTACACATTAGGTTTAATTAATAGCTCATCAAGGATGATTGCTCTTTAAGACCTGTTGTGTTTATCTTATGGCCAAGTTATAAGAGAGATTTGTCGTGGACTGGGAGCAGTGTATGGTTTTTGCCTACTCGTGCCTGAACTGAGTTTATTTTGTTACCAGAGTAGTGGCCAACGAGTCACCAGCAAACACGAGAGAAAGGGAATGCAGGCCATGTTGGAAATTATGTTTAAATTGTTTGTATTGTCATGGTTGAAATAATAACTAGCTCGAGTCCATTCTGTTGTGAGTGGCCGAAGCGCTGGCACTTGCTGCACTGCGTGTGGCACCGGACGCCTGTAGTCGTCCACTCTTATGAGCCGCCTGCGAGCTCGCGTAGGGTGCGGATGCGCTCAGGATCGCAGGCCTGAGGCGCCCTCGCTCTTCTGCCTGGTCCCGCGGTTTGCCAGAAACCACAATTTATAGACAGACAGTCGTAGGGCTGTGAATTCCTCCTGGAGGAAGTCGGTCGGGGTTTGTGCAGCACGAATCCCTCTGAAGGGGGCCCGAGTGTTGGGCGCCTTGACCGCGCGGTGATACTCGGCGATGGAGCCGTGACGGCCGCGGTTTTGGCACGTGTGCTTCTTTGAGCGCATGAAATCCCCGTGGGTACTGGTGCCCCTCGTCACTAGGGAGGGAGGGGGGCTGTCGGTCGTAGAGACCTCCCGACCATGTAGCCCAGGAAACAAAGGTTTCAACCTGTGAAAAATTTGTCCAAAGCTGAATTTTTGCACAGTGGTAGAGTCGACTATGCTTAATAACATACCGAAAGTTTACCGCTGTAGACCTTGTGCGTATCACTAAAAATTTGCAGTTAAGTCCTAGATGACAGCGACTTGCAGCAGTTCATTAAAATGCTTCCCATTTTCGCACTTTTTACCGTAGACTCTCAATAGCTATATGAAAATAATCTTAAAGCACTACTACTAACATTTATAATGAATAAAGTTCTAAAAGTTAATATTAAAGGTAAGAAAAAAAATGTTAAATTAATGAAATAAGTTTTTTTACATCAGGCAAAGCAATAAAAAGACAATTCACTTAAAAATAAAGGGTCTTGCGCAAATATTTCTTTAACAAAAGTTGTTGTATAGTTCTTAAGCTTTACATGGACATATCTCTCAAAAGTCTAGCTTAATTTATAGGATCACTAGAGACTCCCGAGCTTATCAATGTCGTCTACGCACTGCGACAGAGCCACAGCCGCAAGCGCTGTGGCCACTCTCACTCCCACGAAATCAAAGATTTTTAATCTTTGTAGAATTTGCTCCTAACTGAAATTTAAAACAGTGGTAACATTCAAGTTTTCTAGCAACATTTGAAATGTTAACCTCCGCAAACCTTGCGCGGAACACCGAAAACGAGAAGTTAAGTCTTAAATAATACTTTATTGACCACTCAACAATATGGCACTATAACGTAATTACTATAGTATACTTTCAGAATAGCAAACCAAAACTTACTCAAAACGTTATTCTCAATGATTAAATTTAAAAATCTTTCACTACGGTTTACTAAATATGATATTTATTCAACAATATTAGAAGAGTGGTGTTCTGAAAAAAAGGGCACAAATGAAAATACGTATTACAAAAACACGTAGAGCCCGATGTGAAAACATTAAATAAAAGTAGTTGCAAAGTTCTTAAACTTTAAATTAGTTTATTTGTTGAGAGCTTGGTACAATGTGTCTGACCGCTAAAGCGATCCGAGCCGCGTAGTGTATACTACTGCGAGGTTGTCGAAGTAGGCTCGGGTCGGGACGAATTTCGCCGTAAAGAAACAAAGGTTTTTAATACAGGGAAAATTATCCCAAAGAAAAAACTTTGTACAATTGCAGAATGAACGTTTCTTAGTAACATATCAAAAGTTTACCGATGCAAACCTTGTGCGTCACACCAAAAACGAGCAGTTAAGCCCAAAAGTCAATTTTTTGCAACGATCCACAATAATGGATATTGCAAATGCATTTTATGGAGTAGACTAACAGTATGGAACCCAAAATAATCTTGAAACATTGCCCTATCTGAGGATAGTGATAAAAAGTACAAAGTTTAAACATCTTTCTATAAAATAGACAATTTAAATCATTAAAGTTAACGAATTCACTTTCATTCAATTTTTAGGAAATATAAATACATTTTACATAAACTTAAAGAGCCCAAAATGGAAATCGCTTTGAGTAAACGTTGTTGCATATTTATTCTTCTTTAAATGGGTATATTTTTTAAGTGTCTCATACAATTAGTCTGACCGCTGAAGCGATCCGAGCCGCGTAGTGTATACTATTGCGATGTTGTCGAAGTAGGCTCGGGTCGGGACGAATTTCGCTGTAAAGAAACAAAGGTTTTTAATACATGGAAAATTATTCCAAAGAAGAAACTTTGTACAGTTGTAGAGTGAACGTTTCTTAGTAACATATCAAAAGTTTACCGATGCAAACCTTGTGCGTCACACCAAAAACGAGCAGTTAAGCCCAAAATGTCAATTTTTTGCAACGATCCACAATAATGGATATTGCAAATGCAGTTTATGGAGTAGACTGACAGTATGGAACCCAAAATAATCTAGAAACATTGCCCTATCTGAGGATAGTAATAAAAAGTACACAGTTTTAATATCTTTATATAAAATAGACAATTTAAATAATTAAAGCTGAGAAATTCATTTTCATTCAATTTTACGGAAAAGTTAATACATCTTACAAAAATATAAGGAGCCCTACGTGAAAATCGCTTTCAATAAACGTTGTTGCATATTTATTCTTCTTTAAATTGGTATATTTTTTAAGTGTCTCATACAATTAGTCTGACCGCTGAAGCGATCCGAGCCGCGTAGTGTATACTACTGCGATGTTGTCGAAGTAGGCTCGGGTCGGGACGAATTTCGCTGTAAAGAAACAAAGGTTTTTAATACATGGAAAATTATTCCAAAGAAGAAACTTTGTACAGTTGTAGAGTGAACGTTTCTTAGTAACATATCAAAAGTTTACCGATGCAAACCTTGTGCGTCACACCAAAAACGAGCAGTTAAGCCCAAAATGTCAATGTTTTGCAACGATCCACAATAATGGATATTGCAAATGCAGTTTATGGAGTAGACTGACAGTATGGAACCCAAAATAATCTAGAAACATTGCCCTATCTGAGGATAGTGATAAAAAGTACAAAGTTTAAACATCTTTCTATAAAATAGACAATTTAAATCATTAAAGTTAACGAATTCACTTTCATTCAATTTTTAGGAAATATAAATACATTTTACATAAACTTAAAGAGCCCAAAATGGAAATAGCTTTGAGTAAACGTTGTTGCATATTTATTCTTCTTTAAATGGGTATATTTTTTAAGTGTCTCATACAATTAGTCTGACCGCTGAAGCGATCCGAGCCGCGTAGTGTATACTACTGCGATGTTGTCGAAGTAGGCTCGGGTCGGGACGAATTTCGCTGTAAAGAAACAAAGGTTTTTAATACATGGAAAATTATTCCAAAGAAGAAACTTTGTACAGTTGTAGAGTGAACGTTTCTTAGTAACATATCAAAAGTTTACCGATGCAAACCTTGTGCGTCACACCAAAAACGAGCAGTTAAGCCCAAAATGTCAATGTTTTGCAACGATCCACAATAATGGATATTGCAAATGCAGTTTATGGAGTAGACTGACAGTATGGAACCAAAAATAATCTAGAAACATTGCCCTATCTGAGGATAGTAATAAAAAGTACACAGTTTTAACATCTTTATATAAAATAGACAATTTAAATAATTAAAGCTGAGAAATTCATTTTCATTCAATTTTACGGAAAAGTTAATACATCTTACAAAAATATAAAGAGCCCTACGTGAAAATCGCTTTCAATAAACGTTGTTGCATATTTATTCTTCTTTAAATGGGTATATTTTTTAAGTGTCTCATACAATTAGTCTGACCGCTGAAGCGATCCGAGCCGCGTAGTGTATACTACTGCGATGTTGTCGTAGTAGGCTCGGGTCGGGACAAATTTCGCTGTAAACAAACAAAGGTTTTTAATACATGGAAAATTATTCCAAAGAAGAAACTTTGTACAGTTGTAGAGTGAACGTTTCTTAGTAACATATCAAAAGTTTACCGATGCAAACCTTGTGCGTCACGCCAAAAGCGAGCAGTTAAGCCCAAAATGTCAATTTTTTGCAACGATCCACAATAATGGATATTGCAAATGCAGTTTATGGAGTAGACTGACAGTATGGAACCCAAAATAATCTAGAAACATTGCCCTATCTGAGGATAGTAATAAAAAGTACACAGTTTTAACATCTTTATATAAAATAGACAATTGAAATCATTAAAGTTGAGAAATTCATTTTCATTCAATTTTACGGAAAAGTTAATACATCTTACAAAAATATAAAGAGCCCTACGTGAAAATCGCTTTCGATAAACGTTGTTGCATTTTTATTCTTCTTTAAATGGGTATATTTTTTAAGGGTCTCATACAATTTGTTTGACCCCTGAAGTTATCCGAGCCGTGTAGTGTGTACTACTGTGAGGTTGCCGAAGTCGGCTTGGGGTCGGGACGAATTTCTCTGTTAAGAAACATGGAAAATTATCCCAAAGCAGAAACTTTGTACAGTTGTAGAATAAAAGTTTCTTAGTAACATGTCAAAAGTTTACCGATGATCCCTTGTGATCACACCAATAACGAGCAGTTAAGTCCTAAATGATAATTTCCCAAACGATCCACAAAATTGTGTTTCGTAAATAATTTAATAAATCTATAAATACTTTTTTTAAGTAGGCTCCCAGTATACAGCAAACTTGGTTTGTCCTCAAACGCCATATTACTACGGTAATAGGAATATGAAATCACTACAGACAATATTTTGTTCCGTTTACTATGGTGAAACCAGAGCTAACCGAGAAATTACCGAACGTCCCGGAAAGTTGTGATATTTGACGATATTGCGCGAGTAGCACACCCGTACGTGACTACAGAGAATGGATAGTTTCCTTAACCGTTAGGATTTCTGGTACGAACACCCTCTCACAGGTAGGGTCATAAAATACGGTCAAACTCTTACAAAAACATCCACCACCGCTCTTTGCCACTAGCAATCCAACGACGTCAGCTAGGCGCAACACTCAAATACATTAACTTATTAAAAAAAAACCTGAATATGTAATGCTACCTATACGTTTTACAACACAACTCGTGTTTTATTTATTTTCTGAAAAAAAAACCTATTATTATAGGAATTATGTTGTAAAAGTGAAAAAAAAAAACTCAGAGTACATTTACGATGTATCGTTTTATTCAATTTTTATGTAGTAAACTGATTTTAAAGAAGTAAATATATAATTTTTCATTTTGTCGAATACAGGCTACATTAAAATTTTGCATTGTTCTGATCTAAAATAAAACGATGTATCAGAAATAAAAGAAAATTGTTGCTAAAAAAACAATTTTTAATAATAAAATTTTTGAAACTTAATAAATCCATGTAGATATAAAACCAGAGGTCCTCTAGAGTTTTCCATTTACAAGTTCCAAGCAGAAATCATTTATTGTTAATTTTATTGTATCAAAAAACATTCATATAAGAAAAAAATGCATATCTCATTACATGTAACATACACCCTCTCATATGAATTAGCTATGTTTTAAGTAATCCCTAAATAAGACCCAGTTGAATGAGTGTCGCAGTACGCAGTGTGTCGCAATGCCGCGCTGGAACGGCGCGGCGGTGGCCGTGAGAGATCAGTACGGCCGCAGTACACTGCAACGCTCGGGACGCTTTAATGAGCCAACTAATTACGTTAGACTCTTTATAAATATACTGTCTTAAAGCTAAAGGTATAACCAAAAACATTTATTTGGACATTTTTCGCATTGGACTCTTCAAATTGGTGTAAATAGTATTTTTATCTGAGTGGCAAAGATAAAAAATAATATGTCATGAATTAATCGCTTAATATCACATCTTTCATATTAAAAATTTATGCTTTTTACAACATTAATGGCTGTATTAGAGTCTCAAGATTATTTTGGTAGTTTTATGGACAGTCTAAATTAAAAACTGTACAAATGGGTAGCATTTTAATGGACTGATGTAAGTCGCTGTCATCTAGGACTTAAATGCAAATTTTCGGTGATACGCACAAGGTCTACAGCGGTAAACTTTCGGTATGTTACTAAGCATAGTCAAATATACAACTGTGCAAAAATTCAGCTTTGGACAAATTTTTCACAGGTTTGTGCCTTTTTAAGTCTTGGTTTCCTGGACTAATGGTAACCGGCTGCTTGCTCGTGCTCAGCCCTGAAGGGGCCTGGCAGTCCGTCATTGTAGTCGCGTCACTCATTGTTCGTGCGACGGTCGCCTATTCACTCAGGGCCACCACTGACCTTCCCCCGGGGCTAGTTAACTGCTAGTTAGACTAGGCTACAGGAAAGCTATATCCCTGGAAACAAAAGTTTGTGAAAACTTTGCCCAAAGATGAATTTTTGCACAGTGGTAGAGTCAACTATGCTAAATATATACCGAATGTTTACCGCTGTAGTCATTTAGAGTATCACCGAAAACGTGCAGTTACGTCCTAGATGACAGCGACTCACAACAGTCCATTAAAATGTTTCTTATTTACGCAGTTTTTAACATAGCCTCTCCATAAATGCATCAAAATAATCTAGAAACACTATTTCACACATTTATGTTAAAACATGTGCCAAATATTAGTATAAAAGGTATGATAGAAATCGATAAAGTAATAAAAAAAGTGTTTTTTTCTTTATCTCAGTCAATGACATAAAAATATGAATCACATTAAAATAAAGGGTCCGATGTAATAATTACCTTGAAAAATGTTCGTGCATATTTCGTAAGCTAAAATGTGACATATATCTGAAGAGGCTTGAGTAATTGATTAAATCGCTAGAACGATCCGAGTGTAGCAGTGTTGAGTACCTACGTATTGCGACAGTGCTACAGCTGCAAAGGCTGGGGTGACTTTCGCTCCCATGAAATCGAGGTTTTGTAACCTATGAAATATTCACCCCAAACTGAGATTTGGTACCGTTGTAATATCATCTTTTTCTAGTTACATGTTAAATTAACCTCCGCAAACCTTGTGCTTTACACCAAAAACGTAAAGTGAAACTTTGAATAATAGCTTCTTGAGTGCTCCACAATATTGCATTCCGTAAACGTTATTACTGTAGTGAACCAAACAAAATTTATCTAAATATATTATTCAACGTGATATAATTGAAAAATGTTTCATATTATGAAATATAATTATCAAATGAATGAAAATACAGATAACATAAACCTGAATGGACCGACTTAAAAGACGTTAGAAAAGATTGTTGCATGATTCTCAAGCATTAAAATGGTATATTGCTCTGACTCAATTGATCTGACCAGTGAAAGGTTCCGAGCGACGTAGTGTGTATTGTACTGCGGGAACCTAAAGTTGCTCGGGTTGGGGCAAATTTCGGTCTTAGGAAACTAAGGTTTTTAATGTAAGAATATATATATATATATATATATATATATATATATATATATAAAAGCTGTCTTTTTCAACAGTGGTAGAATCAACATTTTTTTGTAACATATCAAAAGTTTTCTGCTGCAAACCTTGTGCATCACACAGAAAACGTGCGGTTATGTCGTGCTTAGATGTTGCGAAGGCCCTGCGTCGCATTAAAAGTGATGCGGTTTGTAATGACAAAATATCCATTAAAATGCTGGATATAATGTCACCATTTGTTGTATCTGTTATGGAGCACATTTTTAATGCAACACTTACTACAGGTCAATATCCGACTATATGTAAGTACTCGTTTATAAAACCAATTCCAAAAATTAAATCTCCAGAAGAACCCAAAGACTTCCACCCTATAAGCATCCTACCTGCTGTTTCCAAAGCTCTTGAACACCTGGTGCATCAGCAAACATGTACATACCTATGAAAAGGAAATCTTTTAGATACTTTCCAGTCAGGTTTCAGACCTGGTCACAGTACCACTACTGCCCTAATTAATGCTATGGATAATATACGTCGTGTTATTGATAAGCGGGTACTAACGATTTTAACGCTGCTTGACAGTAAAGCTTTTGATTCGGCAGACCATGCCCTATTACTAAGTAAAATTTCAGTTCTCTACAACTTCTCTCATAGAGTTTGGCTTGGTTCGAATCCCATCTTAACGTTCGTTGCCGATGTGTCGTCCTTGATAGTGAATTGTCCTGCTGGCTCCTTGTAAAAGCGGGAGTTCCTCAGGGTTCGATTCTTGGTCCACATTTATTTGCAATTTTTATTAATGACTTACCTAAATGCCTCATTACTTGCCAATATCACATGTACACAGATGATGTTTAGATGTTCAGATTTATCTTCATACCAAAGCAACTGATATTAATCAGTCGATTAGTTTTGTATATTATGATATTGCTTCTATTTTGAGATGGGTAAGTGCCAATAAACTCATGTTGAATATTGACAAAACACAGGCCATAATAATCGACTCTGCTCTCATGATATCCAAAGCAACTTCTTTTAAACGTAATAACTTGACGCTTGGAGGAATACATATTCAGTTCTCTAAGGTTGTGAGAAACCTGGGAGTTATGAAAAATTCAACTGTAACCTGGAAGGATCAGGTAATGCAAATTAGCAAGAAAATCGAGATCTCCGTGCATTGCTTATGATGCTTATAAATTTTTTCTCCCCCCCCTCCCAGCATTAAAACCATCCTTATTCAATTCTTAATTATGTCGCACTTTGATTACTGCGATGTTTTGTTTCCTGATTTGACTGATAAATTAGCAAAACGACTTCAGAATCTCCAGAACTCCTGTGTAAGATTAATTTTTGACGTGAAAACGTCTAATAAATCGATGAACGCCGGTTGCACGCACGAAAAAGTGTCCCGTAACGCACATTGTCCCACTACTATGTGTCCCGTTACGCTCATTGTACGCTTGCGCCGCATCTCTCTTCCACTCGATTGAAACAACCATCGATTTGACTTTTCAATCATGTTTTCGTCGTTTGAATTATTATTATTATATAATTTAACGATCGTCCACCGATTTTCAGCACAATCGGTACGGTTATTTAAAAGTAATATTGAATTTTCAAATACGTTTTTGTACGAATAATGGTGTTTTACAGTTACACATAATAATTCAAATCACACCCGGGATCTTTTGCACAAGGTTTAAAAAATATTGTAACACATTATAAATAAGTTTGGTGTATTTGGGATGCGTATTTGTTATAAAATCGTATTATAAAAAAGAAATTAAATTATTCCCCTACGGTGCTGTCATCTACGGTGACGGACGCGAACAGAACGAATCGCGCTATCTATCCTCTTTTGTACGAACAATGGTGTTTTACAGTTACACATAATAATTCAAACTAAACCCGGGATATTTTGCACAATGTTTTAAAAAATATTGTGATACATTATAAATACGTTTGGTGTATTTGGGATGCGTATTTGTTATAAAATCGTATTATAAAAACAAAATAATATTATTCCCCTACGGTGCTGTCATCTACGGTGACGGACGCGAACCGAACTAATCGTGCTATCTGCCCGCTTCCGCGGTAACCAGGCACTCGTTAATACATATTTTCCTTTGTTTATCGCGAGGAGCGTTATTATTAATGAATTATAAATAAAATTTCATGCCCGGGGCCACAATTGCATATCATTTTGAGCAATGGAAGACATAAAAACGTAAAATATTCTCGACGAATTTTAATTTCGGCCCCAGCGCTCCACGAGCGTCTGGGTTGGAGATTAAAGCCGAAATTCTTTCTTAAACTTACTAATACTTATTTTATTAACTGCTAGGGCATTTTTATTAAATTCTACCTTTAATTTCACGACGAACAAACTTCGTCGTTAAATGTGTAATTGCGAAAAAGCGTAAAACATTCTAGACGATCTTGAAGTTAAATAGCAAACATGTATAAAAGTTATAGTTAAAATAATCTATTCGGTAAAGTAATAAACATATTTGAATTAATGAGTGCAAATAAAAGTAAATTTATCAATTAAATTGTAGATTTCATTTCACTCCTTCTTTGTATCCATACCAAAAAGTGATAATTCAATAAAAATTATTCAATTTTATTCATAAAAGTATGCAATAATTTCATCAATGTTTTTTTATGACGTTGTCACGTTAAACTATCGTCCGTAAACCGACTTTACTAACAACCAATTTTTTTAACCTAAAATCACGAGACCATATAACTCAGTACTATAAGAAGTTGAAATAGTTTAGACTCACACAGGGGCGTGATATGCACATGCTGATTCTTGCTTAAAATACACTGCGGCTGGGATACCCTCAATATCTGTCGGCCAATTTAAATTATCTCCACAGCTACCATAACCGTGAGACACGATCCCGTACATTCAACCAAATGTTTATCAGGATCTTAAATTTTTGTCGTTCAATTCTCTAAAGTTTGTTTTCGATCTGTATCAAGCCTTCATTATAAACATCAAAATCTTGACCTTGTTGTTGGGCTATGTGTCTGATATCTTGACACAAATCGTCTTTAAAAGTGTCCCATAAGTTGAGAGGTTCCGAGGGGAAACAAAATAAAAATATCACCACAAACAATTCTCTCAGCTTTAACGGACATTGAGAAATCGAAGCTTCTCTCAAAGTTATTTCCCATTGGTTATCATTTTCCAGCAAACATCTATCTTGGCAAGCGGCTTTGTAAGTTTCTTTTACAATTCCATCAACTGTTTTTAAGTCCTTAAACGATGTTGGGCTGAGATAAAAACATTCTGACTGGGAAGGATGAATGCTGTACACTCTTCCCAATGCCGCATCTTTTTTTTATGCCGGGGTGTCCAACTACGTCTTGGCCACGTTTCCTTCTAGAAAATTTATTGTTAGCCCATGTATAGTAATGAGGGACTTCGTGATATAGTAGTGTTTTAGCAAATCCGTCATTACTGCACAGGTCAAAAAACGCAGTGAGTGTCGTTTTTAGTGGATTTTACACTATATTTTGCATGTTTTCAATGCGGCAGTCCTTTTTTTTTGCCACTCTACAGTAAGCATATAACATTTGACCGGCCCAAAAATCGCGTCTTTTGTGATTATTTTTATGAGGTTTTTTTTTTTCATTTTTAAGTGAAACACTTGAGCGATGATGTCATGCCGTTCGAAAGATCGCTGACCGGGAAAAAGTTCTTAATTGCGCACATATATGTCATAGCATCTTGCGTCTTTTCGTGGAGATACCTCGGAGACCCAGTAAATGATGACGGTAAGATGACATGCTGACCTATATTGGCGGCATTTACGCTTGCGTCTTGGTTCAAAGCATCCCTCAAATGAATATGGTCATCTGCTCTAAGCTTTTGTTGGTTTCGGCAAATAAAATTTAACCTTTCTGAAATCATCTTCGCCATCATATCCACACAATACTGATTAAACAAATCTTTGTAATAATGCAGTGTGCTAAAACAGTTGGTCCTAATCATTAAACGATAGGCATAATATTGAATACATGACACCGTCTTATTTTGTAAGGCATTCTGCTGAGGAATAGTCACATAATATATGTCGTCTCCTGATTCAAATATTAGTGGATATTGTAACGGATCGTAAGCGCGGTCCAATTCCGACACTCGTTTCAGTTGTCCGTCTCTACCATGCAGTACAATATCCCTGGGTCCTTTATCTTCGTTGACCAATAGAACGGCCACTTCATTTATGGAAGGAGCGTTATATCTGCCCTGGTATTCTGCCAGAGGTGTGCGATCAGAGTGAATGATTAATTTTAAACTTTCAGGGTTGTTAAATTCGATACTATGTTTATAACTTCGTATGTACATGTTGTGGCTATTTAATACGGTCTGCAGTTCGTTAATCAAATCTATTTTTAGCATAGGGGCCATGTTTTATCGCAATGATAGTTGGTCAGCTTCTGAAATAAAATATATTTGCAGAAATTGAGGGCTTTGTCCTGCTGGTGGTAAGAGGCTACCTATAAGATGATAGACTTGCCCTTCTACCTTAAAGGTGGGCATAAAATTTCCCTCTCTAATTTCTTTCGCCCCAAACGAAGTCATCTGAAAAAGGTTATTGTATCTACGTGCATTATTTAAAAAAATGCGCGGAATATGTGTGATTATTAGTCAAAAGGCTTTTTATTGGTTCTGGTGGCTCTTTAATATTAGAAAGAATAACTTTCCCAGACGCGCAGCATATACCGCTCGCTTAATCATTCCATTTTTTAGCAAAACATTTAGGACAAACCTTATTCATTGCTCCGATTTGGATGCTGTTCTGAGAGCATAATCAATATGTGGATCGTAACTGAATGCTGATATAATAGTATGAGCTAAAATTATATTACGCATTCTAGTTGTTAACGATTGTTGTCTTTCTCACTGTGCAATAAGTCGCTGCGAGTGTTCGGCACTCGATTGTCGTTCGTATAGTTGGAACGATCTGGCATTTTGTGCTGTAAGACGAAGCGAACGTTCGGTGCTAGATTCCCTCGCGCGTGCTTGTGACATTCTGTCACTATTTTGAACAAGGCGTAGCGAACGTTTGGCGCTAGATTCTGTGGCCCGCGATTGCGAAGCATACGCTCTCTGATTTGCGAGACGATCTGAATTTTCAGAAGATGATTCTCCAATACGTCTTATTTTTGCTAATCTCGTTTGGGAGCAACTTTTAGATAGTTAAGACTTTTTTTCCTAGGCATTACGTTGAATTTTTTTAATCAGATAAAATAAGAATATAACTTTTGATAAATACTTACTATTGAAAAAGTGAGAGAATACTATATAAAATAAACAATAAAGCGTGAATAAACTATTTATAATTAGTTCTGAGAAAAACTTTTTAACTTGGAAAAAAATTTGCAATTAAAATAGTCAAAAAGTGTTGAATGTCGGTTACGTCCGCTGCGTAGCGAGCCGACCGCGCGACTGAGCCGCGCGGCTAACTATTTCATAGATGTGCCCGCCCCTCTCCCGCACCCCTGCGGTGCCTGGCTAGCCGCGCCTTTTCTGTATTTGTGACTTTTTAAATTCGTAATATATTTTGAATGGAATACACGATTTGAATAATTCAAAAAGTAATCTACAGGTATTGAAACAATTTTGAATACAAAATAATTTATTTGGATAAGGAATAATAAATAGGTATTAATAACATGCACAATGCGACAGCGTTTATTTTTTCTATTTCTATGATTTATTAATTTCGCAACATCTATTGATTGGAATAGCCGATTTTAACAATTAAAAAAGTAATTTACAGGAATTGAAACAGTCTTGAAAACAATATGATTTATTTGGATAAGGAATTTAACAGAAGTATGAATAACATGGTCTAATTTTGGTCGGTATTTATATCAACTTTTAAAATGTAAAAAGTGGTTATTGTGTCATAACTATAATAGTTGGACATATAGTATCGCAAAGTTTTTTGTGGTTATTGATATGTTCTTTAATATTGTATAGGACATACTTTTGTTCTATCATCAATAGTTACCGCAGCGCATGCGATATAAGATGTTTTATGGCATTTTTTTTACACATTGGATTACGTTACTAAAGTTTTAGTAAAGATTCCTTCCTTATCTTTTCTAGCAATAAATATAGCCTATGTTACTCAGGGTGATTGTAGCTTTCTAATAGTGAAAAAATTTTAGAAATCGGCACAGTAGTTTTTGAGTTTATTCATTACAAACCTACACACACAAAAAAATACAAATCTTTCCTGTTTATAATATTAGTGTAGATATGTAATGATGATGTAGAGAAATGTAAATGTTTAGGCGTATTCCCTTAACTTTGCCATCAACAAAGTCGATAAATAAAATAAATAAATAGCAGCTCCTTGCAGTGCTCCACAAACATGAATCCTACAAACTTGTTTTTGTTGTATCATTTAAGTTAACAAATAAAAAAATTTCACAACACATTTTCTACATGTGATAGTATAGAAGTAATATATATATATATATATATATATATACACTATGAAAAATAAGCAAGATGAAACAACACAAATTTCGAAATAATGTTTTTACCGAATTTCTGGAATAAAATAAAAATTATATAAACTACAGAAACTTAAAAGACCATACGTAAAAGTCTTTTAAATTTAGTTTCTGCATATTGATTAATCTTTTTAATTGTATATATTTAGGAGTCTACAGTAATCGATTTGATAGCTAGAGCATTCGGAGTGTCGCAATGTGTACTGCTCTGGGATCCATGGCAAGTCGTTTGGGTAGGAGCATTTTAATCACAGGTAACAAAGATATAAATAATCAGGTCAAATTCGCTAGTAAAAAGCTTTAATTAACTAATGTAAGTACATAGATGCAAAAGTTTAGTTTATTTTATAATATTACCTCAGAATAAAAATATTTACTTATAAGAAATACAAACCTTAATTGGCGCTCTGAAAACTATTAGTATTTGTTTCTAATAGAACAAGTAGCCTGGATAAAATATAAATAGAATACTTTTTAAAGTGATAGAATAAGTCAAGAAATATAATATACTTATTTGTTGATTAGTATTGGTATTAATAATAATTTAGGTAGCTAATTTTTCTAAATCAGTTTTTTTTGTCTTCACAGTGGTTATTTTTTTCTTAAAAATTTACATGCTAAAAACATGATCTCATATGATATCCTGCCTCATCTGCACTGTGACGTCATATGTCCGGTCCCTAGAGTTATGACTTTAAAGCTCATTAGTGATTCCACTTTCCCATTCCAAATTACAAGTAAAATCTCAAATCGTTATTTATGAGAAGGAAAGCCTACCCAATTTGTTTTAGGTAGTTATAAACATAGTTTTTAAACTTGGTATTTTTGGGTTTTCCTGTTGACAAGTTCCAAAAAATAATTTTATTGTAATTTTATGGAGCCATTTCACAGGGGAAAAGCGATAAAATTATTTTCTTATTTGCGTTAATTTAACTCAAATGTGTTAAATCAAATAAACGTAACATATCTGCAGCAACCCCTAAACAAAATCTTCGGAACTTTGAAACTTGGCCATCAAGGTCGCGTGCAACGCACGTCGCGCCGGCTTGCTGCGATTCGAGCACCGCCGCAGGACGGCACACACGCCGACACTTAGGCTATTCTAGCTATTCAACTAATTGCGCTAGACTCTTTATAGTTAAATCGCCTTAAAGCTTAATGAATAAGCAAGAACTTTTATACAGATGATTTTGACGTTGTTCCCTTGTTCTGTATGTAAATCATAATTTTATTTAAATGACTGGTTTAAAAAATCATTAACGTTCTCTATTTCGCTTCATCTTTAGTATTCAACATATAAGTATTTGTTCACGTGGGTGTTTCGAATAGCGTTTCTAGATTATTGTGATGCCTATATGGAGAGTACGTTAAAAACTGTGTAAATGGAAAGCATGTTGATGGACTGCTGTAAGTCGCTGTCATCTAGGAATTAACTGCACGTTTTTGGTGATACACACTAGGTCTACAGCGGTCAACTTTCGGTATGTTATTAAGCACAAGCTGAAGTACCCGGCGTTACCCGGGCTAAAGCACCCTTGGGAGTTGAATTTATGAAAACTTCATTCTCACATGATTGTGTAATATAAGGATCATAATTTCCGAGTTTCAAGTCTGTGGGATATATACTTGATAAACATAAATTTTAAATCTATTAACACAACCGTAATATGATATAGAAATTTATAAAACTTTCAACACTCACACATTTTCTCGTGGGAGACGTGATACATAGGTTTCCAACGTGGGAATGGCTACCTTGCCCCCAGAGCGACACACTGCGATGCTACCAAATACCTACGGGTAATTTTTTTTATCCCACGAACCTTTTTATAGCTCAAACATTTTTTTATTTCTCTCTGGACCCAATTATGAAGTCCACGCAGACGAAGTCGCGGGCAGAAGCTGGTATCTTAATAATTTTAAAATTATTATTATTTTTTAGTTTGTTTTGTTGTTAAAGCGTGTTTTTTTAGTTTTTTTAATTATAATTTAGTTCTGTAACTAAAGATATAAAATAAAAAACTGGAAAGGATACCTAACAAAAATATTTAAACAAAACAAACTTTTCCTTAAAGGTTAAAAGAAGAATGAAAAGAATTATGAAGAAATATGAAAAGTGAAAAAGTAGAATAAGAAGTAAAATATCTAATCTTAAAAATAATAAAAGACAAACTATCGCTTATCATCAGGATAAAACAAAAAAAAAACTAATTTTACCGGTTAAACATACACTATCCGTAGAATAAGGTACCTTTATATTGTCCTTTATCGATATAAAAAAAAAATTATAGATGTCGATAGGATGCTGTTTTTAGAGTATCTTTTTCAAATTTTTTTATCTAATTAAAATATTACAATCTAACGCTTCTAATTTTTAGTTATACTAAAAAATTTGAACATAAATTATATTTTACATAACTGAAACACGCTTTAACAGCAAACCAAACTGAAAACTCGTAACTATTTTTAAATGATTAAGATATTGTAAATAAGTGTGAGGTACTTTTTACTTTAATTTACACTAACTCTATTTTTACAAGTAGTTACCAATGAAATATGCACAACAATTTATATCAAGCACAATTTATATAATATCGCTAAGCGGACGAGTCTCGTCAAGAAGTAGCCTATAGGAAGTTGCCAGATCTATGGCGGCCATAGAGAAATGACACAAACCCACCGATAAATCAACCAGACGGCTAGTTTTGTTTTCTGTTATAGTGTTTATATATATATATAATATACGCATTTATAATATTAGTTAGAGCAAATTATAAAACGGTAAATAAAAAAACTAACAGGGCCATATACTGTTGTGTTGGTGTACTAAGATGTGATGGTCTTGCAACTTAATGTAAACAATCGAAAACGTCTCTGAGCGTTATTAAAAATCAACTTATATTAAAAAAAATTAAGAGAACCGATTTTGATGTAATGAAGTTTATGTTTTGCCCCAGATTACCCTCAAGTTAACTTTGAAAACCACATTGATGATAAAATACAAAATGGGTAATGACAATTGTAAAGTACAAAATGGGTAGTTACAAATGAACCACACCTGTCGACGACAAACGGTCAATAAATAGCTTTAAGTATTCTTACTCTCTACCTAGTTCCTTATAAAGCGATAATTCAAAACAGTGCCATCTACTGGTGTATTGGTGTACTACGATTCAGAGCTTTAATTTTTCTTACTCTCTACTCAGTTCCTTGCAATAGCAAAACGTAATGGCTTCACGGCTATTGCTCGGCGGACATAGAGGAATGACACTAACAGTTTGTATATCTATGACACACATGACATAAAATTAAGATATATTTTTTTCACCCACTTCAAAATTATTTTTTGAGACAAAAGATAGCCTGTGTCCTTCCCAGGATATAATCTATCTCCTTGCCAAATTTCATTACGATCCGTTAAGCCGTTTAGCCTGGAAAAGGTAACAAACAATCAAACAGGCAGAGTTACTTTTGCATTTATATTATTAGTAAGGATAGTTGACTCTACCACTCTACGAAAATTCAGCTTTGGAAAATTTTTCGACAGGTTCGTGTCTCGTCTGGTCTTCGTTTCCTGGACTACTAGCTCACCGGGTGTTGCCGAGCTCGTCTGACGTCACTAATGTACCGTTATTTGCGCGTGGCACACCTCATGGAAGTAACGAACATAAATAGACGGTCTAAAAGACTACCGCTGTGTCCAAGGGGCAAGGCCATTCAAAAACAAGTCTTCCACCCTGCGCGCCGGGTAAGCTGTCCCCTATAGTACCACAACAGTCCCTTCTGGGTAGGTTTTTTTTTTTCCCCCCATCCTCAGACTGCCCTTCAAGAGAGATAGAGAGCTAACACCTGCACAGGAAACAAAGGTTTCAACTTGTGAAAAATTTGTCAATGCTGAATTTTTGCACAGTTATAAAGTCAACTATGCTAAATAACCAATTTACTTCTGCAGATCTTGTACGTATCACCAAAAACATGCAGTTAGGTCCTACATGACAGCGACTTACAGCAGTCCATCAAAATGCTTTCCATAAATGCATTTTTTAACGTACGTAGATTCTCCATAAATGCATCGCAGTAATCTAGAAACGGTATTACACACATTATTATTATTCAAAAATGCCCATAAAAATTGGAGACGAAGGTCTGATAATGTAGCCGGTAGGTGGATAGTGTAACTCTTCAACTTTTAATATATGGCATTCCGCGTGTTTAAATGCATAAAAAATCAATGCATTTGTTATTCCAATTTTTGTGAGTAACACCAAGCTACATACGAGTTAATTACATATTAGGTTAGAAGAAAATTAGTAAAATCATTCTTAAATGCGCAGAGAATAAATAGATTTTTTAAAAGGTTTGTAAATAAGATTTTAACCTCCGACACAAATATAGGAGTGTTAGAAGTTTGAAGCATGTCTGAGTTGGCATAAGGCATGATTTGAGGACTTGCGCGTGATTTCTCACCGGGCTTCCGAGGACCAGATGTGGATCCGAGGACCTGACCCAGGTCCTCGGATTGAAAAAAACCTTATTTTCTCGTATATCCTGTCCTTTAATGCCTTCCTGCAAATTTTCAACGAAATCTGGCCGAGTCCTCGGTTACACCGTAGAGCGACAAATTCATAGTTCAGCGTTTTACCGGTAGGAAGTACTGTAGTCGAAATTATTAATACACCGAGTGTCCGTTTATACGATAGTAGACACAATTCGAGGACCTGGTTACACACTTCTCTGAACACACAGTTTGCCTACAGCCGCTGTAACCGAGGACGTAAATATTTCTGCATACCTTCAGCTTCTAAAACACTTTAGTATTAATCCTGCAAACCTACGACCTTGAATTTTTTAACTGTAAGCGAGGACTTGTTTGTTTAATGTGTTACCATGATATTAATACATCCATATGAACTGCGGAAATGGAATGTCCGATTATTTTTGTCTTATTATAGGAATATAATAACGAGTATTAAAGCCCACAGAACATATTTGCTGTGCGTTAAATAAGCTCTTCTTTGTGATTTTTTTCCTTCAAATTGTTTCTAATTACTTATATTTTGGTGTGAAAATTTCCAATTTTTCGACTGTTCCTGAGATTAAATTCGTAAAATCGATGTTACGTAAAATGCGGGGTTCGCTAATCGGGGTTCTAGTGCAATTAGAACTGCGCAAACCTGCGAAACCTTTGCCGCACGCCACAAGCTGTTACAAGTGTATTTTTTGACCAATAATCTGCTTGTATTTGTGTTCCAGATAGTGTGAGAGAATGCTTATGTGAACTGGACAATTTGCATGATGCATCAGTCAGAAAATGTGTTGAAACAAACAACTCTGACCCAGTATTTTTCAAAAAAAGTAAACGTTACTTTTTTTATAGTGTTTTTTTATTATTGTGCTTATTTAATTAAATTCAGTTTACATAGTTTAGTTTACTATTCTTTTTATATATACATTTATATATTTCCGGCTGTGTGTATGTGAATAAACTCCTCCTAAATGGCTGGACAGATTTCGATGAAATTGTTTGCGTGTGTTTAAGTGGGTCTCTGGATGTTTTGGATTCACAATTGGACCCGGTAGGTAACGCTGTGATCGAGTTCCAGAAAGAAAACTCTTTATTTTCGGATTTTTTATACTTATTTTTTTTTATTTTTTGCATATGAGAACCAAAATTTCACATCTCCACCACAACCCAATATTTCTTAACTACAAAATATGATAATATAAAGAATAATTGATCGTAAAAACTTCTGTAAAGTATTATACATAGTTTTCTTTCTGTCACTTGCGTCGTAGCTTGGCGTTGTTTAGACATTTCAATTTCTGTTCTCTTTGTTTCCATGTTCCATGTATCACAATTGCGTGCATATTGAGTGTATTATTCATGGACAAAACACATTAAAATTACATTTTAAATCATACATGAAGTGTACTTTAAAGCGGAACCTTAAACATTTGCACAATGTATGTTTTTAAGTGAATATCTTACATGATATTCCAAGAATTTAAATTTTATACAATTGTGCATTTAATGACAATCAATCAAACATGCAACCTTTTATTTTCAGTGCTTATTTGTGTCGATGATTCTATAAAATTTACGGAGTGTTAAACAGCGCATTGAAAATAAACATTTGAGTTAGCTCAACAAATTATAACATCCAAAAAAATTCAAATATAAGAACCTTATATTTATATGTTGTGTGTTTATTAAGCAACTGATCTGAGCCACTTCACCGCCTTGCGTTCGAATATGTGCCGGAAATAGGCTATTCGTCACATGCCCTAATTGTCATCGACAATATAGAAAAATAATGCCAACACTGTAATGCATTTAAATACAAAGGTGAATCGGCCAGTCGTTGCTGCGCATCACCATTCGCCACCAGAACCATCGATAACTTTATTGGCTGGAGCCACATCTCAATGAAAATTGTTTTCGCGTAAAATTCGTTAATTCAATTCTTGCTTCCAAATGACATCATTTAGAGCAACATAAATCGTTCAGAATGAGGATGGTCGTAATTTTGAATCGACATTTAAGATTAAGGACTAAGTGTATCAAAAAATTGGTTATTTGTTCTCAATGCCTGATGGCCATCCATAGGTTTCGCAAATCTACTTCAGGGCGATGAGGAGGAACAAATAAACACACGCTGTCAATACAACCACATCGAGCAGATGGACGAGCGAGAAATAGTGGCGAATTTGGAAATGTTGCGTGTTCAAGGGTTGGCAACCATCAGGTTTGTTCGTTCCTCAGAGATATACTAAAAATATTGTTCATCAAATCGCATTAAGATACAAAAAACTTTATTCCTGTTAATATTATGACTTTAACACAAATTTAAATTTTTTTGGTCATTAACAAAAAAAATAAATGCCATAAAATTTATTTGAGTTTTTCTATCTTGCTATTATTTAAGACAGATTTAAGTTTGTTCTCAACTAGGGGCGTAGCCAGGGGGGTGGGGTTAAGGGGTTCTAACCCCCCCCCCCCCTTAGCCCCAATTATTTTTTTCTTAACTGAAAGCAGTTTAGCTAAAAGCCTGGGTGTCTTACTGCTATCACCGGCCACTGCACTGGAGGGGAAGAGTAAGCGAGCCCTACCGATTCTCCTTCCCTTCCCATACCCCTGGCACAGGCAGAAGCTATAAGGTTGTGACGCCGTGACGGGTCCCAAGTGTTCAAATATCTTACACCTACTGTATTTAACCAGCGTGGTAATTATAAGCAGGTGTTGACTGGGCTTCTAAAAGTGTAAGGATCGCTGTGTGTGTATAGAATTGAGACGACGACATGGTGTCATGTAACTCTTCAAGCTAAAGCTAATTGTTTCCAGGAATAGATCAGTTCTGCCGAAACCCAATCCTTTTGACGTGACGTCTAATAAATCGATGAACGCCGGCTGCACGCACGAAAGTGTCCCGTTACACTGTATCCCGTTACGCTCATTGTACGCTTGCGCCGCATCTATCTCTCTTCCACTCGATTGGAACAACCATCGATTTGACTTTTTCGAGGCACATTTAACTTGAAACACTCTCATTCGTTTCTTACTTTTCCTATCATCGTCCTATCATTAACAGAATAACACAGATTGGAAGAAGTTAAATAGCAAATATGTATAAAAATAGTTAAAATAATCTCTTCGTTAAAGTAATAAACATATTTGAATTAATGAGTGCAAATAAAAGTACATTTATCAATTAAATTGTAGATTTAATTTCACTCCTTCTTTGTATCCATACAAAATAGTGATAATTCAATAAAAATTATTCAATTTTATTCATAAAAGTATGCAATCATTTCATCAATGTTTTGTTATGACGTTGTCACGTTAATTTATCGTCCGTAAACCGACATTACAGACAACCAATTTTTTTATTCACTTTTTTTTTGTACTGTCGAGCTTCGAGCATGATTTATGATTTTAAGTAGACGTAAACAAGACACTTGGATTGATAAAAAATATATTTTATTAATTTCTTACTTCATCACTAAAAATTTTTTTTATAAAAAAATTAATAATATTTTTACTATTTCAATATTTTATGTTAAGTACCGAAAACTGCTAAAATAGCACTATTTTACACCTTAAAATCCACATTTTTTCCGGGGGTGGGTGGACCCCCGGACTCCCTCGTTTTAATAGGGGGGGGGGACCATGCTTCTCAACCCCCCCCCCCCAAACACAAATCCTGGCTACGCCACTGTACTCAACACATTTATGTTTATAGTATACACGTAATTGATAGGTCAAGTTGCGATATCTGTACGCGTGGTGGTGTCAGGTATTACATTTGTGTTTACATTTTTTTCCACTAAAATACTACAAAACGATTTGTTTGTGTGTGTGTGCGCGTGTTTGTGTGTGTGTGTATATATATATACACACACACACACACACTACTATTGCTTTGAGGCGCAGGTTGGTTACGGGAACAGAAGGATGGTTCAGGAAGAAGAGTTGGACAGAGTAGAAAAGCTCTTCTAAGCAAAGGTGAGGAGCTTGGACTCTTTGGTCCGCATTTATTTTGGATGGCACTGATTTTTAGGGGGCGGTTTGCGCCGTTTCCCGCCATGCTGCCAGCCAGCACACATACTTAAACTAGAAATATCAGTAAGAATTGTAAATGTGTAGGAGATTATTCTTGGGCGCTTCGCCAGTTAGGGTCTCGGGACCCCAAAAAGGGAAAAAAAATCAGACTATAATTAGAGCCCCACTGGGCCAAAGCACGACAGTATTTTTAGATGGCTGCGTCGGTGTTGGGCGGGTGTATACCATTTGTCCAAGTGTCCACTTCTCCAAGCGACCACTTCTCCAAGCTCCGTTTGTTCGAAGGACCATTTGTCCAAGTGACCATTTGTCCAACCGACCATCTCTCCAAGTTTTGAGGGGTGGATGTGTCTCCCACTTGCCTTCCCATGCACCGCCTTTTCCCCTCTCTTGGAGCCAATGAACACACGGAAGTCTAACAGCGAATCAGCGCTAGCAATTTTTTTTATTTTTACGGCGAGATAATCGAAAACAATACCGTGTCGCCTCCGTACATAAAGTAGCTAAGTGCTGGTATGTAAAAAAGGTTACCGCACTTTAAAAAACGAGAGCTGTGTTCAGGGTCTCGACGAGCGCCAGTAATCGCGCTATCACAGACGTATCATTTTTCCGGGCGCAGTTTATGTCTGGTGTAGAGAAAGAGGGACACATATGTTACGCGGCGTTGCATTGCGTTATCCACATGTGACGCTCGCAGCTAGGATTACATATCCATTACTCCACGTGGAGCTCCGATCTCGTGGGCCGGGTCGTGTCTGGCGTCCTGGGCTACGAAAGGCCGCGAGTTCCGCGGCTGCTTTCAGAGTTATCAGAGGGCAGCCAAGTAGTGCTCTGCAACCTAGCGCATCCTGCTGGGTTTTCCGTGAATATATTTAATAGAAGCTGTGTTGACCATCTGGTCGGCTGGTGTTTCTGGCAATAAATTCAGCAAAATTTCTAAAAATTGTTCCATCTCCGAGGGAAAACTTCCCGTTTTGAGAGAAAATTTCCCGTTTTAGTCCGCGAAAATACCAAAAGCCACAAATGTCCAGGAAAAGGCTTAAGCATCCATGAAGCTAGCCTCCCAAGCCTGTTACCAAATATGGACTTGACTTCGTCCGCTATCCTGGAATGTTGCACTTTTTGTTGCGCCTGCCATCTTGGATAATTTTATTTATTATCCGATTTTTATAGGAAAAAATAAAATTAATAACAAAATAAATAATAAATATTTAATTAAAATGTACCCAGACATTTTGAGGTATGACGTCATGGTCGTTGCTCTTTCCTTTATGCCCTCCGCCATCTTAGGTTTTTAATCAAAAAAATTATAAAAATGATTTAAATTAAGAAAATTTAATAAAATATCATTTGGTAAAATATACTTAAATAAAAAACGGACTTACGTCAAAAGGTCTTCGGTTCGAACCCGGTGAAGTAAAATAAAGAGGGGGCAACAGATCCTTCCTCCACAGAAGCTTCCAGCATATTGACCTCCCACCACTAACGCCAACGTGTATTTTACATCAGCCGGTATGACGTCATGGTAGCCATCTTTCATTTTTTCTGCTGGAGGCCACCATCTTGGTGTTTTATGTCGTACTGGTGGGAGCCATCTTGGATGACTTCTTGTTAGTTTATTTTTTCCCCTATAATACAATATTAATTAATTACCTGGACGTCCGCACATTTTGTAACTGGACCGCCATCGTGTTACTTGGTCAAATTCTTGAAAATCCACAATTTTAGTGCTAGAGATTCGGGAAAATTTTTAAAATAACAAAAAAATACAATTATTAAAATACTAACATAAAATCGGTCCACAATCTATATGTTTTTCCACCCTTTAGGAAAATCTGTAAACATTAAGCTATAAATTCGGGAAAAGGTCCAAAGTTAAAAAAATTGTACATTTAAACAAAAAAATTAAAGTTCTAAAAATAAAACACCACAAATAAAAAAGGACACACCGTACACACAGCACACACAGACGACACAGTACTCACAAAACACACACCACACATTACACACAAACAGCACAGTACATACAGTCAACACAAATGACACACACAGAAAACACTAATGACACACACAGTTCAAACAAATGACACGCAGTACACACTGTACACACTGTTAACACAGTACAAACATTCCAAACAAATGACACACAGTACCACTAATGGCACACAGTATACACCGTACATGCAAAGGGCAACACAGGCAGTACAAACAACATCACAGGTAGCCAGGTAGCAGCGAGATCCTATACATCTCATAGTAGCGTAGCTTCGTGATCGTAAATCTCGTCACGGCGTTACGTGGAAATAAGCCTCGAAGTCGCGTATCTTCGTGGCGCTGTCTCGAAGTTGCATAATTTGGTAGTCAAATTATGTCGTAGCAGTTACATCACTTGGGCAGTTGGAGTACTTGGGCAGTTAGACCTATTCAAGCTATTCGAGATTTTGAAGCTGCGTGTCCTTTGTGTGTCCTTTATGTGTACTTTGTGTGTACCTGTGCGTCCTTTGAGTGTACTTTGAGTGTTCCTGAGCATCCGTTGAGTGCACTTTGGGTGTTCCTGAGCATACTTTGAGTGTTCTCTGAACGTCCGTAAAGTGTGCTTGCAGTGTACCTGAGCGTCCGTTGAGTGTGTTTGGAGTGTACCTGAGCATCTTTTAAGCATACTTTGAGCGTTCCTGAGCACTCATTAAGTGTGCTTGGAGTGAACGTGAACGTCCTTTCAGCGTACTTTGAGTGTTCCTGAGCGCCCGTTGAAGGTGCTTGGAGTGTACCTGTGCATCCTTTAAGCGTACTTTGAGTACTCCTGAACATCCATTGAGTGTCCTATGACCGTACTTTGAGTGTACCTGAGCGTCCTTTGAGTGTGCTCTGAGTGAACTTTGAACATCCATTGAGAGTGCTAGGAGTGTACCTGAACGTCCATTGATCATCCTTGGGGACCTTGGGGTGTTCCTGAGCGTTCGTTGAGTGTGCTCTGAGCATACTTTAAGTGAACTGAGCGTGTTTTAGTGTGCTCGGAGTGAACATTCAGCGTCCGTTGAGTGTGCTAGTAGTGTACATTAGCGTCCTTTGAGCGTAATTTAAGTGTACCTGAGCGTCCTTTGAGTGTTTCTGAGCGTCGGTTTAGTGTACTTTGAGTGTACCTGAGCATTGTATGTACGTATTTTAAGTGTTCCTGAGCATACTTTGAGTGTTCCTGAGCGTCATTAGAGTGTACCTGAACATCCTTTCAGTGTACTTTGTGTGTTCTTGAGCGTCCGTTGAGTGTGCTTGGAATGTACCTGAGCGTCCTTTGAGCGTAATTGAGTGTTCCTGAGCAACCGTTGAGCGCACTTTGAGTGTACCTGAGCGTCCTTTCAGTGTACTTTGAGTGTTCCTGAACGTCAGTTGAGTGTACTTTGAGTGTACTTTGAGTGTTCCTGAGCATCCGTTGAGTTTGCCTGGAGTGTACCTGAGCGTTCTTTGTGCTGCCTCTGCTGCTGTTTGTGCTGACTGTGCTGCCATTTGTGCTGCCTGTGCTGCCGGTTGTGCTGTGTGTGCAGCCGTTTGTGCTGCTTGTGCTGCTTGTGCTGCCTGTGCTGCAGTTTATTCTACATGTGCTGCCTTTTGTGCTGCCTGTGCTATCTTTTATAATGTCTGTTCTGCCTGTGCTGGCTTTATACTGCCTGTGCTACCTTTTGCATGTACTGTGTGTACTGTGTGCAATTTGAGTGTACTGTGTGTCATTTGTATGTACTGTTTGTTCTATGTTAACAGTTTGTTTTGTGTGTTCTGTGTGTGTTTGTGTGGACTATTTGTAGTGAGCTGTCTGTGTGTAATGCGTGTTGTTGTGTGTACTGTGTGTCTGTTTTGTAATTGTGGTGTTTTATTTTTTCGAACCTGTCATTTTTTTATTAAAATATACGAATTATTTGATTAATTTTGGGCCTTTTCCCGAATTTCTAGCTTAATATTTACAAATTTTCCAATATGATGTACGGATATCAGATGCCGGATTGATTTTATGCTAGTATTTTATTAATTTAAATATTTTTGTAATTATAAAATTTTTGCCGGCTCTCTAGCACTAAAATTAAGGATTTTCAAGTATTTGACCAAGTAACAAGGTGGCGGCCAAGTTACAAAATGGTGGATAACCTGAATTCATCCAGGAAGGCGTCCTCTAGCCGGAAAATTGCAAGATGGCTACCATGATATCATACTGGCTAACGTAATATATAGGTACGTTAGCATTAGTGGTGGGAGGTCAGTCTGCTGGAAGCCTCCGTGGAGGAAGTTCCTGTCGCCATCTTTACTTTACCTCACCGGGTTCGAACAGAGGACTTTTTGTAGTAGGTCCGTTATTTATTTAGGCTAAGTATATTTTTAATAAAATTTTCTTAATAAATTTTCTTAAATTAAATCATTTTTACTAAATTTTCTTACATTAAATAATATGTATTATTTTTTCGACTAAAAAACCTAAGTTGGTGGAGGGCGTTACGAAAAGTGCAACGGACGTGACGCCATACCTCAAGATAGAGGCTACATTTTAATTAAATATCAGTTTCAATAATTTTATTTTTTTCATAAAAATTGGATAATAAATAAAAGTATCCATGATGGCGGGCGTAACGAAAAGTGCAACATTTCGAAATGGCGGGCGAAGTCAAATTCATATTTGGTAACAGAGTATTGGGAGGCTAGCTTCATGGATAAGCCTCTTCCTGGACTTTAGTGGCTTCTGATATTTGTGTGGACTAAAACGGGAAATTTTCTCTCGAAACGGAATTTTTCCCTCGATAATGGAAAATTTTTAGAAATTTTGCGGAATTTTTGAGGGATTATGAGGTAATTTGACACCAAAAATGGCCGCCTTGACGTCAAAATCCAAGATGGCGGACATTGGCTCCGGCTCCACACTCCGACTCCAGTTCCCGGACCGGCCAAGTTATCCTACTTATATCTCATAGCAACAAGTTCTTTTTTTTTAAATATATATTTACTCCCGCTGACGAAATATAAACAAACATAAATAAAAAAAATATTGAAGTAATTGTTCTAATTCAAAACTGTAAATTTGCATCTGGTATTCGTTGCACAAACTAACATGGATTCTGGTTCGAAGCCTGCAGCTGCATCGAAAGGACACCGCTGTAGATCCTGCAGCAAGACGTTTACCTTGAGAAAAAATGCTGAAAATTATGAGAATAGCGAGTTTATTTTTGATCCTTACAAAAAAAACCGTTTAGTTGCAGTCAGTGTCAGAAATCCTTCGTCAGAGGTATTTCTTGGATAAACCTCGTAAGATTTGTATTACTCAGCCAACTAGCGATATAGTGGATACAACACCGAGGAAGATGAATGATTGCGAGTAATGTGAAAATACCCATGTTAGCACTAAAATCTCACATCTTTCATATGATTTAAAATTGAAAACTTAGATGAAAGTAACATTCTCATGGGAAATGAAAAGATGATTACCTACTCCAAATTCAAGTTCGTCTTCACGAAATAATGAAGAACAGAGAACGAGATGAAGTTGGCAAGATCGAAGACTGTAATGAAGCATCTGAGGCTGACGTGATAGAATACTGTGACATCACTGAGGCTGACATGATCGAAAATAAAATAATTACTTAACCTAATCTAATTTTTATTCATTTCCCGAATCTGCTTCCTTGTGTTTACGCGCTTCCATGTGCTTCCTGTGCTTCCGGTGCTTCCTTGTGCTGCCTAGTGTGCTTTCTTGTGCTGTCTAGTGCTGCCAAATGTTCTGCTGGTGCTGCCAAAATGTGCTGCCTGTGCTGCATGATGTGCTGTCAGTGCTGCCTGATGTGCTGTCGGTGCTGCCTGATGTGCTGTCAGTGTTGCCTGATGTGCTGCCGGTGCTGCCAAATGTGCTGTCGGTGATGTCAAATGTGCTGCTAGTGCTGCCTGATGTGCTGCCAAATGTGCTGCCTGATGTGCTGCTAAATGTACTGCCGGTGCTGCCTTGTGCTGCCTAGTGTGCTTCCTGTGCTTCCTGTGCTTCTGGATCTTTCATTATGTGGTCGGTTGACTGTTAGTTATTATCAGTTTGTTAATGGCTTGGCGTGTACATTAGTTCTTTACGCCTACATGAATCGAATTTTTTTTTGATAAATAAGAATTGCCTACATAGTGGTCGTATCGGCTTATCGTCGGTTGGTAGACGATGGACTTTAGCTGGTTGGATGGTTTATTAAAAAAAACTATTTTTGCGTGGTCAAGGAATCATCGGAGACGTTCGCGTCAGTCGGTAAATAAAAGAGCGAATTTTTTGACGAATTTTTTGAATTTTTCCCGAATTTCTAGCTTAAAAATTACGGATTTACCAGATAGCAACAGTTTAACAAGATGGCGGACGGTTAACGAGATGGTGGATGGTATGTGACTAATTAAATAAACTGCACTCTAGCGGTAAGATATTAAACTAACAAGGTGACGGTCTCCATCAGACGAAAACAAATGACTGCTGTAAACAATATGGCCTCCTCCAGTGAAAAATAAAAAAAAACTAAGATGGCGGCGATGACGTCATGTCGTATGACGTCATGTCGGATGACGTCATGTCGGATGACGTAATATATGACTTGATCCTAATGCAGGCCTTCCAGACCTCCTACTTTTCCTACTTTTCCTACTTTTTAGGAAAGTAGGAATGGTCCTACTTTTGCTAAATATGTCCTACTTTTCTTACTTTTTGCCATCATTTGCCATTTGAATTGTAGTCAAAGTATCCAAGTAGGTAAGTAAATTATTTGCATGTCAGCCCCAATGAAGATTAACTGAGGGGCACTTTTCTTGGTGCTCCAGCCCTATGCTGTTGAAGCACCATTCTAGAAATTTAATGTAGTAGTGGGTGGTGCAGATAATATTGTTTGAAATAATGCTTCTAACTTAAAACTTGTCTTTTCCTTACAACACCATTATCAAGGATTTGTTTGTTTTTTATTTATTTTGTATTGTAACATGCCCACCAACAGTTGTTAGACTTTGTTGGTGGGCACAACGAAACGACAACACAACATAGTAAGTGGATTTTAATGTGCTGATATAAAAAATATTGATTCTAAATTACCTATTTATGTTTGTTTCAGGTATATAATCTTGTGTAACCAGCCAAGATGCCTAGTCACAAAACTTTATTTTCAGAAGACTGGTTGAAGGTTAAAGACTCAAATTGTGTTGTTCTGGAAGAATGGTGTGAAAAGACTAGTTCAAAATTTGAAGCTTTTTCCAAGTTCTGCAAGAAATCAGTGAGACGTGATAATAGGGGGTTGAGTCAGTTTATGAGTCATTCTGAAACAAAACTCCATTTATCTCAAACTCGAGATGTTTTTAGTGGAACACAAAAACATATACATAAGGTTGTTGTGCAAAGTGGTCCATCTGGTCCTACATCATCAATTTCATTATGGTTATGGGCACAAAAAGACAGTCTCACTAAAGCCGAACTTATCTGGAGTTTAAAAACAGCGGCTTCAAACTTAAGTTAAACTTCTTCAAATTCTATTGGTGATACATTTAGGGAAATGTTTCTGGACAGTTCAATAGCTCGAAAATTTCAAATGAGTAAATCGAAAGTGTCTTACATAGTTTCCGAAGCCACTGGTCCATATTTACATTCTCTCCTAGTAAATGATCTAAATAGTTCCTGCTCACCATTTAATCTTTCATATGATGAACTGACAAATAAGCAGATCAAGAAGCAACTAGATATCAAGATAAGATATTGGTCTTAGGAAGACAACAAAGTGAATGTTAATCACTTAAGTACTCATATCATGGGGTAAGCAAAAGCTAAAGATATTACAGAGTGTATAATGAAGTCAATGAATGAAAACAACTTGATGCTCAAAGATCTTGTAACATTGGGTAGTGATGGCCCAAATGTTAATAAAGCAGTGTTTGCTGCTATTTGTGAATGTAAGAAAGCTCTGGATTTACCTTCTCTTTTAGATATAGGAACATGTCCTTTGCATTTGGTTCATAATGCTTTTGGGAAAGGTGTCAGAGAATTTGGGCAAAAGGTAGTTTATTTAATTATTGATGTACACATCTTCTTTAAGTTATCTCCTCTGAGGAAAGAGGAGATGAATGAGATTCAAGTTGATCTTGAACTAGATGAATTGTCTTTCCTAAATCATGTTGCAACATGGTGGTTGACTTTGGTTCCAGCCGCACAGAGAGTCATAAGCCAGTGGTCAGCTCTGAAAAAGTATTTCATCAGAGAGCTTCCAAAGCGAGATAAGACTTTGTCAAGCAATACACGATACACAAGAATTTTTAAATGTTTGAAAGACACTCCTCTGAAAACTCTTGTTCAGTTGCATTTCATTGTTTATGCCATAAGACCTTTCGAAAAGTTTCTTGTTTTGATTCAGAGAGAAGAACCTCTAATACATGTGCTTTATGAAGATATGTGCACACTTGTAAGAAGTTATTTAGGATGTTTTGTAAAAACTAACGAACTGGTAAAGAGATCATTTCAGGACATTATATCATTGAAGTTTCCTTGTTCATAGATTGAATTCGACAGCACCGAACTAGAAGTTGGCTATGAGACAAGGAAAGTTTAAGATAAGATGAAAGAAGAAACTTGGACAGTTCTTCTGTACTCGATGAGGAAATTCTACCATAAGGTTATGCAGCATGCCATCTCAAAACTACCATTGGGGAATCCAATAATACGAAATTCGTCTTGTCTCAATTTAAAGATCAGGCATGATCTTTTGTCTAGAAAAGCTATGAAAATTCTTGCAGAATCTGTACAGTTGGTTCCACGTGTGGATTTAGATGCTATTAGTGATGAATGGAAAATACTACAGTGTGAGAATATCCCAGAAGAGTGGCATGTTGAAGAGCAGAGTGGTGGAGAACATTCAAGTGAAAAGGAAGAATATTCTGAAAACATTAGAAGCACAAGAATAGATCACTGTTGGGGGAAAACTTTTTCATTACCAAATTCACTTGGAGGAAAAAAATTTCCAGAATTAACAAGGCTGGTAAAATCAATACTTGTTCTCCCCCATGGTAATGCTGATGTCGAGCGGGGATTTTCTGACACCAGTAATTTCCTCACATCAAACAGATCGTGTCTGTCAGCTGCGGGTGTAAGTGGGCTTCAATCTACCAAAGATGGGCTGAGAAAATTCAAAAATCTTCCCCAAAAAGTTCCCATAACCAAGGATTTCATCAGAAAAGGTCAATTAGCATTGTGCCGGAAATTAGGCATTTCGTCACCTTTTTTAATTTTCCTACAACTAAAAAAAAATTTTGGAAATATAATTTTTTTAATTTATCTGGTTGATAAGGGGGTGATTTACTCTTTGTTAGGCCAGTGTTCGCCACATGTTTAAACTTTGTGCCAGTGGACCGAAGCCCTTTCTCAGGGGGCCAATCTGATATTTTGCTGTCTAACATGGATGTGGGCAGCCCGGTTGATTTTCTCTCGCCTGCAGTCACGTCCCGAGTTTGTAATTTTATTTCTCTTCATGACCAAAATTGCATAGAGCAGCTTCTGGGCTGCAAGCTGATAATTCTGAGAGGCCTGCTGAGAATAGCAAGTCTCGTCACGAATGGGGCTCCAGTGGCCTGGTGTTCCCAGCGGAGTGGCGTTTTCTGGCCACCCTCCCCTCCCCTCCCTCCTTGTTAGTTCTGAGAAATCAAGCTAGGAGCAGTGACCTGACGGGAACTTAGCCAAGACGATGGCCTAATTCAAGGACATTCTCCCTGGTCTTACAGAGATGTCCCCGACATCTAGCGGCGAAAAAAGTAACCGCGGGCCTGGTCGCCAGCGTGCAGAGCTCACCCTCATGACACCTGGTGGCAAGTCAGCTCACTGCCTCAGTTATTTCCCCTTTACGCCGCTAGAAAGCAGCGCCGTGGCGCCCTATGGCCATATGCTTCCTTCTCGCGGCCTGTAGAAGTCGATTGTTTGTTGCCTTCCTGTTACCGCCGGTAGAGAGCGCGCATGTCGTGTTGTTGTCACGCCCGCCTCGGGCACCTCCGCATGTTTTCGGCCCTGAGCCGAACCTTGCCCCCTTTTTTATTAGGGCTGAGCGCCCTATTTAATTAGAAGCCTTCACCGCCATCGCCGGCACTTAGTTCTCCGACCTCGGCTACTGACCACGTCTTCTTGGCGTCCTCTGTGCTAAGAGGCTTTTCGCGGCAACGGCGAATTCGTGTGCACAAGAATGTAGTCAGCTTGCTTTAGGATGTGATCCCAGTGGTACAGTAGCCAGTCAGATGTAGTATTTAGAAGAAGTCATGTTTAGTTAAATTTTATTATTTTTTTTTACTTTCCTAACAATTTTAGTTTCTTCCGCGCGTCCGCAAATTCTCGGTACGCGCCATGCTGATGTTAGCGCGAGACACCTCGCGAGCCCTGATTTCACACCCTGTTTGGTGAGTAATCCAGCCTTTTTATTTTCTTCCCCAAATTCCCGTTTGTTGGCCTTTCGCGCCGACTGTGTATGACTGTCTGGACGCAGGTCTAATTCGTTTTGAATTTGACATGTGTTTCAGACAGGGTCAAAGTTTCCGGGGAGAGAAATTGCTCCCCGCATGATCTTCGGGACCTGCAGCTGATTTCCCCCTTTAGAAGAGTTTTCCTCTTGGTCCTGGGAAGACCTGGGTGATATGAGCTATATATATATTCCACTTGCATAGAAGGAACTAAATTAATTAACAAGATACCAGCGAGCAGTGCTTTAAGAACGTAATCATCAGAACATGTAAAATCAAGGAAACTCATACATATGTAACCGTTGGGAGAATCAAATTTTGGTGCTATACTTGAAATTTTGTTAATGTAATCATTTGTTTGTTAAGGTGTAATGTGTATTGTTTTAAATAATCTAGGGGCGTCCCCTTATCTTTGTTAATTACTAAGATTTTTCTTATCATGTCGAAATAATGCTAAAACAAAACCTCTTAAAAATAAACCAGGAAAATCTATAGACCAAATTATTGATATAGTGTATTTATTTATCATCTACCTTCTTCTACATAACGATCCACGAACTCCCTAGTTACTAGTGTGCAGGGAGTGTAAATTTTATCTTGTTCACCGCCTCGTGTCCCCTCTGGTAATTAATTTCAATTTTCTTAATATTTTGACCAGCTGTTTCCAAGGAGTTTTTCATAAATTTAAAATAATATAATTTTTGGGCACGAGGGGCGTTACAGCATACAGGTCGTATCAAGAGAGAATTGCTCAGGAAACACTAATGAAAGCTGAAAAATTAAAGAAGAAAGCTGAAGAAAAAGGAAAACAGAGTAAAGAACTTGAAGAGAAACGAAAAATAGAACATGAATGTGAAGAAAAAACAATAAAAGCCAAAGAGAGCATACAAAAAGAAAAAAACCCTACGGAAGAAAGAGGAAGAAGTTTTGAGGACATAAAAAATTACACTAAAATAATGGAAGAAGCTAATACAAGGATAAGAAATGCCTTGATTAATAATGATATGAAAGGAGCGAAGATAGGACAAACAATGCTAGAAGCAGCAATTAAGAAGGTGGAAGAAAGCAAGTCAAACTTAAAAGGAATACGAGTTGAACAAAGAGAAGTGGAAAAGAACAAGCGAACATTACTGGAATATTTCTCAGTATCATCCATGGAAAAGAAGTTAAAAACAAGTTAAAATAAAATTAACTCGTGGCAAAACATTTTGTGGTTCAAATTTGGAAAGGGTCTTGCATTTTTTAGTAAGTAACTTGTTTTCATTGATATGTATATATATTTTTTTAGATACAATGATAGTTTAATGAACATTGTAATGCAAAATTTACTTTTTGAATCTTCTTTTACAATGTTTTATTGTTTAATTCTGTCCCAGATTCGTAATTATTTATTATTAAGTTTTCAGAAAAATATGTTAAAATATGGAAATTGTGTTAGGCTCATTATACTATAATGGTTTATATTTTACATCTAAATAACAGTTACATTAAACTATGGAAATTTTACTATAACAAATAAAGGCCATACCTCATCCAGGGTGAACTCAACTTCTTTGGAATGGTCTACAATAGGATAGGGTCTTAGAAGTATGGCTTTTATTGTTTTTGTGTTCTGGGTTTTGAGTCAAAGCTTTGTAGGCCTTAGATTTTATTGCAGATTTAGGAACAGTATTTTTAACTTATATTTTAAAATTGTGCAAGTCTAGGACTACTAATCAGTTTCCAATGATATTACTACCTACTAGATGTAATCTTCTAATCATAATAGGTTCAGAAGTTGAGTTCAGCTTAACCGGCCATTTGGTTGGGGTTATTTAAAAAGTAATAAGTAATAATATGCTTTATTTCCTGTAAAATCATAAAGATTTTTATTATGGCATTGCTAGAACTATATGCCGTTGAAAAATTATGCGAAAATAGGTCTCCTACTTTTTCCTACTTTTTGATAAAATAGTCCTACTTTTCCTACTTTTTGGGTTGGAAAAGTTGCTGGAAGCCCTGCTAGTAGTGGGAGGTCAGTCAGCCGGTGACTTCCGTGGAGGAAGGATCTATCGCCATCTTTTATTTTGGTCTCGTCGGGTTAGAACCCAGGACTATTAGACGCAAGTATGATTTTTTATTAAAATTTAATTAAAGAATTTTTATAATTTTTTAAAAATTTTATTACTTAATTTTTTAAAATTTATTTCATAAAAATCGGATAATAAAAACATATAATATGGTGGTCGTAACGAAAAGTGCAGCGCTATGGAGTGGGATGTTCGATGTCAAGATGGCTGCCCTATTTGATTAAATTTATTAAATTATTTTTAATTTTTAATTTTTTCCGCGATTTTTTTAAATTAAAAATTACGTAATTCCAAGATGGCGGCCGAAATTCAATATGGCGGAACGATTTTTTACTACAATTTTATTAATTGATTTTTTTATAATTTTTAAGACTTTTTCCGTTGAAATACGATAAAAATTACAGATTTTCGAATTTTTGGGCGTAACGAAAAGTGCAACGGTAAATATGGAGGTCAAGGTCTAATTCCTGAAAGTGGCTTACCAGTGGCTTGTCTTCAGGACTCTTAAGCCGCTTTTAGGAAGAGTCGAATTTTTGAATTTTTTTAAAATTAAATCGGGAAATTTTCTCTCGAAAATGGGAAATTGTCCCTCAAAAACGGGAATTTTCCCCTCAAAACGGGACCTTTTGAGGTTTTGAGGCTTTTTTGCGGAAATTTGACACCAAAATGACGTCAGAGCGGTCGGTCTACTCATTTCTTTTATTTAATTGGTTTGTTTTACTGTGTTACCTTGTTCTCCCCCTTCCCCCAATCGATATGGTCATATGTTATCAAAATATTGTGTTTTCTGTGATTCTTTACGTGTACACAAAATTTCAAAACATTCTGATGGCAAAAATTAGATAACATTTGAATGGAAAGATTTTATTACGTTGTCCACACGTACATAACTAGTCCTATATAATTCAGATAAAGCTAATAAACTACCATCTAAATAAAAATATATACACTTTACTGTAATTTTTTTAATTTTAAGGGCATTACGCCCTAACATGGATTCAGTTTTTGGTATTTTATAATAGCAATTTAATTTATATATTTTGAATTATAATTGGGAAAAAAGATTAACCCCAGCCACATGTTCAACCATAACAGCACGACCTCAGAAACACTCTAAACCGGAAAGAATATATTTTTAAAATGTTCACAATATAGAGGCGTTACACTGCCTTCATTACCTGATCAGATTTTCCACCTAAACCTTACCATTTGGATCAAAACATACAAGATATAAAAGTCACTATGTTTTAAAATTTTCAGAACTTTGTGTTTTTAACCCCACATCACAGTTGACCCTGGGGAAAATTCCCACCATGCTCCGGTCCTCATGAATAGAAAATAAACTGGTAGATATGGTTGTCTGTAAAGTTGGTTTACGGACGATAATTAAAATTCATAACGTCGTAAGAAAACATTGATGAAGAAGAACAAATACATGAGATTATATCGCTAATCAAATGCTTAAAATGCAAGAATTAATTACTTTTTTCCGCAATTGTTGTTGTAATAAACAATGTAAACTAGATAAACTTTTCACTTCACTTTATAAACAGTTGACAAAACAGTTCGCATGTAGGTTGTACGCTGCCACTGTCTCTCTTCTACTCGGACGCATCGGCCGATGGAGTGGAAGAGAGATAGATGCGTCACAAGCCGATCGTGCCCTCTATATTGCTTGTTCCGTGCTCTCGCTTGCACGCTCGGCTCAGGTGGAACGTGACACTTTTTCGTGCGTGCAGCCGGCGTTCATAGATTTATAAGATGTTATCACGTCACAAACGGTTTATTACCTGTAACTTCAAAATGGTGTTTTTTTTCTTTCCCATAAACCCAACCCCTACTTCTTATTTCTAAGGTCTTAAGTCATGAAAATATTGAATTGTCAACGGTAGCTACTTAAAACTTGTGAAAATTTTAATTTCTGTCAGAGACATACAGTTAGCGAAATTCGTGGTGGATTATTCTATTACACTGATGCATACAGGTAAAGCCAATAAAAGTGTGTTAAGAAGAATACATTTACAAAAATTGTTATATTTAGAGGATTTTACCACCACACCACCCCCCCCCCCTTCTAGATGAAGAAAACTGATCACCGTTCACATTTTCCACCATAACCTCAACTCGGAAATAGCCTAGGGGGAGGTAAGAAGGGTGGTCAGCAGTTCAAACCACAATTCACCGATTTTCACCATGATAATCATTGCGGTGTGAGATGGTGCGTTGTCCCGGTGGAAAAAAAATTTTTGCAGCAAATATTGTTGTTTTCTGCAATTTACGCCTTCAGCTTAACAAGTTGTTTTGTCCAGTATGCTCCTGTCACGGTTTATATTTTTTCCAATATAATCTATTAAATAGATTTATATATCCTAGAAAGTATTCAGTCACTTTCCCACCCAAAAGAACAGCATTTGCTTTTTTTGGAGCTGATTCCCATTTGCAATCAACTATTTGGTGTCAATCTAGTTTGACCCCTCTACCGTAAAAAAATAAATCCGAAACTTTTTTTATTTAGTGATACAAACATTCCTCTATTTATAGTAAAAGGCGTACATAAGAAATTCCAACCAGTTTAGAAAAATTACCGTTGATATGAAAGTTTACAGTAGCTACCTGTTCTGTAAGGCGCCAGCGGACATTAATTGCTATTGTTTCTAAATCCGTGAGTGTGATTTTGAGTACTTTTCAATTAAGTATCTGACGTTTCATATTTTTTTTACAACAACTTACATGAGTTGCAACATTTTTTCTTCTTAAAATACGTAACGAATCTTAGACACTAACATCTGTGTATTTTCATAGGTATAGCATTTATTTTGCCATTTCTTTTTGTTGGAGAATTCAAACGTTGTACTATTTTGTAGTGTGGGAGGTAATCTTTCAAATGGATCCATACACTGTTAATTTTCATTGCTGAAAACTGTTGTTTACTTCTTGCATGAATTGTTTCAGTCGTTCAAGTCAATTCGTCGATCAATGCCGCGATTAATTGTGTCTTGAATATGGCTGGTTCTTCGAGGACTTTAGGTTGGAAACTATGCGACGAATTCCGCACGTCGTCGGGTACTTTGTGGAATGTATGTTCCGTCGGAGGTATCCCGATGAACGTGAACGATTTCGCGAAGAAACTGTACCCGCCTCCAACATAGGTGAGTTTAGAACGTTTAACATTTCATGTTGAATCCACTCCATTCATCCTAATGGCATGATATTGCACACCTGATCCTGTGGTACATGATACTTATTTTTTTTTTAGCAGTGGTGAGGCGCATAGCGCCAACGCTTTTTGCATGATAGCGCGGAACCTGACGTAAAAATATAAAAATTACGTAATAATAATAAATTACGTAGAAAATAATAAATTACGTAATATATGAACTATAAAAAATATAAATTAGGTAAAAAATAAATTACTTGCTACTTGCCTCCTTAAAGCAAAAAAAAAATCATGTACCACAGGATCAAATGCACAGGATCAAGTGCACAGGACCATGTTATGAGCTTTAAAATTATAAAAAAAAAACCGGACAATGCGATACAAATAGACGTAAACAAATAACATTGCGGCTACAGCAACAATGCTCAGGCTTTATAGTGTAAACAATAAACGGTAATTTATATGAAATGAGTAGGAATTTCGTATGTCCGCCTGTTGCTTTAAATAGAGAAATATTTGTAGCACCAAGTAAAATTGTTTTGGGATTTTTATTTTAGTATTAAATTTTTTTTTAAAGAAGAGAGACCAAAGTAGAAAAATTTCCACTGTTTTGAATGTGCTTTTGTTTCCGTATTGCAATGGTGAATTCAATTTTCATCCAAGGTGATTAATCTGCGCAAAAACTATGCTTTATTGTGCCTCAACTGTGCCAGATTATTACCCATAGATCTTAATAAATGGTTTTTAACCCTATGACCCCCTCCACCTTTTAATTTTAAGGTTTTTAGTTATCAAAATCTCATATTGTCGCCAGCCCTTGACAAGTGTGCAAATTTTAAGTTAATAAAATGCCTTTAATTTAATGAAAATTACGTAGAAATTATCTTATCCGTTACATTGATAGATACATACAGGTGAAGCTAATAAAAGCATGTGTAGAGTAAGCTCAATGATCTCCGTAAGGTAGTTGAACGGCTCTTAGTGCGAAGGGTATAGGAGATCGAGACGAGGATAAGGTTCGAGTATAAATTTGTAGCGGGGAAGGTCGCAACAGTGTTGTTGGAAGGTTTGTCAGCAGGGGGCGGGGAAAGGACAAGCAAACCCGCTACTTCCGGGCAGCTGTCAAGGCAACTGACGGGCGGGTTAGATTTATTGCTCTAGGAGCAAAGAGGCTCTTGCCATAAAATCACTGTAAATTAAGAACGGCCAGTTAACAATTTTGAGCACCATAAACTTACTTCCCAAATCTTTCTCCCATTTACAAAAGAACAGCTTTTCTGCTGCTTTTGTCCTTGTAGCAGCCTGACGTGACGCCATGTCAAAATCAGGCCAGTTTGTAAAGAAATGTTTAAACGAAAAGGTTTATTTTTACCAATAGGCCATATCTGAAAAATTGCCGATCATTACGATAACCGATAACGGGCCATCATTAGTTAGTATTTGGTGGAAATTCTATCAGAGAGGTCCTTGCCAAAGTAAAGTCTTTGATGGCGATGTATTTTATTTTGTTTGTCGACTTTGTTGGTGGCGAATTTTCGGCGATGCGTCTTTTCTTACACATTAAACAACACTTAACCACATAGATGGCTACCAATAATAGCTCGTATCCATTAGGGTTCGAATCTTGTCAAACTGTTATTTTCTTTATTAATTAATGATTTATATTAATTCCAATACTACAATAAAGCTGATGTACATGTATATTTTAATACTTAATCAATTCATATTGATTACTCAATTAGTAATGTTAAAGTCTTGCTTCCATTTCTAAACGAACAAATGAAAAAAAAACTTATGCTGTAAACAGAGAAACCCTAGGCTATATGAATTGGTTCCGCTTATATGATAAACAAAGGCTATCGCTTGAATGAGTTAAAATTAATTTCTCTACAGCGTTGAGAAAAACATTAAGTTCTGATAAAAACAGTCTTCACCTGGAAGGAGCAGATATTGCAAATTAGCATAATTACAGTTCTCCCTTTATGGAAATGCAGCCCGGATCACCTTATTGTGTGTCGACAATATAAATTACCTACACAGTTATCATAGTAATTTCACACGAGCCACGAGTAACTCTATGCTAGCAATCCCCGTGTATTCTTCCAAACATATTGCAGCGACGAGAATCAGGCTCTGGTCCAGACTTCAATGCATTCGGAAAACTTAGCTATTCGCCTTAAATATATATTGTATGTATTTGTTCCCGGAAATCATATCACAAGTGCCGTCCGAACATGAAACGAAGTATGCAAAAAATGTATTATTATTTTGTGGGCTGCTTACAACGTGAATCTGTGTATGAATGTGCGTGTGATAACTAACTCTTATTAGCTTATTTAGGCAACGAGTGATTTCATACCCTTTGTTACATTTCAGTAGGTGTATGCACAACTATGATTTATTTTTTGATACATGTAAATTTGCTTCTTTAGTTAGATTTGTACATTGTCATCCATTCCATTTAAGACCGTATCCAAATTCAAGTGGGCAGTAGTGTAATTGTGTCCTCGCGTACAAAATTTGCCCATATGGAGTACTTGAATAATACGGAAGGGATTAATTTTAAGCCTCTACACTACTAGCCAGCTACAAAGGAAATAAATTTCTATATTTTCAAAACTTAATTTTTTATGTTAGCACATATGTGTAAAGATGGTAAAATGGTACACTCAATTGCAAACACATGAATGTATAAGAAAATTCTAAGTTTATACAATCATTTCAAAAATTACATTTTAGGCCATGCATAAAATAGTTTTCACTCAATAATATATATGATAAATTAATCATTAAGAACTTTATGCTTGTTGAAAAAAGAAGCTGCTAGTGATTAAACGTATATTATATTGCCTTAAATCTACAGTCAGATATCGTCGTCTAGGAGCGTATGACTGCGACACATGAAATATCAATATAAATTGAGACCGTGTCAGTCATTCGGCGTACATTATTGTTGGTAAAAGTATATACAGATCTCACGGCCTAGCTAAAAATTAAGGATGGTACAAATTGTAAAGATAGCCTTGGGATAGCGATAGAATAAAGAGTTATGTGTGGAAAATACTTCGTTTGATCCATACAAATTAAAATTTAAAATAAAAATTTCGCTGCAGAGGTCCTTGTTAAGATAGTGTTTATTTTTTGTACTTATATTTGAAAAACAAATATTTTCTGGTTAAATGCTGAGTATAACCATCACATTTGTATGCTTATTGAAAAACAATTTTTTTCTCGATTGAGAATGAAGAAAAAATTATTCAATTGAAGCACTTTTCGCGTCAGCTACTTCAGTCATTCGGCGCACTTTTTTGTTGGTAAAAGTATATACAGAAGATCTCACGACCCAGCTTAAAATTGTGGATGGTACAAAATGGAAAGAAAGCCTTGCGCTAACGCTGTAATTATAAGTAATGTGTGGACAATCCTTAGTTTGATCCCTATGAAATAAAATATATAATAAAAATCTGACTGCTGTGGTTGATGTTTACATAGTTTTATTATAAAGTACGTATTTTTCAAACTTAAATAATCTCTAGTTTTTTGCTGAGTAGAACATTCACTTTTGTATGCTTAATGAAAATAAACTGTTTACTTGACTAACAATGAAGAAAAAAAAAAAATTAAATTCAAGCATATTTTGCGCAGGCTACTTCAGTCATTCGGCGCACTTTTTTGTTGGTAAAAGTATATACAGAAGATCTCACGGCCCAGCTTAAAATTGTGGATGGAACAAATTGTAAAGGATACCATTAACTAACATTGGAATCATGTGTTATGTTCGGACAATCCTTAGTTTGATCCCTATGAATTAAAATTTATAATAAAAATCTCGCTGCAATGGTCCATGTTCAATAAGTGTTTTTTTAAGTACTTATTTTTAAAACTAAAATTTTATCTTGTTTATTGTTGAGTAGAACTTTCAAATTTGTATACGTATTGTAAAACATTTCTTTCTCGGTTGAGAATGAAGAAAATAATTATTTTATTCAAACACTATTCGCGCAGGCTACTTCAGTCATTCGGCACACTTTTTTGTTGGTAAAAGTATATACAGAAGATCTCACGGCCCAGCTTAAAATTGTGGATGGTAAAAATTGTAAAGGATACATTTAGCTAACATTGGAATATTGTGTAATGTTCGGACAATCCTTAGTTTGATCCCTATGAATTAAAATTTATCATAAAGATTTGGAATGCAATGGTCGAGGTTTAGCTAGAGTTTTTTTAAGTACTTAATTTACAAACTTAAATATTTTCTGGTTTGTTGCTGAGTAGAACCTTCACTTTCGTATGCTTATTAAAAATATATTTTTTTAGATTGAGAATGAATGGAAAAAAATTTTTAATCCGAGCACATTTCGCGCAGTCTACTTCAGTCATTCGGCGCACTTTTTTGTTGGTAAAAGTATATACAGAAGATCTCACGACCCAGCTTAAAATTGTGTTTGGTAAAAATTGTAAATAATACCTTTAGCTAACATTGGAATCACGTGTTATGTTCGGACAATCCTTAGTTTCATCCATATGAATTAAAATTTATCATAAATATTTGGCTGTCGTGGTCCATGTTCAGCTAGTGTTTTTTTAAGAACTTATTTTTCAAACAATAATATTTTCTGGTTTATTGCTGAGTAGAACTTTCAATTTTGTATACTTATTGTAAAACATTTCTTTCTCAATTGAGAATGAAGAAAAAAATTATTTTATTCAAACCCATTTCGCGCAGGTTACTTCAGTTTTTCGGCACACTTTTTTGTTGGTAAAAGTATATACAGAAGATCTCACGGCCCAGCTTAAAATTGTGGATGGTAAAAATTGTAAAGAATACCTTTAGCTAACATTGGAATCATGTGTTATGTTCGGACAATCCTTAGTTTGATCCCTATGAATTAAAATTTATCATAAATATTTGGCTGTCGTGGTCCATGTTTAGCTAGTGTTTTTTTAAGAACTTATTTTTCAAACATAAATATTTTCTGGTTTGTTGCTGAGTAGAACCTTCACTTTCGTATGCTTATTAAAAATATATTTTTTTAGATTGAGAATGAATGGAAAAAAATTTTTAATCCGAGCACATTTCGCGCAGTCTACTTCAGTCATTCGGCGCACTTTTTTGTTGGTAAAAGTATATACAGAAGATCTCACGGCCCAGCTTAAAATTGTGTTTGGTAGAAATTGTAAATAATACCTTTAGCTAACATTGGAATCACGTGTTATGTTCGGACAATCCTTAGTTTCATCCATATGAATTAAAATTTATCATAAATATTTGGCTGTCGTGGTCCATGTTCAGCTAGTGTTTTTTTAAGAACTTATTTTTCAAACAATAATATTTTCTGGTTTATTGCTGAGTAGAACTTTCAATTTTGTATACTTATTGTAAAACATTTCTTTCTCTATTGAGAATGAAGAAAAAAATTATTTTATTCAAACCCATTTCGCGCAGGTTACTTCAGTTTTTCGGCACACTTTTTTGTTGGTAAAAGTATATACAGAAGATCTCACGGCCCAGCTTAAAATTGTGGATGGTAAAAATTGTAAAGAATACCTTTAGCTAACATTGGAATCATGTGTTATGTTCGGACAATCCTTAGTTTGATCCCTATGAATTAAAATTTATCATAAATATTTGGCTGTCGTGGTCCATGTTTAGCTAGTGTTTTTTTAAGAACTTATTTTTCAAACATAAATATTTTCTGGTTTATTGCTGAGTAGAACCTATACTTTCGTATGCTTATTTGAAATATTTTTTTTTTTTATTTTGAGAATGAAGGAAAAAAATATTTAATTCGAGCACATTTCGCGCAGGCTACTTCTGTCATTCGGCGCACTTTTTTGTTGGTAAAAGTATATACAGAAGATCTCACGGCCCAGCTTAAAATTGTGGATTGTACAAATTGTAAAGGATACCTTTAGCTAACATTTGAATCATGTGTTATGTTCGGACAATCCTTAGTTTGATCCCAATGAATTAAAATTTATAATAAAAATCTCGCTGCAGTGGTCCATGTTCAAAAAGTGTTTTTTTTAAGTACTTATTTTTAAAACTGAAATATTATCTTGTTTATTTTTGAGTTGAACTTTCAAATTTGTATAAGTATTGTAAAACATTTCTTTCTCGGTTGAGAATGAAGAAAAAAATTATTTTATTCAAACACATTTCGCGCAGGCTACTTCAGTCATTCGGCACACTTTTTTGTTGGTAAAAGTATATACAGAATATCTCACGGCCCAGCTTAAAATTGTGGATGGTAAAAATTGTAAAGGATACCTTTAGCTAACATTGGAATCATGTGTTATGTTCGGACAATCCTTAGTTTGATCCCTATGAATTAAAATTTTAATAAAAAAACTCGCAGCAATGGTCCATGTTCAATAAGTGTTTTTTTTAAGTACTTATTTTTAAAACTAAAATATTATCTTGTTTATTGTTGAGTAGAACTTTTAAATTTTTATACGTATTGTAAAACATTTCTTTCTCGGTTGAGAATGAAGAAAAAAATTATTTTATTCAAACACAATTCGCGCAGGCTACTTCAGTCATTCGGCACACTTTTTTGTTGGTAAAAGTATATACAGAATATCTCACGGCCCAGCTTAAAATTGTGGATGGTACAAATTGTAAAGGATACATTTAGCTAACATTGGAATAATGTGTTATGTTCGGACAATCCTTAGTTTGATCCCTATGAATTAAAATTTATCATAAAAATTTGGAATGCAATGGTCGATGTTTAGCTAGAGTTTTTTTAAGTACTTATTTTTCAAACTTAAATATTTTCTGGTTTATTGCTGAGTAGAACCTTCACTTTCGTATGCTTAATTGAAATATTTTTTTTTTTAGATTGAGAATGAAGGAAAAAAATCTTTAATTCGAGCACATTTCGCGCAGTCTACTTCAGTCATTCGGCGCACTTTTTTGTTGGTAAAAGTATATACAGAAGATCTCACGGCCCAGCTTAAAATTGTGGATGGTACAAATTGTAAAGGATAGCTTTAGCTTTCATTGGAATAATGTGTTATGTTCGGACAATCCTTAGTTTGATCCCTATGAATTAAAATTTTTAATAAAAATCTCGCTGCAATGGTCCATGTTCAATAAGTGTTTTTTTTAAGTACTTATTTTTAAAACTTAAATTTTTCTTGTTTATTGCTGAGTAGAACTTCACTTTTAAATGCTTATTGTAAAACATTTTTTTTTCTTGATTGAGAATGAAGATAAAATTATTCAATTCAAGCATTTTTTGCGTCAGCTACTTCAGTCATTCGGCGCACTTTTTTGTTGGTTAAAGTATATACATAAGATCTTACGGCCTAGCTAAAAAATTATGGATTGTACTTATTGTAAATAAAACAATTAGTTAACGCTGGAATTATTTTTTAATTTCGGAAAATCCTCTTTTTTATCCCTATGAAATAATAAATACTTATTGTTTTTGTGAGGTTAATATTTAGTATATTTTTCAAGTTCGTTTATTTAAAACTAAATTATTTTCCGGTTAAACAATTTTTTGAACTTTTTTTTTTACATATTTAAGTTATTTTTATTCATTTCTGATTTTTTTTAATTAAAAAAAGTGTGTCTATTATCTTGTAACTAACTTTCAGATTTGCGTGTAAATTAAGAGATATGTATCATCATTTAGTTCATATTTTCTCTCTACGGGTTTTAAAGTTTAGCCTAGGTTGACGTAATTTTTTTCGTATCACGTGTCCAAATTGATCCCTTGGTTTTGTGGTACAAGATGCTTGCTGTTTTAATTTGTTACGTCGAAAGAGTATGGACATAACAAATACTAGAACATCACAAGACAAACAAATTATCTCAGGTGTTGTGAAATAATTTCTTTTGTAACTGTTTTACATTCATATATAAATTGTAATAACACAAGTTAGTATGCCCATGTTCTTTCAATGTACCAAATCAAAACATCAAGCAAAATGTACCACAGGAACAATGTATACAAGATCATGCCTTCTGGATCAAGGGATGAATTTGAATATGTTATACGGAACTTTTACCAATTTCACTTTCGGGACAAGTATGTATCACAATATCATTATCACATTAATGATGACATTAACATGGCACATTTATGTCATTACCATTTCTGCATTATTATGTGACTAGCATGATTATATGGGGGTTTTAGTTTGGGAGTATTCTAATGCTTGTTTTGCACAAAATATGTTTGTGTATTAAACTAGCTTTCTGGTAACGTATTTTATGCTATGGCCATGTTTATTCTAGATTTAGAACATACCTACTACAGTATATATTTTACCTGTGGTATCATATTCTATACTTAAGAACAAGCCCTACCTGTACTAGTATAATAGAACACCATACTGAAGATATATTACATTTCATTATTATTTCTCAAGATATATATCTGATGTAACAGAAGCATATGAATGTCCTCCGTCCAAAAGTTTTTTTCCCAGTGTTTGTACTTTAAGAACGTACAGGTATGTGTGAATGCACAGGTATTATAATGTAAGCTTTAAACTTTGATTACTTGCTAACCTGTAGAAATTTAAAGTCTGTTTTCAGGATAAATTCAGGGCTATGACTAGTGTCAAAAAAAGTTTTTGTCTAATTTTTTTTTAGTTTGTAGAAAAGCCACAACGTAAGATTATTACCCACCTCTCCTAACAGCAAATAAAATGCACAGAGTAATTGTATTGTTTTGTGGCTTTTAAATGAATAAAGAAAAATTTCTGAAAAACTTTTTCTCACATCCTGACATGTATCGAAATATTTCCCAAGAGAATGTTGAGGTACTTTAAGTTGTTTATCGTTTTTAAAACTGCACAAGATTTTATTAAGTTTGTTTTAATCAACAAAAGTAAGAAGAGTAAAAATTATAACTTTTTTTTTACTTCTTGATATGTTTTTCAGTCATTACCCAAGAGAGCAATACTTGCAGCAAGAAACACATAACTCCATATGTGACAAAATCTGATTATGAGGCCCTTGTTTTTATTGAAGCAAGCTTTTTGCAAGCACAGCGGGGACTCGCACATGGCGGCACTTGCGATATCACAATCATGAATGTTAAAACTATAAAACTATTGGTAGACTGCTTGATGTAACACAGTGCTCTCTTACAAAATTATTCCAAAGCATTTCAGGAAGCAAAAGGTATTTTGTAATTTTTATTTTCTTGTTTGCAAAAAATCTGATAAACTGTAAAATTACAATGAACACAAAACACTACTACTTAATTACTATAACATTTTATAAAATCATAAAAATAAACCACCTACTTTTCTGGCTGCTTGTCTTAAGTTTACACAAAAAATATTTACTGTTCTGCCATTAATCTCACTTAGTGTTGCAGCATACAGTATCGCAAAATGCAGTCACTACTACAATCACCACACGTTTATATTCTATACATCTACATGAGAAACATTAAGAGCTAAGTGCTGTTAACTTTTGTTACCACTTGTATTTATAAGCAGTAGTAGTTTTTTTTTAATTAATGTGTGTAGGTGCTAATTTTGCCATTGCATTAAATCACCCAAACACTCTTTGTGATGTAGGTATACGATTTTTCCAATTTTTTATGTAACTGAATGTTTGACAAATATTAAAAACAAAAAAAAAATATTGAAAGCTGTGAATACATGAAGAACAGTATACATTTAAATAAGATAGGCCTACCAAAACTATTGAGCTTATCAAATTATACATATACTTACCAAATGAAATGTGTTGACCATCTGGTGTGTATCATGTTGCCATGAATATTATTTTTCTGCTATATAGTTTCTATTAAATACTATGTATTACTTTATTGCTCTACAGTTTCTGTTATGGACTTTGTCTCCAGATTGCCATTTATATGACTTATTCTCTACATTCTCAGTACTTGTAATTGTTTCTGTTTGTTGCAGGTATGTAAGGAAATTAGAAAATGAGCTGAAACATTAAACTCTTTGGACACTCCATAGAAAGGAAGAATTATTTTTTGTTTAATGCTGGCATGTGAAGACATTAGAACATTTTCTTGTAGATTAAATTCTTTGGACATTCAATGAAAATGAATTATTTTGTGAATTTTTGTTATAATAGTGCTTTTTTTATTTCACTTAGAATTTTATTTCATTGCCGGTTAATTGATAGTAACTAAGAAAGTGAAATAAATTTTTTTTGGAGAAATAAAGAGTATTTTTTACAACCTTATATTTCATGATTGTCTATCTTCAAAACTTACCAAACTTGGGTGATTCATATGGAAAAAATAATGCTGTCATTTAAAGGAAAGAAAAGTGTAAATATTTTTGCTGAACGTTTATAATAAATAATTTTACCTTTTGACATGTCAGTTATCTTTAAAACACATTGTAGTTATTAGTATGTACAAGAAATAAAGTGCAAGATTTTATGCCTTTAAAATATTAGTGTTTAAATATTCAATGTGTCTTCGTTTTTTTCATTCCACAGCACATAAATGAATTTTTTTTATAAAGTGAACATATAAATTTAAATGTAACATGTAACCTTTTATGTGGTATCGCTTTCAAGATACATTCACCCACTGTGTTGGTACATATCAAGTAAACCAACGAACAATTAGGAAAGCTACAATGATAGGGTTTTTTTTATACAAGAATGTTACGGATAAAATAATACAATGGAAAGAGATTACTGTGGACACAAAAAAAAATTAATATTTATGTTTGTTTTTTTTTTACATAAAAAAATATTCTTTAGTGACAATCTAGGCTGCAAATGTCTCATACATTACTGAATTTCTATACTGAGCATTACCAACACAGAGCTTACACAGTAATAGTTCCTCTTTACATTATACCATCAGGTGACACTACAAAGTCTCATAACATGCTATTGTTTTAAACAACCTCAGTATGTACCTTTATGGACAATTACTTTTATGGTGAGAAACATAATGTAGTAATTTGTGCATAAAATAATTGTTTATATAATTTACTTAATAGTCATGCAGTATAGCTGCACAGTATGAACCTCACAAATATAATGAAACCAGTTTTTAGTGAATGACCACAATATTAACTCTCAGCATTTTCACACACATGTCTTGAAATATTGTGGTAAATGTTTTATAGACTTTCTCACCTCTAAATCTTTTTTCTCTCGTTACCCACACATCCCTGGGTCATCTTTGCGGAGCCGGGCTTATCCCAACCGCCTTAGATTTAACCCTGCCACGTGACCACGCCGCAGGGTCGACAATTATGGAACTCGCTGACTCCAGAGGTAAGCGTTTTAATTTAATGTAGCCGTGCATATGTTTGCTGGCCCAAACAAAGACATTAAAGCACTTGTAGATTCACGGCTCGTAGAGCCTGTTCGAGTCGTAATTCAAAAACTTACGGGTATGGCCGACTCCATGCAAATCCCCAATAAGACTGCTGTTAGATGTAACGTAAGCACATAATGAAGCAATCAGAAACTTTTGTCAGGGTAAAGTATAAGGTATAACGCATAATGTAACACCGCAATGCATAGCATGCGAATAAATGCGAGAACAAATTGACAGTGATTTCCAGTGCCCCCTTACCTAAGTTAGGCATCAGCCAACCATGCTGCCTGAGGAGTGTGATACTACTTCTCTAGTTAGTAATTCAACCACTGCCACGATCCTAATGAACAAAGCTGGGGCCGACGACCCACCAAACAGCTGCATAAGTTAGCCTGGCACCCTCCCGGAAAGAAAATAAAATTTTTAAGCTGTAAATATATAAAGGTGATTTTGAATTTTCCATGAAAAACAATTGAAACATGCTATAGATACAACACTGAATATAATTATCCTGAAACATGTTGAATTCAGTTAAGTTCTGTTACATAGTTGAACAGTGACGAGATTCTGCAAGATAGGAATAGCCTCTGTCCGTAAGTATGGGCGGTGGGCCTTCACTAATCAAAATTCCCGCGCGTCTTGTTAAAAGAAAAACAAAGTCCCGAAGTTGGCCGAAGGTGTAGTCTTCGGGCATGTTCGGGTTGGTCCTCAACCCTTTGTGAAATGTAGGCTTCACCTATGACTCTGTGGACCGAGTCGTTTGCAACAATACATTTAAAAACTTATTTTCTTATTACAACATTTAATAACACTTATTTTTCCTTGGTTAAGTTTTATTTTGAAAAACATTTAATATTTCGGTTATTGTAATTGTGTGTAATTGTTTTGGACTTAAAGTTTAAATCTTACGATTCGTACGGGCCAATAGGAATGCGCCATATGGACGTTTTTGAACGGGCGGGCAACTATCGAAAGAATGTTCGGGACTTTTTGAAGACCGAAGGACGCTCGAAGTTAGAGCCAATAAAGTTTGCTAAATAAATATAAAAATTGAAAGTAAATAGGATTGTGTGTATTTATGACACAAGTAGATGTGCAAAGCTACGTGTGTAGAAAATGTTTTAGGGAAACATGTAAAAAAAATTTTAATTGTGGATAGAAATTGCGATTGTCGCCGATACCGTAAGTCACGCCATTGTGGCGGTTGTTAATTTCCCTAATTGTCACCGCTACCCAAAACCCACATCTGATTTTTATGACCCTATAGACAAATGAACTTTCATTGTCTAAAGAACTTAATAGAAATTCGTGACATAATTTTTATAAACATTTTCATTTTTTTTTAGTTTATTACACACTTCATTATCTCGTCTAACCCCAGGTGTCTTGTTTTTAAAGTTATCTGCTCACCCTGAACTAGCTAGCCGGCACATTAGTGGTGAAAATATTTGGTGACATAAAATCTATCAGGACAAACGAACTTTTGGTTTACCTATGTGTGTGCCCTACATACCTCCGGAAATTACGAATTTAAGGATGATCTGTTAAGCTAATCTACCACTGCCACAGTTTTTATTCTGAAATCCAAACTGCCTGATTGTTGTACTAAAGTTGAATTTATTTATGTGGGATATTTGTCTAATAGTGAGGGATAAAGTTATTAAAAATATTTGCAGTTGTCCAAACAACATAACTACCAGGGCCGGCGCGTCCATATAGGCGAACTAGGCAACCGCCTAGGGCGCCAAGTAGCTGAGGGCGGCACAGCACGACACATAACAGCTGATATAATATGTTTAACGATTATTGAAACTAGATGAAAATGAATTTTTGTAACAGTTTGGAATGTTTATATTGATATAAGTAATTATTTAAAGTCCACGGTGACCTGTTTATGATTTGTAATAAGTAAAGAAAAAAACACAAGCCTGCTTACATTTCATTGTTGACAAAATCTTAGGCTTACATGATGTATTTTGAGGCAAGGAAAATTTTTTTGGGGCGTCCGCCGGCGGGATGGGGGGGCATTAAGATTTTTCGCCTAGGGCTCTAAATAACCTTGCACCGGCCCTGATAACTACATAGTGTTCTTATTTGTCTACTGCCATTATTGTCCCATGTTTTTATGTGGTTAAAAATTGATTGTCACCAATACCTCATTTGAAAGCAATAATAAAATTATATAGTCCAATAATAACGTAAAACTAGAACAGTGTACTGCAACTATGGGTTCATTTCCAGCCCAGATTAAGTTAGGGCCGGTTTTATGACCTCCGGCTAAATCTTCAGGTTAGCTAGCCCTTAGGTTAGGCTAGCCTCAGGTTAACGAACGAGGGGTGTATTATGACCCATACTTAGCATGCGATTGGCTAACCGTAACCTGACGAAGCGTGTGGTGTGTAATAATGGGTGTGTTGGTAATGAAATAAACCAGAATTTGGTAACTTTTGTTGCAAGACAGTTTTTTCTGGTAGAATATTAATCATCTGTTTGTTTGTATTGTGAATCGTAATGTTTACAGCTGCAGTAAAGAAAAATGCCGCGAACTTTATCTTGCAACATATATAATTAAATTAACTAAAAACTAGTTCGACGTCAAACCTGCATTGTATTAAACCATAAATTTACAATTTAAGATTTAAAACCGTGTGTGTGTTAACTTTACTCTTGTATTTAAACTCATGATTTTGTTAAGTTATATATTAAGCCAAAACTAACGAAGTAATTCTATACAAACAAATAAATAGGGATACAACATTTTTGCTAGAGAACATTTAGGGTGAGATCTCCTAATCCCAGCCACCCTCCAGTATTCAGCCAGTTTTGACAATTTTTACTTGTAATAAATATACTTCTATTAGTTTAGCTATCTATGGTCTGTTAAACAGTTCAGCCAACTTTTATTTTCACAGAAATGTATCACCAACCCCACAAAAGTAGGGATTTTTTTACTATTAATACTTCAAATTTGCTGTTGGAAGATAGTTGGAAAAATGGCTGCCATTGTGTTTTTTTTTTTTTTTAGGTAACTTGGAGATCTTCACATGATAGGTATCTACAATTTCTTTATTTGTTGTTGATGTTGTTGATACATATTATATGCATCTTCATGCTATAAATTTTATTTTTAACAAGGTAAAATAAGAAAATATTAAACACTCATCATTATAATAGGATGGCTATACATAGGTAAATGAAATTTGGCAGACATCTAGTAGTCAGCCTGGGTGGCTGACTACTGGTATTTTATCAAAATAGGAAATTATAAGGATTTTGCACTGATTGTTATAGAAACTGTTGTCTTGTTCCTTGGTTGTAATAGTGAGTAGGTATTCAAATGTTTAAAAACACCAGTAGTCGGCCACTTGACTTGATTGGGCCTGTGCATGGCTGACCTCTGGTTCTGCCAGTTCCCTAGTACAGCCACAAATATTTAATTGTTTATAATGAATTTTTAAGTCAAATTTAAGCAAATTTGATAAAAAAAAATACAATACTAAGTCGTTAATCTTTGTCTTAACCAGATAATTTGTTGGTTTTGTGTAGAATCGTTCATAGTTAACCTATTTAAAGACAAACTAACTTTGTTAAGTAATTAATTTTATAGCTACATAATCTATTCAGTTATTTATCGGGAAAAATGTTATTATAATAGGTTTGGCACAACCAGTTAGCATAAAATAAAGAGAAACACAAGGTTTAAGAGATGGCATCATCAGGAAAATGTGTAATCTACAGTTACACTGACGATGCTTTGGCTGAAGCTTTACATGCCATAAGAGAAAATGAAATGGGTATTAGGGCAGCAAGTCGTGAGTTTGGGGTGCCAAGAGGTTCACTACAAGATCGGCTTCATGGAAGAGTTAAAGAAGGTCCAAAAAAATGGGTCCGCCCACGGTTTTGACAGAAGAAGAAGAAATAAAAATTGTTACATGGCTAACAAATTTAGCTAAAAGTGGTTTCCCCAGAAAAAGAGAAGAGCTGTTAAATACTGTGCAACAAATAATTAAGGCATCAAACGGAGAAACTCATTTTAGTGACAGCCACCCTGGAAAGAAATGGTATGCTGCATTCATGAAGCGACACCCAGATTTGGTCTGCAGAACTGCTGAAAGTTTAACAAAGGGCCGTGCAATCGTTACTGAAGAATTTATACGAAAATGGTTCAGAGACTTGGAAGAATATTTGGAAGAGTGTAATGCCAACGATATCTTGCAGGACCCAAGTCGGATACTGAATGGAGATGAAACAAGCTTTAGTTTGTGTCCAAAGAGTGGCAGAGTGATAGCTCCGAAAGGGTGGAGAGTTTTGTATGAAGTAAAATTGGGAAATGAGAAAGAGACTATTACTGTCCTTTTGGTTTTCACAGCCAGTGGCCAAACTCTTTTCCCAATGGTGGTTTTCCCATATGTAAGGCCTCCTCACGAGGTGATTAACAGTGTTCCTGAAGAATGGTTTTTAGGGAGAAGCGAAAGTGGTTGGATGAAAAGTGAAATTTTTACGAATACATAGGCAATGGAGCAATGGAGTAAATAAGTGGTGGAAAGTGAAAATGTTACGAAACCCGTCCTATTGTTTGTGGATGGCCACAGGTCGCATTTGACAATGGATCTGAGTGATTTTTACAGTAAGAATGGTATCATACTATATGCTTTACCGCCCAACACTACCCATGTAATGCAACCAGCAGATGTGAGTGTTTTCAAGCCACTTAAGTCGGAGTGGAAAAAGACAATAAGGGAGTGGCAGCAGCGCCCAGAAAACACAAATACTTGTGTGACAAAACGAACATTTTGTCCATTATTAGCAAACGTACTTGAACAACCTTCACTACGGGAGAGCATTCAGAATGGTTTCCGCAAGTGCGGACTCTACCCTTTTGAACAAAATGCAGTAGATACCGCAAATGTGTTCAGAATCGACTTGAAGTTCTCAATGAACCAGTTCTAGTTCCATCATATCCATTAAGTAAAGAACAGATGTCTGCTGCAGAGTTGATAATCTCTAAATTAAGACCACAGCTTTCACAGAGAGCAGTAAATACTGACCATGTACTTGAGGAAATCCAAAAGGCCAAGAAGTTTCTCAATAGTATGCCAGATGATAGTAGTCCTACAATTGATGAAAATGAGTCAATTTCTTTTGAAAACACAACTGAATTGAGTGAATTAGATATTAACAATATGGAAGTCTTCTTAGAACCAGAAAGTTCATCAGTGTGCCCTATTCTAGTACAGATCACAAATGAATATGAACAAAGCAACCCTGCTGTGCTTCCCAACAATGACATAGCTCAAGTCTTGAATGGACACGAAGGCTCTAGAAACATACAGGAAGTCAATACAAATACATCAATAATGTCTGTTACAGAAAATGTAAGGAACATTGAACCTCTGTCAGCTGAGAGTTTGTCTCTTGTTTCAGATGACGAACCAAAAGTTCAAGAAAACCTTAGCCAGCAATCTGAGAGCAAAATACCTGCACAGAGTGACTTAGCTCTATCGCCGTTTAAGAGACACTTGTTTTACCCACAACCTATACAAAATATTAAAAATAATCAACCAAAAGAAAGAGCTCCAAGTGCTATTTCATCGATGAAATGATGAGAGTTTATGGAGAATAAAGACAAATTAAAAGCAGACGAACTTGATAAGAAACGAAAAAGATGTGCTAATAGAGAAGATTAGAAAACCACAAATAAAAGGAAATAAAAATAAAAATGGTAACGAGAACACAGACATTGATGAACCTTCTTGTACACCAGAAAGTGTCAGTATGAAGGAAAAACCAACTCCAAAAGTATGGAAAATTGGCAAGACTTTTAACCGTAATTAGCTTCTTTCAGTAAACTTGTGTTAAATAGTATTTGTTGTACATTCTTTACTAATATTCGAAATTCTTAACTTTCAGGTGAAGATTGATGAATGGATGCTTGTTTCCTTTGAAGAAGGTGGACATAATTCAAGAAGATTTTTCATAGGAAAAGTTATTGGCGTTAACAACGATGGGTTTGACGGGAGTTTCCTCAGACCAAAGACCACAAGAGAACATTCTGGTTACGTGTATGGCTTCCTAGATATCATTGATGAGTATCCCTTCACAAAAAAAGATATTGTGGGCAGACTAGTAAATCCTGAAATCTATTGCAAGGGACTTTACAGATTTCATATTAGCCACAAAGGCATTTAATCAAAATATGTTTTACATAGGGACTCTACATTTTTTAAGATAAAGAGGCAATGCTTGTTTAAAAACAAAATTTTAAATAATAAGTTTTATATGGTGAATAAATAAATATATTTTTATGTTGTATGACCAACAAAATAAATTTACTATAGTCCAGAAAAAAACACGTTTCTTGTGGCTGAACTTCGGGGTCTGTATGGCTGTTAAAAAGAGACGGCTGGCTGAGGACTGGTTTATGTCGAGTTTTGTGATAATTATTGTTTTTTTTTATTTAAATACTAATAAAAATTTGATCATAAGATTTTTATCTTACACTAGAATACATAGTTAAGATGACATGGCTAGAATTTGTAAACTAAAATTATGGGTATAAATATTTTGAAAGTAATGGGAATCTTACTAGTGTCGTTAAATGGCTGACTACTGGTGCAACCACCTTATTTCTTTCATAAATTTATTTCATAATCAAATAATATAGACCCTATTTCGGGATAATACTTGTCGATTTTCATTTCACTGGTGTAGGTTTCATTTTTGTACTAATAGTTTCGTATCATGTATCCAAATTAATCCGATCCTGATGGAATTAGTTTGTGGTGACGACAGTCGTCGTACCCTCCCAGATGCAGAGGCCGTACCTGGCCACCGACGTGGGCCTGAGGGAGTCTGTTTCCCCAGTGAACCATCAGTGTAGTGCATCGGCCAGGGACGCACCTGCGTGCGCACTAACATGCCAGTGGGCTTCTTTAGTGTTACGAATAATTCTGCTTTATGTAATTTTCAAATGGTCGTGGACATCAATAAGTGTGTAAATAATGTAACCGTAATGTATTAATTATTGTGTAAATAATCTTGTAATTTTCTCAAATGTCTCGCAGTGCTAATATGTAATTGCGGCCTGGCGCTCGTCCACGTCGCGAGGGGGGGCGCTCTCCCACGCCGGCCGATTTCTCCTCCCCTCCCCCGCGGCCCGCGGGCCCCGGCCTGCTGGCGGGCGGGGAAGGGCAGTGTTGCTCAGGGCTCGTTCAGCGGCAGACGTGCACGCCGCTCTGCGCTGATCGCGAGGCGCGTCTTCCGAGCTCGCGGTCCGGCGACAGCGCCACTGTACGGGTTGTCGCGGCAGCTGAGCTGCCTTCGCTGTGTCGCTCACACGGTTGAGATTACGAGTTACGAGTTACGTCATGAGTCGAACATCCTAGGATGCGGAAGCGTAGTTTCGAACCGCCGAACCTTCGTCGTCATTACGAGTCTGTTACGTAAAGGACCGCGCACGTGTCACGCGCCTCTGTGGAGCAACTTTCAATCGGGAACCTTGTTACGTGGGAGGATTTCTAGTTCGTGTCGAGACGAGTTGATTGCACGAGACGGTCTTCGGGAGTCCGGGTCTTCGTGGGAAGGGCGCTCGCTCCGCGACGGATCCGCCAGGCCGCGGCAGGCTTTCAGAATTACAATAAAAGGGGCTCGTGGAACTGTTAACATCGAGTGGTCCTTAAAAAAAACTGCCTATCATTCTTCCTCCTCACCTCACTCTCCCTCCAGGTCCCGTATTCCCCGGTCGCGGCCACGTTGGCCTGGACCCACACCTCTCCGACGAGAGCAGTACGGGCACAACAGGAATTTCAAGTAAACGGGTAAATAGGGACCAGAAGCCGAGGGACGTCAGTGGTATAGGATGCTTGCTGTTTTAATTTAGTAGGTCGAGAGATCCTAGACATATTCACTGGTGAAATAATTATGATTGTAAAATGTATACGAAATACATTTTTACAAGACCTTACATAATTTGTTTGTATTGACGTCGTCCGACCGAAGGCCACCCTAAAGCCCGACCTGCAACCGCCAGTATTCGGCCCCGCTAACGGAACGCGCCCCTAGCCACGGCCCACCCGAGTCAGGCGAGCCACCAGCAGACAAGGTAGAACCCGGCCCCATAATAAACAGACCGACATTACAGTCGACCACTTTGATAAAACACACACAGAATATAAACAACATTACGTATAAGTTAAACGTTCGCTTAATGAAAGTGCGACGTAGGAGTGCCCGGGCACTCACGTGTAAAAATGTGTCGATATGTGTGTGAGTGTTCCCCTGGTGGCTTTCTGCCTAGATTAGTTAAGTATTTCATGTGACATAATTACTAACCCTTGTGTTCGTTATTACCCCCCACCGGAGCAGTCCGGCAAGAGACGAACAGTTTCTGGTGTGACGTATAGTTTAAAAAACATAATTCGTAAACATACTAACTCTAAATTGTAGAAGGGATGAGTAATGTTAATTTAGCCGTAATAATTAATGAAGGAATTTAGCGCCCTTAACATCTCTTGTTAACTTGTTAAATTGGAAAATAACGTAATGAGGTCAACCCTGGCGCGAGGGACACCGAGCCTCGGCCGGACGCCATGACACAACGGCAGTACAGCGCGACTCGTGGACCGGGGCGGACGCACGTCCCACAGAGAGACATCACCCATTGTCTGCATTGAACTCACTTATGGTAATTATAGTCACCTCCTCGAAACCTCTTTTTATTAATCTCTCCGTGCGTACCCGGTCCAAATTTTCGGTCCAGGACTTAATCCGGCCGTGTAAATTTTAAAAACCCCTGCACCACACTTGGTCCGCGGGGTAGTTTTCAGTATACGGCACGGGCCGCCTCCCGAATCACAGAACTTGAATTAAAGCCAGTCGCCCCGGCGCTGACCACAACCCGTAAGGGAACTTGGACGAATTTAGCTGCGGTCCGCGCTCCACTACAGTGGACGCGAACACCGCCTCGAGACATAGATATACGGGATTGGCCGCCTCCGATCGTCCTCACCCCCCTTTTGTGTAACCATGCTCAGAACCGCCTAGTGCCACGCTAATACGTAACTTTTAGAAATTTTGTGCGACGCCTTGAACCTGGAACATTCTTGAGTAAACTTGTGCAACGCGCCACCACGTAACATTTTAGTAAACTTGTGCCACGCCTTCATTACGAAACTTTTCAGAATAACTTTGTGTAATTGTGTAACTTATGTATTGAGTGACGTCACCCTCTGTACGACGTGGTGTGTAATCCACGGTATTACACCAAGCCCACAGCCGCATGAATAAACGACGCATGTCATTTGCCGCATTAATTCAGCGCCTAATCAATTAACCATACAACTCCCAACCACCACCAAGTAGGGAATCCCTCATATCCCACGCAACACCGTCGACGGTCCTAGTGGGCCACGCAGGGGCAACCGACCCCACGACCCACCTATCGACTAGAAACAGAGCAAGTCTGGCGCTCACCTGGAAACACTACATCGACAACAGCCATTCCCGCTAGGAGCCGCACCGGGACTCGAGCCCGAGACCCCGGACGACGGCAGTATCATGATATGTTAGGTATTTTGTGTTATGTACAGGATTTTTCCAACATTCTAAATTAAAACAGCAAGTATAATGTAAAATAAGACCAACATATAAAGGGTCATGCCGATAGGATCAAGGGATAAACTTAGATACGGGAAACAGAATAATTTCAGTGCTGTTTTCGTTTTGCACTTGCGTGGCAGGTAGATAATAAGTACCTAAATGTTTGTAAGATAGGGAAGGGATAATTGGGTAACATTTATTTTCACATTCAATTGTATTCATTTAATTAGAACTACGTCTGAATTCGTATGAAGTGCATTTCATTTCCGGCATATGTCCACTGTATTAAATGAATACACAGTTAAAAATATTGAGAGGTTAGGGCGGCCCATGTCTCCCACGACAGTAGAGCAGGAGGACATGAATGTCACCGTTAACAATACCATGTCATACCAAGATGCCCCTACTACAAAACTGGTAACGTTGGAGGCACGTATACAGACATCACTGCAAAACAATGCTATTCTGACTGCTAAAATGGACCAGACTAATGTAAAAATGGACCAGGATAATTCTCGAATGGAACAGAATAATGCTACTTTGACTGCCCAGATAGAGCAAAACAATGCTATTTTGACTGCTAAAATGGACCAGACCAATTCCCGAATGGAGCAAAACAATGCTGCTCTGACTGCTTAAGTAGATCAGACTAATGTTCACTTTGCCTCCAATATGGCAGATTTGAAAACCGAGTTAAAAGCCAGGCGGAAACAAACAAGCTCATGTATAAGGAGCCTAGAACACAGCATTGAGGTTCGGTTGTCAAAACAACATGGGGAAATCCAACAAATAGCTGAACAGGTAGCTCAAAACAACAGCCGTGTGGATGGTTTAGAATCCCATGTGAAATCTCTGCGGAATATGATTTCAAATGAACATAGAGGGCAGGCTAACGCAAGGGAGGATGTGCGAGGTCACAGACAGCACCTACGGACCAGGCTGGGGGATATTGAAATTGCTACTGCCACCTTAGAGGACAGAATGGAACACCTTAGTGTCAACCATAGCCCTGCAGCCGAATCAGCTAACTGCCAAGGCCATGCGCAGTCACATGCGAGTCACGAGCCAGCTATCTCGAGCGCCCCTGCAGGTAGACAACAGGGCAGCACCGAGCTATTCACAGACCATCAGCCTAAAGTAAATACACAAGGCACTTCCAGCGTAGACAGGCCAATGGTACGGGCATTTGTCAACACATCCAATCTTGACCCCGCCACACTTATGCATCACCCTGCTAAGCATTGGGCCGAGGCAATGCCGACGTTTGCTGGACGAGTCACCGAGAATCCTATCCGATTCTTGAAACGATTCGAGGAATATGCAGCGACATTCAATCTCAGTGACACAGAAGTGCTTAAGTGCTTGAACAGCGCACTTAAGGGGCAGGCTTTCTACGGGTGGGAAATGCTCAGTGCTACCACCCAAAGCTACGCACATTTCCAGTCTCTATTCCGTCAGCAATACTGGAGCCTGCAGATTCAGAGCAACCTGCGTGCCCAGCTCCACACCAAGAAGTACAATCCGAAGAAATGCACGACCTTGGAGGCGCATTTGTCAGCTATTTTCGACAAGACTAGGTATCTGGACTTGCCAATGACCGACGAGGAGTTCATCGCGGCGAATTTCACACAGTTGCCCTTGAAATACCAAAAACAGCTGTCAGGCCTACCATACCGGGACATGACAGAGTTCCCAGAACGTCTGCTGAACTACGATAAGTTGGAGAAGCTGGACAGGGTACCGACATCGAAGGAAGATGCCGAAAAAGTGCCACAGCACCATCGTCAGGCACCCATGAATACCTATTGACAGAATCGAGATGGCAAACAGAGAGAGCACCGACAGGCAGCTGTAAACACCATGAGCTGGCAGCCGCGAGGAAGGGAACAGAGTACATACGGCCGGTATTCTACGAACTATCGATAGGGCCCCTAGCCCAAGAAGAGAACGTGGTGCTCCAACGCCCGCAATTACTACAGCGATGATGAAGTCAACAACCGAAGGAGGCAGGACGACCGCAGCGACACACGACGTCGATCATACTCGCCAGATGAACGGCCTCCCAGGGAGTCCTGTGACCGCCGGATGATGAGAGGGAGTATGCCAGAAAGTACCGCAGAACTGACGAGCCCCGTTACACTGGCAGGCACGAGGACAACCGCATGCCATACCGTTATGCCCCACAGACATTGGCGTAGCTGTGTTCATACAGTTGGGGGGGGGGGGGGGGGTAAATTAATGATTTTGATGACTTGATGTAAGCTTATGGACATACGCCATTGCTAAAGCACATGCATGTCTGTAGAATAAAACTACAAAAAAACACAAATTAAGCAAAAAATTGCTGTTGTCAACAGGATATAAACACCACATAATATTCCATAACAGGAAATGGTCAACAAACAAAGACAAACAAAGAAAATGGACTAAGAGAACGAAAAGACCCCCACAAATGACAGCACAAAAATATATTGAACCCAAAAAATTTCAGCACAACAGTTGTAACTTGACAAAAACACAGCAAAACGAAAAGACGAATGAAACACAATAGTTTTCTAAAAAAAAAAAAAAAACAGAAGAGAACGAAAAAAAAAACCACAAATGATGACAGCACAAAATATTGAACCCAAAAAAATTTAGCATAACAGTTGAAACGAGACAAAAACACGACAAAACGAAAAGACGAAACAAGCGCAATAGTTTTCTAAAACAGAAACAAGCGACGTTTCGGGAACTGCTATCTGCTCCCGTCCTCAGGCAGAGTCGCACATGGTACGAAAACACAGCTACGAAAACACAGGTGCGACTCTACATCTACAACTCTATGGTCTACTGCATTAGGTCTGGTTGCAAAGTAGCCCTGCAGGTACACTCTATTTCAAATAAAATCGGTACGTTTTGACAGTTTAAAGTGAAGTCACTTTGCTATTTGTTTTTGAATGTTATAATTTCGATGCTGGACATATTTCTTGCACATGAACCTTTGATACATGGTACCCGAATCACTTAGAATTGCTTAGATTATTGATTTATTCAAATAGCATAACAGTAATGCAGAATAATATTATAAAATAAAAATATAACGGTCAAGAAAGTTGAGGGCGACAGTGACGTGTCCCGGCAACAGCGTCGGGTGATGGAGTGGCATGAGGTGGGGCGACAGGTCCACTGGTAGGTTGGCAGCTGCTCCTTGACTCACAGATATTGAACTAACCTGCCCTTTTGCTGGGCCAGGGGTAATGGAGGGGTAGTGTCAGGTACAGTGCGAGGAAGAGGTGATAGATGGAGCCTTAGAGCGAGCACCCGAAGGCCACTCCAAGGGGGGGGGGGGGGGGGAGTTCTAGAGCGAGCACCCAAGGGCCGCTCCAGAGGAAAGAAGGGTTGGTTCTAGAGCGAGCACCCAAGGGCCGCTCCAGAAGGAAGGGGGGGAGGGGAGTTCTAGAGCGAGCACCCAAAGGCCGCTCCAGAGGAAGGAGGAGGGGAGAGGTGAGCAGAAAGCAATAAACCAATTTCCAAATATTTGCTTTATTTCCCCCGGGGTAGGGATCTCTGGCTAGGCACATTTCGACCTAGCTTAAATACAGCTCCTTCAGACATTGGTCACTGACAAAGCGACAATCTTTCCCCAATACAGGAAAACAGGCCATCCTGTGCCCTCCCCAGTAATTCACACACTAGGATATTATTTACTTATAACATATATAGCACTGACACACATTTTATATTATACAGTCATTAATAAATCCATATGCACTGCTATAACCGTTCAAAAGATGCGTGCTGCCATCTATGATATGTAAACGGCACCACTCGTAGCCTATATCCCACGGCTGGTGTAGAGAAGCCTGTTGGGATACGGCTTTCTTGGCGAAGCGGCCATGTTGGTTGCAGAGAGAGGCCGAGGACAAATATAGGACACAACAATTCGCCCCCTCCCTCTGTGGCCTCGGCCTGGATCGTTGCACCTGCCAGAGGTCAGTACGCTGGGCTTCAGTCCCAGGGCTGACCTCCCTACACTGGCCACTGCAATATGCGGAGGCTAGTCGGTAGCGGGCCGGTCTGACCAGCCGGTCCCGTGGTCTGAGGATTCTGGAGGCACAATCTTGTCCCGGTGAGGAGGGACTAGCAGGTTCCTGGGGTTGCGGGGTATTGTTGACAGATCTGTTTTCTGTCTCCATGGCTGCAGGTGAATCTTGTTCTGGGGAATCCATAATCCTCGGTCTTGTAAGGACTCCCTATTCCAGTTGCACCCTGCTTTTAAGGAGGCATCGCTCAACGGCTGTCTCCACGACTGCATGGTTGATTTCCCCTTTGGGGTTCCTCCTTTCTGACGCCATTGAAAACCAATGCCTGAGTTATTTTGGCTCAGCTTGGTTGTGGCCGAGCGTGGGGAAGGAGTTTCTTGGGGTCGCTGGTCTCCTTGCGTCAACACAACCATAGGTTGGTCTCTGTGTTGTTCAGTGCAGATTCCAGGATTAGGGTTAACACCACTTTGATTAGGGGCGTTCGGATCACCCATTCCTTTGGTGCCCCAGTTAAGAGTTCGGCGGGACGTTCGTCCGAAGTGTATAGTTTTATCTTCGAAGTCCAATGTCGCCTGCTGCTGGGTGAACCAATCTTGGCCCAACACGAGTTCTTCTCGAAGGTCCTTCGCGACCAGACATGGGATCTCCATCTCCACATCGGCTATGCAGCATTGTACCACAGCATTGCCCAGTAAGGTCATGGTGGATCCCTGGGTGGCAAGCTGGGCCATTTGGGGTTGGGACTTAATAGGGGTCCCTGTTCTCTGCACAATACTCTCGTGCACAAAATTAGTGGTGGCGGCTGAGTCGATAAGAGCCTGAATGGGCTGTGAGTCCACTTGCACCTTGACTCTTGGCAGTTCTTGTTGTGGGTGGTGCTGTACGCACATAAGGCTCGGGGTCGGTCTACTTTCGAGCCGAGCTTGGGAGTTGAGGTTTTCTACCTTCGGTGTAGGGGTAGGGCTCGTTGGCACCACTCTTTCCCTCCAGGGGTCTACTGTGTTGAGGCTGTTCCTTTCAGACTGTTGGCAGCGGAGCACCGGGCAGTCTTGATGAAAGTGCTGTTCAGGACAGTGCCAACACTTAGGCAATCTTTTGTTGGGGGTAGCATATTCCTGTACCGGGGTTGGTGGTGACCACGGTTTGCTGGTTACAGTGCCCCTAGTTTCGAGACAGTCTCGCTGCACAGTAGGGGCTCGAACCATAAGTTCGGATAAATTCTCGGGAGGTGGATGCCGCAGAAATGCCCGAAGGTTGGGCCGCACCAGCTCCAACAAGGTAGGAAGAAATTCATTTGGGTCTCTCCCTGGGTGTAGCCTCTTATAAAGTTTTCTTTTCTGTAGTAAGAAACTTTCGACATCTTCTCCTTTTTTTTGTTTGGTACCATATAATTGGGCAGTAAGATTTGCCAATCTTGATTGGTTTCCAAACTGGTTCAGGAAGTTCCCTGTGAACTCTTCCCAGGTGTCATACAGCCCTTCATGGTTATTCCACCATCTAGAGGCTTCCCCAAGTAGTAATGGACCTATCTGGTCCACCCATTCGGTGGGGTGGATTGCATGTGCCCGTAGGGCTTGCTCCCATTGGTGTACAGCTTGCACAGGGTCCTCATGATCCTGACCCCTAAAGGGCCGAGGTACACTTGCAGATCTTGTACTTGAAGGTAAAGTGGGATTCACTCTACACTGGGCGCAGGTAAACGACATCCCAGCAAGGTCCAGTGGTGTATCTTCCCAGCCTAGACAGGCGAGATGGTAGTCGCGCTGGCAGGCCTGGCAGGTGACGAGAACTAGGGCTGTCCCAGGGCAGTTCGGCACAAAGCAGCGCCGGGGAGCTGGAACTGTTGGCTTCTTCTCTACCAGAAGTTGTCTGCAGGGCTGGCATATGTGGATATACGCCTGTTCAATGACTTGTTCCACGATACCAAGGCATTGTAGGTGAAACTGGGCATTGCAGCATACACGTACAGGAAACGCTGGGTCCATCCGGTACACTGCAGCGGGGTGCTGCACAGGATCCAGAAGACATCCTTCAGTTGGGTTGGGCGCCACCAGGTGTTTTCTGCACTCCTGGAAGTGGGTGTTGGTCCGGCAGTGGTCCTCAGCCTATCCAGACTGTTGCTGGCCCCACGTTGGGCGCCAAATTGACGTGTCCCGGCAACAGCGTCGGGTGATGGAGTGGCATGAGGTGGGGCGACAGGTCCACTGGTAGGTTGGCAGCTGCTCCTTGACTCACAGATATTGGTCTAACCTGCCCTTTTGCTGGGCCAGGGGTAATGGAGGGGTAGTGTCAGGTACAGTGCGAGGAAGAGGTGATAGATGGAGCCTTAGAGCGAGCACCCGAAGGCCACTCCAAGGGGGGGGGGGGGGAGTTCTAGAGCGAGCACCCAAGGGCCGCTCCAGAGGAAAGAAGGGTTGGTTCTAGAGCGAGCACCCAAGGGCCGCTCCAGAAGGAAGGGGGGGAGGGGAGTTCTAGAGCGAGCACCCAAAGGCCGCTCCAGAGGAAGGAGGAGGGGAGAGGTGAGCAGAAAGCAATAAACCAATTTCCAAATATCTGCTTTATTTCCCCCAGATTTCTCTGGGGTAGGGATCTCTGGCTAGGCACATTTCGACCTAGCTTAAATACAGCTCCTTCAGACATTGGTCACTGACAAAGCGACAATCTTTCCCCAATACAGGAAAACAGGCCATCCTGTGCCCTCCCCAGTAATTCACACACTAGGATATTATTTACTTATAACATATATAGCACTGACACACATTTTATATTATACAGTCATTAATAAATCCATATGCACTGCTATAACCGTTCAAAAGATGCGTGCTGCCATCTATGATATGTAAACGGCACCACTCGTAGCCTATATCCCACGGCTGGTGTAGAGAAGCCTGTTGGGATACGGCTTTCTTGGCGAAGCGGCCATGTTGGTTGCAGAGAGAGGCCGAGGACAAATATAGGACACAACAACAGTTCCCTCTACCCAAAAAGTTCAGGGGGACACGTCCCCCCTGTCTCCCCGGTTCCTACGCCCCTGCCCACAAACACGCGAGAACAATGGCGGCAGTGCCCATAACAGCCATTTCTCGTACCAGAGAATACAACAGAATGCGACATTTCCGCCGCCATTTACAGCGCCATCGACATCACAGCAAGCTGTATATTATCAACGAGAAGCAGGGAATCCGGTAGCAGCCGAGTTCAAGGCTGCTGTTTCGAATGCCACAGGACATAAACAGTGGACCCATCACGACGGAGCTACACAGAATGCTCAAGATGGACGTGCCAATCCTGGCACGTTAAAATAGAACGAGTTTCCGGGCGATCGCCCCGAACAGAAACCCTCTATCCAGGCTCAGGGGTGGACGAAATTACTACAATCTACAGCTGCATAAGTTATCAGAAGTTCGCGAGAGTGAGAGGGAATTATTTTTTAAGGAGAATGATGAAGACTCAGTTCATCAACTACGCACAGTTTGTCCTTAAGTGACATTAAATGTTTGTAATTGTAATGTAGATGTCTTAATAGACAATGGTGCTGAAGTCACTTGTATCAGCGAGGAGTTAGTGAGCTACCTCGAACAGCAAGGTATCAATATACCTAAGATTCCAGTGCCAGCACTCAAAATAATAGGAGTGACCTCAAGGGCCAGCCCTGTAGTCAATAGACGGGTGCTGATTACAGTACACAGCCTAGGAAAACCTAAAGAAATGACTGCACTTGTAGTAAAAGGCCTAGCGAAGCCCTTGATAATTGGAACAGATTTTTTATCACAGTTTGGTGTGGTGATAGATTTCCAACTGTGTGCTATCCACTCGAGTGATTGTGAGACTCCAGTATCACTCACTGGCAAGTGGCACATGAGAAATAATTTTGTTGGAATTTTGTATGATGAACCTATGCACCTACAAATATGTAGCAACCAGACCAGCGAGCAGCTCCAGGCATCGCTCGAAGACATTCGACAATCGCTGCAAGATGTGAAGAGTATGACACCCAGCCAGCTGCAACAGCTGTTTAATGTACTGGCTAATTTCCAGGCTGTATTTTCCGACAAGCCAGGCCGGAATAAATTTTACCAAGCCAAGATTAGAATAAACGAAGAGGCACCTTACCACCGGAAATCATATCCAATTCCAGTGAAGTACGTACAGGAAGCTACAGCCTACTTGCAACGTATGATAGACTGGCAGGTAGTTAGGAGGGAAGCTAGCCCCTATGCTAATCCGATAGTGTGTGTGAGCAAGCGAGATGGTACAGTGAGACTGTGTCTCGATGCTAGAGAACTTAACAAGATCACTGTGAAAGACAGGGAAAGTCCTGTGCAGACATCGGAAATACTAAGCCTATATCAAGGTGTGAAATACCTAACTACAATGGACTTGTCATCAGGATATTGGAAGATTCCACTGGAGCCTAGCTCGTGCCAATACACATCCTTCCTGTTCCGCAACCAGCAATATGTTTTCACAGTCATGCCATTTGAACAGTGCAATGCAGTGGCTGATTTTACAAGATGTTTAGATGCAACCTTAGGACCCGAGTGCCAGGGTTTTGCAAGGGCATATGTCGACGACATTCTAATTACATCATCCAGTTTCGAGGAACACCTGCAGCATGTTGCCACAGTACTGCATAGATTGCAAGAGGCAGGCATGACCATCAAGATCAGGAAATTGGTTTTCTGCAGAGAGGTACTACCCTTCCTTGGACACATCCTCACGCATGAACGCATCAAGACAGCCCCAGACAAACTAGAGACCATCCAGGATTTTCCTACTCCGAGGAATATAAAACAGCTGAGAGCTTTCCTATGCATCATTGGTTTCTACAGAATCTATTCTAACCAAGTAGCACAGTGTGCAGTTCCTCTGTTTACCTTGCTAAAAAAAAAAAAAAAAAGGTCAAGTGTGGGTGTGGACTGAGGAGCATGAACAAGCCTTCGTCAGCCTGAAGAACTAGTTTTTGACAGAGCATGTCATCTATCATCCAACCCAGGGAAAGGATTTTTTTACTGTATACAGATGCTTCTGACACAGCCCTCGGATGCAAACTAGCTCAAGAGGAGATTGATGTAGAGAAAACTGTTGCTATGGCTAGCTGTACTCTAAGCCAAGCAGTGAGGAACTACACAGTAACAGAGCGAGAGGCTCTTGCTATAGTGTGGGCGTTACAGAAATACAGAGATCTGTTGCTTGGAGAAACTATAAAGTTGTTGACAGACCACCAAGCATTAACATGCCTTAAGGCAGGCAAGCTATTTGGGAGCCGCCTAACCAGATGGTTTCTTTTACTGCAGGAGTACGACATCCAGATACAACACATTAAGGGATCTACTAACACCACTGCAGATTACCTCAGTCGCCTGCATGAACTACAAGAGAATCCTACATCAACTTACACTCATAAAAATAAATTTTTTAGTTGCTCCTGTATCCACATAAGTTTTTCGAAACAACCCTAAGCTCCGAGAGATCCTGAATAACCTACAAGATAAACAACAAGAAGACGAGTACTGCAGGAGCACCATCAACCAGCTTCAGAAGCAATCAGCTGATAACAAGATCCACCAACATTTTTGCCAGCAGACAACATATTATTTGCCCAATCGAAGAAAAGAGGCCTGTATGAAGATCTCTGGAAACCAGTAATCCCAGCTGACCTGTGACAGCCAGTCACCTGGGAAATACATGTGTCATTAGGACATGTAGGTAGCAAGAAGCTTATTGAGGCCCTGAGAAGGCAAGTATAATGGCCTAGTATGTACCGTTATGTGAGCAAGGTCACAAGTGCCGGTGACCTATGCCAGAAGGCGAAGCACCTGGAGAACACCTACATGGTGTGTTGCAGTCAATAATTCCGACAACACCATTAGAACTGTTATCTGTTGATTTATTTGGCCCCCTACCACAGTCTAAAGGAGGTGTAAGAATATTTTTTTGTTATGCAAGATGTGTTTACCAAGTTTACAAGACTATATGCTATTGTGAATCCTTGATGTAAGTTTTTGGACATACACCATTGCTAAGAACTTTTACTGTTGAAGAAAAACTAAAAAATAAAAATAAAGAAATAAATAAAGTACCCAAAAAAGACAAAAAAACACAAAATTAAGCAAAAAATTGCTGTTGTCAACAAGGATATAAACACCACAAAATATTCCGTAACAGAAATATGGTCAACAAACAAAAAAAAAATGAACTAAGAGAACGAAAAAATCCCACAAATGTTGATGACACAGAAATATTGAACCCAAAAAAATTCAGCACAACGGTTGAAACGAAATAAAAACACGACAAAACAAAAAGACGAAACAAACACAATAGTTTTCCAAAACAGAATAGGACGATAAAATACTCCCTCAAATGATGACAACACAAAAATATTGAACCCAAAATAATTCAGCACAACAGTTGAAACAAGACAAAAACTCGACAAAACGAAAAGACGAAACGAACACAACAGTTTTACCACAACAGAAACAAGCGACGTTTCGGGAACTGCTATCTGCTCCCGTCCTCAGGCAGAGACGCACATGGTACGGAAACACAGGTGAATAAGTTGAAGCTATTTATCGAGGAAATTGGTACACCTAAAATAGTACTATCTGACCGAGGTACCCAGTTCACGAGTGATTTATGGCAGAAGGGCGTACGTAGATTAGGTGCTATACCTACGACGATAAGTGTGCGACACCCACAGAGCAATCCTGTGGAGAGACTTATGAGGTCAATAGGCAGCCTACTTCGCACGTTATGCTACAGCTCGTAGCTGTCATGGCGAGATAAGCTGCCATATGTTGAGTGTGTAATTAACCATACTGTGCATGGTTCAATTGGAGTTACCCCTGGAGAAGCAATGAGCCTGGATAGATCGGTGGCGATCGATCCGAATTATTTACCCCGATGTGACAGAGACCCTGAAGACACGAAATTACCGACCAGAGAAGAGGTCAAATAATTTGTAAGAATGAAGCTAACAACAGAAGCTGATATTAGAAGAGAGAGTAAGCCAGCATCCAAAATTTCAAAATTTGAAATCGGTGACCAGGTACTGAAGAAGACAACTCCAGTAAGCAAGGCCTGGGAAAATGTAACAAAGAAATTATTTTTGTTATTCGAAGGACCGTATGTCATTACATACATTGTGCAGGAGAATTGCTATACATTATCAGAGCCAGTAACAGGCCGAACAGTAGGCCGCTACAACATAACGCAGCTAAGGGCATACAAGAGTCCTACCACGATGTAAAAAAGTCCGACACAAGCTAAAGATACCTCGCTATGGTATAAGCACGAGTACCATGAACAGCTGATCGCAGTCTAAGTGTGAAGTTCAGACCAAGGATCTGACTATCCTGAAGGTTAAGTGTGTTATTGTGTTATTGTGTGATTTAATACGCCATGTGAGGCATAATGGAACCACTGAAAAGTACCCTGTTGTTCAGCGGAAGTGTGATTCCCGTTTGTTTCCTGTATTAAAGGTGAAGTGACATGCCACCTATACAGAAGATAGATATTTTAGCCTGAGTAGCTATTAGTGCATTATGATTATAATGTTGTTTGTGTATCAGTTGGCTTGCATAATTCTTCATATGAGTATTAACTCACTATCACTAATACCTTTGAATATATATACTGTATAGAAGTCGCGAGTGGATAGGTTTTACTCTACGTTTTTCAAAAGCGTATGATGAGCAGCTTGGGAACTTCACCGCTGCAGTGCGCTGCCGTAGCGCCCTGTATCGTCTTAGTTGTTATTTACACGTTAGAGCGCAGCGCTGTCGCCCGCTGTCATTCCCCGCACCCCCCACCTATCATTCACTGCAGCTTAAGGTCGTTCAACGGGAGGGGGAAGGGGTGTTTGAAGAGTTGGACACTTGTCCGCTAGGGACCACCACAAGTCGATGCCCTAGAGATGGTGGCGATTGCGGCGGTGAATTAACCAACTACCTCAAAACCGTATTAGAAATTTTAACCTGGGCTGGCGACTTCTATACAGTATATATATTCAAAGCTAATACCTAAACATAGGAATTAGACTCGCCTATTTGTATGAAGCTGTGAATACCTAGTACTGAGTAATGAGAAGAAAGTTGAGCTTATATGTTGTCGATGAACCTATGTGGTATGAACACATCCTGCTGTGTATACTTGTGTAGGCACTGGCATGCAAAGCATTTCTAGAAGCACATAACACTTTTGCAACTACAAGCAAAATGATGCAAGTTACCTTGGATTATTGATGTTGCTGGTTAATCCAATTGCGAAGCACTTCACTAGTATCATGAAGAAATCACCAAGATTTTTATTTGATTGATAATACATATTTGATTTGTTGTATGAACACTGGTAGAAAAGAAGAAATTCTAATTGTATTTTTTTTTTTTTTTTTGCCATTTCGATTGAAGAGAATTTTATTTACACCGAAGCCAGGAGCCTCGAGCCAGTGGCGTAGCGTGGGTGGGGCGGAGGGGGCGGCCCGCCCCGGGCGGCAGCCCGCGAGGGCGGGTCGCCGGTGAAGCGGGTTGAGATCTGATCTGTGATTCATTCATAACATGTGTCAGACACACTATAATGTTCCATTTTTATCTAAAATTTTGCGCACCAACTATTTTTTAATATTTATTTAAAAGAAAAACTGCGAAATCACTGACAGAGCTCTTTATAACGTTTGTTTGTTTACATACGAACGGCAACATCGCATCACGCCGCGCCGCCCGGCGCGCGCGAGCCGAGTTGAGCGGCACTCCTTATTATGTTAATTACTCATACAAAATCTTATGTTTCACGCGTCGGCCCGTGTCGATGCCTTTCTTTCGCACTCATTGAATTTAGTACTACGCATTGTACTGTAAAGTTTGACCTTAACCCAGGGCAAACCAAACAACTTCCGCAAACCGGGACACAGTAAAACTCCTATATTGCCCCGTACCGCGAGCGCAGGTAAACCCAAAAAAATATTAAAACCCAAACTAATAGCAGGCTTAAAAAATACTAATAAGGTTGCGAACAGTGAGAGGAGGCAGCAAGTTAAAAAGACACAAAATTTATATGACAACATTTAATAAATATATATATATATAATAAAATCGTTTCATCACAAATCGGCGCATCCATCATAAAATACATACCCTATTACTATTTATAAAAAATAGCTATATAATAATACTAAAAAAATACTTTAACAATTTCCCCAAAAAATTATAATTTGATCATATACTTCGGAGCTCCGAAAATTAAATATAATTACCAAAAAGGCATTAAAATATATAAGAACATATTAATACAAATACAAATATAGATACGCACCGGGCGTATCACCGCTGTAAATACCAATTAACTTAGGCGAAATCTAGCAAAAAATTGACACACCTTAACATGCAAATAAATATACCAAAAATTTAGCAAATTACAAATTATGGGTTTACAAGCCCTTCTCAGTTAAGTCATTTTCTAACGGTTGCCCTTTTTTTTCTTCTAGGTCTGGCAGGGATTGGGTGAAACACGCTGAACGTAAAATCCCAGTTTCAGTTTTATTAGTCCGTTGATTTAAATCCCAAAAATCCACAAATTATAGTTTCGCACCAGGGGTCAAAGGGGTCAACGGGGCAGTGGCACGGCTGGCACTTCCTTTTTGACGTCGTGATGTCCGGTCACCAAATACACTCGTTTGCTCACGAGTGTTTTTAATGGCAAACCCTTGCCATTATACGTTACCGTAGCTGCAGGTAATTGTACGGATATGACGAATCCTTCGCCATACCGTCTTGGAGTTTATTTCGGCGCACATAATTCATCCTTGGAAAATCCTCGCGATATTCACACACGCCTCACCAACCACTCGCGTTCATCGTACCAAAGCGTTCTAAATTATATAAAGGAACCCCGTTCATATTCAAAAAGGAACACTCGTATACAGTTACTTCGTGGTGGAACCATCACCATGGCCAACCCGCGTTTTACTTCACGTGCGCGCCCGCCTGGGCCTACCAGGCGACTCCGCTCGCCCGTCTCACCTGACGTCACACAATCAGCTGTTCTGCTCGCGCGCCGTCTAGCGCAGCGATTACCAACATATTCGGTAGTGTCCTCGAACTTTCCAGACCAATTTAATAACTTAAAATGTTAAACTTAAAAATAATAAGACTAAACAAGAATTACAAATTTCTTTTTTAAAACATCATATAACAAACTGAAATCCAAAATAACTCGTATTACCAGGGCATCTGAAAGATTAATAAAATACGTTAACCATTTCTGCCAACATAAACATTATCAAAGGTAGCAGCTGTAGCACACATGCTACAGTACTGATCTTTGTTTTAGTGCATCGTGAAGTACCGTTACGCAATCACGCTTTACTCGTATGTTTGTTTCACGAGAGTTTCGAATACGGAACGAAAGTCATTTTGATTGTGTTTCGATCTTTTAAATACTGTTGAATCTTCTAAAACTAAACATTTAGAACTTTACCCAATCTTTGAACTAGTTTTTGAAAATGAAAAGAGTCAAAGAAAGCGGTGCGGAATTCCGCAAAAAAAAAAAAAAGCTAAGAACGAAGCAGATGCGAAGAAGTCTCAAAGTGCATTACTGAAATATTTTAGTTCCAGTTCTGGTTCGAAAGCCATGTTAACGTCTTCGGTGGCATCCTGCAGCAGCGGAAGTGATTCCAGTGTAAGTAGGTATATGATTCCTCCATTTAGAATCATGCATGGCCTAGAATTACTCCAGTTATTTATTATTATTATTTATTTATTGTTTACAAAAGTTACAATATTTCTTACATTAGTCTCGCAAAACCTATTAACCTAGGTTTGTTTGCGAGTACGGAGTCACACTCGTTCATTAAATCTTATTTTTTAATACACTTAAAATTGCTCTAATAGCTGTTTGAACATTGATTATTGTTTAAAAAGTATGGAGTATATTAACATAACTTACATTGAGTTAAGGTACATCTTTTTAAGTTTACGACTGAATTTTGTCCTGCTACTTGAATTTAAAACTTCAATAGGGGATGTTTTGTAAATCTAGTAGTAGTCAAGGAATATTTTTTTTTGGATAACTTGATTATTTATGGTACCTGTCATACAAAGAAAACATAATTTTTCATTTAGCTCAAAAATGGCGCCAACGATTTTTCTAAAATTTCTCGTCATTTTATCTTTTAGTAACATCTATAACATGGCTTACTCAGTCAGTTTTTACCGGGAAACTCTAAAAAAGGTAGCTGCCATACAAAATCAGTTTTGTTTGTAAATTTTGCTATAAGCCCGGCAAACCGCGCGGTCACCAAAACCACTTTTGTTTTGTGATAGATAAAATACTTATTTGAAATTCGAACGTGTCCTCCGGCCAATATTCATGGGTATACATAACTTATTTAACAGGTACAAGAAGAAGACGTACCTGCCGTCGCAGTTGGAAGTAGTTCTGGTCCCACTACAGAGCAGGGTCAAGAAGAAGTCGACTCATCAAAAGTACCTCAAGAATCTAGTCATAAGCCTGCAGAAAAAGTGATTGTTGCCAAAGAAGACATAATTGAAATCGTGCATTCTGCTCCTGCCGAAATCGAAGATGTGAATCTCGACGATGTAGGTTGCTGGCCTTCTCCTATGACCGACGAAGTAAGAACGCTTCTAGTACGTCGCGGATCTGACTCAGTACAGCACATCGATTCCAAATTTGCCGATTTTGTTCGCTCAGGGACTTCAACGAAAGGCGGTACCCGAAAACTAACCAAAGAGTGGTTCTACAAACCATTATCTAATGGCGAAAAGGTTCTCCGAACATGGATGGTGTACTCGCCTTTGAAGCAATCCTTGTATTGTTTTTCTTGCAAGCTGTTTGGCAATTCCGGCTCTAACTTCGCATCTGAAGAAGGATTCAACAAATGGTGGAAGCTAAATCCAAGAATAGGAGACCATGAAAATCGCCTGGGCCATGAACAGAGCTTCTTGAAATGGAAGGAGTTGGAAGTTCGCCTGAACTGTAAAGCAACCATCGATCAGAAACAACAAGAAGTTTTTGAAAGTGAGGAGAAGAAGTGGAGGGATGTACTGTACAGGTTGCTGAATATTATCCAGTTCTTAGCCAAACAGAATCTGGCCTTCAGAGGACATCGAGAAGACATTCGAGGAGATGATAGTGCCAATCGCGGGAACTTTCTGGAGTTAGTGCACCTCCTAGCTAAATACGACCCTCTTCTAATGGAACACCTGACAAAGATAAAGCTGGGAGCAAGAGTCTCAGTTTCGTATCTATCTCCAGAAACCCAGAATGAATTTATAAACTTACTGGGACAGCAAGTTCGATCCACCATCATCCGTCGTATTCAAGAAGCTAAATATTATTGCGTAATCTTCGACAGTACACCAGACATCTCCCACAATGACCAAATGAGCCAAGTTCTGCGATACATACATATCGAAGGAGAAAAAGTCGCCGTGGTAGAATCTTTCATTGACTTCTTTGAACCAAAAGGAAAAAATGCAGAAGATCTCAGCAACGATATAATCGCGAAGATAACATCAGACGGACTGGACATACAGAATCTGAGAGGACAGGCTTATGACAATGCTGCCACAATGTCAGGGATCCACAATGGAGTTCAAGCCTGGATTAAAGCACTGAATCCGAAAGCTATATTCGTTGCATGCACAAACCACTCACTAAACTTGGCTGGGGTACACGCTGCTTCTGAATCAGTGGATTCCGTGACGGTTTTTGGAACTCTGGAGAAGCTGTTTGCCTTCTTTTCCGCATCAACTGTTCGATGGAACGCTTTGGTTGCCCTCACAGGTCGAGCAGTAAAACGAGTCACTGAAACGCGCTGGAGCGCTAGACATGTAGCTGTCTAGATGCTTAAAAATAAGTTTGAGGTAGTTCTTGAGGTACTGGAACAATTAACAGATTCATCTCAAACTTCCGAAACAAGATCGGGAGCCAGTCTTCTCCTGACAGCCATGCAGTCATTTAACTTCCTAACTTTTCTTGGCTTTTGGGCTGCAGTGCTACCTGAAGTAGATGATGCACAGATTTACCTGCAGCAACGAGGACTAAGTGTGGATAAGTGTGCTCAGAAACTCTGCGCTTAGAAACCCCCCTTATTGGAAAGTAGAGACCGTTTCGTGCAAGAAGAAATTGACTTTGCTAAGACTCTCTGCGAAAAACTCGGAATCGAACTCAAAACGAGAAGAATTCGCAGGAAAAAACGCATTCATGGCGATGAATCTTCTGAAGATGCAGCTTTGTCTCACGAACAGGAAATCCGTCGAGAGATTATCGCATCATTCGACCAGATCATTCAAGAAATGACGACTCGATTCCAGCAAATTCAAGAAATATCGGACAAGTTCGGATTTTTGATGCCAGCGAAACTTTTGGACAGCAAGTTCGAGTGTGATCTTTCCCATGTATTTGAAGACATCGACAAGGACGAGTTTCAGATGGAGCGGAAGCGTCTTCAGCAGTTTGTTGTTGTTGCCTGTTCTGAATCAGAGGAAGATATAAGTGGTAAAGGACCACTGGAGCTCCTCCAGTTCATTCAAAAACTGAATCTCGGAATTTCGGTTCCTAATATAGTCATCTTGATTCGTATATATTTGACTTTGGCGATTAGTGATGCAAGTTGTGAGAGAAGTTTTTCGAAGTTGAAGCTAATAAAAAATTACCTCAGATCTACTATGAGCTCCGCTAGACTATCAAACTTGGCTATATTGTCGATTGAACAAGAATTGGCTGCTAATATTGATTTTGACAAAGTTATTTCTGACTTCGCTGCTCATAAGGCCCGTAGAATCCGCTTGTAAAACCGCTCATCCTATTTTAACTTCAATAAAAGGTACCTCATTGCATGTGAAATTTAATTTTAACTAAGCACCTATAGAATGGGGGCGGCAAAATGGGTCTCCCGCCCCAGGCGCCGAGATGGCACGCTACGCCACTGCCTCGAGCGCAGACAAAACTCAAGTAGCTGATAAAAAGTAATGAGGCTGAAATGAAACATGAATGCACTAATCAACCCAGCGAGTCTGCTGCGGGATGGACCGCACAAAGCAGTGAAAGATGAGAAGACATGATAAGACTCGACAGCTGCGCGATTCAGTAAATCGCAGCCGAATGAAAATAAAAGAAGTTGTAAGAAAATAAACAAGCAACTCTTCCTACACCGTCTTGCCTACTAATAAAAGCAATATGTATAAAAATGATTGTTGATTATATGATATGTAAATATTATGAAATATTAATGTATGAAATGTTAATTGAAAGGAAAACATGAACAATTCAATGCTATGTGATGCATTATGACAAAATGTAAACTAACAATGTGACATGTTAATAGTAAAATATTAAGCTTTTTTGTTAACAACCATATATTGTTATGCAATGTAAATTGAGAGTAATTGTGAATTGTAAGTTAAGCAATGTTAATTAATTGCTAATTTGATTTTTTGGTGTTTAATAAGTTAAGAATTTTATTTTCTTATTGATTAGAGTTAGGTAGTTAAATTGTTGGCACTCCATTACGCTACAGAAAGAACACAAGTTTAATTGCCTGAAGACACTTGTATTTGCAAGAGTACAAGTACACACATAGTGAATAAGTTTGTGACTAAAACCCGGATGCCTATAATTTAAGTCAAGTGCGAAGGTTACACCGAGTTAAGCTAGACACAGTACGGTTCGCAACGGTTGTGTACCTATCAGTGACGGGAACCGACGAGTGCTTCCTTGTGGGAAGTGGTGATCCCACCGACACGAGCAGCGCCGCAGACGTCCCGATGCCGTCTCGCACATAGTCGTGAGGTATGGCGGCAGATGCACATGCAGTTCGCCGCTGCAGAGCCAGGAGCAGTGATGCTTGATACTGCGTCATTGCCACACGCCAGGCCCCGCCGACGTGAGGTGAACCGGGCCAGGATTGTTGGCCGCTTTGAGGACAGGCGCCGTCTGGACGCCTCGTCCGCTGCCAACTAGGAGAGAGCCGCCGTCGAGGATGCTGTCATCACCGCAGGTGGACGCCGATCCACTGCCATGACGTGACTTGTAGAACGTCATATTGTTGATTCACATGTACATCCACCCGTTGCATCCCTGAGTGACGAATACTTACCGTAAGTAAGACCTCCCACGTCCCTCACTTCAGGAGCGGCTCAAGGAAGAAGACGCCTTCGGGAGATGCAGCTGCTACAGCGACGGAGATTTTTCGCGCGGGAAACCGTGGATCATCCCAGCGCAGGTCTGCTATCGATGACGACCCGAGGCGAAATGGTAGTGCGCGAATTGAGAAGTGTAACGGTCGAAAAGAGGATAAAAAAAAAAGCATAGTCACGCCAAAGTTTTTTTTTTGTTGTGTTGTGCGCGCGTCTCTAGGCGACGAGGCTATTTTTTAGCATCGTGCGACAGAGAAAGAAAGGTGCCAATTACACTGTACTGTTTTAAAAGACAACAGAATCAGCTCAATATAATTGCTGGCTTGTACTAGAACTTTATCTTTGCTCAACAATGAGAAGTTCACAAGCTAGCAGAATTTGTTTATGTATTTTTCGTAATTTTTTTAAAATTATTTATTAAATATTTTTTTTAAGATATCAAAGAAAAGTGAGATGGTTTTCTCCGTGTGCTCCTTATTATTCCTGTGGTTTCTTCAAGTGCTTCTGTCAATTCTGAGAAACAACTCTCTGCATGAAGGATTTTTTACCTAATGAGTCATGACATTTTATTTGGAGTTACATTGAATTCGTTAATTTCTGCTACTAAATCCGCACTTGCAATTTTTTTTACCAGGTGGAATTTTAAAAAAATAAACAACCATTACTCAGTAAAATAATATATCATGAGATATCTGTGAAGCACTAACATACAAGACGAACTACCTTCTCTTTGGTGTCTAGCGAAGCCACCCTTCTTTTGCGAGTGTTAGTGAGCATACTGCATCCCACATAAAAGAACTAAATAAATTAAGACTCAATACAACACATGGCGACATCTTGTGCTAATAATCGGAACTACTTGTAACAAGTTCTTTTGTATGAGGTAACTTAATTCTCGCAGATGAAATATGAAAAAAATTCTATTTAAGTAATGGATCTAATTTAAAACATTCAGTAAATTCGTACAAAAGCACAAATTGCTGCCAAAGCAACAAATGAGCTTTAGAGCACAACACTCCACAATCCACGCAGCAACACGAGTTGCTAAATACATACTCACAGGCCTGAACCGCAAACAAACCACTGCAATGATGTTTATGGATATTGAAAAAGCGTTTGATAAAGTACAGCACACGTTCCTAGTACAAAAGCTAATAGAGGCAGGTTTCCACCCCATATACTGGAGGCTCATCATGGACTATCTCACAAACAGGCATTTTCAGGTAACCTTAGATGGCAAAACATCCACCATGAGAGAAATACATGCAGGAGTGCCACAGGGCGGAGCACTATCGCCATTGCTCTACGCACTATACACCAGGGATGTCCCGACCACAGACAAGACAAACATCACACTCTATGCAGACGACACGGTGGTGTACGCAAAAGATGCAAAGCCCTATATCGCAAAGGACAAACTGCAGCAACATATCAGGCGACTAAAAGAGTACTGGGATAGGTGGGCAATCAAAGTAAATCCCACAAAAAGTGCACTACTACTATGTACTAACAAACGACACACGGGGAATGCACCAGTCCAAATATATCAAGAAAATGTTCCACAGGCTAACAATTGCAAATATCTAGGCATCCACTATGATAAAAAACTACGATGGGAAGAACACACGAAGAATGTGGCAAGATCGGCCATGGGAAAGTTCCTCAGACTCTACCCACTTTTAAAGGCACAACAATTACAAACGAAAAATAAACTATTAATATATACCAGTGTAATCAGACCAGCCATGCTATATGGATGTGAAGTGTGGGGTAGTGCAGCCAATACACACATCAAACCACTACAGACGGTCCAAAACAAAATCCTTAAAACCATTCTCAACAGGCGATACGACACAAGCACTCAGGCAATTCATGAAGAAGCAGGAATAAAATTGATCCAGCAATGCATAGAAGACACCAACAGGAAATTCTACGAAACACTACCAACCCACAGCAATCCAGCTCTAAGAACACTAGGAGTGTACACGGCCATGGACAAAAGAAGACTACACATATAAACACACAATACACTAACAAGGACAGTCAGGCTGAGAGAGCTCAAGTAGGGGATTGCCTGGGGGGGACAGTGCCGGTGGTGAGTATCACCCTCGAGCGCTACGCTAGCCGGATGGGCCCTTCAGGAACCCTGAAAAACAGTAATCAAAGCCTGGCTACCAGGGGAAGTAAATAAATAGGGAAATAAAGCAAACTACCGATTAAGATTAAGTCAAATTCTAAGAAACAAGTAAGGAAAATAATTAAATAGGCACACTGATAGTATCACCTTAACCAAAGCACAAAAACATAACCAACACCCATCATAACACGCAGCACATGACAAACATCACGATCATCACTCACTCATTCAGTCATTCAGTATCAAACAGGTATTTAAACAATACTAAGGCATCACCACATTGTGAAGCAGCATTCCCCGTATAAAAGCAGGTAAAAGCTGCAATAGACTCAAGTAGGGAAGCCCCGCCTAGGCGAATATTTACCTAGGGGGGGGGGGGTAGGAACAGGAATAGAAGAGAATTTATCTTTTTATAAAAAAAAATAAATAAAAAAAAATAAAAAAATAAATAAATTAGGACAGGGAACACACAACAAAAACAGGCGGACAGCATCAAAAGGTGGTAAAATGTTGTTTGTTATTAAAACGTAGTAATAGAACCAGGGTAGTTCTTAAAAATAATAAAAATACAAACTAATTAAGGTAATTATGTCTCCAACAATATAGGAACTAGGCCCACTTAGGCAGGAGGAGCGACCACTGGTCAGGTACTCCAAATCAAACTGCAAAGGTCTCGGGGGCGCCACTCAATACATGGGTGGTTCTCTTGAGGCCCAGGCAAACATAAAAAAAAAAAAAAAACCATTCAGTAATGCATCTGGCATTAGTCTCAGTAACTAATATGAATCCTGATTCGGTGTCTGTTGCTGTATCGAAAGGCCACAGGTGTAAATTTTGCAGCAAATAATTTATCTTGAGAAAGAATGACTGTGTTAAAAATACAATATGCAATATGATAAGTTGTGTTCCATGGAGAAAGTCGTTTACGCGGAGAGAGAGCTTAAAAAGACATGACAGAACTTGTAACACCAAGCCTGCGTACAAGCTAGAGGACAACGATGGATCTACTAAACTAAGGAAGAGTGATATGCATTACGACAATATTTTTCCTTGTCTTGGGAGAGATTATGTTCGTGGCTCTTCCGATCTCGACAAAGAACTTCAATTGAAGGACGTTGATGATTTATTGAAGAATGAAAACAATGGAAGAATCCTTAACGTGAAAAGTGAGAATACATTCCAGCAGAATTCAAGTAGATATTTCCTACTTTGTAAAAATTATAGACTCCTAAAAAGGAAGCATGAAGGCGATGAAGACACTTCGACATCATCGATATCGAATTATTAAGATAATCTGGGTGAAGACGATGCCTTTTACGGTGATTGCTACAGTGACCCTGAGGCTGATGACAAAGGCAAAGACTGTAATGAAGCACTTAAAGCTGACAAGATCGAAGAATGTGGTGGTGTCCTGAGACCGAAATGATGGAAACGACGTGTTAAATAAATAAATCAGATAAAGCTTATTCTGATCACTGGGACGATTGAGATATTAAAAGTAGGTATTTATATTTAACAAGCAAGTAATATGGTGGTAGCATAGATTGATTACACCTCATGGAAAGTTCCAAACATATTGGTTGACCGGCTAAGACTTCTACATGGCTCGCTTTGTGCAGGAAACTATTCGTTCATCAAAGAAATATCCCTCATATTTAGAGAACTGAGGAAAGCTGGCTACATACAATAATGGCTTGTTTTACTTGCATTTGTATAATGATGAGAAATAAATTAAATATTGAAATTAAAAATTTAATGTTTTTATTTCTTGTATTCTGATTTCTAACTAAGGCTTAGTTCTCGTAACTTGTGCTTTCAAATGTGCGGCCTTTTTGTTGATAGTGCTTCCAAATGTGCTGCCTTTTTGTTGATGGTGCTTCCAATTGTGCTGCCTTTTTTTTATTGTGCTTCCAAATGTGGTGCCTTTGTTGATGGTGCTTCCAATTGTGCTGCCTTTTTGTTGATGGTGCTTCCAATTGTGCTGCCTTTTTTGATTGTGCTTCCAAATGTACTGCCTTTTTGTTGATGGTGCTTCCAAATGTGCTGCCTTTTTTGATTCTGCTTCCAAATGTGCTGCCTTTCTTTATTGTTCTTCCAAATGTGGTGCCTTTTTGTTGATGGTGCTTCCAAATGTGCTGCCTTTTTGTTGATGGTGCTTCCTTTTTGTTGATTGCGCGTATTATAATCTGTAGTGACTGAATATTTACTAGTGAAAAACCTCTTGATGTTACTAAAATATTTTTCAAGGTCACTTGGTCCTTTTAGTATGTATAAAAATTTCACGATGGTCAAATTGACTGTAATTAGCTAAAGACAAAGGTCATGCGGTCCTGAAATGACTAGCCAGTACATCTGATATTGTCATGACTCGGTCTCATGGTCCGGAGATACTTGGCCTGTATGTGTGGCTTTGTAAATGAACGATTTATAGGTTATTCAGATTATCGAAAAATTAGACTTCTATGTAAGGCATAGTGGCACTGTATTCAATTCGTTGGTCAGGTATATTGTCTTGAGTTGTTTTTCGTAGAGTGAATGATTAATAAATTCCACGAAAGGTAATGGAAAACATAATATTAAATATATTTAATATTTAGTTACACCTGTCACTTGTCACGAAACGAACCGAGGACATGAATCCATCGATTCAATATGTAAATTAATAAGTGATTTATTTAATGAATTTTGGATTGTTTCCCACATTTCTAGCTAAATAATTACGTGATTTCAAGATGGTGCCCAAATTTTAAGATGGCGGGGCACCTCAGTAATAATAAATGATTACTACATTCTAGCAGGTTAGAATAAAACTAGCATGATGGTAATGATGGTAAGACAAGTACACACACAAGATGGTGTCGTCCAGCAGATGAAAACAAGATAGTGGCCTCCAGCGGACGAAGACAATGTGGCGGACATGGCGTCATATCAGTTGACTATATATATATATAATATATATATATATACACATATACATATATACACACACCTTGGTATATATACTTGGTGGTGTGAGGTTAGTCTGTAGGTGGCTTCTGTGGAGGAAGGATCTGTTTTTTTTATTTTTTGCTCTTACCGGTTTTTAACCAAGAACGGGAATCGATCTACTCAATCAGTATTCTAATAAGTTAATATTTTGACGAATTTTGGAATTTTTTCCGATTTTCTAGCATTGAAATTGCGGATTTTTAAGATGGTGGCTGTAACGAAAAGTGCAACGGTTTTTTAAAAGATTTTTATTATTTAATTCGATTGAATATTTTTTTTAAATGATTTTTAAAAATTTTCCCGATTTTCTAACATAAAAATTACAGATTTTCAAGATGGCGGACATGACATCATACTAGGTGATGATATATATACTTTGACATAAGTGGTGGGGGTCAGTCTGCTCGCAGCTACAGTGAGGGAATGATCGGTCGCCATATTTTTTTTGCCCTCACCGGGTTTGAACCGAGGACTCCGAGCTCCATGCCATAAATGTATGACTTCTAACTTTTTTTTATTAAAATTTTAATAATTGCATTTTTTTAAAAATGTAAATTATTTTTTAAATCTGATAGTAAATAAAAATTTTAAATATGGCGGACGTAACAGAAATTGCAACGGGGATGTCATAATTCAAAATGGCGGAAAACACAATGCCGGAATGTTCGAAAAAACAAAATGGCATTATCCAAGATGGCCGCCAGTGTCAAGGTCACGGTCATCCAAGATGGCCGCCGTGACGTCACAATCCAACATGGCGGTCTGCTCCACTGGCTCCACACCCAGGACCCAGGCACAGGAGCCCCATTCATATACATACTACTTTCCAGGTGTGATTTTCAAGTGTTAAAACAATAAAAAAAACTTCCTCACCTCAATATACAAACACACCTCAAATTCTGTGGTTTTAGTGCTCTGTGTGAAATGTAGCAGAATATTTAACGAACGAGTTAAGTCGGCAAGGTACGTATATGCTCGTGTATTTTCGGCTATCTTAAGCAATCACTTCGTCAAACAAGACGGTCTTAGCCAAGATGGACTCAAGAGATTGCTCAAAACACGACAATCAATACCAGCCCTAGTAGCAGCCCCCTAGTCCAGAGGCCTCATTCCAAAGATCCAAATTGGTTATACTTATGTGTTTTGGCTTTGCAGAACTTTCATTTCTGCATATTAATAAAAACTGATCAACCTGAATGTTCAAAGATAAATATGTCCCCAAAAAAATTGCTCATGTATCTACAGGTACAAGTTTTAGTGTTTCAAGAGAGAACAATCCAAAATAAATATCTTGGTCATCTATTTAAGCCACATACATATTATTTTCTGTTCCCTTTTACATCATTGACATGGGAATTTTATTTGGTTGGGATAAACATTGTGAACTGTCAAAATTGTTGGTTACAAATATAACCAAAGTCCGTCTCAGGTTGAGTGTTGATTTCAAATAGTGCAAGAGTTTTATGTCACTCCAACTTCAATCAAGTTCGATCATGGATTGAGAACGGAACTTCAATGGTGCAACTGGTCATCATACATGTTTTGTTTGTGGAATGATCATTTTATTTTATTTTAAAATTATACAATGAAAGGTGTACATCCTTTGTAAAATAGAGGTCAAAATAAGTTACAATGTGTATAAACAAGCACGAAGTCTGTCCGGTGAGTATAAGGTCAGCTACCACAGATCAACATCATCATAATCATCGTCGTGCGAGGGCGCTGATTCGATTACAGGAATGTTGCTCATTGACACTGCAGCAACACTGCCGCTCTCTTCATCAGCCTCGGCGCCCGTAGAGTCGGACGTGATTGGCGCAGCGTGCACAGCTGAGGGGTAACAAAACATAAGTATAATGTGAATTCTGGTTTGGCTGTTCACTAGCGAGGGACCCCTCTCCACCTGGAGCAGTCGGGAGCCCCACGAGATGTAGAATGTAGTTTCAAAATGCCTTAAAATACTTCTATTTTAATTATTTAGGTCGACTTTATTAGCTATGAAACAAAGTAACGAACATAAAATGGTTTTTTGTATAGCACAACAGTAGCAAGATATCACCAACTCAACAACTTGATATTATAAAACAACAGAAAGCAAATTTCATCCACAAGCTTCTTTTGATAGTTAATGTTAACCTTGAAAACGTATTAAATTGTCAGAAATTTGATTCAAAAGTTTATTTTCTTTCACTGCACTTAAGTTTAACAAGTGAAAACATTATGTATATAATGAAAACATCATGGCAATTTGAATATGAAAGATGGAAATGAAAGCAGAAATGCAAGAATTTTAAAGTTGTCCAATGTTTGTATGTATTGCATTTTTGCATCTTGTGTAGTTTATAAATGGGTGCTTAAAAATGTGATTATTGAACATTTCGCATCTTACAGTCTTGGGGTTCTAGCGTACTTTATAAATCCAGCCTTCCGGTAATAGGTCAATCAAAATTTTTCACAAATTAGAATCTCAAATTTTATTCTCAAACAACTGCCTCATTTAAAAATTTATATCTCAAGCGTAAGAAACAAAATAATAAATACAACAAAAACACACAAATTTAAGTTTTAAAAAACATTAAAAACCATTAAACTATTTCTTTCAGTTTAAAAATGTTCCCTGCAGTGCGAAAATAATATTGCTGAGCTGTTGGCGGGAAGACAATTTTTTTATAGCTTCTGTGAGATAGATAATGTACGTAGCTTTGAATTTTCCTTTTTCAAATATTTTCCTTTGAACCTTTTCCCTCAAATATAATATGTTTCAAATAATAAATAATTTTAAGTATTTAAGAATCTGAATTGCTTATCCCTTGTATTTAAAAGCTTCTTGGGTTTCATTAAAGCAATAAAGCCAATTACTTAGACACAAGATAATCACATCACAAATATGGACTAAAGGACAGTCTCTTCAAAAAGGTTGTTAGGGTTACAGATACTGTATTTTGGTTGAATGTTTAGGAATTTTCAAGTACCATTCAAGTTTCAAACATATAAATTCAAGGACCAAACTTAAGAGTTAACTTATGAGTTAAGATTACATGTCTCATTTCAATTAAAATCAGTTATATGAGAAACACAAACACATCAAAAAGAACACATTACAGAACAAATACCTACGAGATAATTCTGGGAATTTTAGTAAATGCCAAAACTTTTCAATAGCTACAGAGTACTTACTCATTAAATATACATTTGTAATAAGAACTTTGATCCCAATTCCAAGTAAAAAAAATAGCTATCTATCTTTGCTATCTATCACTACTGCCCATACTTATAATTTGATGTTATTCTATTTTCAACAAACATAAAAAAAATAAACTCTTTTATAGAATTTTTATTTAACCAGAGTTGTTTATAAAAAAATTAATAGCAGGTAGCCATGTTTGGGCAGTCCATTACTCAGAAGTCAATGCTTAACCACTCGCCTGTGTATTGCATGTCGACACACTGTTTCTAAAAAGTAATCTTTGTGGTTTTACAGGAGTTGAGACATTTCTACAGGTACCAACAGAAGTTTTTGCATGCGAGTTCCCTCCTACTTGCTTGACTGAAGTTCATTACAGCCCAGTCTGTGGCCTGGTGACAAATGCGTGGACATAAAAACATTTGCTATTTGTTCTTGAGTAACAGCAGCAAACATAGTAACAGCAAGGACATGGAGGCATTTGTCAGCGACAGCATATAACAGTGTTCTTGTTTTGTGTAGTCAGTTAAATAATTTTTTGTTAAGTTTATGTGCAAAAATATTGTAACAGTATGCATTACTTTATTATTTTATAAAAAATAACTACTGCACTTATGGGAAAGTATGTACAGTGTCCGGAATCATTCACACGAAAATCTGGAATTATGGTTTAGAACAAAACACATGCAAATAACGTTCTTTCAGTATAAACAATACTAAAAAGGTACAGTCAGTAGCCACAGATTAAAATGTAAACCAATAAATATTACAATAAATACTACAAAACTTTTACATGTTAACTGTTTATAAGAGGTTTTGATAAAGTAAAAAAATTTAACCACTTAAAATTTAGTACATATACTGAACTGACCATAATATTATTATAATTCCAAATTCTCTCTGTCAATATTTAACAAACATTTAAAGAAAACTGAAATTTAAGACAAGGTATATTTAGAGAATGGAAAATTTAGCATCTATTTTTTTTCCAAAATTAGGATCTATTAGTTTATAAATTAGCATATACTATTGTGAAACTAGCATTTTTATGCAATTTATTTAAAAGTTATAATTTACATTTCTCAATGTTTGTAAAATAATTATTTATACATAAAATACTTCAAATAACCATCTATTTCCATTTTGTATATAAAACATATTTTCCATGCCATTCTAAATCAAAACCACAAAGAAAATTTTAATAATTATTTTACTTCAAAAATTGGTAGCACAGTATGCTAGCAAACATTTGAGTTGCACGTTTAATTCATATAATTTCTTATACATGTAACTTGACTATCACAGGGACATGGCAATAGAAACAAGTAATGCTGGTCGTGAAAACTATTGTACAGAACAATTATTAGTAAAACCACCACATGGGTCAAGTGTAACAGTGAGGGAATGCCAAGTATCTGCAGTAATGCTGTGGTCTACTTTACACTCTTGTGTAAGAAAAATGCAAGAGAGCCAGTTGTTTTCATCTTATTTGCCAACCATGCACCTTTCATATGTGAGATGAGAAAATCTACAGAAAAGATGATAGCTGTTTTTTTTTTGTGTATTAACTGGAGTGATGGTAAGTCTTATGCAGTAATATGGCATTTTATAAAGGATATTTTTACCAATGATGGGCATTTGAAACTAATTGAGCTGAAAAAACATTATTTAGAAAATTAGCTAAAATAGCATTTATGTTAGAAATCAGCAAAAAAATAGCATCTAAAGTGTAAATTAGCAAAAAAATAGCATCTATAGCAAGATGCTAATTTTCTGGCCCCTAGGTATAGTAAATAGTACATGCAAATAATAAGCTATCCACAGAGAATACTAAATAAAACCATCAACTAAATATTACTAAAAGTCCCACATCAAAATAAGAACATTGATGTTCACTTAAAAAATGTAGTTTTTAGACATTAAACTATCTTTAACTATAAAATATAATTTACAGGCAACGTGTGTAATAGAAGGTTTTATTTTTGCGCATTGGAAACATTGTTAAAGCGGTTTTGCTGATGGTAAACTTGTACTACAAAAATTGTCATCACTGACCTCTTAGGACAAGTCATTGTCAGTCAGGGTCACTACTCATATCCTAAAACAAAATTCCTGGATATTTCCAGGTTTACCAGAAATTAATTTTCAACTCATTTTCTACCCAATTTATATGTGTTCATTGTAATTAGAGATGGGATTTTCGAATCTTGGATTCGTTGAATATACCGAATCCTAGGGATTCGAGGATTCGTAGGATTCGAGGTGGGTTGTTAAGAGTTTCTCCGTATATACTCGTGTATAGCGCACCTTTTTTCCCCTCAAGTAAAGGAAAAAAAATCAAGGATGGGTGCTATACACGGGGAAAAAAAGGTGAGGGGGGGAGGCGTTAACTGCCGGGTGATGGGTGACGTTTAAAGGGAACGATTGCAGGAGAGTGCGTTTCTCAACGCTCACTCTTCCATCACTCTCTTCATTTTCTCACTCTATCTCTTTCTCCATTCCCTTTTAGTATGGCCCTCCCCCACCGCTGTAAATCACTCTGCTCACACACACGTGCGCGTGCAAGTTTGCACATCAGGGTCTCTCTACAGAAAGCCAGCGCAGCAGCTAGTAACAGTGCCGGTTGGAGAAAAAATGCTACTTCGCCACTTGTAGCCTCGAGAAAAAAAAACACACAGAGAGAGAGAGAGAGAGAGAGAGAGAGAGAGAGAGAGAGAGAGAGAAAGAGAGAGAGAGAAAGAGAGAAAGAGAGAAAGAGAAGAGAGAAAGAGAGAGAAAGAGAGAAAGAGAGAAAGAGAGAGAGAGAAAGAGAGAGAGAGAGAGATGCTTTCAGGTGGAAGAGTATTTAATTTAAGTATTTTCCTGACCTGGACCTGTGTGTGACAGTTCGTTGATATTGACGTTTATATCCTAAAAAATTACTGAAGGCACGTTAATCTCTAATTATGTGAGAGATATTAATAATGTTCGCTGGGACGTAATTACCGTCGTACAATGTTAACGTCACTACATGTTAATGTAGCTGGCCATACCTGATCCTGGTATAAGGAAACTTCTAAACCTTATATTTCACGGTAAAGTTGTTCCCGTGAGCTGCATTCATTTACCAACATAAGGAGTAATTAATTAATTAATTATTGCGTTTAGCTACAGCTTCGCAGCTACACTCGACGCTGAACAGCAGAATTTCACACGGGAATTAACGCAGATTTACTCCCTCTTCCCAGCGTCAGATTGCACTCTTTTTCTAAATATTTTAATTTTGCATTGTTGGCACTCGCCAACCAATCCAAACGTCTAGGCGTCTTTATTCCACTCGACCAATTATAATGTTATTGTTTCGAACACAACGGATTGTTGATTTGATGCGTCGTCATGGCAATGTCCGAGGCCGCTGATGCTCATGACCACGCCAAACAAAACACTGTCGAAAGTCCGGGAAACGAAACAAAACAAAACAAATGAACATCATAACAGTTGCAGTGAACCTGTAAATACTGTAGTATTACACAGTACAGCTTCGATCCATGTACCCCATTGAATTACCACTGGTTCAGGAAGTAAAGGGATATTTGACAGTTTTTCTTTATAAGCCTTAATGCGAGCAGGTGCCTTAAGTAACACTTTTTTTGTTGATGAAATCTGTTTATTTACATTTCCAAATATGGATTGTACTTCTTCAGCAAGTCAATATACTCCATGAGCAAAGCACATCACATGAATCAAATGGGGATAAAATACTTGTAGGGCTTTGGCTGCCTTGATCACATAGGGATCAGTATCTGAGATAAATATAAACACTCTTTAATCTGCAAAAACTTCAGGAAATAATTTTTTAATACCCTCATTCACAAATCTGGTGATTGTTGAATGATTTGCCTTTTCAAGTTCTTTGCAGGCCACCAGATAGGAACCAACAATTAAATTCACAATGTAGCGGCCACAACTTTTGGTAGTTTCATCAACTGTAATCCAAATAATGTTATCCTGGAGTTCATTGCATATTTGTTCCACAACATGTAGGTAAATTATTGGTATGTAATGTTTACGCAAGTTGATTTGTCTGGTATATTTTGATTCAAGCAATATTTTTGCAGAAAATTTTTGAATGTAGAATTTGTAAGTTTATGAAGAGGAATATTACTGGCAAGCAATGCTTCACATAAATCCATATTAAATAGGTTTTTTTTGTTTACCTTCTGAAGTAGAATTACTGCTACTTGCCGCTGTTAGAAGTTGTTGTTTTAGGCCTTTTGTTTGTAATCCTGCGACATGAAGACTTGTCTTGACATGCTGGTGAATTTGAAATTATTTTGCACACTGAATATTTTTCTCGCAAACTCTACAATATAAAACACTTCCGTCGTAAGTAAATATTTTAGGATAGTCGGCTATCCCTGAAAAAAATACATTTTTTTTCAGGTGGCATGGTACACTTTAAACTTTGCACAAACAAATAAAACACTAAACAAATGCAATGAGAGTGCGTCAACAATAACATGCGTAATTTAATTGCCTAGTGATAGTGGTATGTGGTTATATTCCAAACTGTAAACAGTTGAACGTTGAACTAACGATAAACCCAAGAGGTTTGTATTCTGAAAACAATTGACTGGCGCGACTAACCTTGAGTAATATTATCCTACCAAAACAATAGACAGGCAGCTGCTAAGTGCGCTCGAAGGACCGTGCGGCTAATCGGTATGGCCAGCTACAACGTAAGATTTCATTTGTTCATTATCAATCATTAACTATCTTACCCAGAAATATTGCAAATATAGCGAAAATATGTATCATCACAAGATTTTAGGTAACATATGCAATCACCATTGAAAATGGGCTAAATATGCAAATGGATTGCAAATATACAAATGCATATGCAAATATGCAATTGAATATAATCCTGTCTCTAGTTATCTGCAATACAAAAACATTGAGGTTAAGTTACATAACCTCGTTATTTTTATGCACTTGACATGTCCGTTTGTTACGTCAATGTTATACGATTGTGATGTAGGGTGCTAACGTAGGGCAGTAACAAGTTACGTTATAAAATTAATTAATCTTCAGTTTACTTCCAAGCCTATCTATATAAACATATCTTAACAAAATGCGGAATCACATAACTTTCCGTTTACGTGTGTATCACAGAAACAATGATACTGGTATATAAGATAAAATGTTGCCAACTATTGACATGATAAAGTTTACACTAAAGAATTAGCCATTATAAAACAAACATTTATTAGCTAACATATATTTAATAAACAAAAACCAGAAATCATCAAAAATAAAGATATTAAACTACAATTTGTATTAAGAAAATTGGAATGATGCTCGGTAAATAATCTGAATCCACTGCGCTCTGGCATCAGCTTCTAAAAGTGTTTGTCCAAGTATCATAAAAGTAATCATCTAATCATAAATGGTGTTGGGATTGCTGATTATGCTTTCGTCTGCAGATGCTGACTCTCCCATGATGTCTTTTATCGTAATAATATATATTTCTATCGCAATCCATGGCTGTTAAATATATTTTTCATACTGAATTTAATTGCACACGTACATAGTCAAGAAATTTCTTTGTTGTTAAACTATGATTACAGTATGGACGAAGAACAGCGAATCTCCTGAGGGGTGAATAAATTCCTGGGTATTTCCCACATTTTACCAGAAGTATAATATTCATGAGTATTTCCAGGTTTCTTGAATTTCCCAACCAATCGTCACCCTGTTCAGTGCTTTCTCCACCTAGTTGAATAACAAATTCATAAATTGCAATTTCCATTACATAGTCCTTAACAATAATACGTTTCTATTTCCTCATGCATCACGTAGACTTTCCGGTAATATTTACTTACATTTTCAACTGCACCTCTCATTAACGTCATGAGATCTTGCAATGATAATTTTCTCGATACGTTCCACTCGCGAACATGCTGTTTTATGATTGCCCAGACCAGCTCAATAGCATTGATGTCACACATGTATGGAGGCAAACAAACTAATTTCTAGTCAAATTGTTATAAAAGTTTGTCCACTCAAAACAGTGTTTCTTTTGGCCTGTGTTCAGCCAACAAATCAAATAGAGTAACTTTCCACGTGTTTGAGTCACATGTTATGCCTTTCTGGTTCAGCCACTCAATAATGTCATTTTAAGGTTGCGTAATTTGACAGGCACTTATCTTGCTACAATGGTACTGGACACTGTCCATAAAAGTTATCGCAGCAGGAGGTAAATTAGGGGAAACTTTTCCTATTAACCATTTTCAACATTTTCATCATTCATTTGCCCTTGGTAATCACCACTGGCAGCACCAGCTTTAAAAACCAAAAGAGCATTCTACACAAAACCATTCGCGAATCCAATGTGCCCAATTATCAATTTGTTTGATGCATTTCCCGGCATCAAAATATCTTTCACAGCATCTGTTTTCTGCTATCATTTACTATTCACTTTTAAGTTTGTACCGATCCACAATTCATCTAGGTAAAATATTTTATGCCTTTTTTTTTAGTTGCCTTAATTCCGTTAACATATTTCGAACTTCACATCAAAATTTCAATACCTTCAATAAGCAAAGCAGTTTCTTCTGACACTTCTTTCACACAAATCCCATGTGAAGGATTCTTCTCAGTGATCTATCACTCCATTGCCATCTAATTATTTATTGTAAAACAGGTATTATTTTATCAATTGTTGGTATAATCTTTTTCATTGTACAGAATTCTCCTCTATTGTGTCTTGTATAGTAATCAGGTCGAAACTATCAAGCTCAATGCAACCTTTCATTTTGGGCCTGCGAATAAAATTTTTCTGAACTTACAATAATATTACACAAAATGCAACAAGCAAAATATATATCATGAAACTTAAATTAAAGGCAGTTATGATTAACGTATCTTAGAAAGGGGAAAAGAAAAACTTTATCTTAATTTTGTATATGTCAGAGAAAAAAATGTATAGCAAATTCATGCTAACCTCAAATACATTTCAAATAAAACTATTAATAACGTTGCTCATTATAACAGCATTTTATTAGCTCTCATACCTGCTACATTATTTCAAAAAATTTGGCAAGTCACTGCAGCAAAGGCATCAATTAATGAATTAAAAATTTTAATTTTTAAACAATGTATACTTATGATGTGTTTTCGTTTAATACAAATTTTTTGCATGTTAAAAATAATATATTCTCTATACCTGCTTTTCTCTGTAAATGTCTGGGACTCGTTTGGCCACTCTCTGCTGGCTTTACGAATACTAAATATGGTTCTTTCCCTAATGCCCGTATATTTGGCAGCTCTTGCTGTTGCCCTTACAAGCAGCTCAAGAAGACAAGCTCTTTTAGCCTCTTCATTACAACACTGAATCACCACTTTAAAATTACGCGTTCACTGCTATGGATAACTTTCCCATAGCACTGTAACCATCCTCACCGGAGCTGATGTTTGTAGAAAAGCTGATAGTTTGTGTGACATGCGTGCAAATCTCTTTTCCTCTTAAGTGGCTGGCCCCACTTTCCTCACTCAGGCATGCACAAACATCTGCTGGTACCAGTAAAGTCAAATCTCATTACAATGTACCTGAAAAAACCCATATTTAGTATTTAATTGACGTGCGACGTGCTGCACGCGTCTGTAATCTCGAAGCCGCCAGTCCCTCTCTTCCCTAAACACGTGTGCGAGCCGCCGCCACAGCCATTGCCGGTTGCCAGGGCGACCACTGCCGCGTCCTTGGTTGCCAAGACAACCAGCCGAATGCGTGCGCACGCTCCTACTGGCCGCCACCGACGCAGGGAGGGGATCCGCTCCAGCAGGACACAAACCCCATCATCCCGCGACAATTAGTGGCGCCCAACGTGGGGCCTTCCGTTCCTATTCAGGCAGAAACTAAGGATTGACACTTAAGGCATTCTGGAAGAGCCAGAGGAGCCAACACGCGACATAATAATGAAAGTACTTTATACTGAACTGTTTCTAAATGTAAAACATTTTGTCAGGAACTAAAAATATATACTTTAAAGTGAGAAATCCTTTATACTGAGGTTTCAATGTATACAGTTCGGACTCTTTACCAGGAAGCTCTTCCCCTCGTAAACCCACCTTCCGTCCTGGCCTTCAGGGCACTGAGCAGTGCGGATCGGCCTCGAGGTGGGGCCATCAGCTTACGCTCTGCGAACCGGCAGCTCACGGGGACCATTGCCTCGTCCCCTTCCTCGTCACCCCTCCTCCTGGGAGTCTCCTCCCCCTCTGGGATGGGCGAGACGGCCCGTGGCAGCCCCTCCTCTCCGTGAAACACATTCACGCTCTTGAAGAGGCGGTCGATGGCGGAGCCGATGTGCTTCTTGAGGCGGGATGCATCGCTTGTGGGGACCAGCGTGATGGCCGCCGTTGGCTCGCAGTCCTTGCCCGACCTGGCCAGGGACGTCCTGAGTAGGTATGTCATGGCTGCATCCGTCACTTCTTCCCAGTCCTTCAACAAACATCACCCCGTCCACAAATACACTGTACAATATATATTCAATACCTGGTGAATCAATTTAATGGATTTTTTAGGACCATTGATAAAATTTTCTTCAAACTGTTATACATAACATAGTAATTTTTTCATACATAAGAAACAAATAAAAAAAAAAAAGTGAAATAATTCTATTTGCAGGAACGTGCTAATATTTATAATAGAAAATTAAAATATTTCAGATACAATTTCACATGATTTAAGCGTACAGTTTACAAACATTCATATTTAATGTAGAACTGTAAACTGAAGTATAGCGTAAAAAATAAACAAAATGCCAACTAGCAAAAGGATGCTGTAAATTAAAGTTTCATGACTTCCAGCACCATTACCATTTGTTTCTGGGCTTTTCTGAGACTTTTATGACCAGTAAACAACCTTTAAATAAGCTATATAAGGGTCCTCACATTCTTACTTCAACCAATCTCCTTGAGTTTTTCCTGTTTCACCTCTTTTTTCCCCTGTGTCATAAGTTATTTGCCACGATTACAGCTGGTACAACGCACACTACTATCAAGACATTTCATTCAACATATACAGTAGAACCCTGTTATAATGAATCTGAAGGGAGTAGTTTATATGTTCACTATAGAGGGGAAACTTTTATATTGACAATACATACTCAAAAGCAAAATCTTAACTACACATAGTCCTAAGCCAAGAAAAGAACGAATGAAAATACTCAAAGCAACAGTTTTATGAGCAAATGCAGATATTATTTTTAATGCACTACACATATACAAACTTTTGTTTGAAATTTCATATGTACTTAAATTTAAATGGACTAAGTACATGTATATACTGTATGTATGTATTGTAATACTACAGTATTAGCAGATTGACTGAAAATGTTTGTTTATTATTTTATGTTCGAGGTTAATTCGCTTTCAGGACTTTTCGGCAGTGTTTTGTTTTGTTTCTCGCGTGGTGGCACGCACAGCTTTTTCTGCGTCATCATGACGACGCCTCATGTAAATAAATTGCACGGCTCTGGGACAGTTTCGATATGCCAATGCATGTTTTTAAAGTGAAATTTAATTGGCCTACATGGAAAAGACGCGTACGTGTCACGGCCGTGATTAGTCGGTTTTAATTAACAATGATATTTAGTCAAGAGAGAAAAAAAAGAGTGAAAAATGACGCCATTCAGTGTATCGTGAAGTTAATTCCCTCAGGGAATTTTATTATATGGCGAGACAATATTCAGTGTTTTCATCGTAAGAAATACGTCCTCCGCAAGAGGAATTGTCGGAGCCGCCCTGACATTGAATGTCAATCTCAGGCATTTATTTTCAGTGAGTTACGGCGGATTTTGAGACGGTAATTAATTGTCCAGCTATCAGGTATGGCCGGCATTAGCATCGTGTAGTGACGCCAACACGATATTACCGCTAATATCACCCCAAATATTAATAAACATTGTTTGTTCCATTCCTAATTTTATGATAAACTAAATAAACAGTGACATTTCGGCAGAAAACAATAAATTAATTCAAATTACTTCATAATAGCTACACACTATAACGGTTCGTTATATACAAAATAAACAGTTCAACGCCGATTGTAATTTTTGTTGGTTTTTATTTTTTTTTAAATAGAATGCCCCGACGAATCCAAACACTTACAATGGTTCATTCACTCGTTCCACATGTATATCTGACTGTCGAAAATTGCTCGTAGTTCGCGTGATGAGAATTAACGGAAAAAATAGCGTCCTTCAATAATGTTTTGCTGCACATACATGAAGTCAGTGCGGCCTCAAACGTGGCCGCACCCAGCAAAACCGAATTTCGCCCCGAGCCAAATGCCGACGAAGGTGGCCGCAATCTCTAATTATTGTCCGAAAGAAATATAAAAAAAAAATTAGTTTAATTTAATACTCTGCATGGCTCTGACCACCAATGTGAAATTATCCATTAGCAAATTACTTCATAATTTGGCGAGAAGCCACCGAACGCGACCTACTGAGGCAGCGATCGATAGACGACTGGTGAAATCTTGTCACACTCTCCTCCACGCAGGGAGTAGACGTCACATGACCTCACCGACCAAACACACGCACGCTTCATTCACTCTTACAGATGCAAGCCAATCACAGAACAAGTTACAATACATGAAAAAACCTTGTACATACAGAACTCTAGGCTTCCCCTGATCAGTCTCTTTTCAATTTCACATCGAAATCAGGGACTCCCATTCTCGTTCTCTCTCCCACACCGTGAGAGAGCAGTTATCACACAGTTCCCACGCAGGGGGGAAATTACCATCTTTATCTCGGTTGGCGGGGAAACACTGTTTCTTTCTCACTTCTACTTACAGGCCTCTTATGCCTCTCTAACCATCACACCAGCCCAGACACAGTCCCGTGATTTATAATTATATTACAATACATTAATAAAAATTAAGAACAGTAATCATAATACAAATTACTTTACAAAATTAAAATCATTTAGAAATAACCTGAAAAAGTAGGCCTAAACAGGCAAAATTCTAGTACAACGGTTCATTTGTGAATAATTACATAAAAAATAGTAATGATTAAAAATGTCTAATAAAATAATAAATACCTTCTTAAAAACATAGCAAGTGAAAAATATCAACCCTAAAATATATAACAAACGGTAAAATATCATTAGAAAGACATTTTAAGAAATATTTACATTCATGAAAATAGTTTAAAAGAAAAATTATTTAATTAGGAGGGCAGGGTTCTGCAACATTACAACACAGGTCTAGAGGTCTTGAAGCAAGGACTCTCGTGTGTGAGCAAACCGGAGCAAAACCCAAAACTTTTACGTTTCAAACACTATAGAGGAATTAATTAAATTTTATTGTTTTAATATATATATTTTTTTTTGGTTTAACATTCAGACATTATGCAAGAAATACCATAGACTGGACAATCATAGTTATCTCATATATGTTTTAGTTTTTAATTATGACTCAAGGTTTTTCTTTCTGAGATGTGTAATTTAATTAAATAAATATTCTAATTTTTGTTCAATAATCTTTATTTTGTTTTGTTTCACATGTTCTACTTTTCTGGCGCCCAAAGCAATTAGTTCCTTTATTGATAGTTTGTCCGTATTAAAAAAAATTAATTAATTAATTAATTAACTTGAAAACACGTTTGTGTACAGTATATTTTTGAATTAGTTGCATTAACAAATCAAAAATTAATTGTAAGTGTTCACGTTTATTGTGTAACATGTTCATCATTCTTTTTTTTTCTTTTTTTTTTTTAAAAAGTCACCTATTTTCTTCTGTTTGGCAGTTTTCAAATTGAAAATACTTTTCCACACATGATCTGGAACATCACTAGCTGCCTCTATATAACTTTAGACAATCCCCAAACTATCCAGAGCATTTGCACTTGTTGGTCGTGGTGTTTCTTGCTCTTCTTCATCCTCTTCCTCTGCTTCACTTTGGTTCTTCTGTCCATCACACAGCTCTTCAACAGTCTGCTCGTCACATGCCAAAAGATTATCATCAACTGCCACATAAGCCTGGAAGCTGCAAGCAAAATTCAAGTTTTCTTGCAATCTATTCCATGCAACAGTATGATCACCATCTTCTCCATTAGCATCATCATCATCCTCATTGTCACCATCAGTCACTTACAGATGAAGAAACTATGTGAAAGCCAGCCTTCCTAAAACAATTAGCAATTGTTGCTTGTTCAATGGAATTCCAGCTTGCGACTATGCATCAAGTATTGACAGTTTGTACAGAGAGGAGCCAGGTTTCATCTTTAGAATTACTTTGCATACAAGCCTTTTGCAATATCGTTGCTTCAACACTTTAATGATCCCCTGGTCCATTGGTTGAAGAACTGATGTTGAGTTTGCTGGAAGAAACTGAACTGTAACATTTCGCAATCCAGGAACTGATGCTGGGTGGGCAGGGCAGTGGTCCATGAACAACAAGATTTTTCTATTCTTGCACCCCATTTTCGCATCGAGAGATCGCAAGTACTGTTCAAAAATAGCACACGTCATCCAGGCAGTCTTGTTACTTTCATACTTGCATGGCAAGGCTCCCATATTTTTGAAGCACCTTGGACTCTTTGGTTTACCAATGACCAGGAGTGGCAACTTCTCAGAACCATCCATGTTGGCTCCAGCCAAAACAGTTAATCGCTCTTTGCTCCTTTTCCCGCCATGGCTGGTTTCTCCTTTAAAAGCAAAAGTCTTGTCTGGGAGCAGATTGTAAAACAAGCCAAATTCATCGACATTAAAAATGTCTTTCTGCTCATAGTCTGAAAGTAGGCCTGGTAGTAACTTTTTCCACACATCAACCTCTTCTTGCCTTACACTTCCTGCCTCGCCACTTATTGTTCTGTACACCATATTGAACCTGTTTTTAAAGCGATCAAACCAGCCATTAGAAGAACGAAAGTCAATGTTGAGTCTCAAAGCGATTTGTTGCGCTTTTTCCCGTATAATGCAACCATTCAAAGGTATATTTAGCGCTCTTTGTTGTTTGAACCATTCTATTAATGGTTCTTCGACATCGGCATATTTTCCTTTTTTCGGCGTTTAATACTCTGTGACGTATTCGCAGCTTGAGAAAGAAGATTGTTCCGCTTGTTTAATATTGTACTTAATGTGGATGTTACAATTCCCAGTTCCTTTGCTATTAACACATGCGGGACAGCGGGGTTGGAGTCTACCTTTTCAATAATGTCCAGTTTATCTCGCACAGATAATGCCTTACGTATTTTAACGCGTTTTTCACCCATATTTATGTACGTATTTCTTATTGAAGCATATTTGCAGCTTAATAATACGAAATTCTTTTTACAGTCAAACGTAAATAAACGAAAAATAAGGAGTCTGGCGCATCAAAGATCACTACGTATCATTTAGTATCGCAGTTGCTAAAGCTCGAACGAAATTTTCTCACTTTCTATGGAAAAGTTTAGTCCACAGAGTTCTATCTAGTGGTAGTCTTACGAACCTTACTCTATCAAAATGTCTGAGGGCCGGTTGCACCATTGAAGATCGCTGGTCGATCTGAGATCATACGAGGTAATGAACCACGATAGTCACACAAACGGATTGCACCATTCGAGTTCACCTTCTAACAGAGGATTGAGGTGAACCTCTGTTTGAACCACCGAAATTGATGGTTCAGAGCAGTTGGATCCGAGATCTTGTGTATTTTTCGTTGGTTTGTTGTGTTTTGTAGTCGTGTTTGCATAGATACTGGTTTGTTTACAATTGATATTTTGATGGGTTACAATAGTTTACAGGAAATTTAGGCCGATATGTTTTTAGGTATGCCCGAAGTACGGTAATTGTCATCATAATGTTATTTAAAATATAATGCCAAATTCTTGCCAAGCTTCTTCCTTCTGCTTACAAAACACGCCATCAGTTCTCTTATACTCTAAAATATCCTGTCTTTCTTGCACCAAATCGACAAGGATGATTTTTTTTCTTTTTCAGAGAAAAAAACTTTTTTTAGATACTGAAATTTTCTTTTCCATCGTCATGTGTACTCGCGTGTAACCCAGTCAACTAGAGCTGTAGCAAACCGTATGTATTCGGTACTGAGTAACGGGTGCGCCATCTAGTAACGAGTACGTAACGAAACCTTACACACGGCGGCATCTCGTTACTCGCATTTTTCGTATGTTTTACGCATGCGGTATTCGACGAATTTACGTTACAAAGGACGATGTTTGTTTATTAAGTAAAGTATAATTTGGGAATTCGTCGTCCAAGTTTTTTACTATTTATAAGAAAGTATTTTTTACAAATTAGATATATGTATGTTTTTATTTTTTTTTACTATCGCATATTTTCACGGTTTTTTTTATCTTAAAAGAGATAATATAATAAAACCGCTCTAATCAGATTTAATTGTTTCTTGGTTAACAAAAACTGTTAATTATCAAATATTGTTAATTGTTTATATTCTATTTATTATTATTTACGCGACGTCATACTGTACGCGTACGCAATACGACTCGATTCGTTGCTGCAACATAACATAGCTTGTTATGCGGTATCAGAAGTAACGAGTAACGTAACGATACGATAGTAACGAGTACTAATTGTTATAGTAACGAATACATACGGGTACGCTTTTTTTCGTTACTTTTACACCTCTACTACAGTCAACTCGCAACCTGCCACAAGTTTGTAATCAGTAAACAAATAGGCTTGTATGTAAATATCACAATGCCAACATTTACAGCAAGAACTTCAAACATGCTAAAGAAAATTCTCTGTGACTAGACGGAATTCAGTAGCCAATAGAAAACTTGCTTTCATTTTACAATCGATCTTTACCAACCTAAACTTAGATCGTGAGATCGAATGTCTGAACTCGTAAGTTCACTTTGGTGCAACACATATACACTGGATCTTAGATTCGACTTGAGATCACACTGAAACAAAGATCTTACGATCTCGGATCCGAACAGTTATTGGTGCAACCGGCCCTGAAACGTGAACGATAAAAATGAGACGTAAAAATATTTAAATTGCTGCTATAATGTTCATACGTATTTGTGTGGCGGTAATTTATGTTTAATCTTGATAACATATCAAATGTACACTTGTTCGCCCAATCTTTAACTATGCAGGGAAAACTATTTTTTATTTTCACCAAACTGATCACCATTTTTGGCTACACGTAGCCTACCGAGACCACTCGAATACAACTTGTTCAAGGTCATTAGATACCAGGTCGTCTCAACAGAAGAAAAACGAGTTTGGTCGTTCGGGTGTTTCCGTGATATGACGTATTCGCTAGACCTTCAAAGTAAACAAAACTGTGAAATTGCGTGCTTGTTTTGATTTTGTTTTCGTGCTGTGGTTTAGTAATGTAAAAATGCCTGCTGTTGAGAAGAAATTGGTTGCTTCATTTGTAAGAATAAGGACTTTTTAAAGATTGAATCATCTCAATCGACAGCTAAGTAAAAAACGTGTTGGAAGAAGCAGCAACAAAGTGTGCAAGAAAAGAAAAAAAATTGTAACATAAATAGTAGGCTTATAGATTTTTTGAAGGAAGTGTCATTTAATTTAGATTTAGCAAAAAAAAAAAAATTGTGGGGTGTGTTTGGAGTGATAGTAATCTTTTGTATTTCATATGAAATAATTTATTTGTAAATTGCAGTCATGGATAATTTCAGAATGTGTGTTTGCTACAGAATTGTTTAACAAAAACTTATGACTTCGCAAGATAGAACTTCTAAAACTGTTTGACAGGACTAAATGTTATTGGATGTATTATGTTTGTAGGAAAACAATAAGGCTCCTGATATTGCTCATCGTTCATTGAATAAAAGCATGTTTGATGTGAACCACACCTAATGAACTTCATTTTCTGGTTTAATGAATTTGTCATTGCTTTGTTTATCTTTAAATAGCAAACATTCCATAGCTTGTCAGATCACTCATTCTTTCATTGTATTGTTTTCTTTCTCTGGTTTTTCACTAAATTGAAACTAAATAAATAACTCTGGTCATATTGCAAAGAGTTGTCCCTTGTTACATTCACAAGTAATTGTCTATGTTCTTATTATATTTACATATTTGTGCATTTTATAATTTTTAATATGTTTTGTGGTCATAATTGGGCCACAGTGATTTACTGCAGTTTAACAAAAAAAAACCTGAACCTAACCACAGTTGTTTTCAACATGAATAGAAAATATGTAGCATATCAAACTAAGTAATTCAGATGCATGGAAAAGTTACAAATGTGTTTGTATACTTATGTAACAAGCAAGTGCACCCATGAGATATTTTGAGGGGGGGGGGGGGGGGGGAGTGAGATCTGGAGGTATATGGTGTTTTAAATATTTTGGAAGACAAATGGTGATTTGTAAGTAGGTACATATATTTAAAATCTTCTACGTGAAAATATTTCAGTGTTGGACGACTTATACGTAACTACATTTTTGTCTTTCTCTATCAAGGGGGGGGGGGGGGGGGTGCTTTGCCCCAGGTATGGGTGCCCATGGTAACAAGTAATAATCTAGTGATGTAAAATATGTCTTGTTAGCTCCAAATGAAGTATTTAGGGAGTCATGCTTAGTTTTACCTCAATTTATAACCTGTATTTGTCTACCACACACCAAAATTTATACTAAGCATCATCATCCACCGTTTCCAGCCTGTGGCTGGGTCAGCCAAGTGGGTCTTGTGACTTTGTCCATTTAACAATCACATTAAAGTGTGATGATATTGAAAGCCATGCAGTTTATATTTTATTCGTACAAATATATAGTAATGTATGTGTGTGTGTATGTATATATATACACACACACATACATATGCCATATAAATTTCAGAGATAAAGAAAATATGGTATTAATTTTCATGGCTAGCTGCCACACTAATTCTTTTTATCCAGGATTTTGTGCGAAATGACTTTTATAAAAAAAAAAAACTAATGTCAACAGTATAATAAATAAATTTAACATTTAATAGAGGTGGTATTAACCAACATGTAAATAATGTTATATCATTTACATAAATATCTTGGTAACAAAATTTATTTATGTACATATTTCATTAAGGAGACTTAACGCTAAACCATTTGAAACTTCGCAAATATTTAAAATTACAGAAAAAATATTAAATTACTTTTTATGTAAATTAATGTAATAAATGATCAGCTACAAGTTGGGAAAACAATTCCTACACATTTGCATTGAAAAAAGCAATTAAAGCAAAATAGTAATGAGATAATGCCTGTAGTAAAAAATAAAGTATTGTGTATTTTTTGTCAGCTTTTTATTTATCTTTCAAATATGTGTTCATTATAAAACATACTTGAAGTGCCTATTTATGTTGATGAAATATTTAGAGAAAAAAATCATGTCAATTGATGTAGTTTGTATGACAGAACATAGTGACTAATTGTATTTGTTTTATAGCTTCTTACTCACCACAATTTATAATAGGCATAAGTAGGAAATGTAGATTATTATGAATTACCTATATATTTTGTTAAATACTGAATTTTGATGTAATGAAATATGTTCTGGGATCAGATTTGGAGTGTTGAAATATTTCTGATGAATTATTTGAGAAAAATTACCTTGTTACTATTTCTAGCAGTAAAGAATTATGATGAGAGTATACAGACTGCATCTAATAAAATGAAAACAATTTAAGATATGGAGAAATGTGTTATGTGCATGAAAAATAATGAAAATCTGTTAAATTAATGGTGACTTCGAAATGCAAATCATCAATATAATCACGAGTACATTTAGTAATAAATTTAATAGTCACAAAAATAAATATTGCAAGTTTTAAAAGATGTTACACTCCTAGGATACAAACACTTACCTACAATGAAATATTTTTCACAGTAAATTATTATGTTTATTTGGCTCAGTGGTTTGTACGTAGTTATGGATTACAAGTTTCCAGGTTTAAATCCTGTCACTTAAGAATTATTTTAAGTAGGTACATAAATTTTTACTACATTTTAACACACTAGAGTTATAGTGGATTATATTATTGATGGTTATTTGTTCACATAATTGTTGTAATTACTATTAGCTTGGTCATTTTTCACTAGGTGGTCTTACAACATTTATATATTTTTTACTTGTAACAAAAAATTCATCTTACAAACACAATCAAGGAGATTAATTACGAACATGTAAATAAAAATTTATATTGATACAAATTAAGTGTATATGTTTGTTTGCATGCTGTTTTTTTTATATACAAATGTACAATTTTATTCTACACAAATAAAGTTTTGCACATTTAACCTTTGAAACTAGAGGAATGTCACTGTCTACACATTTAAAAAACCTGCCTCTTTTTCTACCTCTTACAGCAGAAGTTTGGCATTGTGTGGTGAAATTTTTTGTAACTAGCAGTTCAAAATATGATTACTACTGTGAACATCTGATCACAAGATAAAAAAAACTATTCTCATGCTCCATCTTCTACCAGTAGTTTAATTTTCTGACAAATTAAAAAAAATATATTTTTTTATTCTAGTTACTCTCGTTCAAAAAAAAATTATGTTTGTCTAAACTGCAAATGATGTTTATGTGATACTGTTTCTCATTAACGGCTTAGTACAATTTTACGTTCCAATGTTAAGAGATGAAATAAAATTACCCAGCGATGTATCATGTAATAAAGACTTTGAACAATGGTCTGTGATATTTGTGTTTTAAGCCACATATTTGCGGACCACTTGTTGGAAAGTATCACAAGGTAGGAATAAAGTGTTTCAGTGTTTTAGGCATGTTTTCTTACAGAAGAAGTGTTCAGGTAAATCAGAAACTGAGTATGCCTTACTGCCTGCACTATGGTGCGTAAGTAGTGGCCGTAGTGGGAAAGGAGCATATTTAGGAATACCAGCTTGGAAACATGTACCTGCCAAGAATGCCAAAATACCAAAATATTTTTATCATGGTAAATGATCTGGGAGTTTGTTTTGCAATTTTAATTTGAGATTTTATATCAAAATTTAATAGTATATGTGGTAATTTTGGAGACTATTAGTTTTTGGTAAATAAGTTGAGTAAGGATTAAAATGAAAGAATTTAAGCAGGGAAATACATATCTTTTAAAGAATTAATTACTTAAAAAAAAAATTGTGTTATTATTGTACACTAATAAATCTTTCACTTAGAGCTACCATTTTCAGAATTACAGATCCTAGTTAACCTAGCAAACCTTTCACATAGTGATCATTTACCATGTTACTCAGGAGTTACCATTCTTAAGAATTACAGCTGATGTAAATGGACATGGTTAATAGTAGGCCAGACAGCTTTAGAGTGCAGTTTAATTTTTTTTACTTAAATTAATAATTATAAATGACAGGTCTGTAATAAAATTTTCTATGCAAAATTACTAGCTCACTTAATATTAAATTAATGGTAGGAAGAGTGAGTGGTGACATGGAGTACGTACCACAGGGGAGTGCCATGGGGCCCTTGCTTTTCATAATGAAAGATGTCTGGGAAAGCATGATGAGTAGATTAAAAAAAAAAAAAAGCGGACGGTGAAGGGAGTAGGGGTCTGGGGTTAACTGCTATGACACTAAAGGAGAGAAATAAAAGTCAATGAAAAGGCATCTTCCATGCTGGTGATAACCAGATATGGAATACGCCACAGGAATTTGGGACTCGTACCTAGCGATGGACATTTAAGAGTTATAAAGGTACAATGCAATGTAGTGAGATAAGTGACAAATATCGGAGGAGAAATGATGACGGAAGAAGGAAGATGCATAGACCATCAGTGATGATGATGGAGCTTGTGTGGGACACATTGTAAAGGAGGAGAAAGAAAGAATGGTGAAATAGGTTAAGGTAATTAAAGGGAGGGGATTTTGGAAAGCTCAGAGATAGGTAAAGGGGAGAGGGATCACATGTGGAAGATCCACAGGTTAGAATGCAATGGATTAGACAAAATCATATTACTGCACACAAATATGAAATTTGGTAGTTAAAGGGCCATTAAATATTCTTAGAATATTTTTTGGAGGATAGTCATTACCATAAAACTTGTTATATTGTATGATATTTAATACACTTACAAAGTTTGTTTACTACTGCAAATGAACATAGCATGTTGACACTTAAACATCTAGCAAGGAAGCTAAATGTAATATTGAATATAATTACTTATCAATGGTAACAAGCATAAACAAACTAGCATTAAATAACACAATGTTGTGAATATTGCAAGAACAGCACGCATCACAATGTTTACCAACAACACCAGTTTAGATTTTAAAATACACATTTGAGCCTAATTTACGATTAAATAACTGACAACATAACAAAGATTAAATATATTACTAGCGGAAACACGTGATACATTTAACCTGTACATAAATTACATCAGTCTATGTGAATCGGAAAATTTAAGAAAGTGCCATTTAGACACGTGATTAATTTGAATTCCCGCGGCAATATGGTCTAGCATGTACGTCAGACGCGATTGACCAATAACAGTAAAATAGCGGGATGAGACGACCTGGTATCTAATGACCTTGCAACTTGTTTATAATATGAACAGTGGACAATCGAGTAGCGTATTGCGGAGAAAAACTTCAATGTGATCCAGAATAGACGTTTTGTGAAAAAACTTGTAATTATATGAAAATATTTTAGATAAATGTGCATTATGTCGGCAAAATTTGTTCGTGGTACACGGGAAAACGTATCAACATTGACAAAAGTTGTGCGCTATATCCAATAAATTAATACATAAGCTCACATCATTTTGCCAGGACTGAGATGGAAATTCACAATAAACGGGAATTCATTATAAGAGGGTTCACGATAAACGGGTTCTACTGTATAAGTTACAGAATTTACTATAAAATATTTTCCTGCACACTGTGAGGCATAACAGCAACAGCACTCAACTACTGCTGGCCTGACCAAGGCATGCACATACCTGGTGGTCGCGCAGCTGTGGACAGTAGGCAAGCGCAGCACCCAGGTCTCGTGCACATGCCTCGTCCGTGAGGCGCAGCAGCAACAGCACGAGGGAAACGAGGCTCGCCAGTGCACAGCTGGCCCGGTGGAGCGCCGCGCATGCCTCCTGCAGCCGCCGTGCGTCATTCATCAGGAGGCGGTGGGTCTCGCCCAGCAGAACGTCTAGACCCGCCAGCGGCGCGGGGCTGCGCTCCTTCAGCTTGGCGAGCAAGCGGCGTTGTACGGTGCGGTACTGGGCCGCTGCGCGTTCCAGCCCTGCCTGCACGCAGGGCCAGGACATGTTTCCACGAACTCGCTTCGCCCAGTTTTCCTATCTCATCCGTTTATCTTGCAGCACTAAATAAATATCGTCGGTTTAACCAGCAATACTCTTGAAGGGAGAGTTGGACACAGAAAGGTCCCGTCAAGCAGGTGTAACCAGGACGCCACCCACCTGCAGGTCCCGCACGGCAACACGGCAGGCGTGGTGCTCGTCCACGGCGGCCAACAGCTGGTGCACAGGCAGTGGGGAGGCGTAGGAACAGGCAAAGCCTGCCACCGTGCGGAAATGCGCGGCGAGGCGACGCTCCAGCTCGGTGGTAAGCACGCACGCCACAGGTAGAGCGTCCGTCTGCAGGCGGTAGCGCTGGGAGCTTCTCGCGGCAAGCACCGACACCACCGCACCTGGCCGGCCGTGCGGGCGGAACCCCGCCGCGGTGCCCGCGCCTGCCAGACTTCCGTCCGTCACCAGCTCTGCCACACGTGCACACTTCAGCCACTTCTGGATCCTTGACCACGATCCAATCTTCAATTAATGATGGTAACATGTCATGTATTTTAAATTAAATAATATTTGCTGCTCTGTAAACCCATAAAACATTTGAAGTAAAAAGTTTTAAAACTGAATACCATTGTTTTTATAATACATACTATTTCTGGATCCAAAATCCAAAAATTATGCAAATTCACATGAATGAAATGAAGAACAATATTTCTAGAGATGGATGTGTCTGCAAATTTTTGGGTCAAGTCGAGTCAGGTAAAGTTCAGTAATAATACCTTCAATTCAAGCCGAGTGGAGTCCACACTTCATACTTTTTTATTCTAGTCGTGTTCTTAAAAATCGAGCCAAGCTTGAGTAATTGCATAAATTTTAAAGAATAATAGTGTTCCTGAATGTACCATTAGCATTATTATAAATTTTATGTATGTTTTCAAAATGTTATTCATTTGCATCAAGTGAATAAGTAAAATATAACTATCAATTATACATTTATGATTTATTTTAAAATTGTGTATTTTATTCCCACTGGATCCTAGAAAAATCAGTAGAGGTGAAGGCCCAGGAAAATTGTGTGGTTTAGTGAATTAACTGATACAAAAATATTGATAGGAACTTTAATAATGTTTTTCTCATTTTAACTTAATTTAACCTTACAATTTTGTAGATAGTAATTCAAAAGGACAGCATTTTTCTTATTGAAAAAATCCAAAATTATTTTTACTAACTTCCCGACTTGTTTGAAAATTGTTTCTAAGAGTATGTTGTGATACATCATGTAGTTTAACCTTGTTACTTGTACATAGTTAACTGTTTTAATGAGTTGTTACAGATACCTTGTTTTACTCGGTCGATAACTAAAATAAGAGTGAGGGTTGTATAGTTATTTAACTGCAATGATGTGCGATGTGGGCAGATCAGAGTTTGACAACACGCAAGACAGACCTGGAAACAGCTGCGAGAGAGGCACAGATGGCTGGTTGATGTTGAGCGTGATCTTGAAATCTGCCTCCTTGGTGGGGGGGCAGACGGTCATCACCAACCCGAGGGGCAACCACGCAGTCTTCTGAAGCACTCGAGGGGTGCCCCCGGACCCTGCCACGTACGACACCACCGTTCGCACCTCCAGTGAGAACACGTCACAGTCAATGTCCTGTTGACGCACCTCAGTCACCATGGCTGTCTTCTCGCCTGCAAAACGTGCGTCACCGTGTCACTACCAGGACTGGGCAGGTTGCTTGAGCATCACATGCCTCTGCCTCTACGTGTACAGTATTCCCTTACATGAGAATTCTCATGGGTCAATCCATTTTTCGGAAAATTAAGTTCACCATTCTTCAACGTCTGATTAAAAATTGAATCTAAGATTAAGGTTCTCTATATGTAGCTGTGGAAAAACTACTGTGTACCAAATGTTTTAAACCTACAAATGACTATGAAAGCATCTGTTTTAGCCTTTTTCACTCTCCTAAAAATACATGTTGCATACAGAACAATGAAATGAAACTGGCATATAAAAGTTTAATGGCTCTTAAATGCTGACATATTTAATAAATTTAACAGTTTGTAAATGACACGTTGATACCTTGAGCTAGGCACGCCATTTGGGGGGTCTTGCCAGTCAGCCATATTAAACAAGTGTAACTGATTGGTCATAGGATGGACCAGTCATGGGCAAAGTACGGCCTGTGGGCCAAGTTCGGCCCTTCGGGCTAGTCAACCCGGCCCGCAACATGGTTTTGAAAACCCCTAAATAACACATAGGACAAAATATATTTTCTGCATAGCTACAATAGAAAACAGTTCTCTTCCCATTGCGTTTTAAGTACCTACAGTATTATCGCATCTTATACCTATTAACTGAGTTTGCACGCAACCTCGCGTAGGTTTCTAACAGTTTATGAACAACTTTTAGAAGCTCAGTTACAGTTTCATCTGTCACATAAACCTTTAAACTCTTTCTAAAAAATAATCAATTTTTGTGCCTTTTTTTCTAAGTTTTTTTTTAACATTTTTGCATATAATATAAGTTGTGTGCAATATAAAAATAAAAAAATAATGTTTATCACTTATACAAATGTGTTTAGTTTAATTTTTTTTTGTCTGCCTAGATAACTTTTTATTTTATCTGGCCTTCCCCTTAAAAAGTTTGCCCATGTCTGGGATGGACTAAGACCATAATTTAGAAGAGTTAACAGAGGTTGATAAAATGATTGAATAAATACTTAAATATTAATAAATGAGTGGCTTGTACAAGCGCCTCTGTTCTGGATAATTCAAGTGTTGGGTCGGGCCGGGATAAAACGACACATCACAACCAGCCCAGTTAGTTCCAGCAGGTGAGTTGAGCATACGTGTATTGACGGGACCGTGTGTGTGCGACTGAGTGGCGCGAGACTGTGTGTGTGGACAGGTACGAGGTAAGGAGCCAACTACTGTTGAGCCTAGCTCCAGTGAGGAGTGTGAACGTGGACTTGTCAGATACTTAGTGATTCGTGAACAGACATTAAGTGTGGTGATTTAATTAGTAATGCAAATATTAATAGCAAGAAAAAACTGTATTAAATTAATTGGACTATCCTTATGAGCCTGTTTTCCCCACTCTTAACATTTGGTGTCAGAAGTGAGATAGTCCTAATAAAGTGATTTACGAATAATTAATAGTTGATTTAAAATAATTAAAAAAAAAAAAATAACAGAATTTAGATTTTCAAGATTAAAATTGGTGTTAGGAACTGTAGTTATTTTTGAGTAGAAGTTTAGCTTAGCTCATAGGTAAAAATATAGTGTAGTAATACAACATTAGTGATAGATTAATAGTGTATGTGGATGCTGATGAACTTAAGAGTGTAATGGCTTTCTTAGCCGATGTGAAAAATAATATGAAGGAAATGAATATTAAAATGAAGTGTAACTAGGAGAAAATGGAGAGTAGTCAGGAATAGATAAAGAATGAAATGAACAGTGGCCAGGAACAGATGAATGAAATGAAGAGTGGCCGAGAGGAGATGAAGAATGAAATAAAGAGTGGCCGAGAGGAGATGAAGAATGAAATGAAAAGTGAAATAAGAAATACCCAAGAAGAGATGAAGAATGAAATGAACAACTGTCAAGAAGATATGAAGAAAACCATGAAGACTGTGATTGAGGACATAACGAGGAACCAAAAATAGATGAAAAACAGCCAACAATAGATGAAAAGGGAACAAGAAGAAATGAATAAGAAGATTGATGAAACCAGTATCCAGTTGGAGGGTAAAGTACAGAGTTTGGAGCAATAACTCGCACAACAAGAACATATTGCCCAACAGGAGCAACAGCTAGCCGAACATGAAGAACTGATGGCACAACAGCTATCTCAGCTTGAGCATACCACCGAACAGCATGCAGAAGCTGTAACCGAGGAGTGCCGTCGGATAATTAAGGAAGCTACAGCTGCTGCAAGCTGGAAGAGTTACCTATTCCGGGGATGTTAGGGCGGAGGGCACTGCCAGCAGCCACCCATAATTCGAGCCACCAACCTTTGACGGCCAATCGTTGTGGGCTGTCTACAGGTAACAGTTCGAGGCAGTGGCTGAAAATAATGGCTAGGACCCGACCCTGCGAGGATTTCCACTTCAGCTGCTTCAGACCATTCTTATGGAGCAAGACTATTCTGTACTAGTAGAAGCTCTTTGGCTGAAGTATGATGACAGACATATGGTCGAAGTGTATAGAACGACCTTGAAGACACGTCAACAGCAATCCTCGAAAACGTTCCAGGAATTCAAAGCCAACATTAAGTGACTCATGCACCTCGCCTACCCAGAAGCACCAACATAGTTCCACTAGCAGCTAGCCACTAGTGTGTTTATAGACGGACTCAGAGATGTGAAGGTTCAGCAAACTCTACTTATGGCCCGCCACAAAAATATATGCGATGCTCTTGTTTATGCCCTGCAAATCAAAGTTGCCTACATTGCCTCAAGAAACATCAGCTTCAGTGCGAGGTAGGCTGTGATAGAACCTTAGAACAAAGTAATGGCAGTTCAAGTACTAAAACGAAGAGATTATACTTGGGTCATTAAGGAATGAATTTTGAATGGTTCACAGTTTCGAAGAACAAGAGGAAGCCCATGGTGCTTCAACTGTAAAGAACTAGGACACATCCAGCGCGACTGCCTGAATCAGGGTAGGAAATCCCAGAGAGGACAATTGTGAAAACAAGATTGGACAGGAGAAGAGTGTACTGTTTTGCATGTCCAGCGTGACTGCCCGGATCGTGGGAGGAAACCGAAACAAGGACAGCAATGTGACAATGGGATTAATGAGGGAGGCAATTCGCAGGTTCAAGAAGCAGGAAATTGCCTACGGTGTTCTGCGTGCCAAGTACAAGGGCATGTTCAATAGAGATGCCCAGAACAGGAACATGCCCAGTGGGGCTGCCTGATGGGAAGGAAGGCACCATGGCAGCAAATGCAAAAGAGTGAGGTCCATAGTAGGGGGAGCACGCCGGTTCTGGGACACTATAAACAAAGGACAGGTGCTTGTCTGACAGGTGCTTGTCTGACAGGTGTTTGTCTGACAGGTGCTTGTCTGTGTTGGTGACGTCACTTGGAGGGGGGTTGGGTGTATCGATCGTGAGCCAACTTCGGTAGGATCGATATATCTCGTCGGGTAACTTCGGGCGGGTTCGTTGCGGAGGGGGAGGTGGATGGTGAGGGTGTGTGTGTGTGTGTGTGTATGTATGTTTGTAAATGAGGAAGGCAGGTAGTGCTAGTGTCGCGCGCCGGAATTATTTTTACAAGTATAAAAATGTGAGGGCGGGCGACGGTTGGTTTCGAACCTTCGTTTCTGGATCTTTAGTCCGTCACGCTAACCACAGGACCACGAGACCATGTTGGAGAAAATAATTTCAGATGTTGTATATATGCTTATAAAATATTTTTTTTTTAAAGAGAAGGTATATATTTTTTATAGTGCTAAGCGGGAAATTTAAAAAAACGGGTGGCCGCCATGTTTATTTTTTTATAGTGGTAAGTGGTAAATTTAAACGAGGCGCATCGGCTGCTATGCGGCCGCCATGTTTATTTTTTTATAGTGCTAGTCGGCAAATTTAAACGGCGGGAAATTTAAAAACGGGTGGCCGCCATGTTTATTTTTTTATAGTGGTAAGCGGTAAATTTAAACGAGGCGCATCGGCTGCTATGCGGCCGCCATGTTTATTTTTTTAATAGTGCTAGTCGGCCAATTTAAACGGCGGGAAAAAAAAAATGTATAGTGTCGGCTGCTAGTCGGCCGCCATGTTTTATATTTTTATAGTGCTAAGCGGGAAATTTAAAAAACGGAGCGGCCGCCATGTTTATTTCAACATTGGAAAAAAAAATAATAATTTCGACTGCTAGGAAGTAACCAGAACAGCCAACTTTGAAAAAAAAAATTAAATAATATTATATGTATGACAATCGATTGCTGAAAGTCGCCATCTTGTAGTACAGCATACCAGGCCACCGTCTTGTAGCATAGCACACCAGGCCGCCATCTTGTAGCACAGCATACCAGGCCGCCATCTTTTTTTTCTTCCCCATTTATAGTCATTGTTTTTTTTCATTTCTCAAGTTTGAATATAAAAAAAAGTATTATTTCGGCAGCCACTACTCTAGGACTATAGTAGTAGTAGTAGTAGTAGTAGTAGTAGTAGTCATAGTAGTAGTAGTAGTAGTAGATTCCAAATTTTGAAGAAAAAAAACACACTGAAGTGTAGCCATGTTTTCTTATAGTACTAGACCAGTATAGTTATAGTATGCTTAATTTGGTGTGTAGCATGTCTGTCTATAATAATAAATAAAAAAAAGCTATAGGCATTACTTATGCTTATAGCGTGATGATAAAAAAAAATTATACTTTACGTATTTCAGCGAATTCAAACGGGGGGGTGTGGGGTGTAGTAGGTGAAAATAGTATGTATGGCGCCACCGGCTCCCAGCGCAAGATTGGGATTGACTAATCGATTGTGAGCCAACTTCGGTAGGATCGATAAAAAAAGTATGCTTATTACGTCACTTGTCATTTAAAAGAAAAAAAAAAACTATTGTATTGTGAATTTATAGGCATTATATATATATATATATATATTAAAAAAAATTAAAATATCTTTTCCCAAGGGGGTTGGAGCCGCGCAGACGACGATGGCGCGTACTCCCACGGCCCTTTCCTTCATCCCCCCAGTGTCATTTTTTTTATTTAAATAATGACTCAGACACTGGCGCCCGCATAGGAAAAGCCGCTCGCAGAGGGGTGGCGGCTGCAGCCGAAGAGAACTGTATACAAATGTAATTTCTTCCAAAGATAAAATATATATTTCTCCAACACTTAAAAAAAATATTACGTCTACCTGGTGTGTTAGTTACCTGTACCTGCCATTTGATTAATACCAGGTAAAAGTAACTTGTAATAATAATAATATTTTGCCATAGTCTCGTTTACGTAAATGTTTCTGTTAAACTATAATCAATGTATGTATGTATGTATGTATATATTTTTTTCACACAGCATTTTTTTTACAAGTAGCGCATTGCTACAAAATTATATTAAATAGTACGTTTATTTTTCCAAACAAAACGAGTTTTAAACCTTAACAGCAGTCTACCATGACCGCATAGTTCTTTACACGTATTACCAATTTTCTGCATACTAAGTTACCAGCCACAAGTAACACATAATGGGTATTGAAATAATGTAGTCAACACAACGATATTACTTCGTTTAAAAAAAAAATTTATTTTTTATCCCCTCCCTTACCCCGCTGGGCGTCCATAGCCATCAGTTTGGCCACGACTTTGCCGCTAGGCAGAGCTGGCACCTGCTGCTTCGTAGCAGGTAGCCGGACCCCTCTTTTTTCGTCGGCTGTTAGCGGACGACCCCAGGGACATGTCCCAGAGGGGCCCGCCACCAACAGCAGCGGCGAAGTCTTGGCCGGCGGTGTTGGAGGAGGAGGAGGGGGAGATGACGGCCCTTCCAGCAGGTCTTCTGCGAAGAAGGCCGCCGCAATGTCGGCTGGTATACTGGTCCCCTCCTCCACCTCTTCCTCGAAGAAAGAGGCCGCCAAAGCTGATGGGATCCGTTCCATTTGTCTGTGGTTGGGGAGATCTGTAGAACGTCACACAAGTTTCAGGCATCCTATCAAGAGGACGATTTATGTAAACTTAAAAAAAAAAAAAAACAGGGGAATATTTTATTTTTACATTTAATCAGGATAGATTGAATATACTTTGAGAGACAACTTGAAACAAACTTTTATTTTTACGTTAAATCATGATAGATTGAATATACTTTGAGAGGCAACTTGAAACAAACTTTTATTTTTACGTTAAATCATGATAGATTGAATAATATGCAAGCTATCATGGTAACAGGGAATATATATATTTTTTCAAAAACATCTCTACACATTTTCTTTAACATAACGACGGTTTTTCTCTCCACATGCATAATGGAAAGGATCATGGCGCGGCGCGGTGGGGGGAGGTGAACACACCCCTCTCGGGATAAGTTTTTTTTCTTTTGTGTGTGGGGGGAGGCGGAAGAAGCGCTGTTGTTTGCCTTCAACCCCCCCACACACACATATATATATATACACTTGAAGCCCCTCCGAGCAGGGGAGGAGTGGTGAGCGCTGTTGTGTTCCTGCAACCACTGCTCGGAGGTTACGTCAGCAGTGTTCGTCTCACTGGTGAACGTAATCAGAGGAAAAAAATGGAAATATGTACAATTATTAGGAGGGATCGGGTGAGGCACGAGTTTTAAAAGGACACAGATCTTTATGCCCCCAAGGTAATGTGCTGACACCGTCTTCAGAAAGCCAACGCTTATCGTCTCCTGAAGACAGTGCTACCTTGTTCACTCGCTCCATAAACACGGCGTGGCCTCGCGAACGGAAATGGTATTGACTGCCTAGAATCCGGGAATTTTTAAGCAAGCAATCCAGGTAATGAGGGAACAGAAGTGATCGGATTACGTTGGCCTTAACTCCTTTCGCTTTACGCATACAAGAACCATCCTCCATCTTGTATGCGTAGAGTTTCGGGCGAAGACCCACGTATTCTGTAATGATCTTGCCAGCGGCTTCATCTTTCATCACCCCTGTTACACCCTTGTTGACTAAGGGGAAGCGTTGATCATTACCTGGCGCATAATTTGACGTGTCGAAACGTGAAGCTAAGTCGGGTCGAATGGAATCGTAAACGTTATCACACTGAACGTGGTAAATTATCGAATCAGTGTCCGAGTACAAGAGATGCAGAGACTGTGGAGGGAATTTTTTTTGCATGTAGTTATAATGAAAGTCGTATAAAATCAATTTTGACAAATCTAAAATGGCGACACCCGTGTACAAAGGTTTATCGAAGGTTATCGAACCTTTCTGCAACTCTATGAGAACTAGATTTTCATCGACGATTTGCCGAGCCTTGAATGTCGGACGACCAATCAGCTCGGCTGCCCCATAAATACTTTCGTAACACGAAGCGATGCGAATGTCTCTGTGTTTTCTAGAATCTTCTAAACTTTTACTGTACACAGCATTCGATAGTAACTTAAAAAACGATTTTTCGAAGGGATTCGCAGCCTGGGCACGACGCTCAGCATTAAAGGTTATGTAATCTTTCATCCAGGCAGCCTGTTCAAACCGCAGCACGCGGTGAACCTGGCCGATGACCGCCCCATACCGAACGTAGTGCCGCAGTGTTTTAGCATGGACAACATAATTATTTCGCGGCGCGAGAGTTAACAATAATTTACTCATTCCCCCGTTTGGCGGTACGCCATTCACAGCGGCGAGAGGCAGATCTGATAGGCGGTCGTGACAATCATCGGGAAAGGTCAAATCCACTTCCGCGAAATATGACGTATCGCCATCTATGTCAATGGCGTTGAAATCCCAACTCGCATACTCATCCCTGGGAACCCACTCAAATTTGCCCACAGGAAGTTTATCTAACATTGTGTGAGCATACAAAGCGTTTACATCGAAATAGCAGATGTACGAAGACGGAAGGCTCGGGTCGTGAGTGGACATGTGAACATTATTGGCTTTCGCGTGATGTCGACTAACGTTTGTTATACCTCCACGAACGGCGGACTCTAGGAAGAGGTATATATCCGGGTCGGTTATCAGCTCAAGACGCGCACCGGTTTTAAATAAAAGTGCATCCCATGCGAGCGAGGGAGCGGTAATGTAATGGGCAGGATCTAATGATTAATATTGTAAGCAAACGAAACGAAACGACTCGAATATGTCGGCCAGCAAACAAGTATCCACCTTAAGATAACTAAGTGCGTACTCTTTCAATGTGGCACAATGGAAGACGTCCCAAGCATTTTGAGCGTGAGTATAGTCCAGATCACTCACGTCCGTGCCACTCATTACGTTATGGAACGCTTCCTTAGGGGGTAGCGAGGCAGTCTACAATTGTTCACTAGATTTAACAAAATCATAGGGAAACACACCTTTACGAGTAGCTAACTGAAACTGTGCGTCATCTGGAAACATTGAACAGGTGACTTTCAATTTATCTGGCGTGAGATTGCCAGCGAGAGTTTCCAGAGATGAATTTAAAAAGTTAAGTGAATCTATGAATCTAAGACGCACAGTGCGCATGCCTCCTTGCGCATTATCTGAAATGGGTATGTATTTTGTAATGCACTTGTAGCTCTCCATTGTAACTCCAAGGACTTTGACACTGCCGGGGTTCTCCACAACGAAGGAACCGTCCGGCTGTGCAATCCGCCGCGAAACTAAATGTTGCATTAAAAAGTGGGCATCGTAATTTTGCAAATTATGAAAAACCGCGACGAGTTGATTCTTTTGCAACCTGAAAGCCATGTTGCATTTAGAATGGGCATAACCACGTATTTCACCAGTCAAATGGCAGTGATTGAGCACCGTCTGCCCAGCCAATACCTTCTGACAGATATGGCAATGTGTTTGACTCGCAAGCCTTGCAGAGACGGCCGGGGTCGGTGTCTTAATAGTAATGATCTTTGAATAAATATCGCAAACCCACTGTGTCATTGAAACTAATTCTGCGATCATTTCAGCAATACAATTATCACCCTCGAATTGCACATACTTGGTCAAAGAGCTATCGTACCCACATACTAACAAAATGCTACATGCATAAGGCACGTGTTCGTTTACCCGCGTAGTGCTAGAAGACTCGTCACCGGGCAAACAGGTGGAGAAAGGCTTCAGGTAACACTCAGTGTCACAGTACGCAATAAAGCCTAGGCGGTCCTGTTTTACAAAGTTTGTAAATTGAAAATACTTGTTCTCTTCTGTAGGGAAACAGGTCCGCACTGCTTGATGCTGGCTGCAGAGAACATTGTGTGAATTTAATCTGTCTTCGCTTGTAAAATACTGAAGACAGTGCTCGCAAATCCATTTCTTATGTTGCGTCTTGGACAATTGTGAATGCAATAATCTGGACATTGACTTTATGTAAACAAAATGTAGGTGCTCTGTCGCGCCACTCGAACGAATCGCCAATATATTTACATGTCTCTCTCTTCGCTCAGAGGATACGCGAAGAGGCTGGATCGAGGATTCAGATTTGCCACTAAAACATTCGTCAACGATATTCCCCTTAGAATCTGCGCAAGCGTAAACATTAATGGAAATATCATTGTTCCTCTCAAATGTTTTAATCTGATGCAGAGTGGAGGGAAACGTCAAGCCATTCGTATTAAAATACACGAGTGGATTTGGATACGAAGTGGCTCGAGTAACATTGCCTTCCACCGTCGACACACCTGCCATGACAGCATACAGAAAACAGTGCTGCTCGGGACACTCAATGTTAACACAAGCTTTCCTATTGTACAAAAACGCCGGCAATTTCGTGTGCGCTGCGCCAACCGTGAAAACTCTATAGCTTGAAACATGTACATCCATGTTAATCAATCTTTTTAGAGCCCAGCCACTGCCACGCGCACCGAAATCACTAACGTGTTTATTGATTTCCGGAATGAATGTTGAATCGTAGATTTCCCCTACCTCATCAGAGTGCAGTATCGCGGTTGAGTGAGTTGTGAAATGAAAAGTTTCACTCTCGTTTCCCTCCGCAGATTCCTTAACAAATGAAGCCGAGAGTGAAACGTAAACTTTAAAGGGGCGAATTAATTTGTTAGTTAAGTCCAGAAAGGAAACCCTACATCTCTGTAGAAACCGGTCCAAGTCCGGATCGACATTTTCAATATCATTTCCAATTCGAAAGTACACTATCTTGTTAGCAAATGCAGTGTTCAAGGTAACACCCTCCAGGCGAGGCAAGACGTCGGGCCACTGCACCAACTCCACCCCTGACCCCCGCCCACCATCGCGAGAGTCAGGGATAGAAGGCCCAGCTTCATTAAGACGGAGTCGCTTTGCCTCGGGGGAAGAAGAACGGGAAGACATATTAAGAGAAAAGAGATAGAAAATAAAGAAAGAGAGAGAGAGGGAAATTACGTTCAACAGTGAGCACAAAGCTAAAACAAAAAGAAAAGAATAAAATTTAGTAGACGTATTTATGGAGTATAGGTTTGACATAATAATTTTAAATTAATTTTTTTTCTTCAGAAAACTATGTTAGATTGTACACGAAATCTCCCATCCGTTTGCAAGATTTTAAAATAAATTTTTTAGAGAATATCTCTAGATGGAAATATTTTCTAAAAAACAAAAAAAATTTTTACGTATTAATGAAATAGGAAACGATAATAAATTATAAATGGTAAATGCGAAAACATTGTGTGGTAGTAAAAGGTGAAGAAAGTTGAAGTTTAATATTATTTTCATGTTAAATGAAAAAAAAAGAATATTTCCATTCAAAATGATAATAATATCTTCCTAACATTACAAACAGCTTAGTAAGATATTATTTTCATGTTAAATGAAAAAAAGAATATTTCCATTCAAAATGATAACAATAACATCCTAACATTTCAAACAGCTTAGTAAATACATTTACAGTAAATTGTATCTATCTATCTTACCTTTGCTGGAAAAAACAGGAGGCGCAGCTCTGCTCGTCGAGGTAGCAGTGCGGCAGCAGCAGTGCGACGACTGATCAGAGACTGTGTTCCCTCACAGTCTGTGACATTTATATGTGTAACTAATCTTTCAAGATGGCTGCCAGCGTATTTTTTTTACTCTGGGAACCCCTCACTCCGCAGCGCGTTGCGTCTGGTTATTTTTTTTACAACTTACCACCCCTCCCTCCAGACGGATCTCACCCCAGTAACACAATGAACAGGCTAGTATTCAAATAATCTAACAAGTAATAACATTTACAGTTTTTATTCAAAAGTCACTCTTCAAACCACTCCTCATACAATAAATAAATTATACACATAAAAAATTACATGAAGAGGTTTTTTTTTTCACAAAACGACGTATTAAATTAAAAAAAATATTATGACTCTTTAATCAGAGTCCAAAATTACATATTTACTTTTCATATTATACCACACTTATGTGTGTTTTAAATTACAACAATAAAATTACATTAAAACGTTTTTTTTCACAAAACGACGTATTAAATTTAAAAATAAATTATGACTCTTTAATCAGAGTCCAAAAGTACATATTTACTTTTCATATTAGACCACACTTATGTGTGTTTTAAATTACAACAATAAAATTACATTAAAACGTTTTTTTTTCACAAAACGACGTATTAAATTTAAAAATAAATTATGACTCTTTAATCAGAGTCCAAAAGTACATATTTACTTTTCATATTAGACCACACTTATGTGTGTTTTAAATTACAACAATAAAATTACATTAAAATTTTTTTTTTTTTTTTTTTCCACAAAACAACGTATTAAATTTTAAAAAAAAATGATGACTCTTTAATCAGAGTCCAATCATACGTAGATTACTGTTCATATTAGACCACACTTATGTGTGTTTTAAATTACAACAAAACATTTATATGAAGAGGTTTTTTCCACAAAAACCACGTATTAAATTAATAAAGCACAAGTCATAAAACTTACAGTTTGTTATACATTTCTATGAGTACAGTACGTAGGGCTATTTTGGCATTGCTTAGGTCTCTTTCGTGCTGGTTCTGCTGAATGTTGTGATCACCATCTTGACTGACGGGTCCCAGATGGTTGAGGTCTCGGGTTCGAGTCTTGCGCGGTGCATACGTTGCGGGCACTCTCCGCTGACATTTCTTGCGCGCTGGTTTCGCAGGCTCGATGATAGCTGATGCACAGTCGGGTGAATGCAGTTCTGGCATTTGCAAGGCGTGATTGTAGACTTCGTCGACACTGCAAGGCAATGGCGTGTCTTTTCGCATGTAATTAACTGCACAACGTCCGTACGAATGCACTGATTAACTTCCAGGGGTAAATCGTTAGTGTCCGGGTTTATAATCTGAACAGTGTGAAAGTGATCGTCACAACTCTCCACATAGTTCTTCAGGATGCCATTATTCCAGATTGAGTACTCCACCATTGATAAACCACGAGACAGGTTTTCATAATGGTTACCCGGATTAAACGACATGTTTACTCGACCGAGGCTCACTCCACACTGAGCTGAGACTCTGTTTGTCTTTTAGCAATTATACGTATGGCTTCCATAAATAAACTTGCAATGTATTCACAGAGGGTGTTACAACACGCTGACTCACAACAGTTCATGGTTTATTTATTTTATTTTTTAGAAAAGTTTACGTTTCGTCGATAGCTTGAATCCGACATATGGCGCAAGAGGTAATGATTTATACACTGAAAAGTTTGACTCTTTTATTACTTTTGCACAGTAAATAGGACATAGGTGTCCTACACACGGTGTGTTCAGGTCGTCATCGTCTCCCAACAAAACATCGTACGTTTTCTTCCGACAATGATCGGTTCCGGTACAGCGCTCTATGAAAGTTTCATCATTTTTAACTCTAGAGGTCCTGAGTTCATCAACGGTTGTTGGATGTTTAGCCAGCGGATGGCATAAGTGCACGTAACAGTTCTTATCTTCACAGTGAAACGATGTTAACAGTCTCATGGTAGTATATGGGAATGATTTATCCCAACACATGCGATAATGGATATTATCGCGACACGATTCAAAGTATACAGGCATACGTTCACAATCATTCTCAATGTCGTAATATCTAACACGGTATTCGACACAGTGCAGGCTAGAATGCACGTAAAGATATCTAGTTTCTTGACAGTCGTACATTAGCTGCGGTAAAGTGTGAGTTAACCTAGGATCCGCTATTCTGTGTTTCTTCGCTTTTTCTCGCCATCGGCGCGAAGCCAAAGAAATAGGAATGTCATAGAAGTTTCGGTCACTTTGATTATCACTAAAACCATCGTCTGACAATTGTCTGGGTTAGTATCTAAATAACGAACATCCTCGAACAGCGGCATGGGAACGTCCAGATGTTCACCGGAAGCTAGTCTTAAGCCTGCGGGATACGGCCCGCGGATGTGTCTAGACTTTTCTCTCTTGGTCTTGATGGGGTCTCGGCCCCAGATGGGTGGGAACATGGCGAACGTCACTCACCGGAGCTGTTACTGGCGAAGACGGGCGGGTGGCAGCTGGCGGGCGGGCGGGCGGGCGGGTGGTGGTTGGCGGCTGGAGGCTGGCGGCTGATGTCTAGCCGCGACGGCGGCCGTCCTTCTCCTAGTCGTCGGAGCCGACCGGTGTTGGGATGTCGCAGACTTCCGGGTTGCACGGCACACTCGAGTGGTTGCCCCCGTCGAGGAATGTTGCATGTGTGATTAAATCACACGATTCACTCCAGGCAACCACCGTGCCGTTGGGACGATGCACCTCGAACTCAACAAAACCTTGCTCCTGGCCGGGCCACACCTGCACCACCTCATCTGCGGCCTCGACGAGCAGAGCTTCCGGAGAGCATGGGAGGTGTGTGTCCGGACGTAGGAGTCTTACGCTGCAGTTTTGCTGAGTGCAAGGCAGCTCTATCACTTCCTCGTCTGCGTCGTCGCGAACCAGGTGTCCCAAAGTTGTGCACACGTGCAACCACTGCCGACCGTCCGCCGTCTCGAAGTTCACCCGACCGCAGCCGAGCAACACATCCCGATACAGCGTTTCCGGATTAAACTGCATTTGTACGAAGAGTGGCTTGGAGGGTGACTAGGCTCCCCTATGAACGACGCGTTCCATTTATAGCACCGAGGGTGGCCACCCCACCGGGCTCCCCCTCCCTACGAGCAACGCTTTCAATTTATAGTATCGGGGGGGAAGCAAGCAGGGTCTGGCGTCGCTTGGCAATGCTCCAACGCCCAAGCCCTAAGCAGCGCGGCGTTATGTCGTGACGTAACGGGCCGTGCACGGCTATTATCTTGCGTATACATTTTATTCAGTTCTTTCAGTGACGGACATCCGAGCTCGGTCTGAGCATCCTGAATATTAACATGTTTTTTACACAACTTTGCAAGCCACCTTTTTTGCTCTACGCCTGCCACCATTACGGTTCCGCTGATGTGTCCTGACAGGATGTTTTGCAACGAAGTATACGGAAACAGACCGTCATCCCAATGGATGCCGTGGAAATGTCTAGTTAACCAAGAATTTGTTCTCTGGTAATTTCTGTGGAGGTACTTCCACGAGTATGGCGGCTGAAATGTTCTCGTAATTATCTCCCCTTCGTCATTAGCCAGGCTTATCTCTTTTAAGACGAAACCGTGCTGAGAGTAGCATCCCTGGAGGTTGGCATACAGCATGACGTCCCAGGGAAAACTGCGTTATCACTTACATTACATTAGAATTTTAATAGATTTGTCTCTCGGGTTATACGAAACCAATCGATCGTGCAGAATTAGTGCGAATGCTTGAGTGCCGACGGGAATATTTCTCGTTGTGGTAATTTCTATTCTACAATCCACGACTCCTCCAATCATCTTATCGTTCTGTTTAGACACATCAAACACAAAGAGAGGAGCCATATCTTTAAATTTCTCCGGATCGAGAAGTGGTGATGATTGACGACCGTAATATGAGTCTTGAAATTCCGCGTACATGTTATACACCAGCAGATAGCTATCATTAGGAAAATTACTATCCAGGTTTGTGTATGGATAGGATTCCGAATTCAAAAAAACTTTCACATTCTTAATGTCAACATGATCAAACTTTGATTTATCACCGGCGACGTTGTTTTGCCTACCCGTTTGAAATGTGACTGTTATATATCTAGGCTTTTCCGTATTAAATGATGTTTTCACGGACCAATGTACCGATTGAGATTGCGGCAGGGCCGGATATGTTTCGAGGCTCCAGGATTGGAAAGCAATGTCTATGTTTTTTCCTTTTTCAACCATTTTAAGCAAACGAATCCTCTGTGCGGTAGAAACGGTTACATGAGGCATTAGCCAATCTATGCTCGTGAGTGTTAGTTTCACAGGCAACGGTTGCGCTGCCGTGTCTAACACCGCGTTGTTCTGAGAGTTTGAAACAAGTAACACTAATTCTTGTCGAACGTTAACTAAAACGTGTTTATAATCTTCGAAAAATCCCATGAGATGACTCAAAGGCACGCATATTTCAAAATCGCCGTTTGCATTAATGGGTACACTTTAGTCTTCAGACAAGCCCCAGCCGGCCATCTTGGAAACGGCTTTTTCACTGGGCGTTAGCGAAAGATATTTTTTAATGGTAGTGACTAATCCAACGTCGCGACATTCATCTATCTGTAAATAATTTACCTCGTACGCAATTCTGTTAAACATGTGTAAAATTCCATTTCTGACAATTTTTGCGTATGTAGCGGCCTGGCCATCCGGTTTGACAAATTTTCCGCGGATTCTTAACAGGCTTTTGCAAGGCAGACAATAAATATCAGAATTCTGGATTGCGATACGTATCTCGGAATTTAAATCATAAGGACCCGAAATGAATGGCCGGTAGCTATGTATTTCCGTTTTCGTGATATCATTTTCAAATTGAATTGGCTGGTCGACTTGGAGAATGCTGGAATCCATTTTGGAATACTTTGAATCCTAGTTTCTTGAGAAAGCGTATATTTTTACGTGTTAACCGCTTGGCGTCTCGCTGACTACTGGGTCTGCCTTCGAAACCGCCGGAGCCTTTATGAATGCCAAAGTAATTCACTCCCATATTTTTTTTAAATGCAGACGTAACGTTATTTCTTCGCCTCTAAAATCAATGAGCTTCCCGTTTTGGTCGAATATCCTCACAGACAACTCGTGTATTCGTTTAACGATCACCGGAACGTATATGACAGATTTAGGTACTTCGATAACCTTATAACCAGGCGGGACGCTGGGGTAAAACTCGTGTATGGTCAAGCTAGGTTGTCCGTTTAAATAGCTGGAGCCCACGATATTTGTATCTATACGTATGACCGATACAGGGAAAATATTGACCGGTTGTGTTGACTCATGCATTCGACCTGCCACGTAAATTTTAGGTTCAAAACCGAGCATTTTTCCGATCGTATCGCTTCCTGTAAAATTGATATCGTAATTACAATGCATATTACATTGCAATGTATTAGGGTTGCCTCTCAAAATAAATGTCGCATCGTGTGGTAACAGATCTCCAATGTAACTTTCCAAATCTGAAATTTCATAACTTCCGACGGGAAGAATAATTTGAGACACAGGACCATTGTTTTTAGAAAAACGGAATTTGTTGTTTTTTTCGTCAACGTTCGGAATGGAATGGTATGTTTGAAAGTCGATTAGCCCAATCTGCCACTCTCCATTCGTAAGGTCAAGGGGTGGAAAATATACGGACCGTAATTCAGAATTTTTTCCCGTTAATATAAGTGAAATTGACATTTCAGGTTAGCTTGCACTACAGTATGGATCACCAGGATAGGTTGCCCTCTGGTATAGACTGGACGCGTCAATGGCTGGTGTATCTGTGCTGTTTGAAATTATTTATTTTGCTTCTTATACGCGGACACGAGAAATCTTAAACATAAATGACCGCAATTCCACGATTTGATCGTCTGTTGTCTATCATAATTGTAACTTAACATCGTGCCTTTCAGGTACTTTCTTACTTACGGAGGCGGTCTGAGGTCGCCATAGCTGTCATAATACAGCGCAGTGCTGCCAGACTTTTTATATGCAACCCAGTGAGTTCCTTTTCCTGTCGATACGTCTAGATTAATTATCCCGCACTCGTACTGTTTCAGTTTTAAAGGTAAGTTATCTCTCATGAAAACACCTCGGAAATTTTTGATTTTCAACTTGAATACCGCATTTTCTAAATCCGTCGTAGTTAGCGGTCTGTGAGGCAAGGCTAAAATCACCCTTTCCTCATTTTTTTTTACTGCTTTCTTAGTCGCTGCGGCGAGAGCAACCCTTCCCCGCGTGAGGTCGTGTGGCAGGAGGGTTAATAGTGTCCCACCCTTCCCTGTCCCCCCTTTCGCTTCCGGCGGCTGCGGCGGCTGCGGCAGCTGCGTCCTCCCACGCCTCCTCCAACGGCTTTGAATGGTCGTAAAAAAAGCCCCGCACCATTTTTGCTTCGATTTGTTAAGGCCTGAATACGTCTGTGATGTTGTGCATTTTGTTGCAACAATTTAGTCTGATTATTAGCGGTTGTCACGCTCTTTGTGATTCCGGCTGCGCCTCCGATCAAAGAACCGAGCGCTGCCAGAGCTGGAAATAGAAATGGTATAACACCGCCCTTTTTATCACGTTTATTTTTCTTTTTTCTTTTTCTTTGCGACTCTTATGCTGGCTCCTAGTTTACGCTTAACACTCATTATTTTACTTACGCTCCAAACCGCGATCTTTTCACCTAGCTTAGTTTGAGGGTTCTGTGCAATTTGTTTAGCTTTAAGTGCTAAAATACGGTCCGCTTGATGTATGTTCTCCAAATCGTTACTCTTTGCGTATGATATATCGTGTTCTTTATACGCTCTATCTAATTGATTTTTGCCTGGGTCTCCGCGTGCTAAACGTTTTTCAAGTTTTGTACCGGGTCCACAGTACTGATAAGTTGGCAAATGTAGCTCGAAAGGTAATTTATTTATGGCAGAGTTAATAAGACCTTTACCCTTCACCCTCCTTCCAGCTCGACGCATATCAGCGTAATGACTTTGAGGGGTATAAATAAGACGGTTTTATACTTTTTACGCTTCAGTTGTAACGATGGAAGTAATCCCTCAACATGACAGTCTTCCGATCAAAATTATTCACGATGATTTGATAAGCAAACGGGAACAACGCCACGGACCGCTGTTGCCGAATACCATAAGATGTATAATTGCCGGACCTTCAAACAGCGGGAAAACATGTATTTTACTTTCGCTTATACAACATCCTAACGGAGTGCATTTCGAGAATATTTATTTGTATAGCAAGAGCATAGAACAACCAAAATATAAACGTTTGGCGCAGGTATTGTCTCATGTTCAAGGTATTAAATTTTTTCTATTTCGTGAAAATGAAGAGGTAGTGCCGCCAAGCAAAGTGCTACCAAATTCGATTATAATTTTCGATGACATCGGGTGTGAAAAACAGGCAATAGTTCAACAGTATTTTTCCATGGGGCGACATTTCTTGTGCGATTGTTTTTATTTAATTCAAACGTATAGCCAAACCCGAAAACAGTTGGTTCGGGATAATGCTAATTTGATAATTTTATTTAAAATGGATCTTCTAAATCTTCAACATGTTTACCACGAGCACGTCACAACCGACATGTCATTCGATAAATTTAAAGATGTTTGTGCTCGCTGTTGGAATAGCAATGATGGTTATGGTTTCCTAGTAATAGGTAAGGATTTTCCTTTACAAAAAGGTCGTTATCGCTGTGGCTTCGATCACTTCATAGTGTTACCTTCGTGAAGAATGAACTTGGGCATCTCCAAATTTGGGAGCGGCGGGAATAAACGTCGGCGACAGTCATGTCTGACTCTTACGGAAGATGGGCACTGTCAGGTTGGCGGGAAACGTTTGCGCGATGTAGGCGATCCACGTGACGCGGCAGATGCTGCCACAAAGAATTACGTAGATGTAGCTTCCGGTGCCACCGCACATGCAATTAGTACGATGGCGAATAATTTAGAAAAAGACTTTGGTCTACTAAAAAACAGTCTCTCATACGCACAGGATCTTAATAAGAATTTGCTAACGTATCTACATCAGTTTGAAAAGAAGAGTACAGATGTTTTAGATAAAATTCGAGGAAATTTACCCGAGAAGGAAGTTTTACACGAGTTGAAAAATCTGGTATCTGTCAGTAGTGATGAGCTGAAAGTTATTTTTACGGATGTGAAGGATCTCGTTAGCTCGTCACGTGACTTGCAGAGGGGAATGGGAAGTTACTTGCGTCAGGCAGATAGCGATACGCGCGAGTCATTTGCCAAGATTCTAGAGCTGTTGAAGGCTCTGTCAAGTGGTGGTTGCAATAGGAACTTTAGCGAGCTAAAGAATATTTTTCTGACTAAACACGAGGGTTTATATATACACAAACAACACTTTGAAGCAATCAAAAATGCTTTGGTGTCTACAAACGAAAAACAATCTGATACGACTGCGTACCTAAGGCAGGTTGATGCCACGGATCGCGCGACGTTTACAGAGTTTTTAACACTAGTGGGCGAGCAACCGAAGCTTGTAAGTAAGGAAATAGTGTCCGGTATGGAATTTCAAATTAATACTTTGATGAGTTCTCTACGCGAAGATAATGCTAAATTTATTAAGGAGACTCTATCGAGTTTTGAGGATAAAGTATATAGTCTCGTTAGTGGAGCTAATTCATGTTCTCAGTTTCAACATATCGTTAATCAAAGCTTGAATGCAATGAGAAATCGTCTAGACCTATTGTATACCCTATTGGGAAGGAAGCTAGCGGACAGACCTGAAAACCAGCCGGCACAGTCACCATCTGTATCGCTTCCGGTTTTAAGAGGTCAGTCGCTGAATTTGTCTGGTGTACCATCTGTATCGCTTCCGGTTTTAAGAGGTCAGTCGCTGAATTTGTCTGGTGTAAGACCATCTTCGACTCCGCTTCCGGTTTTAAGAGGTCAGTCGCTGAATTTGTCTGGTGTACCATCTGTATCGCTTCCGTGTATTACCGTACCGGTTGAGCTTCCCATTATACCAACTACAGCTACTGCGCTTCAAAGGCATACTTAATGTATAAAAGCCTCTATTTACGCTGACATGAGTCAGTCATGGCTTCAGAAGCAAGAAAGCTCCATCACGTCATACAAAACGTTCGTGAAAAATATTTGCTGGCCAAACGCGCGTGCCTGGCGCGGGATGCAGTTAATGAACAGGTATTCAAACCGATCACATCGCGTCTGGAGAGTTCTTCTGCTGCCGCGGATAATTTATCGGCGGAGGTGAAAAAAGAATCCGCTACACCTATCGCTAAACCTGAGATTAAGACTTTCTCTAGCGAAGGTGAAGAAGATGATGATGATGATGATTTACCACTGATTGTTCATTCCGGTAAACGCTCGGCTGCGTCACGTGAGCCGTTGGGTGAGGAAGCCCGGTCCTACCTAACCGCATTCAATTCTAAAATAAACGATACGACCTACGGAATTTACAAAGCAAGAATCGCTGGTTCTTGGGAAATACGGAAGTTTTTTTCCTACCTAATAATTTACTTCGCATAGATGATGAACTAATACAACCTTCGCCGGGATTATATGAGCTATTGTTTTCGAAAGAACCTAAGGTGTATTCAGAAGCTGCATTGCGTCAATACACACGCTTGCTGCGGTCTACTAGCGCGTGTTATAAAAGGAATGATGCGTCATTCATACGTTATAAAAACACCGATCATGAAAAGTTTGGGCTCATTAAGGATCTTTGTCCTCTCATTGCTTCCCATGAAGGCAGTGGTTAAGTTGAAAAACTAGATTTAAATCGTCGAAAGGAATATGTTTACTGGAACTCGGTAAATGAATTATGTGATCGGCTTAGATTATTACTTGCATCGCAACAATCCGGGAACACGAGCCATTCAAATGAAGTGTTGGCCATACTAGAAGAACTCATTGAATCTGGCTACATTAAAAAAATTAAGTAAAAAAAAAAATGACTGCCAGACGCGGTATTGCGCTTGAACTTCACAAAAGCGCACACAAAGTCTTTCCTCGGAGACGTGTAATCACTAATGGATCTTTTACAGATTGATTTGGTGGAAATGCAACCTTATCACCACGCGAATAAAGGATTCAGATATATATTGGTTGCGATTGATGTTTACTCCAAGCGGGCTTACGCGGTTCCGGTACTGAAAAAAACTGCGGAGCTTGTGGCTTTAGCTATGAAACGTATTCTAAAGGATTCTGGAGGTTTCACTCACGTGCACTCAGACCGTGGTACCGAATTTTATAACAGAAGATTTCAGACATTGATGAAAGAACACGGAATCAACCATTATTCAACCAACAGCGAGCTGAAGGCCTCGGTAGTTGAACGCTTCATTAGAAGTTTAAAATCGCTTTTTTTTACGGAAATGAGCTCTCAGGGAAACTTTAAATGGCTACCGCTCTTACCAAAAGTTATGGAAATATACAACGGCAGATTTCATAGGACTATCGGTATGAGCCCCAACGAGGTGAAAGATAATTCTCTTCTTAAAACGGTTTACAATGTTGTGAAAAAAATATATCACAGGCGACATAAAGCTAGTGTCGGAGATCATGTACGTATCTCAAGAAATAAGGATTTATTTGCAAAAGGTTATTCCGTAAATTGGTCCCACGAAATTTTTAAGGTAATAAAAATATGCAACAGTTACCCTAGAACATACTACTTGTCTGATCTAGATGGAAATGAAATCAAGGGCGGTTTTTATTCTCAAGAAATTCAAGTGACGAAGTATATAGGCACTTATTTAATTAATAAAATCCACAAGCGTCTTCCTACACGTCTTCTAGTCAGCTGGAAGGGATTCCCAGAATCAGTAAAAACATGGATTTCTAGAAGCGATCTGGAAGACTGATGGAGTGAACCGACCTTAACAGACTCTAATCGCAACTGTCTGGAGACCCTTGCGGGCTGACAACTGGCAGTGTATATTATTTTTAAAAAAAATGACAATGGGCGACGAAGGGTTCGAAGCCGTAACGGTTGCAGCCGCCACCCCTCTGCGAGCGGCTTCCCCTATGCGGGCGCCAGTGTCTGAGATATTATTTAAATAAAAAAAATGACAATGGGGGACGAAGGGTTCGAAGCCATCTTCGGTTGCAGCCGCAACCCCTCTGCGAGCGGCTTCCCCTATGCGGGCGCCAGTGTCTGAGTCATTATTTAAATAAAAAAAATGACACTGGGGGGATGAAGGAAAGGGCCGTGGGAGTACGCGCCATCGTCATCTGCGCGGCTCCAACCCCCTTGGGAAAAAATATTTTAATTTTTTATAATATATATATATATATATATATATATATATATATATATATAATGCCTATAAATGCACAATACAATAGTTTTTTTTTTTAAATGACAAGTGACGTAATAAGCATACTTTTTTTATCGATCCTACCGAAGTTGGCTCACAATCGATTAGTCAATCCCAATCTTGCGCCGGGAGCCGGTGGCGCCATACATACTATTTTCACCTACTACACCCCACACACCCCCCCCCGTTTGAATTCGCTGAAATACGTAAAGTATAATTTTTTTTTATCATCACGCTATAAGCATAAATAATGCCTATAGCTTTTTTTTATTTATTATTATAGACAGACATGCTACACACCAAATTAAGCATACTATAACTATACTGGTCTAGTACTATAAGAAAAATGGCTACACTTCAGTGTGTTTTTTTTCAAAATTTGGCATCTACCACCATCACCATCACCACAAACCACCACCACCACCCACCACCACCACCAACCACCCACCACCAACACCACCCACCCACCACCAACACCACCCACCCACCACCAACACCACCCACCCACCACCAACACCACCCACCCACCACCACCCACCCACCACCACCACCCACCCACCACCAACACCACCCACCCACCACCACCCACCCACCCACCACCACCCACCCACCACCACCACCACCACCACCCACCACCACCACCCACCCACCACCACCACCACCACCACCCACCCACCACCACCACCCACCCACCCACCCACCCACTACCACCCACCACCCACCCACCACCCACCCACAAATGCGGTAGGAAATGATTACGTAAATTACGTATTTTAAATTACTGAGATGTATTTATTTTCTTTGGCCTTTTTGGTTATAACAGTCAGGTGCTGAAAATATTAATTTAATCTTGTGTATTAAAAGTACTGGTCCAGTAAATTTTACAGTACGGTACTAAGTTGACTAGCGTAGTCACGGCAGCCATCATTATTTCTCGTGTTTTCTTTCTTCCGACGCAAATTTCTATAACCACACTTTTTACGTTATGTTTACAATATTACAATATTATTGTTCTTGAGGTGATTTGCGATGAGCAGGCTTACGCCGTTTAAGTTTTCCAAATGGAGAAAAGATAATGACGACCCAGATGACCCAGAACCACTCCAAAAAACTGTCTACAGTTTCTTCTGACGAGCAGCATTCTTCCAAGAAAACAGCAACTGCAGTCATAGGGTTTTGTAATGTAGATAGGTAACTTAATTCACATTCGACTTTTTTTAATGTCCTATTAAAAAGTATTACCTACTTATTAAAAATGTTAGGTTATGTATACCACAAAAATATGTTATGTGGCCTTATGCTGAATGTTAGTCATCTTTATAATATTATATTTTTTTAAATGAATGTTAGTGTACACTGAAAAAGGAAGATAGTATTATTGAAATTTAGATGGAACTTCTATATATATACAGGGCTAGATTTTAAGGAATATTTTAACCTGCCCAACGGACAGGTGTAATCGAAAATTTGCCTGTCCGCCATCCAATTTGCCTGTCCGCTGTTTTACCCAAATAAAAAAAATTTCAAAGTCGCTGAAAAAGTGAGGAAAAAGGATTTTTGCTATATTTTGCACCTATTTTTATCACACACTTAACATCCTTATTTAATCATCATTTTCAGACGAGTCACTGCACGAATTACTTGGCTGATTCTGTCTTGAACATCTTCGATAAGGAGGCTGAAAGGGTCAACGTTTTCTCTGAACATTATGATATCAGAGATTTATTGCTGGTGCTGGATCAAACTCACTTTCAGAAGGTGACTGTATTTGAACACGCATGAGGGCAGACAGTGTATCATCATTTAGACAGTTTCGCCAGTCTGTCTTTATAGACTTCTGATCCAGATGATTTTGAATGCGTTTCACAGACTTTGCAAAACATTTGTTTTGTTTCTGTGTCGTAACGAACCAAAGAAACTCGGAACACCAAGACGTTAAAAAGGTACGGGACCGGGCGATTTTGTCATATTTAACATTATATTCTGACTTGTCCTCGTCCGTTTTTCTTTTCTTTTCTGGTGGTTTTTAAGCACCAGTAATGAATTTCCACATTGTGTAACGCAGTTAATTAAATACTTAAACAATCGCCGTAACAAGATAAACTGTAAAAGATTACAGTGTCCTCTGTAAACAAGTAATGTTTATTTTTTGATGCAACAGTTGACAGGCGAATTTTCAAGCAGTCTCAGTCACTGCGGCCACTGTCACCTGCATCTGGAGTACGCCGTGAAATGTTAACCACGCGAAAACGCTTTTCTGTTAACAAACTACAGTGGAATCTCAGTACTAAGTACTTACAGGGACCTCAAGTTTTTGTACTTAGTACTGAAAGTACTTAGTACTGAAACATACATACATATCATCTTTACAAAGAGAAAAAAAAAAAAATTAAAAAATACAAAAATAGCGATATTGTAAGATACATTATTTTTTAGCCAACATCTGACTTCAGTTTAAACATTGGTGTGTATGTATAATTTAAGTTTAGTTACTTTTAAAAATGTGTTATTTCAGTTTGTTTTTGAGCTTGAATGATGCTCTGTTGAACTAAATGTTCTATCTCATATTATGTCTTCGCAACTGCGACTTGCTTTTTTCCTTTGTCTAGTTCTCTGAGTATTTCCACTTTTTCCTTAAGCGTGAATTGCTTTCGTTTCTTTTTATCTCCATTTATCTCATTTTGCAGCACAAATACAATGCGGTGTCTAAATAACGTAACCAGAAAATAAACTCAACAATAACAATAAAATATCCCGGCACAGACGTCAAACAGTATATTAGCGTAGCATAACACTATTGTCTAAATAATTAATACTACTCTCAAAATTCCATGTTTCGATGTATCGAATGGTGTTGTGTTGCTCACGTCGCATACTACGTATGGTATAATCTATGGTAGTGCGCGCAACTGTTTGTAACTTTGTTTTCAGGGTTTAGAGGTTAGATAATACGTTGTGGTGGTATTTGTGTATGTTTGTTCTACAACATTAATCATTTAGCTGGAAATTTATTTACCAGTTTAAGTAAATTTTGGTGTAGTAATGCCACGCTACGAGTAGAATTTATACGTTATAGTGAAAATATGATACTTTAAACTGAAACCATTTTGCATGGTGAAGATACGATTTTTGGCGGGGACTTAAAAAAAATACGTTAAAGTGAAATATACTTTATAATGAGGTACGTTGTACCGGTATTCTACTGTATATTAAAGTAGAGCAAGTAATTAGTAAAGTCGCGATTTATAAAGACAATAAATTTAAAAAATTATATTTTGAAAGTAAACAACGGTAAATTACGTAATTGTTGGCTGCACTGCAACGAAATTAATATTAAAACATGGCAACAAAAACATACATAATCGGTGTGAGACGTTTTGCATCTCTAGCATACGAATACGACTATGTTATGTGAATCATGACGTGAACGTAAGATTTTAAGAATTATGATTCAGAAGATTTCAGCACGGTTTGTACAAAACCTATTTTTTTTCCCGCGGTATACAATAGCCAGAGTCGTCCGTCACAAAAGCGCAGCTATTATTGTTTATTTATAGATATTGTCAAAGATGTTTTATTTGCGGTCGCGGTCGCATAAATGTTATTAATCACCTCTGCTGCATTAGTGCGTGCGAATAACCTCGGCGTCACAAGTTGCACCTGTCCACCGGACAGTTGCCTTTTGTATTTTGCCTGCCCGGACGAGATTTTACCTGTCCTGGGCAGGCGGACAGGCGCTAAAATCGAGCCCTGTATATATATAAATAAAGAAATTAAACACAATATGATTTTCTCTAAACTGTTTTCTTTCCTTCATTATTTATTGCATAAACTTTACTTATAAAATGTTTTGCAATGTTTTAATAAAGCTAAGCTATATATTGTTTTAATTTTACATATGGCTGGAGAACCTTTCTTTCTCACCATTCAGTTAAATACCAAAATGCTGGTCATTGGTTCATTTTAATTCAAAACAATTATTTCTGTACGAGGTTCGGTTCGGCTCGGTTTGAAATTTTTTTTTGCTACGGTTCGATTCGGTTCGGTTGGAAACCAGAGAACTGAGGTTCGCCCAGCTCTGTAAAAAAATAGTTCTCAAACAGGAGAGAGGGGAGAGGGCTGTTGCGCTCAGAACTGACTCAGTTAGTGTTGGTACTGCTTCACCCCTGGCCGGGCCACTCACACAGGCTGCTGATGGAGTGAGAGACGGGCCCTGCGGCTAGCGGGGGACGCACCACCACAGACACCTGCACGCAGCTCAGCGGCACGAGTGGCGTCAGCTCCACACGCACGGCGCAGCACGGCGGCTCGCGCTCCTGCAGCCGTGACGTCAGCGCGATGCTCAGCTCCCGCTCTGCCGCCGCGTCTGCCAGTGACGCCGCTGAAAACATTTAGTCAGAGTGGACTTTATGCTACTGCCTCTCCATATTTTTCATTCATTCATAGCTGTACCACAAGACCGCACATTTGACAAACATGAATGCAGTTTTGTCACGCAGGTCAATAAACAGGGTGTTATTAATAAACTATATGTCTAAATGCTATTTTAGTATGTAGGTATACAAAACAGTCTAAATGAGTATAAAATCTGTCTGAGGAAACTATAGGTTTTTTTTTTAGATAGTATTTGATGTAGTAACAATTTTTTTTCCTAGGGCTTTGTAACATTTTATTTAGCTGATACAACAATGGGAGGGTGAGGAAAGGCATATTGATGTTGTTAAGTCTTCTGTCCTTGTAGTATAAACACACAGAGTACATATCAAATTCAGACACATTTGAAAAAATTTCTAGGGGTGTGCGGGTACCAGAAATTTTCGATTTCGGTTCGGTTCCATGAATACCCGAACTCGTCCCGATTAATTTTAATGTATTCTAAATGCTTTGAGTCCAAAAAAATATATATACAAAAAAAAGGCCTGTATTTTTAGCTTTTTGTGAAAGGAATAAGTAGCTTTAACATAAGGGTTCACGTAATTCTTATTTTTGTAAAATCATTTGTTTCAATGTATGTATATACAGCCTACCAGAAATCTTATGTCAAAGTGTTTTATTTCGTATGTAAACTGTAGCAGTGTAGCCTAAAAGATCCGTGAATGTTGTATATGAAAGTAACAAATAGCATTTAAAGAAGTTTGTACATTCAAATTAATTATTATTTCTACAACTGCCAACTGGAAATTGTATGTAATAAAATAATATTGTCAACTCTTTTGTTTGTGAAACTATTTATCCTTCAGTAATATGAGTATATAAACTTAATGCAAATTATTATGATGATAAAACTTAAAATGAAAGAAAAGATTCGAAATTGGAATCAAATTTCAAATAGTTGGTAGGGATTTGACTCGGAATCGAATCGAACTTAAAATGGAGGATTCGCACAGCCCTAAAAATTTCCAATCACCAAATGAGATTCCTTGCATCTAGCACGTCAGTCATTTTCGCTATGCTATGTTGTCTTCTACTTTTTCCCAGATTAAATGCATGCAATACATATAAAACTAAAAATAAATAAAAAATAAGTTTCTAATAATTAAAAGTAGTAATAATTTGAATATAAATTAAATAAAATACTTAATTTCTTAAATATAAGTGAAATATGATATGTTGAAAAGTTTTTTTTCTCTGTTTGATTTAGCACTGAACTATTTAAAAACTAGCTAGCTGCTCCTTTAGTGTCCCCACCCTCCCTCATGATGAAACCAGGAACCACCAAATGCTCCCACCTCTGGTCTAACTTCGTCGCCTGTGCACTCCAGCTCAGGGTTGGCGTCTTATTGACATAGTTAAAAGACACTGACTGGTGACGAGATGATAATGGAGCACAGATGAAATGCATGGGTGAGGTTAAACCGGAGCACCCCAGAAAAACCCACTGACTCCTGACATGTTTCCCACTTGAGAAATACACTAGCCGTTATAGAAAGGTGTCACGGTTCCGGGTTTGATCCTCGCTATAACCGTGTTCTCGCTATAACCGAATTGGACAGATTTTGGCCACCAAAAAATAAAAAATAAACCGAAAATACCATAAAAATTGTGTATAAACCAGTATAATTGGTAAATAACATGTTATATTAACGAAATCTTAATTTCTGTGAGCAGATGTGTGAATTCTCTTTAAAACGATACCCCATAAGTACGGATGCGATCACAGATTGCTTCAAAATAACCAGAATACCCTACCACGCCACGTAAGTATAGCATCTCAGCCCGCGGCCGAAGCAGCATTGTCCTGCCATCTATTGTCGACACGGGCTGTCTGCTGGCGGCCATGTTGGTTCAGGATGTTGGTAACAGGCAGCGCTAGTGTAGCGCGACGATTTAATTCTTTACAAAAAAGCAGGAGTGCGGCAACGCACATACGCCTCAAACGAAATAGTCGCTGGAAAACTAAACTTTTTTCATTTAAAGAAACCTGTAAACTTTTTTTGAAAATAAATTTGGGATTAAACTAAAACCATCACCACCCTCTTCCCAGACAGATACCCCAACAACTGACCGAAACAAAAGTTACAAGTAAACTGCCCTAGCGATTCGGAAATAAATACGGTAGTGCCTACTATTTGTCAGATAGTAAAATAAATAACGTGACGTGTTTGTAAACGTGTCACAACTGAAATAATTCCAACCAAGTTTATAAATATTTGTGTATTATTAACGCGATCAATTAGCAACAAGTATAAAGACAGCTCTGACTTTTTTGGCCTAACATAGTTATACAGTAAACAATGTTATTATTAGTTAATGAAAATGTCCCAACAAATTAATTAAGAGCATTTATATTTAAAAAAAGTGCACATTTTTAAGTTTAATGGTGGGAAAAAATAGATTTTGTCTAATTTCTAAATAATAAGAAATGAGTACAAGTATATGTATATTCAAAGACTTGGTTTATTCGAGTCGAGCATACCTTGGCCTTGAAGCCAAAGAAAGGACGGGATTCTATTTTTAAAGCCACGCACTTAGGTGGCGACTGCACGGCTGAAGAATGTGACAGGTGTCAACGGCAAGATGTCTAGTGGCGAGCGAGAGGGGTGGAGATAAAGCAGACAAATAACCAAAGCGCGCTTCATGCGACCACGCCGTAAATTCCTCAAAAAGACTTCGTTACAGCCGTGTTCTCGCTATTACCATACTCGCTATTACGGAATTCTCCTGTAACTGGTTTCAACCTTGCGGTAATAAAATCATAAAGCCTTGTTGGGAGGCGAGTGGTTTTTACCTCTCAACAGGTACTTTGAAACTTTTAATTTTAACCGCTTTTTCTTGATTCGTACATTGAGTGTCACATGCCTTCTGGCACACGACGTGGTGTTAAAAGCCTTGCCACTGTGGCAAAAAAAAAAAAAAAAAAAAAAAACCACGGCTGATTCGGCTATACAATGAGCAATGGTCACGCGCAGCCAGGAGCATACACATACATAATTTATATGGGGTGGGGGGGGGGATAGAACCAAATATCCCACTCTTTGATTTCAATTTTTTTTTTTCCTTTTGTTAGTGAGAAAGATAGTTTTTTAGAATTTGTGGGGGGGGGGAGAGGAGGTTATATATATCTCACCCCCCCCTCACCCTCATGTACACCCCTGCACACAGCAAAAAAAATGCCTGTTGGGTAAGGGGTGTATTAATTTAACCATTTATTTTATTGTCAACAGCATTGTCATTTCGACAGGAACGGTAACACACTACTGCACGGAACATGGATATTGAGGAATAAATCAGTCCTGGCCTTTATTAACTAAACAGATAATTAAATTTAACAACTTTTAAGGGCCATAAAAGAAAAAAAAACTTTAAGAACCCTTAATATCAAATTGGAAATTAAGAATTTAATGGACAGTAAGACATGGCTTGATATTTGAATATTCCTTGATATTCTCTGTAATGTATAAACTAAGTGAACACAGAGGAAAAGAAGTGTGCTCACTGTCGGTCTTTGCGTGCTCCCTGATAGTCCGGTTGAGGTCTCTGAGCTGCTGCTCGGCCTGCTGGTACGCTATGGGAGCGGTGTCAGGGGGTGGGGGTGTGAAGAGTGACGGCTGCGTCCCCAGGTAGCAGCACTGCAGCTGGCCCGCATCCGACAGCATCACCAGTGCCCCCCTAATCGACTGCAACCATACACACCGGCGCACTCGCTTAATGCATTTTCACGTCATTACCTTTAAGCTGGGACAATATCTATGCATTCGGAAAAGGTCGGTCAGATTTTAAATGTAAAATTAATTTTTTTTGCTTTACTAACTATGTTGTATTCACACACTAGAGGTTAATTTTATGAGTTTGAGTATGAGTATCACACACAAAATTGCTTTTAGAAACAAGTTTTAAAAAATGTTCTTGGCTAGATTTCCTTCCGAATGTTGAGGGCAATGTTAAAATATTTTGTAGCCTTCCTCGATTGGATGAATATCTGCATGGATGGATAAATAAATACATGAATAAATGAATACCCTAAGAATGGATGAATGAATACATGACTACCTAAATGAATATGTGAATGAATATCAGAATGAAGGTATGAATAAAAAAAACTAAAATGAATGAATACCTAAATAAATGTATGAATGGATAGATGGTGCGACAGACGTATTAGGAAAACAAGAGTACATGGAGATAAATGAACTGCCCATGGCAATGTTGGAAAAATTACCCACTGGAAAAAATCCAGGGTTTGACCACGTCGTGTTCGTTTCAGTGAGAGATGTTAGATCTGATCAGTGGCCTACAAAGTTGTGGGCAAGAGGCCCAAGCATGTTAAAAACAGTTGGCTTTGGCATGTGTAGCAAAAAATTTGAGTTCAAGTAGCATGCAAATGGTGCAGTACACAATAATTGATGCAAGATTTATTATTTTTTAAAGTGAACTGCTTAGTTCTAGACATTGTAAACCAGGAACCCAAACATAAAGTTAACACATCAGGCAAGTAGCAAACAAAAAGAGAACACACTGAAAAGAAAATTACAGGAAAAAAGAAGAGAGAGAAAAATTTTGACAGTGAAAAATTTTTTAAGTATCTTATCCTCTGCATATTTTTTTTTACATATTAGTGAAAATATTAGTAGCCAAAGCTTTGCATTATTCCATGCGTAGGACAATTCGTTTGAAAACCAATGTTAAATATAAGTGATGAAACAAATGTAATTTCTACGTACCAAAAATGTGACACGCAAACAAATTTTAGGCATATTCTTAACCAACAGACACATATCCGTCAGACTCATGATTGCCAAGGTATAGTGCTCTCACAAAACCTGTTTCAGATACATTTTTCACATACTACACACAAATATTATCTAGCGAGCTATGATGTGTCTTGTGTTATTAATGTTCTAAATATCTCTTGCATCCATGCACCAGTAGTGAGCTACCTCAACACGCAGGGGGCTTATGACACGCAAAACACATTACCCGGTCTGCCATCCCCTGAGGAGAGCCAGAGGGGATAAATCACAGAGAAAGCTTGAAGGAAAAAGTGGCAACCAAAGTTGGCAAGACCCTCAGCGTTATGATGCTTTCCGACTAACACACAGACCAAATTTTAAGGTGGTCCATCTTCAGTTAATTAAGGTACAGTATTTACCCGCGTATGCATAGCATATTTTATAATGATTTTCGGTGTAAAAAAATACTGCTATCAATACGCAAAGTTTTTACTTTGGGTTAAAAAAAAAAATGTATATTGTATCGTGTGTTTGAATATGTGCGTAGATAACTAACCTATGTTGGTTTTTAAGATATATATATATATATATATATATATATATATATATATATATATATATATATATATATAAATATATATATATATATAAAAATAAATATATATATATATATACATACACATACATATATACATATATATATATAAAACTCCACAAGTATAAATATCTCAGCAGTAGCACGGAGCTCCGTGAACGCAGTTATTGAACGTGTGTTGTGTCTGCTGCCCAACCAGTCGTGGTGCCAGCAAGTGACGTGTCTGTTGAGCTGTGAGGATGAGAAGAGGAGAGGAAAATCTAAAAATAAAACAGCCAGAGAGGGAGCAAGACAGTTTTTGTATGTATGTGCATGTGCGTAAGGGCATGTGGCAGTGTTGATGGTTCTCCCTCCTCTCTTCATTGTAAATGTCTCATGAACTGGCACCCACACAATTAACGTGTCTAATAAACAGGTGTTCATGATGCAAATGTGCCCAATAATATTTTTTTTAAAATAATATTTCCCATGCTTTCAACTGAACATACCATGACAAAACTACAGCCATCGCTGGTGTTCATAAGAAAATTTTAATATTTCTCCAGCCTTGCAGTAATTTGTGTGCTAGTTTTTATACAAGGAACTGACAAAGAGTAGCTTGCCACCTCTTCTCTCTCTGTGGCAAAGGGATGGGTAAAAAATATTAAACACAATGGACAAAAGGGAAACAAGGGTATAAAAAATAGCAGTCTTCTCTTTGTATTGTTAGAAAGTGTGGTAATTAAGAGTGGGCCGCCTCACACCCTCCCGTAGTAAACATTCAAAGAAGAGCGGAGGGTAATGCCAGCGTCATATTTCTTGCGCGCCAATAAGCTGAGTTAAGGAACACTTCACTTGCATCCACGGAACTCCTGAACCACCGTGAAGACAGATATATGGTGCGATAAATACGCAGATATGACCCTTCTGCGGGTAAATAAGGACAATATGGTACTAATTTTAAAACCTGCTTGATTATTCTCCTGTACATCAGGATGGCCGCACCCAGGCTCGAATCTGGCACACGAGACATTTTTTCACCACTTGCTTGCCAATGTGAAGTCATATTCATTTGAATATAGCCTTAAACCAAATATTGAAACCTTCCGGTGTTAAATCTAGAGAAATACTCTGTTTTTACTGCTAGTACAAATACTTGTCACTTGAAGACACCCTTTCATGTCTCGTATGATCCTCATGTTTCTACTTTGAAATTTTCCTCTAAATACAAGTGTCTCTACAAATAGTGATGCAACAGATACTATGCAAGGCACTCACTTTAGATGGCGGCCGTGCAGCAGACAGAAGTGCACAGTGCAGGGAGGGCGTGCGTGCCAATGATACGAAGACTCACGCAGGCGCGCAGGTCGGCGCGACACACGGTCGCCGGCAGCTGCTCCAGCAGAGCGCACCAGCGCAGCCGGGCTCGCTCGTACACCAGCAGCACGCCTGTGTCCGACACCACCAACACCATCAGCCGGCCGGCGGGCTCTGGAACACATACCCACACCACCACTGTGATCGCTGCATGATAGCCGTGCACAACCGTGCAGTCACAACCCCTGATCGTGATGACACTAACTCCTCATGGGGTCACCAAAAGTTTCTGGAAGACAGCATTAAAGTGTAAAAATGTAACTGAACGTCTGTATACTGCCTGAAGTGACGTCAGAAAGTGGCAAAAATGAGATAAATATTGCAATCTGCCTAATAAAGTGCAGAAGTATGACTCAAAAAATACCCACGTCAGTATCTCAATCAGTAGACAAGGAACTTAAATGTCCCTATTCTGACGAAGACTCAAAAACTAAAATTTTTTTTGTAAAAATAAAAAAAAAATGATGTTTACTTATTCAGTTTTGTAAATTTTTGACTTGATGACTTTTGGCAATATACCAATGATATTGCTTTAAATCCTTAAACCAAATTTTTGAAAAAATCAAGACATAATAAAATAATTTACAACCCTAATTTTGTGACAACAGGTTTTTTTTTTCCTTTCGAATAATCATTATCTGTTAAAGGACACAGAATAAGTGTAAAAATTTGACGTAGACGATAACAGGTTTCAACTTCGGATGGTTTTGCAAGCAAGCTTGCTTAAAGTATATAACGGTTCGTTATATACAAAATAAAACAGTTCAACGCCGATTGCAAATTTTGATGTTTTTATTTTATTTTAATAGAATGTTGCACAGACGATTCCAAACACTTTCAAAAGAGGTTACTCATTCAGTCCACATACATCTGCCCGTCGAAAAACTGCTGGTAGCTCGCATGACGAGAAATTACCGGAAAATTAATCGCGTAGATTGAGTCCTTCAGTAATGTTTTACTGCAAGTACAAGAAAATGGGACGACCTCGAAGAGGACCGTACCCAGCGAAAACGAATTCCGCCCCGAGCCAACATGCCTACGAAGGTGGCCGCAATTTCTAATTAAGTTACAGTATATCCAAAACGAAAAAAAAGAAAATTAGGTTGATTTAAATATAGGCCTGGCTCCGACCACCAACGTGAAATTATCTCTTCGTAATTACATTATAATTAGCGAGAAGCCATCGAACGTGACCTACTCGTCCAGCGTTCGACAGACGACTGGTGAACTCATGAACTCGTCTCCTCCACGCAGGGAGTAGACGTCACATGACCTCACCGACCAATCACACGCACTCTTCATTCATGCTACTGATGCAAGCCAATCACAGAACAAGTTATAATACATGAAAAAACCTTTTACACACAGAACTCAGGGCTTCCCCTGATCAGTCTCTTTTCAATTTCACCTCGAAATCGGGGACTCCCATTCTCGTTCTCTCTCCCACACCGTGAGAGAGCAGTTATCACTCAGTTCCCATACAGGGGGGGAATTACCGTCTTTATCTCGGTTGGCGGGGAAGCACTGTTCCTTTCTCACTCCCACTTACAGGCCTCTCATGCCTCTCTTTCTAACCATCACACAAGCCCAGACACAGTCCCGTGATTTATAATTATATTACAACATGTTAATAAAATTTAAGAACAATAATTATAATACGAATTACTTTACAAAATTAAACTTATTGAGAAAAACCTGAAAAAGTAGGCCTAAACACGTAAAAATCTACAACAGCGGCTCATTTGTGAATAATTACATAAAAAATAGTATTGATTGAAAACGTCTCTTAAAATACAAGGTACATTCTTAAAACATTCAGCAAGTGAAAAATATCAACTCTAACATACATAAAAACGGTAAAATATCATTAGAAAGATTTTTTAAGAAATATTTACATGCATAAAAATAGTTTAAAAGAAAAATTATTTAATTAGGAGGGCAGGGTTCTGCAACATTACATTACCCCCCCCAACTTTTCAATTAAATTAACACTACATTTAATTGAAAAGTTACAAAAGTGAAAAACTAATCTGTACAAAATAAATACAAAACATCCTGAGAAATAAATGCATCCAGTCGTTACTACCCTTGTTTATATAGAAATTCAAAAAACTGTTACTTAAAAATTGCAATAACATCAATTTTTTGTTAAAAAGCCCAATTTTTAAAACATCTCTCTTACTACAAAAATGTCAACAACTCTCCACAAACGGTTATCTCCCTCTCATCAGTGCAAAATACAAATAACTTTGAAACTGGTTTCTCTATAAGCTTCAAGCAGACACCCCCTGGTCAACGAAGAATCTTCAACAACAACAAAAAACTCTGAACAACTTACTTTTACAACTGTGGAAACCTCAACACCAGCTGTAATATCCCCCATAACTACCTCAACGACGACGAAAAATCTTAAACTCCAGGAATTACGTCTCCATGACTACCTCGACGAATACAAAAACTCCAGGAATTACGTCTCCATGACCACCTTAACGACGATAAAAACTTCTCAACAACGATAAAAACTTCCAACCTCAACGACGACGACAAATAACCTCAAAACAAATTATCTCCTTTAAAATCCCTTAAAAACCGCTGTTACTCTGATTCTCTGCTGCTTCCGATAAACTCCTCAAATCTCATGGAACAACCACTTTAACCCACAAATCCACCAATATCTCCACTTTTCATATCTGCACTAACAAAAACTTGACAACACTATCACTTCAAAACTGTTGACACAAAATTTTCCTATATCCCATCTAAAAAAAAACAACTTCTAAAATTTTAAGACTCTTCACAAAACCATTACCATTAACTTCAACCTCTGGATAACACTTATTTCAAATTTATAACTAGACTGCTCAACATTGATAACCCATGAACAGAGGCATCAACTTCCTAAGACACAAACTCCTATTAAACTTTCCACAACAAATACAACTCCAAAAAACATTAAATTAAGTATGTAAAACTTTAAAAACTTTTTTATAACAAACCACAGCATCACCAATCATATTCAAACTTTCTAATAAAAATGTTACACCTCATAACATTTATACCAAATACACACAAACTTAATTCTGCATCAACACACTGAATTTCCATTTGTTGACATTATTTACTTACATTTCTTAGGATCATTAACCATAATATAAATAATACGCAAAAACATCATTATCATCACCAAAAAAAAATTATCCACAGTTCCTTTCCCTATTATTCCTAACTCCCGAGCTAGCCGAAAGGTAAGGGGCGCTCAATTACAACCCTTTTAGCTGCTAGTCAGCTCGGCCAACCTATTACACATAAAAAATACACAAAGTTTTTCCAAACTCCTCTATCATTCCTTCCTAACTCCTGAGCTAGCCGAAAGGTAAGGGACGCCCAACTACAACCCTTTTAGCTGCTAGTCAGCTCGGCTAACCTTTTAATGAAATTTAAAACAAAAAATTATACAAAGCTATACACAAATATACACTGTACTTGTCATTACACATCAAATTTTAAGCTTTAGATATCTCACTTAATTTTCCACAAACAACAAGTTGACAATTCTATAGTCATGGCATGACAAATACTTCATTAAGATTCAGACGTATGCTTCTATTCTTCAAAAACAAATTACATGAACTAATGCCCTTCCTTAGGTTTCAAACAATATCTCCCCTTTCAGCAACAACAGCACATAAAATTAACCTTGATGAGGGGTGGGAGCGACCAAGGAGAAGGGACACACCCTTGCAAAAAAAAAACATCAGACTCCATGCCGGCAAACATATTTAAAATTAACCTCCTGGCCCCCCAGCTGCCTCACACACAAAAACAAAACATCTGCTGCTTATTTAGGACAATACCAAAAATTCACCTAAACTCTGGCCATCATGAACACACAACTGCTTCTGCAGCTTCAAAACTCGACAACTGTTATGCATTAACGTTTAGTATTACATTTCATACAGGATATTGACACCCTGTTATTCAATCCAAAACATTCACCATTACCAATGTGTGGCATTTTCATTTAAAATATTTAACCATTTCAAAATTATATCATTTTCCCAAAAACAACTCAATAAATTTCAGTTAACACCTTTCCATGACACAACATTAAACAAACAAAACATTAATTACCCAAGTGCAATGAAATTCTCACAATGTAAAGCATTTTAGTAACTGTGTACTCAAAGAATTTATATATATATTAACATAGTTATTTTCTAAAACAGAAAAACATTCACATTAAAAATAGTTATTTATCTTAAAAATTTATGTGTATAACCTTCCTTCTCTTTAAAAACCTTATTCATCTCAAAAACTTGCAGTCATAAATCTTACATATACATTCCTATATTACACTATAACAATTCTTCAAAAAATACAAAAACCCTTAAAATACAAAACATTATTAAAAAGTACACAATTCAAAGAATAAAAAAAAAATTCTGAAAAACATTACAAAAAAATGGCAAAAATTGCAAAAAAATTTAAAAAACATCAAACACGACACAACTAGTTTTGACTCCACCCCTCCATCTAGGCAGTGGGCCAAACAAGTCAAAACACACTGTTTCCAGAGGTTGCATCACCCCTGTCCATTTACCATAACTTTCTTCTGCCTTTGAACAGAACAAAAAACTGTTTACTATCTCGGCGATAGTTCTGTACACATGCTTCCACACAAAAAACCCTTGAACCTGTTTCACAGCTCTTTTCAATCCAGGTTCCATATGGATCAGTGCGAAAGTTTTAGTCTGTACACTATTCGGCATACACAACCCACATCTTGGTACATTACTGTTTACACTTGGAAAAAATCTCCCTTTTAATATTTCTCCGCAATTTGCAAAACTCACTTCACTGATCCATTCCTCAGCAAACTCATCCTCAAGTGTATCTGAGAACGTTTGCATTTCAATTTCTACTTTTTTCATTTGTTTACACAAAATCCTCAGTCCATGTGTATTACCTCTGAATTTACGAATTTTTTCAACCACATTCTCCACATTTCCCTTGTTTACCTCATCTAGGAATTTTTCACATCTATTCGCAATGTTTACCTGCTCATGTACATCATGTACAACAACTTCCACATTTTCTTTTGACACTATTATTTCCCTTTCACATTTTCCTACATTTGCTTCATTTGCACATTCATCTACCTTTTTCGTACATGTGGCTACCTGTTCATTAATTTTAAAGTCATCAAATTTGTTCTCCACCCTGCCAAATTCCTGTCGCAACTGTGTGCCTATTTCGCTCCTTAACTTCGCAATCTCTTGTGAATTTCCCTCAATTTTGTGAATTGCCTGATCTATTTTGTTGTTGATTTCATTCTGTCCCTGTTTCATTTTCTGGTTCATTGACAAAAGTAACTGCAAGATTTGGTCGGACCCCCCCATAACCTCAACTGGGCTACAAATCGTCATAATGAAATATAGAAATTACAAAATTTTAACACAAATATTATTTGAATGCTCAAAACAAAAGAAAAACAATGTAAACAATTAATTAAGCTCCATTTTCCGACTTGCTATTTTCGGCGATTCATCCCCCGATGTCCCGCGAAGTGACGATCTCGAAGTCCCGCGATGCGAAAGGCCTGAAGTCCCACGGTGCCTTGGGTCGCTCTGTCCCTCGATGTACTGTTTTCCGTCGTCTCTCTGGAACTCTTCACTCGCTGCAACAGCCCGTTGTCTCTCGCCGCGGAGAAAAACTGCATTCACCGCTCAGCTGCGCCGAAAGTTCTGGGAGATCATCTTTGTTTACCGCCGAAAATGTCCGTCTTGCTCTCAGGGTCGTGTCCAAATTCAAGCCGCGCGGCCGGGCGCCAAATATAACGTTTCGTTATATACAAAATAAAACAGTTCAACGCCGATTGCAAATTTTGATGTTTTTATTTTATTTTAATAGAATGTTGCACAGACGATTCCAAACACTTTCAAAAGAGGTTACTCATTCAGTCCACATACATCTGCCCGTCGAAAAACTGCTGGTAGCTCGCATGACGAGAATTACCGGAAAATTAATCGCGTAGATTGAGTCCTTCAGTAATGTTTTACTGCAAGTACAAGAAAATGGGACGACCTCGAAGAGGACCGCACCCAGCGAAAACGAATTCCGCCCCGAGCCAACATGCCTACGAAGGTGGCCGCAATTTCTAATTAAGTTATATCCAAAACGAAAAAAAAGAAAATTAGGTTGATTTAAATATAGGCCTGGCTCCGACCACCAACGTGAAATTATCTCTTCGTAATTACATTATAATTAGCGAGAAGCCATCGAACGCGACCTACTCGTCCAGCGTTCGACAGACGACTGGTGAACTCATGAACTCGTCTCCTCCACGCAGGGAGTGGACGTCACATGACCTCACCGACCAATCACACGCACTCTTCATTCATGCTACTGATGCAAGCCAATCACAGAACAAGTTACAATACATGAAAAAACCTTTTACACACAGAACTCTGGGCTTCCCCTGATCAGTCTCTTTTCAATTTCACCTCGAAATCGGGGACTCCCATTCTCGTTCTCTCTCCCACACCGTGAGAGAGCAGTTATCACTCAGTTCCCATACAGGGGGGGAATTACCGTCTTTATCTCGGTTGGCGGGGAAGCACTGTTCCTTTCTCACTCCCACTTACAGGCCTCTCATGCCTCTCTTTCTAACCATCACACAAGCCCAGACACAGTCCCGTGATTTATAATTATATTACAACACGTTAATAAAATTTAAGAACAATAATTATAATACGAATTACTTTACAAAATTAAACTTATTGAGAAAAACCTGAAAAAGTAGGCCTAAACACGTAAAAATCTAGAACAGCGGCTCATTTGTGAATAATTACATAAAAAATAGTATTGATTGAAAACGTCTCTTAAAATACAAGGTACATTCTTAAAACATTCAGCAAGTGAAAAATATCAACTCTAACATACATAAAAACGGTAAAATATCATTAGAAAGATTTTTTAAGAAATATTTACATGCATAAAAATAGTTTAAAAGAAAAATTATTTAATTAGGAGGGCAGGGTTCTGCAACATTACAAGTAATAAAACTTCCCAGATTACTGAGAGCTCAGTGCTACATGAATACCAACTGCATGCTCTTGAATGTGAGTTATGCCGGAGCGTGAAGCATAAGCTTTAATAACCAGTAAGGACTTCAATAGAATTAAAATTCATTTTCAATGTGGTGAATATTTAATACTTACTTACAAATTGAAATAATAGTTACAATATTAATATTAGCATTTAAATGTTAACTTAATCAAAACCTGCCTCGTTGTTTATTTGGTAGGAAAAAGGTCTGGTTTGCAGCCACTAAAATTTTTTTTTTGCAAAAGGGGTTTCACACAGGGGGAAATAGGGGTGGGGATGATCCTTGGATCCAGACAGTTGGTGGGTATTATCTCCGAAAAACACGTAAAAGCATGGCAAGATAACTATAACCCGTTTTCTTAAGTTTGTAGCCAGATGTTTTCTACCAGATTCATAAATTTTTCTTCGCCACCACCAGGTGGGCACAGCGTTGTGTGCTGATTTTACCAAGTGCGTACAAAGAATTATCTGTTTGCCAACAGTTCTAATATATATTTGAACAATTTATCACAACGTCTACATAAAAACATATCATTTTACCCACAAATAAGTTTTCCCTTTTAATCAATTCAAATTTTAAAGTACATACCTTGAGAAACTTTTTAACTGACTTCTATTCTTTATGGAACAGCCTAGTTTTAATTTATACTATAAACAACATCGATGTAAATTTTCAATTTCATGCATTAACTAACAAAATATCAGACATTTGTGCAACTCTAAACACGCTTCCAATGTATCAAAGCCCAAATTGTCCGACATTCGCTGCTACCCGCTTCAAGCTGGAACACTGACGCACCCACAAAGTAGGGGTGGAAGCACCGCGGCCGGTACTCGAGCCGCTTGGCGAACACGAGCGTGCCGCCGGCCGTGAGGCACAGCAGGAGGCTGCGCTGGCCCAGCACCAGTATCTGGCAGTCTGCGGCAGACCACGACACGGCCTCCACGGAGACAGCGCCCTCCCCCAGGTTGTGGGTCCAGTCGGGGAACACCTTCCTGCCCGTGCTGGTCATCGTCTGGTCCGCCGCCCCGCCGGCCTCCGCCAGCACCTGGTACCTGGGGGCCGCACACACATCCCACTGTTGCTCCCTCTCACAAGAAGTTAGCAAACCCTCCCACCAAAAGGTGTCTTATAAAATTTTTGCTAACCAAAACGTACCTAAAATGTTCTTGAAAACAACCAACATTAGTTTTTTTCAATAGTCACAACGGAATTCATGATTCTTCAACATTGTGACAGAAATGTTTACAGTAAGAGAAAAAGAGAAACCATGCACAGAGCGACGTTTCTTACATCACACTCTGAGGCACCATCACTAACACCACCACCACAATACAGCCTTAAAAAACTGAATTGCTCAAAAATACTTGGCACACCAATAATTCCACATAACAAAAACTGAACTCAAACACGATAATGTATGCTTGTACAGTAAATGGTTTAGCGATACAGGAAGAGCCTCTGTCTAACAATTTGATTTAAATTCCCTGACCAAACATATATTTTCTGACTATTCCTTGAAATACTAAATTCCCTGGGGTGTCTACTGCAGTGGTTCTCAAGTACATGTGAGCACATCATACACATCAAACTCCCCCTCACAGGTCATCACAAACGCACAACAGCAACTGAGTTTATTGTCTTATCGGCTGTTAGGTTATTAGAGAATGATAAACACTGTACGTGGCAAGTATATTGGAGAAGGAATACGCCAATGACGGGTGAAATGGTAAAATGATCAACAATGGAAAGGGACAAATATGGTGAATTGCAATTAAACTGAAATAACACTGAAAAGCACGTCAACACACCATATAACACCTAAATACATTTAATACACCATATAGCACCAAAGTGCAAGTTAAATCATGAAACTAAACAAAGTTTAATCATAACTTTATTCAAATCACAAATAAAAAAATTATTTTGAAATTCAAGGAAAGTCATTATTCTGCATTGTAAGTGGCCGAGCTTCTGACACCAAAAATAATTATGGCATTTTAAGGGGATAGGAGTCTTTACTCTATGTCTGACACCTCAGAGTAAATTCTGGAAGGAAGGCGATGGGTGTGTAAATCAGAAAATTAAATTAATTTGTTTGATCATGTATGCCTTATTGAATCACTTAAAACTATTAATGCTTACCAATTTATTTTTATTGTTTCAAATACTATATCAGTTTTGGACAAACATGCTAGAAATTATTTTATCGTAAAAATGCAGCGTGTGAACTTAAAAACTATTTTCACATGAAAAGTATTAAAAAACTAAACTTAAAAAATAAAAACCACAAAAACAAAATATTCTGCTTTAAAAAACAAATTGGACTAAAAATAAAACTCTAAAATCTTGTCTCTACCAATGTTGCAGTGAGTAAACTGGTTTTATCCAGTTACTACCATTTTCCCTGCCCATTCAATTCATCAATGCTTCACTAATGGCCTCAATGTCAATGAGACATTAATCCCTAAATCATCAACACTGGACCCAACGTCAAAGCCAAAGGAACATGGAGGATCAGGGAACCTTGGCAGCACAGGGCTATTTAAACAGTAGCAACAAAAATGATCATATATAATATACAAAGTAGACTACATAAGTTGACAATTTATTTAGCCAATACAGAAATCATTTAATAATGTTTTGTTACATTTAAACATTCCAGTTAGGTATATTATGTTGAAATAGATATTTTTGAAAATAATTTTTTCTGAATTTTATGGAAATTTAAGTGAAAAATTTTTTATTCCTCCATCATATATCCACATACTTGAAAATTAATCATTACTTGAAGAAGATAACACCAAAATTGTCAAGGGGTCATTTTAGGCTATGTAAATAAATATATGCTTATAATTATAATTTTATTTCCTGCAGTGTAATAACACTGGAGGTATGGAACACTGGACAGTCCAGACAAGTCTGAATACTGGTCCGGCCAAAAAAAAACCTAGAAGATGCACATGACTTTGAGGTCATACAAACATGGAAGCAACCCAGTCAATGCCAGGAGCATGGGGACAGACAAGCAGACAGCGATATGCCTCCATGGTCACCTGTAGCTCTTGACGTGCCAGTCAGACGACACGGTAATGAAGGAATCGGTGAGGGGCGCGAACGCTAGCGGGCCAGGCAGCAGGAACCCGGGAAGGCAACGATGGAATGCTGGCACCTCCTGCTCAAACACGCTCAGTGTTCCGTCCAGCGACTGCACACAGATGAAGTCCCTGCCCTTCGCTCCGCCGAAGGGGCCCAGGACCATGCATGTGGCCGAGCGGGGGAGCTGGTGCTCGTACGCCAGCGCCAGGTGGCTCTGGTCACCTGCCGCACCACAACACGTCCATCAGTGGCACAACCTTACTTATTGCCCTTCTGAACATCAACGTCATTGAGAGGCAATGAGAGGATGATGCTTGCCCGCCCTCTCTATATTAAATATCACGTTACTTTACGTTATAATTAAACCCAAAACGAGTTTTAATAAGCTCAGAAGCAATTCAGGGAAAAAGGTATTTCAGCAATAGGCCTACTCACGTAATATGCGGCGAGGAATCTGTGCGACGTCGTAGGTTATAAACAAAGCGACGAACAATAGAATAATTCATTGAAGCAACCAACCATATTCACCTTTATTATTTACGTTGCTATAACCACACATATTTATTTACTTCAGGATATAAAAGTAAATATGAACGAGTTATGTATACAAATGGATATTTTTCTTTCGCCACAGCTGAACATGTACATTGTGACGCCATCTTGTGACCGGCGAACTACCAACTATATTTATATTTTATAAAAGTATAAAATTAAGTTGTGAAAGCAAGTTTAAATACTTTTTAATACATAGGATTGAATATATATGTATGTACATATAATTATTAATGCCACATTTATCTAGTTTATACTTCCACCACCAGGGCAGGGAAATTTCGGTGAGATTCATGCACGCGCATCTCATCCCTTCCAAAGAGGAGTTAGTTCGCCCCTCCCTTCATTTTCTTTGTTCCCGCGCATTTCTCCCTATATAAAGGCGAGGTCATCCACCTGAAGTCAGTTGATCGGCCCAACGGCCAGTGAGGCTGGAATCCACCCACTGACCATAGGACGATCATAGGGGGAGCAGCAGAACAACTGGCTATCCGTTTTCTGCAGCTCGCACCCCTCCTTCGCGAGCCAGGCCATCCGAGGACCTATCTCGGCCTAGGGAATTTGTCCCCCCCCCCCCCCTTCCTTGACGATAGGGTGTACTGTGTATAATTCAGTGTATGTTGTGAAAGCCGACGCAGGCGACCAATTGAACTGTTTGGACATTCAGGTCAATTAAAGTTTCCTTGTAAAAATACCGACATTTTTCAATGAATAGTTTAGTCCCATCCCTCACCCCACTAGCTATTCACCTACGCCAGCACACCGCACTTCCGAGCATCCGGGCATCCACCGTCAAGAGAATGTGAATCCTGCCGCAAGACCAGCTTGACCTTCTCTACCCCTGTCTACCTCCGGAAACAGGATACCTGGCTCTCACCCAAGAGGGCTCGGTGCGAGAGAAGAGGAGAGCAAGGAGAATAAAGCAATGAGGGAAAAAGTGAGGAAGAGGATTGGGAGAGGGGATGGGGGAAAGGCAGAATGCTGAGATAACCCACCAGCTCGCTGCAACTTGATAGATCTCCGGATATGACCCCACCTGAAATTGAACCATGAACAACTTGGCGGAACTGACTACTTAACCATTGTGGCCCCTATCACTTAAGACTACTCAACCACTGTGGCCCATATCACTTAGGATACTCGACCAATGTGGCCAATATCACTTAGGATACTTGACCACTGTGGCTCCCATCACTTAGGCTACTCAGCCTTGTGGCCATTATCACTTAGGATACTAGACCACTGTGGCCACTATCATTTCAACTACTCGACCACTATGTCCCTATAACTTAGACTACTTGATCACTGTGGCCACTAATCACTTAGAATACTCAGCCAATAAGGCTTCCATATCCAGTGAATGGTCTTTGTGATTCGAAATAGGTGAGTATGTTAATTGTGGGCTAGCTTTTTTTCCTTGTCTACGAAGTGGTTATTTTCTATGCCTGTTTCAATGTTTTGAAGCAGTACTTACATTTAAAATGGATTCTAAACCACTTCGGTATAATCTTTGCGCAAATATAATTTTTAACTTCCTACGCAATAAATTAGACTCGGTGAATCTAAGTTTTTTTAGTCATGCATTTGATTTAAACGACGAGTCGATAAATCAATCTTCAATCAAAACACCATCATAAAATTAAACATCAAAATGTGAAAAACAATAACAATAATGCTATGCTATGAGGGACATAGACTTTAATCTGGAAAACTAATTTAAAAATTCTGAGTTGCAATTTAGTTGCCACTGTGGTCAAATGAAATGAAATGAAATGCATAAGTACGCCGTTGATGTTCGTGTAAGACGGGCTCAGGCGTGACGGGTTGGTTTGCCACCCCTCCTTTCCCACCGTGGTAGGGGAAGTCTGTGGATGCGCAGAGGAAAATCTAAGAACGCTCTTTTGTTCGTTGTCGCATTATAGGCTACTGTTTTTTTAGTCTTAATAATATATGTAGTAAGTATGCACATGGTTAGAAATATTTTGTAATTTTTCTGCTTTAATCATATGTATCTGAAACTACCTAAAGAGACTGAACCTTCGATTTACAAGAAATAACTTCTTAGCTGTTTTCCTTCATGCAAATCTTTTAGGTCTATTTTACACTGAAAATTATTTTTTTGTCATCCAGAGGTATTTGCATTTGCCATTCTCTGATACATTTGTTTCCCAGTGGAAAAAAATTAAGTAATATATAATGAACATAATTAGTATGTACAAAAAACACTTCCTTAGCATTGTAACGGCAGTTAAAACAATGTGTGTACGTGATTGTTTTGAACTGACGGGGTTCCTGTTGAAATAGCATGGGGAGCCCTCACCGTGCTCCGCCTCGCCGGCGGTGGTGACCAGGCTGTAGACCGCGACGCTGCGCGGGTGAAGCACACACAACTGCTGCTGGTGCGACCCCCTGCAACACACCATCCCAGCCAATCACAACCCACGCATGTACGTGTTATTCTTTGCCACAATTTTCCAAAGCTATCTGAGGAGGCCGATTCCGCTTCCAAAAATTCCTAATTAGAATGGGGGCATGGCAGAGGAGTGGACAGATCACTTGCCTTCCATTAAGGAAGATCCAAGTTCGATTCCCAATGGAGAAGAACCTGAATTTTTCGCAGTTGGGAAAAATAGCAGACACAGTTAGGCTTCTGTGAAAACTGTTTTGACGTGACGTCTAATAAATCGATGAACGCCGGCTGCACGCACGAAAAAGTGTTCCGTTATGCACATTGTTCCGTTACGCTGTGTCCCGTTATGCTCATTGTTCCGTTACGCTGTGTCCCATTACGCTCATTGTACGCTTGCGCCGCACCGACAGAAGTGAAAACTTAAAACTAGGGATGGGCCGGTCGAATCCTTGAATCCCACCGAATCTCTAGTAGGTATTCGAAAGATTCAAAATTCGAGGGAAAAGATTCGAGATTCGAGGAAAAATATTGATGTAAATGTAGTAGTACTTTAAAAACTTAAATGCTTACAATTTACTTGGCCTGTTTATGTTATCCTTGGAACACATCCTATTGAGGTACAGTAGAACCTCGTTAATATGTGATGGTCAGGACCGAGATAATCACGGATTACCGAATTTCACGGACTAGCGATTGAAAGCCCGGAAGGTCTTGTCAAGCTTCTCAGACACCGGCGTGCAGCTGGGCTAAGGCCAAGGTCATGTGACGTAACATCTCCCGAGGCTTACTGCGCCTTGGCAGCAGATGGATAAAAAATTGTAAACTCCCCATGTTAATTGGGACCCGCCAATGCCCGGATAATTGAAATCCTGTAAAAAATAAAAATAAACCCGGAATATCCTTCACGGTAAGGGCCGGCCGTCTTCGAATTAGAGTCTCGGCTTAAAAAAATACAGCACTGCCTAGCCATTAGTTCACGGTCATTTACAACAGCCGAAGAGAGAAAGATAAGATTGAGCTGACCTTGCACCCCCCCCCCCCCCCCCCCCCTTTTTCGTAAAGCCGAATGCCAGCCAGACACGTCACTCGCCAGGCGCCTGCCGTGCGTTGGCGGGTGGAAACAAACAAAGGGAGACGGGAAGCAGAAGTCAGGACATCCCCCTCAAGTTTAAAGAGTGACAAATGTGACAGCTGAAAGGGGAGCGACACAAAGGGTCGGTACAAACAACGTTGCAGAGTTTGGCGGCCCACGCAATGGCTTGTAGTTTTTGCCGGCCGCCGGCACGCGTGGCGTTAATTTTAAGTGCTGACAATTTTTACTTCTCTTTTTTTCCTTCTCTTTTAAATCGTCCCGGATTATCCGATTCCCGAATTAGCGCATCATGGATTAATGAGGTTCTACTGTATTGTACTTTTAATTCGTTATTATATAAAAAAATTATGAAGCATGTAGGTAGGTACTGATTTGGGAAACTTACTTTATATTCATGAACATGGATGCATTGTCGCTACATTGGCATTAAATAAGGCATAAATCACATATGTATTCTCAGAATATGCTAAAAAATAAAATAAAGCACATTTAGGATCTAGACTAGTAATATGAATCTTGTTTTTTTTTAAATAACTTTACCGAAAAAACCGGTAATTAGTAATACAACAATAATGCCGACTTTCATCACAAGTTACGGTCGCACATGTAGTAATAACTAGTGATGCACCGATAAGGCTTTACCGATTACCGAAACGATACAGATAACCAACATAAACATCGGCCGATACCGATACAAACCGATTACCGATTATTTTATCACATTTTCATTTTCCAACAGCTAAATTAAACAAATAATAATATATCAAGCAATACTAAGAATTAAAATATCTTCACAGGCGGCATTGTTTAAAACAGTCTCGTTTTAAGAAATACGCATTCGCAATAATAAACATTTACGTTTAAAAACACAACACCTTCGGAATACTTCCATAGATTATATGATTTTGAAAAGGCGTTTGATAAGGTCCCCCATAGGAGGTTAATGGAAAAGGTTGAGTTGCTGGTGAGGGATGGAAGGGTGGTAAACTGGGTGGGTGATTTCCTGAGGAATAGAAGACAAAGAGTGAGAGTGGGTGAGGAAAGCTCCGAGGAGGGGGAAGTGACGTCGGGGGTGCCACAGGGGAGTGTGCTGGGGCCTCTGTTGTTCACAATTATGATAAACGATCTGGGGGAGGGCATGAAAGCCAGATGGAGGCTATTTGCAGATGACTGTGTAGTGTATGAGGTTGTGGGGGAAGGGGGATGTTTAGCAGAGGACTTGATAAGGTTGGAGCAATGGACGGAGAAAAATGGAATGTCCTTGAATGTTGGTAAGACAAAAGTTGTCAGATTTACAAAGAGGAGGAAAGTCACACGAAATGTATATTACTGGAAGGGGCAGGAGATAAGAGAGGCAGCAGGATATAAGTACCTGGGGGTGACACTGAAAAATGACCTAGGATGGGCGGAGCACATAGAGGGGGTGGTCAGGAGGGGAAGGCGGGCGCTGGGGTTGCTTGGTAGGACCCTGCAGGGAGCTGGGAGGAGGACAAAGGAGAAGGCATACTCCACATTGGTCAGGCCAATGTTGGAGTATGCGGCGGCGGTCTGGGACCCCTACCTGGTGACTGAGGTGAAGGAGCTGGAAGGGGTGCAGCGCAGAGCGGCTAGGTGGGTGATGGGAATGTGGAGAAGGAGGGAGGGGCAGGATGGGAAACTGCATAGCCCAACGGAAATGATTAAGGAGTTGGGGTGGGAAACGTTACAGAGGAGAAGAAGAGTGGAAAGGTTGGTCAGGATGTTCAAGGTGCTGAAGGGGGAAGGGGGATGGGGGCAATTGGGAAGCAAAGTGCATAGAGGGGAGTACAGAGGACGAAGAGACCACAGATGTAAGCTCCAGAGGGTGTGGAGGCGGACAGAGAGAGGGCGGAACACCTTCCTGGTGAGGACGGGGAGGGAGTGGAATGGGCTGGGGGAGGAAATGGTGGAGGTCAGGGATGGGAGGGAGCTGAGGAGAAAGCTGATGGAGGGGGGGGGGGGGAGAGAGGGGAGTGAGTGGGAGTTCTTGCCACCGGGTGAAAGCCCAATTGCAGGTTAATAAGTAATAATAATAATGTCAACAAAGACGCCAATAACAGGAAAGTTAGCCAACACTGAAGTTCGCAAACATTTGGTGCTAAAGCAACCGCTCTCTCCTTTCGGTCGTTTTCATTATTTCTCACTATGATTGCTAGTGCTGCTAAACCTGATCGTAATCGTAACCACTTTAATGCTGTCTTATTCTAAAGTTGGCAGTACAACTTTGATATGTATGCAGGTATCTATGGTTCTTAGTTGCGTGTTTACAAAATAAATAGCGGCGGGAATGAATACTAAATTAAAATAGTGAGTGTGCGCCTAATTTTTTTAATTTAAAATCTGGCGTAAGATATGCGGCGAACTATGTCTAAGAAATCTGACGAGAAAATAAAGGATGCGTAAAATACAACTTACATCGGTATCGGTATTTAAATAATCGGTGATAACGATTAATCGGTAAAATGTAATTATCGGCGATTATCGTTAATCGGTATCGGAATCGGTGCATCACTAGTAATAACAATGAAATAATGAATGACAAAAATTAATTCATTATACAATTATTATTTTAATCGCAATTCAATTTTAAATATTCTGATACACGTTCTATTTAGGAATTTTTTAAGGACCAAGTTTGGTTTGTGTAGACTACCAACATTATAATATGTATTATCTGGGAATTCCATTATGTCCAACCAATGAATTTGTTAGCCAATCATTTTGAGCAACATAAAAAAAACTAATATTAATATAAAGAATTTGAATGGGTAAACTAGAGAAAACACTCCGTCACTTTTAACTTTGGGCATATTAATCACTATGCTTTAGTGAAGCTTAATTTTAAAAGACGCACGACAATATTTCTTATGGCCTAAAACCATTGAAGCCAAGATGGCACCTTTCAGTTTCCATTAAATATTTCAGGAAAGCGTTTACCTTCCTTTGGGACTTTAAACAAATGTCAAGTTGGTAACTACAAAATATTGTTCCGTCGGATGTTGAATTTCGTTTTCCGATTTCCGTGGATACATGAATCACTGTACTCACAGATAATGCCTGAATGCCTTAAATCCACCAAGTCGGATTCTACAGCAATTGATGAAGTGACCAGATTCTTACGTGATCCTACAGTTAACCCAGAAATAAACATCCTCGAATACTGGAAAACTCAGTCTGCGTGTTCACCCAGGCTACAAAAACTGTCCAAAAAATATTTGTGTTCACCACCTGCGACAGGGTTCTCTGAACGTTTGTTCAGAACTGCAGGAAACATAGTGACCAAAAACGGAATTGTCTTGATCCAGACCGTGTCAAAATCCTTGTTTTTTTAAATAAAAATTTAAAGGGTTAAATAATTCTGCATAATGTTTAATTTTTTCTCTTAACTTATAAATTATTTTGTAATTAACCCTTGAGAACTGGATTCGGATTCGAGAGGTGGATTTGAGGTACTGTTTGGGATTCTGATTCGAGATTCGGATTCGAGAAAAATGGGATTCGAACCATCACTACTTAAAACTTTGTTTATAAATGTGTAATATGAAATAATTTCTACATCAAATGTACGTAAGAAAATGAATCTGATTTCTAGTATAATTTCAAGTATTTATTCTTTTATTATTAAAAAAAGTAGCTTCTACGGCGAGTGCAGTAATAATAGGTTATGTTACAATTGACTAAAAAATTATGGTGATTCATATAATTGATGATAGATATTTGATTACAGTTTATTTATATGAAAACTTGTTCATAATTATATTTAAATTTATAGCTAAAAGCCAGTTTTTAAAATTAATTACAAGTCATCTACACGTGAACTGTTTCGTCAACTGTTTATAAAGTGAAGTGAAAAGTTAAAGTGGTTTTCGTTGCTTATTACAACAACAATTTCGGCAATAAAAGTTAATTATTCTTGCATTTTAAAAATCTGATTACTAGTATAATTTCAAGCATTTATTCTTTTATTATTAAAATTAAAATGATTCAATTTTATTCATAAAAGTATGCAATCATTTCATCAATGTTTTGTTATCACGTCACGTTAAACTATTGTCCGTAAACAGACTTTACAGACCACCAATTTTCGTTTTTTTTTTTATGTAAATCAAATTTTGAATTGATTATCAAATTATTTATGAATATCACATATTTTTAAAATCTAATTTTAACATACAGTAAAACTTTTTTTCACACTTCACACTTTTAATTTTAAAAATTGTTTTGTTGATCTGATCATATAAATAAAAATATAGTATTATTAGAAATTTAATATCATTATTACAGATTATTTGTTATATGTAAGTTGCAGAAAACAAATATAAAATTTTCAGTAGATAATTTTATTTATTTTTAGTTTTATTATTTTCAATATGCCTATAAACAGTTAAGGATAGTTAACTTTAGAGATAGGCTCAATGAAAAAACAGACCAACAATAGACAAAACAAGGTAGGCACTGCCTACAAGGCAGACACCTAAAACTAACAATACAAAAAAGAAAAAAGATGTCATAACTAAGTCAAAGACAAAATAACACACACTCAAGTAATGTGTATTATTACAGTAATGAAAATGGAGAACATTAATACCTATACCACATAATTTACCAAACTATTGAAAAGCCAGAGAATAAGAACTGTTGGTGTTATTTATACACATTTGGCTAATTTTTTGAAGTTGGTTATTAATCTACATAAAATGTCCTTTTTATTGTTTATTGCAGATAATAGAGACTGTAATCATATATTAAATTGTGGTACTCTTATACCAGTACAGTAGAACCCTGTTATAATGTTCCTGCATATAATGTTTTCCTGCTTATAATGTCATATTTTTAAAGTCCCAATATTTCCCCCATAAGGACAGTTTGTTAAAATTTTAGTCACCACTTCACATAAACATACATAAAGGAAACTTTTTATCATAAGTGTTGGAATAATTTGGTTTTAAAACATTTTTTCCCCATTTATTGAATGTGAGAAAGAAAACATTTTAAGCAGGAAATTATACTATTTATGAACGTTATATGCAGGAAATAAATACACGTACATAGTCCTACGATATTTAAGTTGCCAACCATTGAGCGGAGCATAGCTAAAAGTGTTTTCTATTGCTTACAAATAATTTTTTTTTTTTCATTCATACGTAGGAATCCCAAAATTAAACATTTTCAGGTGGCGAAGGAGTAGACGTTCTCACTCTTAATGTGGTCATCATGAATCGTGAGACAATTTTACAAAAAATGTGGCAGTGTATCTTTAAAGACAAACAAAATTTAACCAGGGAACAAGACGAAGTTGAAAAATTGTTGGCTTGTTTCAGAAAATTCATGTATCAAGTATACTATCTTTGGTTTTAACATTAAAGTTGTTTACATAGTTTGGTGAGTCCATTGGTACAAAGCTCGAACATTTTTAAGTGCTAAATTGAGATTTCCTGCTTATAATGTTTTTTTCTTGTGCTCCCTTGAAAAACATTATAACAGGGTTCTACTGTATTGTAATGAAGGTATATACATTTTAGTTTGGAATTTTAACAGCTGCTAACATAAAGTGAATCCAAGTACACTCTGCGTTCAGACAGAAAACATTAGGATGAGGACAATTTTTATAACTTACAATTTTGAGTAATTTGTTTTGAATATTTTCAATTTTGTCACAGACAGATTTATTAATATAATTCGAAATCACAGAACCATATTCTAACTTTGATCTTACTAAACCTATATAAAGTGTAAGAATGGTATCAATTTAAGTGCATATAAAGTACGGTAATGTACTTAATTAAAGCTAGGGTTCTACGGGAACTGGAAACTAAAGAGTTGACATGTTACTAGTAGTATAATTTTGAATCTAATATGATGCCAAAATCTTTGATAAAATTTCAGTGTTGTCTATCAAATAATCATACCTAACAGAATATAGTGCCCTTGTAAAAGAAATGACTTAAGTTTTTCCTTTGTTAAGCTCCACAAGATTTATTTTAGACCCTTTAATAATTTAAAAAATTTCTTCTTGAAATAGGAGACAATCATGTATGGAAGTAATATTTCTAAATATTTTCAAGTCATCTGTAAATAAAAGGTCAGTAGAATGATGTAGAACCTAGGTAATATAATTAAAAATACCATAAAGTAGAGGTGATGGCGTACCTTCTTACGGAACTCCAGAATCGGTGTATTGATTACAAGTTATTTTTTATTTTCATTTTATTTTTATTTTATTTAAATTTGTTTATGGATACAATTTATGTATTTATCACATATGCCTACATTTGATAGCTTTTCCAATAATATAGAGTGATTTAGTGTCAAAACTTTAGCTAAATCAAAATAGCAAGCATCCACCTGACCACTGTTCATTACTTCATTACAAATTGGATTTAAAAAGGTGAGTAGATTTGTTATAAAGGTCATTACAATTTTGTATCCCATTTTTTGTGAAAATTTAATTATTGTTTTTTTTTATGTTTTTTTAAAACCATTTTAAAGATATAGGGCTATTATAGTTTTTCAATGTTTGATATGCTGCAATTTTTGTGGATAGGGATGAATTAAGGTATTTTCCATTTTGTTGTGAAAACATGGCAGTTAATATTAAATATATGTTTTGCAACAAGGGCACCAATAACCGAGAGCAGACTTTCAAAATAAAATGTGGTATATCATCTGGTCCAGTTGACATGCTAGATTTTATGGATTTAATATCACAAAGTATCAAACTCTCAGAGATGGATGGAAAACAGATTGAATTAGAGCTGGTACTTTATATCTGAGATTGGTGAAGGTTTGATAAGACATAAACACTTGCAAAATATTGAGCAAAAGAATTAGATATTACATTAATATATACCTATTGTTAATAACCATTTTTCATGAATTTTACATGTAGAATTTTTTAGGATTTTTCTTGATGATGATGTTTACCTTTCAAGTCCGGTTTAGTTTATCTTGTTTGATAAGTTTTTTTAACTGATTTATGGGAATGGGAATAATATGTGTAGTACTGAGGTTTGTTATTTCTTTCAAAGAGCTTAAGAAAATGTTTTTAGATTTCAAACCTTTTATTAGTTCCTTGGAAAACCAATGGGGATATTTAGAGGATGGTTATGAATATTTTGGAATAAAAGCATATATTTATCACATAAGAAATTTGTTAATTTATCAACAAAGGTGTTAACTTCAGAAGTCATAAAAAAGTCGGTACAGTCCTGATCCCTAATGTCGTTGCATGTACGCACATAATCACAATTTTTGTAATTTCGATAGGTGGAGATAATGCTGTTCATTAACTGAGTATCCATAGTAATTGTAATATCTAGGGCAGGATGTGGTGTCTTCTTTTACAGTTGCTTCAACTGATTTCATCGCTTCACAATATGGTAGATTCGTAAAGCAAAGATCTAACATTTTTTAAGAACTGAATATCATTACACTGGCCAACTAGCAGAAAATTTTAAGCAGGGATTGTGCCTTATGAATATGACATATGATGAATGTGATATATTAAAAGTTTAGAAGTATGTTTATTAGTCCAATCAACACCATTCACACTGAACCAAGTATTAACAAATCATCTTGTTAGTCAGTGAGGTTATCATCTAATGCTTCAAGATATGTTGTATAGGTATTTGGTGTTACCAACTATTAGATATTCGGCAAAGTTTTTAGTTTTGATTCCGACATCAATTCCAGGATATTTGCAGAATATTTGTATTTGATGGACTGATGGAAATTTTTGTTTATAAAGTGCAATCAAAGCACCACCTTCTCCTTCCAACTTTGTGAGTGTAAAGTTTATTTTAAATCTAAGCATGATGTGAAATAGTGAGAATTTATGTTTCAGTAAAACAAATAATTCAGTGGTGACTAAAATTTCAAAAAATCCTGTGGATTTATTTTTCAAGCCTCTAACATTTTAATAACATATTTCCCACACAAAGTGTTTAGGGATGCATGTTCATCTTGTGGGACTCCTCTGCACACCTTGTTATTTAATGTTACAGTGGTGTTATCAACAGAGGGCTTAAGGCTAAAATGATGCTGGTGCTTTCATTAGTATCAATAACTAAGTTATAGAAGGTCATTTTATCTGGATGTAATTTTCCATAAAAAGGGCTAATTAAACAATTGCTATATCAGGCCAGAAGACAGTGTTGTTTTTTCTGTTGAAATCTACTAATACTGAAATGTGAAAAGATGCATACATATTGTATTTGGTATGTAAATTTGCCACCTTAACTTGAGAAAGGTTCAGTTAATTTGTGATGGAAGTGTAACAAATAGGGCTTTTGTTTTTTTTGATTACAAGTCTGGTGACTATTTTTTTATGTATAAATATTTCAGATACCTCCTTGCATCAAGGTTTTCTTATGTTCGTTAATGCTTGTTGGATGAACCTGGTTGACATTGGCTTATGTGCGTGTTGCACCCCCGTGAAAACTTGCTCGTTGAAAAAACCTAATTGAGTTGACTTCTGTAGACGTAGCGTTATTCCCGCTGCATCGCAAGTGGGTCACTGGGCGACCTGTCGGCTTAAATCAGCTATTTTGTTGCTTGAAGATTGTATAAGAACCTGACTGTACGGTTTATCATAATATTCAGATTAATTTTTCATGGACAGATTTTGTTTGATTAAGTTTAATTCTCTCTTCATCTCTGAAGTTTCAGATACGTATATAATCTATTAACATCATTTGATTTTCGCTTTTTATTTAGTCCAGTTTTGTGCTTAATGTTTATACAATTTTAAATAGATCATCCACCTTACATACTGATATTCATTATCACTTCCTGTGGTTTTTTGTTTCTGCCTTCATATGTTACAATTTTTCAATTACATTTCTTGTGAATAAGTCTTACTTGGAGCATCTATTGATAATGAATGATTAAAAAACTTTTCAATTTGAAATGTAGAAGCGAATATCAAACTATTCACAAATATTAAATAAGAAATTATTTACGAATATTGAATGTTTTTTTTAATAATCACAAATCCCCATTTGCAGTGAGTCCCTGGGTTTCATCAGGGTACCTTCGTTTCCCCCTGAAATAATTCTGGGAATGCTTCGTTCTAACCTCGTCATGCCTCAACATCTCTAATTTAATAAGGAGAGGGGCTGAGCACTCACGAGACCAATCGGCCGGCGGCCACCTGCAGCACGGGGGCGGGCAGCTGTCGCTCCAGCAGCATGTCCGCAGGCCTGTAGCCTCCCTCCCGGCCTCCGGCCGCACACGGCTCGTACGCACGCACGCAGCCCCCGTGGCTGCCCACCACCACCACCGCCCCTGCAGCATCGCCCCGGTCGCACACGGCCAGCGAGCCCTGGTCGAAACACTCGTCACCCGCGCCACACTGCGTCGCCCACAGCTCTCGTGCTCGGAACAGCGACATGTCTCCGCCGGCACGCCACTGGGAAGAAAAATTATGTCGAAAACTCTCAAAAGTCCCTGAAGACACAATTTACAAGAAGGAGAATAAACAAATCTCAAATGCCAATCTTACAACTAATAATGCATTTATCATATCTATGCTATCATCACTGCTGTTAAACGTAATGATCAAACAGTTGAGAGTGGTTTGCATGTCATAATAGTTTCTAGTGCTTGTGCAAATATTTTCAAATATAGTTCAATATTGTTGAATATTGCTGAAGAGTATCAAAAGTAAAATAAACATGTATTTTATGTCATGTGTAGGTGTGCCCACCATGTAAAATAATTTTGAAATAAATAAGAAAAAGTCAAAATGGGAAAATATGTTTTTGGGCTAGCTAAAAATATCAGCAGAATCAAAACCCAAATATTTTATAGTTTATTTACAGAAAAGCACTTAAACACTACAAGCACTTAATAAATACATATAGTAATTAACATGGTTAGCCCACTAAGTCTTTGCTTATTTAATGTATACATTTTTTTTCCTTTAATATTTGTATATCATTGGGTAAGAATCACAACTTCATAACTAGAAATCTGCTGTTTCAAATTAAAAAAAAATACATATTTTTTATGTTGTTGAGAGAATGCAACGACTTGTGGGATTTTCTTTCACAACTATTCTTTAATTTTAAGTTGTCATGTTGAAAACCTAGTTTATTGGAATTTTGATGCATTTTACCATATTACACCCATTTTGTTGTTACCTATTTGAATTACTAACTCACAACATATATTAATGTTTGACACATGAGTCAGAGTTTGACATTTGCTAAAAAGATTCAAATACATGCAGTATATCTAAAAGTAGTGTTTTTGTATAGAACTTATTATATCTATTGTGTCCACATGTAAAAAAACAGTAAATTTTATCGTGTTCTCCCTACGGTAAACAGCAACAAACCGGATAGTATTAATTTCTCCCTCTTTTACTTAAAGGAAGACAACTTAAATGACATGATTAAACATTTAAAAAAATAAGAATAACTAGGTCAACCAATGCACAACACAAAGCAAAGAAAATAGAGAGTCGCAACTCAAGCCCGCCGCACACTAAGAGATGCAAATATCGGAAGAAAATATCGAATAATAATATATCGATTACTTATAAACTGTTCAAATATTCAACATGAATATTTTAGGAAAATAATCGATATTACGATATATTGAAATTAATATTTTACGATATTTTTTCTTCTTCTGCAAAAATAAATGCACAAATATTACAGTAATCCTCAGTTTTAGGCCGGTATTCCACTGTAAAATATTTTATAACACATATTTATAAAATATATTTTTCATATTTTAATAAAATATATTAATAGTGATTATTTTATAAACGTTTTAGGCTTTAAGTACACAATGTAAAATATTTATGTCAAAGAAGTATTCCGTTTATCAGAATTTCATAACATTTCATTGTAGTGTAAAGAGTATTAAGTGTTCATTAAACAGTTACACTTTTTAACCACATTTAATTGAATTTTTTTTACGTTTAGGATAGTATAACCAGGGCCCTATTGCATAAATGAACTAATAGTATTAGTAAAAAAAAAGTACAAACTACAAGATGACAAACTAAAAGTGCTAATATTCTGTGTCACATAATCTTACTAATAATATTATAGAAAAATAGTGAAGTCGACCCAAGTGTCTCCCCGGCTCCTTCAAGCCGTTATGCCTTGTCAGTGCCCTCTCTTGCATTACTGGTGCAGTACAGTGCAGTGTGGTGTAGTGTTTAGATCAGTGACGCACCCGCATGCGACCTATGTCTGATTAAGGACCGCTCACGGACGGCCACGTATTTGTGTTATGTTATGTATTTTATTTTGTAATTCATAATTGTATTTGTATTTGTATTTTTATAATTAATCGTATAATGTTGTTTCAGTGCTTGTGTTTAGTTTGTAGATCCACCGCCTGGCCTGCCGCGAGCTTGTGATCTCCCGCGCCGGCCTTCTTCCCCCCCCCCCCCCCCCCCAAACGCGCATAGCGGCACGCGCGGGCGGGCGGAGAGCTCTGAGTCGCCGACCAGCTGACGCGCGGAGCAGACCTGCGTCGCTCCGCTCCGCGAGAAATCACTCGTCACGAACACGTCACGTATGGTCGAGCATCGTGATCAGCTTATCATATCGCAGGGCTGTCATCAGCTGCTCTACAGCACCGTGTTCCATTTATTATTGTAATTAGGGAGTCCGGGTCGTGCAGTGGAAGAAACGTCCGTCTCACGACGTGGTCGGCTAGGCTGCGATAGGATTTCCATTAATAAATCTCGTCTACGGAACTGGGCAAGACGTCTTTTTCCTACTGCCATCGTCAACATCTCCAACTTTCCCTGAACTCCTTTCCCTGTCCCACAAATTCCGGTCCCGGCCACGTTAGGCCTGAACTCGCCACTCTCAGGCTAGAGCTACTCGGGCAAAAACGACTTCCACAGGGCGAGCATCGTCGGGGACCGAGGGACTTAGGGCCGAAGAGACGACAATAGTACAAAATACAAGCAGACAAATTACAAGTACTAATAATTTGAGTTGCATAATGTTGGTAGATGCACTAATAATATCAGCACTTGTAATATTATAAAAATAGCAAACCTACAAGTCAGCTGATCCACTTTTGTAAAGTGGTCAACTTTTGAGGTTATGTGAAGTTAACTTATTTATCATTGACAAAGAGGTAGGAAGTTGGTGTTTATTGTGTGGTTGGTTATTGTAACAATGGCACCTCAAAAGGCAGAAAAATGTGAGGAGCAAAGAAAATTAAAATTGTGTGTATTACAAAAAAATGAAGACAAATAAACAAACTCTTTTTGGTCAATTTTCGTCAATGCTTACAAAAGAATCAAAGGTTAAGGCATGGCAAGAAATTGGGGCGTATGTAAAGTCGATTGGAGTAATTCCAGATGTAAAACATTTGACTTATATTCGTGATGTCTGGTGGCCGCTTAGAAAAGAGGGTGGCCGAATGTCAGGAAACTCAGTGGTAAGTAGTTTAATAATAATTTATTTTCAATAATTATGTAGTTAGGTACTGTACCTCTTTGCCCAAACAAAGGATGTAAGTTATATGTTTCTTGAAAGAAATATGTATAACTGTGGTATTAAACCATGTATTGTAACGTAACATTGCCCAAACTTGAAAGAACATTACTAAAGTTCTTAATTCTGAAATATTATAAACTTTACTACAAGTTACATAATTGACGATTTTTATGTTTAGGAGAAGCGCGACAATGCCAGGACAACAGGAACTGGAGGTGGTCCACTTTCTAAAGTAACTGAAATTGATTTAATGGTTTACAACATTTTGGGAAAGGATTCTCCAACACTCGAAGGTATTGGCGTACCCGAGAGTATGAATACGGCCGGCGAGGAAATATATTTCTGTGAGAAAGTAGGACAGGAAATACTGCAAGTTGCACAAGTGATAGTTTCGGAATGTAATGCAATTGAGGATAACTTGTTAGCTGAGATTTCTACACCTTCACACGAAAAATATCAAGGTAACTAACCACAGTGTTAATAGGAATAAGTACCTTATTTTGTTTGTTATTAGTATCGATTTAAATATGAATGTTTTTTTAAAAAATAACATTAAGAAAAATGTTATGCTATAAAAGTGTATTGACCAATAAAAATAATTTATTTATGTGTAGCACTGATTTTATTACTTTTTTTACAGGTAAAGAGAAGCAGTCCTCCTTAAAAACACAAACTTTAGAGTCCTGCAGAAGGTAGGTATCTCAAGAGACGGAAACCAAGAACACATATATGTTGAAACGGAAGTTAGAGCTGACAGTTAAAGTGTTGGAGAAGGAAATTCATCTCAAATCGCTATGCAGATCGCAAATATAGAAAGGGATAACTATCTGAAAGACTTAAAAATACTGCACTATGAAGTAGAACATGGATTGCCTAAGTAAAAATATACTGAACATTTACTCACTATTTCTCAGGGGCAAAGGTTTGTAGTTATTGACGATTCTTCTGTGAATGACAATCTTGCAAATTATAATGGAGATAATAGTGTAGTGTTTCTGCAGTGATATGAGAATTATGAACTCATGAACCGTGTGGTTTGCAACTTTATTTAAGTAATGGACATGTTAAATTAATCATATTTTACCACTGAAATGAATCACTGTAAAGCAATTGCATAGTTACAAGGTTGCAGGTTACTGTCAATTATATAAAAATTGTGAAATAACAAATTATAGTTCACTGTGTTCACCTATTATTTACTTCTTTATACACTCAAGGTATCAAGCAAACTCTGGTTCACATCATCGATTGAATGATTTCTTGTTGTCGTGCTCTAGCATCTACTGCAATTTCCTCATAGTAGTCATCATTATTTACATTAATTTCATTCCAGATGAAATTTTCCTGAAACACAAATTGCTCATCCCTTCGTGCTATGTTACACAATGTAGCACAGTATTTCACAATGTTGGCTGCGAATCGGGGTTCAACCCGCAGATGGTTCAAACATGGAAATTTCTCCTTAACAATTCCTAGTGCTCGTTACACAATTTGTCGTGTTGCTTTCAGCCATCTGTTGTATCTCTGTTCACCGTCATTGTTGGGATCATTATGTAAAGGTGTCATGAGCCATCTTTTAAGAGGATATCCTGAGTCTCCTAGAAGAATACCATTTGGGAATATGTTTCCCTCTTCCATTCTGCGATACAAGGTGCCCATTCGAAGTACCTACTCTTGCATCATGAACACTACCTGGCCAGTTGGCACTCACATAGAAAAATCGACCATTTGCTCCACAGACAAACATACAATTTATTGAATGTTTCCCTTTCCTATCTACAAATGCTTCTTCATTGATTTCAGATGCATCAATGGGTATCAGTGAGCCATCGATAATACCCACGACACTTGGAAAATGAGCGACCCTGAAAAAACTGTCAACTTCATTGCCAATATGTTGAGGCCACGAAACAATTTGCTGGAAAAGTATTAGGTTAATCGCACCAATAACTCTATGAATGGTCCGCCCAACTGTTGTCTTGCATATGCCATGACTGGATCCTGTTGAATGATATTGACTACCAGTACCTAGCCAGTGTAAAGTTACACAAAACTGCTGCTTGGGTGTTAAAGCACCACCTCGGTTGTGCAGCTGAATTGCATTACCTATAGCCTGTAGTACTTCCTCTGCCTTTGCACGAGACATGCGACATTGTTCATAGAAATCTAATTCATGTTGTAAGTCAAAATTTATTCTTGGTCTATACACTTTGTCGACGTTAGGGCTGTTCCCGTGGTTTGGAGTCGCTGCCCAGCTGCTCCGGCAGAGAAGGTTCGTGGCACGTGGCAAGCGAACTACCCTAACTCGGGTGAAATAAAAGAGTTTATGACGTTAAGTTGTGTTTACTGCACACGTCACACACTGCACATGGGCTGTCACGGCCCCCCTCTGTGACAGTCCATCAGGGTGAGGCCTGGCTCCACGCACTTTGAGCGCGACATGACATTAGCAGTGACCTGACTGGCGGTGAAATGACAGTGACGCGACTGACAGTGGTGTGAATGATGGTGACATGACTGGCAGTGATGTGAATGACGATGACACGAAAGACTGTGACGTGACTGCCGACGCGAATGGTGGTGACGTGACTGACTGTGATGTGACTGACAAGGACACGAATGACTGTGATGTAACTGACGACGCGAATGAGGGTGACCTGGCCGATGAAGACGCGAATGACGGGGACGTGACAATGGTGACGCGACTGAAGGTGTCCGTTCTGCTCTCACTCACAACTCCGCGACCGCACTCTCTCATTCCACTCAGGCGACTGACTCGACCCGCGCTCCGTGACATCTCAGCGGCCTCCCCCCTTGCCGCGCGCACATGAATCCCCCCTTCCCATCGTGTGCGAGTGCGTGGAGCCCACATGGTCACAGGCGGGGAGACACGACTCAGTCGCCCGGGAAACACATCTACAGGTACACAAAACACAAATAGATATTTACACACCCACATAATTACATATACAAAACCCTTCTGAAAAGACACATCACTGTTATGGTGGCGCCTCTGCAGGACGTTCCCCTCTCGGCATAGGCGTGCCCAGACATTTCCATTAGGGGGGGCCCTGCTAAATTTTTAAATCAGAAGCTGAATTTAGAATGTTAAATAGCCTAAATACATTCACTCATTGCGTGTTTATATTTTTGTGCAGTATCGACGAGATATGAATGTTTACTAGTTAATATTTATATCCGTATAATTTTAGCAATCTTGAAAATATGTTTTTTTTTCCATAGACAATGTTTAAAGGGTACTTACACATTTTTCCCTCTCGAATTTTCCAATAGCTTGGTCCAGATCTACCTTGAAATTAACTTCTTTTTAGTGAATGCAAACACAGCAATTCAGACAACGGAAATTTAACAAACCTCTAAATTTTTTTTTTTGCTTGGCCATTTTAAGGGACCTCGTGTTTTAAATAAACTAAGGCGGCTGTATTTCCAGAACGATAAAATGTTTAGAAATATTGATAATTACCACACTGCAACACTGAAAAACAGTTTGAGTGTCACAGTGCCAGGAATATACGAATATTAACGAACGCATTAGAGAAAATGCCGATCTGAGTGATTACATTAGGGGGGGGGGGGGCCATGGCCCACCTGGCCCCCCCTGTAGGCACGCCTATGCCTCTCGGCCAAGGCCGTTTGCTACACTTTCGCGCACAGGCGCATTCGGCGCACACGCAAGCCTGAAGCAGCAACTGGCAATAATGATCTCAGCGAGCCGGAGGAGCACTTGGGACGACGTCAACGTTTTTTTCTTTTAGGTTGAATATTGTTCATTATTTCCTCATCATTGTCTGTGGAATACAGCACATTTAATAACATTTAACACAATTATTGAGGAAAGTGTTACTAATACTTTTAAAATACAGCCTCCCTCTATCCAGTAGAAAAAAATACAAGTTTATTCTAATATTACAATTTATCAGTGTTATTATGAAACGCTAACTAATATTATTTGCTAATAATATTAGCAAATCTTCTTGTAATATTAAACTTGTATGTTTTGACTTTTATATTTATTATGCAACATAATTATACAAATTACAAGTAGGTACTAATAACATTAGTAATTTTCCTTGTAATATTAGAAATGTAGGTTATAACTTGTAGAATTATTATGCTACCAAATTATACAACTTACTTGTTACATTACTAATACTATTAGCTTGTACTTTATTATGCAATAGGACCCAGGTTTAACTGTGTTTATAACATCTTGCTTTTTATTTCTATTTTTGTAGTCTTCGTACTTTGCATTGTGTAGCATTTCATGAAAAATTTGCACTAAGAAATAAACTTTGTCGTTGTGTCCACACTCCAAGTCTACTTATTTGTGGGCTGTGTGGCCATTTAGAAAATTCACAACCGTGACACGATCAGGCTGGGTTCACAATTGAAAAAATAACAGTAACAGTAACAGTATGTCGTGTACATAGGATATGAACGCCATGTTTCCTAAACTAACGATTCACAATAGCAGAAAGTTGGTCGTGTGCATGGAAGCGAGGTCGTGCGCATAGGAGTGAAATGAATATATTTTATTTCGGTCGCGTACGCATGGCACAACAGCCAATGGGAGAAGAGCAGGGTGCTTTTTTGGCGGGACTAGAAATATGTTTATATTTATTAACCATATTGTGGTAAGAAAATTTCGAGATAATAAAAGTATTAACGTTATTTTGAAAGTTAATAGGTATGTTTATTTACTAACACTGCTAACAGATGTCGCTTAGTTCGCGAAATTTCATTGGCTGAAATTAACAGTAAGAATTCAATTGTGAACCGATTTCGCAGTTCGCACAGGTCGTGTGCACAGGTCGTGTGCATGGCTTGCTATGCACTCGCTTAATTTTTTTAATTGTGAACCCAGCCTAATAAAAATATTCAATTCACTCCTATGCGCACGACCTCGCTCCCATGCACACGACCAACTTTCTGCTATTGTGAATCGTTAGGTTAGGAAACATGGCGTTAATATCCTATGCACACGACCTACTGTTACTGTTACTGTTACTGTTATTTTTTCAATTGTGAATCCAGCATAACAGTTAACTGGATAACTGCTTTTATAAAATGTAATGCCAACCCATTACTTTTTATAAAATAAATTTTATAAATGTAATTATTTACGAAAGATGGCATATAACACTATCAAAGAATGTTGGTCAAAGACGTTTTATAAAATACTTTACAGTGGAATACCGGCCTTAAAAATAATACATTCTTGATCTTGGATGACTAAAGTAAGTATCGATGTTTTACATAAAGGTGAAACCAAATTTTTGGACAGTAAAACTAACTTTGTCATTTTCAGTTGGTGCTATAATAAATGATTTTAGCATCATTTCTGATTGATGATATATTTTTTTAACAAAAATGCCTTTTTTTTTATAGCAGTTGAGTGAAGTACCCAAAGTATATACACGGTTACAAAACTCGTTTAGGTCACAACAGTCAGAAAAAATACATACTAGTACAGTTTTTTAGTTAAAAAAATATAAAGGTACGGTCCCTTCCGGCAGAAAGCATGAGATTTGGCATGCTGTAGCCTATATATATATATATATATATATATATATATATATATATATGCTATAATGTAGAATTTATAAACACGTCGGGAACATAATTTCCCCCCCCCCTTCCACCCTCTATTGGGTCCACAATCGTGATTTTTTTCCAATATTTAATGAAAATGGTTAAAGCTACAATAAAATTTTCCAGAACAAATATGTTCTACAATAAATTATCCAAAGAAAAGTTCTTGGATGTATGTTGATAGGATTTATGGTTTTCAAAATATGACTGCATTTGTTCCAATTTTTTTGCAACAATGCACACCATTTCCTTAATAAGACGAAAATATACGCAACTGTAGGTAAATGGCCACGCATGCAAAGAATATCATTATCTTTCGCGGAGCTACAGCAGCGGATGCGATGTTGGCGGAAGAATTGGGGGTGGAGGTTGTGAAGTGTTATCATGCGTGTTGGGGGGGGGGGGGGGGGGGGGAGGAATGGCGTGTGACGTACCAAACTATATATCACCTGTCAGCATAGGCAAGGGGATATGGATGATTTTTTTAAACACGAAAACCAACCATTTCCTCCATCCCTCTCGGAAACAGGACATATAAGAGCTGTGGCGAAATCTGAACTTATAAAATGTTTATAAGACAAAAATGAAGATGAAAAAGATGAAAATGAAAGTTGTATAAACGAGACATATAGCCAAGAACCCGTACACTGCACTGCATCATTTCTGGATGGGTCTGCTGTCGTTCAAATGATAAGGCCGGGCACAAACATTACATTTGAAGATTACCGCAAATCTTTTATTAGGTACGTTACGAACCAGAAGGGAAATCGAGTAGATGTAGTTTTTGATGCCTATCATGACGACAGTCTGAAGAATTTCACACGAGAGAAACGAGGAACAGGAGTTCGTCAAAGGGTCACATAAGCAGGTAAACTTCCAACAACCTGGCAAAAATTTCTTCGTTCATCGGAGAACAAAGTTGAACTATTTAACTTCTTAGCTGACGGACTCCAGCAGGTGCAACATGAGAAAATGATTGTTGCTACCAAAGGGGAGGAAGTTTTAAGTAATGGTGCCACAGATATGTCTTTCCTGAAGTCGATACATGAAGAAGCTGATTCCAGACTCTTCCTCCATGTCTTACATGCTGTGCAGCATGGTCACACTAGCATTATAATCATAACTGTGGATACAGATGTAGTCATTATTGCAGTTTCCCTATATGGTGTGCTTCAAAAAATGAAGTTAAAGGAACTTTGGACATCGTTCGGTGTTGGAAAAGCTTCCCGTGTTATTGCTGTCCACCAACTCGTGAATACACTTGGTCCAGACAGATGCAGTGGCATGTTGTTCTTCCATGCATTTACAGGCTGTGGTACTGTATCAGGATTCAGTGGAAAGGCAAAGAAGTCGTTCTGGAAAACATGGAATTCCTTCCCTGAAGTCTATAAAGTATTTCAGGAATTGTCACAGCCTGTAAATGCAATTGAACCCCATCAGTTGGATTTTTTGGCGAGATATGTTATCCTTACATGTGATAACAAAAGCGACGCAGAAGACATCGATCAAGCAAGAGAGTTCTTATTTATCAGGGGACGGGCTATGGATAGGCTGCCACCAACATTTGGTGCTCTTCTACAGCACACAAAACGAGCTTGTTTGCAAGCGGGACTGATCTGGGGACAGAGCTTGATAGCAAACCCTGAATATCCTAACTTCGAGGATTGGGGATGGAAGAAAGAAGACGGTGTTTGGACTCCATTATGGAGTACGAAAAAAGAAACCTCAGGATCTGTGAAAGCGTTGACGAAGTGTTCCTGTCGCAGCTGCATTACAGGTCGATGTCTATGTAAGAAGTCAGGGCTTCCCTGCACTGGCCTCTGTAAGTGCGGAGGAGATTCCTGCGATATGAATTAAAATAATTAATATTTTCTTTGGACTTGACTGGGAGTTTTAGTAAATTGATTGGATCAATTTGATCGTATTTTTAAAACCATACGTCCTATTAACATACATCCAAAGACTGTCTTGTAGATAATTTAGAGCAGAACATATTGATCTTTGACAGTTGTATCGTAGCTTTAACAATTTTAATTTAACATTTAAAACCCTTGTTTGAGGACACAGTGTGCAATTGGGGGGAAGGAGGAGGGATCAGTTCTCGACGTGTTTCTACTTCTACATTAAAGAACTTAAATATAAGCTACTATATTCTTTGCATGCGCGGTAATTTACTTCCAGTTGCGTATATTGTCGTCTTATTAAGGAAATGGTGTGCATTGTTGCAAAAAAAAATTGGAACAAATGCAGTCATATTTTAAAAACCATAAATCCTATCAACATACATCCAAGAACTTTTCTTTAGATAATTTAATGTAAAACATATTGGTTTTGGGAAATTTTATTGTAGCTTTAACCATTGTCATTAAATATTGAAAAAATCACGATTAGGGACCCATTAGAAGGGGGAAGGGGGAAGAATTCAGTTCCCGACGTGTTTCTACTTCTATATTAAAGAACATATATATAAGCTACATGCATGACAAGTTTCAAGCTTTCTGCCGGATGGGACCGTATTTCAAGTTAAAAATTTGGACTATACTGTGTTGTCTAGAAAAAAAATATCATTTACAATCAGTTCTGATTATTATTTTTTTTAAATAGTAATAACAATGCATCAAATTGCTATCCTAATGTTTGATGAATAATGGAAAATCACATAAATGGTGGACTGGCTGTTTTTGCTCTTCTATTATTTGATGTAACTGGTGCTTTTTTCTTCATTGAAATAGAGGTACACTAAAACATTAACTGACTGCAGAAAATAAAAATACTACTTGGCGAGAGTAAATTCAGGTAAAAGTAATTGTTACTGTATGTATCTATGTATGTTATATATATATATATTGGTAATCTAAGCAAGAATGAATGCCGAGAATAAAAAAGGACATAGCAGTTTGACTATAGGTACGAGTGTACAAATCTACTGAGGTTTTATACGAATACTCTAAGTACAATATCATTATTTTCATAGTACAATGTGAATAGAAACAGGAGGTAAAGGTCCATGTGGATCAGGTACTCCATAACAAATTGCAAAGAGTCCCTGGGCGGCACTCAATAGAGTGCTGGCTCGGGGGCTCAAGCAGACAAAAAAAAAAGTGAATAGTATACTCTACAAAATACACAAAACTGTCACATGAATTTAAAAACGAGGTCAGATAATTTTTTGGGGGGATGAACCTTCATTTTTACCCCAGAGAAATCTGGGGAAATACAGCAGGAATATAGATATGATGAATGAATTTCCGCTCTCCCTATCCTCATCAGTAGTATATAATATTTCCTCAGAGATCTGGCGCCGGCGCGTGGTGCTTGGTGCCGAGCCACATCTCTGACGTCACGTCCATCTCTGACGTCACGGCGGCCATCTTGGATGAGCGTAACGGGACACAGCGTAACGGGACAAGTAGGACATAGACCTTTGACCCTCAAAACTTGCCAAAATTGGGCAAAAATTGCCCAAAATTCCTCAAAAATCGCCAAAATGTACATTTTTAGGAAAAAAAATTCCGCCAAAAATTCTCAAAAAATTCCACAAATTAAAAATTTCTCTTTTCGAGGGAAAAATTTCCCGTTTAGTGTGTAATTTCCCGTTTTAGTCCATAAAAAATCCCAGCGGCTGAAAATTCCTAAAACTGGCTTAAGCATCCATGTCTACAGCCTCCGATAAGCCATTTCTAGGAATAAGGATACCATGACCACCATCTTGGATTATGTCGTCACCGTTGCAATTATCGTTACGGTCGTCATCTTTAACGTTATAATTTATTATCCGATTTTAATAAAAAAAATTAAAATTATAAAAAAAATTCGATTAATAAAATTTTAATGAAAACTATTTTAAAAACATACATTTACGACATGTAGCTCGGAGTCCTCGGTTCGAACCCGGTGCGGGCAAAAAAAATGGCGACTGATCCTTCCCCCCGTGGTGGCTGCTGACAGACTGACCCCCGACACTTATGTCAAAGTATATATCGTCACCTAGTATGACGTCATGTCCGCCATCTTGAAAATCCGTAATTCTTATGTTATAAAATCGGGAAAAATTTTAAAAATCATAAAAAAAATTAAATAATCGAATTAAATAATAAAAAATCTTAAAAACCACTGTTTCACTTATCGTTATGGTCGCCATCTTGGATTATATAAATGTTGCTTGTTTTATTACGCCCGTCATCTGGTTTGAGTACGATGTCATCGTTACACTTTACGTTACGACCACCATATTGGATCCTATTAATGTTGCAAATCGTGTTACGGTCGCCATCTGTCATGTCCGCCATCTTGAAAATCCGTAATTCTTATGTTAGAAAGTCGGGAAAATTTTTAAAAATCATAAAAAAATTAAATAATCGAATTAAATAATAAAAAATCTTAAAAACCACTGTTGCACTTATTGTTATGGTCGCCATATTGGATTATATAAATGTTGCTTGTTTTATTACGCCCGCCATCTGGTTTGAGTACGATGTCATCGTTACACTTTATGTTACGACCACCATATTGGATCCTATTAATGTTGCAAATCATGTTACGGTCGCCATCTTGAAAATACGTGAATTTAATGCTAGAAATTCGGGAAAAATTCTAAAATTCATAAAAAAAATTTATTCATTCAAGCAATTAGTGGTTCGAAACTTGGTTCGATCCCTGGTCGATACAAAAATAATTTTATGTAAAAATACCACAATAATGACAGGTTCGTAAATAAAACACCTCAAGTTCTTTCACAAACATAATATTTATTACACAATTTCTATCCTACTACAGGATCACTTGCGAAATTCATCAATCTTTTAAATATTTAGCCCTGCATAGGCGTGAAATGACCAATTCTTAGCTCCAATCGGTTTATACTAGACAGAGACTAACCAGAACCTTTACAGACATAGTCCTCCTCTTCTTGACAGATTTTCTGGATACCATTTTTAACAGTTTGCTTCACATCGTCAGAACTGTAAATAACTGCAGCCGATGTCTTGAATGCACACTTCTTCACTTTGTCATCGAACGGATATGGCTTTCCATATAAACAGTCCAACCACAAGTTATACTTCAAAGGTCCGTTTGTTGCTACGTCATCAGTAAGCTGATTATGTTCTGTCTGATATCGTCAAGAAAATTACAAATGTCCTTCGTCTCACTAAACGTTTTTAGATAATAGTAGTCTTTCAACGTTCCACGAAATGCAGACTGCGCCAAGTAGAAGCCATTATCGTTCACTTGCAATGCTCCGAACACAGTCTTAGGTTTAGTTCCATGTTCAGACGTCATAACAATCGGTTGCTGGGCATCTGTTTTTTTGGTTGTACGCTTTTTTGTCTCCAATCTAAAGCGAGGAGTCGAAATGTCGGCAGGTAGTTCAGGAGTAGGAGCACAGACTCCACCTTTACATTTTTTCGCATGATGTCGCAAACTGTCAATTCGAGTAAACCATTTAAGGCACTCATCACAGCTAAACTTCATGCGAGAAGGATTCTTCGTGCATTTGCTCCGCTCATGTATTCGTGCATCATGGGAAAATGCGAACGACGTATCACAGTAGCTGCAAGGATACCGTGGTGATGAAGACGAGCCTTTCAGACCTGATCCAGATACAGGCGTTGCAACAGTAGTACCATTTCCAGGCATACTCTTATGCACATCGATGCATCGTTTTTGCGCCGAAACCTTTACTTTCTGCCGCACAGCAGGACCTTTGCATGCCTTCATGTGCGTTTTCATATTATCTTTTCTGGCAAACTGCTTATGACATTTCTCACAAACAAACATTTTACGATATAGGTTCTTGGCACATTCGCTCCTCTCGTGTCGTCGAGCATTGCTGTTGTTTGAGAAAATCTTGTCGCAGTAACAGCACCGATGTTCGCTAGTTGTCAAATCGGCATCCATTGAAGTCTCCATCGAGGTCGTATCGTCGATCGTCGTGGTTTCCTGCACATCCAGCTCTGTAGTCATTAAGCTATCTTCTGCTGGTGGTATCGCATCTGTTGAAATCTCCTCCAATGTTGACGTCGTCGTCGTCGTTGTCAACGGGATCTGCTCCACCATTGTCGTCGCTGACGTCAAGGTTCCCGTAGACGATGGTACAACGTCCATCGAGTTCAACGTTAAAGTCGGTAAAGATGCCATCGAATTCGCAAGAACAGGTAATTACGCGACTTATGCACCAGATGAAATAATCTAGGTGATCCTTACACCGTCGACGACAGTAACAAACTGAGCGACCTGCTGTCTAGGACTCGCTTATATAAGTACATGCATCGGATGGAATAATACGCAAGTCAAATCAAGAACAATTTACTATAATACTAGAGTCAAAACAACATTTAAAATAGAAGCACCATCAAAAAAGGCACCACATTTTGGACGCACCGCCAACGAAAAGGCAGCACATTTGGAAGCACCGTCAACGAAAAGGCAGCACATTTGGAAGCACCGTCAACGAAAAGGCAGCACATTTGGAAGCACCGACAACGAAAAGGCAGCACATTTGGAAGCACCGACAACGAAAAGGCAGCACATTTGGAAGCACCGACAACGAAAAGGCAACACATTTCGCGCCTTCAGATCCAAAGCTCCAACACGCAATGTACGCAATGTTCGCGCAATACATGCAAATTACACGCAGGAAACGAAATGAAGAAATAGTACACACAGGAAACGGAACGTACACACAGGAAACGGAACGAACACATAATGTTCTCGCAATTGACGCACAGTACACGCAAAGTACACGCAACGTACGCAAAGTACATGCAATGTATGCAATGTACGCAATATACGCAATGTACACACAACGACTACGCTTCGTTCACACAGGACAGGCATTTAATGAGAACATAGCACGTTTGGACGGAAATTCTATAAAACGAAGGCTCATTTAACGAAAAGGAGGCACATTCTCTCTCGTTCATTCAACTCGGTAGGATGCGATCGGCAATGATAAGGTAGGATATAATGTCTCCAACAGTCTATGAATCCAACAGTTTTTATTTCCATTAGTCATTGGCTCAAACAGACATTGGCTCCATCAGTCATTGACTCCAACAGTCTTTTGGCTCCAAAAGTCATTGGCTCCAACAGCCATTGGCTCCAACGGTCTTTTGCTTCATCAGCACCAATGATATTTGGCTAGATTGCTGCGAGTCTAAGAGACTATGAGGCTACAATTCTACGAGTCTACGAAGCTCCAACTACTCCAGCAGCTTTATGTTGTAAGATTGCAAGACTACTTGTTTACATAGCTACAAGTCAACGTGGCTACTTGGCTACGTAGCTAAAAGTATACGAGGCTTCAAGACATCATGACTACGCGACTACGACCCATGAGGTTACGAGTATTCAAGTTTACGAGACTGCAAGGCTATAGAGCTACGAAGCTTCTAGAACATAAGTTTACGAGACTGCGGGGATACAGGACTACAAGTCTACACGAGTACTTGACTACGAAGCTACAAGTCTACATGGCTCCAATTGCGGCATCTGTCCTCGTCTGAATTTTCTCTTTGGCTCCAACTGCTTCAGCAGCATTATGCTATAATAGTACAAGGCTACTTCACTACAAGTCTACATGGCACCAATTGCGGCATCTGTCTTCGGCTGAATTTTCTCTTTGGCTCCAACTGCTACAGCAGCATTATGTTATAATATTACAAGGCTACTTGGTTACGAAGCTACACATCTACAAGGCTCCAATTATCGCATCTGTCTTCGTCGGCATTTTCTCTTTTGCTCCCACTGCTCCAACAGCATTATGTTATATGATTCCATGGCTACTTTGTTACGTATCTACAGGTCTACGAGGTTCCAATGCATCATGTTTACGAAGCTTCCAGAACACAACACAAGTTTACGAGACTGCGAGGCTACAGGACTACGAAGCTTCCAGGACACGAGGCTACATGGCTACGAGATTACATGACTCTAACTGATTACAATAGCACCATTCAGTGGTGAGAGTTAGGTTATCTAATGCAAAGCAAATTTATGCAAGTAGTTCTGGCTGTCATCAACAGATGTAGCCACGTGTTGCTTGCAGGTAAATATTAATTAGTTATTTTATGTGGGATGCGGGATGCTCACTAACGATCGCAAAGAAGGAGGGCTTCGCTAGACACCAAGGAGAAGGAAGTTCGTCTTACATGTTAATGCTTCGCTGATGTCTCATGACATATTATTTGACTGAGTAATGGTTGTTTATTTCTTTAATTCCTATACGAAACTCTGAATAATATTACCTGTCTTAGACATCAAGGACAATGCAGCTTGTCTTACATGTTAATGCTTCTCAGCTGTCTCAAAGCATATTATTTGTCTGAGTAAGGTTATTTTTCTAATCCACCTGATAAAAATATTGTGTCAATTTATTAGCAGAAATTCACTAATCAAATGTAACTCTGAATAAAATGACATGACTCATTAAGTAAATATCCTTCATGCAGAGATCGATTTCACACAAATAATCAGGAGCACCCGGAGAAAATCACTGTGACACCCGCCATCTTGTCATTTCGACGCCATCTTGGAAATCCGTAATTTTAATGCTAGAGATGCGGGTAAAATTCCAAAATTCATTAAATAAATTGGCAATAAATATACTGATTGATTCGATCGATTCATGTCCTTGGTTCGATCCCTGGATGATGCAAAACATTTAATTTTATATAAAAAAATAACAATGTCTATAAACCATGATCAACATTCGTAAAGAGACTTTAAATCCTCTACTACCATCATCCTATCAGACATCAAGACCGTCATCTTGGAAATTCGTAATAATTAACCTAGAAATTCAGGAAAAAGTTCAAAATTCATTTAATAAATTTGCAAACAATATACCGATTAATTAATTAGATCGACTAAGGTCCTTGGTACGAACCTGGAAGAAGCTAAAAATAATCTTAATTTTTTGGTAAAAATGCCTCAAAATATGACAGGTTCGAAAATAAAACACAAGTTCTTTTACAAACATAATATTGATTACATAATTTCTATTCTACTACAGGATCACTTGCAAAAGCCAGCAATCTTATAATCATTTAGCCCTGCATAGAAGCGAAATGACTAATTCTTAGCTCCAATCGGTTTATACTAGACAGAGACCAACCAGAACCGTTACTAACATAGTCCTCCTCTTCTTGACAGAGTTTCTGGGCACTATGTTTAACAGTTTGCTTCTCATCATCAGAACTGTAAATTGTAACAGCCGATGTCTTGAGAGAATTTCTTTTCTAGGTCCTCGGAATGGATACGATTTACCATATAAACAGTTCAGCCACAAGTTATAATTTAATTTCCGTACGTTGTTACATCATAAGTAAGCTGATTGATTATGTTCTACCTGATATCCTCAAGAAAAATAAAAATGTCTTTAGCTCCAAATGATAAATCGACTCCAAATGCTCCAACAGGTCCAAATGCTCCAAATGGCTCCAACAGCTCCAAATGCTCCAAATGGCTCCAACAGCTCAAAATCTCCAAAAGGCTCCAAATGCTTTAAAAGGCTCCAAATGCTCCAACAGCTCCAAATGGCTCCAACAGCTCCAAAAAGGCTCCAAATGCTCCAGAATATTCCAAATGGCTCCAAATGCTCCAAATGTCTCCAACAGCTCCAAAAAAAGGCTCCAAATGCTCCAACAGCCTCCAAATGCTTAACACAGCTCCAAATGCTCCAAATGGCTCCAGCAGCTCCAAAAGGCTCCAAATGCTTCAAAAGGCTCCAAATGCTCCAACAGCCTCCAAATGCTCCAACAGCCTCCAAATGCTTATGACAGCTCCAAATGCTCCAAATGGCTCCAAATGCTCCAAAAGACCCCAAATGCTACAACAGTCTCCAAATGCCCCAAAGGGAAACGGGAAATTTTTCCTCTAAACGGGAATTTTTGAGTCATTTTGAGTAATTTTTGAGGAATTTTGAGGAATATTTGAGTCAAAAATGGCTGCCGTGACATCACAATCCAATATGGCGGACACCGGCACCGTCACCACATCCTGAATCCTGTGCCCGGAGCCCCATTTACATACTACTTCTGACTTTCATTAATAAATGATTAAAATTACCATTGTTTTGTAATATTATAATATAGGTACCTATTATCAACTGTATCCCTACACACAAGCATGTGTGCATATATATAAATCTATGTGTCAATACAAGACAAGTATAATAAATAGCAACAACAGTTAAGCTAGTAGCTGCACATATTAATCTGGCACCACAAGAATTGAGGCATTTAGTAGTTGTACATAAAAATCTGTCAGCCCAACAGTGGGGCCGAAGTTAGGTTAGAGGCGTACTGAATTATTTGTTAAGACCTCAAGTGTTAAGTTGTGTGTTAAATATTTTTAAGGTATTATCTTGATTGGGTGCATTTGCACTATTTGGTAATATTAATTGTGTCAACTAGATTAAATTCAGAAACATGTCCAACGAAAAAAATACATATTCTCTCAGGAGTAGGTCCGAAAGTGTGTGCGAGGTGTGTACCACTGCACATAGCTCAAGCAGTGAAACCCTAACAGTACCATCTACATGTAAATCACCCGAAGGAACCTGTGTAGAGAGGCCTAATGAATACACAGTTACAAATATTGAGAGGTTAGGGCGGCCCATGTCTCCCACGACAGTAGAGCAGGAGGACATGAATGTCAACGTTTTCAATACCATGTCATACCAAGATGCCCCTACTACAAAACCGGTAACGTTGTAGGCACGTATGCAGACATTACTGCAAAACAATGCTATTCTGACTGCTAAAATGGACCAGACTAATGTAAAAATGGACCAGGCTAATTCTCGAATGGAGCAGAATAATGCTACTTTGACTGCTAAAATGGACCAGACCAATTCCCGAATGGTGCAAAACAATGCTGCTCTGGCTGCTAAAGTAGATCAGACTAATATTCACTTTGCCTCCAATATGGCAGATTTGAAAACCGAGTTAGAAGCCAGGTGGGAACAAACAAGCTCAAGTATAAGGAGCCTAGAACACAGCATTGAGGTTAGGTTGTCACCTCAACATGGGGAAATCCAACAAATAGCTGAACAGGTAGCTCAAAACAACAGCCGTGTAGATGGTCTAGAATCCCACATGACATCTCTGCGAAATATGATTTCAAATGAACATAGAGGGCAGGCTAACACAAGGGAGGAGGTGCGAGGTCACAGACAGCACCTAGAGACCAGGCTGGGGTATATTGAAATGGCTACTGCCACCTTACGGGGCAGAATGGAACATCTTAGTGTCAACCATAGCCCTGCAGCCGAATCAGCTGACTTGTCAAGGCCATGCGCAGTCACATGCGAGCCACGAGCCAGCTATCTCGAGCACCCCTGCAGGTAGACAACAGGGCAGCGCCGAGCTATTCACAGACCATCAGCCTCAAGTAAATACACAAGGCACTTCCAGCGTAGACAGGCCTATGGTACAGGCATTTGTCAACACATACAACCTTGACCCCGCCACACTTAAGCATCATCCTGCTAAGCATTGGGCCGAGGCAATGCCGACGTTTGCTGGACGAGTCACCGAGAATCCTATCCGATTCTTGAAACGATTCGAGGAATATGCAGCGACATTCAACCTCAGTGACACAGAAGTGCTTAAGTGCTTGAACAGCGCACTTAAGGGGCAGGCTTTCTACGGGTGGGAAAGGCCCAGTGCTACCACCCAAAGCTACGCACATTTCCAGTCTCTATTACGTCAGAAATACTGGAGCCTGCGGATTCAGAGCAACCTGCGTGCCCAGCTCCACACCAAGAAGTACGATCCGAAGAAATGCACGACCTTGGAGGCGCATTTGTCGGCTATGTTCGACAAGACTAGGTATCTGGACTTGCCATTGACCGACGAGGAGTTCATCGCTGCGATCTTCACACAGCTACCCTTGAAATACCAAAAAAAGCTGTCAGGCCTACCATACTGGGACATGACAGAGTTCCGGGAACGTCTGCTGAACTACGATAAGTTGGAGAAGCTGGACAGGGCACCGACAACGAAGGAGGACGCCGAAAAATTGCCACAGCACCATCGTCAGGCACCCATGAATACCTATTGACAGAATCGAGATGGCAAACAGAGAGAGCACCGACAGGCAGCTGTGAACACCATGAGCTGGCAGCCGCGAGGAAGGGATCAGAGTACATACGGCCAGTATGCTACGAACTATCGAAAGGGCCCCTACCCCAAGAAGAGAATGTGGTGGTCCAACGCCCGCAATTACTACAGCGATGATGAAGTCAACAACCGAAGGAGGCAGGACGACCGCAGCGACACACGACGTCGATCATACTCGCCAGAGGAACGGCCTCCCAGGGAGTCATCGGATGATGAGAGGGCGTACGCCAGGAAGTACCGCAGAACTGACGAGCCCCGCTACACCGGCATGCACGAGGACAACCACATGCCATACCATTATGCCCCACAGACACGCGAGAACAATGGCGGCAGTGCCCATAACAGCCATTTCTCGTACCAGAGAAAACAACAGAATGCGACATTTCCGCCGCCATTTACAGCGCCATCGACATCACAGCAAGCTGTATATTATCAACGAGAAGCAGGGAATCCGGTAGCAGCCGAGTTCAAGGCTGCTGTTTCGAATGCCGCAGGACATAAACAGTAGACCCACCACGACGGAGCTACACAGAATTCTCAAGGTGGACGTGCCAATCCTGGCACGTTAAACTAGAACGGGTTTCCATGCGATCGCCCCGAACGAAACCCTTTATCCAGGCTCAGGGGTGGACGATACGACTCCAATCTACAGCTGCATAAGTTATCAGAAGTTTATGTGCACTGTTATGCTTCGCGAGAGTGAGAGGGAATTATTTTTTAAGGAGAATGATGAAGACTCAGTTCATCAACTACGCACAGTTTGTCCTTAAGTGACATTAAATGTTTGTAATTGTAATGTAGATGTCTTAATAGAAAGTGGTGCTGAAGTCACTTGTATCAGCGAGGAGTTAGTGAGCTACCTCGAACAGCAAGGTATCAATATACCTAAGATTCCAGTGCCAGCAATCAAAATAATAGGAGTGACATCAAGGGCCAGCCCTGTAGTCAATAGACAGGTTCTTATTACAATACACAGCCTAGGAAAACCTAAAGAAATGACTGCACTTGTAGTAAAATTCCTAGCGAAGCCCTTGATAATTGGAACAGATTTTTTATCACAGTTTGGTGTGGTGATAGATTTCCAACTGTGTGCTATCCACTCGAGTGATTGTGAGACTCCAGTATCACTCACTGGCAAGTGGCAAGTGAGAAATAATTTTGTTGGAATTTTGTATGATGAACCTATGCACCTACAAATATGTAGCAACCAGACCAGCGAGCAGCTCCAGGCATCGCTCGAAGACATTCGACAATCGCTGCAAGATGTGAAGAGTATGACACCCAGCCAGCTGCAACAGCTGTTTAATGTACTGGCTAATTTCCAGGCTGTATTTTCCGACAAGCCAGGCCGGAATAAATTTTACCAAGCCAAGATTAGAATAAACGAAGAGGCACCTTACCACCGGAAATCATATCTAATTCCAGTGAAGTACGTACAGGAAGCTACAGCCTACTTGCAACGTATGATAGACTGGCAGGTAGTTAGGAGGGAAGCTAGCCCCTATGCTAATCCGATAGTGTGTGTGAGCAAGCGAGATGGTACAGTGAGACTGTGTCTCGATGCTAGAGAACTTAACAAGATCACTGTGAAAGACAGGGAAAGTCCTGTGCAGACATCGGAAATACTAAGCCTATATCAAGGTGTGAAATACCTAACTACAATGGACTTGTCATCAGGATATTGGAAGATTCCACTGGAGCCTAGCTCGTGCCAATACACATCCTTCCTGTTCCGCAACCAGCAATATGTTTTCACAGTCATGCCATTTGAACAGTGCAATGCAGTGGCTGATTTTACAAGATGTTTAGATGCAACCTTAGGACCCGAGTGCCAGGGTTTTGCAAGGGCATATGTCGACGACATTCTAATTACATCATCCAGTTTCGAGGAACACCTGCAGCATGTTGCCACAGTACTGCATAGATTGCAAGAGGCAGGCATGACCATCAAGATCAGGAAATCGGTTTTCTGCAGAGAGGTAATACCCTTCCTGGGACACATCCTCACGCCTGAAGCCATCAAGACAGCCCCAGACAAACTACAGACTATCAAGGATTTTCCTACTCCTACAAATATAAAACAGCTGAGAGCTTTCCTAGGCATCATTAGTTTCTACAGAATATATTCTAACCAAGTAGCACAGTGTGCAGTTCCTCTGTTTACCTTGCTAAAGAAAGGTCAAGTGTGGGTGTGGACTGAAGAGCATGAACCAGCCTTCGTCAGCCTGAAGAACTTGTTTTTGACAGAGCATGTCATCTACCATCCAACCCAGGGAAAGGAATTTTTTACTGTATACAGATGCTTCCGACACAGCCCTCGGATGCAAACTAGCTCAAGAGGAGAATAGTGTAGAGAAAACTGTTGCTATGGCTAGCTGCACTCTAAGCCAAGCAGAGAGGAACTACACAGTAACAGAGCGAGAGGCTCTTGCTATAGTGTGGGCGTTACAGAAATACAGAGATCTGTTGCTTGGAGAAACTATAAAGTTGTTGACAGACCACCAAGCATTAACATGCCTTAAGGCAGGAAAGCTATTTGGGAGCCGCCTAACCAGATGGTTTCTTTTACTGCAGGAGTATGACATCCAGATACAACACATTAAGGGATCTACTAACACCACTGCAGATTACCTCAGTCGCCTGCATGAACTATAAGAGAATCCTACTTCAACTCACACTCATAAAAAGGAATTTTTAGTTGCTCCTGTATCCACAGAAGTTTTTCGAAACAACCCTAAGCTCCAAGATATCCTGAATAACCTACAAGATAAACAACAAGAAGACGAGTACTGCAGGAGCACCATCAACTAGCTTCAGAAGCAATCAGCTGATAACAATATCCACCAACATTTTTGCCTGTCAGCAGACAACATATTATTTGCCCAATCGAAGAAAAGAGGCCTGTATGAAGACCACTGGAAACCAGTGATCCCAGCTGACCTGAGACAGCCAGTCACCTGGGAAATACATGTGTAATTAGGACATGTAGGTAGCAAGAAACTTATTGAGGCCCTGAGAAGGCAAGTATACTGCCCTAATATGTACCATTATGTGAGCAAGGTCACAAGTGCCTGTGACCTATGCCAGAAGGCGAAGCCACCTGGAGAACAGCTACATGGTGTGTTGAAGTCAATAATTCCGACAACACCATTAGAACTGTTATCTATTGATTTATTTGGCCCCCTACCACAGTCGAAAGGAGGTGTTAAATATATTTTTGTTATGGAAGATGTGTTTACCAAGTTTACAAGACTATATGCTATTGTGAATCCTACTGCAAAAGCAGTAATGAATAAGTTGAAGCTATTCATCGAGGAAATTGGTACGCCTAAAATAGTACTATCTGACCGAGGTACCCAGTTCACGAGTGATTTATGGCCGAAGGGCGTACGTAGATTAGGTGCTATACCTACGACGATAAGTGTGCGACACCCACAGAGCAATCCTGTGGAGAGACTTATGAGGTCAATAGGCAACCTACTTCGCACATTATGCTACAGCTCGTAGCTGTCATGGCGAGATAAGCTGCCATATGTTGAGTGCATAATTAACCATACTGTGCATGGTTCAATTAGAGTTACCCCTGGAGAAGCAATGAGCCTGGATAGATCGGTGGCGATCGATCCGAATTATTTACCCCGATGTGACAGAGACCCTGAAGACATGAGATTACCGACCGGAGAAGAGGTCAAACAATTTGTAAGAATGAAGCTAACAGCAGAAGCTGATATTAGAAGGAAGAGGAAGCCAGCATCCAACATTTCAAAATTTGAAATAGGCGACCAGGTACTGAAGAAGACAACTCCAGTAAGCAAGGCCTGGGAAAATGTAACGAAGAAATTATTTTTGTTATTCGAAGGACCGTATGTCATCACAGACATTGTGCAGGAGAATTGCTATACATTATCAGAGCCAGTAACAGGCCGACCAGTAGGCCACTACAACATAACGCAGCTAAGGGCATACAAGAGTCCTACCACGATGTAAACAAGACCCACGGAAGCTAAAGATACCTCGCTATGGTACGAGCACTAGTACCATGAACATCTGATCGCAGTCTGTGAAGATCAGACCAAGGATCTTACCATCCTGAAGGTTAAGTGTGTTATAGTGTTATTGTGTTATTTAATACGCCATGTGAGGTGTAATGCAGCCACTGAAAAATACCCTGTTGTTCGGCGGAAGTGTGATTCCCGTTTGTTTCCTGTATTAAAGGTGAAGTGACATGCCACCTATACAGAAGATAGATATTTTAGCCTGAGAAGCTATTAGTGCATTATGTTTATAATATTGTTTGTGTATCAGTTGGCTTGCATAATTCTTCGTATGAGTATGAACTCACTATCCCTAATACCTAAACATAGGAATTAGACTCGCCTATTTGTATGAAGCTGTGAATACTTAGTACCGTCAAGCGGGGGGACTACAGCCACGGGGGTGACTATGGTCAAAGCAAAGATAAATCTTAAGATTGCTCCTATCCTACAAAAAATTACACTACTAGCAATAACTATATTTTTTACAGAATATATTAACATATAGAAATATAACAGGAGAATGTTATCTTAAACTTTGCCAATATATATATTTTTTGGTCAAATTTTTTGTACCTGCAAATTTACCCTAAAATAAATGTTGGTTAAACTATTTAACACAGCTGATCAGTGTCATGTGGTAATATTACCTGATATGACCAAAATTATTATTAGATAATCAGTTTTAATTAATGCAAAATGTGATAAAATATAATACTAAAAAAGTATAATATTATAAAATAATTGAGTAAATCATTGAGAAAATGGCATAAAAAATTTCGGTTGGGGGTTGGGGGGGGGGCATCATTAGGTTAGGAAGGGTAGGGTAAGTCATAGTGTGTGGGGGGGGGGGGCACCTCTGGCCTATCAATGAATGGACACGTATCTGACTTCGTTGAAAACTATCTTGAAGAATACCTACCTATTTAGAAATAGGCATCCGCACAAAAGGATTAAAGAAACGGATTGTTTAAGTGTCATTGTATATTAATAGGGCTTTATCCAAAGGATAAAGATTCTAGGAGTGCATAAATACGTGAGTAATATATGTCTGTGTTTGTTACTCCATCTCGTTAATACGAAACACGTATCACGCCCATAACAAATTTATTTTGTGGCCTAACTTCAAGAAAGACATTGAGAAACTTAAATATTGTAATATTAATTACGTGAATTTAATTTGACACTCGTATAACACACAACTTTAATTACCCAGTGACCTGGGAGAGAGAGCATCAAAAGCTCTACCAACTTAAACTAATTTGATCTAGCCGAGGTAAAAACATATGTAAATCATAATTCTAGACTGAATCTGTGTATACGATATTGGACCCGAACAAAAGAGACATTTGATTGCTAAGTAAATGTGCGCATAGTCACTCCAGACATTTTTCCACACACACACACACACACGCACACACACACACACACACACACACACACTACTGCTACGTGGCGCGTTCCCAGGTGGCGGATAGGGGAAGGCTCGCTGTCAGCCTTGTGCGGCAGAGGGTAGGAGTGAAATAAAATAGCTCCCGCGGACCAAACACCCCAAGCCAAGGAGGTGAGACATCGTGCTGAGGGCTGGATAGTACCAGGGTTATGGTGCTGTAAGCGATTCCCTTGGGGCACCTGGTCCCACCCCAAGTGTACTTCAGTGGCCTTACTCCCGGAGAGCTGGATAAGGGAGTGGACCTTTTAGTATCCGGCACACTCGTGGGAACAAGATGGATAAAGCAATAACAAAACCAACGGAGAAGGAGAGCACAGAAAGTGTCACAGAAGGCACCAAGGGTCTAAAGAACCCTGAATATACAAAGGAAGAGCTATGGGGCATGCAAGAGAGGCAAATTGCTGATCTAGTGGACCTGCTCAATGATAAAACTAGAAGACATGTTAATGAACAGATGAGATTCATGATGAGGGCAGTCAGCACTACATTCCAAAGAATGCGACTGCTGGAGAGCCAGCAAGACAAGAAGAGCCCTCTGATGGGAGGTGCAACTGAGATCACCCGTGACTCGCAAATATCGGAAAATGGGATACTGGTGACGCATTCGCCTGGTTCCATTATCCTGGACTCAGATTTGAATGAAAATGGGATGGAGGAAGAACAAAGGAATCTTACCGATCTGGTAAGGACGAACGAGCATAGCTCTCCCCCTGCTGGGCGGGAAAAGAAGCAGAAGAGGACAAAAAGTCTAGTAGACTTAGCACAAGTATCTGACCATGATACCCGAGATCGGCGAAAAACGGAGGAAACCGGCTGGCAGCAGGTGAAGGGAAAAAAAGAGCTGCCAAAGCAGAGAAAGTGGGACACAAGACCAAACACACTCCTCATCCGCCCAAAGGATAAGGAGAAATACTCAGACATCCTAAAGCGGGTGAAACAAGATGCGGCCGCTGGAGAGTCCCAGCAGTGTGTGGACAAGATCCGGAAGACGACCACAGGGGATATGTTGATTGTCCTCACCAAGGAGAATGCGGATAAGGCCCTCTGCCTGCATGATGCCATAACCAAACTCCTAGGGGATGAAGCAGTAGTAATCAGCAAGACACCAGAGGAAGACCTCGAAATCAAAGATATTGAGGAGACTACAACTAAGGAGGAGATTCTTGAAGCACTACAACGTGCAGTGGGAGAGAATGTTGGAATCCCATCGCAGGCAGTCAAGTCCCTACGCAATGGATATGGAGGAACCCAGACTGCCTTGGTAAAACTACCTGTGGCCTTCGCCAAGAAGATTGTTGGTGAACATGGCAAGATCAAAATTGGCTGGGTCAACTGCCGAATTAGAAGAGTGGAGAGGCCCCTGAAATGCTACAAATGCTGGGACTTCGGGCATCTTGCCAACAGATGTAAAAGCACAGTTGACCGTTCTTAACTATGCATCAAATGTGGTGAGAATGGACACAAAGTTTCTGAATGCCGTGGGGAGGCCAAATGCGCACTCTGCGCTGGGAAAGCTCTCGCAGACAACTGTGCACACATTGCCGGCAGCAACAGGTGTCCGGCTTACCAGAAGGCGCTTCAAGTGCTTGTTGAGAAACGACGATGAGAATACTGCAACTTAATCTCAACCACTGTGAGGATGCACACGACCTGCTTATGCAGTCGGTGCGGGAGCTGAAGATAGACCTTGTGATTATCTCGGAGCCGTACAGACATCTTAGCATGCAACCCTGGGAAGCGGATGCCTCCACTAAGGCTGTCATCTGGTCCTGTGGAAAGTACCCATTCCAGAATGTCGTAAACAGTACAGAGAAGGGATTTGTGAGAGCTAAACTGGATGGAATACATTTCTACAGCTTTTATGCCCCACCCAGCCTGACTATAGGTGAATTTAGAGGATTCCTGGACAGACTGATCAATGATGCGAAGCAGTACTTTCCCATAGCAATCGCGGGAGACTTTAATGCCTGGGCAGTCGACTGGGGTAGCAGGACGACCAACATGAGGGGACAAGCTCTGCTAGAGGCTATGTCCTCACTGGACCTAGTCTTGCTTAACAATGGTGACAAACCAACATTTGTCAGAGGAGAGGCATCTTCAATTGTGGACCTCACCTTCGTGAGCAGCATTCTCGTAAGGAGAAATTACTCCTGGGAGGTACTGGATATCTTCACCGCCAGCGACCATCACGCGATATTCTGGGAAGCATCCACTGGCCGGACTGGTGGGCCAGCACCCAAGAAGCAGTCCAAAACTGTTGGCTGGAAGACAGGTGCCTTCGACCTCAGCACATTCCAAGAGGCATTAGATGACCACACATCTAGTGGCAGCAATGCCACGGAGATTGCACACGAGGTCATGGGGAGAGTCGCCAAAGCCTGTGATGCAACTATGCCCCGGAAACATAGTGCAAAAACGCTCCCACCAGTATACTGGTGGAACGACTCCATTGCCGCTCTTCGCAAGGAGTGCAATAGAGCGAGAAGAATATCACAGCGTGGCAGGAAGAAACTGGACTTCACAGAGCGTGTGGCCAAGTACAAAGAGGCCCGACTGAAACTCAACAAAGCCATCAAGTACAGCAAAAGGAACTGCTGGAATGAACTCCTAGATGAGGTAGATGGGGACCCATGGGGTAGACCATATAAGGTGGTGATGACGAGACTGAAGAGACAAGCGATGCCGTCACCTACGTGCCCCGAGCTGTTGATGAAGATTGTTACAGTGCTGTTCCCACAACAACCGGAACTCAACTTTTCCATCGAACAGTATGACACTCAGGTGATCCCACCAGTGACTGTGGAACAACTAATGGAAGCTTGCGGCAGATTCGGTGATGCCAAGGCCCCGGGTCTAGACGGGATCCCCAACATCGCCCTGAAAGCAGCCATCAAAGCAGCACCAGGATTATTCCTAGAAGTATATAATGCATGCCTTCAGGAAGGAACTTTTCCTGCCAAATGGAAGCAGCAGAGATTGGTCCTTCTCCCCAAAGGGAAGAAACCACCAGAAGAACCCTCGTCCTACAGGCCGCTCTGCATGCTGGACACAGCTGGGAAAATATTGGAACGCATCCTCCATAAAAGGATTGCAGATGTGGTAGAACCACAGCTAGCCGACAATCAGTACGGTTTCCGCAGAGGCCGCTCTACGCTTGATGCGATCAAGCTGGTTGTTTCCATCGCCCAGGAGGCGATTGCCGGCACTCGATGGAAAGGAGGCAAGAAGAAGTACTGCCTGTTGGCAACTTTGGACATCAAGAATGCATTCAACTCCGTTAGGTGGGACTGCATCATGGAGGCACTCATAAGGATGAATGTACCAGAATACCTTCAGAGGATGGTAGGTAGCTACTTCACTGACAGGATACTGAGGTATGATACCGAAGATGGTCCCAGAGAATATCAAGTCACCGGTGGAGTTCCACAGGGCTCAGTACTCGGTCCTCTCCTGTGGAACATCATGTATGATGGCCTACTAAAACTGGCGTTACCAACTGCAACAAGGCTCGTTGCATTCGCGGATGACGTGGCCCTCATCATAGTCGCAAAACACCTGGAGGAGATAAATTCCATTTTCGACGAGACCTTCGAGAGGTTCCGCCGATGGATGGCCTCCGTAGGACTGAAGTTGGCAGATCACAAGACGGAAGCTGTCCTCATCTCGAGCAGAAAGAAGGTAGAAACCATCACGCTGCGGGTGGGTGACCATGAAATCACATCTCAGCCGTATCTTCGGTACCTGGGAGTGATTATTGATACCAGGCTCAACTTCAAGCAGCAAACGGAGCATGCTGGGACAAAGGCGTCGGCTGTCCGGACTGTCCTGTCTCGGCTCATGCCCAACATTGGAGGCCCAAAGCAGAAAAGAAGGGCACTACTGTCGTCGGTGGTCACGTCGGTTCTAACGTATGGCATCTCTATCTGGGCTGATGCACTCCAGGCGCAAGGAGCCAGGCAGAAAGTGGCACCAGTCTACCGACAGAGTGCCCTCAGAGTGGTCAGCGCATTTCGAACAGTGTTGGAGGATGCTGTGTGCGTCATTGCCGGAATGCTGCCCATAGGAGTGCTTGCCGTAGAACGAAGATACCTATTTCAGCGAAAGGGATCTACCACACCAAGTGCAGAACAAGTGAAGGCAGAGGAAAGGACCAACAGCCTAAACAGATGGCAGCTGCTGTGGGATGCCTCGACCAAGGGGAGATGGACTCACCGCCTAATCCCGCAGGTGGAGAGATGGGTCAACCGACCACATGGAGAGGTCAACTACTACCTTACACAGATGCTCACAGGACATGGTTGTTTCCAGGCCTATCTTCACAAATTCAAGCATGAGGATTCCCCGGAATGCCCAGTCTGCACAGGAGTCTCAGAAGATGTGGAACATGCGTTTTTTGTGTGCCCGCGCTTCACCATACCCTGCAACACACTCGAGACTGCACTCGGACAGAGGATACAGCCTAAAAACCTGGTGGAAGCTATGCTACGGTCAGAGACAGCCTGGGAAGCAACCAGCACCTTCGCGGTGGAAATACTAAAGGAATTACGGCAAGCCGAACAAGAGAGAAATAAGGATTAGGGGAAGATGAAGAGCAACCGAAAGGAAGGAAGCAAGGACTTCAAATCTATGGAGGAAAAGCTGTGGCTCAACCCTCCCCCGTGAAGTAATGCCTAACGGCGATCCCACAGGGAATAGGAGGCAGGTGATAGAGGATATTTTTTTAGTCGGTACGGGTTGCAAATTTCGAATATCCTGGACTTCGCAACATTTAGAAATTACAAGATTGAAGGAGTGAGCTGCACAATGAATATAAATAGCTGTAGGGTGATTGGTCTTCACGTGTGCTTGAACTCCATTAAACCGTCCTGACATTGCAGCTGCTCCATCATATCCTTGTCCTCGAAGATATTGTAAATTAATTCCAAATGATGTGAGACTTGATAAAATCAGTTCTGAAATTCCTTTACCTGTGAAATCTGATGTACTGACAAATTGCAGGAAGTCCTCTTTCAACATCATTTCTTTTAGGTCTACATATCTAACACAGAGGGACACTTGCTCCACACCAGAAATATCAGCTGTCTCATCAGCCAATACAGCAAAGCATTTTGCTTCATTGACCAAGTTAACTATTTTTGCAAGAAGCACAGAATTACACGAATCAATTATCTCGTTCTGAATTGTTGGACTGATGTATTTGTTGTTTTCTCCAGGATTGCTAAGAACACTTCTTAAGCTGTCGTCTCCTTGGGCTCTAAATCGAAGAAGTGCACGAAAATTGCCCTCATTACTTTCAGGTTCTTCTCCAAGAACGATTTTCCCCGAATCTCTGTGACCACGGAGAGCTATTTCTTGTCTTCCGCAGAATGTGACTGCTTCAATTATCGGGACAATAACTTTCCTGTTTGCCTCAATCTGCTTAGCACACTGTTTGTCAATTTGGTTTTGTACCGAAAATTCTGTAGGACTGGTTGAAACAGCCAGAAAGTGCTCCGCATCAGCAACACAGCCAATGTGATACTGGAGAGATTCATGTTTTGAGAAGGATTCAGTATTTTTCCTCCAACAATCAATTTTTTTTTTTGCCAAAATCCCAAGTTCTTGTGAGTTTATTCCAGCTCCTGATTTTGAAAAAAGGACACAAAACTTACAAAATGCCCCATTTTCTTTACCTGAATAACATAGCCACGGCCACCGAGTTAACCAGCTATTCTGGAATTTCAGAAAATGCTTCTTCTCTGTACAGCTTCCTTTTCTACGTTCCGTTGCAGGAAATTTGTAGGTTTGTGGAGGCACCCAAATACTTTTCAAAACTTCCTCTCGCTCGTGATCATTCAACGGTCTGTTCAGGTAATGTGAAATATCTTTTGCATCTACGCTCTGAGTTGCATTAGCATTCACATTTTTATCATGCATAACATCTGTATCTGAAGCTATTGCATTCGTATGGTGTTCGGTATCGTGAGATGTAGATGGGCATTGTCTTTTGGCAAAGAATTTTGAAATAGAAACCTGGCACTTACGCTTTTGTTTATCCATAATGAAATGTCCAAAATTCTTTTCTGAAAGATAAAGAAAAATGAAATTTGTAGAAATTTTAAACCTATTGAGATTATATATTTAAATAAAACATTAAAATAAACAATAAAATTCTACTGTCTTATGTTAAACCAGAGAAAATAATTTAAAGCATAGTAGTTAGAAGAATGTAATTGTAAGCATTTCATTACTGCAATGTTAGATTTTGTTTTACTTTTTTAAAACAAAATCATTCCTCGAACTCAATTCATATACGAAATTTTTTTTTTCCTAACTATAACTAACCTAGGCAGATATTGTCAAAGGATGAAATGTATAGAATGGAAAAAAATATATATTAATTAAATGATAAGTTCATAATTAGATATGGTGATTTATCGCAAAAAATATTTCCAGCCGACATAGTTTTCAAAATAATATAGCTTACTATGAATGATTTAACTGGAAATGGGCATTTTGTCACGACTTATTCTTTGAAGGCCAATTACAGATGTATTGCGTTGTAGAAGTGGAATTCTCGCTATACACACGCTGGCCAATAGCGAAATAAAACCTTCAGTAAGTCGTGTATTTTCAGTTTGCACAGCATATTGCAGTCCAGCAAACAGCCAATTTATACGCGATAAATCACCACCTCTACAAATAACATTTATTCGAGTGGCATACTGCATGCAAGATGCAATACTTTCATCATCGTTAAATGGTGGCACGAACACCGAACAGATAAAATTATTTTTAATTACTGTAAAATTTACATTCAGAATGGGAATATTGTGAAATTCCGTAATCAAGGCTCTAGTGCAAGCTGTTTTTAACTAAAATGGTAAAGTACGAACGAATGTGAATAAGGCGGGCCGACTGTACAAGCAGAGAAGACTACTTTACAAAGAAATATCTTAATTATATTTATGTACCAGCAAAGGAACTATACCTGAGTCATTCACAAATCATTGTGGCTGAAAAATCTTCGGACAATTATAGAAGGCACCATACAGGTTACTACTGCAGCAGACAAATCGCACTGGCACTGTACTGTTCCCTCAAGTCCTTCAAAACAACTGTGTACCGTGTGAAACGAGGAAAGGAGCAGGTACGCTCTGTCCACCGCCCGTCAGGTAGTGGATGTGCATACTTATCCCGTGACGTCACGGCCACATCGTCTACCGTTAGCCAGGCTCCAGGCGGGTAAGTTTTAGGGCGACCTTTTGTGTCTCTGGGGGGGGGGGGGACATGTCACCCGTGTCCCCCCCCCCCCGTGCCTACGCCACTGGTTGTGTCTGAATTGTCTTTCCCCATCACATCGATCAAATTGGTGTCCATCTGTCATCATGTCATCATTGTAAGGCACGTCACCATTCTATGCTGCATTTTAGGGGTCAGCGATCAGATGAAGACTCCATCCCATCCAACTCAAACAAGGAACCTCCATCATCTGACTCTAATCCTGCCACTTTTGCAGTAACTGCTGCTAAACCTACCTCAACGACAACAACAATATTGTTGTCAACTGCTCAAGTACAGATTTTTGATCGTTCTGGTATGCCTTGTGTTGTACGTGCTTTGCTAGATACTGCCAGTCAAGCCAGCTTTATCACCGAACAGTGCCTACAAAAGCTCCGGCTGGTTCGCAGACAGGCCCATCTTCCGATACATGGTTTGTCCAGTAAACCTGTGAATGTGGCTTAATCCTCCACATCAGTTGTCATCTCCCCAGTGGGCAATCCAGATAATCAGTTTGCCCTGGATGTATTTGTGTTACCACGCATTACCAATAACTTGCCGAGTGCCAAACATTCATCGGACATGCGTCGATCAGTGTCTCATCTGAAGCTTGCTGATCCTTCTTTCGACACCCCTGGTCCTGTTTACCTGCTTATTGGTGCTGACATATTTCCTCTTCTTGTAACTGGAGGCAAGATTGAAGGGTCTCTAGTGGCTCTCGACTCTGTTTTGGGATGGATTCTCATGGGAAAGGTGTACGCCAATCTTCCACCATCCCGCCTGGAATCGCATTGTGTCACATTGTTTACTTCTTACCCTCCATTAGATGATGTTGTACGAAAGTTCTGGGAAATTGAAGAATTCCCACATGCAGAACACAAGTCTCCTGAGGATGTTTGTTGCGAAACCATGTTTCCCGAAACTCATGTCCGAAATGAAGAAGGCCGATATAGTGTATCCCTGCCATTTCGCCACTCGAGACCTGAGTTGGGCACCTCTAGACCCCAAGCTATAAATAGGTTGATGCGCCTAGCGAGACGCCTGAAAGGTGACTCAAAGCTCAAACTGATGTACTCAGAGTTCATGGAAGACTATCTTGCCAAGGGTCACATGGAAAAGGTTCCAGATGATCAGATTAATGTGACTCCAGCATATTATATCCCCCACCATTGTGTTGTGAAGCCAGAGAGCTCAACTACAAAGCTGCGGGTAGTGTTTGATGGGTCTGCTAAGAGCTCATCCGGTGTCTCGTTGAATGACACACTGCTAACCGGCCCCAAGCTGTAAAGAGACATTTTTGACCTACTGTTAAACTTTCGGCTACATCCCTTTGTGTTTACGGCAGATGTTAAACAAATGTACCGTCAAATACCTGTTCTGCCCCAGCACCAGGACTACCAACACATTGTTTGGCGCTTCTGTGATTCGGAACCTGTGCAGGATTATAGATTGAAGACAGTGACGTATGGCGTCTCCTCAGCTCCGTTCTTGGTCCTTCGAACTCTTCAATAACTGGCGGTCGATGAGAAAGACCACTTTCCAGCTGCCTCAAGAGTTTTGCAATCCGATGTGTATGTCGATGATGTGGTTACCGGTTCTCACTCTCTTGAATCTGCTCTGGCCATCCAAAAGGACCTTCGAGCTCTTCTTGCCAAAGAGGGCTTCCAGTTGAGGAAGTTCATGAGCAACCATTCAGCGCTCATAGACTGGCTTCCGCCTGAAGATGTCGATATGCCCCAATCATTTGATCTGGATCCTGAGAGTCAAGTTGTGGTCAAGGTCTTAGGACTTCAATGGAACCCAGTCTCGGACACCTTCTCCTATGTAATCCGAGGCCACTCGAGTCTTGTTACGAAGAGGAGCATCCTTGCCAACGTAGCCAGAATATTTGATCCTCTAGGATGGCTTACTCCACTGTTAATGTTTGCAAAGCATCTATTGCAACTGTTGTGGGTGCGGTCCATTGACTGGGATGATCACCTCCCCCCTGATCATGTTTCTCAGTGGGATCATTTTAGCCGGGAGCTCCCTCGTTTGTCCTCCATTGCTGTCGCTCGGTTCATTAAGGGTCCATAAGGCGCTACCTATCAACTGCATGGTTTCTGCGATAGTTATGAGATTGGTTATGCGGCCATGGTGTACCTGCGCATAGTGTGCCCAGATGATCGAACCATCATTCGTCTGCTGATAAGTAAATCCAAGGTTGCACCAGTCAAAAGCCAAACCTTACCTCGTCTGGAGCTTTGTGGAGCACTACTGTTGGCTCGTGTGCTCAACCATGTGATTAAGACTTACCAAGAAGTTTTGCCTGTATCTTCCATCACAGCCTGGACAGACTCACAAGTGGTTTTAGCATGGATTAACTCATCTCCTCATCAGTTGAAGACTTTTGTAGCTAACCGGGTAAGCGAACTCCAAGAGCTTGACGTCATCCGACCGAAGGCCACCCTAAAGCCCGACCTGCAACCGCCAGTATTCAACCCCGCTAACGGAATGCGCCCCTAGCCATGGCCCACCCGAGTCAGGCGAGCGCCGCGGAACTTAGGTATTTCAACGCCCTTCATTAATTGGCAAGACAAACCAAGGCATGTACACAGTAAATTCACTAAACTTTAATGAACCCGCAACTTTGAATTAATAACACCGTGCAACACAAGTGCGACGTAGGAGTGCCCGGGTCACTCACGTGTAGCTTTCTACTAAAACGGCTGTGAGTTCAACCCTTGCGGCCTTCAGCCTAAATCCAATAGTGAAATATGTGACGTAACTCAAACCGCCCCAAATTAGCATTATCATTCGCCACTGGAGTAGTTATCAAGAAACAGACAGTCTCCGTATGACTCTAATATTCAAACTTATTTTAGACAAACTTATTAAATGTCATTTCTAAAACATATATAGATATTAAGTTAATCATTAAGTTTTATTGTATGAATTTAGAGCCACTTGCTTTTTATTACTAATGTAATTTTTTACGAATAACGGAACTTTAGAAACTCTGGCGCGACAGGGAGCTCACCCCTCCCCTCGCGCAAGGGCCAGACGCCAGTACAGCGCGACTCGCGGACCGGGACGGACGCACGTCCCACGGGGAGCCATCATCTCTTTGTATTCATTGAACTTCAATCTGGTAATTATAGTCACAACCGAAACCTTTTTTAAATACTCCCCATGTGCGCCCGGTCCTTTTCCGGTGTAGGGCCTAACCCAGCCGTGTCAATTTAACACGCCCCACACAACACATTACGTGAGGCCGTGCAATATACGGCACGGGCCGACTCCCGCCACCACAGACTTTTGCTTAACCGCCAAGTGCACAGGCACTGGCTACATCCAATAGTAGACGTGTTCTTTATTTAATAGCGAGCCGCGGTCCACACAGGTGGGCCCGCGCGTCGCCGATTACCAATTACGGGATTAGCCGACTCTAATCAAACACTCTCCCTCAACTGCAACTGGCGTGAGGGCATAACGTTAGTGATGGCGCGTCAGAACGCCTCGTGTGTAATTGACAATGTGCTTTATGTTAGGGAATTCGTGTGATTGTAAGTGCCGTGTAATTTGCCAACGTAATTAAAAATCCACTCCGCACACTCCGTGCGCGACGTGTGAACGACAGTGCAAACCGTGTACATTATTCCTAAACCTCTCCAATCCAGTTAGGGATCAGCGTCCTATGCTGTGTAGGGCCAGTGGGGCAACAGGCATTAGGGATCCCTAGCATCATCACCACCGCCGCCGTTCCTAGCGGGCCACGCAGGGGCTTTCGAACCTCACGACCCACTTCGTGGCTAACCACCGCGTTAGCCTGGCGCCCTCCTGGACACGTTTCCCCTCAACAGAACAGCCTTCCCGCTAGGAACACCGCCGAGTCTCGAACACGAGAACCCGGGCGACGGCAAGCTTACCCGTCCCAGTTGGTGGAAACATGTACCGTCTGAGTTAAATCCTGCTGACTGTGCCTCTCGTGGTCTCTTCCCTCTTCAACTATTGGATCATCACTTGTGGTGGACTAGTCCACCGTGGTTAATAGAGTCACCCGAACAGTGGCCTTCCCAGTCACCAGATGCAGTGGAAGTAGATCCCGCTGTGATGGAGAAGAAGACTGTCACTTTGACCACTGTAACGTCCTCTGATGATCTTGGCCAGTTGGCAATGCGATTCAGTCAACTAACCAGGCTTCTGCGTGTCACGTGCTTGTTTATTGCGCTTTGCCCACAATTGTCGCGTGTCACTGAACGAGCGCAAGACTGACAATATGTCTCCTGATGAGCTGAATAAGGCTTTACATTTTTGGCTCTTCTGGGTACAATCACATCATTTCAAAGAGGATATAAGTGCTCTGAAGAAGGGACAGTGCATTTCCCCTCAGATTCGCAAACTAGTACCCTTTCTTGATGACAGTGGCCTGATAATGGTAGGTGGTCGTTTAGCTCACTCCAGTGTTCCTTTGGAGCAGAAGCACCCGGTGCTGCTTCCAAAATCTCACCATTTGACTGATCTCATTATTAACCACTATCATGAGAAGAATCATCATCCTGGAGTTCAAACTCTTAGAGAATAATTCTGGATTCTTGCAGATAAGGATGCGATCTCTCGCTGCTTTCATCACTGTGTTCCATGTTTCAAGCAAAGACCAGTAGCAAGCACACCTCTAATGGGCGATCTTCCTGCTACGAGAGTGCAACAGGTTAAACCATTTGCCAAGGTAGGAGTTGACTATGCTGGTCCTTTTATGGTTAAACTTGGTCGGGTCTGTGGGGCAAAGGTTTTGAAGGCTTACCTTTGTATTTTCGTCTGCTGTGCGACAAAGGCCGTTCATGCAGAACTAGCTTCAGACCTGTCCACCGAGACCTTTATTGGAGCCTACAAACGTTTTCTTGCCAGGCGTGGGAGAACATCTGACATCTATAGTAATTGTGGGACCAACTTTGTCGGAACTCACAATCGTCTTAAGGAACTTCAGCAACTTCTGTTGTCGGTACCACACCAGCAGGCTGTCACTGATGCGTTGTCCCAGCTCAGTGTCATGTGGCCCTTCAACCCTCCTGCTGCTCCCCATTTTGGTGGTTTGTGGGAGGCCGGGGTAAAGTCTTTCAAGACTCACTTAAGTAAAGTTATTGGTGAACAAGTGCTCACATTTGAAGAGCTTTACACCCTTCTAGTGCAGGTGGAAGCTACGTTAAACTTGAGACCCCTGTGCCCTTTGAGCGCTGATCCCAATGACATCAGTGCTCTAACCCCTGGCCATTTCTTAACCCTGGAGCCACTGGTCACATTACCAGAGCCTAATTTGAGGGATGTACGGCTAAACCGCCTTCAATGTTGGCAACTTGTGGAACGCCTCCAACAGGACTTTTGGCATCGTTGGCACAGGAATTACCTACACACGCTTCAACAGCGGCAGAAATGGCATGAGCAGGGAGTTAGTCCCATTGCCAACCAACTTGTGCTCCTGAAAGAAGACAGACTCCCACCTCTACAGTGGCGCTTGGGGTGCATCGTGGAGCTCTATCCTGGGAAAGATGGTGTTGCCAGAGTGGCTACTATCCAGACTTCTAGTGGAACTTTGAAGCGTCCTGTGGTGAAGCTCTGCCCGCTACCATACGATTGTTGAAATGGGACATTTCAAGGCGGGCGGTAATGTTTGGACTTGTAAATATTGTGTGAAATTTAGTGTATAGTGTTTGGAAACATTTGAATTTTGAACTTCCCGCGCTGCTTGCTAGCAGCGCCAAGTTTTTCAAGTTGGCTGCCTGCCAAGGTGGGTAGCCCTGCAGCTTCCGGCAACGAAGCAACAGTTGTTGTTGAACCATCATGGCGGTAAGTTGTGCTATCGTGCACGCTTGCTGCCAATCGAGTTGTTTGCGAGTGCATCATAATTAATTGTGTCGTTTTTATCTGGATTTTACAGTCTCGTACGTCTCTAGACAAAACAGCGTGAAACCTCTTTTTCCCTTGCTAATTGTTGTACCATATTGTAAACGACCATGTCTGATTATGGTTAGCAAGTATGAATTAGAATCTCCATTGTTAAAAAGTCACTTCAATAAAAAAAGTAATTTAAAACTATTTCCACTGCAAGAATACACTTCAGCCAGTGTTTTGGATGTTCAACCAATATGGCACAATTACCAGAAAAAAAAAAGGGGGGGGGGGGGGGAAATTCATGTAATAATGCAGACATGATCATACCATGCATGCACACGACCTACTGTTACTGTTATTTTTTCAATTGTGAATACAGCCGTAATGTTATTTTTTTTAATTGTGCACCCAGGTTTTACTCAATGTTGTTCACACTTGGTTGTAAAAAAAAGGTCATAATAATTATGTACATACAAAATTCAATTTGTACTTATATTTGTAACAATGCCTTTAAGTTTTGGTTGAAATAATAAGCTTGTTAAGATACTATGAGACTAAGTTAGTCACTCTGTTTAATTGGTCTCTATCAAATTAACAATAATTTTGTCAAATAATGATTGAAATAAGTTTTTAAACTTTCCTACGACCAAAGTTTTAAAATTATAGTTTGATAACAAGACACATTCAAAAATTATGGAACGCCTATCTTAATCTCAAAATATGAATTATGTATGAATACGAACATTAAATAGGTTGCCTGCGAAACTACATAATTTCTTTTTATCATTGAGTATCGTAGTTACATTTGTTGTTTTCATGATAGTTTTCTGGTTTAGGGATCAGTTGGAAAAGGATAGGTATGTACAGAAAATATTAAATTAAGGATAAAGTTGTCAATCTTTTGTTTGAAATGACTAAGCCTCCTGTAAATGTACATACGGGCGGAAGAATTCCGACGTGACGGTATCTATGCTTCTGACCCAAAAACTTCAATGTGCAGACAGTGCAACTGCACAGTGACTTATGAAAAAAAGAGTTCTTAAACACACAAAAACAGCCAAACATGATGCTGCTAGAAAGAAGTTGGCTCTACACAACCATACATAGTTCAGATGTCAGTCCTTACCAGTTTAAACAATGTTAAACGCCATAAAATTTTAATCGATAACTTTGCATTAAAAACCAGAAGCTTTTGCTTAAGCAAACATTCCCTTGCAAAAACTCGGGAAGATCAGATCTTGCGGGAATGGATATGTGAATTTATTGAAACAGCAGGTGACTTGCCTTGTGCCAAAACACCAAGAGAACAGTGTTTCAAAGCTAGCGCAACACCAAGCAAATTCGTTGCACGAGTTGGTAGAGAACAGGAAAATTTTTTCTACTTTGGGATGAAACTACAGACAGTAAGGGCTGATGTGTATTTGTGGTTCTTTTTAACATTTTGCCCAATAAGTTGGAAAATCATGTTTTTCTCTTTACAAGTTTTGATTTCTGTTTGCAACCACTTGGTTGTAATGACTCAATAAGCATTCACTGTCAATGTTATTGGTGGGACTCCAAATGGCTTTCAGTGATGCTGCTGAAAATTAGAGATGCTCAGTCCCAATAGCCACTAGTATTTTCTGAATATCACGTTTACGCCCGTTATTTGCTAAAATATGTTGGATTATATCAGAATAGTTTTAGTAATTGTGTAGTATTTTAAAAACAGCAGAATTTAGTATTCGTCAACAATAATTCATGATTTTATAAAAAAACATTAACAGTTTGAAAGTCAAGGAAAATTAAATCTGTTTGTGAGGAAAGTACCACCTATTTTTGAGGAAAATATCAACATTTTCAGGTCTCTAGTTATAGTCTAGAACAGGGATGCCACCAAGAATGGTTATAAAATCCTGTATTAGACCATAAAAAAATCCTGTAAAATCCTGTAAGAAGAAAATTTTTGTAAACAGGTTTTTCATTTGCGCCAAATTTTTTTTTTGCAGCTAAGAGACAGGAGAAAAAAAAATCAGCTTTTCCTTCATTCCAGTTACATAAACCTACATAATAATAATAATAATAATAATAATAATAATGAACGTAGATTAAAAAAACTCAAGTTTACATGTAAAGAGTTAAGTACCACTATGAGATTCTCATAAAAATCACTTAAAAAATATACACACAGACACAAATAAAATTCGCCCACATGAGCTCTGCATCTACAATTTTGTTGTCTGGTTTGCTGATGAAAGATGTGAGAGAAGTACTTTGTTCAGCACCCCTCTGATTTATCTGGTGTATCTGTGTGCTTTCGTGACGCCTAAGATCTTTCAGACCACCCTTTTGAATTTTAAAGTCCGACCAACACAATGAACACACTGCAGTAAAGTCTGTTTTACCGGGTTTCAGCCACTTTAATTCTATTTCCCACTCACATTTATATAGTTTTTTATACAGCGTTCGATCTGGAGATGCCTTGCATTTTCTTTCAATTTCTTTCAATTACAATCTCCACAAAGATGCAAGCCGAATTTTTTGTACGTAACAATTACTTTAAAAATAACAACAAACTGTAAACACTCCCGTCAATCCATCATAGAAATCGTGATTACACGTTATAACAACACAGACTGTATAAACACCGTCACAAATATCACTTCGCACAAATATTACTGGGCGTGTTCCGTTACACGCACGAACGCACCATCGCACAGAGGAGAGAAACAGAACACGGTATCTAAAACAACTGTCATAGATATTAAGACACGGTATACTTTCATCCGTGAAATAAAAAAAATGCTTCCAGACACAAAAGGTAGAGCGTGAATTGTTATCATCTTAGAAAAACTGAAACGACGTAGCAAAGTGAAGTGTCTCTTGATGACATGTTATCTATGAAGTGGAGCGGGAGCAGTAAGTAAATATTTATGTTTGTGCGTGCGTCAATTAAAATATCCATGATTCGAAGTGCTTATCCGTTAAACCGGTGTAACTCCAAAATATCCGTGAAAACGGATAAAATCCGTAAAAACGGCAACCCTGGTCTAGAACTAAGTTAGTCGTGGCATCAATTGCTGGAGTGGCTGGTCAATTCCTGAACGAAGCACACAATGCATGCTACACCCTTTCTGCATGGCTGAAACCCTGCATGATTACGCGTAAAGTCATTGGCCTGGGACGCACATAGTCTTCTCTAACCCAGATCCCTCCCAAACAAATACACTTATGTTAGGTTAGGGATAAAATATTGACAAGGTGGCAATCCCCCCCCTCTTTTATCGCATAATCGTCGCACCTATTTTTTTGGCCGTCAAAATTAGGATAAAAAAACTTCTCGCTTAAACGTCGAACAATGTTTTTGGTCCCGCTATTAGATGCAGAGCGCTTTGTGTAGGCATCTTTGCTCTTTAAAACTATGTATTTTAAAGTATAAATCTAATATTTATTTGGAAATTACCACTTATTTAATTAACGGAAATACAAAGTTGTCCGACATGTAAATTTTCTTTTAAAGATGTTTTTAAATGTTATTATCTTTATCTGATCGTCTGCGTCGCCACGGTGTACCGGTGTAGATATCTTTTCCGTATAAAACATTGTATTTTAAAGTAGAAATTTAATATTTATTCTGACATTACCACTTAATTAATGAACGGAAATACAAAGTTGTATGACGTGTAAATTTTCTTTTAAAGACGTTTTTAAACGTTATTTCCTTTTTCTGATCGTCTGCGTGGCCCGGTGTACCGTTTATGAACATGTAGCCTGCGCTAGTAGGCATCATTCTGTTTGGTTATGTTGCTTCCCGTATAGAGCGCACGCACGTTTTAGAATATTGATATCTGGGCCGATTGCATGCAGCGCGCACTCTCTGTCGAGTGCCGAGTTAACTACATTTGATGGCCCGCATTCTTTCATGGTAAATGTGTACTATGGCAATAGTTACACTTTAGTTCACGTCGCAGATTCAAGAGGCCTGCGTTCGCGTTACAGTTTTGGTTTTCTATATAAAGTTGAAGAAAGGTTTTTGTTTTATGAATTATTAATGTAAATTGTTTGGCGTGCTCTTGTAAACTCCACCTTTTTTAAAAATAAAAAATAAACATACTTTCCATGAACGAGTTTTTTTATGAATAACTTTACCTAACAAATTTTTTTTTCCGCATAATTGTCGCACCCCTACTTTTCAAACTTGATTTTAGAATAAATTGTGCGACGATTATGCGAGAAAACACGGTCAGTGCTACTCTTTGTCAGTTCCTTCTATAAAAACTGGCAAGCATGTTGCAGTGAGACTGGAGGAATATAAAAGTGCTCTTATAAACACCAGCAGTGGCTGCAGTTTAGAAAGCATGGGAAATCTCATTCAAAAACAAAAATGATTGGGTACAGTTGCATCATGAACACTGTCACGATAGACACACTAACTGTGAGGGTGCCAGTTCATGAGACATTTACCCGATGAGAGGGAGGGAGAACCATCAACACTGCTATATGGCCTCACATACAGCGCACATACACTTTTTCTTTGTTTCTGGCTGGTTTATTCTTAGATTTTCCCCTCCTCTCCCCATCCTCACAGCACAGCAGACACGTCACTTGCCAGTGCTGCGACTGGTCAAGCGGCACAGACGGCCCACGTTTAATAACACTATTCACGAAGCTTCGTGTGACTGCCGAAATGTTGTGATCAAACAATTTATATCTCTTACTCTTGGAGTTACATTTATTAAAAACCAACATAGGTTAGTTATTTACGTACATATTCAACCACAGTACTATATATATGTATATATATATATATATATACACACATATATACACACACATATATATATATATATATATATATATATATATATATATATATATATATACACATATATACATATAAACCCAAAGTAAAAAATTTGCATATAGGTAGCAGTACTTTTTTTTACACTAAAAATCAGCATAAAATGTGCTACCCATGCGCAGGTACATACGATAAAAATTTCAGACACAACTTATTTAATGTAACTTTATGAAGAAACATTTTATTTTGTAAAGTAAAATTTGGAATGAGAATTTTGGCAATATATTTTTTTCTAAGGCAATGTAATTGAAAGATGTCATCTTGGTTTCAATTGTTTTCTAACAATGATTTTACAGCATTTAGTATTAAAAGCTATGTCACTTTTGAGCATAACACATACTTAATTGCAATTCCTTGTTATTAATAGTTTTTCCACTGAAATAATTAATATTACTGTCAACAGAAAATATTACATGTTCTTACAAAAATCAACAAATAGTAAAATTTAAAAAATTATCAAATTTATTATAATTAACAATTGTATAGAAAATAAGACTGTTAATGTTAACAAGCCATGTAGTATCAACGTAACAGTGTTCACCATTTATTCTGTATTGCAATATAAGTGAAAGACATGAAAAAATTTAAATTGATTATTTTCTGCAGAAATATTGCAAGTTGTAGGAAAATAATAATAATAATAATAATAATAATAATAATAATAATAAAAATAATACAAGACTTGGACAATTCCGGGAATTTTTTTTGTTGGTGTCTGACACCCAACCTGTTACATTATTTGCAAATTAAAATTTTGTAGTCTTGCACATTAAAAATGCATCCAGCAAAATTAATTCTTTGCTAAGCCCACAATTTCCTTGAGAGCTGCATTTTCACCTCAACACATATTATTTAATAATCAAAATTGTTTTTGTATATGCTTGTTGAAGGAATAATAAAAAAAGGTGTGAAAGCTATGGGAACTTGAAATAAAAGATCTCAAATAATTCCTGTACACATAAAACTGTATTATTCAATAATAATATAATCCCATTTTTTTTGTTTTACTATCCAAGTAATAAATACTACAATCATTTTTGTTTATTTTTTCAAAAGTTCAATTGATGTTTCGTGTTGCGCAGTTGAAGCCTTTATTAGTAATGACTGCATTCGTCGACCACCAAAGAGAATTATTCGGTCAACATACTGGACCCATTTCCACACACAATTTTAATTTCCCAAAATTTTGGCAACTTCATGTTTTGACTTTTGAGTGAAAGATCTAGCGTACTAATGGTCCTCTCCAGAGGCTAGGTTTGTAACATAAAGGAAAAAATATCTTTCAATTTACTAAATTAGATGTTACAGAGTAAATACACGTATAAAATATTTTTTTCCCTGTGAAAAAACTGTATTGACATTTCATTGCTTTAGAATGATTCTTCCCTCATAATTAAAAAAAAAAAAAAAGCCAAAAAAATATTGAGGACATCTTTAGTATGTTTTTATTTTTTTTTCTTTTCATTCCATACTTTAATATTTTTTCATAGAAGATATTCTTCAGGGAAAAGATCTTAAAAATGATTAGGAAATCTCTAGTGGTGGTTCTTTTACAATTTTCTCCTTACAAACTAACTTCAACAAAAGAATTTTTATGTAAAACTGTACTTATAATTGCAATTCCTGTAGCACTGTGTTAACACAACCAAGTGGCATGATCTCCAAAGTACATAAAGTATCTTAATTTAAAACACAGGGCAGAAAAACATAAGTGGGGAGTAATACTTATGTACATATCTTTCACAAAAATGATCAACTCTGCAAACGTGAAATGGTCAGTTGGAATATTATGCTAATAACAAAAGGAATGAAAAGTCACCTGTGGTAACAGTCACTCCTAATAACAAGTCCACCGTCCGTTTGAACTGTTACTTACAGCACGGAGCACTGGAAAATTTTGTACACTACTTACGTCTGTACAGGTGCAAAGATACCAACAGTGTAATACTTCTATAATCAATTATATACAAAATAAATATTTTTTTATGTAAAGTTCATACACTGGTTGACTGTGGCCACGTACCGCTTGCGGCCACAACCAAATGAGCCTTGTACTTCGGAAAAAAGGGGAAAACAGTCGAGTTTCAAGGAAGAGAGAGAAGAACAACTTAAAGAAACATTATCAATGCAACGTAACATCAAATATTCTGCACATTAAAAAACTCTCCACCCTAAATGTGCTCCCTGGCAGTCTTTTCATACATTACAAAAAATGTTAAAATATGTGATAAATGACATACCGAATGAAACACCATTTACAAATTGTGAAGACATTGCCATTAACCTTACACAGCATATTGAACAATGTTACACAGTTTTAAAACTATCTGAAGATATTATCTGTACAAAATGTACACAATTATATGTTCTGAACACTTAAACACATTTGCATTTATACACACATTATTCTTACAGTCCTTTAAGGATATATCAAATATACAATTATCACACACGTCATCAATAATTGATAATTCTTAACAGTTTGTACTATTCCATAATATAATAAGATATATTTTTTATGTATAATTATATGTATAAACCTATGTATATTTTATTATATATTCTCTGTAAATACAAAGTTCCCCGTTCCCTAATAGAGTAAATTTGAGGATATTTTCTTTTGCATATTTAAATGGACATTCCCAATGCACATGTACCGGCAGCCTGGCATGAGAGAGCTAGCCAAGAGCGCCAAGAGCGCGACGAGCGAGAACACGAGAACTCTTGGTGTATATGTACATTCATCCGCGATTGAACACTCCACCACAGTGCATTGCCCTAAGTGTCATAAAAGTCACATTAAAAAGATTCAAGTTCTTGCTAGTAGACCCCTACTAGGAAATCAGTATAAAACCATACATCGATAATGAAAATTAATGCAAAAACAAATAATATATAAAATAAAAATTATAAAATCAAGTACCATGGACACTCAATTTCTCATGCCATAAATAAAACATCAAAACAGATAAAATTTTTGGAACAATAATTTACATAAAAAGCTGAATAAATATGCATTATCTAAAAAAATTGTATCTACAAACTGCAGGAGAACAATAAAAAAACAAAATCCCTTGGGTATGAAAGTAATCACCAACTTTGGTTGGTACCAATCAACTGCTTTTTTTCAACATTCACTGACATTCATTAAACAAAAAAAAAATATATTAAGGACGATGTTTCCTTCTTTGGTTAATTGATTCCTGCCAGAAACCCTTCCTTCGAGAGAGAGAGAGACAGAGAGAGAATAGAACACCTAAAATCACAATTGAAATAAGAACTCTCACTATGATTGTCACTTACACCGACAACACGACCATATCTCAAGATTGGACAAGTCTTATTGCTGGGGCGCGTCCGAGGTAACTAAGGGGGGAGGGCAGGCAGGTCAGACGAGGGCGGAGGTCATGTGGTACAGCTGCATCAGCGCCTGAACGTGCACGGGCAGGCACGAGAGGCGGTCGCGAGTGTTGGAGTCCAGCGCCAGCCACGAGAGCGCGTTGTAGCCTTCCAGGACGTACCTGTGCATCAAAACAATGAATGAATGAAGAATCAGGTCTCAATGTTTTGTCAACATTTGGCTCATCAAAGACCAGGGTGTCTACAAATACCCGGTGAACCAATTTTGGGACTTTTGGATTCAATTTTCTAACTTTTTTACAACACAGGATAACTTTTTTGAACATAAAAAACAAATATAAACATAATAAAAATGTATAAACTATTTTACTTTTAAGAAGGTCATGCTGATTCTTATGTTAGAGGGAGATTGTTTCCACGATTTAAGCGGACAATATCCACTATAAATATTTCATATGCCACTATAAACTGAACAGAGATGTCAAAAAATATACTGCAAGTATGCAAAAAGCTACTGGAAATAAACGTTTCATGACTTTCAGCACTATTACTGTTTATTTTGAGCCTTAATCATGAATTTTGTAACCTGTGGACCCCTGAAGACGGTGAGGGTTGTTGAGAATAGAATGGAGGATTGATGGTAGGAATGTGTGATGAAGGAAGTCTTAGAAATTTACATTTATTGAAGGGGTAATATTGTAAGTATTTGAAGGCCAAGCGTGAAAATTTTCAAGCTAAAATTGCATGAAATTTTTGTAAGCATGGTTTTCTTAAGAGGTTTTAAACATAAGTACTGGCATGGACCTTAAGTATTTGTACTTAGTACTAAAAATAATATATCCTACATTAAAAGAATAATAACAATAAAAAGTATGACAGTTTTAATCTTGCTCTTTCTGTTTGAATAACGCTTATTTAACCCCCCCCCCCCTTACACACACACACAACTATTAATTAAGTTTATTAGAGAGTCAAAATCAAACAGTTGCAAATTAAAAATTTCCACGTTTTACAAATATTTTTTTACAGACTCTAAAACATTAAGAGTTGTTTGCAATAAATTAAGTTTTCCTAAACTTTGAACCTCCGCTCAAGCTTTTACAACTGTAATTATTAGTGTCACGTTCGAACGCCAGTCGACTGCAACTTCGAACAGCCCCCCCCCCCCCCCCCTTTTTTTTTCCAATGTCAATCTTCAGAAAATTTGAGCTCATTACTTCAGCTCTGACTATTCTTGTCATGATATTCCGTACAAGATCAGACAGTGTTTCAAACAAGAATGGCACCATTGGACTGTCCGTCTGAAACTCTCTCAAGAAGGGCTCGACCTCTTTGGACAGAGACTGAAAAAAAGTTAGTTTGGCCAATAATAACCTATCTTTGAGACTACTAACAACAGTTTTGAAACTATTGCATTTGGGTTCCATTGGAGAGCCATCAACTGTTTTTACATATTTTTCTATGCAAGGAAGAACCTGCAAAGCTCTTGATACAACAATGTCATTTTCAAGCCACCTTACATTGCAGAACTTCAATGGGAAAACAGAGCTTCCTGTAACCTGAATGTAATCTCCTCGCCTAGCAGGGGAATCTTTGAACAAATACCGTATATACTCGTGTATAGCACGCCCTTTTTTCCCCTCAAGTAAAGGAAAAAAATAAGGATGCGCGCTATACACGGGAAAAAAAATTTTTTTTTGGGGGGGGGGGGGGGGGGAGGAGTGGAAGTCGTTAACTGCCGGGTGACGGGTGACGTTTCTGGCCAGCCCCCACACATACGCACAAGCAACAAGGCCTCTGTTTCACACACACACACACACACGCGCGCGCGCGCAAGCTCGCACATCATGGTCTCTTGTTTATTTTTAGACCTCCCCCCTTTACAGAAAGCCAGCTCAGAAGCTAGTAAAATGAGAGAGAGAGAAAGAGAGAATGTTGTCACCAGTTCCCCCCCCCCCCCCGCCAACTTCTTCGCTTCCTCCATTCCTCACCGGTGAGTCATCAAGTTCTCCGCGCCAGCTTAGCAACGTAGCGCGGCACGCCTCCCTCCCTTCCTTCCTTCCACGTACCAGTTGTGACGATATAGCGCTTCATTATCTTCCGTTTAGACAGCAGAGTTTATGTATTTTCCTGACGCATCACCACACATCAATTTAAATAATCAGGTACCACAAAATGTTAGTAAAATTTATTTATGGGGGAAAAAAAAATTTCAATTTTTTTTTCTTTGGAATTAGTTGCAAAAATCGTGGTGCGCGCTATACACGAGGGCGCGCTATACACGAGTAAATACGGTAATACAAATCTCTAAGAAATTCATTTAGATTCCATTCAGTTCCCTTGAGCCCTACCTTAAATGCATTGTGCAACGTGTGCAACCCACATGATCCAATATCAAGCAACTTGGGTCCATCAACCTCACAGGATGAGAGTTCACTGTTCAATAATTTTTGAAGTTTCAAATTAACATTCGGTCCATCCATAGACAACTGCATAATTTTATTCAGTGGTATGCCTATCAGTGCCTCTTTAATGCCTTGAAGGAGACATTCAGATGTAGAATGCTTCAAAAAAACAGATGTCAAGTACCTGGTACATACAGTATTGGTGTTACAATCCCAAAACCGTACAGCTACATCCATCTGCTGGCTCTGTGCTACTTTGTTTAGGGATTCATCAAAGCCTAAAGTAATCTTACTACATGTTTTCAACAGACCTTCTAGCTCATTCTTGAAGTATGGTGCTAGGCCATAAACAATTGAATATGCCATTTTAGTCCGGTGGAGTTGCATGCTATTGGCAATTTCACATGTTAGGAACATTTTCTTAAAGAGGCTGCAATTTCTTTCTGCTGAGCGTAAGGATGAGTGGTTTAGCACCGTGGATAGACACCAATAAGCCTCTGCCTTTGTAACACTGTCTTTAGTCAGCATTCTTTTCAGACCACTACCTTCAACTGTGTGTAAATGTGATTGTTGTATGTCAGGTGATTGAAATGGTGACGATTCAGATTTTTTGTTTACTGGCATGCTTAGTATGCTCACTGACTCACCAACTGACGTTTCTTGTCCAATGCTTATTTTACACGTATCTTGACTGGATGCATATGTAGACACAACTGATGAATCAAGTGCAAATGACGTAGAGGCATGTATAGCAGACGTAGAAGCGGTTGAAACAGATGTTTAAGCAGTAGATGCAGAAGCAGGTAAAGCAGATGTTGAAGCAGCAGATGTGAAATCAGGTACAACAGATGTTGATGCAAATGAATACATCAATGGTGGCGTTGAGTTCTGAACTTTAATTCTTGACAAATGGTCCTTTCCTTTGCTATGAGAAACCACCGCACTCCTACCCATACTGTCTATGGCAAAATGTTTGTTGCATACTTTGCATTTAGCTCTATACAAGTCGGTTGTAACAAGGGTTAGCCAAGTGAATTCTTGCTCCCACTTACTATTATATTTTATTTTGCCTCGTTGCGAACGCATTATGATTTATAGGAATTACAGACACTGGCGTCTATGTTGAAATGACACTAGTAAACTTGGCCTACATGACCAATACTAGACAAAAGTATCGAACATAACACAATGTGAACATCACTTACGCAGCATACGAGAAGCGTCACATAAAAATAAATAAATATTACATTAATCACAACAAAGAAAATCACACTTTTTGTGGACCACACGTCTCTTTTGCAAATCTGTAATTCTAGTTAATTACCGCGCTGCGGAAAAATACTGTCATAACCCATCTCTCACGGCGCACTTAGTAGTATCAACACCTTTGTCTAGAGAATGTTAACAAAGAGTCCGAGGTTATCCCACGAAGAGTAACATTTCAACTGAAACAATTTAAACAGTGATCCGAGAGAAATATTGTGTTCTCTTTAAAAAATGTCGGTAAAACAGTAACACTACGGCCTATCCACCAAATCAACTTGCCAACGAACTGCGGTAACTTTTACCGCCTTTTGTTTCTCGCACCAAGAAACGACAATTCTCGTACTACACGCCATAAAATTCGTTCCCGTACAGATTACCACCCAAAGCTACCGGTTTAGAAGTGCCACTATTCTCTTACATCCTACAATATTGGTACAGCACAGTAGCATCTAGCATTCCACCGAGCCTAGACATAACGAGCGTTTCCGAACATGGGCTTGGCTATCACAACGACGTTATCGTCTATCATTTCGAATTCCCGGATGGAAACTTTCATTTCCCGCACATTCCCGTATGATAAAAAATCCCCGTACATTTCCCGTACTTCCCGTATTTTCCCGTCTGGTGGACACCCTGTAAATATAAATAACAAATACAGCTACCTACATGGGACAATCAATCATACAAATTTTTGTTTCTGACCACAAGTAACACAACATACTGCAGCAGAGAAATTTGACACACTAAAAAAATTACACATCATGTTCATGATAATTCATGATTAAATGAAAGCATTGAACATGTTTCAATGGTATTCTCGGTCATCCTTGTCATCCTTGTCCTCCTTGTCCAATGAACGTGGGTGGTTTGTTGTGACGCACGGCGGGAGGAGGGAGGAGAGGAGGAGGGTGGCTTGTTGAATGATGAACGGCGAGGGGTGGGAGAGACTTTTTTTTTGCTCGTAAGGAATGCGAGGGGGGAAGGGAAGTTTGTTTTACAGTTACCGGGTAGTGTTAATGAGGAAAATAACAAGTTACCGTATATACTCGTGTATAGCGCGCCCTTTTTTCCCCTCAAGTAAAGGAAAAAAATAAGGATGCGCGCTATACACGGAAAAAAAAAATGAGGGGGTGTGGCGGGGAGGAGGAGTGGAAGTCGTTAACTGCCGGGTGACGGGTGACGTTTCTGGCCAGCCCCCACACATACGCACAAGCAACAAGGCCGCTCTTTCACACACAAACACACGCACGCGCGCAGGCACGCAACCTGGTCTCTCGCACACAATAACGCTCACAGCACATACACACACACGTGCGCGCGCAAGCTCGCACGTCTCTTGTTTATTTTTAGACCTCCCCCTCTACAGAAAGCCAGCGCAGCTAGTAAAATAAAAGAGAGAGAGAGAGAGAGAGAGAGAGAGAATGTTGTCGCCATTCCCCCTCCCACTTCCTTCGCTTCCTCGTCGCAGCTGCTACCGGTGAGTCATCTAGTCCTCCGCGTCACGTTCCTGCCTCCCTCCCTCCATCCCTACAGTCCACTTACCAGTTGTGACGATACAGCGCTTCATTATCTTCCGTCTACACATCAGAGTTTAAGTATTTTCCTGACGCATCACCACACATCAATTTAAATTATAAATTTGTTTCACACGTACAGGTACCACAAAATGTTAGTAAAATTTATTTATGGGAAAAAAAATTTTTTTTCTTTGGAATTTGTTGCAAAAATCGTGGTGAGCGCTATACACGAGTAAATACGGTATACAGCTGAGTTCAAACAGAAAGGTGTGAAGTATGCCGAATGAAACGGAAAAAATGTGGCGGCGAGAAAATAAGAAACGGCAGCAGCCAATGTCAAGACTGACTGGTGTAGCCAAACATAACTACAGAAGGCGCCGAAAGATAAGCGAGCATTTCGAAGGATGAAACAAGGAAAATATCCAGAAATAGAAGCGGCCATGACCGTGAGTGACAGGCAAAATGATACGGTACAGTAATTTATTGTACACATCGCCCGGGACATGAGTTGTGTTTACAGCACTTTAGTGCAGACTGTACTGGTTGGCCTTGATAACTTCCGCTTATCGCTGCACGCACGCACGCACGCACGCACACAGACAAAAGCAGCTGCCTAGTGCCTTGCCGGTTGCCGCTTGGAAACAAAACTAGTGCTCTGACGGGGAAAAAAAATTCCAGTAGCTCAAAATAACACCATGGTAGTTTAGTATGTAGCGCAAATTCGCAAGTTGGTTAGTTTATCGCATTTTATCGCGGGTAAACGGGTTTGTCGCATTTATTCGCGGCTATATCGTTAAAACGATTTTTCATCCTCTCTACCGATTACCGATTTGATTACCGATTATGAGACCAATAATCGGCAGATACCGATTCAGTTACCGATTATAATGAACAAATTTTTTTAAGTGTAATAATGCACACAAACTTTTTTATTCCCATGTGAATTTAATAACAAGATTAGGTACATATACGGAATTACAGTACTTGTGATGTGTTTTCTGGAAGGGATGTTATACCTAGGAACTGTCTTGGCCATGAGGCGTCTGAAACCATTATTGACTATCGCATAAGGCTGCATATCTTCACAACAAATAATTTCAGCTATTAACTGTGTCAGTTCTAATGCTCTTGTCATTCACATCATACAGTATTTTCTTTTCCATGATGTCTGTTATTTTTGTTTGAGCCAATTTTAGTACTTTTCTTGGAACCCCAACTGTATCACAATCATCTGTGGTTACATAAGCACACATCTCCACTAATTTATCAGGATGCATTCGCTTGATGTGGTTCCATAGGTTAGTAGTAGTGTATTCCTGCTGATTGGTCAGTCCACTGCCACCACCACGAAAAATTACCGTTTTACAATGTAAATACAGTGTTTTCTCGTATAATCGTCGCACATTTTATTCTAAAATCAAGTTTGAAAAGTAGGGGTGCGACAATTATGCGGAAAAAAAATCTTTGTTAGGTAAAGTTATTCATAAAAACAAAACCTGTTCATGGAAAGTACGTTTATTTAAAAAAGGTGGAGTATACAATAACACGCCAAACAATCTATTTTAATAATTCCTTAAACAAAAACCTTTCTTCAAATTTAAATAGAATAACCAAAACTCTAACACGAACGCAAGCCACTTGAATCTGACGTGAACTAACGTGTCGTAGTACACACTTGCCACGAAAGAATGCGGGCTATCAAATGCAGTTAACTCGGCACCTGACAGAGAGCGCGCGTTGCATCCAATCGGCAAGATATCGATATTCGACTACGTGCGTGCGCTCTATACGGGAAGCAACATAACCAAACATGAATGATGCGCTGGCTACATTTTTATAAGCGGTACGCCGCGGTACCGCAGACAATCAGATAAAGGAAATACCATTTAAAAACGTTTTTAAAAGAAAATTTACATGTCAAACAACTTTGTATTTCCGTTAATTAAATAAATAAGTGGTAATGACAGAAATTAAATGTTAGATTATACCTACACCGTGGCGACGCAGACGATCAGATAAAAGAAATAACGTTTAAAAACGTCTTTATAAGAAAATTTTAACGTCGAAAAACTTCATATTTTTCCGTTAATTTATTAAGTAAATGGTAATGACCGAATAAATATTAGATTTCTACTTTAAAATACATAGTTTTATACAGAAAAGATACCTACACAAAGCGTTCGGAATCTACTAGCGGGACCAAAAACATCATGCGACGTTTACGCGAGAAGTTTTTTTTTATCCCAATTTTGACAGCCTAAAATATGGTCGCGACGATTACGCGCGTGCGACCATTATGCGATAAAACACGGTATCTGTTTATAGTTCCGTAGGTATCTTATTCAATTTTTTAAATTTTATTTTAAGATTATACTGTAAAATATTTCTTCCATCATCTACAAAGAAACCTTGGAATAAAGAGTGTTATTAATGTACTGATTTATTATTTACAAAAATAGAATTTCTGTAGACCTTCAGTGTTATAATTGACAAAAGTATTACACCAGTTTTGTATCGGTTATGGGATTGGTTAAAGAAGAGCATCAAATATCACCCATCAGCAGCGTGTACCTGAGCACGTCGGTGGTGTACTGCGAGTCGAGCGGGTGGCCGGCGACGGCCGACTGCTGCTGGAGCAGGTCGTCGTTCTGGTGAATGGCCGGCACGTGCAGCAGCAGCGCGTTCTTCAAGAAGGCAGGGCACACGCCCTCGAGGTGCGGGCACGACGCCCAGAACCAGCGCGGCATGCGACCCGTGGGTGCGGTCGAAACGTAGAAGCCCAGCGCCAAAGGTTGCTGGTGCAGCAGGCCAACCTCGTCCTGCGAGTCCACACCCAGGCTGCCCCCACTCTGCACACCCGACAACACCACACCGTTACCAACACCAATACCATTTCAAACACATCACTACTTTTCAATAATTTTTTTTACAATTATTCAACTGGGTAACGTGCAAATTCACGTGTTCTCATGTTGCAAATATAAACTTATAATACAAAACTCGGACTAAAATTTAACACAGAATTCTTTACAATAATGCCGATCGTGATAAATATACAAAAGGTATCAATTTGAGAGCAAAACAGTAAAATTAATTTCCTGGTGCACGCTCATCGGTGTGGTGGCAGGGGCTATATTTAGTGCACGCAAATTAGCGTCTATGAAATTATCCTCAAATACAGTTTATAAACTTTTATCGTCATAACACTATATTATTGTAACTTTAATGATACCTATAATTTATTAGCCAGGAAAATTGTGTTGGAACAAAATATGGAGTCCAGGATATTTAACATCTATCTTTTAAGTATTTTTCAAACTAAAAGTTGCAGCCCAATTAAGAAATTAAAATAGTATTAACCCGAAAGATTTAAAAACACTTACTATAACACTAGGTATATGTATATTTGTTTTTGTTTATATTACAGAAATCAGTCTGTATAAACTTCCTACAAACAACCAACTTTACTGAGCATTTAAGACTCAACAGTAAAAATTTAACCACAAAATTATTTTATTCAATCAACATGGCATTGAATATATATTAGGGATGGGATGAATCCACATTTTGGTCGAATCCGAATCCTTGTTCGAATACTCAGTGTTTGTCATCGAATCTCGAATACCAGTTAAACACTAAACTTCACCACATGTTATTAAAAAAAATCACACATTTATTTTAAAAAATTACATAGGCCTATGCATTAAAAAAAATCACATGTGTATTTATAAAATTATAAAATAAGTGCATAGTGTATACACCTGATATAAAATAGAGACAAATAACCTCAAAAACCACACACATAAGTTTGTATCCGTCTAATTCTCTGTTAAATTAACCCTTCCTATGTTTTCAACAAAATACGTTTGTATAACAGACACCATTTTAAAAAAGTTACGTTTTTTTCTGCAATATTATATTATTGAAGGTTGGAAATGATCGAGTAGTTATGCTAATTGAGAAAATGCAGCGTAGTTTATCTTATGTTTGTGCTATTTCCGTTACCTTTATAATATAGTTTAGGTATACAATTTTCTAGAGCTGGACAAACCTCAGTTCTCTGGTTTCGAACCGAGCAGAACCGAACCTCATACAGAAACAATTGTTTCAAATTAAAATGAACCGATGACCAGCATTTTGGTCTTTAATTGAGTGGTGAGAAAGAAAGGTTCTCCAGCCATATGTAAAATTAAAACATTATTTAGCTTAGCTTATATATATATACCAACTTTTAATTCATGAAGAAGTTCCATCTAAATTTCAAAAAGACTATCTTCCTTTCTCAGTGTTCACTAACCTACATTAAAAAATTATAATATTATAAAGATGACGAACATTCAGCATAAGGCCACATAACATATTTTTGTGGTAGACATAACCTAACATTTTTAATAAGTAAAACTTTTTAATAGGACATTAAAAAAAAAAAAAAAGTCGAATGTGAATTAAGTTACCTATCTACATTACAAAACCCGCTGACTGCAGTTGCTGTTTTCTTGGAAGAATGCTGCTCGTCAGAAGAAACTTTAGACATTTTTTGGGGTGGTTCTGGGTCATCTGGGTCGTCATTATCTTTTCTCCATTTGGAAAACTTAACGACGTTAGCCTGCTCATCGCAAATCACCTCAAGAACAATAATATTGTAAACGTAACGTAAGAAGTGTGGTTATAGAAATTTGCGTCGGAAAAAAGAAAACACGAGAAATAATGATGGCTGCCGCGACTACGCTAGTCAACTTAGTACCGTACTGTAAAATTTACTGGACCAGTACTTTTAATATTTTAATACACAAGATTAAATTAATATTTTCAGTACCTGACTGTTATAACCAAAAAGGCCAAAGAAAAAAAATACATCCCAGTAATTTACGTAATCATTTCCTACCGCATTTGTCTTGTGTTAACTTGATCACGTTAGTTTTGCCGAAATACGAGTGTTCTCGTACATGCGCTTTAGTTTAACGTATGGGGTACGCAATCTTTGGTGATTTTACAACACTTCTCGTACACGCACTACAGTTAAAGGTATAACATACAATACCTTTGGCATTTGTACGATAGTTTATATTACGTAGTACGAGAAATGCATACAAAATTCTCTAAAGTAAACAAAAAACAAAGCGCGCCTACATGAAAAAATGCTATGCGAGTTATGCGACGATTAATTATTTTTATTTTTATTTTTATTTTGTCTGCGCTTGAAACTGTTGAGGCGACGATTATGCGATAAAAGTCGGAATATTACAAGTAATGGAATTTTGTTGTGCTGTTTTGTGAATGGTCTCAAATGGAGGTTAGAAAATTAGAAAAACGTAATTTTTTTTAAACAAACGTCCGGTTTTTCGAATATATTTTAAGAGATTTCGAACCGAAACGAACCGAACGTAAGGGTTCGGTTCGGTTCGGTTCGAAATTTTCGAATTTCGCCCAGCACTACAATTTTCAATTACTACCTAAAACTCTTAAAAACCCACCTCGAATCCAACCTCGAATCCCACCTCGGATCCTACGAATCCTCGAATCCATAGGATTCGGTATATTCGACGAATACAAGATTCGAAAATCCCATCCCTAATATATATTTAGGGTAATAATTTTTGGTCTCTCTATAATATGAATAACTCTGAGTTATCACTAATTTAGATGTTAACTAAAGATTGCGAACATTGTTTTAATATTTTTTAAGTAGACTATATAAATTATAACATATTTATGACTATAAATTTTAACAAAGTATCAAAGGATAGTAGTTGTACTATCATTAGGTTTCATTTGGCACACACGTTTGATATGTTCCCTAATGTTTATTAAAGTGACTATAAATGGGTTTATTTTGCTAAAAGTGGGTCCACCATCTTTCCGTTCATAGACTCCCGTTATATTTTCACAAAATTATGCCTACCAAATGAAGCATACTGAGAGCTATGATGATTACACATCAATATAGTCAAATTAAACATTCTAAAAGATGAATGCTTTGAGTGATAATGTAGGTGTAATTTGAGTGGACAGCCTCTAACTCTTTATATTTATTTATGATATAAACTGAAGACAACACAAATGAAAGTCAATAAAAGGCTATATGTTTTTTTTTATTATCAAGAAGTACATACAAACATGGGGGAACAGGAAGAATTTGATAACTTCACAGATGTGATAATTGTTAGAATAGTCAGATTAATTTTTTTTTTAATTCAATGAATTTTACGAGTAGAAGCAAAAGTTGTAAGCTGAAAATGCATTAATTTGTGAAATGTTATACACAGGTTGTAAATACATTGTCCTTAGGGGGAAAAATCTTGGGACTTCAAATCCAGCATATAAAGTTATTATTTCGGGACATTTTTGTGGCTTTGGTGACCATTCCTACAGTTTTGTTACTTTTTCGTTATTTTCATGACCTGAATAAATCCTGCTAGAGAGACAGAACATGGCGGTGGATACGTACCCGGGAGGTACCATTGCAGGGGAAGGGGCTATGCTGGTCCGACATCCCTCCGAGGCCACACGCAGGGCTGCCCGGCTGTGAAGGAGAGTCTCCGCGGCGGGGGCTGCCCGTGGGCGACTGCGCGCCCCCCAGACCTGTTTCTGGCCATGCAAAGATGTCATTCAGGTCCATGGGCATCTCCTCGATGCCCTCAGGCATGTCATTGTCCAAGGAGGGGAACAACTCGTCCCCAAACTCAGGTCCATTGATGGTTGAGTCCTGGAACGCTGACTGGGAAGACTGCAAAAACAACCCCGAACCAAAACATATAGCTCCCGCAACACCAGCGCACACTCAAGTTCTCTTAATCTATAAAAATATGTCTGAGAAACAGAAAAAGGTTCATGAAGTAGACACTGGGAAACTATACAGAATCTTAGCTGGATGGGCTAAAATTTCCAAAATCTACATCTTCGAGCTGCCGCTGCTCTGGGTCAATAGGACAACCCCCCCCCCCCCCCCCCCCCCGCCGACCCTGACGAAATAAACATCCTATCACAGGCTGCCTTTACAACAGTTAATATTACCTTAAACATGCAGGGGACTGTGAACATGAAAATATTTCCGGTTCTTAACAATGAATTACTCATTCTAATGACATCATAGCACAGACTCTCTTTTATGCTCCTGATAAAGGACACTATGAGGGTGAAATATTATGAGTCATGTATTTTTCATTTTTCTAAAGCTTTATTTTTTAATGATTTAATAGGATTTCACATCACAAGGTAATGCACAGAGCTTTTAAGACAGCGAGACCTCCCAAGGTTATTCATCGCACATTTTATTCTAAAATCAAGTTTGAAAATTAGGGGCGAGACCGTGGGTGCTACTAATATTGAAAGAAAGAAAAAAACCCAAAACAACAACAACATAAAAACAAAACCTATTCATGGAAAGTACGTTTATTTAAAAAACAGACTTTGCGAAAGCACGCCAAATAATTTAAATTGATGAGTGATGCAATAAAACCATTTTATTCAACATAAAAAAAAAAGAAAGAAACCCGTAACAAGAACATGATTTGTAACTATACGCTTAACGATCGTGCAGGTTAACTCGGTTCCTGACAGAGCGCGCGCGTGCATGCAGTCTGCGAGCTATCGATATCAATCTTCGACTACGTGCAAGCGCTCTATACAGGAATACACGAATCAACACAACCAAACTGGCGCTGCTCACGTGTTTATAAGCGGTATAAAGCGATTCCCGAGACGTTAAAGATGAAATTAATAACTTTTAAAAAGTCTTCAAAACACGATTTACACATCAGATTACTTTGTAATAGGATTAATTAAGTTAGTAAGCAGTTTTATCTGAACGAACGGCATAAACTGCGTAAAGCAATAGGCGCGCTGTAAACAACGGGAATTTATTGCATTACAAAAAATGAGGTTAAAACGGGACAGAAATAAAATGGTTCAATAACGGTAACGTAAATAACGGTAACGTAAATAAGGGGTTTGGCTGTATAATTTTTTTGAGTGGAAGATATAATTGTCCATTTACATTTCTTTTAAACTGGGAAGGAAAAGGGGGGGGGGGGGGGGGAGAGAGAGAGAGAGAGAGAGAGAGAGAGAGAGAGAGAAGTCTTATATTAGTGTACCCGGGCCAGATTTTGCAAGTCAAATTAATGTAAAATGAATTCGATTCGAATTGCCGAATCGAATATCAAAAAGTTCGAACTCGAATTCGGAAATTTCGAATATTCGCAGAACCCTAGTGGCCACCCTGAAACTTTGATTTGAACTTCCTGATTAGATTAATTATTTTTTTAAAAATTATAATTCCAGGATTAGTGTGCACCTGTGTGGTGGCGGACGTGGGGAAGACGAGGATGTGCGTGCAGGACACGTCCTGGGGCGTGGACAGCTGGCAGTTGAGCGACGCCTGGCTGAACCGCTCGTCTGGGGTGAATTGGTCCGACATGAGGCGCAGCACGGTGTCTGGCTCCAGAGACACCAGGCACGCGCTCAGCACGCATGGCGCACCACTGGGGTACATGAGGCTGCACTGGCTGCATATCTCCTTCAGCTGTTTGGAGGCTTTAAGCAGTGCCTTGCGACTCAACAGCACGCTCCAACCTGTGCACACGCACCACACCGCGTTTAATACAAATAGCAAAGTGCGCACTGTAAAACATCAAAATTGCAATCCAGAAGACATTTTTGCATCAAAGCTGCCTTCCATTTTCCACCAATACCTGCCAACTTTGGCATGTACAAAAGAGGGAGATTTTTCCCAAGGGAGTAAACACTTATGAAATCATTAAAGTGGTGTATTTCTGGGGAAATTTTAATTCGAAATTGCAAAATATTACTAGTACTGGGCAAAGTTCGAAAATTTCGAACCAAACGTAAGGGTTCGGTTCGGTTAGAAACCTCTTAAAAATATATTCGAAAAACCGAACGTTCGTTAAAAAAAAATTACGTTTTTCTAATTTTCTAACCCGATTTGAGACCACCCACAAAACAGCACAACAAAATTCCATTACTTGTAATATTCCGACTTTTATCGCATAATCGTCGCATCAACTGTTTTAAGCGCAGACAAAATAAAAAAAAAATTTCTTATTGATCATTGCTTTGTTTTTTGTTTACTGTAGAGAATTTTGTATGCATTTCTCGTACTACGTAATATAAACTATCGTACAAATGCCAAAGGTCTTGTATATTATACCTTTAACTATAGTGCGGGATCATTTTAAACAAGTTTCATTGTATGTTTCAGAGGCTAATTGCTATTTTTAAGGACAAAGAGATAAATACTCTTAAGAGTTGATATCAAAATATAAATGGGTGAGGAGATAACTGAGGGTGAGTTAGTTTTGAAGACATGGAGGCAGGGTTGTTAAAAGTAGTAAGTGCACATCAAAACAAAACCAAATACTCACCTTAACCACACTCAATTGCCTGTTCCCCCCCCCTCAAAGTATAAGGTTTTGTGGTCCTATAGAGAAATTTATCACTTATAAGACAGTTGTACCTGGGCATATAGAATAGGAATATAACTTTGTTAGGCAGCCTACATTCAATTAATTTATAACTAGGGCCATGCAATTTTCGCGATCGCGAAAAAACGACGAAAAACGCGAAATATTCATGAAATCTGATTTTCCCACGAAATTTGCCTTGTTTTGACAATTCACGATAAAACACGCAAAATACGCAAATTTTTTTTATCAACTCCTTTGTTCAACACAACAGAGACAGTGCCAACTTGTACCACCTTACTACGAAAATAATATGTAATACGTTTTATAACTGTAAACACGGCAAGAAATTTCAACAATCCTTAAAAATCTGACGTGAGTAGAGTATTAAACTTGTATTCTCATAAATTCATGCGGTAAGGGATGTGGATTGGAAAACAAACGGTATTTTTTTTCCCCGTAGCAACGTTACCAATTTATAATATATTTTTTCTAACCTCAGATAACTTGCCGTATATATAGAGCTGTCAGGAAAAAATTAAATAGAACCATCCGTCGAAACGATCGTGGTAATATATTTTATTAACGAAGTCACGTGCCATCTTATATTTGTTGATACAGCAAATTAGACCAAAGAGTTACAGACTCTTTCTATGCATAGATGTGTTTATCCAGATGTAGAAAGCCGCTCACCCGAACAGTTCCGAAGTTTTCCGAACGCAAGTAAAAAAGCACCATAATTAAAGGATTAATATATTTTTAGTTTACGGTCATTAAGTATTTTAAATAACGCCAACCTAACCTAAGATAACGTTTAACTTCGGAAGATTTCAGGTTGTGCTTGTGGTTTCTATTTGAACTGTAAGTTATCCATCCAATACAGCACAAGTCAATGTTTTTAAAAGGCAATATCGCCACTATTCCACAATGGCGCCGTTCTGGAAATATTCAGTATTCAAAAAGAATGCAACACATTAGGTCCTAAAATTAAAAAAAAATTTTTCTTGGAAGTAATTAATTGTTGGTTAGTTCAACATGCCAAAATTTTTAACTTTGCAAGAACGTGTAAAGGAATTTAAAAGTGATGGCTTTTTTATTTTTGATGAAGGAAGTAAAATTATGACGTGCAAGTATTGCGACAGTCATGTGGAGTGGCTGCGAAAAGACTTGATTCTTGTAACTGTAGTCTGATACTTCAAGCAAACCATTTCAAGCATACTAGGGACATTGTTGTACATTTTAAATAAATTATCAATATAAATATACCTATATATGCTTTCACAATCGAGAAAAAATCTTTTTAAAAAGTAAAGCAGCATGGTCAGCACAACTGAAAATACACGTGAAAACACCACACAATGTTCAATGTTGACAAAATTGTAGATAATGCATGAAATATGGTTAACATCCACAAACAATGAGTGCATACTGTGCCGGAAATTAGGCACTTCGTCACCTTTTTTTAATTTTTCTATAATTTTAAAATTTTTTGGGAATACTTATTTTTTTTATTTACCTGGTTGTTGAGGGGGTGATTTACTTTTTGTTAGGCCGGTGTACGCCACGTATTTAAACTTTGTGCCAGTGGACTGAAGCCCCTTCCCAGGGGACCAATCTGATATTTTGCTGTCTAATGTGGACGTGGGCAGCCCGGTTGAGATTACTTTCGCCTGCAGTCACGTCCCGGGTTTGTTATTTTAATTCCCTGCATGACCAAAATTGCATAGAGCAGCTTGTGGGCTGCAAGCTGCTACTTCTTACAGGCTTGCTGAGAACAGCAAGTGTCGTTTTGAATGGGTCTCCAGTGGAGCTGCGTTCCCACCTTAGTGGCTATTTCTGTCCCCCCTTCCTCTCTCTCCACCGCACATTAGTTCTGAGAAATCAAGTCGGGAGCAGTGACCTGACGTGAACTTAGCCAAGACCATGGCCGACTTCAAGGACCTTCCCCCTGGTCCGACAGAGACGTCCACCACATCTAGCGGCAGAAAAAGTAACCGCGGGCCTGGTCGCCAGCATGCAGAGCTCACCCTCATGACACCTGGTGGCAAGTCAGCTCACCGCCTCAGTTAGTTCCCCTTTACGCCGCTAGAGAGCAGCGTCGCGACACCCTTAAGCCCTATGCTTCCTTCTCGCGGCCTGTAGAAGTTGATTCTTTGTAGCTTCCTGTTACCGCCGGTAGAGAGCGCGCATGTCGCGTTGTTGTCACCCCCGCCTTGGGCACCTCCGCATGTTTTCGGCCTTGAGCCTAACCTTCCCCCCCTTTTTTCTTAGGGCTGTGCGCCTGATTTAATTAGAAGCTTTGACCGCCATCACCGGCATTCAGTACTCTGACCTCGGCTGCTGACCACATCTTCTCGGCGTCCTCTGTGCCAAGAGGCTTTTCGCGGCAACGGCGAATTCGTGTGCACAAGAATGTAGTCAGCTTGCTTTAGGGATGTGATCCCAGTGGTACAGTAGCCAATAAGATGTAGTATTTAGAAGAAGTCATGTTTAGTTAAATTTTATTATTTTTTTTTACTTTCCTAAAAATTTTAGTTTCTTCCGCACATCCGCGAATTCTCGGTACGCGCCATCCTGATGTCGGCGCGAGACACCTCGCGAGCCCTGATTTCACACCCTGTTTGGTGAGTAATACAGCCTTTTTTTTTCTTCCCCAAATTCCCGTTTGTTGGCCTTTCGCGCCGACGGTGTATGACTGTCTGGACGCAGGTCTAATTCGTTTTGAATTTGACATGTGTTTCAGACAGGGTCAAAATTTCGGGGGAGAGAAATTGCTCCCCGCGTGATCTTCGGGACCTCCAGATGATTCCCCCCTTAGAAGAGTTTTCCTCAGGCTATCCGATGTCATCCTGGGAAGACCCGGGTGATATAAGCTCTATATATATATATATATATATATATATATATATATATATATATATATATATATATATATATATATATATATATATATATATATATATATATATATATATTCCACTTGCATACAAGGAACTAAATTAATTAAAAAGATACCAGCGAGCAGTGCTTTAAGAACGTAATCTTCAAGACATGTAAAATCAAGTAAACTCATATATATGTAATTGATGGGAGAATCAAATTTTGCTGCTATACTTGAAATTTTGTTAATGTAATCATTTGTTTGTTAAGGTGTAATGTGTAGAGCTGGGCCGATGCCGATCCCCGATCGTAATAATCGGCCGATTTGGTTAATTTTGCCGATCATAATGATCGGCAAAACGTAGCCGATTATTTGAGCCGATCATTGGTCTCCTACTGCAAACTTATAACATTGAATAATTACCTATACCTAACAACTTTCCATGTTTGTTTACGGTACTTTTCGGGAAGAAAATTTGATTATTCATCGAAAAATAATAGGATTTAATAATTTAAAACTAACCACACACGAAAAAAATGTACCAATAAAGTAAACAAATAGCGTAAGTTTTATAAACATTGAATAGTTACATACTTACCTAAGTATCAATTTCCACGTATATTTAAGGTACTTTCGGTAAAATAATTTTCCATTATACTATTTGCAAATTTATTTATAATTTACGAACCGAAAACTATGTATTTGTTTACCATTTACGGTTAATATTACCGGAAAGGCGAATGGCGACTGTTGTTTAGGTTAGTTATGTGACGCCAGAGATTAGAGTGACGCGCGACGGAATTCGTACGGATTAATGGCGCTAGTAGTCTCGTGGTTAGTAAACAACTACTCTTCGGGCATTCATCTATTTAGGTTTTTCTCGCTAAATATGGCCTATTGAAAGTTTTGTTTAGCGAAATTAATATTCTTATCCTGTTTAGCGGGAAATAGAGCTTAACTTTATTTTGTATAAAAACCTGGTTGATGAAGAGTTTTGTTTCCCACAGTAGAACCTCGTTAATCCGTGACGCGCTAATACGGGAATCGGATAATCCGGGACGATTTAAAAGTGCAGAAAATAAAGGAGAAGCTAAAATTGTCAGCGCTTAAAATTGACGTCACGCGGGCCGGCAGCCGGCAAACACTGCAAGCCATCGCGTGGGCCGCCAAACTCTGCAACGCTGTTTGTACCGACCCTTTGAGTCGCCCCCCCCCCCCCCCCCTTTTCATTTGTCACATTTGTCACTCTTTAAACTTGAGGGGGATGTCCTGACTTCTGCTTCCCGTCTCCCGTTTGTTTGAATGTTGTTTCACGTGCTGCCGAGTTACTTTCCGCCCGCCAACGCACGGCAGGCGCCTGGCGAGTGACGTGTCTGGCTGGCATTCGGTTGGTCGAAGGGTGGAGGGGGGTGGGGAGCTACCCAAAATTTGTGTGTACAAGGTAAGCACGATCTTATCTTTCTCTCTTCGGCTGTTGTAAATGACCGTGAACTAATGGCTAGGCAGTGCCGTATTTTTTCTAAGCCGAGACAATTCGAAGGCGGCCCTTACCGTTAACCGATTATCCGGGTTTATTATTATTATTATTATTTTTTACAGAATCTCAATTATCCGGTCATCGGCGGGTCCCAATGAACACGAATAATGGGGAGTTTACTATTTTTATCCATCTGCTTCCAAGGCGCAGTAAGCCTCGGGAGATGTTACGTCACATGACCTTGGCCTTAACCCAGCTGCACGCTGGTGTCCGAGAAGCTTGACAAGACCTTCCGGGCTTACCTGTATAATTTCTAGTCCGTGAAATTTATGTTGTCGTGATTTTTAAGTAATCATGTCAATGAAAAATAGTTTTGTCTGGAAATATTTCACAGTTTATAGTGATCCGTCAAAACCAACGTGTAATCAGAGGTACTTGAAAGGCTCTAATCGGCTCAGAAGATCGGCAAGATCGGCAGCAGATGATCGGCATCGGCATGATCGGCAAAATAGGTGATCGGCCCAGCTCTAGTAATGTGTATTGTTTTAAATAATGCAGGGGCGCCCCCCTTAACTTTGTTAATTACTAAGATTTTTACTATCATGTCGAAATAATGCTAAAACAAAACTTCTTAAAAATAAACCAGGAAAACCTATAGACCAAGCTGTTTATATAGCGTATTTATTTATCATATACCTTCTTGTACTTAACGATCCATGAACTCCCAAGTTACTAGTGTGCAGGAAGTGTAAATTTTGTCTTGTTCACCACCTCGTGTCCCCTCTGGTAATTAATTTTAATTTTCTTAATAGTTTGCCCAGCTGTTTCCAAGGTGTTTTTAATTAATTTAAAATAATCTAATTTTTGGGTCGAGGGGGCTTTACAATTGGTAGCAGAGCGTGGTTTGGTCTATAGGCATACCTAAAAATAAAATAAAAAATATACATATAAAAAAAAGTTAATTACTTTTTGGATTTAATTTGGTAATAACAATATTGAGAACTGATCGCTGGTACAACCTGTAGTTATATTGCTTTTTCTATTTTAAAATTTATATTGAGTTTTAAAGTCCCGTGCAGACTCAATCAGCGCGCGGCGCGAGAGTTCGCAGCGCCCAGACGTGCGGCAGGCCGGCTGGTCTACATGTGCCTTATCTCTTCCACCCCCCCTTCTCACGCTCTGTTCAGCGACACGACCCGTAATCTGAGGGCGACGACACGGCCCTGTGCCTCCCGCACACCCCTCTCCCTCTGTCCTTCGTGAGACGACCTTGCGAGCGGCAGGTCAATCCCCCTGTTGATGTATACAATTGGTGCAAGTCAAGCTAACAGTGGAAGTTCGCGCAGTTGTTTGAGTAGCACGGCGACATTATACGCAAATAAGTTTGGGCACATTCCCCCCACCTTGAAAGTGTGACTTACTCCCCGCGCAATGGGGCTAGTTGGTATTTTATGTTAATATAGGAAGTCTTATGAGGTAATTAAAAGTAAGATAGTTGTTAAGAGAGGAGTATTTATTGTGTACGTTTGAATCGTACATGTGGGTTAAATTTGTGTTTAATTAGCAGTAAGTTAGATCCGAGCAGTATGTTTAAGCCGGAGTTATTGCTGTCAGATGAGCTGACCTATGAGTTACAGCTACGCAATTTGCCCTCCAGTGGCAATGTGCAAGTCCTCAGGAAGAGACTCAGGGCCGCCCTTCATGATGGCGTGCCCACTAGCATATCGAATTTGGATTTAGATGTAACTGAAGAATTCAACCTTGCTTGCGCCAAGTTTTATGATATTTCGGTTTTCGTAAGCTACCTAAATGTTGAGGAAAATTTACCCAATGTTGAGCGACATATAGTCAGGCTAAAACATGTTACCCGACGCTTACAAAACCTGAAACAGTTTTCGGCAGACATTCTCCATGGAATTTATATAAGAGAGATAGAACGTTGTTTGCAACAGACGGCAGGTTTTCACACAAAATTAGCGGCTAGAGCAGCCTTTTTGGAAGACAATCGACACAGTCAGCATTATATCGCTGAAGCACAGGCTCTCGGCATCGATTGCCCCGCCTTCCCGGAAGGGGACTCTACTAGCTTACCCCTGGGGGTAGGGCAACCTGACACGCGACAATCAGAAGTACGTGCGACGGTAAACATACAAGAGAGGGAAACGAGAAGATCGCCAGACGCAGCCCCTGACTCTCAGCCACTAACGTTGCTACCAAATCAACCGATACCCGTAACTACCACTCCTTCAAGGCCGCTTGTGCATTTGACGACAGCGGCGACAAACATTACAACGGGTCACGTGACAACCCACCCCGTCACTAGTGTGACATTTTCACAGGGATTACCAACCTTAGTACACCAAATGACGCAACCATACCCACCAAACATGTTTTTCCCGTATCCGACCACTCAGGCCTATTTTAATCCTTATACTCAATTTCAGCCACAGTTTCCTTCATGGCAAACCACCCCTCTTCCGAGTGCTGGTATTTTGCAGCCGCCACTCACAACGCCCCAGCTCACCCCACCACAAATCAGCCCCTCGGGTGCGACTCGGGAACAGGCTCAGTCGCACCCGGTGCCACAAAATCAGCCTTCACATCAGCCGGCAGTACCCTCGGCTCAGCCCCACGACTCAGTATTGAGGAGCACGACTTCCCCAGAAACTGGCTACAGTTTCTACGGAAAAATCACCCATCCTGTAGAAAGGCTACTCAAGGATTTGCCAGAGGCGTCGGGTCTGGACGCACACAAACTGATTGATTTTCTTCGAGTCTTGTTAAAGCTACGGCAAAAGGGAGGGATTCCCGACAAACAAATTTTTGTAATTGTTTATCCGTACACCCAAGCTCCCTTAAGAGAGCGGATCATGGCAGCCAATGAGAATGACCTCACTTTCGACGAGTTTCATGAAGAAGTGTTAAATTTTTGTATACCGAGTAGGCTACTCACAAACATCCGGTTGGAGTGGTTTAACCGCTTGCAGCAGCGTAATGAAGCCTTGCCGAATTACGTTGCTGACATATGGGAAGCCAACCAGGTACTCAGGCTAAAGGTTCCAGAGAGAGAGGTCGTGAGTACGATTCTAGACGGTTTGAACCCAGCGGAGCGCTCGCGCTCAGTGTTCCAGGCGCGCCCTCAAAATTATGCTAAGCTAGATAAACTTTGCGTACACGCCACAAACATAGAATACGCTGATTTTCAGCGAAATAAACAAGCCACATTCGCTAGTCAACAAGGTAGCAGCGCGGGAACGGATCGCAGTAATTCACAATACAGTCAAACCTCTATCTATCGTTTTTCAGGGGACCAACAAAAAAATTCAGTAGATGCGGACATTCAATAGATGTGGACTTCACTCTAAGAATTTTTAAAAAATAATATTTCAACCCAAAATTAGTGTCAGAAATATATCAGTTACTTGTCATTAAAGTTAAATCAGTTGAAAAATAAATAAAAATGGGAGTATTTTACTTAATTCAATTTACACTTGCAAAAAAAAACATACGCACAATAAATCTACATGGAAATTAAAGACTTTTTCAATATCCTGAAGTCTGAAATATGTTTACTCATGTCATCAAATGTAGAGCTGTACTGAAGAAGCCGATTTTACCAATATTTAGTTGAATCTGCATTTCTGTCGACTTCCGATACGTTTGTTAATTTTCGGCCGAAATTACTGAAAAACGAGAGATACTACCATAACCTAAAAATCCACGAGTACCCTTTTCACTTTTCGTAGTAGTACTGCATTCTTTCAGATCGCATTATTTCTTCGCAACATGTGCCAAACGTACATACAAAAATTTAACATCCTTTTTTTTCAATAATGTTCTTTAATTTTAATATGTCATAAATAAATACATTACCGTCACGGTAAATATACATCTCGGTTGTTACGGTAACTGCAGTGCAAATGTGGTAGCTATCGTGCTTCTGTAGTAATTATGGTATCGACAAAGAATCTTTAGTTCTTTTTATGGTAATTATCTTAGGATAACAATTGGGTTTGTACTGTAGTTATGGTACATCATCCATATTTTTTCGTAAGTTGTTGTTCATTTGTCTTTTCATATTTACGTGCTCCATTACTTGGCTGCAGATTTAAGGTGATTTTTACTACTGTATACTATCGTTACTGTTTTTATGACGGTTTCTTTCTAAGAAATGGTTATTTCTGCAAAATCTTTATGGTTAAACGATCATCTATTATAATTTATAGTGATGGGACCACATATTTTGTACGATCAATGCGGACAAAACGGTAATTCGAACATCGGTACAAGCGGACTTTTTTAACCTTAGTTGTATGGCAATTTTGCCGGGACCGTAGAAAGTATATGATAAACACGGACAATCGATACATGCGAGTTCGATAGATAGAGGTTTGACTGTATAAGAATGCAGCACAGAAACATCAGGGCAATACATTTTTCTCTTCAAGGCCACAAGGTAGATATCAACAAAATACACATTGTAATTTCTGTAAAAGAGACGGACATTCCCTGTCCCAGTGTTACCTTAAAACAACAAACATAATTACGACACTCCAAAAAACGCATAACGCGGTGGCCCGAACAACCTTATTTAGGACCACCGAAAAATTCAAGTATTAAAATTTTTTCTTAAAAATTGGGAAGGTCAACTTGCGCCAAGTAATGACAGTACACAGGAAAAATCATTACACCAAAACAATAACCATAAGAACAAGGAGCCCAGGAATAAAAGTAACAAGCGAGGTCACAAACATAAACAAAGAAAGCACAATAGCAGGAGAAATAGCAAAAATAAGGGAAATGGTGATTCAACGCACACGTACTCATGTAGGACATGTGTTAATCCTACAAATAAGGGCAAGAGAAAGTGCCACCAATTTTTGGCAATATTCCTACAGTAATTCCGTATGCAGTAACATTGATTGGCGAACACACTGTACCGGGACTAATTGATACGGGATCAGCACGCAGTCCGATTTCTGGGCAGTTGTTTAACAAGTTAAACCAAAGCAAATTAATTCTAAGAACTGAGAGCACTAAGTTACAATGCTTCACAGCTTCAGAGCAGCCATTAAATATTATGTTAGCAGTTGTGATCAAGGTAAAAATTGATTTATATTCATGGAATTTCCCATTTTTGGTGTCTGATCAACTTGCCACAGACCTAATCTACGGGTCTGATTTCATTGCCAAGACAGGTCTAATCATTAATCTTCAGGCTAAGAATTTTGTTTTCAAATTCAATATGGGTAATCCTATTCCTTGTGGGACCCCTAAGCAAATAGTTTCGGTTCAGGCCGAGCTAACGGCAGCCATCTTGGATCAGGGTAACACAATTTTACACGAGCACCTTAATACACAGCAACGGGCCGAAATCGATAAATTATGCAGCAGATTTCCAGATGTCTTGACTAGTAAACTAGGTCGCACGAATTTAGTCGAGTACCAAATTGAGTTAGCGGATAAGATACCAGTGAGATCTCACCCTTATCAATTTTTAGGCCCTAAGATGCAGACGATGCGCAATCATGTTCAGGAGATATTGGACAAACGGGTAATCGAACCCTCCACCTCCGCCTACAGTTCTCCAGATTTTCTGGTGCCTAAGGGAAAGGATGAACAACGATGTGTAATTGATTACAGAAAAGTTAATGAGAAAATAGTCATACAAAACATACCTTTGCCAGACCTAAACACTGCCTTTCATTGGTTCAGTAAGGCCAAATATTTCAGTGTGTTTGATCTAAATTCTGCTTACCACCAAATTCCCCTTACTGCAGATTCAAAACCCATCACAGCCTTCTGTGTCCCTTGTAACTTGTACCAATACACAGTAGTGCCTTTCGGACTGGCCACGGGAGCCCAAGTACTAACTCGACTCCTAGAACAGATACTAGGAGATCTAAAATTCAAAACAGTGTACAACTATCTAGACGATGTCGTCGTATATTCAGAAACATTTGAAGAACACATCAAACATTTAGAGGAAGTCCTAAGTAGATTTCGTAAAGCAGGGTTAACTGTCAACACAAAAAAGGTTAAGTTTGCAGTCCAAGAACAGTCTTTTCTAGGACACTTGGTTTCTAGCAAGGGAGTAACCATTGACCCTTCACGTACACAAGCCATTCGTGATTTTCCGCCTCCCACAAACCCTAAGGGTATTTCACGTTTTATTGGTATGGCAAATTTTTACTCAAAATATATTCCCAATTTCGCCGAGCACGCAGCACCACTAAATACATTGCGTAAGAAAAACACACCTTTCACATGGGGTACGGAACAAGAAAAAGCTTTTAATTTCCTGAAACACGCAATTTCTTCCCCGCCTGTACTCCGTATGGCAGACTTCACCAAACCTTTCATTTTACAGACTGATGCATCCAGTGTGGCTATTGGTGCAGTACTGTCACAGGAAGTCGAAGGGTGCAGACAGCCCATTGCGTTTGCGTCGCGGACACTTACCCACGCCGAGAGGAAAGCCTCCTCGATCTACGAATTAGAATGCCTCGCTGTGGTATTTGGCATTGACAAATTCCGACAATTTATAGAACACAGGGAATTACTGTTGGAGACAGATAATCAGGCATTAGCCTGGCTTTTGGCACACCCGAAACAATTAGGGAAACTCGGGTGATGGATTGCAAAAATTTCCTCTTTGAAGTTCAAAATCCAACACATTCGTGGCACACAGAATATAGTAGCGGACATACTGTCTCGCATGTTCGAAAACCCAACTCAGACTCCGCCCGAAGGAACACCACTCTTATGTCAAGCCCTATTAACAGATTTTCCGTTGGCATTTCAGGATTTACAGAGCCAGCAGGAAGCTGACCCACACATTTCCAGTATTATTAACCTTTTTAATTCAGGAACGGTGCCAAAATACTTTAGGATATCTAAGGGGCTGTTGCAAAAACGCACCCCCCAATCAAAAACATACAAAATTGTGCTCCCACAAAATCTGCATAATATGATATTCCATTATTATCACACCTCGCCAGTAGGCGCACACCTTGGTATATATAAGACCATTCAGGCTATCCGACGTGATTTCGTGTGGGACGGCATGCACAAGGACATCACCGAGCAGGTGAAACTATGCAAAATCTGTGCGCTGAGTAAGCCAGCGCAGAACACTAGTTTCGGTTATTTAACCTCAGATGTGGCAGAGCGCCCCATGCAAAAGATGTTTATGGACTTTGTCGGGCCTTTCCCGCGATCAAGGACAGGAAACACTATGCTGCTGGTGTGTATTGACGCCTTCACAAAATTTGTCTGGCTCATCCCGATGCGAAAGGCCACCGCAGAAAACACTGTATCTGCGCTACGTAATCAGATCTTCAAGACGTCGGGAGTCCCGTCTATAGTAGTTTCAGACAATACAACCCAGTTCACGGCTAGGATTTTCAAGAACATGTGCTTCTCACATGGCATTCTGCACGTCACAACCTCGCCTTATTATCCACAGCCCTTGCATGCTGAGAGATTCAACCGCAATCTCCGGTCTGCTCTAATAGCTTACCATGCGCAGGAGCAGGATAAATGGGATTTGAATTTGGTGTGGCTGCAAATGGCCTTTAATTATGCACATCACGAAGGACACAAAAGTACTCCTTTCGAACTCATGTTCACTTACCAACCTAATACCCCTCTTTCAAATCTTTGGTCTTTGAATGACCTATTGCCAGATGATCCGAGAGACATCAGGGAGATTTGGAGAAGAGCTCGTAAAAATCTTAATCTGGCTCATGAGAGCAGAAAAAGAAAATACAACAAAAATCGATCTCCTAACCCTTACAGGGTAGGCGATTTTGTGCTTTGTAAGGTACACCCACTCAGTAAGGCAGTGGATAAGTTTTCCGCCAAGCTGGCGTACCGCTGGAGAGGTCCCTTTCAAATACAGCGATTTTTAACGCCAGTTACGGTTAGCCTAGCTGACCCCAGTTCGGGAGAATTCGTGACCAGAGCGCACATCTCCCATCTAAAAAAAACACAGGTTGACTTAAAGTAGATGTGTTTAATTTCTTTCCCCTAACATAGGGGACTCTCTAATATTACGCATACCAGAAATCCTCGAGGTCTTAACAATCCATGGTACTAGAAATCAGAATGCTAGCATTAAGTTGTATTAGTTTTAAGTGGCCACTCAGTTAATAAGCATTTAGTAATAGGTTTGTTTAAAGTTTATCGATATGTTGTGCCTGAGAGGCAGACGCGTCTCAAAGGTGTTAGAATATAAGTAGTAGGATACAGGTGAACATGGTACTAATTTTACTAAGGTGTGTGTTTTTTATTTTTCTATATGCTCCGCATTTAAGCGGGGAAGTATGTGCCGGAAAATGGGCATTTTTAAAATTTTTCTATAATTTATAATTTTTTGGGAATACTTATTTTTTTTTATTTACCTGGTTGTTGAGGGGGTGATTTACTTTTTGTTAGGCCGGTGTACGCCACGTATTTAAACTTTGTGCCAGTGGACTGAAGCCCCTTCCCAGGGGGCCAATCTGATGTTTTGCTGTCTAATGTGGACGTGGGCAGCCCTGTTGTGATTACTTTCGCCTGCAGTCACGTCCCGGGTTTGTTATTTTAATTCCCTGCATGACCAAAATTGCATAGAGCAGCTTGTGGGCTGCAAGCTGCTACTTCTTACAGGCTTGCTGAGAATAGCAAGTCTAGTCACGAATGGGTCTCCAGTGGAGCTGCGTTCCCACCTTAGTGGCTATTTTTGTCCCTCCTTCCTCTCTCTCCACCACACATTAGTTCTGAGAAATCAAGTCTGGAGCAGTGACCTGACGTGAACTTAGCCAAGACCATGGTCGACTTCAAGGACCTTCCCCCTGGTCCGACAGAGACGTCCACCACATCTAGCGGCAGAAAAAGTAACCGCGGGCCTGGTCGCCAGCGTGCAGAGCTCACCCTCATGACACCTGGTGGCAAGTCAGCTCACCGCCTCAGTTAGTTCGCCTTTACGCCACTAGAGAGCAGTGCCGCGGCGCCACTAGAGAGCAGTGCCGCGGCGCCCTTAAGCCTTATGCTTCCTTCTCGTGGCCTGTATAAGTCGATTCTTTGTAGCTTCCTGTTACCGCCGGTAGAGAGCGCGCATGTCGCGTTGTTGTCACGCCCGCCTCGGGCACCTCCGCATGTTTTCGGCCCTGAGCCGAACCTTCCCCCCCTTTTTTCTTAGGGATAAGCGCCCGATTTAATTAGAAGCTTTGACCGCCATCGCCGGCATTCAGTACTCTGACCTCGGCTGCTGACCACGTCTTCTCGGCGTCCTCTGTGCTAAGAGGCTTTTTGCGGCAACGGCGAATTCGTGTGCACAAGAATGTAGTCAGCTTGCTTTAGGGATGTGATCCCAGTGGTACAGTAGCCAGTCAGATGTAGTATTTAGAAGAAGTCATGTTTAAATAAATTTTATTATTATTTTTTTTACTTTCCTAAAAATTTTAGTATCTTCCGCGCATCCGCGAATTCTCGGTACGCGTCATCCTGATGTCAGCGCGAGACACCTCGCGAGCCCTGATTTCACACCCTGTTTGGTGAGTAATCCAGCCTTTTTTTTCTTCCCCAAATTCCCGTTTGTTGGCCTTTCGCGCCGACGGTGTATGACTGTCTGGACGCAGGTCTAATTCGTTTTGAATTTGACATGTGTTTCAGACAGGGTCAAAATTTCGGGGGAGAGAAATTGCTCCCCGCGTGATCTTCGGGACCTCCAGATGATTCCCCCCTTAGAAGAGTTTTCCTCAGGCTTTCCGACGTCATCCTGGGAAGATCCGTGTGATATAAGATATATATATATTCCACTTGCATACAAGGAACTAAATTAATTAAAAAGATAACAGCGAGCAGTGCTTTAAGAACAGAATCTTCAAGACATGTAAAATCAAGGACACTCATATACAGTAGAATCCCGCCGATGCGACCCCCCTCTGATGCGTCCATTTCGTTTATACGACCGTTTTTGAGAAACCGTGAAAAATTTGAGCAGAGAAAGTCGAAAATTTTAGTAAAATCGGCTGAAAAACAAGTCTGTTACAATTTGTTGGGTGCTATGTGTTCACGTTTATCTTGGCGAGTGTTGTACTGTAAGCAGGCAGGCATACAAAAGACGGCTAAAAATAGATACCACCCCTCTAGACTGTCCACGCTAGCCAATATCGGTAAACTGCGCGCATCACCTGATAGCATCTACGCGCGCGTCTATTGCCGTCCCGGTCCCGTGCCTTTTGTTTTGCGACTGGTTAGTGAGTGATCTTGCTCACTTGTGGATATGCTACTCTCGCTTGTTGATTCGGATTTCTCTTGGTTTTTATTAGTGATTGTTGACGACTTATTAAGCTTTGTTTCTTGAATGCCGATTTGGTTACACTACTGGTTTGGTTTTGTGAATAAGTGTTGACGACACAAGCATTTGTTTTTGGATTTTGATTTGGTAACATTGTTGGCTTGATTCTATGAACGATCGTTGACGACACACCCAGTTTTACACGGATTTTGATTTGCTTACAATTTTGGCCTAATTTTGAAAAGCATTGTTGACGATTGTGACTCGTTTTTGAATTTACACGGACTCGTGGTTTCGTGGAAATGAGTTTAAAGCGAGCCAGTTTTGTCGCTAATGAAAAAATGAGATTATAAAACTGCTGCCGCGGGGTGTCGCCTCATCGTCGGATACATCGTGTGAATGCCGCTCGAGCAGTGTCTAGCCGAGCTCGGCACGTCCACTATCGTACGAAAAGCTGTCTCAGCTGTCATGTTATCTTACCCGCCCCGCACGAAAAGCCACTGTGGTAGCTTCTGCGAGAGCGTAAGAAACTCGTCCGGCCAGCATTCTCCTCCCCTCCCACACCGCGTGCGACAAAAGCCTGGTTGTATAGTCCATTCTCAGTAAAATAAATATTTTTATGGGCTTATACGACTGTCCTTCGCCGTTAATAAATACTTTATAAGTTATTATGATACAATTTGTTTATTAGTCACACAGCAGTTTCTGCTGAAAAATCACTAATACTTTGAATTACAGTACAACCCGGTTATAACATTCCCGTTTTTAACATTTTCCCGCCTATAACACCATAATTTCATGGTCCCGTCATTTCTCCATTTATCACAATGCTTTAATTTCCCGCCTGTAACAATATTAAAATTTCTACATTCCCGCCTTTAACGTTCAAATTTGCTTTGATAACTGCCACAATTTGCAGTATCCCTTCCTTCAAAGTCATAATTTAGAGCGAAACCATAGCTAGAAAATACAGCACGCATATACAATCAGATGTTTACATTTGAGTAGTTCACCATAGACGTGGTACACACGCACTCCACAACTTGCACCGGATCGACTATCAATATGGCGTCCTGTTCGCGCTTGTTAGCCTATGACTTGTTCCTTTATACTTATGATGCGCATTTTGTGCACTGATACATGGTCGGAAACAGTGCTACTATAGTCTATGGTGCTGGTTTTTGTTTCAAAGGTTTAACATCTTGAGATGGTTAACTGTTCTATGGATATATTCACGGCTTTTGTTTGTGGTTAACCTTTACCGTAATTATTTTTTTTTTTTACTTATTGTAGTCACGGTCGTATTTAATTAAAATACGCCGTATTGAAATTTTATTCAGGTTTTTGTACGGTTATGATGGCCGATAAATATAAGCGAAAATATATTCTGTAGCTGAAAAAATTCAGTTTATTAACCAAGTGGACAGGAACCCCAAACAAACGGTGTTGTGATTGCAAAAGAGTTGAATATTTCTGTTTCGTCTCTGAACTGTATCGTACAAAACATTTTTTTTTCTTTAGCATATTATTAGGTATTATCTATAAATAAAATTAACCAATTTTCCACTCTATTGCTGTACTTAGTGTAATACTCCTGTATTTTGTGTTGTTTTACCTATACTTTTTAATTTAATCAATCCACGCGTAATTTTTACAAAGTGAAGATGATTTCCTGCTTATAACATTTTCCTGCTTATAACATTTTTTTATGTTGGTCCCTTGGAGAATGTTATAACAGGGTTGTACTGTATATTGAATAGAAAAATTTAGCAGGGCCGTAAATATATTTATTTTACTGCATAGTTACTTTTTCATCTGCATTCCCAAGTTTTTTTTTCTTATTTTTTTTCCCCCGCTGTGAAGGGACGTGGAAAAGATAATTGCTTGAGCTGTCAAAATAAACATCGCTGACGGCAAGGGCAGAAGCGCATCCTGTCGGTCTGTCATGATTATCTACTCCAAAAACATGTCACAGTATTTCAGGTTAGCATTGTTCTTATATCTTTCGTTTTTTGCCGAATGTTTTCTACCTGATCCACACAAGTTCCTTCGTCAAGTTTTGAACGAAAAAATGGGGTAAAAATTGGCCCGAATTCTCTATTGCGACCATTCCGTTTATAAGTCAGTTTTTCCGGAAACCGCGAGGGGTCGCATCAGCGGGATTCTACTGTATATGTAATTGTTGGGAGAATCAAATTTTGCTGCTATACTTGAAATTTTGTTAATGTAATCATTTGTTTGTTAAGGTGTAATGTGTATTGTTTTAAATAATGTAGGGGCGCCCCCCTTAACTTTGTTAATTACTAAGATTTTTATTATCATGTTGAAATAATGCTAAAACAAAACCTCTTAAAAATAAACCAGGAAAACCTATAGACCAAGTTGTTTATATAGCGTATTTATTTATCATATACCTTCTTCTACTTAACGATCCACGAACTCCCAAGTTACTAGTGTGCAGGGAGTGTAAATTTTGTCTTGTTCACCACCTCGTGTCCCCTCTGGTAATTAATTATAATTTTCTTAATAGTTTGCCCAGCTGTTTCCAAGGTGTTTTTAATTAATTAAAAATAATATAATTTTTGGGCACGAGGGGCGTTACAATACAAAAAAAAAATCCCTAAATTATCACAATCACTAACGTGAGCACATAAGAGATGTATGCTTAACCCCATTTTTTATGTGATAAATATTGTACTAAAATGTTATGGTACAACTTATATTAGCTATATACGTTGTTCCGGATAGTCCCTAAATGTTATGATACAAATGGCAGAATACCTATTTATGTATGGCATTAACACTAAAAAACACAAGAATAACTCCAAAATACAAAAGCAGGAGATTCGAATGCCTAAATGGGAGGTTGGGAGAATTGGTGCGGAAAATCTGGAGTCTCCCGCCTAAAGCGGTAGGGTTAGCAAGTATAATCAAAGATTCTCTAAATAATGTCAGCCAAATGCTGGAAAGGTATCTTGATATAGATCATGGCAGAGTCCTGAAGCAATCTTTACGACTTGTATTAATAAAGTCAGTCTATCAAATAAAAACTCTTATATCCCCAAGATGAATTTTAATTCAAACATGACCAGTTGTCATTAACCACACATTCACTAAGTGTATAGAACATCAGTAAAAAAGT